>NC_133011.1:12256875-13490000 GCF_048564905.1 Vicugna pacos
GAGATGAACACAACAAATGAGATAAAGTATTAAAAGGTGCAAGTGCCCTGGAGAAAATGAAAATCTAGATACTTAATTTTGGGTGATGTTGGAATTTTAATTTGGATAGCCTTAAGTGACAGTTGAAGGGGGAGTGTATAGCTAAGTGGTAGTGCATGCTTAGCATTCATGAGGTCCTAGGTTCAATCCCCAGTACCTCCATTAAAAATAATAATAATAATTAAATAAATAAACCTAATTACCTCCCCTCCACCAAAAAAAAAAAAAAAAACTGACAGTTGAGTGGCAACTTGAAAGAGATTGAGGGAGCTAGCATTGCAGGTAGTTAGGGGAAAAGCAGTCTAGATTGAGGTAAAGGCGAATACAAAGGTCCTGTGGCAGGGGCACTTGAAACACTTGGAAGAATAGCAAGGGAGTCATTGTGGCTGGAGTAGAGCAAGTGGGTGAGAATAGTGACACACAAAGTTAGAGAGTGAGATCCCAGTGGACCTTTTGGATCACTGTGAGGACTTTGACATTTATTCTGAGCAAATTGGGGAGTATGAAAAGGTTCTGACCCGAAAAGTAATATGATATGACTTACACTTTAAAACATTTTAAAGAGTTTACTTTGACAGTTTTGTTGGGTAGATTAGTGAGGAGAGTGAGAAAAGAATGGCATCTAGGGGACGAGTTATGAGGTTATTGCAGTATTTTAGGTAAGTGATGGTGGTGACTTAGATTAGGGTGCTTGTGGTGAGATGTCATCTCTGTAGATATATTTTAAAAGCAGAATCTGGTGGAATGTATGTGGGGTATGAGAGAAAAGATTATTCCAAGATTTTTGGCCCGAGGCAAACTGAGAGGATAAGAAATTACCACTAACTGCTATGAAGAAGACTCTGGATGGAGCAGTTTGAGGGTGAAGGTCTGAAATTCAGTTTTGGCCTTGTTAGGTTTGAGATGAATCAAAATACAAATGCACTGAAGCTAGATCTAAGTCAGTGCTTTGACTTTGGTACTATGTTAGTGTTATGTGATACAGTTTATCTTTCTTATAATAGTGAATCTCCCTCAGGTGGGCCAAGTTGGACTTGCCTTACACTCAACTCTGCTTTGAAGTAGGTCAGATGACGATATGACTAGTAATGTTACTGCCTTTTTTTTTTTTTAATGAAGTGAGAATTTAATAAAAATTTTTCCAAGTGACCAATTTGTGCCTTTTAGCAGTTACAGCAGCAAGAAGCACAGTTTGCAAAAGGAAGCCCATGTAGTAGTGCATGGGTTCTGGAAATTTACTTGCAAGGATCTCAAATAGTTTTATCCATTAATCTATAAGTTTTAAAAAATTACCAAGGGGAATGTGAGAAACACGTAAATGAGGCTTTCAACTTTGAACGTTTTTTTCTCTGAATTAATACGTTTTTCTTAAAAACTTCTCTTCCCCAAGAGTGTTCTAGTGATTTCCATATTACCATATTTCATTAGCGTTTTGTTATTATTTCCTCTAGTTTTACATCTCCAGTTTTCTTCTATTTGGAGAGAACACTATTTTCTAACCTCCATATAACTGTGTTCCAGCCTCTTCTTTTATAAGATGTCCTCTTCAAAAATTGTCATATTCTGTTCTCCATTTAAAATGAAACCTAGGTGAATATGCTTTCTATTTCAAGAGAAATTAAACTTGTTTTCCTCCAATTTAAACCATAGCTTTACTTTAAATTTATGGAAATGATTTTATAGTTCTGTAATTTACACGGCATAACTCTTAAGTTCTTCTAAATGTTAGAAAAGAAAACTTGTCAACCGATACTACATTGGTATTTATTCTAGTGAATCTTTGTGTAAGTTAACATGCAATGGAAAATAATTGTTCTGATTAATATTACATTTTGTAATAATGATACTCTTTCAATTCACTTTCTTATTTTATTAAAGGTACTATATTTTTAACTGAAATTAAATTTATTTTTAGGAAAAAGGTATGTTAACAATGTAGTACAAATACGCAGCCAGTGAGTCCAGATAGAACAAAGTGCTATAGCACAGACTAGTGGGAAAACTTAGTAACTGCAAAAATGGTCACGGCCCTTAATCTTGTGGATATATCTACTGTTTTATGCGTTGTGTTTAAAAAATACTTAGAGAAATTAAAGCTTAAAATGCAATTCTGAATTAAAATAAGATTTAAAAGTCAAATATTTATTATGAAGACAACAATGACTTATTCTGACAATACTCAGTATACAATTAAATTCTTCTCACTAATTTACTTTGATAACTTCCCTAGTTTTTTGATAAAATTTAATTTAGAGCAGAGAATTTATAAAATGAACCACAAGAAAAATAAAAGCAATACTACAAAATACGTACAGCTAACTGGTTACCTTTTATATAATTGCCGACTCCTTTACTCATACCCCTCCCCCCCCAAATTGAAAGTAAGCTATATTTTAAAAACTATATTTGTATGAAAATTCAGTAATTAGTTCTCAGTTTTTAACTAATATATTTATGTTAAATACTCATTTACTTTTAGTGTGATTATGACTATCAGTAAATATTTTATCCAATTATTCCTTAATTGTTTACTAGTCTGACATTCCCATATCCGACTGCTGTTTTTTCTTTTTTCTTTTATTTTGAAATGTTTCAGACATGCTGAGAAGTTTAGAGAGTAGCAAGCAGTTATACAAATCTTAACATTTTGCCATATTTGTTTTGTATTTTTCTTTTTAACAAAGTATACAGCAATTATCTTGAATACCTACTATTCCTACTGGGGTTTTTTTGTATAGTTTAACTTTATACACTGCTAAACCATATATAGTATTATATTGCAAGGTTCAAACATAATTTATATTATGAATCATACTGTGTATATTTTTCTGAAACTTGCTTTCTTTAACTCTGTATTTTGAGTTATCAAACTTTAGAGTCATCTAAATCTAATTCATTCATTTTGACTGCTGAATTCTTCTGCACAATATGCTACAGTTTATCCATTGTCATGTTGATTTAGATTTATCTAATTTTTTTCCTAATAGAAATAGTGCTCAATGAAGATCCCTGTTCATGTCTTCTTGTGCCTGCTTGAGAATTTCTCTAGGGTAGGAGTAACATTTCTGGGTCATAGAGTATATAAGTAGCCATTTTCAGTTTCACTAGATATTGGAGAATGGATCTCCAAACTGTTTGAAATAATTTACAATCCTGGGAGGAATGTTTCTGAGTTAACGGTTCCTCTACTTCCTCTGCAATACTTGGTATTGTCAGACTTTTAAAATGTTGCCAAACTAATGGAGTGAAATAGTAACTCATTGGTTTAAATGTACATTTTTGACTGATGAGGTTAAATGCCTTTTTATTTGTTTATTGTCCAATTGGGTTTCTTTGTAGAATTGTGTATTAATTTCTTGACCTATTATTCTCCTGTGATGTTTATCTTTTTCTTATTGAACTGTGGAGGTTCTTCATATTTCTGAATGCATATTTTTAATCAACTGTATACATTGCAATAAAACCTCTCCCAGATTGTAGTCTCTTTTTACTTTATTTTATCCTATTATTTTACTATTCAAAAATGTTTAAACATTTTAATACAGTAAAATTTTTCTTTTCTTTTTTATAGTTTGTACTTTTTTAAGTTTTGTTTTATTGAGTTATAGTCAGTTTACAATGTTGTGTCTATTTCCAGTGTAGAACACAATTTTTCAGTTATACATGAACATACGTTTATTCATTGTTGCGTACTTTTTCACCGTGAACTACCACAAGATCTTACATACATTTCCCTGAGCTATACAGTATAATCTTGTTTATCTATTCTATATATACCTGTCAGTATCTTCAAATTTTGAACTCCCAGTCTGTTCCTTCTGCCGCTCCCCCCCCCCCCGCCCCCGGCAAACACAAGTTTGTAGTCTATGTCTATGAGTCTTTCTCTGTTTTGTATTTATGTTCATTTATCTTTTTCTTTTCTTTCTTTCTTTCTTTCTTTCTTCTTTTTTTTTTTTTTTTTAGATTCCACATATGAGCGATCTCATATGGTATTTTTCTTTCTCTTTCTGGCTTACCTCACTTAAAATGACATTCTCCAATGTTGCTGCAAATAGTGTTATGTTGTCATTTTTATGACTGAATAGTATTGCATTGTATAAATATACATCTTCTTTATCCAGTCATCTGTCAGTGAACATTTAGGCTGTTTCCCTGTCTTGGCTATTGTAAATAGTGCTGCTATGAACATTGGGGTGCAAGTGTCTTTCTGAAGTAGGGTTCCTGCTGGATATATGCCCAGGAGCGGGATTACTGGACCATATGCTAAATCTATTCCTAGTCTTTTGAGGAATCTCCATACTATTTTCCACAGTGGCTGCACCAAACTGCACTCCCACCAGCAGTGTAGGAGGGTTTCCTTTTCTCCACAGCCTCTCCAGCATTTGTCATTTGTGGACTTTTGAATGATGGCCATTCTGACTGGTGTGAAGTGATACCTCATTGTAGTTTTGATTTGCATTTCTCTGATAATTAGTGATACTGAGCATTTTTTCATGTGCCTGTTGGCCATTTGCATGTCTTCCTTGGAGAATTGCCTGTTTAGGTCTTCTGCCCATTTTTGGATTGGGTTGTTTGTTTGTTTCTTATTAAGTCATGTGAGCTGCTTATATATTCTGGAGATCAAGCCTTTGTCGGTTACATCGTTTGTAAAAATTTTCTCCCATTCCGTAGGTTGTCTTCTTGTTTTACTTATGGTTTCTTTTGCTGTGCAGAAGCTTGTAAGTTTAATTTGTTTATTCTTTTTTATTTTTTATTTTTTAAAGATTTATTTATTTATTTGAGGAGGGAGGTTTTTAGATTTATTTATTTATTTGTTTGTTTTTAGAGGAAGTACTGGGGATTTGAACCCAGGATCTCGTGCATGCTAAGCATGCACTCTACCACTTGAGCTATACCCTCCCCCCTCCCATTTGTTTTTTCTTGCTTTTATTTCTATTGCTTGGGTAGACTGCCCTAGGAGAACATTTTTGAGATGTATGTGAAATAGTTTGTATTTTTTGTATCTGACTTAAGAAATCTTTTATGTCTTGACACGTTTTCTTGACATTTGTTCTAAAAGTTTTGCCTTTCATGTTTCAGTGTTTAATCCTTTTGGAATGGATTTTTGTATATAGTGTGAGGTGCCAATCTATGTTTCTCCCGTTATATACAACCAGTTGTCTCAGCCGTATAAATTCAGCAGTACATCCTTTCCTTGCTGCTTTGTAACATCAGCACTTACATATGTGAGAGTCTGTTTCTGGAGCCTATATTATGCTCTATGTCCTACTTACCATCTCCCTACTAATAATACCACACTGCCTTAACTTTTGTCACTTTATATTAAGTAGAGCAACTCCACCTTAAATTGTTATTTATCTACAGAATTATCTTGATTTTTCTTATCTTTGACTCTTCCATATTCATTTTAGAATTAACTTGACAGATTCCTTGAAAAACATGGCAAGAGTTTGATTAAAGTTGCATTGAACTTGATAGATTTAATCTGGGAGACAGACATCCTTGTGGTATTTGGTCTTCTCATCCCAATGGAGTACATCTTTCCACTTGTGTAAGTCTTCTTTTAGACTCTTGTACATTAATTTTCTTTGAAACAGATCTCCTTAAAATTTTTATTAAAGTTTTGTGATTGGTTATTAGGTGTACAGAATACTATTTATTTTGTTTTTTTCATTTTTTATCTAGGAAACTCAAGGAGCTCTCTTAATACTTTTAGTATGTTGTCTATATGTAGACTTTCTTAGATTTTCCTATCACAGCCAAATAGTATTCACAATCATATAGAGTTCAGATAAGCACAGTTTTATTTCATCCTTTTTCTTGTCCTATGTGTGGGTGAGTTAGTAATCAGCTAGTGCCTCCAAGACAGTGTTGAACAGAAGTGATACCTGGATCCTTAGCTCATCCCTGACTTTAAGGGAAATACTCTTACTTTTCATTCTTAAGTGTAAAATAGAATGGAGTGTTTTTGTAGCCACTCTTTACTAGGCTTAAGCATTGCTTTTCTGTTTGGTGTTTGCTAGATTTTATTTTCACATGAATGAGTCTTATATTTTACGAATGCTGAGTGGTTTTTCTGTATCTATGGATATGGTCACTTTTTCCGTTTTACTCTATTACAGTGGTGAATTGCACTGGCATTCTAATGCAATTAATATTAAACTATTCTTGCATTTTTGTTATATTTCTCCCTTTGTTGTGATAGATTCTTTTTGTTCATTTCTTTCTCATATATACTTGCTGTATGAAATTTAGGATTTGATTTATTAAGATTTTAAGATCAATGCATTCATTTCTATTTGTGCTATTGGCCTGTAATTCTACTTTTATATTGTCTGTGGTAGGCTGAAAATGGCCCCTCAAAAGGTATCCACTTGCTAATCCCTGAACCTGTGAGTAACCTTATATGGCAAAACAAACATCTTTGCAGTTGTGATTCAGTAAGAATCTTGAGATGGGGAGATTGATTATCTGCGTGGGTCCTAAGTGTAATCATTTGTATTCTTTTAAGACGGAGAACACTCACACACACACACACACACACACACTCTCTCTCTCTCTCTCTCTCTGATGTGAAGATGTAGCAGGGAGAGATCTGAAGATGCTGTCCCTGAAGACTGGATTGATCTGGCCACAAACCAAATAATGTGTGTAGCTCTCAGAAGCTGTTTGCCAGAAGAGGCAAGGAACTGACTTCCTCTAGAGCCTCTTGAAGGAGCATGGCCCTGTTGATACCTTGCGTTTTGCCTGTTGATACTGAATTTGAATTCAGACTTCTGGTCTTTAGAACTGTTCAAGATTAAATTTCTGTTGTTTTAAATCACCAGCTGGCAGTAATTTGTTACAGCAGTCCTAGGAAACTCATTTACTGCCCTTTTCTGATTTTGCCATTAAAATCTTTCTAGTTTTTTAAATTGCATTGGGGAACTTACCTTTCTTTCACCTTTCTATTATAGTTTGAATACGTTTGGTGTTATCTGGTTTTTCGGTGTTCGTTAGGAGTCAAATATAAACCCATCTAGATCCCAGTTTTTTTTCAATGAGAGGATTTATTAATAAGTTTTTTCACATTGTAGTTTTTTTTTCTTTTTCTCCTTCTCTCCCCCATCCTTCATCCTTTCGTCTCAGCTTGTCCTTCCTTATGAACAGTTTTGCGGTTGCCTTCATGTAGTGTCTGGACTCTTCAATTCAGAATCAGGTCTGCAGGAGTGAGCTGGGTTCTCGGCTCCATCTTGATATTTAGTGACATTGCAAAGTAATACATTAATGATATTTTAAATTAATGATCTTGCAAATTCACATATACAAACCAAGGTCACAGTTGACTTTGTTCAGCATCTTGCTGCAAGACTGTGTCCCACGTGCCTGAGCCCGCAGCTCTTGTAATCTGTAGGTAGAGGCAGCTTTCTATTAGCATTTTCCAGCTTTTTTATTAATGAAGAATGCCCGAGGCATCAGGAAGTGAAACTGACTCTAGGTTTTCATTTTACATGAAGCACATTTAGTTCTTTTATCCCCAAAGAGCTCTTCTCTCAGCCATTTGTTCCTGCTTTTTGGCTGGGAGCAGAGTGGACCTGAAGCTTCAGCTCTGCTCACCTCCTTTCATTTCTCTTCTGTTTTAATTTCACTTAGTTTATTTATTTCTATTTTTACTTCTAAGCTAAAAATCTGAGTGCAGAAACAAAAATCTTATTATACAGGCAATGTCTATTTTAACAGAAAAACGTTAAAAATTAAGGTTTATGTCATGGCATAAAACAAATATGTAGAGATCAAAGAGTTTAAGGAAAGTAGAAAGAGGGGTAAAGGTTTAAGTTGAGGCAGAGTGGTAGAGGTTACTATAATTTTTAATTTTCTATAATACGAGGTTTCTAAGTGTAAGTTAAATTGCATTTTTTGCAATTGTGTTTCATTTTGATAAATAGAGAAGATGGTTAAAATTTTTAGTAGTATTGACTGCATGACAGAACAGTAAAGGATTATATTTTCAAGTGAATTGTTTTTCATTTTCATTTTATTTCCTGTCTTTTAATATTTGGCATCTCAAATTGCCACAACATGGGAGGCACACCCATTTTTATATGAGTATTATAAAGCCATCAAAATTGCTGCTCAATTATCTGACTGTCTCAGCTTTGTAATTTAACTGGTCATTTATTATAAAGTCATGGCAATGAATACGCAGTGATCTAATCACATTTAATTGGTTAAAACTGGTTTTAGTTTCACTTGATGACTCATGTTGGAGCACGCTCACGAAGTGAATTAACCCTTCGGTATTTATGATACTGCTGTCTGTTTCTTTACAAAGGAAGCAGCCTACTGCTAATGTGCTGTGAGTAGCCTGTTGAGGTTCAACCGTGGGCAGTAGTGTTTTGTTTTATTTTGTTTTCTTCCCCCAGCAAGTACACAGTGTTCCTTTTGACTCTCCAAACTGACTCTCTTCTCTAGTTTCTGATATTTACCTCATGTCCTCTTATCTTTGATCTATTGTGCTGTTTCTTTAGATTACTGACTTCAGTTAATTTCACTATATTCAAAACTTGGCTCTTTTAAAATTATTTCTTTAAGTACCATCAACTTTAGATAGTAGAGGCTATTATCATATTCTTGAAAGACCTACCTTGCCTGCATGAGATCCTTTCTCTCCCATCCCACAACTCCTGCCCAGAGCAGAGGAATCAGCCATTGTATCTGAAACTTGAAGCTCCCAGTTCTTCTTTCTTTAGGTGAGGATCCCATACTTTGTACTTAGGTGAATATTAATCTCTGAACATCACTGACAGTATGCAAATCACAGTGTAATAGGTATAGTATATTTGAAGTGCCTTGCAGTTTAGATTATTTTATTGGTACGCTGGCTTCTTTTTCCCTTTTTGCTATTAAGACAATGGAAGGGTTAAGGGAAGCCATGGGATGATGAAATGGGAAGCCTGAAGCTCAGTAGTCCAAGCCTGAGGGGACATGGGGAAAGTGTTAGGTATACAGAGAAGGGCAGTCAAGGAAGAGCCTGCCCCTACTATCCTTGTACACTGTAAGGAAGGAGAAGGAAGACAGAATTAAAGCTAGTAGGTGATCAGAGGTACGTTCTAGTCTCGTCTTTCTAGGCTTTGACTCGGGAGGAGGAGGCATATTGGTTAAGTCAAAGGGCGGCTTTTACCATTCGTAATATTTGAGATTCTTGGAAGAGGTCATCTTTGAGGGTGCCTTGGCACCCACCTGGGGCATAGGTGCTTCACAGTGAGCTTGGCAGTGAGTCATGGTTAGGCCAAGAAAGGGCCAGCATTAGCTTTCCAGAACTATCTTGCTTCCAGTGTGACATGGAGGACACAGAGGCAGCTGTGTGTCCCTGTTATGACAACCCCCCCATGGTGAGGGCCGAGGGCTGAGGTCACTTTGTGGAAGAGACTGCAGAACAGATAGCTTGGGAGTGGAGGACTGTTCAGAGACTAAGAGGAGTCATTAGTGCCTTGGAAGCTGAAGTGAGATCAAGTCAATAATGGAGTATAATCCTGTCTAAACAGAGAGGAACCAGAGTAAGAATTAGATGAGCTGCAGATTTTAGCAGCAGAAGCCCCATAGAACACTTAGACACTTTCTGGAAAAACAGCAGGCAAGGGGTAGAAATATCACAAATGGAGACTTTATCCACAGGAGCTATTTAGCAGACTAAAATATAGTGGGTAACTTTAATAGAAGTCTGGCTAGTATGCTGTTGAGGGAAATTAGATAAAAAATTATAGATGACACCATCGAAATTTTCTGCTTCAGCCTACAAATAGACTGTAGCTAGAGACGTGGTGCTTGCAGGTCGTGGGGAATCTGAGAAAGTCTTGCTGCTTGTTTTGGGGTATTAGACGAAGGGGGTTTTCTGATACTGGTTTTGTAATTCAGAAGCCTATAATACAGAGATTATGGTGATGTTTTAACTGCTTAAGGAACACATTTGAAAACCTTTAACCCTTTAGGCCAAGTACTTCAACTTTCCAAATCCACCATGCACTAGTAGTAGTAGTGTTGGCTAGTAGCCCAAAATACCGCTGAATTCTGGCATTTGAGAGACAGAAACACCATAAACCTGATGATGGGAGCACTTGAGAGTAATGCTGGAGTTGAGCCTCTCTGGAGTTCCAGGCCTCTTAAAGATTTCTGTGTTCTTCTTCTTTGCCCAACACAGCCTGGACCAGGGGAAAGGAAAACATCACGGAATTTGTGGTGTAACTGCATTCCTTTTGTAGCATTTATCATAAATTGTAACCCAAACAATATTTGTGCCATTATTTGCTTACTGTCTCCCTACTACACTTTAAAATCTATGTCTACTGAGCTGTTTTCACCAGCTTGTAGCATAGTGTCTGGCACATACTAGGCATTTAGTGAATATTGTATGAATGAATAAATAATTAATGAGTTAGTGTTAATAGTTATTTGCCCATCTATAAATAAATTAGAATTTTATGGTCTGAATTAATTTTATGGTAAATTATAGCTTCATCCAAGTTTCTCTTCTAGTACTAAATGTATTAATCTTTTAGGACACTGTAGTGGATACATTCTATTCAGTGGTGTGCTGATAATTGCTAACAACAGGCTCTCTGTAAGAAAAAACCCTGACTTGTGGTATTTTCCAGTTTTTATAGTCTAAAAACATCCACTGTGGCTGCTTTCAGGTAACCCACCTTACTTCATCGAACATGGATTTAGGAGGAAATGTGCACAACCAGCTCTTAGGACTCAGTGCTTAGGCTCCAGAAGCACTGGAAGCACATTTACACGCCAGTGTTAGTCATGCCTTATTCTTCGCATACAAAGATTGTGCTGGTGACACACATTCAATAGAACGTACACTTTGAAAAGATTTTGAATTAGTTAAGGAAGTTCAAAAAATGTAAAAGATAAACTCAAAAAGTTTCTGTAGCTCAACATAATAGTTTTTTTTTTTCTCATCTGTGTGAAATCCACCCTGGTGGTTAACAGAGGGCTCCCTTCCAAGTACTCATTCAGGTTTCCAGGCTTCTTTTTTTGTGGTTCCTTTAATCCCCAGGGTCTTGAATGAAGCGCATGACAGCAGCGTATGAGAGTTTTTAATGCTCATGGGGATGGTACACATCATTCCACTTATAATCCATTGCCCGGAACATAGTCATATGGCCATGGCCGTCTCTAACTAAAGAGGAGATTGGGAAATGTTTTCTAAGAGGAAAAGAAAGTAAGTTTAATAGCTAGCTAGCATCTTCCAATTTTCTAGTCATGTGATAGCATTAAACTGATCAATTTACACTCTTTTCTTTTCTGACAGATGCACACATTTATAAAGCATTATAGATTAGCAATAGAGTCTAGTCTGATTAGGGGTAGAATCTAGTAAATTCTTTCTTCTATGCAAAATTAGCTGGTCTTATGAACTTTGCCTGTGGTCTCAACAGCACCAGTCTCTAACCAGCCATCTTTCCTTCTCTGAATTAGTCTTATTATTTATTATCCCTATTTAGATGAAAATCACAATTTTTCAGTGCTTTAAATTCCTTTAAGTTATTGTATTCACTTAACGTAACGTTCATTCAGTTTAGCGATTACATTTACCAACTTTATGGTTTTAAAGATGTAAACAAAAAATGCTGCAAACCATATCAGTGAACAAAGAATGCTGAAACCATCAAGTCATCAGTGTCTGCTGCCACCCCCCAGTGAAGACAAGCCTGCAGCCCAGCCTCTGCAGCCACTCACAGTGGTGCCCTCTGAGGGGACTCAGAATAAGAAAGGACAGGATACTGGCCCTAGATGGCTAGGTGCTTGTCAAAGGAATGAATTCAGTGAGCCCAAATGTTTGCTTCCTCCCATACATAGAAAAGCGCAAAATTCTTTAACTTGAGATGCCTGGTTTTCTTTAGTTAACAAGTAACCTTTTAATGTTCCAACTACCTGGTCTTTGTTGTAAAGCTCCTGAATATCCTAGCTCCTCCCCTACCTCTTCGGAGCAGTCCCTCAGAGCCATCTGAGAGGCTGTCATCCCGGGCTCGAAGGGGTTCGAGTCCTCAGAAATGTCCACCAAATAAAACATAACTCTCAACTTTCAGGCTGTGCATTTATTTCATTCGACAAAGAGATATTTCTGTTTTCCTTAGGATTTTGTTTTTCACCCTTTTCAACCCCAACAAGGATGTTTGTGGAATGGAACATATGGCGATACGTGACAAATTTGGGTCATAGTATTCCATCTCTTACATTGCTGTATTGCTTTGAAAATTTTGGCATATTTAGAACTGAAAGCAATAATACCTTATAACTTTGAATCCTCTGTGTCTTTGTATTCTCAGGGCTTAGATGTTTTTTGATATTTATGATCACCAACAAAACTAATAGAGATTTAACCACGGAGATTTACAGGCATATGTATTTCTAAGATATTTTTAACAGTATTCATCATAAGATATATTTGCTGGTTAACGTAATTGGTTAAAAGTTTCCATTAACCAAAGTCCTACAGTTTTATTCCCAAATTAGTTAAAATTTTTTTCCATGGACACAGAATTTACCTCTAGTGTGAAGGAAAAGCCGGGCTGGTCTAACAGGATAACTTACAAGTCTAGGAATATGAAGGAGAAGCTGGTTTGGTCTAACAAGATAACTCACAAATCTAAGTATCAGAATACTGATCTGAGTTCTGCTGGACTAACTTGTGAATCTAAGTTAATTAGTGTTGGTTTGCTGTTCATGTTTTTTGCTGGCCAGCTGGATTTTCAAAGATATATATCAGGCTTTGGAATGTTGATTTGCTGCATCCCTGCCTCCACTTTTGTGATAATGATGCTGCTAAAGCTGTTCCATGCCTATTGGCCCAATACCCCAAGTTTGTACTTAACCCTATAAAACCTCATGCGCACGTCTTGGAGGTGCTCAGAGCTTCGGAGCAGAAGCCCCTCTGAGCCCGCCGGCGTAATACATCTGAGTACTCCAACCCTCCGAGTGGTGCTTGTTTCTTGGCTGGCCTGTCGTTTCCGTAACACTAGCAGACTAGAATTATTTCATAGCCAATTAGTGAAAAGTCATTTCACGGCATGTATGTGTGTATATGCTTGTAAGGCAGAGTTCAGTTTCATCATTTATAAATTAAATTGCAGTGTATGTGAAGGGCTTCAGGTGAAAGTGTCAGTCCTTGTACTACTTTGAGTGGGTTTAGGTTTCCTGAGCTTTAAAGATTAATAATCTATTAATCCAAGAG
Organism: Vicugna pacos; assembly: GCF_048564905.1. Lineage (NCBI taxonomy): Eukaryota > Metazoa > Chordata > Mammalia > Artiodactyla > Camelidae > Vicugna > Vicugna pacos. The sequence continues at coordinate 12,270,137 of NC_133011.1, forward strand.
TAGGAAGGGATAGTAAAAGAAAAAGGGTAACTGAGTGTTAAAATATGAGGATTACTAGAAGCCAGCAGTTTAGGGGGGAACATAGGATCAAGTCAGAAAATGAGCAACCAATGTGGACAGCCCAGAGAGTATGGGAACAGTATTAATACACGGAGTCTTTACTAGGAATCAGACATCATCCTTCACACCTTACACTCATTTATCTTATATAAATATCCAGTGGGTGTTAACAGATGACAAAAACTAAGCCTATAGTGCTTTTAAGTCTTTTTCTCGTTTTGTGCTACATGGAAATAATGCTATTACTACAATGATAAATTTAAATTTATAATTTAAATATAGTGTCATAAATGTACCTAGTTTACACTGAGGTAAATTGGCAAGGCTGGTCATGGCCTCCTTTGGTCTTATTTCACCACTCTGAGCAACACATACCTGTAGCTCATTCAGCATATTGAGTTGAGAATCTCTGCCCTAAGCGGTGGTCCTCCACCTTTATCACAATCACCGGTAGGATTCGGCACACAAACACACAAAAAAAGTCACAGATTTCTGGGTCCTGCCTCAGATTTCTGATTTAGTAGGTCTGGAGTGGAGCTTGAAAATCTGCACTTCTAGAGAGTTCCCAGGTGGTACTTGACGCTGCTGCCCTAGGGATATTCCTTAAGAATCTCTTCTCTAGGAGAGTTTAAGTAACCTGCTTACCTTGTGACAAATAATGAAGCAGCAGTAGGTTGTTTCTGCAGATGATCATGATTGGATAATTGTCTGCCTCACAAACTCATTTGTTTCATTGTCAATTACCGGGTACAAAAGGATAGTATTCTTCAATTTTCTGAGCATGACCAATTCTAGGTAAATTCATATCATAGAATCATGTAGATGTATTACTGCTGTAGCATGAATATTAATTTATTTAAAATGAAGCAGAAAAGTTGAAATTCAAGTTTAATTTATTTTAACATTATTTTGTGGTTCAATATTTAGTGTGCCTTTTACTTTTAAAAAAGATCTGCAGTACCTCCACTTGTCACAAGATGGCGCTGAAAGGCTGAAGATTTTGGTTGCAATTTGATTTTTGAGACTATTGATGGGTTAGATCTATTTCGTGTGTTCAAATCAAAAGAAATTTGAAATATGATTTTTTTTAATTTGAAATTTTGGTGTTTTCATATCAAAAATGCTTTCCTATTTATTTATACAAATAAGAGAGTCACAAAAATGGACATTATTGATGACTAGTTATTTTGGAAATGGATGAAACATAAATCTTAATATAAAATATTTTATTATAATACATACCCCAGAAGGACTTCAAATGAATTCAAGTTAGTAAGCATTTAGAAAATCTTACTGTTCTATAATTTATAAGGTCTTATAGAAGATACAGACCTTGCCCCCAGTGAGTTTTGAATTTAGTTGGGGAAAAGAGAAATGTATATACAATTTGAAGATAGAACAAAATAATAAAAATGATAAAGTACAGTGTTGTATGAGATGGACCATACAAACAATATTGACTGGAATAATCGGCAATTAAGCAAAATTTTTAAATGGTATTTTACAAAGCCATCCTTGCACCAGCTGAAAATGCCATGTTGAATTTTTTTATGGTGATTACCTATATTATTATAATTTAAACTATGAGGAAATATTTAGCAATCTGGAGAGCTGTGTAAGATTCAGTACTTGACAGAAAATATCAAAAAAACCTTGAAATATGAACTCACCTTTTATTTCATGAATGTGTGATTTTTTTTCTCATTAATCAAAAAATGTTTTTCAGAAGAGGGTGAGGGTTTTCTGGTCACACAGATGTTAGTTTTAAGATTCTTAGATTTCTGGGGTCTGAAAAACATCTATTAAAAAATCAAGTGTAGAATGATGGTTACCAGAGGATGAGGGGAGAGAGAAAAGGGGGTTTGCTGTTCAATGGATGTAGATTTTGAGGTTTGCAAGGCGAACAAGTTTTAGAGATCTGTTTCACAATAATGTGAATATACTTAATACTACTGAATTGTGCATTTAAAAATGGTTAAAATGGTACATTTTAAATAAAGTGTCCTATTAAAGTATGGGCAATTAATAGGTTTCTGTTAAAGATCAGCAATGATCCTAGCTTTATTTTAGCTATTAGGAGCTACTCAAAAGAAATAAAAGCCCCCTCAAGAAGGCTGTAATATAATTGGTGATAGAAGATTAACCTAGTATTAGTAGGTAATCCACTGAAAATCCAACATATAGTGGGCACTGTGCTAGACATTTTACATAAATTATTTCAGTCCTTAAAACAATGTAGGAAAAACAGATATTATCATCCCTACTCCTGTTTTATCACTGAAGGAATTAAGGGTCATGAAGTTTCAGCACCTCCTTGAAAGTTGCGGTCTGTAGTCTTGGAGTTCGTATTTAAACGCAAGTCTATCTAACCTCAAAATCCACTTTCTGTATGTTATACTATGCCCATAATTTAAATAAAAAGTAAAGAATACAGATAAACAACTCATGATTTTACATTATAGTTTGGTATTTCTACTGCCAGTAAACATTGTCTATTTCATTATGACTATTTCGATGAAATTAAAAGAAAGGATGTGTGATTTAATTAGTGGTAGCAGTTAATCTGTATTACATTTTAACTTCAGGAAGGATAACCATATATTTTGTTTGTTAGCTGGAATTGTCTCTCTTTTTATCTGTTCTTAACTTTTAGAATCACTAATTTCTTTTCCCTGTGTGTTCATGTGCAGGTTATGTGGGTATGTAATTTGTGCCGAAAACAACAAGAAATCCTCACTAAGTCAGGAGCATGGTTTTATAACAGTGGATCTAATACAGCACAGCAACCTGATCAAAAGGCTCTCCGAGGACTGCGGAATGAGGAGGCGCCTCAGGAGAAGAAGGCAAAACTCCATGAGCAGGCCCAGTTCCCAGGACCCTCAGGTGACTTATCTGTACCTGCAGTGGAGAAAAGTCGATCTCATGGGCTCACAAGACAGGATTCTATTAAAAATGGGTCAGGAGTGAAGCACCAAATTGCCAGTGACATAGCTTCAGACAGGTAAACATTTTGCTTAATCTTTAGGTAAACATTATTTTTAATCTTCATTCCAAACAGAAATAAAAATACATAAAATGTTTAGGCAACAAATGAGCTGTCTAAATATAATGGAAATGTCCATATGTTTTATATAAATGCTGAAAATGATGTTCAGGACTTGATCTACTATACATTTGAACAGTCTTAGGTTTGATGAAGGAGTGTCAGGTTAACAGATTTTCCAGAATAAAGAGGTGGAATAAAATAGGGAACCTAGGTAGGAGGTTGGTCACAGAAAAGACAAACTGGAATGAGGGCAACGGGAATGAAGGAGAGATGGTTTTAAGACACTTTGGAGAGGTTGGATTGACGGGACTAACTGGAAGTGGAGTTAAGAGAACGGAGAAGGTTAATGATGTTTCCACAGTTTCCACCTTGAGCTGAAGAATGAAGTGGTTTTTCCACGCAGGTAAGTATAGATGAAAGGGTTTCATGAGTTTGATGTTTCCATGGGCTAACTCTGTTATTTACTATTTTGGCTTAATTCTATGGGCTTCTCTATGTTCAAAGTATTAGACTTTTAAAGATGACATTTATGGTTCTTATATTTCCTACTTTTGGAAGGGGGAGAATGGAAAATTTTCATAGGAAGTTTATTTTTCTATACCATATTCCTCTGTTTGAATAGAAAAAAATTTTACAAATCTAGTTTATACTATGTTTATTATCCAGAAGTGACAGATAACATTTCTGTGTGAACAAGCATTAAGTCATTTATTTGTGGAAAAATAAATCTAAATTGTAATCATAGGATGGTGAATTCTGAACTCTCAGTTATAACAGATAAGGGAACTGGGAGTCACTTTAGAAGGTGCCTTAAGCCATCACCCCACCGTGTGTTGCTGTGTCTTGGAAGAATAATAAAATGATGGATGCTCCAGGTTTTTTTGAAAACAAGCGAAAGTGAAACAGGCAATATAATCCTATCTTTGGACAAAACAGTGGTGATTTCATGGCTGGCGTACTATGAAAATGTCTCAGTGCAAAATCTCAGGAACCTAGGAATTTGAAGGTTAGAGGACCAGTTTAGACTGAGGACCACTTTAAGCACATGGAGATTTGGGTGCAGGTGGTTTACATGGAAGGAAATTTCAGGCACTACCCATAGGGAAGTGGGAAGTGGTCCAGTTCAGAGAAAGAATACAATGCTGGATGCATTCAAGAGCAGGTTATCTCTTTTGGCAATAGTGTCTCAGTCTTACTGAGACTGCTGGACCGCAGGGGTATCCCACTTATGGGCAAGGAGGCAGGAGGTATTTATCTATAAGTTTCCTTTGCTGTTGGACTAGGGCTATTCCTGGGGGATGTTAACTCCCTGGAACTCATCAGTCAAACATGTTCCTGTGCAAAGAAAGTACTCAGGCAGATTATTACAACTACTGTAAGAAAACATAGCTATGTAGGGAACAGTTGAAGGATGAAGCAATGTGGGTTGAGACAGTAGCAGTGTCTGCTACAGAAGGACTTTAGACATCAAGAAGGTCTGTAAAATGGCAACTATAATGATCAAAGGATATGAGCTTGGATGATGAACAATGGAGGTAGGATTTTAAATGAACAAATGAATGAATGAATGAATGACTAAATAAAATGGATAATGGGAATATAGGCCCATTCTTCAAAAACTAGATAGCTGCATGAGATAGTTCCCCTTGGACTTTAGAAAGGTAGGTTTAGGAAAAAATGAAAGGAGGTACTAAAATACTGGATCACATAATAGATTATTAAGTTTTGGAGTGCATGTCATCAGGAGGTTGTGGGTGTTAAAAATAAATCCAACAAATTTATGAGTAGTTAATTCATTGTTGTAGGGAAGCTAGAAGCATATTTCTAATCTTTGAAGAAGGTGGTAATAAGAACAAATCTCTTTCAGTATTATCTCTTAATGCTTCTTCCATTGACAAGGTACTAGCCTGAATAAACGGTAGAATCTGACCCATTATGAGGAAGCGAGATATAGTTGTCCCTTTTTTCTTTTTTCTTTTGCCTGGTGCCTTTGACTGCTATTACTAGTAAATGCATACTTTAATGACTCCATGTATCCTGTAATTATATCCTTCCTTTCTGAACCTCATACAAGTCAAACCAATAGCTCCTTTTGTTTACAAGAATTACTTTTAGTCAGGGAAGAAGTTAGAATCTAACATCAAATTTGGTAGTTATGCCTAGAAAGTGGAATTGGCTATAATTTGTATAAATTTTTATTTGTAAAATAGTTTCTCTTCAAGAATAATTTAATTCCCCTTATCATAAGCAAAAAAGAACATGTTTTTGTTGTTTTCAAAATGCAGATTCTATATTAATTTATTAGGCCATGTATCTATGAACCTTTTGAATGCTTTCCTCTGGAGCCAAGGGTCAGGAACCTGTCCCTGAGACCAAATCTGTGCCACCTGTCTTTTGTAAATAAAGTTTTATTGGAATACAGCCACATCTTTCAATTTACTTATTGTCTACAGCCGATTTCAGCCTCAACTCCAGAGCATAGTAGTTACAAGAGAGCATATTATATTGCCCTTATAGCTCAAAATATTTACTCTCTGATCCTTTACAGAAAAAGTTTGCCAATTCCTGCCCACCTCTTAGTGGTGTTGAAATTTCTCCTTTGTTTGCTCATTTTCTTTGTTATTATTTAAATTCCTTCCGTTAATCCCACTTTCTTGCTTCCCTTACCTCCGTCTCCTCCCCCTCTCCCCACGTCTCTCGCCTTTCTTACCAGAACGGGTCTCCTAGTAGGATTTGACTTGGACCGCAAAATGGAGCTTCTCATAAAATGGAGCTTCTCATAAAATGGAGCTTCTCTGAAGGAATGTAACTCCAGTTTAAAGGATTGTTAGCAATTTGTTCTTCAGTAGCATTCAGAAAACCAGTAGCCTCAAAAAAGAGAAGATTTGGTTCAATGAAATTTAAATCTATAGACCGAGAACTATGTTTGAGAGAAAAGTATGTTACATTTACTTCCTTTAAGGAATTTAGTTTAATCTTTTTAAGTGTATACTGCAGTGGTTTTGACCTGTTTTATGACTTGACTTCTCTCACAGATCTTATTAGCACAGTGTTTTACACATGAGGGAAGCGCAAAAATCAGTATTTCTAATGAGCTCTCAAGTGATGCCAATACTGCTAGTGGAGACCAGTAGGAAAGCACAAAGTCATCTAAAGATATCTAAGGGAGGGAAATACAAGTGTCTTTTAATAGCTCAGTAGCCGTTGTCTTCTGTAGCTCTGTCACTAAGAGACATAACGTTTAGTGAAACTTTGTGCTGCTTAGAGGCAGCGTCATTCCACATTTGAGTATACTGTTCTGACGCATTTATTGAGGGGGTCACAGGTTGACTACATTCATGTAGCTGTGTCTTACTCCTTTATTATGACATCTTGGGTTGTTGTGCCTGAGCATTTATTTAGTTAAATATATTTTATTTTTTATTGATCAGTTATTTCTTTTCCATGTATTATAGAGTTAGGAATAGATATGTCTTGAAAATTATGTAAATTATTAGGACATTTTTACCTCTGGATTTCATTTGGAGGGTAGTAAAGGGGATATTACAAATATTTGTTTTACAAAGAGGCCTTGGGGTGGAAGAGGGTTGTGAAAACACTGGGTTTATAAGATCTAAGATGGTATCTAGAGAAGGCTGGGGGAAATAACCGTTTTTAAGGCTATATTTTTTGTTTTAAAAATTACAGAAAAACTAAAGTAAAACTGTTTAAATGCTTTTAGTTGATGTTTTATACATTTGAAATTATTTAAAAGTTGGATGCTTCATAATTTTCATAGTTGAAAATCAGTGAAATTTAGGAAATAGCTGATTTTTTTCTTTTATGTAAAATTTTACTATTTATTTATTCAGAGCTTCCTAGAACATTGGGAGAAGTTAAAAAGTTAGAAATGTTTTGGCTACTTTGTATGGTGGAAAAGCTAGAAAAAGTTGAAGTTAGAATATGTAGATCCTGTTCTCACATCTTCCTTTTGTTATCATTTGTAGATGTATATCATTCCTCTGTGTTTCAATTTTCTCATCTCTAAAATAGGAAAGGCAGTCTCCAACATCTCAAAAAGACTTCCAGCTCTAAGGTTCTGTTACGTTGTATTTTAAGGTCTTCTGCCATGATATAAACTTGGAAGCATTCACTTCCATTTTTTTGTCCTATAATTGGTAGTATTGTGTTCAATTAGTAGAGAATGACATTCATTCATATTATAATAGCTCATTACTATAATTCACTTATTCAACAAATATTTATTGAATTTCAATATGGATATTACTTGTTACCACAAGGCTCAGATAATTTCACCATGATTCATACTTAAAATTGAATATATTTGGAGTATTAGGTTAAGTCTTCAAAAAGGACATTTTGACTCTGATCTTGTAATTATATTACTATGTAATATTTCTAACTCTGTTTTCCTTACTTCCTTACAAAGGAAAACAAAAAACCAAAATTTTAAAATGATAGGAAAAAAGTAACACAGTTACTTGCTTCTAATGGATTATAAAGCATTTTGAGAAGCATAGCTACAAAGAAACAATATTTTATAGGCATTACAGATTCTTAAGTACTTATTTCTGTATTTTACTGCTTAAATAAGACCTTTGATGAAAGTACTGAGAGATTACATTGTGATTTTGTCTGAAATTTTAATTAGGCAAGAGTGGAAAACAAAAAAAATGTCATATGACTAAATTACATCTTAATGTATTTTGTTAGATGGTGAAAAATGCTACCAGGTGTTAAGTGACGGCAAGAGAATAGCAAAAATATAAGCTGATTATCTTGGATCTAAAGTGTAAAGTTTTAAAACAAGTTAAAGCTTGCATAATGAATATTTAACAGTTTGGTAATAACTATTATTTCTTCATTGTTACTCTTGACCTTCCAAGTATCTTTGTGACCATTTGATTATTTTAAAGTAGAAGTAATAATTAAAATGTTTAAGATGGAGTATTAGGGCCTGGAGTTACCCTTCTGCCTGAAATATCTGAAAAAATAGACCAAGTATTTGAAACAGTGGTTTTAAGAAATTGGGCATCGGGCATCAGGCAACAAAGGAGAAAAATGCCCTAGAGATGGGAGATGGAGTGAGCCCTGTGTCTGCCCTAGCGCACTGCTTTCCAGGCTGACGCGCAGGAAGAGGAGTATAAGCAGAGCCCAGAGGTCCTCCTGCGGTGAGGGGACAGTTCTGAGAGTTTGAGGAGACCAAGGCAGCTGGAGTTTGCTACACAGGGCACCAGAGAGGAGAAGACTGAACAGTGAGATATCGTGGAGATCTGCAGACGGTTCTTCTGTGGATCCAGTGGAGTAATGATTGGCACATGCATGTGAAGAAACTACTCGAGGACAAGGAAACGTATGTGTCTATATTCACAGTTTCAAAATACATGAAGGAAAAACTGATAAAGGTACATGGAGAAATCAATAAATCCACAGTTATAATTGGAGGTATCAATACCTTTCCCCCAATAACTGATAGAACAAGTAGGCAGAAAATTATCAATGACATAGTAGACTTGAACCACATTATCAAACAACGTGACCTAATTGATATTTATATAACCACACCCTGAACAACAACAGAATATTTATTCTTGTTAGGGATACACAGAACAGTTACCAAGATAGATCATATTCTGGCCTTTACACAAGTCTAATTAAATTGAAAGGAATTCAAGTAATAAAAAATACATTCTCTGATCACAATGAAATTACGTTAGAAATCAGTAACAAAAGACCTCTGGAAAATTCCCTAGTATTTGGAAGCTAAATAACATACTTTTAAATGACCTATGGATCAAAGAAGAAATCAAAAGAGAACATAAGAAACCTTTTAAACTTTCATTAAAATAAAAACACAACATCAGAATTTGTGGGATGCCACTAAAGCAGTACTTAGGGCAGAGTTCATAGCACGAGATGCCTACATTAGAAAGTAAGAAGGTTCTCAAAGCACTGATCTGAGCTTTCACCTTAATAAACCCAGAAAGGAAAAGCAGATTAAACTCAAGTGAGCAGAGTAAAGAAACAATAATGATGAGAGCAGAAGTCAGTGAAATAGAAAATGAAAACAATGAAGCCAAAAGCTGAGTCTTTCAGAAGATCAATAAAATTGTTAAACTTCTAGACAGACTAGGAAAAGAAAAAAGAAAATGCAAATTACCTTTATTTTGAACAGAAGAGATGACATAACCACTGCCTAATGATATTAAAATGCTAACAAGGAAATATTTTTTAAAATGTTATTCTTGTAACATCGACAAGTTAGAAGAACTGGACAAATTCCTTGAAAGACAAATTCCAAACCTCACTCAAGAAGAAGTGAACACCTTGAATAGCATTGTGTGTACTAAAGAAATTGTATTTGTAATTGTATTAGTGGTTACACTAGCACCAAAAAATGGAAGTACTTAAGGTATAAATCTAACAAAATAAGCACAGGATCTTTACACTGAAAACAATGAAACACCAATGAAAAAATTAAAAAGTTCTGAATAAATGGAGAAATAAACTGTGTTCATGGATTAAAAGAGTCAATATTGTTAAGATGTCATTTCTCCCAAGTTTGATTCATATGTACAGGTAGAGTCTAAAATCCATATAGAAATGTTAGAATTACCAAAACAGCTTTTTTAAAAGAACAAAGTTAGAGGCCTAACACTACTTGATTTAAAGACATTGTAAATTTACAGTCATTAAAACAGTATGGTATTGGCATAAAGGAAGACAAACGGATCAAGGAAACAGAATGGAGATGGACCCACTAATTTATTCATTCATTCATTCATTTATTTATTTAATCTTGGCATCATTCTCTATTTTCTTTTTTTTTTAACATTTTTTATTGATTTATAATCATTTTACAATGTTGTGTCAAATTCCAGTGTTCAGCACAATTTTTCAGTCATTCATGGACATATACACACTCATTGTCACATTTTTTTCTCTGTGACTTATCATAACATTTTGTGTATATTTCCTTGTGCTATACAGTGTAATCTTGTTTATCTATTCTACAATTTTGAAATCCCAGTCTATCCCTTCCCACCCTCTACCCCCCTGGTAACCACAAGTCTGTATTCTCTGTCCATGAGTCTATTTCTGTCCTGTATTTATGCTTTGTTTTTGTTTTTGTTTTTGTTTTTTAGATTCCACATATGAGCGATCTCATATGGTATTTTTCTTTCTCTTTCTGGCTTACTTCACTTAGAATGACATTCTCTAGGAGCATCCATGTTGCTGCAAATGGCATTATGTTGTCGGTTTTTGTGGCTGAGTAGTATTCCACTGTATAAATATACCACTTCTTCTTTATTCAGTCACCTGTTGATGGACATTTAGGCTGTTTCCATGTCTTGGCTATTGTAAATAGTGCTGCTATGAACATTGGGGTGCAGGTGTCATCCTGAAGTAGATTTCCTTCTGGATACAAGCTCAGGAGTGGGATTCCTGGGTCATATGGTAAGTCTATTCCTAGTCTTTTGAGGAATCTCCACACTGTTTTCCATAGTGGCTGCACCAAACTGCATTCCCACCAGCAGTGTAGGAGGGTTCCCCTTTCTCCACAGCCTCTCCAGCATTTGTCATTTGTGGATTTTTGAATGACGGCCATTCTGACTGGTGTGAGGTGATACTTCATTGTAGTTTTGATTTACATTTCTCTGATAATTAGTGATATTGAACATTTTTTCATGTGCTTTTTGATCATTTGTATGTCTTCCTTGGAGAATTGCTTGTTTAGGTCTTCTGCCCATTTTTGGATTGGGTTGTTTATTTTTTCCTTATTGAGTCGTATGAGCTGCTTATATATTTTGGAGATCAAGCCTTTGTCGGTTTCACTTGCAAAAATTTTCTCCCATTCCGTAGGTTTTCTTCTTGTTTTATTTCTGGTTTCCTTTGCTGTGCAGAAGCTTGTAAGTTTCATTAGGTCCCATTTGTTTATTCTTGCTTTTATTTCTTCTAGGAGAAAATTTTTGAAATGTATGTCAGATAATGTTTTGCCTATGTTTTCCTCTAGGAGGTTTATTGTATCTTGTCTTATGTTTAAGTCTTTAATCCATTTTGAGTTGATTTTTGTATATGGTGTAAGGGTGTGTTCTAGCTTCATTGTTTTACATGCTGCTGTCCAGTTTTCCCAACACCATTTGCTGAAGAGACTGTCTTTATTCCATTGTATATTCTTGCCTCCTTTGTCGAAGATGAGTTGACCAAAGGTTTGTGGGTTCATTTCTGGGTTCTCTATTCTGTTCCATTGGTCCATATGTCTGTTTTGGTACCAATACCATGCTGTCTTGATGACTGTAGCTCTATAGTATTGTCTGAAGTCTGGGAGAGCTATTCCTCCAGCCTCTTTCTTTCTCTTCAGTAATGCTTTAGCAATTCTAGGTCTTTGATGGTTCCATATGAATTTTATTATGATTTGTTCTAGTTCTGTGAAATTTGTCCTGGGTAATTGGATAGGGATTGCATTAAATCTGTAGATTGCCTTGGGCAGTGTGACCATTTTAACAATATTGATTCTTCCAATCCAAGAGCATGGAATATCTTTCCATTTTTTAAAGTCTTCTTTAATTTCCTTCATCAATGGTTTATAGTTTTCTGTGTATAATTCTTTCACCTTGGACCCACTAATTTATTGACAGCTAATTTTTGACAAAGGTGCAAAGGCAATTCAAGAGAGAAAGGATAGAAAGGGGGAAACTTTCAGCAAATGGTACTGGAACAAATTAATATCCATGTAAAAAGTTGAAATTTGAAGCTTGCTTCATCGGCCTGTTCAAAGCATATATCTGGTTTCAAAAAACCATTTTATTCGCTAAATAATCCAAACTGTTTGTGAATGAAAGCAAGAAACATTGAATATGAGCTTTAGTGATACCCTTAATTTCATAGCTATTCAACTGTCCTGGGATATATATTGGATTATGCAATAAGTGAATTATGAGGAAGTGGGAAAGTCTGGAGAGTTATGTTTTTACCAATATTATTTCTTCCAGTTACATAGTTTGAATGTAATAGTGGCCAGAGTAAAAAATGAGAAGAAAAATAGCAGTTTTGATAGAAATGAAGAATGAAAGATCCTTTCCCTGGAATATATTGCTGGAAATGCCATGTATAAGCCAAATTACAAGTAAGGGATCATTTCAGCTTTTGAGTGATTAGAAATAAACCTGTATTTATAATTTTTGCCACTAGGTGGCGAAGGTACTTTTCAGAAGCAAAACGATTTAATTCTGTGATTATTCTACCTGAACTAGTTACAGAGATGGTTATAAACTAATAACTGGATTAAGTTGGCACTTGAGATTGTGAGATACAGGACTTCTTGTGTATGTATCATTGACTTTCATATTGGAATATGATATTTATTCCCAAAATGTTTATCTCTAGTTCTGAGGTCTTCATATGCCAGACTTGCATTTTCAACTGCAGGTTGTTGAGTCTTAAGCTTGTGTTCCACAAATACTTCAAAATCAAAGGGTTCTGCATCTAAGTGTCCGTTCCCTCCCAAAGCAGCAGTTTCTTTGTCATTCCCGAGCCCTGCTGGCTGTACCACCAGCCAGCCTGCTGCCCAAGTTAAGATCTTAGGTATTATTTTCTAATCCTCTTCATCTTAATTTTCATAGTCAGTGAATATTTATAAAGTTTTTGGTCAGTTCCACCTCTATTACGTCTCTGGTAGTCAACCCTTCCTTTCAAATAAGGATACTGTCACTGCCCTGTTTTGGCATGAACTGTGTCTTGCTTGCTTACTGGCTTCCTGCTTCTAAATTTATTTGCTTTTCTACATATTCTCGTTTCCAAAATTGTGCTTTTTAAGTATAGATATGATGAAGTCATTCATTTGCTCACTTTTGATGCCTTCCTATTTTGTACTTAAAGTTAAAATCCTTAGTTTTCTAAGGGAAACTAACATTTATTGAATACCTACTGTGTTCTAGGCTCTGTGAAAAAATTTAAGCTATTAAATTTTACTTACCATAATGATGTAAGTTGGGGTTTAAGAGACCCCTTTTTATACTGAAATGATTTCTCAAGATTTCAAAATGAGAGGTAGAATTCAACTGAAACAGGTTTTCTGACTCAAAATCCTGTCATTCTACTTTTTGAGGCCATCATCTGTCTTTCTGACCTCATCTCTCATCACTTTTCCCTCCCCCCATACAACTGACAGTCTAGCCACAGCAGATGACTGATGAATTTTAAAAAATCTTCCATTCTTAAATTTTTAAGTATTTGCTTATGCTATTCCTCTTATCTAGATTATTCTGTTCTCGCTAGGCTTATGCAATTCAACAAATATTTATTGAGTGTTGATTGTGTGAGAAACAGATCTCTAGGTGTTGAAGGTATAGCAATGAATAAAATAGACGAAGTCTGTCACAGAGATCGCTTTTCAGCTGGGGAAGACAAAGGCATAAAAAATAACTAGGACATTGGATAGCAATACCAGTTCGACTTCACAGGCTGTGCAGAGCAGGACACCAGAGGGCGCCACTCACCTAGATGTGAGTTGCACAACCTGTAGCTGGCACCTCCCAGCGCCTGGCGACAAGTGCTACGGAGAAAGATCATCCCGGGAGGAGGGAAGGGGATTTTGAGGGGAGTGGTTAACAATGTTTAATTAAAGGTTAGGGAAGTTCTTAATATTGAGTTCAGATTTGAGGGCGTGAAGAAGTAAATGTTGAAGGTTATACCGTCTTACCTTTTGTTCCACAGATACTTCAAAATCAAAGGGTTCTGAATCTCAGTGTCTGTTCCCTCCCAAAGCAGCAGCTTCTTTGTCGTTCCTGAGCCCTGCTGGTTGCGTCATCAGTCAGCCTGCTGCCCAAGTTAAGATACTTAGGTATTATTTTCTAATCCCCTTCTGGGGGAAGAACACTCCAGGCAGAGAAATAGCAAGTGCCAAGATCCTTAGGTAAGGGGGTCCCTGCTTACATGAAGCCTTCTGTTATTTTTTCAGTAAGAATTGTATTTTTTGCTTTTAAAGGGTACCTTTACATATGTGTGTATACATATACACCACATACATATATGCAGACACATATATATATATATAAAATCTATAATTTATTTATATTTATATGTTTTAGCACTTACTACTGTCTGACCTTCAGTGCACTTGTTGTCAGTGTTTCTTTCCCTCTTAGTAAATTTTTTTTTCCCTCTTAGTAAATTTTGAACAACTTAAGCACATACTTTCTTTTATATCTTTGTGTCCATATATGTCTAGTTTAGGTTCTAGAAATAGGCACTCATCGAATATTAATTGAATTGGAATGAAGTGAAATAAATTGAATCACTGAAAAGACAAGTAGTTGTCTTTTCCATCCCTTTTACCTGTTACAATTATCATGTGTTTACAAAAATTATATTTACTTATGGAATCCAGCACTGTATTTTTCTCTGTCTCTTAGACTCATTTTTTTTCTTTTGGTAATGTCTTTGTAAAAATACATTAACCTAAATAAGAGGACTAACTACTGGTTGTTACATGAAAGATCAGTCTCTAGAAGTCTGTTGTTTCTTAGCTACCTACAGTGGTGATGGGGAATTTTAAGTGTTTTAACTTATTTGAAAAGAAATTCTATGTCTGTTTGCTTTGACCTGTCACATTTTGGCTTCACTTTAAAGAATTTGATTTAGGGTATTGCTGTTTTCCATGTTCTTCAGTCTGTTTTTGAGTAGGGTGACCTACGTCCCAGTTTGCCAGGGCCTGTCCTGACTTACACTTTTTGTTACACCATAATTATTAACAGCACCCATTTCATAGCTCAAAGGCTTAAACGTAAGACAAGGCACTATAAACTTCCTAGAAGAAAACACAGGCAAAACATTCTCTGACATAAATCTTGGCAGTGTTCTTCCAGGGCAGTCTACCCAGGCAATAGGAACAAAAAATAAGTAAATAAACAAATGGGACCTAATTGAACTTATAAGGTTTTGCATAGCAAAGGAAACTATAATCAAAACAAAAGATAACCAGCCTGTGGAATGGGAGAATATATTTGCAAAGATGCAACTGACAAGGGCTTAATTTTCAGAATATACAAACAGCTCATACAGCTTATTAACAAACAGCCCAACAACCCAGTCCAAAAATGGGCAGAAAACCTAAATAAGCAATTCTGCAATGAAGACATACAAGTGACCAATGGGCACATGAAAAATGCTCAATATTGCTATTATCAGAGAAATGCAAATGAAAACTACAACGTGGTACCACCTCACACCAGTTAGAATAGCCACCATTAAGAAGTCCACAAATGATAAATGCTGAAGAGAGTGTGGAGAAAAGGGAACTTTTCTACATTGTTGGTAGGAATGTAGTTTAGTGCAGCCATTATGGAAAATAGTATGGAGATTCCAGAAAAAAACTAAAAATTGACTTACCCCTTTGATCCAGCAATCCCAGTTATGGTCACATATCTGGGGGGAACTCTAATTTAAAATGATACATGCACCCCAGTGTTCATAGCAGCACTATTTACAATAGCCAAGACATGGAAGCAACCTAAATGTCTCTCAAAAGATGACTGAATAAAGAAGTTGGAATACTACTCAGCCATAAAGGAGAATAAAATAATGCCATTTGCAGCAACATGGATGGACTTGGAGATCGTTATTCTAAGTGAAGTAAGGCAGAAAGAGAAAGAAAAATACCATATGATATACTTATATGTAGAATCTTAAAAAAAGACAAATGAACTTATTTACAAAACAGAAAAAGACTCACAGACATAGAAAACAAACTTATGATTACTGACAGGAAGCAGAGGTTGGAAGGGATAAATTGGGAGTTGGAGATGTGCAGGTACTAACTACTATATATAAAATAGATAATAACAAGTTTATACTGTATAGCACAGGGAATATTCAATATCTTGTAATGAATATCTTGTAACTTACAATTGTTATGATACCATGTACACATACACACCGTATGCAGAGAGAGCTGATGGCTACTCTGAAGCTTTATTAAGTTGTACAGTCTTATATAGCAAAGAAGAATGACAAGGGAAATGGTTAACAGGCAGCATCTGGCTCAAGGTCAGAAGACCCTTTATGTTTTGGTAAATCACGTTCGTGTTGGCACCAGTGAGCCTTACAGCTTATCAGGGCGGAATGTATGAGAAACGGCTGCTTTACAACATTCTTCTTGGACTCAGGCGGCTGTGCCTGTCTTAGGTTGCCCCCCTCTGGGGATCTTACCCATCCTTGGCTAACCAGCCTTCTCACCTCTGAGTCTGCAGCTTTTTATAACTTGTTTACCGTTCTGGCCCAAGTCTCGTTCCTTGGTTCCCACAGTCGGGAGCCAACAATAATGAAAAGGAATATGAAAAGAAATATATGAATGTATATGTATGATTGAAACATTATGTTGTATACCAGAAATTGACGCAACATTGTAAACTGACTATACTTCAATAAAAAAAAAAGAGAGAGAGAGAGAGAGACGAGCACCTGTTTCACTCTCAAAAGTGTACTCTTGTGGAGGATGAATTACATGAGCTCCTGATTCTCCTTGGAGGGTTTCTGTGTGATACTTAATGAAAACACTGCATTGTGTTTAGACTTATGGGAAGTTCCCCATGGAACTATATTGTAGCAAATATCACTTCAGTTACTTAGCCTAAAATATTCATTGAGTATATATTTTACTTATAACACTAGTTTATATGGAGAAATACAAAGACAGTAGAAGATGCACTGTGCCTGAAAAACTGAATTCTGCCAACAACCCGAATGAGCAAAAATGGATTCTTTTCTAGAGCCTCCGAAAAGGAGCTCAGCCAGCAGCTTGATTTCAGACCAGTAAAGCATCTACCAGACTTCTGACCTACAGAACTGTAAGACAATAAACCGGTGTTGTTTTAAACTACTATATTTGTGGTAATTTGTTATGGCAGCAATAGAAAACTGATACATATTCCCCAGTGTGAATCTGCCATCTTTTATTTGACATTCTATTAGTGATGGACAATCTAGGCTATGTGAAAACTCCTTATTACTACAATGAATCAGTGACCATCCTTGTAATAAGTCTCCTTATGGACCTATGCTAGGCTTTCTCTGCAGTGTATATATCTAGATGTAGAATTAATGAGACATAGGGTATGTATATTTTATTTCCTGGTTCTGTTCTCAAGAATGGTTCTGCCGCTACTTCTACCTGCAGTGCTTGAAGGTTTGTGATTCCCCATATCATTACTAATATTTAATACTATTCAGACTTTTGCATTGACATTACTATGAATTATTTATTTATATTATTGATCCATTTGAAAAAAATTTGCTTCCCATCATTTTTGTCTATGGTATCTTTGTTGAACAGGCATTCCTTTTTTTTTTTTTTTACTTTGTTGTTATTTTTTTGAGGGGTGGTTATGTTTATTTATTTATTTTTGGAGAAGGTACTGGGGATTGAACCCAGGACCTCTTGCATGCTTAACATGCGCTCTACCACTTGAGCTATCCCCTCTCTCAAGAATTCTTATCTTGATGTAGTAAAATGTACTACTTTAAAAAAAACTTTATAGTTTCTGATCTTCTAGTCACAATAAAAAGTAAGACCTCACTCAAATACCCTATAAATACACTTTTTTTTTTTACACTTTCTAGTATTAGCTTTTAGTTCTACCTTTCTCATATACATCTTTAATTAACCTGGAGTTCACTTGTGGGTATGGTGAAGTATGAATTCAAGTTTATTTTCCCCATATAATGAGTCAGTGTTCTCAGTGGCAGATATTATGCAATCCATTCGTACACCACTGGCTATTGGTGCCTCGTCTGTTTCTAACGTGTTCCTAAATACAGTTGGAATATTTTTGAGTTCTCTATTCTGTCCTATTGGTCTGTTTGTCTATCCTATGACAGTACCACACTGTATTTTTTGAAACATTCTTTGACATTTTTTACATGGATGATTATGTCACCTGTGAAAAAGACAGCTTTATTTCTTACTTTTCAATTTGAAGCCATTTATTTCCATCTTTTGTACCATTTGGCTGGTGCCTTCACTATAATATTAAATAGAGGGGGTCAGAATGACATCTTGGTCTTATTGTCAGTCTTAAGGTGAATGCTTTGAGTTTTTCACAATCAAATGTGTTGTTAATTGTAGGTTTTTCATAGATGTCCTTTATGGAGTCGAGGAAATTCTATTACTAGTTTACTAAGAATTTTTTAAAAATTATGAATGGCTGTGGAATTTTGTCAGTTGCTTTTTTCTTGCCTCTGTGGGATAATAATATGATCTTTCTTCTTTGACCTGTTTGTAGAATGAAATAACACTGATTGTTTTCAAATGTTGTACCAACCTTGCATTCCTGGAATACTCTGTTTGGTCATAATGATTATTATTCTATTTATATATTGCTGGCTTGATTTAATGATATTTTGTTAGAGAATTTTTATTTATATTCATGAAGTTTATTGGTGTGTTGTGTTCTTGGTTTTGGTATCAGGGGAACACTGGCCTCATAAGATGAGTTAAGAAGTGCTTTTCTATCTTCAGTTTTCTGTAAGTTTGTATAGAAAGAACTTTGTGTAGAGTTTGTGTAGAATTGTCATCATTTCTTTAATTGTTTGGTAGAATTTGTCTCTGATGCAAGACCCTGGAGTTTTCATGTGGCTAGGGTTTTAAAACTATGAATTCAGTATCTGCAGTAAGTATAGAACTGTTCAGGTTCTATTTATTCTTGAGCGTTTGGATATTTTTACAGTTTGGTTTTACAAGGCTGTATTCATTATGGGATTGTCTCCCTAATCATTTGAGTCATTCTATCTTCTTTTAAAATGCTGTAGACGGAATTAAGACATTTTGATAGGATACTCCATTCCAATTTAACTTTTCCGTGTTCCATACTGGTCTGTACCTTAGAACTGTGTTTTATTCCAATTTCAGCTCATCTTTATATCTGCTGGTATCTTTGGGCTAATTTCAGTGACCACTCCTTTGTGTCTGTGGCTGGATTTGGTGACTTTACTTTTTGTGTAGTGACACTCAGTCATAATTACTTTCCCTTATAGAAGTTTTGCCTTTTCTTTTTCTGTTTTCTTGTTTTGTTCTTATTTGAAGTCTAGGGAAGTTATTACTCCTTCCTTTCGAGTATGACTTGACTATATTAGTCTCTTTTGAAGCAGGAGCTTTTCAGTCATACTTCAAATATTATAAGCCAGTATCCATTCTCCTAATGAGACTCTACTTATTACTTACTTTTTCTTGAAAGTATAGATTCATTTTAAACAAGTTTCTTTTGAGTGCCTTTTATTCACTTGTAAAATATAGTTGTATTTTGGTTTCAATAATTATATCAAGGATAGTGCTTTAGTAGTAAAGTTAGAAGGAAAGGAAAGCCAGAAAGACATTAAGATGGGGTAATTTGTTAGCCAATGGTGGTGGTTTTGTTAGCCAGCAGCATTTTTTTCTGAGCTGTTATGAGAAAATGATTGGTTAACACCAAAATGACCATTTTTGAGACTTTTCTTCATTCCAACAATAATGTGTATCTTAGATGTCTCAAGTCATTCATACATTAAAAACATAAAATTGAATAAATTGTAAAAATTTTAAATTAATATTAGCATAAATGTTCATAATAATCCCTTTTCATAGATTTTTTTTAAACAGCTGTGTTGGCAGTAGAAGTGTGAGTCTGCATAGTGAACTATGAGAGTATATTGCTGCTAGTTTGGCTCTTATGGCAAGATTAATGTTACATATTTACTTCTCAGGGCTCTCACAGCCTCTCCCCTTTTTGGCTCTCCTCATAGACGTCAAGTGAATCTGTTCTGATACTGGTCATGGATATAATAGATAGAGGGTTCAAAAGTGGGCTGCCCTATTGAGGTGGGCAAGAATGAAGGTTGCTGAGTGCAGAAGTGTTTTTTAGATCTTTTAATAAAGTGTCTAAAGTGGTAATCAATGAACCTGCTTTGAGGTAAATGCCTACTTCCATTTTTTCACTATATATTTTCATCTCTTACAGCTGATGTGATAAGGTAGACCTGAGATAAAACAGTCAGAAAGTACCCTTCGGCAGATCATAGGGGAAGAAGGGTGAGACTAAGGAGCCAGCCGTTAGATTTGTCCTAAGGCTCATATAAAGTCTAGCATGTCTCACTAGAATTAAGAAATAGGGAGTTGGAGTCAAAGCTTTAAATAAAGATAAAGATCCATTTTCCTATTTGATATCTGTAATTGTTCAAAGATTCAGGCATCTAAATTTATCAATCCATAATAATATGAATAACAGTAGTCAGCATCATGGTGGAGTGCTTGAATTCTTTTATACTCATTTACACTGAAACGTTCATATTTTCTGCCTTCCTGCATTTCACTCAAACAATTCCTGTTCTAGTTAGTTATACATAGGGCCTACCTATTTTTACCTACTCAAGAAGATTGCTCCTGCGATTCCCTGAAACTGTGAAAAGTGTGGGATTGGATGGGGAATATTTAAACATTTATAAAAATAAGTGATTATGGTTCAAATTTTCAAGCTGAATGAAAATGGAAAGGTGAATAACTTGAATCACTTCTGCAATTTAAAATTTTATTTTATATTAGGAGCCTGACTACTGCTTATTTGTTTTAAAATAGAAATACTGCTTGCAGAAAGTAAATTTTCTTGTCTTTTACTATGTGTCTATTATAAGAGGCAGCTTAGTTTAGAGCAGTGGTTCTCAAAGTTTTGGTCTTAGGATCTCTTACCAATCTTAAAAATGATTGAGGATCTCAAAGAGCTTTTGTTTTGTTTTGGTTTGATTTTGGGGGTGGGGTGGTAATTAGGTTTATTTATTTATTTACTCTTTGAGGAGATAGTGTGGATTGAACCCAGGACCTCCTGCATGCTAAACATGCACTCTACCAGCTAAGCTATACCCTCCCCAAAGAGCTTTTGTTTATATGGAATATCTTTATTGATATTTCTCACATTAGAAATAAAAACTGAGAAAAAATTTAAAATATATCTTTGTTAATTAATTTAAAAATAATAATAAACCCATTGCATGTTAAGTAGCCATATGGAGTAAGCAGAATTCTGAGTTGACCTGTAATGAATTTTGCCCATCCTTTGGGTATGGATGAAACTTGTGACTTGCTTCTAGCTAATAGAGTATGGCAAAGATAATAGAATTGTCACTTCTGTGATTATGTCACATTATGTGAGACTATGTCTTACACTGAAGTAAGAGATTCTTCTGCTGGCTTTCAAGAAGTAAGCCACCATGTTGTGAAAGGTCTTTGAAGGGGTCACTTGGCAGGGATCTGTGAGGGAGTACGTAGGAGCTAAGAGCATCCCTTGGCTGACAGCTAGCAAGAAAATGGACCTCATTCTTAGAGCCACAAGAAACTGAATTCTGCCAACAATCATATGAGCTTGGAAACAGACCCTGAGCTTCAGAAAGAAACGTGGCTGGCTAACACCTTGCTTCCACCTGTTAAACCTTGCTTGAACTCCTGACCTATAGAAACTGTAAGATAATAAATGTTTTGTTAAGCCACCACCAAGATTGTGGTGATGCCTGTTGTAGCAGAAAACAAATATTTTAATATTTTAAATAAAAATTTAAATAAAAACTAATATTTCAAAAAGAAAAATTTAGTGAGAAAATTGGCATTTTTTATTTTTGCAAATCCCTTTAATGTCTAATTTGGTGGAAGATGGCTAGGTTCTTTTATTTCCTTGTGTGCTTATTATCTTGAGATGTCACACAAAATGTAGCCTCTGAAAAACTCTGCTGTACATCCATGAGAGAATGAAGTCCAAGAGGCAAATAACATTTTATTATATTATTATGAATAGCGTTTGACCCTGCAGATTCTCCTTAAGAGTCTTGGGAACCCATCAGAGGTCAGTGGACTATACTTTTGAAAACTGCTAGGTTAGAGATTGAATTTTTAGTAGTCTCCTGCTTCATCACCAGTAGAGTATTTAATTGTATATAAACAAGATTATATAAGATAACCTAAATTGTATGAAACTCTCAGCTTCCTTACCTTTTTAACCTGATTTCTGCTTTTGTTCTTGAGTTTGCCTATGCTCTTCTCCTGATAAACAAATGCAAAAGATCTTTGCTGACTTTAGTTTCTAGGAGGAAAGGTAAGAATATGTTTAATATGCAGTGGACTGAGACAGGGGTTTTTCTTGAAATGAACCTGGGATCTTTTGACTGTAGCCTTTTCCTGCAAAGTTACTGTAGCCATTGAGAAATTTGGTTTAAAACTCAGGAGGAGTTTTCAAAATGTATTATTTTTTCATTTGTAAGAAGTTTATAGAAATTCTCATTTTTATTTTTAATTATGTATATCCATTTTTGTGTGTGTACATTATTTAATAACGATACTAGTGTGTATTTCTCTTAAATGTTTTTGTTGGTGTGAGCTGTTTTATCCCTAGCAACCTTGAAAAATGAATTAGTCTCATGCATCTCAGGATAGCTTAATACATGATAAATTATAGGTGTCCTAAGATTATGGATAGTTTGCTATTAGGAACATTAATATAGAATCAAGTGGATTTCTTCTTTAGTAGCCTATGGCTACTGTAGTTTTTTTCAGACAAATAATGCAACAAAAATCATGTAGAGAATCAAAATCGTTATTTCCTATAATCACCTATTTTTATTTCTGTGGTATATACCTGAGAGATGCTTGTTTGTATTGTTTGACACAGTTGGAAGTTTTGACGTATGATTTGGAGCTCTTGTCTGGGAAGGTCTTTCAAGGTTGGTTTGAAGGTTATTGGTGGAACAGCTCTCACTGTGCTTACCTAATTACACAGTGCTTGAACTGGAAAATTAAACTTAAGGGTGACCTCCCCCTCTCTACTGATTCAGCCCCCTTCCATTTTTTTCTTTTCAGTTCTTCTTTCTTTTATTATATTTCCATCTGAACATTTTTTTGTTTGTATATTTCTTAGATATTAGTTCTCAACTTATTTTTTCTCAGTAATATTTTCAAATTCTTATTGAGTTTTCTATTTATCAGATCTTTAAATCTACTTTAGTCTTCCTTTTCTCTGTGTGAGAATTGATTTGTGTTGATAAAGCAGTATTGACAAATTTTAGTTACATCTCCCAGAAAAAGTTTATATTTTTTTCATACAGACAGGGCTGCAAGACTATAGAATATATGGACTCAAAATTGTTGTGTTGTAAAATAACCTTTTCACTTCTGTAGTATGTATCTGAAATTTATTTATATATAAATTATTTGACATGTCTGAAAATTTTGAGGTTGACTTAAAATCCCTGCCTGGAAAGTGGTAAGAAACCTAGTTCTTCTGGGTGACTTTGCTTAATAAGAATTAGAGTCATGTATGTGGGGAGGATTATGAAAAGTTGTTTTTTTATTGCAGTATTTCACCCTTCTGCCTAAGTATATTTGGATCTAGTGCTTCAGTGCATCTTTGTGTTTTATTATCCCCCAAAATGTCAGATTTGTGAGTTATGTTTACGTTCAAGGCCTACATTGGTCTTTTTTGTGTGTGTGTTTTGAGATCCTTTCTTTTCACATTCTGGGAACACTGATAAACTGTAAAACTAGCTTACACTTGAAATGAGAGCATCCATGAGGAGTTTCTGAATGACGAAGACATGGTGGTACTTTACAGAGCACTGGACTGTAATATGTGGATGCTCATTCTAACTTTGTCACCAACCACTTGGATGAAAAAAGTGCATCTCTCTTTCTGTAAAACGAGGGAGTTCAGGATCCTATTTTAAATGTGATACAGTATCATTGTAGGGTTTAAACTTGGAAGTAACATGGTATTATTTATGTTTTCGTATGATCATTGTGTGATGTGAAGAATGGTTTGTAGGGGACAAGAAAGATGCAGAGAATAGTTAGGAGGCTGTTGAAGTAGTCTAGGAGAGGAGGTGGTGGCTTGAACTAGAATTATAGAAACAAGATGGAAGTGTTGATGAGTTTGTGTTCTGTTTTGAAGATTGAATTGACAGAACCTACTATTGATAGATTGAATAGAATATATGTGGTGGAGTGTGAAAGAGAGAGAACGAGATCAAGGATAACGCCTAGACAAGTCATGGTGTTGTTTCAAGATAGGAAAAAGTGAGGAATTATGTTTGGCCCCCATTATGTTTGAGATGACCCTTTGACTTCTATTTAGGAATGTCAAGTTGATGGACATATGAGTGTGGAGTTCTAGGACATGAGTTTGAAGTTCTAGGGAAAGATAAGAGCAAAGGTATAACATATAGAAAAGCCATGGGATCTAAGTCATTTAGGAATAGCATGCAGATTAAATATCAGAAGAGACCTACAACATAGCCACAGTAGAGCCTTGGACATTACCAATCTAAAGATCAAGAAGAGGAGTAACAGCCAGCAAAAGACACTGAGCATGAGGAAAATCAGGAGAATATGTCTCAGAAACAAAGTGTGAAGGTTGTTTACGAGCCATGTACAGCATAGCAGCAGTGTCAAAAGTTAGAGGGAAGTTGTGTTAAGAAAAGAGAATTATCTTTGAACTTGGCAACAAGGAAGTTACTGGTGAGAGCACTCTCAATGGATATTAGAGATGGAAACTCTATTGTTATAGACTGAGAAGAAAATGTGAAATGAGGAGGTAAATATAGCAACTATAGACAACTTCAAAAAATTTTGCTGTGAAGAGGGCCATTAAAATGGGAAAGTACCTAGAAGGGAATATGGGATTAAGGGAGGTTCTTTTAAGATAGGAAATAATACAGTAATCAAATCAGTGGTGACTTGACTCACACATAAAATAAATGTTTTATTATTTATGTAATGATAAATTATCATTTATCATTACAAATATCATTAGAACCATGAGTCTTCTAAAATAAAATCAATAATGAATTAACTAGGTACTTTAGGAAGGAACTAGTAGGAAAAAGGGAAGCTAGATCAAAAATTGCTATAATAGGTCTTATTTACATTATACTTGCCTTTTTGTTCTACTTTCAAATTCGGTGCTTCATCACCTTCACTCATAAGCAGCTCTGGGTTCTCTGACTAATCTTGATCTCTGTCTGTTTCTAAGGGCCAGGCATGTCTAGCTGGACTTTTTAGTTGGTAGAATTGTATCAAAATACATGTGGATTTGCATTTATTTGCATAAGGTCTCCTGCTTCGGCTGAACCAAGACTAAATTTTGCTTGCTTATCTTTCACCAAGGGAGGAAAGGGGTTTTATGAGGGGCTTAAAGGATGTCTGCTCCCAATCCATTTCCATAGGCTAGGTCTGGGTCCTGTAGAGTGAGTGACTTCAGGTAAATGAGTGGTTTTCAGTAGAATTGTTTTGAAGCACATGGTCACAAGTGGCAAATCTTCAAATTCCAGACGACAGAATATATAATGCAGAGTTGACCATACCATTCTTCTTAAAACATTGTCTTTTATTGGCTTAGAGGCCACCTCACTCTCCTGATTTCCTCCTTCCTCTGTGGCCTCTCCTCTTCATTAAGCTGCTGCTTTATCTGATGACGACGTGGAGCTTAGTTCCCTGGTGCACTGTCTTAGACCTTTCTTTCTTTTCCCTTTTGAACTTTCTGGGTGATCTCATCTACTCGCTTGGTGGAAATCATTACTAACATGCTGATGCTTCCTGAATTTATATCTTCAGCTGAGAACTCTTTTCTGAACTCCAGAGTGACACATCCAGTTGCTTACATATCTGTCTTTCTAGCTATCTTACATGCTCTTTAAATTCAACAACTCATCATCTTCCCCTTCCTTTTCCCTCAGTCTGCTCCTCCTTTAGCATTCTCTTTCTCAGCAAATTTTAAGACTGTCTGCTTAGAAATCTGAGAGTCATTTTTGACCTTTGAAGGTCTCATGACTTTCATACACCACCTCCCACCCCTGTGGCAAATCAATCATTGTGCCCTTGATTCAACATCTCTCTTTTTAGTCTTTCTCTGTCTCCATTTTACTGTGATCATTTTAATCCAAGCCAGCTAATATCTTGCTTTGACTACTGTATCAGCTTTCTAATCTATCTCCTTGCATCCACATGTGGTGAGATAATATTTTGGTGTATTTATGATGTCTGTACTCCCCACTTGCTCATGATGTAATGAGTAGAAGTAAATTGCATGAGAGAAGGAAATTGTGGATGGGAACTCTTGGAAGCCAGTATTATTGCATAGTATCATTTCTTCCCATATTTTGCTAAAACACATTTATAGTTGTGTCAATGACTATCATTTTTAATGTTCATATAATGACAATGTGCAGTCAGTGCTTCTTTCCTGAAGAATCTATGGATACTTGGAATTTACTAAGTATCAGCAATGCCTTGTGGAGGCAGTTTGCAAACTTAGGTTGAGTGCTTGGAGTCTCAAGGCTATAAACATTCCTTCTACTGTGGCTCCCAGTCAGTGTAGTTGTTAGAGTTGGAGCTTATTCATATGGGTACAGCTCCCTGAAATTGTAGTATTGCTTCCAGTTGTTCTCTTGATGATTATCAAGGGAATATATACTCGGAACTAGCATTTCTAACACTGAAGGGATTTACCAGATTGTGTTTTCAGAGATCTTGGTTCTCTTTCCTCTAACAGATAGAATCTCTAGGTGTCACAGCAGATAATCACTCTGGATATTTTCCTTCTGGAGTTTAAATCTAGGATTGGTTCTCTACAGCCTGACTCTTGAATCTGATAGGAAAGATATTCCTGCTGCTGCCAGCTTGTAGGTATGTGGACTGCTCTGGTAAGAGCTGCTCTGGCCCTGGACTACTGAAGCAACCCTGTAATACTTGATAATGCAGCTTAATTGAAAGCACAGTGCGATTAGCCCTCATATATCTGGCCCTAAAAGAGGAGGCAGGGAGATGATAATGATGGTGGAGTTTTATACATTTGTGGAGGCTTTTACTGTGTTTCTCCTTTCCTTTCTGAATAAGATGGTAGAAACTGTTGAGTCTCTTCTGCAGCAATGGTCAAAGCCAGGGAGATAGATACAGAGTTAAAGCCCCAGAAAATACTACAGAATTTTTTTGTACATCGGAAAACAGCTGAGGACCAACACTTTCAAAAAACTTACTATGAAAACTGCTGTAGGTATTTTGAACTAAGCTGCTTTCCATTTTGATCTGAAATCTTTAGATTTGTAGTGTACTTATTTAGATCTGGGCTGTTCTTCCTCTCTTTCGTCCCTGATGTACTGTATGGTCCATTCTAAGTTGAAGCACAGGCCAATTTACATTTATTGCATGTCTTTCCTCTCCTTCTTTTGTTAGAGCTTTCATCATCTGCCTTTTATTTCTTTGCTTATTTGTTATTCCTGAGGTGAATGGTTTTATGGTCTTGCCTCAGGGACATATTTACAACGCAAGACTTTAATTTGCAAAACATATGAAGACACTTTGTTCTCTGGACCTTCTTTCTTATAAGCCTTAGATTTTTATGAGATGCTTCAGGAAGTCAACGGAACAAGAATAATGCAATAGAAGAGATAGTGCAGTTGTTTTAATTATGTAGATAGAACTACAGATCTATATTTTAAAATGAAAAATTCCTTTAGCATTTCAGGGATTTTTTTGTTATGAATTATATATATTATATAACATATGGTTTCACTAAATGACTAGCAACGTTTAGATGTTTGCATGTGTAGAGCATTTTAATAGAAACACTTTGGTGCTCTTAAAAATTCAAAATAAACCCGACATCTTTAAAACTGTAAAATTTAAATATGCCATGAATGAATGTTCCTTAAGTGAGACACTTGTGTTGTTATTAATTTAGAGGAGTATAATTCCCTAATTTTTATTCTTTCATTAAATTTTTGAGTTTGTATTAAATTTCCTAAGATATTTAGCTTATAGCCACTAGGCATTTGCAAACCAAGCTTCTTAAATAACTTTAAGACTTAATACTTCAAATGGTTTTGAGGATGATATGGAGAAGTTAGTGCTAAGTTTTGTTTTCGCACCTCATTTGGAGGTTTCATACTACTAGTTAAATGATTTGGATTATTAGAGAAATTTAGGGGCTAATTGATTAAGAAGAGGACAGATACTATTGCTAATGGATATAGCCAATCCTGTGAAAACTAATAATCTAGTATTTGATTTACTTGAGCATTGCTAAGCAAAAGTTTATGGGCTAACATCATACTTAATATATTACAGTTAATGATTTCATTGTAATTGTAGATTTCTCCACATTGCATTATGTAGATTAAATTTTGGGCTGTTCTAGTGGATAGTGTACCAAAAAGTATAAAGGAGAAAAGATTCTGTAATGTTTTCAGCCAGAGATAATCAATATCGACATTTTAGTGTTAATTCTCCTAGTGCTCTCTCAGAGTTTGAACATTTTAAAGGTTTTTGCTACATATTACTAAATATTTCTCAGAAAGGTTCTACCAGTGTGCACTCCCGCCAATAAGTATGCTTTAAGAGTGCCCATTGTCTGACCTTCTGGCCAATACTTTGCCAATTTAGAAGGCAAAATAAATTGTTATCATTTTTATTTGAGATTTTTGATAACTTTTAGGTTGAACTTTTTCAAGTTTTCAAGATAAAAAGTTTGACTTTTTAGCTATCATTTTTAATGAAATTGCCTTTGCTGCTTAAGTTTCTTACCATCTTCTGTGGGAACTCTAGTTAGCATTGTCATTTCGAGTGAAGAACTAAAGATTCTAATGGAATGGCCATAGTAGAGAAACAGTTACTACCAGCCACACCATTTGTGAGAGTTAATGCCTCTCTGCAGGCCCCAGTGTAAGTCTGGAGCTGACCTTACTTGAAGGACATTGTGAATTTATCTGATTTTCTGAGACGGGTAAGCATAAAAACACTGAATCCCTTCAGCATCTAGCAAACAGAGGTATAGAACCTTGCACAAAGAAATTCTAAAAATATTTTTGTGTGAATAATTATGATAAATAAAAGATACCTAACATTATTGTTAGAATCTTGGTTCCAGTAATTTGATTCCTTAGATAGGTCATAGTGAAGTTACGTTCAAGTACAATGTACTTTAGAGTTTATAAATACATTTATATATACAGTACATGTTTTAATATAATAATTACCATATGAAGTAAGTGATGTAGCTTATTTTACATTTGAAGAAACCATAGCTCAGATATATAAAGTAAACATCCTGAAGTTTTTATGGCTAGTTAGGGTTGGAGTCAGTACTTAAATCTAGGCCATTTGACTCCAAATGCCATGTTCTTTCTATCTTCATCTAAGCCTCTGATATCTATGTTACTTGTGAGCCTTCCATATATAGAAAATTTAAAACAACTAAGAGCTATAGACGTTCTTTATAATATTTAGGATATTTATTACAAATTACAAAGTCCATTCAAAGTACAATGTTTGATTATAAATATTGGTTCTTCTTGTATTTATGAACCTTATAACATGATGTGGTAGGCTAAAACAAACACGGAAACCAAGAACCGAATTAAGCCCTGAGCAGTTTCCTATCGTAGTTATGAGATATGATTACTTTCTACTAGGCACTGTGGTAGACAAAACAAATGTAGGCCTTAATCTCATGAAACTGAGGGTGAAAGACATTAAACATTTTTTTCAAGTAAATATATAGCTATATTTTTATCAAATGCTGTGAAGAAAAAGTACAGGGTACAGTGAGAGTGCATAAGAGGGGACCTAATCCAGGTCAAAGAAAATCATCTTGAGAAAGTGGCATTTGAGCCCTTACAGATGAGTAGGAGCGTGAGAGGTCATAATGGGGTGGAAAAGTGGACGAAATCTATTCTGGGATATGGAGGGAACCGGGAGAAAGCCGACCAATAATGTGTGTTGTATTGTGACAGCTGGAAAAGAAGGCTCTGAGGAAGGTGTTGCTATATTGTTTACTTCAAAGGCACCACTTTAAGGCTCATTCCAGTAGCGTGTCTATTGCTTAGACCATTTTTGAAACTCTTCCTGTGACCTTGCCTTCAGATCCAACTTTGAAACACAAAGGAAATTTTATTTTTTAACCACAGAGAGTGTTTTGCAGTGTAATCACCTTCTTATTTAATAGACTTGCTTTAAAATGGCTTTTGATTATTTAGAAAATTGAATCCACCCACAAGAGGGAATATATATATATATATATTATATTATATTATTTAATGTCTAGAGTTAGGAACATGATGAACAGTATATGAATAATGCAGATTAGACTTAGCATTACATTTTGCATAGCATGGGGAAATACTTAAAAATGTAAAAATATATGTTTCCGCTTAATAGAAATTGACCTTTCATAGATATGAAAATCAACTTGTAAACAGAGGCTTAAAAATTTGAAGTACCTCAGTTTGATTCTGTTTGAGTTAAATGGAAGAAACCCATTGAAAGTTACTTGTGAATTAAAAGATCTGAGATGTTTGCTCTACTGAACTATACTTGATTGGGTCGCTGGCAGGTAGTTTTCCTGTTCATCCGTAGAGACGGATCTATCTACAAATAGATGTGCATGTTTGTGTGTGCGTATGGTGCCCACGTGTGCACATAATGCAGAAGATAGAATGATAGGGAAGGAGCCTGTGAAATGAAGTCCAAAGCAAAGACCTTTATTCAAGTACCATATCTTTTACAAGCTATGTGATCTTTAATCCTTAATACCTCAATTTCTTTTTATCTATAAAACAATAGCACTTACTCATAATGTTTTCTGGATATTAAAAAAATTAATTTAGAAGTACTTTATAAACCCAAAATACTTCATGATTATTATGTGTATATGTATGTTTCATACATAGATTAATGTGTACCTTTAAAAATCTAAAATAATAAATAATAAGCAAAATAGGAGTGCTCTTAGTTGAGGACAAAGCCATAATTGAAGATCATAGTTTATAAAAGAAAGAAATCAGTTGTTTAAAGGTTTATATTATTGCATGTTTACTTTGTATCATTTAAAACTTTATATTTTTACATGTTTCTTTTGTGTTGTTATTTTGTGACATTCATGTCAAAAAAATTCACCAGTTCTAAGAAAATTTTTTAGTATATTTAAGTGACTATTTATTGATAGTGGTATGTGTGTGGAAGGAGGGGATATGAGAGGGTTAGGGCTAAAAGTTGAGAGAAGAAGGGCTAAAAGGGGTCTGTTAAGAACTGTCATGATTTAGGAGCAATTAAAAATCAATAAATATATTAGTCATCTCCATAAGTGAGCTAATTTTTAAAATCTGATTTACATACTACTTTTAGAGCATCTTTTGTAGAAAGATGGGTGTCCCTGGACATAGAGTATCCTAACATTTTATCTAAACCAGAATTAGTTGAGAATGGATGATGATCTCGGGTACACTAAAACCCTTGGCGCCTTCAGGAAGTGTCCACCTGAGAAGTGCTATGACAACTGTTATTGTAATAAATTAATAATAGTTGAAAAAGCCTCCCTGGCTTTATTTGTGGTTTTTTAATTTGTGGTAACATTCATATTTTATGTGTGTTGTTCAAGTGGGTTTTAATTGATAAGGTATGACTTTTTCCTAACATTACATAAATAATCATGTAGTCACTATGCATGGCCTTTAGAAAGGGCCCAGACTGAACATGACTCACTTTTCTTTAAAAATAAATAAATGAAGACATTTTAAAATTAAATAAGAGATTAAGACAACTAAGTACATGTTTCCCAGATGTCTCTTTAGCAGCATGACATTACAAATGCAGGCAGTGAAAGCCCTATTGTCTGTCACACTTTGACTGCTTCATGATATCAAAAGAAGGATGTATCACTTATTTTTTTGAGTCTTCTGGTCCTATGCAGCAGCCTGTACACTAAAGAGAACTATATACTCTGTTGCTGGAATTTTTCATTTTTCAGGGAAGGAGAAAAGGGTTGGGAAACGTATAATTTTTCTCCCTCTTACCCAGTGGTAACATTGAGAAGATACCTTGTCCCATTTTTATTACTTCTGAGATTTTATTGCTGGCAGCCAGATGTGCTGAAACTCCTGACGACAGCATCTATTCATTGCGTGTTTTTAATAGGCTTAGAGAAATATGAGTAGAGTACATGAAAGCAGCTCAGCTTCACACTTCAGCTGGGAATGCCCAAAAAGCTTGCTGCTGTTTAGAATTCTTGCTACAGTCAGGAGAAAGCCGAAAGCCGCACGGGTACTGAATCTTCTACGACTGAATTAGAAGAATAATGACTGTACAATTAACTATCAACCTCTGCTTGTTTAAGCACAGTTTTTACAGAGCTCAGGAGAAATATGGAACTTGATTGGCATGTTTTTATTTGATGGTGCCTGCAAATAGATGACTTTAAAGACAGGTGGTAAGGAAAAATAAGAGAGGAAAAAAAAAAAAAAAGAAAGAAAATGCAATTTGAGACATTGCGCCAGGTCTGCAATTCTGTTTTATCTCATTTTCATGGGGTTTTTTCATCCCCACCAAATATTTTACAAAATGAGCTTTTTGGACAAACGCTGAACAATGTAAGGTGAGTAAAGCTAAACTATATTTTCTTTTAGTATTGATATTTGCAGAATAATAATCTTATATGTCTGTAAAATTGTTCTGTATTGAAATTAGTATTATAAGGGTGTTGTCTTTTTTTATCATAAATATCAAATTTTATGTAGTATTCTTAATTGATTTTAAGAAGACAAATAAGCTTACTTCAAAGCACAAAAAGCATCTTAAATTTAACTAGCTTGACCTCTGAAACATAATACAGGCTGCTTCATGATTTTATTTTCTAATAAATAAAACTATTAACTTAAAATGATAGATTTTTTTCTTTGTGATCATGGCAGTGATTACATTGCGTATATAAGGATGGGGCTGTGTAATCATGTGTGATTCGTTGGAAAATGTGAATTAGCAATCATGCATGCTCTTTGTAAAACATGCGGAAGATGTTTTCTAGGTCTAAGATATTTCTCTATGCAGGGTAGAGGAATAATCACTTTAAAACAAGCTATATTATGGAACTACTAAAAATGCTTTGTATTAGACTGGCTAGTTTAGAAGGATGCTTTGTTATAAATTCCTATTGCTTTTTCAACCTGATTTTGTGTGTGTGTGTGTGTGTGTGTGTGTTGAAGGTTGTTAAATTAGGGACATATGTTTTAGGTGGTTTCTTTGGCTTACACGAAAAGAGATAGGCTATTAAAGAAGGCTTTTAAAATGCAGTTTTATCTGCTAGTTCTTCTGTCATTTAAGTTGTTTGCCTTTTGAGAATTCCTAATGTTAGATCCGTAGTATAGAGAAGACCCCAAAGCTAAATATATGTGGAGAAAGACTGAGAAAGAAATTCTGTGAACATGATATTGCACTGAAACCTTCTGGAAATTGAGAGAGAACTAAGAATGCATAGAATATTGAATGGTTTTTGCTGGTCTCTTGCTTTTAGGATCTCTGAACAATGTGAGGCAGCCTGTTTTAGAGATTACAGGAATACCGATTACACAGTACGTGTTTTAATGTAGCAAATGAAAAGAAGGCTTTTACAATTTGTTGACATTTAAAATGTTTACTGATGATAAATCTGTCTATGACCTTTTCATGGAATATGGAATAACGTATCTTTTTTTTTTTAATAAAAATTCACTTCTTTCCTCATTCAGTTCTATTCAATTAACTAATTTGATTTTTTTACATTTAGTTTTTGGACTAATTTAAAATATATAACAGTTATGAAATCTATATTTTGAGATATTGGGCTTTTTTAGCTTAGTAATGTATCATTTGAGTGTTTATAATTTATGGTAAAAATATCTGTATTGCATTTTACATTTTTAAAAAAGAGGCAATATGGCTTTCTTAAAATTTCTGTGACCTGAAGCTGTCAGACTTCTAGGATTTGTACTCATCCTTTATACATCTTTTCCTTGTTTCCTTGTTTTTATACATCTTTTCCTTGATTTCTATTTCTTTTTTTATACCAAGAACTTACGTGTCTAAAAATATTAATATTAGGACTGGGTGTACATTCACTTTAGCAGTTGTGCTGTTAACAGCATGGTATGGAATTAGTTTTAAAGTAAGTGTTACTAGTTTTAAAATATGAGACTTTTTTTTGAAGGAATTATGTGCATCCCTACTACTATTCTTTTGCTTGAGTTCAAGTTTCTTTTATTGTTGTCATGCTTAAAATTGCAATGCTCCCAATTATTAAAAACCTGGAATTTTATGTTGCTGCAGTTAAACATTGTGAAGTTTCTAATGCTTCTGTGAGACCAGTCTTATTTAACTTATTTTGATTTTTTTAATCTAAAATTAATGGAAACTACCAAGTAGTCAATAAAAAATTTATTCTGCTTTAGCAGGAAAAAATCCCCTGCCTTTATATATTTTTGACTTCTTAATCTTCAAAAAACATGACAATTTTTTCACAGGTAGATCTATTATCTTCATAAATATAAACTACTCGATTTACTTTAAAATCAATCAAAACCAGTTACACAAATAGTTGTTTTTTTAAAGTATGAGAGGTGAAAACAAGTTTATATGAACTTGCAATTAATATCTCCACATATTTTAATGTCTTGAGATTTTATCGTTCTTACTTTGTGTTCAGATCAGATACAGTGGTCTTTTAAAATTCATATTCTGCTTACGCATTGAATCAGAAAGTAAGATGTAGACTAAAAAACCATTTTTAAAGAAAACATTATGGAACAAGGATGACCTGAGTATGTCATCAGAAGATGTGCTCTTACAACAACTTTAAAAATCTTTCTAAATAATTGGGCTTTCAACTTTGTGGACTGGACATCAGTGGTCTTGAGAGTTGAAGCATCAATTATATAACTAACACTCTTGAAGGAACAGTTTTGGTTGCTATGACATGAATAGTAATTGTTTAAGTGGATTAGTTGAAATGGAATATTCAGTTCCTGTACTATATTGTGACGTTAAGTATGATCTTTAAAGTGGCAGAAAAATAACATCATAGATATGGACAATTGTATTTTATTCTGAATTGCTTTCTTGGAGGAATTACTAGACCAGTACAATGTGTCAATCATAGACAATATACTATTAAAAGGGGACTATTTCAAATAGTTTTCTTGAGAGTTTTTCTAGGTAACTAATCTTATCCTTAAATCTGCAACTCAACTTTTGTCAGGTTTTCAGGTGGTAGGGCAGTTTACTTCTATGACATATAAGCAATGAAATGTAAAGAAATAAAATCTCCCATAATAATTCTCTAAAAACATTTCCAGGTTCAACTTGTCAAAGAAATAAAGATTTTCAATACAACAATAATATTTTATGTATCACAAATCACTTAACTGGAGATAAATATAGCTTATTAAAGTATTTTATTATCTAGTGAGTAATTGAAATTTACATAGGAGTGAAAAGCATCAACATTTTAGACGGATATTTTGTTGGAAACCATATAGTCCGATCCTTATGTTCCAAACTGAAAGTTCTTAGTTGATTCTCTTATCATTGTGGTTCTTGAGTATCCTTTTCGTGCATAAAGGAGGTGGCAGGATATCCTGTGTTCTTTTACATCTAAAATAAATCAACTAAAGGTCTAGCAAGAAAAAAAAAAATCGATGTCTGCTTCCAAAGTAAATCCACTTGATAGATTTTGATGAAATGCCACTTTAAATTCTTAGTGTCAAGTTTTCTTATTGTAAACTCATTTTCCCCCAAATTAAGTTAATCAAGATACAAACATAATTGCTTTTGTCACCAGTAAAAAAGTCCTCAAGTATTATGAAATCTAAATTTTGTGATCTTATCTTTGGAAGCAAACAAAAATACTGAGATGGTAGATGGTATTTAACAGTGTGCACTGCACTGAGGTAATCAGCTGCCTTGAGCAGTATTCAGATGAACATGATAATGATGATTATCTTTTGTGATAAAATTTGTGGGAAAATGTACTTAATATTCTCTAAGTTTTTCTCTTTTCTCAGTTTTAGTAATCTTTCTTGTACAATAAAGAAATCTGTATTTTCCTCCAAACCTTTAATTATTTCTTTGTTACTAAATGTATGACAGTGAATTTGCTGTGCAGGCTGGCCACACAGGGGCATAATAGGACTGGAATTTATTCAGAATAGATATTAAAGACAGTCTTCCTTTCCTTTCCATTTTCATGTAATGAGATAGGAAGGCTTTAATATTTAAAAGTAAGATTTAAAAGACCTAGGAGAGCAAAGAAGATTTAAATTTGTTGGTGTTTTCAGTTACAAATAAACTAACCATATGATCTGATTTGCCTGGACTGGTCCCAGTTTATGCCTGCTGTCCCCCACTAATTATTATTAGTACTGCTTTTCTGTCTCAGAAGTGTTATTATTTGACAATAAATTACAGAGCCACTCTTATTGTAAAATTAAAATGTAAATCTTGAATTCATAGTGTAAATGGGTTCTTTTCCACTAAAACATTTCTACAGTCTAAAACAATATTATTTTAAATACAACTTGATTTTGCAAAATAAATGTTTATTTCATCTGGTAGTGTTTTTGGTCAGAAGTATTTAGTCTTTTACATAGCATTTACTATTGCTTTGGTTTATAATGAAGCCATCAATTTGTGCTCAGGATTTTTGGCACAGACACCTGTTATTCATCATGGCACATTAACGACTACTTTGACATTGAAAGAACAGCATGCTTACTTTTCATAGTTCTGAGAGTGCAGTCTGTGCAGCGTGCAGTGTTTGGAGTTGGTATGATCACAGCACAATGGATTTTTCATGATAAGAACACACTTCATGAGCAGTCTGTATTCTGAAATATAAAGAACCCAATAGGCTGATATGAACGCATGTACACACACATGCATATATTTATGTATATATAAACCCTCTTAAATGTATAATTATAATAATAATTATTATTATAGACATAAAATTTATCTTAACAATTATCTCTTTATATTTCTAATCGGAATGACTTTTGATTCATAGATGTCTATCATTAATATTTCTACCAGAATATTTACTGTCGATCTTAGCTCTATACCACAGTATCAGTATAGATACTTAATGATAAGGAGATATAGTCTTTAAGCACTGTTTTCTGTATTCAGAGAACTTTTTATAAAGCTATTGCTTTCACTGATGACTGACAGGTAAAAGTTAACTATATATTTTAAAATTAACAGCTTTCGTATGACCGTATAAAATCTTAAAAAACTCAAAGAAGAAAATTACTGGCAAACTTTTGTTTAATTCTAGCACTATTCACTGAATAGTAAAATGAATTCATTTCATACATGCTGTGGGCTCTCTTCATATCTGTTTATGAATTAGTCACGAAGATTCATGTACCTAAGAAAAGAATTCGGAGGACTGATCTAGGAATTTTGCTTCTGAATTTGAGAAGTTTTAAGTATCTCAGAAATGTGTGTGAGCACTTCCTTTGGGGCAAAATGAAAAAAGTCACTGCACATTAAAACTGTGATATTGTAAAACATGACGGCTCCTTATTGTGCCTAGTGTTTTTCAAACCATGCTTCTTGTTTGTCTTTTGATTTTAGCAGAGAACACTTCCTTTAAAATCTAACTCAATATGTAAGACAGATAAAAGTGGAGCAGCTCTGGTTTAGAAACTGGGACATGGGGCCCAAATTAGGCTCTAAGAAACACAAGTTTCAGCTGCTTATTTAAATCAAAACTCAGTACTTCTGAGTTAAATTCTTTTAAACTTTCCATTTCGTTGCATGACCTTTGGAATGTTGGAGATAGAGATAATGGAAGGTGGCAAGAAGAGCTGCCGTGTTTAGTCAGCACTTGA
Organism: Vicugna pacos; assembly: GCF_048564905.1. Classification (NCBI taxonomy): domain Eukaryota; kingdom Metazoa; phylum Chordata; class Mammalia; order Artiodactyla; family Camelidae; genus Vicugna; species Vicugna pacos. The sequence continues at coordinate 12,307,941 of NC_133011.1, forward strand.
TTTGTGCCTGACTTTTCTATAAATATTGTGGTAGCTTTACGTCGTGTAATGTTGAACACAGGAATTGTGTTCATACTCGGGTCTCCTACTTCCTGACTATGTGATACTGGTAAAGGCACTATATATACTGTGAGCCTCTTGAGTTAGGGACTATATATTTATTAACCTCTGAATTTCCACACATTATATCCTTCATGATTCTTTATTGTCAGTACTGGCTTCCCTCAGGCTCCAGAACCAAATATTGTTCTGATTTTTTTTTTTCTTAGTATAGATTAGCTTTGTCTGTTCAAGAACATCATGTAATTGAAACCAAGTAGATGATACGCTTTTGTAGAAAACTTTCAGCCCGCATAATGTACCAAATTCATCCGTGTTGTTGCATGTATGAGTAATTTTTCCCTTCCCTGTGAGTAGTATTCCATTTTATGAACAGACTACACTCACTACTCTTCTTTTGGACATATATTTTTCTCTTGGATGAATACCTAGAAGAGGAACTCCTGAGTCCTCGGGTAGGTGTATATTTCATTTTTTAAATGCCAGATCATTTTTTTTAAAGGTTATATATTTTAAACTCCCACGAAATACATTTGAGAGTTTTGGTGGTTCCACACACTTTTCAACATTTGATGATACGTGTCTTTTTAATTTTTGTCACTTTTGTGAGTTTATAATGGCATCTCCTTTTGATATTATTTTGTATTTGCCTGATGTCTAGCAATGTCAAGCACTTTTTCATATGCTCATTGACCATTTGTATATCTTCCTTTGTGAAGTGTCTGCTCAAAATTTTAAAAAAATCTTCCTTTGTGAAATGTCTGTTCTGTTTTTTAAAAAGAAGGTTTTTATTTTGATTAATGAGTTATAGAAGTTCTTTGTCTATTCTGGATATCAGTCATTTGTTAGATAAATGCTTTGTGAATATTTCTTCCAGTCTGTGGTTTTCCTGTTTATTTTCTTAATAATTCCTTTAGATGAGCAGACGTTTTAATTTTGATGAAACCTAATGTATCAATTTTTTGTGTGTTTTTGTTTTCTGTGTGCTGTCTAACAATTCTTTGCCAACCCCTATGCCTTGAAGCTATCCTACTATATATCTTGCAGAAGCTTTAGAGTTTTAGCTTTTCACTTTAGGTATACAATCAACCTCACATTAATTTTTGCATGTATAGTGTGAGGTAGGGGTCAAGATTCATATTTTTCCAAGTGGATAGCTAGTGTTTTATCACGATTTGCTAAAAAGATTTAGAGACTTTCTACTCTTTATTGCATTGCTTTGTCATCCTTGTAGAATTAAATACTTGTATAAGTGTGATTCAGTTTCTGAGCTGTCTATTCTGTTCCATGATCTATTTGTCTATCTTTTGAAGTATCCTAATGTCTTACTTTTATAGTAATCTTGAAGTCAGGTATTGTAAGTTCTCCACCTTTTTTCTTCTTCAAGATAGGGTGGATATGCTAGGTCCTTTGCATTATTCGAGTATATTTTATCATCAGTTTGTTAATTTTGATTTAAAAGTGCTAGGATTAAATCAGGAATTGTGTTGTATTTCTGTACATTGATTTGGGAAGAATTAACATCTAACAACAATGATTTTTCCCCCCTTTGGGGATCTCTTCATTTATTTTAGGTCATCTTTAATTTACCTAAGAATGTTTAATATTTTCAAGGGTAGAGATCTTGAATGAATTAATTTTTTCATAAGTATATTAAGTATCTGATCTCATTATAAGTGGTATTATTTTTAAAATTTCAGTTTCTAGTTGTTTCTGCTTTTATGTAAATAATTTATTTTCAGTGTTAACCTTGTATCTTTTGACCTTGCCAAATTTACTTATTAGTTGTAAAAATTTTCTTATAGATTTGTTATGATAGTCTATGTAAACATTCGTCTCATCTGTAAGTAGAGACACTTCTACTTCTTTTCCAATTTTATGCTTTTTGTTTCTTTTTCTTGTCTTACTAGGACAAGCAGTACAATGTTAAACAAATTTTGATAGTCCTTTAGTTTTTTAACAGTTAAAATGTTATGAATTCCATGATTTTTCTTTATTATCTCCTTAATGTCTGTGGAATTTGTAATGATAATCCTTTTATTTTTGATATTGGTATTTTGTAATTCATGAACTTTCTTTTGTTTGCTTGTTCGGTTTATTTTTTCTTTAGCTCTGTTGATTTTCTCTCTTGTTTGTCTGTTTCACTGATTACCTTTCTTAACTCTCTTTTCACTTGATTTTCCAATTATTTGTATTTTAGGCCGTTTAGAAATTATCGCAGATATTCTGTAAGTTAAAAAAAAAAACTCTTCTTCAGATTGTGTAATTTTCAGGTTTATTGGATCTTTCATAATCTTCTATCAAATGAAAAACTTATCTAGTGAGTTAATTTCAGAAATTTTATTTTTTGTGTTAAAATTTACATTTTTTTTATAGTCATTATTTCTCTGTTGAGATTTTCTATCTTTTCACTCACTATGAGCATATTATCTTTACTTCCTTTAACATAGTTACAGTAGCTTTAAAATAATTTCCTGCTAATTTTAACATCTAGGTTATCTCTCAGTCAGTCTCCATTGATTGTTTTTTCTCTTGATTATAAATCATGATTTTCTGTTTTTTAATATATCAAGTAAATTTTAATTGTATCTTGGACATGGTTAACAATACTTTATAGCGATTCTGAAATCTGTTCTGACGAGTGCTGATTATTTTTAAAGCAGGAAAGGAAGTTAACTTGGCAGAGCTTAAGCTGCAGACTTTGTTTCCCCTGAGGTACAGCAGCTGAAATTTTGTTTTAATTATTTTAATTATAGCTGAGCTCCTTGGATTCTTCCTGTGCATGTGTGAGATTTGGGCAGTGTTTATTATACACAGAATTTAATTTTCTTTCTGTAGCTTTCTTTTTGTCATTCTCTAACTCACTTTGTACCTCTGTATTTGCTCGAGCTCGTTCCTCTGGTTTTTCAAGCTAGTAAGACTGAGTTTTCTAACATAGATTTAGCCTTTAGGCATTGATTAGATTTAGCCAGTGTCATTATCTTCAAAAAGTCATTTGCACCCCAGTGTCTGCTTTTTGTTACTCTCTAGGGCCTTCAGATAGTTGTTTGTTTATATTTTGTCCAGAACTTACTGTCTTTAGAATGGTTAGGTTGATGGGAGCTATTAGGGCATTATCAAGAGAGGAGTCTGTTCTTTAACATTTTAAGTTGTATTTTGTTAAATGCTTTGCTGGCAGAAATCATATCCATGGCTTCTTTTATAATCTCATCTTCATTCTCTGTAATTTGTTGTGCTTTTCCAAATATCATTGGATATTGACCGATTAGGAACCTCAAGTCTTAATTAAATTATCATTGTATCATCAGAATATATAGAGAATACATAACTTTTAAATATTCTTTCTTTACTAATGTACTTCATCCATATTCTAGTAACTATTGCTAATGGTAAAATATGAGCAACATATGCACAGGCTTTCTTCACAAAAAACATAAGATTGATATAACTGATCTAACTATAAGAGAAAATGTCTGATCGGATACAATGAAGATACAAAAGCTGTCGTATTTATTTTTCACCTTTCAGTTGGATGAGCATCCATTCATTTCAAAGATAATTTCCACAGGGAATTTTTAAAGGAAATTTGATGATGTATGTAATGACAATGAGTAGGCTAAAGATGAAGTTCCTTTTCGTGAGAGTAGTCACCAATTGATTCTTCAACTGGTGTCAGTCACAATATAAGAAATTAAAACTGTGTGGTGAAAAATTGATCATTATTTGTAATTATGGCCCATCTTTTAAATTAATAGATTTTCCAATGCCACAGTATCTTTTTTGCAATTAATTTCTGAACATTACTTCTTTGGGTCCTGTTGTGAGTTATATCTTAATTTTGAAACAAAACTTTATGAACATGAAAATGGGATACAGCACCTTTTCTCAAGAAATTGAACAGCTTTTTATAAAACTATTTACACAAAATGTAAATCTGAAGATGAAAATACACTTAGAGCAATGTGTGTTTCAAAGAATGTTATCATATTTCCCATGAAACCCACAGAGCTAAGAGTATGCTCATTATATCTGTTACCATTGGGATTGCAACAAATATATAGAAGAGCAATTTTAATAAAAATGGTACCCCAATTTGATAGTTCTGTCCAAAAAGTCTATAGAATTCTTCACGTGTATGAGCATATGAATCTTTTAATTGTCTTGTTTTAGTTATTTTTGTTCATGTTGGGTTATGTAAAGAAGAGTCATTACTTTATAAAACTCTTAATATGAGTATCAATTTTATACTACCTACCACAAACTTAGTGGGTTAAAACAATACCCGTTTATTATTTGTAGTTCTACAGGTTGGAAATCCAGTTGGGCTCCGACTTCTTTACTTACATGAGGCTAACTCAAGGTGTTGGCTACCCTTGGCTTTTATCTGGAAGACCGTGGGAAGAATCCACTTCCAAGTTTGTTAAAATTGTTGGCAGAACCCAGTTCTTTGTGGTTGTGGACTGAAGTCCTTGTTTCCTTGCTGGCTGTCAGCTGGGAGTTGCTCTCAGCTTATCAAGGTTTATTGCATTCCTTTGATTCATCGTTCTGTCCATTTTGATTTTTATTATTTAATAATAATTCTTTAAAAATTTAGATACAATTGACATGTAATATTGTATTAGTTATAAGTATACAACACAATGATTTTATATATTTTTATATATTTTTATATTGCAAAATGATTACCAAAGTAAGTTTAGTTAACATCCATCACCACACAGTTGCAATTATTTTTTTATCTTGTGTTGAGAACTTTTCAGGTTTACTCTCTTAGCAACTCTCAAATATAAAACACAGTATAGTTAACTATAGTCTCCACGCTGTACATCTCCAGGACTTAATTATCTATAGCTGGAAGTTTGTATCTTTTGACTGCTTTCCATTCTCTCTTCCCACTCACCCCTGACCCCAACAATACCCACTTGTTTCTTCTCATATCTGTGAGTTCATTTCTGTTATTTGGATTCCACATGTAAATGAGATCCTACAGTATTTGTGTTTCTCTGTCTGACTTATTCCACTTAGCATAATGCCCCTCAGGGTCCATCCATGTTGTTGCAAATGGCTAAATAATATTTCATTGTGTATATATAGCACATTTTTCTTACCTATCCATTCATGGACACAAGTTATTTCCATTTCTTGGCTGTTGTAAATAATGCTGTAGTTAACTTGGTGGTGCATAAATCCTTTCAAGTTAGTGTTTGCATTTACTTTGCCTAAGTACTCAGAAGTGGAGTTGGTGATTCACATGATAGTTCTATTTTTTAATTTTTTGTGGCACCTATGTACTGTTTTCTACAGTGGCTGAACCAATTTACGTTCTCACCAACAGCACACAAGATTCCTTTTTCCCCCACATCCATGCCAATGCTTGTTATTTCTTACCTTTTTAAAATTTAATTTTATTAAAAAATCTTTTTGGTCATTTTGATAATAGCCATTCTAACAGGTGTGAGATGATATCTTATTGCGGTTTTGATTTGCATTTCCATGATGATTAGTGATGTTAGCACCTTTTCATGGGCCTGTTGGCCATTGTTGTCATCTTTGGAAAATGTCTGTTCATGTTGCCTGCCCTTTTTTTTTTAATTGAAGTATAGTCAGTTTACTGGTGCGCAGCGTAATGTTTCAGGTTAAACATTATGTACGTATATGTACATGTATATATATATTCCTTTTCATATTCTTTTTTATTATAGGTTACTACAAGATGTTAAATATAGTTCCCTGTGCTATACAGTATAAACTTATTGTTTATCTGTTTTGTACATAGTAATTAATATCTGCAAATCTCAAACTCCCATTTTATCCCTTCCCACCCTCTTCCCCCTCTGGTAACCATGAGTTTGTTTTCTATGTGAGTCTGTTTCTGTTTTGTGAATAAGTTCATTTGTGTCTTTTTTTTTTTTTTTTTAGATTCCACATATAAGTGATACCATATGGCATTTTTCTTTCTCTTTCTGGCTTACTTCACTTAGAATGATGATTTCTATGTCCATCCATATTGCTGCAAATCTCTGCCCATTTTTTAATTGGATTTTTTTTTCCATTGAGCTCTATGAATTCTTTGTATAATTTGGATGTTAACCCTTTTTCAGACATATAGTTTGCAAATACTTTTTCCCACTCCATAGGGTACCTTTCCATTTTGTTGATGGTTTCCTTTGCTCTACAAAAGCTTTTAAGTTTGATGTAGTCCCACATGCTTATTTTTGCCTTTTGCCTTTGCTTTTGCTGTCAGATTAAAAAAAAAATCATTGCAAAGACCGATGTCAAGGAACTTACCCACTGTGGTTTTTTTCTGGAAGATTTATGGTTTCATGTCTTACATTCAAGTCTTCAGTCCACTTTGAGTTGATTTTTGTGTAAGATAGTGGTCCAGTTTCATTCTTTTGCATGTGGCTGTCTGGTCTTTCCTGTACCATTTATTGAAGAGACTATCATTTCATCGTTGTATATCATGACTTCTTTGTCATAAATTAATTGACCACAGTTGTGTGTGTTTATTTCTGGGCTTTCTATTCTGTTCCTTTGATCTACGTGTCTGATTTTATGCTGGTACCATACTGTTTTGATTAATATAAATAGCTTTATAATATAGTTTGAAATCAAGAAGTGGGACACCTCCAGCTTTGTTCTTTCTAAAGGTTATGTTGACATTTGGGGTCTTTTGTGGTTTCATGCACATTTTAGTATTGTTTACTCTTGTTCAGTGAGAAATGCCTTTGGAATTTGATAGGGATTGAATTGAATCTATAGATTGCTTTAGGTAGTACATTTTAGCAATATTAATTCTTCCAATCCTTGAACATGGAATGTCTTTCCATTTATTTGTGTTTGCTTCAGTTTCTTTCATTAGCGTTTTATAGTTTTCAGGTACAAGTGTTTCACCTCCTTGGTGAAATTCACTCCTAGGTATTTGATTCTTTTTGATGCTATTGTAAATGGGATTGTTTTCTTAATTTCTCCTCCTGAGTGTGAATGCAACTGATTTTTGTATATTGATTTTCTTTCCTGCAACTTTACTGAACTTGGTTATTAGTTCTAACTTCTTTCAGCCTTTATAGGTTAAAAAAAATCTTTATTCTTGCCTTCATTTGGGGGAACAATATTTAATTACAGATTAGATACAGATTTAGGTAAACGTTTTCTTTTGTAAGATGTGTAATTTTTAAGATTGTCATATGACATGTCTTAAGACGTGTCATTCAGTTGTCTTCTGGCTTTCTGTTCATGGAGAGGAGTCAGTTGTGATTTTTACTATTTGTTTCCTGTAGATAGTGTGTTCTTTTTCTCTGCTTGTTTTTAAGATAGCTTTTTGTCTTTTGTTTTCAGCAGTTTGAATTAGAAGTATTTAGGTGTGGTTTTCTCTATAGTCTTTTTGTGTGGTTCACTGAGCTGCTTGGATGTATGGGGTAGTTTCAGTCATCAGTTTTTTAAAATGTTGGTCATTATCTCTTTAAATATTTCCTCTGCCACGTCTGTTTTCTCTTTCCCTCTATGACTACAGTTCTATATGAGTTTGACTGTTTAATACTGCCCCACCGGTCTCACATGCTTTTCTGTTTTCTTCATTTTTTTTTCTCTTCCTGTGCTCAGTCTTTATTTTCTAATAATCTGTTTTGAGTTCACTCTTTGCTGTTTTTAGTCTATTGTTCTATTAAGCAGGTATAATGTATTCTATACTTCTCTTAGTGCATGTTTCAGTTCTAGAATTGACACTTTTTTTTTCAAGCTTCCATTAATCTGCTGAAACTCCCCCTCTGTTTCCCTACTGTATCCACCTCTCCATTAAATTTTTTTGACATACTCATTCTAGTTATTTTGACGTTCTTGTCTGCTAATTGCAACATCCTGGCCATGTTTATGACTTCCTGTTGACTTTTTGTTCTCTTAATTATGGATTCATCTTCTTGCCTTTTTGCAAGTCTCTTAATACCTCATTGTATGCTGAACATTGTAAATGATGCATTGTAGAGATTCTACATTATGTTTTCCTCTAAAGAATGCTTTTTATTTATTTCTAGGATATTATTTCTTCTTAATACCTTAATTTCTTCTTAATACCTGAATTTTCTGATGTTTCAACTGGATGCCTTAGGTTTTTCACAAATACATCTTCAAGCATGCTTGGTTAGTGACTTCTGAAATTACTCCTCATCTCTCAGCCCTTTATCGATGTGTTGTACCAGGCTCCATAAAGCCTGCAGATGTACACTTGAGGATTAAGTCAGAAACCTGAGTAAGAACTCTGTTTCTAGAGATTATTTTCTTAGCTCCCTACTCTCTAGGAACCTTCATCACAAATTCCCACTGCATTAGCAAGTCTGAGATCTCTGTTTTTAACACCAGATTGTTTCATATGCTGAGTAAACCCTGTGCTCACTGTCTGGGCTTCAGTTCTTCATGCTGTAGTTGTGAAATTGTTTCCAGGCAGAAAGCTAGTGTGAAGCTTACCTTAAGTGCTTTTTCTTTTGTAGGAATTTCAAACCATGTCATGTCTAATGCCCTAAAGTGACTGTTTCATCTATTCTACCCAGTTTTACAGTTGTCTGTAGCAAGAAGGAAAACCTTATACTAGCTACTCAGGAATCTATTAATTATTTTATAATAATTTGTAAAGCACTAGTGAACCAACCATCTCAAACAAGAGCTGGGTCTTTGGCAAGAATTTACATGTAGCCATTTCTTTACCTCATCCCATTACTGGCTCCTTCAGTTGGTGGCAGTTATTATACTGAACCCATGTTCATCATTCCTTAGATTTCTTTTTTTATATAGGTTTCATATCTATTTATCTATCTATCTATCTATCTATCTATCTATCTATCTATCTATCTATCTATATCTATCTATTTAAATATGTATGTATTTTTAAAAAGCATTAGTGTTTTTAATCTTTATGAAATGTTATTGTTCTGTTTTTCCACATAATTTTACATTGCATCATACTGATGGGTTGTGGCAGTTCATTTATTTGAGTGCTATATAATATTCCATAGTGTTACTATATCACAATTTTTAATCCACTCTCCCACTGATGGGCATTTGGATTGTTTCTAAATTCTTGCTACTGTAAAAATGCTGCTGTGAACATCTCTTTTTTTCATGTATATAAGAGTTTCTCTTAGATATATTCTATTCACATGTTCAACTTTAAAAAATAATGCCAAAGTGTTTTACAACAAGTTTTTTAGGCAATGGCAGTTCAGTGCATTCATAAGTGACAATGAAATGATTTAAGAGTAAAGTATTAATAAGAAAAGTTGAACAATTTTAACCATAGCTGCCACCAGGAAGTACACTTGTTAATTTGAGAAAAACAATCATAGAATACATTTATTTCAAATGAGTATGCTTGTACTAGAAGTTTCCTTCCTTCCTTCCTCCTTTTCCTCCCTCCCCTCCCTTCTCTCTTTTCTTTTCTTCTTCGTCTTTTTTTTTTCCCTACCAAAGCAAGATATGAAACTTTCCTACGTCAGTGAAGGGAAACCTTTGAAATAGGAAAGAGTAGTTGGTGTAGAGCAGGCTTTAAAGAACGCAGGGTCTAGTATTTTTATGGATAAAGTCTCCAGATTGCAGACAAAAACTGTGTTGTCTGTGGTGATACTAAATTAGGCTATCTGGGTTCATCTAGTGCCTTAATGTCGTCGCTTGGGAATTATTTTATTTATTTATTCTCAATTAATTAGTTATCACAATTTCCCACTCCTCTACACACACCTCTATCAGGAAGTGAATTTCTTCTTGATTTTTGTCTTTATCCAAAACAATAAATGCTAAATCTCTAAAATTTGTTTGCACATCTGAAATTGTTGCCTTCTTTCTTATTACCTCTGAAGAATTCTTCTTTTTTTACTTTTTTTCTCTTGATGATGTTTATTTATGAATTGTCTTTTTATTTGGATATTTTATTGTGAAACACTGAAAAAACTTGTCAATTTTCCATTCTACTGTCAATTTTCTCTCATCAATTTTCTCTTGGTGTAAAGCTACATTATCAGCAACAAGATGCATACAAGTGAACCAGAGTAAAATTTTTCAGTTCTCACAGCCTGGTGGTCCTCTGTCTCATCACGTCTAGTGCAGAAGTGCAGGTGAGCCTTGTTAACCTAGTCAGCTGGATATCTTCCTCCATCAAATCTTACAGATGGTTTGGATGTTTTAGAAGTCTCTGAGCATCTGTTTAAAATTCTCAAACTGCTTTCAACAAATTTGTTTGAATCCTATTTGTGGTTACACTTGATTATACATCTGTAGACATTTGAGGATTGGCATTAAGAAACAGCTTTATGTCTTATGCTTATTTGATACTAACAGTACTTCTAGTGCAGCTATAATTAAAGTGGAAAATAAACAAAACCAAAGCCAAAATATATGAGATTAGAGTATTCAAAGAAATGGAGCTTAACTTTGTTTTATGTGAGTTCATAAAATCTTGTACATAAAGCAAAATCCTAGTTTTCTATTGACTTCTTTATACTTTCAGTGATTTAATTATGCTTTTGTGACTTCTTTGGACATGTCAAGTTAAAAAAAGAACATAGATGTGGCTTTGGTTTTTGTTTTACAAATAAGAAAAAAAGCATAGGAAAAAGAAATGAAGAAAATACACCAAAGTATTTACACCAAATGCTTTGGGTTTTATAATTTAAAATATAACTAAAAAATAAGCAAGATGAGAATGAATTTTATGAAAATTAAATGAGCTTAAGTATGAAAAGCATTTAGAACATGACCTGGCAAATAGTAAACACTAGGTGGTTAATAATTAATGATAATGATAATAATAATAAATAATAATAATTATTATTTTTAAAATTTTTTTGAAGTATAGTCAGTTACAGTGTGTCAACTTCTAGTACACTGCATAATGTCACAGTCATGCATATATATATATACACACACACACACACACATACATATACATACATACATATGTTCATTTCATGTTCTTTTTCATTAAAGGTTATTACAGATATTGAATATAATTCCCTGTGCTGTACAGAAGAAATTTTTTTTTATCTATAGTGGTTAACCTTTGCAAATCTCAGACTCCTAAATTTATTGCCCCCCACCACCATTTCCTCTGGGAACTATAAAATTGTTTACTATGTCTGCGAGCCTGTTTCTATTTTGTAGGTGAGTTCATTGGTGTCGTCTTTTTTCTTTTTCTTTCTTTTTTTTTTCAGATTCCACATATGAGTGATATCATACGGTATTTTTATTTCTCTTTGTGGCTTACTTCACTTCTTAGAATGATGGTCTCCAGTTCCATTCATCTTGCTGCAAATGGTGTTATTTTATTTTTTATGGCTAAGTAGTATTCCACTGTATAAATTTACCACAGCTTCTTTATCCAGTCATTTGTTGATAGACATTTAGGTTGCTTCCATGTCTTGGCTATTGTATATAGTGCTGCTATGAACACTGGGGTGCATGTATCTTTTTGAATTAGAGTTCCCTGCCAGGATATATGCCAAGGAGTGGGATTGCTGGATCATGTGGTAGATCTATTTTTAGTTTTTTTGAAGAATCTCCATACTGTTTTCCATAATGGCTGCACCAAACTATATTCCCACCAGCAGTATAGGAGGGTTCCCTTTTCCCCATACCCTCTCTAGCATTTATTGTTCATTGGCTTTTTAATGATAGCAATTCTGACTGGTGTGGGGTGATACCTCATTGTAGTTTTGATTTGCATTTCTCTTATAATTAGCAATATTGAGCATTTTTTCATGTGCCTATTGGCCATTTGTATGCCTTCATTGGAGAATTGCTTGTTTAGGTCTTCTGCCCATTTTTGGATTGGTTTGTTTGTTTGTTATTAAGTTGTATGAGCTGTTTATACATTCTAGAAATTAAACCCTTGTCAGTCTCATCTTTTAGAAATATTTTCTCTCATTCTGTAGGTTGTCTTTTGTTTTGCTTATGGTTTCCTTTGCTACTCAAAAGCTTATAAGTTTAATTAGATCCTTTTTGTTTATTTTTGCTTGTATTTTTATTGCTTGGGTAAATTGCCCTAGTAGAACACTGCTGAGATTTATGTTAGATAATGTTTTGCCTATGTTTTCTTCTAAGAAGTTTATAGTGTCTAATCTCATGGTTAAGTTTTTAAGCCATTTTGAGTTTATTTTTGTAGATGGTGTGAGGGAGTGTTCTAACTTCATTGATTTACATGCTGCTGTCCTGTTTTCCCAACATCATTTGCTGAAGAGACTGTCTTTAGTCCATTGTATATTCTTGCCTCCTTTGTCAAAGATTAATAGACCAAAAATTTATGGGTTTATTTCTGGGTCCTGTTTTCTGTTCCATTGATCCATATGTCTGATTTTGAACAAAATACCATGCTGTTTTGATTACTGTAGCTCTGTAGTATTGTCTGAAGTCAGAGAGGGTTATTCCTCCAGCTTCATCTTTCAGTGCTTCTTTTGTAGCAGGTGTTCTCTGGTACAGGTAATGTGTAATAGAAAGGTCTACACACCTTCAGCCCACTCTCATGGTTCCATCCACATACCTCTTTACTGGAATTCCTTGCCTGTCGTCTTTTAATCTTGTTTTTATCTTGACACCTGATGAATCAGGTAAGCTATTCACTACATCCATCAATCCCATTTATGTTCTCATCACACAAAGCGAGTAAGTTATGCTTATTGAGAGGATTTCCCCTCACCACTGCTTTTTGGGTCCAACCTTGAATCGAGCGGAGGTCCAGCAGCACTCCATTGTTAGCTTACACTCACATACTGAGCTGGCCTGTTTGTTACCCAAGCTCAGCCTTTTTCTTTCCTCTTAAGCTGACTGTGAGTGGCTAGGAACTTCAGAGGAAGCACTGATGCAGTAGTGTTAAGTGACTTGGTAGCCTGGGTCACCTGTTAGGGCAGCTTACTTGTGTCCTCTGGACCAGCTCAACCCTAATCCTAGATGAACTGATTTTGTTTTACTATGGGATGCTTCTGAGCCTGTCTGACCTTATGATTTGGTGGCCCCATGAACTTTTGTGGATGTGTGGTCACTTGATGTCCCAAGGTCAGATGTCCCATCTCTTCCAGGACCCAGTAACATGGCAGAAGCAGTTTTCTGAATGTTCTCTGCTTTGATAGCATGGCCTTGTTCCAGAATCCTATGGGTTTGTGTTGCAGTTCTCCTGTTAGGACTTTGCAGAGACTCCACATGGCTTCTTTTTCTACCACAGATATCTCTCTACCATGGGTTCTGTGGGATTGCATAGCAGCCTGAATCCACGGCAGATCTCTTTTTTGGCTCTGGGTCCTACTTATGACAAGCAGCGCCCCCCCCCCCTTTTTCTCTGCCAAATTCTATCAGAGCACTACTCTGAATTATGGTATATGTAATTGAGTACCTTCAAAATCCAGAGTCCTAACAAATTTTAGACTTCTCTCTTAGTATTTGGTGGTACAAGGTGCAATCAACATTCCTTTATGTTGGAGATGTTTTGGCATGTTCTGTATCCTTGGAATTCTAAAAATTTAACTTTTTGACATTTCTCTCTCACTTCATTTTCTCAAATACATGTACCTTACCCTTAGGCTGTTGTTTTGGTCCAGTTAACATGCTGTTATCAAAATAGTTGGCCAAAGGGATGTTCTGTGGAACATTTAGTTAGTAAGTTTCCTTCTGAATATTATGTCAGAGAGCATTACAATTAACATATCCCTAGGTAAGTCTGTGAATATGTACAGTTATTTGGCCTATGTGTAAACTGTAAACTGCTTCTAATCTTCCTTTCTGATGGTAGAATAATCCTTTCACCAAATGAATAACAACACATCGCTTGTTCAATACTGTGTTCATCAGTTCTAGTAAAGATACCATGTTCGGCACAGCAGTTGCGTCTGGGACTACTGCTTGGTTTTGTTTACAGTGGTGTATCTTCATCTTCCATGGTCCCATTGGGTTAGCAAAGGCCGGTCTGGTGAATTAAATGGGCATGTTACAGGGACCACCAGTGTGGTGCCACTGAAGTCCTTGAGAGTGGCGTTAGTCACTGACATTTCCCTCAGAATGCAAATTGTTTTTCACTACTATCTTTTTTTTTTAATCTTTTTTTTGATTTGAAGTATAGTTGATTTACAATGTTGTTTTAGTTTCTGGTGTACAGCATAGTGATTTCAGTTAAACATATGTATATTCTTTTTCTGTATAGGTTATCACAGGTTATTGAATACAATTCCCCGTGGTATACAGTGGAACCTTATTGTTTCACTTACTATCTTGATGATGGTGGTGAGATGATAGCTACTGACCAGATTAAAAAACCAATGCTATAGTTCTGCTGATTGCTGAGTATGCCCATTCTGATTATACATTTGGGAATCAGGAGATAGACATGGGCTGGGACTCCATGTATTGTCTGGCACTACCTGCCCTTACTCTCGTTGGTAGTTGTGGGGGTGGTTATGATGGCGCTTTAGGTCCCTGGATGTTAGTGTCCACTTGGATCATGTGTCTACCCCTCAAAAGGTGTGGACATTCCCCATTCCTATCATCCCCGTTGATACCAGGGAGGCCAGTTTTCTAATAGCATCTTCTCCTGCTAGCCTGGGCTGCAGAGGACAACCACCACTAGCTCTTCAGCTATGCTCATGTCCCCCTCACTAGGGTGTTTTTGTACCAACCTAGTAAATGGAATGTCCTCCGAGTTCTCCTGAGGAACAGAGTCAGCCAGTATATTTTCCCATCTTACACAGCAGAACTATTCCAGCATACACACTTCACTGACTTTTTTGATCCCTCCCTCAGCAATTTTCCAGGGCAGTACTGGGGTCTCTACTTCAGTTAATGTAGACCATTACTTTTAAGCTTTCAGGAGCTGTCTAGTTGCATATTAATACCATCTGCTGTGACCACTGCCAGAGTTAAAATCCTGTCTTATCCAGATTCTCTTATCCAGCTTTATATTTTGCCCTTTTTGACCCAGCACTTTTAGCACTCACTGCCAGTCGTACTCTCTCAGTTCCTAGTGGTATGTGTTTACCAGGTTCTGTTTGGGGGTATAATCTCTTTTTATCCTTAGCAAAGCCAGTGCTGACTTTCTCAGTTGGGTTATATTAAGATTTGACCCTTTTTGATAAGGCAGCAGATCCGGAAGCTAACCAGCATGGTATTGGAGACACCTACTTCATCTGAGGATTCTGTGTAGTCTTGAATCAAGGGGATCCTTGTCTTCCAATACGTGGAGGTGGGGAGGGTGGGTCACTCCCATAGGCCTAGAGGATTCAGGGGAATCTGAGTTTAAGGACCTTTTGTGTACCTACGTAGGGAATCCCATCTCAAGTCTCATGTTCCTATTGTTGCTCTGTTAGTAACCTTACTTTGATGCAGAAAATCTGCCTAGGCTGAGACTTTAGCCTTTTCTGTAATTCTTTCACTCTCATAGTTAAATCCTAGTCTTCAGCTCTGTCTTCCTTCTGCCTTTAAAGAAAGAGAGCCCTTTAAAGGAGGCCAGGGAAGCCCTTTGACTCTCACACTTAATTAGTGACTGGCTGCCTTGAGCTTGTCATTTTTTATTTTCCATGCATCTGTCTGGCTTTTGGCAACAGCCATCCAGTTTCAGTCCTTACATTTACTGTTTCTGCCATACCCCTCAGATGACAGATATTGCATGAGTCAGTGTATCCCTTTCTACCTATAGTCCATTTCAGTTCACTGCAGGTGAAAATCTTCATGACTGCGTGTTAGAGACCATTGATATTCCACTCACACCAATAACAGGTTATTCATTTCTGGTTGGCCAGTGAATGATCCAGCTCCAGAATCTTTTTAGAGTCTGTCTCCTAGGCTCACTCCTGGTATTAATTGTCTTAGGTCAAGTTCATTAGAAGCAGAGTCTGAGACAGGGATTTCTGTGTGCATGATTTACTAAGAGACTGTTTACTGTTCTTGAGGAAAATCGGAGGTGGTGGTGGAAGCAGGAGAGGGAAGGGGAAAGAGCTGAAGAGAGATGTGCTATTAGGTAAAGCTTAGCCTTGGTCTAGCCTCGCCCAGACAGGGTATGTATCTATATGGGAAGGTGTATGTTTGGGGGCTTGGAGCTTGAATTTTAATTGCAAGACAGTGTTTCCTCCTTGGAGGCAAGAGTGTCAGACTTTGGTATCCCCATGTCAGTAGGGCATTGGCTGTGGGCCATACCTGGGAGGGAACAGCAGTGCTGCTTTCCAGTGCAGATGAGTCCTGCCAGTTGAGGAGGGCAGTTTGCTGAAGGGGGGATGTGATGTCATTGCGGCAGCCAGCATTCACAGCAGCTGGGGGAAGGCTTCATCAGCCTGACAGAGGGGGCCTGGGGAGGACACTAACAGTGTCTACCATAAGGAGAAAGAAAAATTATGTGTACTTCTTGGAATAAAGAGACTTAGGGACTGACTTCAGTGTTTTACTGCTTCATATAGAGTTAGCTGTTCTGGCTAAAGAAGGAGGAATCTATATATTTCATAGAGTAGTTAGTGAGAAAAAGTATTGAAAAGAAAAGTGGTCTAAATATGTGTTTACATGTAACTTTGGTAAAAAGGATGACTGTAGAAAAAGACAAGTATTGAATGGATTCCATATTGCAAAGACAGCAATAGTTTAATATTGGGAAAAAATTTAATATCCTATCTAATGAAGTATTAACACTTTTTTCCTTTTCACTCCCTTTTCCAGAAATTTTTCTTTATACTTGAAGATAACGTATACTGGTGGAGTGCTCACTGTTTAAATGTAGTTATTTAATCACATGACTACATATGAAAAATTTCCAAGATTTGCACCTGTATCTTGGCTGTAAAGCAAGAGAATAAAATACTAACCCATTTTTAAGAAAACGTTTCCATGAATTGGCGATTTAGTTTTAAACCGTAATATAAGCTTAGTATTGATAATAAATTGTCAATCAAATTCTCATGCCATCACACTCGGTGTCCCTAAGTCATTGACAGCTTGGTAATTTCCTCTGGTTCTTGTGCCATTTGGAGTCCTGTTACAGAGGCTGCCAAGTACACTATCTTGGAGAAAGGATCATCTTCCAGTGTAGCTCCCTGGTGCCTGTTTAGTTCTCCAGCAAATGCCAAAGACCAGATGCTTTGGTTTTGGGTTGAGGGTGAAGAAACCAGAGGCACCCTCGTTCTGATCTTTTTATCTTTTGTAGCCACCTATTCTTTCTGCATGACTATGACTTTCTGACTTTACTTTGCACTTGTATTTCCTGTTAACAGCTCTAAGGAAGCAGAGCTAAGAAAATAGGCCTGAGGTTTAGTAGGTAAGTCATATATTTTTAATGTGAATGATTGAAATATATTGGATCTGCCCTGATGCACATGATCTTCTTATCTGGAAGTATATTTAGAATCCTGTATTTTTCCTTATCCAATATCTACTACTGGATAAGACAGCTGATTCTTGAGTATAAAGTATATTAATCATGTAATTTGTATATTAAATCTATGATGTCTTTGAGTGGGGCAAGCTTTGGTTAACTTTTAGATAAATATTAAAGGACATCCCAGTTATTCACTTTGTCAGGGTTTTGGAAAATTAATTTTAAACTCTCATTATTCTTTATAGTTTTACACACCTGATGTGAATTTTTACTGTTTACTGTAGCACCTGATGTGAATTTTTACATTCAGGCATGAAAAGAAAAGTGTTTAGAAAATACCTCTTTTAATATTCATTTAAAGTGTTCTTCTTTATGAAGTATTATGGTGGATCAAAAGAGGAATAAAAAGTGCATAGTTACAGTGCAATAGTTACGTATCAATTTTCTTATTGATATTTTTTAGAACCAGGGACATTGTTAAGATGGTTGTGAATTTTCTCTTGGTACATTTTTGATGAGAATTATGGGCTATTTGTTATTATGTTTTCCTAGTTATCAGTAAAGTTACCCTATAATTTAAAAATTTGATAATGTTATAGGGAAGATTTCTTGAAATGAGTAGAATAAATAATCTAAGAAAAATAATGTAAATGAACAAAATGTATTCTGCAGTGAGCTTTCAAATATGTGACTGATAGTTGTGTATTTTTTTTTCTTTTTCTTGAAGCTCAGAAAATAGTTTGACTTCAGTATTCTTATACTGCTAGTGCAGGCCAGTTGTGTGTGCATGTATATATGCCTGTTTGTATCTGATGTATGTGTACACACACACACACACATACACGTGTGCGTGCATGTGTACAACCCAAAAGCTGAAGATTAAAAAAATGACATAGTTTGATTTTAAAGAAATAAAGCCAAAGAAATTATTTATAGTAATGTCAAAAGATGGGGCTCAATCCAAATGTTAAAATTTCATTTTCTGCTTATGTTATTGATTGTACTGTAACAGCAATAAAAAATGAAAATGTAATTGCACCTTTAGGAAAATCATTAATTGTTTTATGATTCAGCACTGCAAAGAGCTGTGAAAAGATCAGAGACGTCTGAATTGTAGCTCCCTGTCCTCTCCTGTGTAGATTCTGCAAGTGATATTTAGGCAGATTTAAAGCAGTCTTCCTCTGCGGTTCCTATGTCCTTTCTCCTTATTCTAAGATAGGATAGACACTAATGACTTTTTTTCTCCCGGAACCTTATATGAACTAGAGAGTGAAAAGGCTACTTTGACAGTAAGACTGTGGTTGCAATTTCTAGCAAGACTTGTTTTCTTCCTTATGGCAGAGCAGCTGGTTTGCATGAGGGGAATCAACACTAACAGAACTAAGAAACACAGCAGGTGACAAACAGAAAATAGTATGAATGTAATAGCAAATAGATGCATGTAGGGAATTGGGAACTAATTTTAGCAGTTTAAATATCAATGATTTAAGCACACAAGAAGTTTTTCCTTATTTGAATTTTGAAAGAAGGTCATAGGTAGTATTATAGTAGTAATATTTAAATTTTGCAGTTTGCAAAACATTTTTACATACGTTTTAACTTACTAACATGGCACATGGTAATATAAAACTGTATTTTATCTGTGACTTGTGTCAGAAGGGCATTCCAAAACATTTTTATTCAGAAGTTGTTGTGTCTGCTTCATGATAATTTTCATGATAATTTTTTGTAACTGAGTAATTTATTAAGAATAAGTTCACCTGGCAATTTGAAAAGAAGGGATAGAAGAGGGCACAAGAAAAGGACAAAGTGGAAGACCTTTTTACAGTTTTCAGGATATGTCTAAAAACATTTATTTTTAAATAACCAAAACACAGATTCTACTTATGATAAATATAGCATATATCTAATACTAGCTACAAAAAACATTAATTGAATATTTCCATTAATAGTTTGTTTGATTTGCCACCTTTGGGTTGATGGCATACTATAGATAACTCAGGTCTCTGTAAAAAGCTTCCTAAAGAAGTTTAAGCTGAATTTTTCCCCCTGTAGATATTTATATAATAGATAGAGACATTCAATATCATTACATGAAACTTTGAATTTTTTCCCCTCCAAAGCTGCACTCTCGTCTTAGAAATTTGATGATTGCTAACAGAGTACTTTATACTTTTGTATAAAATTTTACTCACGGAAATTCATGCGTATTGATTCTTTTACCAAAGTTGATAAATAAGAAATCAGGTAAGGAGTCATTTATTAATATATAAATCCAAGCTTACACATACATGCTGGATTTAATGAAGACTGTGAGGACATGGCTAGTGCCTCAGAATCTTTCATTGAGACATTTTCTTACAGTGAAATGGAGAAGATAGGAAACTTCTGATATGTTGAAATGCTTCTTCAAATCAATTGTGTATAATCAAGGTCACTTCTTTTCATATTTGTCATTACCCTTAAGCAACTTCTTGCTCATATGTGGCATAATAAAATTGTTTCTCAACATTTAACTCAATATTAAATGTAACACTTATCTTAAAGATCATCTGTCAGTTTTTTGAGCCATGAAACTTAAGTTGTGCTTTAGGATATATTGGTTTTTTTTTAAGATGTATGTTTATATGAGATTGTGTAATTGGCCTTTAGTCTCATCTCACAGTGTTTGATGATTATCAGTTTCCCACCTAGATATCTGAATATTTAATATTTATTTTAAATTTTGCTATAAAATTATTATTATACTCTATTCAAGTCATTATTTTTACAATTACACTGAATTGGGAAAAGAAAATAATAGTCAACAGGTCACAAGTGTGTAGATACTGTCTTGTGATGTCATTAAGTGTGCAGTGTAACTTTTGTTACTCTGTTTCTCTATTATGGTTTCTTTACTACTACAGAGCCTGCAAAATGCAAAGCTCATCTTTTCATTGTAGCTTCAGGCAGCCTTAGTTCAGTTCTAGACAAGGAAAACTTGGTGTACTAGAGCAGCCTCTCTGGCTTTTCCCTATGTTGCTCCTGGCACATGCAAGAAATTGCTGAGCTGCAGTATCCAAAGTCCAGGATTGTAGAGCAATACGTTAAGAGAGTCAAGTGCCTTGCTGGCGTCTGTTAGTGCTGTACTAGCCCTGGCTGACTTCTTGTTGTGCCAGACAAATAAAATATCTTTCCTGTTAAAGGTGCTATTTGATGGGTTTTCTGGGACTTGCAGCCAAATGCAGCCTTAGCTGATTATTAGATTAGCTTTCAGAGGTGAGCCTCAAAAACATTTGTACGTTACTGCTAAAACAGGCTTGAGACATTGTCTTCGCTGGGCCTGTGTAACCTTCTTATGTAGATCTTCAGAAAACATTGAAATACAGTGAATACCATTTTATTAACATTTTAAATTCCAGTTGTGTTTAGTATAAGGCTTTGCAGCAGTAATAAGATTAAGTATAAAGGAATAAAAAATTGAGTGAAACAGTATATAAATTGGATACTGCTTATAATAAATTTTATTAGTATTTTATTTCTCATTTTAATTCTTAATGTTAAGAACGTATTTTCCTTTATAATTTTTATTCAGATTAGATTCTACACTACTTTTTTTGAATCAATTATTTTATACACTAAAAGAATTAGTGTTAAGGAAATAAGTTTATAGGCTTGCTAATTAAATTACTAAAGTAGTCCTACTGTAAGATAGATAGTTTACTTTATTGCATTACTGTTTTATCAGAAGGATTACAACTGACAGTTTTCAATGTTTGTTGAAAAAGAAGGTTCTGTGGAATGATTAATTCTGCTTTAATTCCAATGTTCTCTGCATTCCCAGTAAGAAGAAACATCCAAAAACAATGCCTTTCATCACTGAGCACTTACTGTGTGCCAGGCATTGTGTTAAGCATGGAATATAAATTATCTCATTTAATTTTTATTACATTTCTTGTTCCCATCAATAGATCAGGAAACTGCTAATCACAGAGCTAGGTATAAAACTGACTCTGCCTATTATTTTGTTAAAGTGTGGTCAGATTTTAATTCTTTATAAGCAGTTATATAGTACAGTTCTATTGTGGAATAAGACATAAAAAATTGTAACTTTTATAACATCCTATGCATCACCATTATTAATTAGGCATATAGGTTAACTGCAAATGCTTATTTTTTAATCAAATCCATTATTTTTTAGATTTTTTTAACATTTTTTAAATTGAGTTATAGTCATTGTACAATGTTGTGTCAAATTCCAGTGTAGAGCACAAATTTTCAGTTACACATGAACATACATACATTCATTGTCACATTAAGATTTTCTTTTTTATTTGTTAGTTTTCCCACCCATTCAGTTGCCTTTGAGATTGACAGTGTCCCTGACACCATGTGCCTTTCTTGTATGAGGAGTGTTCGCATAGAGCATGGTGTTTAAAGGAGAAACCCTGGAGCCTGAAGAGCTAGTGTTGTCCGCTAGCCAAAGACAACCAGGGACATGTCTCTTGTTAAACAAAGTTGGGCCTTATTATTTGCTGCAGCAAGGAAGGCCATGTGCCTTGTCAAATTGTGGGGTATATTAACTAGAAGGGGTTACGGGAAGCTTGTTACAGAATTCGGGCTTGTATTAGGTGCTTTGAGAGAGGATTCAAAGAAATGGGGGTCTGTGCTGAATCTGGATGCTTGTTAAAAAGCGGGGGCAGTTTGAGTATCAGTTTTTGTCTGGGAGGTTGGAGACACAGAATAGTGTTGGCACTGCTTTTGGAGAAGAAGCAACAATCCCTTTGCAGCTGGGGAAGGGGAGTGCTTGCTCATTTTGATTACACAGTGTCTCTGCTTTTACCTCCCTTCAGACCTGATGTATGGAGGGGTATTGTTTTTGTCTTGTTCTGTAAGAGTCACAGAAAGCCCTTGTCTGATGCTGATATTCTGTGCAGTTGTTTACGTTAACCAGGGGCATGACAGAGCCTAACCAGTAGCAATTCAGCTGGCTCCAAGCAAGGGCAGCTTTTTCTCTTCCTAGTTTTAAATTCCTCCTCTGCCGTTTCCCAGCTGTGTGATTTTAGTCAAGGTAAATCACTTTGTGTTTAGTTTTACATATCAGAAAAATGGGGATGATGATAATAGCACCTTCTTCATAGGATTATTTGAAAGATGAGTGAGTGGATACATGTAAAATGCCCAGAGCATTACCTGGTACACACTCAGGGCTCAGTTTAGCTAAACAACCGCCATCACCACCAAAGTAACAGTAAAAACAATAATTTATGGTACTCTTCATCACGCACGTTAAGTATGGCATAACAGACTAAAGCACTCATACTATAAAAATACCGTCTACCAAGTAGACAGAAACGCTCATGTTGGCAAGTTAAGATGTCTTCTCTTTTGTTTAAGAATGGGGGAGCACTGCCAGATTTTTTACTGTGCAGTGTCATTTATGAACTACATTTATTCACTGGACAATAGAGCATATATTTCTCCCACAAACTTTTCCCTTCTGTTCTAAATCTTATTTATTCAGTCCCTCAAGAAATAAAATTCATAGTCAGCTTTTGTTTCTCTCTTTTTTCCTTACTTCCCAAATTGAATCTGTCTGAAAAGTTTCACAGATTTAACCTTCTAAATATATTTTGTTTCGTTCCCTTTCACTTCCTTAGTTAAGGGCCTCTTAATTTCTTACCAGAACCATTGGAATAATCCAGCTAGTTGATCTTCCTGCCACTGGACTTGCTCCTGTCCTTTGGCTTAACCAGAACATTTCATGAGTTAACTTCCTAACACAAAACATATGATGACCTCCCCTTTGTCTACAGGATAAAAGCCACAAGAAACTTACTTAGCTGAGCCTCCTGAATCTTCACCTTTCTGGCCTCTCTTGCTAATCCTGAGTTTGATCCAGATTTCCTGTTTCTACTTAACTGTTTTCTGTATTTTATTTTTTTGTGCCATTTCAAATTATTTGTGCGAAGATGAATAATTCCGATAAATAAAATAATGTAAAGGAATTTTGCATAATACAAAAATCTAGAAAAATGAAAAAATGAGATTAGTTCTTTATTGTGGATGTCTCAAGATGTAGATTCAGTTGTATAATATAGTGTCATTTAGTGGTAATAGGTGACAGTTTTCTCTTTATAACTCAGAGGAATTTTAAATGCACTTTGACACCCTGTTTCCCTGCCTACTGTCATTACACTAACCATTGGATCTTTGGAAATCATACTTATTAAGGTTTTTTTTTTAAGCTATAACATGTTCTGATTTTATAAATACGTTTAAACTGTGTCACAACATGCAACTCAAGCAAGAGACTGTAGGATCAAGGCGGAATGCTATATTCAAAGAATTGCAGAGATTTTCAGATATCATTAAAATCTGAGGAGTTAATTTTCTTATTGTTAGCTCTGTTGAAAAGTGAAATTAACTGAATTCTCAATGACTGAGAAAGAGTTTTCTCACTCTCCCTTACTCTCTTCCTTTCTCCCACAGTGGCCGAGCTGCTAAATGTCAGGCTCTCTGTTAGGGATTCTTTGCACTAAGGAGTCTCCGATGAATAGTGATGGCTCATTGGCTAACCACTGTTTTTTTTTTCCTAGGCTCTTGTTTATTTGATCAGTGAGATATAACTAGTGGTGTGCTGGTAAATATTTGACAATCAGCTCTCCAAAGAGGGGGGAAAAACCCCCTGATTTGTAGCATTTGCCAGTTTTCATAATGTAAATATTGCCAATGTGGCTAATTTTAAGCTGCCAGCATGACATCACTGAACACAGAGTTGGGAGGAGATGTTTACAATGGCTCTTGGCTCCAGTGCACCACTGGATAAGAAATTAAGATCTGCCCTGCACTGTTCTGCCTCTTTCATTTGAAATCACTCTCCCCTTGGCTTACATTCATTACATAACCAGCACAGCATTTTCTTTTCCTAGACCTTTTTACCTATGTAGCCTCTTGTTTACTTGTTTTCTACTGAAATAGCAGTCAGATTGCTCATGACTCCAGATGCCCGAGACTTCGCCTTACAGGCAGATCTCTCTCTGGCCTCTGTTAGTGTTGTGTTTAGCTATATGAAACACAAATCTTATAACTACAGTGCTTAAAGAAAGAAGGAGTTTATGTTTCTCTCGTAAAAACAAGTCAGGAGATAGACTGCTCAAGGAAATCAACAGAGACCCACATTTTTTTTTTTCCCTTACTTACCTCACAGTGTGTGGCTCTCAGACTTATGATGAAAAGAGGGCTATTAAGTTATAGGGATCAGAACCACATGTCAGTCAAAAAATGAGGAAGGGCAGAGTATAGAAGATGTATGCCAGTTGGGTCTATCTCCTATTTACGAATAAATAGCTTTGTAGAAGCTAGTCTGTACTTAGCAAATGTCTAAGTAGTATTGGCCTGAACTATGTCACATGACCACCCCTAGCCACAAGAGAGCCTGGAAAATAATTTTTTTATACCAAGTACACTGTTGATCTGAATAAAATTATGATTCTATTTGTAAGGAGGAAAAGACACAACCATGTCTGTCACATTATCTTTTGCCTTTGGTTCTCATTCACCCCTAAGAACCCTATAAAGTGTTCCTTATTACTGTCTCATCAACTTACAGTTTAAGCAAAGTGTATTTTGAACCTTAAATCATGAAGCCCCATGTTCAGTAGAGCTGTTTTAACTTTACACAATTCCTTGCATGTGGAGAATGCTGCACTAGAATAACATTCCTGGCTTCCCTCCACTCTCTTTTCTCCTCTGCCCTTGGAGATGAGGAAGTGAGGGTAAGGAGCACTTCTTTCCTCATTCTCTTGGAAACAGGCTGCTCACAGCATGTGTTCTCTTCTGTTCCTGTCTTAGGTTTTACAGGGACAGGCTATAACATAAGTAGTCTCAGTCCAGGTTGTCTGAGCATAAATAGGTGTGCTTATATGATTCTGAGGCCTTTGCATAGATATAGGTCAATTTTCCAATTTCAGTTTTGTCAGTAATAGAAATTATATTTCATTTGCTGCTACCTCTTTTATATATTTCTGAATTAGCTTAGAAGTTGGTGAGGGATTATTGAATGTGAATTAGTTTTTCAAAAAAAAGCTTGTTGCTGTTGCTTGGGACATGCTAAGTGTGGTTTGTTTTTATTGCTTTCTAGCCTTAGAATCAGTCTATTGTCATAATTATCATATGAAATTTAATATTAAACATCTAATCTTGTGATTTTTGATCTCAGTAAAGATTTTGATCTCATTAAATGACTGGTTTTAGAGTAAAACTGGTTTCAAAGAAACCACATGACTACAGGATACAGAAGGGTCCCAGTGTGCTTGCTTTTCACAAAGGAAAAACCAATTTCCATAGAAACGGAGTTCATAAGCATCATGACAGCTGATGAGGAAGTAATACACAGACTTTAGAGTCTGTTTCAGAGATTGTGTGCCAGCCAAGAAGATTTCAGTTGCAAGTAATAGAAAACTCAACAGACTGGCTTAAAAAAATAAAGGGAATTTATTGATTTACCTTAATCAAAACTCCAGAGGTACGTATTGCTTGAGGTGAGGACTGATCCTGAATCTCATATAATGTAACTCAGAATGTAATTTCTTTCTTTCCATTTATTTTTATTTTTTCTTCTAGTTTTATTGAGGTATAATTGACATACAACATTGTATGAGTTTAGGTGTATAGCATACTGATTTGACTTCTATACATTGTGAAATGATTATCACAGTAAATCTAGTGAACATTCATAATCTTATATAGATATAAAATTAAAGAAATAGAAAATATAATTTTCCTTGTGATGAGAACTCTTAGGATTTATTTTCTTAACAACTTTCACATATCACATATAGCAGTGTTAATTGTCTTTATCATATTATGTATTATATCCCTAGAGCTTGTTTATAACTGGAAGTTTGTAACTTTTTTTTTAAGCACATAACTCAATGTTTATTATTAAAAAATTTTTTAAAGTACTTACACAAAGTATGAATACATCTACAAGTCTCTGTGATCTTTCTTTTTTAAAATTTTTTATTGAAGTATAGTCAGTTTACAATGATGTTTCAATTTTTGGTGTACAGCATAGTGTTTCAGTCATACATATACATAAAAATATTTGTTTTCATATTCTTTTTCATTAAAAGTTACTACAAGATATTGAATATAGTTTCCTGTAGCACCTACAAATTGTTTTAAACCGTTTTAAAATTTACATATATGTACTATTCATTGTTTCTAAGAACAGTTTAGAGCTTTAGCTTTTTAAACTCAAATAATTATCAAAAGAATAAAGCCAACCACAAAATAAGAATCAACAAAATGCAGTAATCCAATCATAAAGGACAGTCAAATGTGCTTACACATATTCAAGAAATCAGTCATCTACATTATAAATAATAAGTAGTTCATTTGTATCCTTTTGTTTTTTAGATTCCACATATAAGCAATATCATATGGCATTTTTCTTTCTCTCTCTGACTTCGCTTAGAATGACAGTCTCTAGTTCCATCCATGTTGCTGCAAATGGCATCATTTTATTCTTTTTTATGGCTGAGTAGTATTCGTGTGTGTGTGTGTGTGTGTGCGCGCGTGTGTCTCTGTGTGTATGTGTGTCTCTCACATCTTTATCCAGTCGTCTGTTGATGGAC
Source organism: Vicugna pacos (assembly GCF_048564905.1). Classification (NCBI taxonomy): domain Eukaryota; kingdom Metazoa; phylum Chordata; class Mammalia; order Artiodactyla; family Camelidae; genus Vicugna; species Vicugna pacos. Next base: position 12,334,941 of record NC_133011.1, read on the forward strand.
ATTTGGGTTGTTTCCATGTCTATTGTAAATAGTGCTGCTAAATCTCTGTGATCGTTCATTACTACCAAAAGCAGGTCCAGATATGTGGGGCCTGAAACTTACTGAATTTGTGTGACCCTTTTGAAGAAAAGACAGCAAACTCACAAATCCAAAATTAGGTACCAAAGTCAGCTTTTATTTAGAAAGAGAAAATAAATCACAGAAATCACAGACTTGGATGGCTGACAAATACTACGTCATATGTGGACATCATAAAATCCAGAAAAAATAGCACAGTATTTTAATTAAGTAACTGCCTGACATACTCTTTAATCATGGAAGTCTGTAACTTTTGACTGCCTTCATCCAGTTCCACATCTCCCATTCCCAACCTCTGGTAACCACAAATCTGATCTCTTTTTCTATGTTTGTTTGTTTGTTTTTGATGTATAATTGACCTGCAACACTATGTTAGTTATTTCTTTCTATTTTTAACTGTCACTGAGTGGATATTGACTCCGTTTTAGCAAGACTCCCCCAAATCATGACCCAAAGTTGACTTCAGTAGCTCTGAGACTAAATGAATTCTCAACCATAGAACTGGAAATCTGTATCAGCACTGTTAGGCAAATGTCCTTAAGAATCATTATGATTGGACCAGCTTAGGTCATTGCACTGGGCATTATGAACAGGACGCTGTACATCAGGGAATGGTACTCTGCTAATCATGGCTCATCCCTAGGGCAAGTGAGGCCAATTCAATCCAAACTACAAAGCTGAGAATGGAGGAGACATTCCTTCCTTTCCAAGAAAGAGAGAAACAGATGACAGAAGTTCATTACAGTGACAGATATTCATTACAGTTGTTTCCAGAGCATATTTCCAATTTTCTTCATTTAGAAGAGTTTAAGTGACCTAAAAATTCACCTATTTTTAGCTTGTTACCTAACACCGTTTTAGAGACTAGGCATAAATTAAAAGTTAAGCAAGTAATTCCACTGTGTAGTATTATTTTCTATCAGTTACTTCTAAAATTGCCAGAGAAACTTTGCTATAAAAGTGGTAAAGTGCATGATTCATCTGGAGGAATTTGTATCATAAAACATGACTGCATTCAAAAGAAAGTCCTAACTTTCAGTGTCTAACCTGGTGACTCATCATTCTTGTGGTTTCAGACATGCCTCTTAGTTGATAGCCCTCTTTTAATGTGGTATTTAAAAATGCAAATCAAAACCACTGTGAAGTATCACCTCACACCAGTCAGAATGACCATCATTCAAAAGTCCACAAATGATAAATGCTGGAGAGGCTGTGGAGAAAAGGGACCCTCCCACACGGGGGGTGGGAATGTAGTTTGGTGCAGCCATTATGGAAAACAGTATGGAGATTCCTTAGAAAACTAAAAATATATTTATCATATGGTCAAGCAATCTCACTCCTGGGTATAGTATATTCCAGAGGGAACCTTAATTCAAAAAGACACATGCACCCCAGTGTTCATAACAGCACTATTTACAATAGCTAAGACATGGAAACAGCCTAAATGTCCATCAACAGATGAATGGATAAAGAAGTTGTGGCGTGTGTGTGTGTGTGTAATACTACTCAGTGATAAAAAAGAATAAAGTAATGCCATTTGCAGCAACTTGGATGGACCTGGAGATTTTCATTCTAAGTGAAGTAAGCCAGAAAGAGAAATATCATATGATATCACTTATATGTGGAATCTAAAAAATAGACACAAATGAACTTACTTACAAAACAGAAACAGACTCACAGACATAGAAAACAAACTTATGGTTACCAGAGGGGAAAGAGAGTGGGAAGGGCTAAATTGGGAGTTTGAGATTTACAGATACTAATGGCTATATATAAAATGGATAAACAACAAGTTTATACTGTATAGCATGGGGAACTATATTCAGTATCTTACAGTAACCTATAATGAAAAAAGAATATGAAAAGTAATGTATGTTCATGTATGACTGAAACATTATGCTGTATACCAGAAATTGACAACATTGTAAACTAACTATACTTCAACCAAAAAAGAACATCATATTTTAAATATTATCAAACCACAGAAAAACATTTGTTGAAATTTAACAGCCTTATTTCACAAAGCTCAGCCTCACCAGTGGCTTCCATCACATTGCATTTCATTTTCTCAGTGACCTAGCTCCAGCAAGCATCACACTTTTTTTTTCCTGGCTGTAATACATATCAGTGACAGAGGAAATTTGTAGGGGAATGTGGGAGACAAGCTGATAAGAGGCTAAGAGAGCTTTATTGAAGGGAAAATTACTTCAAGGAAAGAGCAGAATTACTAAAAAGAGGATATTTTATGGAAGTTTGCTCTGTTGGGTACGATACTATCATCGTCATCTCAGCAGACATTCCTTTAATTTCTTATCATGTTTTAATGTTAAACCATGTAGATATATGGGGTTTGGGCACACTTTCTGAGACTGGGAATGGAGTGAAAAACAGTGGTGCCCAAAATAAAATTGTATATTACTTTCAACCACTTTTGAAGACAACCTGCTAATGATTCCACTTGAAAGTCTTTTACTGGTCTCGAGGGAGTAAGGAATCAAGAGTAGCTGTCTTCCAGCGAATGCACTGCATATATAAACAGTGGGGCTGATTGATGCATAATTTGAAGCAATGCAATGTATGGTATAGATTAACTAAGGAACACCAGCATATCATGCCACATGCAGATGTTAGATGCTGTTTTCTGTTTCAGAAAGTACATTCTGTTAACTAGAAGGTAAATCTGATTTCTGTAATTAACCTATTTGAGTCTGATCTGAATGTGCAGATCATGTAGAGATACTTTGTGTTAGTTCCTTCAGCTTTGTATCAAGATATATAACATGCTATGTGGATATTTATTGGTACATAAAAATACAGGAATTATACAGGAAGAATTCTGTTACCTCAAATACTGGTATAATGAAATTTCTCACATTTAAACAGATATATTTTGCTTGTTGGTTTTTGTTTTGCCATGGCAGTTGCTCCAAAGAGTACTGCATAGATTTGGTTATCATGTATTTTCTTCCAAGAAAAATCTTGTTTAGAAAGTGCTTTCACTGCACCTGTCACCTTTTTAAATAATTTGAGTGGTATTCTCATGCAGATTAGTGTCAGGCTAATTGACAGAATTAGCTCGATTTTCAAATATTCCTTCTGTAATGTTATCAAGAAATAGCTTTTCTTTAACGCCTCACCTCTCCCTATCTCAGCAATGCAGTTTTCTCCACATTTCTGAAAAAGTCACTTAAATTCTAAAATCACTCTTAAAAATCAAAATCTCACAAAAAGGATTCAATAGCTGGAGGAGTGAAGAGGCCAGTATTCTCAAAACTCATGCACAAAGGCACATCTTTTGCTTGTTTACTTGAGGGTAGTATTTTGAGTAATTTGCCAGTTTCTTTTTCAAGGTAAAATACAAAAAAGGAAAACAAGTGGTGTGAATTTGGGCTAATCTTGTGAAGTTTCTATCGTAGACAGGTTGGGCATGTTGGACAGATGGACATTTATTTTTATCACAGTGTAAAAAGTACCTGCTTGTATAGCTTTATTTACTTATTCGATAAATGTTCATCGAGTACCAGCTGTTTGCCAGGTATTTGGGAATAAAGTGACCCAAACAATAACTCCCACTTGTAAAACTTACAAATGAAGAAGCAGACAGTAAACATGACAAATAAAAAATATGTCATAATTAGAAGATGGTAAATGTTATGAAAAAGATAAAAAAGTAAATCAGGCTAAGGGGTTGGGATTGGGAGGCAGAAGGTGTAGAAGTATTAAATAGTGGGGGAAGGTAGGCTTCCTCGAGACCACAGTTCACCTTGAGGAAGTGAGATAGGAGGGAAGAACTGAAGAAAGTCTCTACTGACTAGAAGACAAAGGATATCTCTGCTGATACCTGGAGGAGCAGCATTCCAGGCAGAGGGAACTGCCTGAGCCATGGTCTCAAGTGCAAATGTTCAGGGAAGCCAGCTTGGAGGGTCTGAGTGAGCCAGGGGGGAGCGGCTGGTGGGGAGGCTTGAGAGTGATGGGTGCGACATCCTACAGGCCTTGTAAGCAAAGTGGGGAGCTACTGGAGGGTTTCAAGCATATTAATGGTATGATCTGACTTACGTTATTGCTGCAGTGTTGAGAATGAGCTGAAGGAGGATAGAGTAGAAGCAGGGAGACCAGTGTAATTCACATGAGAACTAATGGTGACTTCACCAGGCTTGTACTAGTGGAGGTGGTGAATAGTGTTTGGATTCTGGATACGTCCTGAAGGTAGATCCAGCAGAATTTCCTTATGGATTGAATAAGTAACTGGAAGGAAATAATTACCAGTAACTGAGATGGAAAATGCCACTTCTGCTTAAACCCACTTATCTGTATTTTTCCATACTTTAAAACACTGTATGATTCTTTTTCTCAATAAGGAGATAAACACTTAAGATGAAAATTTATTATGCACATGATTGATTTGCAGATAAGCAGCATCTATTTTTAAATTTGGTATATATTTCTACATATATTTGTTTCATTTTATAAGAAAATATTTCTCTTCTCTGAATAAATTTAATTGTAGCCCCTAACCAAAAATCTGTTGTCTCTTTGGAGCAAATAGAAAAAGGAGGAAAAAATGGAATAAGTGTATGGAACCGGTAATTGAAGTTCAATAAAAGGACTGTAATATTAAAAGAACATAAAGTTTTCAGTGGAGAGTGGAATAAAATAACTCTTTCTGGGGGCTTTCTCTGATGCTTATGGAAGGTAGTTGTTGGCTAAACTTATTTATACTTTTTTTCCTCTTCTGTTTCTCCTGTCTTGCTCATCGTACTTCATTGTATTGATTCCAATGAGTCTTTCTTTATTGTAGGATTCTTTCTAAGGCTGCCATAGACTTAGAAAGAACACCTTAAAGAAGGGAAATAAGAGCACTACAGGTTTAAATTATCCTCTATTATACAATGGTTCCTTGTCTTTGTGTCCTTTTTTGACATGGCAGTTTTGGGAGGGATAGTGGGAGGAGGGGAGTGGCCCAGTCTGTTACTGTAAGGGAGCATCATTTGTGCACCCCCCCTTTTTTTTTTTAGAGATTTGCATATACAAGGTCTTCGTCTTTCAAATGTAAGTTGAAAACATTGTCATAAATAAAATAAAATTAATTTAGGCTGGTATCTCATTCATAGAACCTTTTTGCTATTTGGTACTTCTGAAGTCGTCAATGGATTCTAAAACTATAATATTCTCATGAAAAATTTTTAAATCCCAAACTGGATCTTCATAAATTTGAATGCATGAAAAGTACTTTCCGAGGGAATGTCTGAAAAAAAAAAGTCAAAGTAAAGAGTGAAAAATGAGGAAAATAGTCCTAAAAGGACAGTATAATTCTCAAAGGGAAGAAGAAATCAGAGACCTAGAGAGGTCTGTAAAGGCTCAAAGGAAAGCAGCAGTGGTGTGAGAAATGTTACCCATGACAGTCCGAGGTGGACAAAGAAAGAAGAGCTAGAAACAGAGTTAGTGGCAGAGGAGAGGATTGGCAGCAGAATGTGCATCACAGCTGGGAAAACACTGCCAAGAGCTCACTGAGGTACAAAAAAATGAATGGAAGGAAAAGTAAAGAAGATGGTTTGCTATCATAGCATCACGTTGTTTCTGAAATCTGGACTTCTCAGCTTGGAAGAATCAAAATATGTGGATTTTTTTTTCCAGTTTGATATGAACTGTGACATCTAAATAGTTGAATTTTATTATTTGTTAATAGTCCTGTAAAAATGAGTTAACTTGAATTTTTATTCCATTTATGTTTGAATAATCTACAAGTTTGTATGAGGACTCTCAGAGGGTAAAAATGACTTTATCTGCTTCCCCCACCCCACCCAGTGTCTTCAGGATCTGTACTTCATTTTAGGAGAGAATTCTGTAGATGAATACTGCTTAAGTAGCTGAATGGTGCTACAACATATTCCTAGATCCTCATTTAAACTTGAGATTCGGGAGACCAAAACACAGCACACTACTTTTGCACCTCTCCCTGCTCTCTGAACAGTGGCTCTTTCTCAGTTTTATGTTTCTTTGGGACCACTTAAATGTAATTCTCGGAAGTATAATATTAACATCTGGGTGATTGCCTTTTGGTAGAATCAAATCCATGGTATTAATCTTTTTTCTATTTTTTAGTTTTTTGAATGATTGAATAGACACATTGATGGGTTAAGTGATAAAGTGAGCAAGAGCTTGATTTAAACTCAGTATCTGACTAAATTCTTAGTTCATGGAACACATTTTTTGTTAAATTTCTGCAGAAACTGCTAATTCTTGTTTCATTATACCTTTAGGGAAGCATTCTCTTTTTAGTAAAGATTAAGAAATTTCTTATTGAATAATTGAAAAGGAATGATAAAATAGACCTGTTAAACCATAACCCTATGTTTTACTCTACTCTCCACTCTCTGTATTTTATAGTGAAAGCAATGCAGTAGAGTTATCAATAACAAATACAATGATCCTGTTATTTTAGAAGTACTGTAATTCATATAGAGTGTGGCTTACACATTTTTGAATCTGCCTGTTTTAAGTATAGTGCACAGAAGTGCCTTGGACGTAGGATGCATTTGGTGTTCAGTATTGTGAGGCACTAATCAGCTAAGTACTATAATCCTCCTTACAGGGAACATTCTTACTTGACCTGAGCTATATACAGCCACATAGTAACGGCATTAAGGAATAACCTTTTTCTTAACAGACCCATCACTGGAGGATTTTATGACTCTATCCTTGAATGAAATTTGTATAATGTGTAACTTTTTAGTAATTGAGTTTTGAAATAAAATGATTGTAAACAAGAAGAGAGTTTCAATTCATCTGATTAAGGATGGCTCCTATGATTTTGCTGGAGCTAGAAGGATTAAATGAAAGCACTGCCTGGCACAGTGTTGATGTATTTTTGTCAACATGATGCTTCGTGCTGGACAGATGTGCACTGGTTGAGCGAAAGGTAAAACTACAAAAATGTGGTAAATACTGTGAAACGTAAAAAATGATTGATCTTTTTCATGTTTTATGATGACTATAAATTGTTTGATTTGTTAAAAGCTTTTTGTAGGAATTATAGGAGTGGAACCTATATATTTTATGTTTTACAGGACTGTATCCTTCTGTTAAATCCTTGATTTAATGTATCTTAACAGCTTCAAATTTCAGAATTTGATTGCAATGTTATGTTTAAGCTATATGGTTAGCATTGTGTAATTGAAGTAATAAATTTCAGTTAGCAATACCATGCTTTATTAAGCTTTTAAAAAGAGGTCTTTTTTTCAGATTATTGATTCTTCAAATGTTGTTTCTATTTTATTTATAAAATGACAATAATTTAATAATCTCTACTAATAAACATTATGAATAAGAGATTTTCATATAGATAGTGCTTAATAACATATTTGAATTTACAGAAATTAGTAATCTTTAAATTCTTTACTTTCGGTGTCATTATGATTCTTAAAAATTGCGTAGCTCTTAATGAGAGTTAAAATATGTGAATATTAAAATATTAAAACTTAAGTTTCCATGTAACCTTTTACTATCTTTGTAAATGTTTTCAAATGTTTACTGGATTATGTTTTCAGAAACTTGATTATTTTATAGTATATGTGGTCAGAATGTAGGTAGTATAATAACACAAACCACATAGGGTGTTAGAGGTTGTAAATATTAAAATAGAAACTAATGTAAAAACATCATGAATTAATGTACAGTATATAAATTGAGACTGCCTTTGGGAAATTGTTGAAAGTGGCTTTAATTGAGAAAGAATCTTTTTTATTTGGAGTTTGTCTATCAGTCAATATGATTTTTAGACTTGGAATTTTAAAGAGACTAATTGGTAGAGTTTCTTGCTCAAACAATTATGCGTAATCAGAATAACATTTATAATGGAGTATCAGGTGTGGATATATAGCTAGAATATTTAGAAACAGATTGATAATTAGTCCAAATGACAAAAAATTATAAGCAATGAACAAGAAATGCTATTGATTAAAGTAAATTTAGGGTATTTCTGTACATGATTTTCTATAACTAGTTCTGGTTAAGACCACCATAATATGTGAACGAAAAAATAATTGTAGCAGCTTAGGTTTCAATAAAGAGAAGTAAGATGAACAGATACTAGGTAAATACAAAGTGAATATAAATATACATTGATATTGTTACATATTAGAAATAGAGATTAATTGATGCATAGATAAAAATTAAGGTACTACATAATGTCAAAATACATTCTATTCTTAAAAAAAGGCATAATTCTGGATTCTGCCTCTTAGCTTCTCAGGGTCTTTGAAGGACTAAGAGAAATATAGCATCTTAGATGAGTTACTCCATTCTTCTGAATTAAAATTTATGGGTTAAGTATTGTTAAATGCTTTATGATTGTTTAGAGAAGCGTACAAGTTATATTCTATTACCTGTTAAATGTTTTCCATCTGATAATAATTAATGCTAAGGCTTGCTTATAAAGGCAGTAGTTGAAGATAGAGATTAGAGATTAGAGGTAAAGTACTTACATTTTCATGAATTTTCTTCAGGTCCTGAAAAAAATACAGTGTCTAAGAAATATAGCAGCTTTAATGTAAAGAAAAAAATATATGAAATAACTAACGATATAATTGGTAGAAATAGTTTTGACACAGTATTTGAATATTTTGGAATAATTGATAGCAGATTCTTCATTGTTTGGCAAGAGTGTTCTTAGAATGAAATCTTGCTTTGCTTCTAGCGTGGCTTTAGTGTACTACCAGATACACTACCTGAAAGTGTATTTTTAAAAATCCAATTCCATGTTAAGTAACAGTGACAGTAGTCATCCCAATTTCAGAAATCATGACCACTGTTCTATTTTTACTTAAATCCAGTACAAATCAGCATCTACAGTGTGATTCACATGCTTTGGGCAAATTTCATAATCTCTAGAACAAAGTGATTCCTGGATTTAATATTGAATTCAGTTTCCTAAAGTATGATTTTTAAAAAGCACTTAAATGGCTTGCTAAGGACTAATTAGTAATAAACTTTATTTGGAACTGAATTCTATAATAAATATTCTTATTTATCAATACAGTGGAAGATATATTTCCTGTATTATAAAGGCCCACTGTATTCACTTTATACCCTACTTACTTTCAAACATTTATGTTAATTCTTCAGGGAATGTAGTGTTCCTTTTTTCTCCCTGTCTCTGTCCTATAGTACTCAGCATGATGTTAATATATTACTAGAAATCCCTAATTTGCAAAGAGATTTTGTTTTAAATGTTTAGTTCTAAAGTGATTGGCATTTTTGCCAAAGAAGTCATTTTATAAACAATAGCCTGAAGTCCAACAACAACAAAAAGCCAAACTAACATTTACTAGAGTATCTATATTATACTCACAGTATATATATAATATAAATTATGCTACTAGTAAATGTAGTTTCTTCATTTCACTTAAGGTGCTGTTACTGCCATGGAGTAGTAGAGGAAAGAGAAGACTATTTTAGCAAATCAATGGGTTTGAGTACAGACAGCCATGAAAAGTAGACATAATCTTAGGGAGAAGTAATCAATCAGTTCTTTAATTTGGCAGACTGAGCACCCACTATGTGCCAGCCTCCTTAGATCCAGGTTGCCTGTCCTCTTGAAACTTAACATTTTAAGGAGTATTATAGACAGAAATGGGTAAGATTACATAGGGAAGAAGTACAACGAGGAAGAGGCCATCATTAAGTTGACCTTCCTTCAAAACATCCAATTTTTCCCTCAACATTTTGTGAAATTTTTTCCTTTACTTTCTTGTATGGCCTTAAATGCCATGTTTAGAGATTAATTCGTATTAATAATCTTAGGCTTGTATTTTTGATCATATTATAAAACCAGTATCCATTCATTCTGATTTAGTCTGCTTGTCTTTCTTTTAACTTTCAGCTGAGATTAAATATAATGAGGTATTTACCAAATATGGCAAATTCCAATTTACCCATTTTGGGAGCATGAAATCTTTTCACAGGGAGAAGTATGTGAAAAGGCTTAGTGGGCTGCATTTCAGGGGGTTCTAGAGATAAACTTCCTTGGAAAATCCTTGATTTAGTAAAGCAATAATTAAGAGTTCAGTAAGTTTATATTTTATAAAACAGCTTTGAGTAAAAAAGAAAGAAAGAAAGAAAGAAAGAGAAAAGCCACTTAGAATACCCAGAACATTTCCAGCAAAGTTGTCTGTTTTATATAAATAATCTTCATATGTTCAACTGTGTTATTCAGATCTTAGTTCAAATGCACTTTTTTAGGAGAGAACTTCCTTACTGAAAGTAGCTTCCTTCAGTCCCTTTTTGTGGTTTTACCCTGTTTCAGTTTTCTTCTGTAGGACTTAGGGCTATATGAATTACCTTAACTTGTTTGTATGCTTACGATCTGGCTTCCCTACTAGAAAGAAAGCTTCCTGGGGGCAGGGACCTTGTCTTGTCTTTTCTCTGTCGTATTCCCAGCAGCCAGAATCATACCTGGCACATAGGAAGCACTAAATAAGTATTTGCTGAGTGACTGAATAAATACTGGAGGTACAAAGGTATGTCAGACACAGTCCTTTTTGGTTCAAAATGTAAAGTCTAGTGGATAGTACAGAACACCAGTTAGGTAGCTAAATAGGATGAGAAGTATTATGCTGGGGAAACACAGAGGCACAAGTGAGCTCCAGGTGATGAGCTGATTTACTGGTCTGTTGTAATGAAGTCATACTGCTTTCACTTGACATACTACATTTTACTTCCTTTCTTATGTTTCCAAAATTTATATACTTACATATAGCTATAGACGTTCCTATTCAGTCCACACTGAATTTTAAAGAAATTAGAATTTAATTAAGCAATCTCTAAATGAAGGTTGAAAATTTCTTTTCTTATGTGCCATATAAATCTGAGAAAAACTACAGTCTTGTGGAACAGTATTGATTTCTTTACGTTAAATTAGGTTTATGAATAATATATTTTTAGAGACAAATGTATTTATTAACTTAGAATGGAAAAAAACTATGTTATTTTAAATATACTGAAATGTATTTGAATTCCTAACATGAAGTCTGCATCTAATGCAGGTTAGATGGTCAGTTTGAGAAGGACCTGGTTTAATTGTTTATTCTTTAGCATTCCCTAGAGTAATTCTCATTTATTTCAGTTATATATATATTCTTTGTATAGTAAGTAGTTAAGTAGCTAGTTAATGAGATGTGAGTATTCTGAAAATTCGTACCAGTCTGTTAATTACATCTTGATAAGACTATCATTATTTTTTTGCAATGCTTTAAGCCGTCATTTAGGCACGTTAACTGGATGAAGTTGTGGTATCAATATTATAAGATCATAGTCTCTAAGAAATGGAAGAGGGTTTTAGAATCGTTCAGCTTCTTATAATCGAGGGTCATCTCTTAATCATTTCTGTGTCTCTAATTTATATTATAGTGTGTCGCATTTAGTACTTACCTAATACATATTTGTTAAAATAATATCTGAGTTAATGTGTATCATCTGTATCTTTCACTTTAAAGCACAGACTCTCAAAGATTAAACGGCTGTACAGTCAGGTCACTGGCTAATAGCAGAAGTAGGAGTAAGAAGCCCAGATTCCTTAACTCTAGTGTTCTTGTCATGGTACATTGCTACATACTAGGGATTTTTTTCTTTATTCATAGGTATAAAAATAATGACAAAAAAGAAAAATGATATATGCATAACAGACACATAAATAGGATGTTATGTAGGTTAATACTGTATGATTTTTTTTGAGTGCTCTGTTTTGATTGTGTATTTTTAACTTTAGGAGTCTGTGGTGTTATTGTAACCTAAAAGATTTATAATTAAGTCCTAAATGTTTTATATGTAAATGTAAGAATGAAAATGTATAAATAAAAAAGCACATATACTTGTTTAATCATAAAACATTTAAGGGAACAGACCAGTTTCTTCATTTAATGAAATACATTTCCCTTTATGATTCTAGGTTAGAGTCCACCCTAGCCATGCCGTTGTGTGAGCTTTGAAAGGTAGAAGAGTTACGGAAACCATTATTGTCGAGCAGAGTTGTTGGTAGGCGGATGGACATATGTGAAAGTCTTGGTGGTTTCTGGGTTAAACTTCTATTAATTGACCACCGTAATGCTGTAGGCAGCTCAGATAATTGGTGGCAAATTGCCTAAGAATCCTGGGATCATACCACCTTCTTAATGACCGTTTTGAGAACTTGTGTCTCTGGTTCCCCAGGCCAAGAACAGCATTAACTTCTCTGGCCTTCATTCCTTCATTGGTTCAACAGTTGTGTAGTTTTGATTTCTATATTAAAACCCTCAATACCTGGAAAACCTAGAGTGACTTTTGCTTTTGTTAATGAACCTAACTGATGCATTGGCGGACTGCATTCCAGATATATGGGAAAGGAGTTTAGGGACCCAAAAGAGACCCATTTAGAGGAAAATGATGATGTTGCTGGGTTGTGTCATTCCATGCGTATCCTTTCTCTCTTTGGGTTAAAAAAAAATCTAAGAAATTCTCAACTGAGCTGTCTAGTCTTGGTCATCTTTAACTTCAACTGACCCCACTATTTCATGTGTCCTGGCAAAATCGTTGTAACAGTTTAAACCTTTTCTGTCATCTTCAGGATTCTAGTCCCATTGCTTTTCATGGCTAATGAGGACAGTATGACTATTTTGATGACTAAGAGAACTATGTGTGATTGCAGGGTCTACCAGGTTGGAAGGGTGTTAGAGGTACAGGTTGAAATCTTAGTATACACTCTCTTCCTCTGAGACTGTAAGGAAATATTAGTGATCAGATGTGAAGACAGAGGAGTGTAATGGAGCTGGGTTTACTCTTAATGAATATGGAATAAAAACAGCAGATCTTTCTGACTTCTAGAAAGACTTTTTTTTGAAATGAATAAATTGTTATTGTCAGTATTTATTTGTTGCTTATCTCAGGTTAGAGCAGTAAAGAAGGGTTGGAGATACAATGATAAGACGAACATTTAGATGAACAAATACTAGGAGTGATCTAGGTAGAAGATGAATGAAAAATAATTTTTAAGAGCCAACTCTTAGTTTTAGTTGGAAGCATTCAATTCTTGAGCTGAATCAGTTTGGCTTCATTATGTTTTCAAGTAGCTATGAAATCAAGGTCTTAGGAATAGAGAGAAAAGAAGGTGGAATTTTTCTTAGCTTCTGAATAACAGTTGGGAGATAGCTTATGTGTATTGAACCAAGCAAAGAAATTAGAATAAAGGCTATTTTGCAGCAGCAGAATGTGATGTTGCTTGTCTAATTGCAGGGTGTAAGTATATCCCATATGTAGTGTATCAGGCATTTAAGAACTATATTAAAAGTACCTTATAAATTTCCTATTTGAACTGAATAAAGTGAATATTAATTAAAGTTTTGTTATGGCGTAACTTTAAAATGAAATTAAAGAAAAAAGAAGCAAAAGAACTATTTAAATTTATCCATCCACCCACCAGTGAATCATTAAAATGTGAAATTGCTTGAATGCTGCTCCTTTCATCATTCTTTTTCTTTGATTACTTAGGAAAAGAAGTCCATCGGTGTCCAGAGATCAGAACAGAAGATACGACCAAAGGGAAGAAAGAGAGGAGTACCCGCAGTATGCTACTCCGGACAGCACAATGCCTAGATCTCCATCAGATTATGCTGATAGGAGGTCTCAACGTGAACCTCAGTTTTATGAAGAGCCTGATCATATAAATTACAGGGACTCCAACAGGAGAAGTCATCGGCATTCCAAAGAATATGTTGTAGATGATGAGGATGTGGAGAGCAGGGATGAATATGAGAGACAAAGGAGAGAGGAGGAATACCAGGCACGCTACCGAAGTGACCCGAATTTGGCCCGTTATCCAGTAAAGCCACAGCCCTATGAAGAACAAATGCGTATTCATGCTGAAGTGTCACGAGCCAGGCATGAGAGAAGGCACAGTGATGTCTCTTTGGCAAATGCTGAACTGGAAGACTCCAGGATTTCTATGCTAAGGATGGAACGACCATCAAGGCAAAGATCTATATCTGAACGTAGAGCTGCCATGGAAAGTCAGCGCTCTTATTCAATGGAAAGAACTCGAGAGGCTCAGGGACCAAGTTCTTATCCACAAAGGACCACAAACCATAGTCCTCCTACCCCCCGGAGGAGTCCAATACCCATTGATAGACCAGACATGAGACGTACTGACTCACTAAGGAAACAACACCACTTAGATCCTAGCTCCGCTGTAAGGAAAACAAAACGGGAAAAAATGGAAACAATGTTAAGGAATGATTCTCTCAGTTCTGACCAGTCAGAGTCAGTGAGACCTCCACCACCAAAGCCTCATAAATCAAAGAAAGGAGGTAAAATGCGCCAGGTTTCATTGAGCAGTTCAGAGGAGGAATTAGCTTCAACACCTGAATATACAAGTTGCGATGATGTTGAGATTGAAAGTGAGAGTGTAAGTGAAAAAGGTAAGCACTGTATTCTAATCACACATTTCCCTGTAATTGGTTAGATAATGGTTTGCTTTTTAGGTTGTATTTCTGACTGAATATTTAGTAGTTAGATATTACTACCTTTATTTTTAAGTTTTTTAATGGTGCTGGTTATTTGAAGAAAATTTCAAGTTATAAAAAGTATCTTCTGTAATTTATGTAGAAAAAATATTGATTTTTTAAAAAATTGTCTTTTTGCTTTGTTTCTGAAAATTTTCTTGCAGCGCTTGATGGCATATTTCAAAATACGTATTAGCTGTAGTTGTAAAATAACATTTTTTGTGCTTTCTTTCAAAAGGAGCAATATGTTTACTATAGAACATCTGAAAAATTGCTCAGTGTAAAAGAATGAAATGCAAACTATCCACAGTCCTTTCCCCCAAATTTAACCATTGCTAACATTTTGTTGTATTTTCTTCCTGTTGTCTGATACATGTGTATTTTACATACTTACAAAGTTGGTATCATACTATATAATTTTGTTTTCTGATTATTTCCAGTTGATGTCGTATCATTAGCTTTTCTCTGAGCCTTTAGACGTTCTTCAGAAATGTTTTAAATGGCTGCACTACTGTTTTATCATAAGGATGTACCACAAACTAACTATTCATTTATTTGGGGTCATTGCAGTTGCTTCCAGTTGCTACTGTAAATGATATTATAATGGTTCTCTTTATACACAATTTTTTGCCTGTATCTCTGAGTATTTCACAAATACATATTCATGCTTTGATTCTTTTAAGTTTTTAATTCAGATTACCAACCTGCTCTCCAGAAAGATGGTAATACTCCATTCTCCTGTCAGATGTGCTTGAGTTTTCAGTCTTGATGCACCAAATTTTTGCTGGTTGAATAGACCACCAAAAAATGCTTTCTCGCTGTTGTTTTAATTTGAATTTGATTGTGAGGATAAATGTTATATATGGTTACTGGTGTTTGATATATTCTTCTATGAATTGTCTCTTCATTCCTTTTATTTCTTCTGCTCGTGGTCCTATTGAGTATTAATTAGTTTTACTGTAATTGATTTATAAGATATTTTTATATGGTTAGAATTTTACCCATTTAATTGTCATCTATTCCAAATGTATTTCCCATTTTGATGTTTAGGTACTAATTTTCTTTGGTCATTTGAAATACTGAATTTAATATAGTTAAGTCTTTGCATATTTGGTGATTTTTTTCCCATTCCTTTTAACCATAGAAACTTTTTGTTATCCTCAAATCAGTTAAATATTTAACTGTATATTTTCTCATGTTTTTATTATTTATTTCTTTAACCTTTAACTTTTTAATCTTTCTGTAATTTATTTTGGTGTGTGTCAAAATATATAGGATAATATCTAACATGAATCCCTTGTACCAACCTGTTCCCCCCTGCAATACACACAGTTTTCTGACACCATTTGATCAGTAATCAATTTCTTCATAAGAATCAATAGGATTCAGTAAAGGAATTCAAGAAGGCAGCTAGATATGAAATTAATTTAGAAATTAATACAGAATTCTTTTTTACTGTACCAAAATAATCAGTTAGAAAACACAGATGAAAGGCAATTCCCATTCTGATCAAAAAACAGAAAATGTGATTTTAAAATAACTAATAAGAAATGAGGGAGGCCTCCATGAAGAAAGCTATGAGACTTCACTGAGTAACATAAAGGAAGTGAGTAGAGATTCATTTTATATTCCAAATTGAGAGGGCTAAATACTGTAAAGATACATGTTCTTTCTAAACAATTTTTTGGGGTTAATAACATTCTGTCACAGTCCTAATTGATTTCTTGGAGAATCATATTTCTAAAGTCAATCTACAGTTGTAGGGGAGAAAAACTTAGCTCTTTCTTTCTTTTCTTTTTTATTGACAGATTGTCAGTTTACAATGTTGTGTTAATTCCTGGTGTACAGCATAGTGATTTAGTTATATATATATATATATATATATATATATATTCCTTTTTGTATTCTTTTTCATTATAGCCTCTTATAAGGTTTTGAATATAATTCCCTTTTGACTTTTTTTTTTCCTCTATGCATCTTAGTTTCCCTGTCTGGGGCCCTGTAAATTAGATTGACAAAAAGATAGATTAACAAGATAAAAACAAACAAGTTTATTATCATGTGCATTGGGTATACATGTGCACAGTCAGCTATGAGCAACTCAAATGAGTGGGTAGGATTTAGAATCTTAACAGAAGAACAGTGCATTTTTAGAGAGATGACAAAACAAAGGCAACGGGCAACGGATTTGAGTTTCTAAGACTGCAAATTATGGGAAGGTAAATTTATCGGGTATCTAATGGAAGATAAGAGCTAGCTAGTGAAGTTTGTTGTGCACACTCCTCTGGAACTATTTCTGGGCTGATAAGGAGTAATTAAATTTTGTCCTTTCTGGTAGAGTGTGCGTAGGGGACACCTTTGCAAATTTATGTCCATCTTTTAGATAAATATGGGGAAGGTAGGGAGCATTCCCTGCATCTGCTTCTTCTCAGTTGCCTTCAGCTCAAAATAATCCTTATGCAAAGTTGGCATATTACAATAAATAAATGATAAAAACATAGAAAGCACTACAAACCAAGGCGGAAGAGATAAGTTATTCAACAAATGTGCTTGAGGAAAATGAATGTACAGTAAAAAATAGAACCTCATTTCATACAAGTTGCATTTAAATTATAAATAATAAGAAAATTATGTTTATTAAGATATCAAAGTCTATAAAGAGAAACTGTAGATCTTAATCTTATCATGGATCATATAGAAAATTTATTCCCAGAAGCTGTAATACTTCCTTAAGTATATTTAATAATCTTTAGTTTGGTCATTTTCCATATTTGCCTGAATATATCTATCATAATACATAAGAAAGAAATCGTTTTGTTATCTATAGTGTTTTGGTTTAGATTCTGTTATCCTTTGCTAAAGCAATGCCTTTACTTTTACCACATAAAGATGTAAAAAACAAAACAACTGCATCATCCAGGGCTTGAAAGCTTTTTATATGTAGTATTCTTCTAAGAGCTTATACTTCGTTTCAGGGTTTTGAAGTTACGTTATAAAAATCTCACATAAATAAAAAAGCTATATATGAGTTAAAAATCCCAGGTAATGCTATTTAAAAATGGAAAGAAACTACACATTTACATCTGTCTTCTCCCCTAACTTGAACTCCTAGTAGATACCGTTAGAGACAGTCCTCCTTCTCATCTACCTAATAATTTATTTCACAGAATGTGGCTTCTGCCATATTATATCAGTCGTAATTTAATTCAGTTTTGGAGAAGGACATCTAAATAAAGTAACCTTTTCCTGTTTGATATTACCCACAATGTGAGGAGAAGTTGTAGCTGTTAAGAAACTGGAATAATATGGGAAAGAGATTAAATTGTGTCATATCATCATTAGAGTAGCATTTTTGATTATTTGTGGGAAAAATGTCAATCTGATTTGAGAATAAGCTACTTTTAAAGCTATCTAACATTGAGATTCATATTCATCCTTAATAGTTAACTAATGTTTGAAAATTTTTCCTAATAATTAAAATAGTTTTGTTAGTGGCATTTTTTCCTATGTGATTATATGTAGATACATCATTCTGATGAGGATCAACCAACTTTTAAAAGATAGTCCCTTTGCTTTATTATCCCCTAGGCTAAATAACTCCAAAGAATGTACTTTACAACTGAGATATATTTTTCATTGTCTTACTTTTCTGTCCCTTTTCATTCTTGTGCACCTTTCCAAAATATGCAAAGTAAATTTGGATGAAGTAATTTAAGCATTAACCAACACTGCATAGATAGCACCAAGCAACATTACCACTGCAGAAGGGTTCTATGCAGGCTCTTGTATGTCATATTATAACTTCTACTACAAGGCAGGCTTTTTCCTGGTCTTTAAATAATAAGAATTCTGTTGATAATCCACACAGCAAGTTTATAGTTTATTTAAAGTTTTTTTATTTCTCTGCTGTCCTGTTGGCTAACTTTGTGCTGCTGTTTAATCTTCAGCTTTATTGGTGCTTTGGTGACTTTAGCTTTTCTCTTATTCATTTGTCACTTTGGATAGATGTCATTATTTTAATATACAGAATTTCACCCAAATTTAGAGTAGATGTCATTTCACTCACTAGGTTCTTTCAGTGATGCTGATAACTACAGTCTGTGAGTGACCAAACCATTATTTGTGTAACAATAATAGGGCGGTTTTATGGAAAAAAGCATGAGTTTTAGAGTTAAAGAGGAGCTCAAATCCTGGCTGGATCATTCACTAACTGCATGATCTTGTCCTGTGTATTTAACCACTGCAGGTCTGCTTCCTTACCTATAAATACAATGTATGTCCATTGTTTGGCAGTTGTAGGGATATTTATCTATATATCTCAGTCTAACCATTTATCTATCTATCATCAATAGATAATATATATAAATATTTTAATATATAAATTTATATAATATACAAACAGTAAGTATTAACTTACTTACTTTTTAGATTATTACTTAATTTTTAGATACTTACTTAATTTTTAGATTATTTATTGTTCTATGATAGTCAAAGATAGTGGATTGTGGACATTTACGTTGGTTTCACTTCTTCCGTTGGTTTCACTTCTTCCAGGATCTGCCTCCTGTTGAACTAGGCTTGTATTTCCAGGCTGAGAAGAATATACTTTTTAATTTGTAACTTTTTTAGAGCCTGTTATTTGCAGGGTATTGAGTTGGATCTAATGGAAAATATAGAGGAGATGAATGATATTCTTTCTATCTTCAACAAATTGAAAGTAAAATAACTCGCAATTGTAAGCCCATTGTACTGTGGGTGCTATGGAACTTCAGAAGAGAGAAGATCGGTCATTTTCACTGATTTTACATGATTTGTTTGTTTTATAACACCTATCTCGCAGCTCAATATGAACAGTTTGCTTTTCATAATGCTATATTGATTGCTTCTCCACATTTTGTGTTGGGTTAGAAAATTGCAATGTTTTCGTCTTTGAATTATGGAGGTAGAGAAGTCTTAGATTGCTAATGTCATAGTATCTCTGAATTTAAATGTTGGACATTTCTCTCAAAGTTTAAAATGTATTTTTTTCATAAACTTTAAAACTATTGACTTTCCAAATTTATTTAGGATTTCCCTGTTAAAGAAACTAGAGCAGAATTCTCAGTCTTATCAGCAGTGATACCTTGTTTGTTTTGTGGGGCTGTCTTATGTCCTGTGAGGTATTTAGCAGCATCCTTGACCTCTATCCACTAGATACTAGTAGTTCCCACCCCCAGCTGTGACAACCCAGAGTATCTCCAGACATTGCCAGATACTTCTTGTGGGGCAAAGGCCCCATCACTACCCCCCAGCCCTCCATCCCTGGCCCCTCCCTTTATTCTCCTTCCCTCTTTACTTTGAGAACCAATTGAGAGAGTCATGACTGGTATTTTAAAAAGTGGGAGACTGAAATAGGATAGAGTAGAAAATATCAAAGTGAATTACACAAAGTAAAGGTAATTGATGTGTAAAACATTTTAGTGTTGCATGTGTATTATTTAGGCTCACAATGTAAAATTTATGTTTCATACTGGGGATCATGGCCAAACATGTTTTAAAGCCACCCCCTTATATTATGACTCACCTGATACTGGTTTTTCCTGCTTCCCCCATCTCTTCTACCTGACCTACCTGAAAAAGTTTCTAAAGATGATATTCAGTGGCTAATTGATATATGTATTGTAGACATGATGTGTTTTCTGATTTAATATATTTTAATCTTAATATTATAGTGCAACATTAAAATGTTTAATTACATCAGTATATTGTCAGTCATTTGTCCAACTGTAGAAAAGATATCCAGTTTCATCTTTTTTAAGCACTGAGATCGATTGTGGAGAATTTAATTTCCCTTGTCTTCCAGATCCTAACCTGACTGATTTTATTTAATTGTCTTAGGTCTCTTTTTTTTCTTGTAAAATCTTGAGAGACTGGGGTAGTAAGTGGAAGAATACATGTGTATGACAGTCTCCTAAGCAATAAATTGTGAAATGTTTGATGTAATTATTAGACTCTTTAAAGTAGCACAACTCCTTCTTTTTACTTTTTTTGGGGGGGGGAAGGTATAGGTAGATAATGAAGGTGGGATAATTTGGTGAACTGACCAGAATAGAAAGAAGGGAAAACAGACTGCAAACCTTCAGGTAGAAGCATGGGTCTTAAAATATTAAACACAAATCCTAAAAGATAGCAGCTTTATACATCTGCGTTTAGGTGTAAATGGTGAAATTTATCTCCTTGTATAATCTTAAGTTTCTTGCAATTTTAAAGTAATTAATCTACTCTATATGTTTATAATAATAGACTACTGAATTGACAATATACACTAGAAATTTGAGAAAAATTTTGATTTACGATATTTGAGACTAATTAAACGTGTGTGGAATTCTGAAACATATGGATTAAAACTATTTTAGAATAAATTATAATAATGGGAAAATTTTTAAAAACTTTACTTACTTGCTTTATTACTAAGACTTTCACAAGTAAAATTTTTTAGTTTTATTGCTTTCTTGTATATTCACTTTGTAGGTAAATTAATTTCATCCTAAATGGTTATTCCAATTGCAACATGAATCATAGCTTCACTATGGAATTAAAAAAGCTCAAACACATCAAAGTCGCATGTATATAGTTAATGACTGTTGTATTATGCAACATTATGAAATTGTTCCATCGTGTCTTTTCTAAAAAAAAGTACTCTTTTTATGAGGTAATAAATCAAGTTGGAAATACATATTATGAAGCTGATTTCAGACTTGAAATTACATAACATAAATGTAAGCAGATTGAGAAGCTAAACTAACTTGAAGTTAGTTCGTAAAGTGCATAGCCAGAAGGTAGATTTACAAATGGGAATAAAGGAGAGGTTTTTGTTTCTTGATAAATTGCAACATATAAAATGTTTAAGACGGTAATTCCTTCTAGTTGCAAAAATATCTCCTTGTTAATTATGGATAAAACACTGTGTTAATATTTGCCTAGAGAAAAAAGATTAAAAGATTATTTTTAATGGAAACTAGTACCCCCCCCCAAACTACCAAGTATGTACTAAGAAAAAAACTCTTACAGATTTTGGTTTGCAGGAGATTTGAGAAGGTGCTTAGCTAGTTGAATGAAAATTAAAAGCAGAATTAAAATATGGACTAATTGTTTAAGTTAGTTTGAAAAATAGGAACTGTTAAAGTCTCTGTTAAATTGAATTAGAATATAGTAGATGATGCCTAGATATGAGTATTTAATAGAGCTTTAAAAATGTAATGATGAAATTGGTTCAATGAATAGAAGAATACAAAGCTTTGTGAAGGACATGTTGCTGTTAACTGCTAAGAGGCATATCAGAGCAAATACCCTAATGGTGTTACAAATGCTGTACAAGCCAGTTAGCTTTGGCTTAAAAAAGTATTGAAGTATCAGAGAAGTTGGGTCTAAGACCATTTCAATATTTTGAGAAATATACAGTAGACTCATTCATTCATTCATTCATTCTTTATTTCATTCAACTAAAATATATTAAATGTCAATAATTGATAGTACTAGAGTATGAAACATGAAATATGAAAGCATTTTCTGTCACCCTAGAATTGCAGCTTTTTGCAGCAGGAGTAAGAATTTGCTATGAATTTGACTGCATTAATGCAGGCTGACTCATCCAAGAAAATTGTACATGGGATGGGCTTTTGTTTTTGTTAGCTTGTGCTTCAAGCTGTCTGTTTTTCTTTCTAAAATGTACCCATAAGAAGGGCTTCTTGAGGAAGTATTTGGGGTATGGGGAGATATGTTTCAAAGCAAAAAGGCAACCCAAATTATTGCCACCCTTAGTCCCATTTTCCCTGGTACTGCTTATCTGTCTCTTTTTTTGTAGGTAGCTTGGTTATTGCTCTTTCAGGAGCAAATAAGTGAGCCTGATATAGTAAGCATGGAATGCTACAGTAAAAGAATGATGTTAATTCTTTCAACAGAAAAGCTAATAAAATACAAGCAAACGTTTCATTTCATAGGAATCTAAGATGCTCCTGATACTTATCTTTTGTCAAAGTCTTGAAATATATAATTTATATTAAGGGATGGATTGTTGAATAAAATAGTATTGAAAATTGTGAACTTTAATGAATGATCAAGATGATATGAACAAGTTAGACTATATGTAAGATGAAGGACATCAAAAAAAGAAAACTAAAAGAATAAAAAGATGTTAAAATTCTGAGTTTAGAATATAAGGGGTATGAATGGAATACATTACAGTCTCATTAAATGAAACAACTTTTAGATATGATTATATTTTACAAAATAGCACACATACTCAGAATTGACTGTGCACACAATGTTGAAGGGTCAAGAGTTGGGCTGAGTTTAATTTTTTTTCTTACAGATTATTGTAAAAGCCACTTTATTTCAGCATATCCTACTCTATACATATTAGGGATTTTTAAAAGAAAAAATGTATTTCCCATGGGATTACCGGCCTTTGCTTTGTAATTAAGGAAACCTAGGTTTTGGGGTGGGGGATGTAGCTCAGTGGTAGAGCATGTTCTTTTTATGCACGAGGTCCCCAGCACCTCTGTCAAGGGGAGAAAGGGATACTTAGGTTTTGATTAATCTAGAATTTGAGCCTCATATCCTATTCTTGAGATAGTAGGAGAGGGCAACTCTTCAAATTTTACTGAGGAAACAAGAAATACCTGTTTCTAACTTTAAACTTGATGCATTTTCCCAAAGAAATAATGTTGTAAGTGACAATGCATTCTATTTTTTTCTTCATTTAAATTTAAGGAGTCAGTTCTAGCGACTAAGCTAGGTATTCAGATCCTCTGGGGTAGAAGACATATGTCTATTTTTGTTTTGTTTTAATCTGGGAAATTTTCTTAAATTTCACCTTTACTTTTGGAGGATAACTTCTTTGGATATAGACTTCTTGGTTGACAGAGTTTTTCCCCCTCTCTCAGCACTTTGTATACATCGTACCATTTTTTTCTAGTAATAAGAGTCTCACCTTCCTATGGGTCGCTCCTGTGTCTGCAGAGCCTGGTTATCAGCCAGAGATTTGGGCAGAAATTGTGCCAAAATATTTTCAGCTTTTAATCAACCTCTGCTAATCAATCTTTGTGCAGTGTGGGGGACACGTTCAGAGTTCAGCCAGTTTTCAAGTCACTCACTGGAGTTTCACTTTCTACCAGACTCTCCTGGGATCTTCCCTGAATAGGGTATAATTTCCCAGTCAATCTGATATGTGTGGAGAGTTTACTGAGCTTTTTCCTGTGGGTCTCTCATTTCCAAGATTTCCCTGTCAAATTTCTGGCTGCTCTACCATTCACCCTATGTGGTACTGCAATCTTAGGCTAGGAAACCTGCTAGTTTTCTTTGTTTCCTATCGGATGTGCTTCTTCACCCCACCCCAAACCAATAACAAGGTGGCTGGTTTTCCCAGACAGCCCTGCACTGCTGAAACTCTACCAGAAGGGGGTTGTGGGAGCAAGCCCAGGTAAGAAGGTAGCAGACTTCTGTTGTTATTATCTAAAACTCTAGCATTTCCCTCAGGTTTTTATGTGCCTTTGTTTGATTTCCTCAGCCACGCAATTGTCATCGTTGACAATTTCATCCAGGCTTCTACTTGGTTTTTGTGAAGAGAACTAATTGGCACTTCAAGCCACTAAGCCCGAAGTCCCTCCTTTATTATGATTTTATGAGTCTGGAATGTAGAAAAATCTGTGTGATTTTTCTTCTCCATGGGAGTTATTGAAGTTAACTAGTGCAGTTTAACTCCTCCTTCCCATGGGTAGATTCTCAAGCTTCTGCCCAGTTAGTCAAACCATTTGCCCAAGCCTGTATGTCCACATGTATTCTTACCCATGTCACTTCTCTTTCTACACAAAGTGGACATCCAGGTACACCATCTAAAGGCCTGCCTACTGAGAGGTTTTCTTCACTAATGTCTTTCAGGACCATCCCTGAAAGTCTTCTTTTGGCTGGTGCACACCTTTTGAGCTGATGCATCTGTGAAGCAGGCATGGCCTTTGTCCTCTTTTGCAGGGGAGAAATAATGACCCTTTTTGTGGCCATAGATGTCAGCTGAGGGAGAGACGCTGGTGCAGTTATAGTAGATGATGTGTAAGTTGGGTCTGCCTGCACATTTGGTTTACTTATATATCATCTGGCCCTACTTAGACTCAAACATGAGTGCACCACCTCTGCCTTATAATGGATGGTTGTTTGGCTTGTCCAGCTGTTCAGCTGGTTTAGCCTAACAGAAAATTTAGCTTATGTTGGGCACTCTGGCTGTTTGGTCACTTGATGACTTACGCTCAGATATTTGTCCCTACCAAAGCTGGTAGCATACTTGAAGCAGTTTTTCAAATAGTATATAATTCTCCTCTGTAGATGAAATGGCTTTCATCCAGAAACCTAGGAGTGTACATTGTGATTCCCCTACTGAGGCTTGCCATAAATTTCTCATGGCATCTTTTTCCCACCACTGATGCATCTAATACTGTGCAGTCTGTTGCATCATATAGCCAATGTGACAGGGCTGCTTGCTTTGCAGACTACACTTGATCTAGAGCTTCATTTTGCTCTGGGTTCCTTTTGAAGCTTGACAACTGTCGGTGCCTGCCGACAATCGATCAGGTCCAGAAACCTGTGCTGCAGGACTGAGAAAAGGAAAGACGTAACAAAAAGACAGCAAGACAAGAAAAGTTGGGGTTGAGAGGGTCTCACTCTAGCCCGCAAGACGCTAGGTCAAGAGTGGACGTCGAGTTTATTTTCAGCAGTTCATTTATATGATTTTAACCCATTAGCTCACACATTCCTGCACGTAGGCAGCGGTATTGTTTTAGGGCATATTAACAACATGTACTAAAATCATTAACTTAAAAGACATCATTATTGTTTACTGTTCCCAAAAAACCCAGATCAACTATTCCCCAAAGCAGGATCATAAGACAAAAGTCATAAACTTAAGTATTGTTTCTCTAGACTATAAACTAACATCGTGACTCGTATATTTTTAACTCAGGTGATTGTTCTCTAAAAAATCACTGATTTGTGTGCCGATCATATCTCTCCCTCTGAAGGTCCTTTGTGACTTAATGGCCTCAGGCATTAGCGCACCTGGTGTATTCTTTAGTAAAAGGGGGGCGGGACAGAGATTGTTCTAACTCAATTGACCTTTGAGCCGGGCGCCCCGCACTGTGGGAGTTTAGGCCCAACCTTTGTGCTCGGCAGCCTCAATCTCAGAGCCTGGCGCCCTGCACTTTGGGGTTTTACGCCCAAGTTCTGTGCGCGGCAGCCCTCCGTCACGAGTGGCTCCCCGCAGACAACCTTCTGGAGTTCTTGGTGAAGGAGTATTTACCAAGCAGTATTCCCCAGGGTAGAATATGTTGCCTTGAGAAACCAGAGGCTGCCTACCAGCCATTGTGCTTCTTTCTTACTGATGGTAGGTTCAAGGCGTAATAATTTGTTCTTTGCTTTGGAGGGATGGTTTTTCATGACCTTAAAAATTTCTCTGATATTATGGGCCCCTAAATCTTTGTAGGATTTATCTGCTACCCTCTGGAGAGCATGTTTCTAAACAAGGCCTCTAATATAATTGCTACTTTTTTCTCATTCGTATAGTGAACCAGTAAAATGTTCTTTGGAATGTCCCTGTGGTCTTTTGGGACTGTATTACAATAGAGGGCAGGAGGGTTAACATAATCCTGGGGAAGACTGTCAGTATGTTCTTGTCCAGCCCAGAAGTATGTGAATGATTTCAGTCCTTGACAGGGGTGGGGAAAATGCATTTTGACAGTTCAGTGTCTGTATATCATATACTTGAGTCCATATTGTTTCTAGGAAGGATACCACATTGGCATAACAACTTCAAGAGAGACTGCTACTTGGTTGAGTTTACAGTAGTCCACTACCATTTTCCAGGATGCATCAGATGCATCTTTTTTTTTTTTCTTTTGAGGCCAGACTGGTATATTAAAAGGGATATATAGTGTGGCATATGCCTACTCCAGCTCCAGGTGTCCTGCCAGGGGCCCTGGTACAGCACACCCTGGTGTCCCCTGGCCCATGCCCCCTCTAGCTCCAGCCACTCTGCCAAAGTGAGCCCAGCTCAGTATGCCCTGGAAGCCCCTGGCCCAGGCCTGCTCCAGCTTCAGCTGCGAGGAAGCCTCAATGCAGAGTGTCCTGGGATGGCCCTGGCCCATGCACACTCCAGCTGCAGCAGGCACGCCAAAGCTGCCTGGCACATACAGTCTACACAGGAAACCCTCCTACACAGGGCCACGCTGTCAAGACTGGAAGAGGTGGCTGTTTCACCTAATTCATGGAAACAAACACAGAAAGTCAAACCAAATGAGAAGACAGGGGAATATGTTCCAAATGAAAGAACAAGAACACAATGAGAATGTCAGTTTGTCAGCAAACAAATAGAATGTTAGAAAATACAAGAGAGAACCAATTAGAGCTGAAGAATATGATAACTGAAATGAAAAATACACTGGAGGGAATCAACAGCAGATTAAATGATACAGAAAACTGGATCAGCAATCTGGAAGGCAGAAGACTGGAAATCACCCAGTCAGAGCAGCAAAAAGAAAAAAGAAAATTTTTAATGAGAATAAGGAGTCTCCGGGACATCGGGTGTGCTGACATTCACATTACAGGGGTCTCAAATGGAGAAGAGAGAGGGAAAGGGGAAGAAAACTTATTTGAAGAATATTGGCTGAAAAATTCCCTAACCTGGGGAAATAAATAAATATCCAGATCCAGAAAGCGTAGAGTCCCAAACAAGGTGAATCTAAAGAGAGCCACACCTCCTGGCCCCTGCCTCCATTAGGTAACCTCTGAAGATCCACACCAGCTTCAAACTCCTGTGGGTTTGGTTGAGGCAACTGCTTACAGTTTAACCTCTCTCTCTGTTCTAAGTCTTCCTTGGAGCCAGGAGAGCTCCATATGGCTGCGCCCTGGGGAGAGAGCATAACTTCTTGGATAAAGGACTCGGCTAGGAGCAGTGAGCATGCAGCACTTTGGGCAGCTTGAGGAATGAGTGCAGTTCTGAGGGGGTCGTATGGGTGGTATAAAACAACAGCCACTCAGATTGTGTTGTCAGTGTTGTCCTCTTATTTCTACGAGACGGATGTAACAATATTAAGCATTCTGTACTCATATACTCTTTTGAAACTGAGGGAAACTTTTCTAGAAACCTCCTCTCTATACTTTTTCATGTGTTTTTTGGCCATAATTGTTATTCATGGCAGGTCCTAACTAGTCACTGACAACAGAGTTAGAATTATCAAGATTGGCTTAGAGTTCATAGTTGTAATGGGATGGGAAGTAGAGAATGAATTGTGCCTGCCAAAAGATAGGCATTGAAAGGGTTATAATAGTCCCAAAGCAGGAGGAAAAAAAACCCTCAAGTGTCTAAAAATCATATGCTAGAGCTGGTTTGTACCAACTTGTGAGAACCATTTGTGTGCCTCTCTTCCCAACTCCACATTCAGTGACATAGTGTCCGGTAGGTCTAAATTGACTTAGTGGAAGTATTTGCACCATGGAAATACATAAATGTTACAAAACAGGATCCATTTTCTCTCCTAAAAAACATGTTATTAACCATGAATCACCAGATTCAGTGATAACTGAAATCTGTTTGAAATTTTGATGACTATGGAGATTATGGTAATAAGGAAAATTATCCAGGCTGTAATGTAAAGTTATTTAAGAAGCTGAACTGAAAGTTACATCTGCTATGTTCAAATGACATGTGCATATAGAACTAGAAAGAAATAAGGATAAATTAGAAGCTTTCGAGACAACAATTTGTAAAACAAAATTAATGTAGAATTTTATTAGTGTGGCTATAATGTTTACATAATAACAATGAAAAAAGGAAACTATTGTTTTAGTTGTCTTACTGTATTCCATTTTTAGTGATCATCCCCAGGCCCCCCATGCACTCTCAGAGTACAGATAAAAAAATTTATAAATATAATCTTATGCATTAGATAGGTCATGCTTAATGCCTAAAAAAATGTAAGAAACCCTTTATTTACTTTATAACAACACTCATTTCCCCATAACATTTTTTTCACAACTCCATCAAATTTTCTAGGGTGTTGAATTTTTTATACTTTATGCTTCATCTTTATATTTGCATTAAAATTCAAATAAAATTAAATTAGTTGTTAATTTACTATCTCCTTTTGATATGCATGGCTTACCCAGATCATACAGCTTCCCAGGATCTTTTACAAGTTAGCAATAAGAATTTAATGCATGTAACAGTCCTTTCAGAAAATTCCAAGACTAATATTTTTATGGAAACTAATAGGGCAATATTTCATTCCTTGAGATAACTTTTGACAGGTTACTTCAGTGATTACCATATCCAATAGGTGCAAAACATTGTTTTAAAATGTTGATATCAAAGTGTAACAAGCAGCCTCCTAGTTGATTTATATTTTCTGTCATATGCACTGCCACTTCCCACAAAAGAGGGATTTCATTATAGTGTAAAATGGCCATTAGCACAAAATAAAATTTTCAAAATAAAAGTGTTCATTCCAAAAGATCAGTAACAATAATGAATTGAGATTTCTGATTCAAATATTAGTTTGCGAACGTTATGTAAAGTAATAAATGCTTTTTTAGGTATGCTGAATACAAATTTCCCCTTTTCTGCTTATTTTTTAAAAATTGAAATGAATGCATTTGTAATATTGGTATTACCAAACTTATATTGGAATATATTTATTTGCAGTGAAAATGTGTACCATTTTAAAATAAGATAACTTTAATTTTGAATCACAGGCCAGGCAAGTATATCCAAACATAGAATGTTCTGACCATTGTTTAATTTCTGTCTCATAATTGAAAAGGTTGACAGTTTTAGTTGAATGAAACAGTGAACAAAAATAAACTAAATGCAGATGAATTAGTCTTCACCTAATTTATTTTCAGACAACTGGAGTTGTTTCTGTGATGTGTTATGCTTAGCTATATTCAGAAAAATTTCTTGTCCTTGAACTTTGCTTCTTCTATCACTCTTTTACTGAATTGGTTCAGAAATTGTGGTTTTCGGATGCCCCCACCATACATTCTCTGTTTCCCTTTCTGTTCTTTCTCTCTTTCTCTGTATCTCTCTGCCTCCCACCAAGGCCTTCCTGTTCCCCCTCTTCCTTTTCTGCTTCTCAGTTGCCTGTCCCCATTGGGCACTTTTGTATAGTGCCTTCTGTCAAGATGTATTATATTTCAGGTATGCTAGTAAATGTGTTTCCTTTTGTTTTAATCCAACCCTCCCTTTGAAATATTAAGCTCTTTTGTATAAATCACATATTGAGGAACAGATTCTATTAATTAAATACTTTTAATGCTAGAGAATAGAAGGGCTAGTGTAGGTACTTTTTGTTTAATACTAGGCTACCTTGAGAACTATAGAGAAAAGGAAAATATGTTATACAGCCAGATACCTAGTCCCCTCCACCCTCACCCATGTAAATTCCCTTTTGGTTGACTTTATATGAAATTAAGATTGTATTTAAGTGAATTTCCCTATGATGCAAGGCATTTTATATCAGCTTCATTAACTCACATCATTTTAATTAAGTAACTAGTAATTGGAAGTACAATAATGCTACCTTTCTATGTTTGAATTTACATGTTATTAATTAATTATAGCCTTGACTGCATTAGTTGGAAAAGCTTTTAAATTTGTTTAGAAAAAAGTATAACGACTATTTAGTTGTATGAATTATAGCTGATAGAGGCCATTAAAATTCATCATCTTATTAGGAAAATATATTGATTTAGGAAACCATCCTTAACATTTGCTAATATTTTTTCTTATACAAGGTTTTTGATTTTTATTCTATTTTGTAATGGTTTCCAGTAGTTAAAATTATATAAATATGATATTTAAAATATTTGTAAGAGTGAAGACCCCAAAGGATTGATATTTCAAATTGTAAATGCCAAGTAAACATTAGCAGAAGAGAAAGGGAAATTAGAATTAATCAGTAATGCAAGAAGTCATTAAAGAGAAGTAGGTTTCAGATATGATGAGTTGGATAAGAATATAGTTGATAAAATGTATGGTTGATGCTGAAAGAAGCATATTTCTGCTTAGCCTGCCATAAAACAGAGATTATAAAACAAGTATTTCCTCAAACCTCACTCTCAAATTCTTCTAAATACAGTTTAATTTAATTCAAAAAGAAAAAGTATATTTCATGCCTAGTGTGTACCTGATGCCTTGCCAAATGCTACGTGTAAGGTGAACACAGCATGGACTCTGCTTGGGAGGTGAGCATGAGAGCAAGCCAGAGGCATACAGTATGATGGATATGAAGTAATTCAGTCTGAGACACAGACGTGATTCAGAGAAGGCAGAGGCCATTCTGCCTTGATTTATCAGGGAGGACTTTACAGAGGAGTTGCTGTGTGCACTGAGTTTTGAAGGTTGAGTAGAATTTTCCAGGGGAACAGGGCAGGTATTGGGTGGGAATAGGTGGTCTTTCTGCATTTTGGAATCTAACCATTATGTCAATGAGAACGGTTTTTTTTGGAGTACTTACCATTTGCCAGACACTGCTTGACATTGGATGGGAGCAAAGATGAAGAAAGACACACTTCCTCTCCTGAAGAAATTCATAAGCTCTTGAGGAGCAAGTGTGGTTGATAGGTTTATTAATTATCCTTTTTTTATAGAGAAGCAGTGTGGTATATTAGAGCAACGGATTGAAAACACATACACCAGGCTCTATTCTAGGTTTTGCTAGTGATCCTGTTGTAACCTTAGGAAGATTATTTAATTTTCTGGTCTTTAATTTCCTCTCAAAAATAAAGAAAATAGATGTAGCATTTTAAACACTGTGCCAAATGGAGCACCAGATTTTAGCAGTAATGTTCCAGGAACTGCTGAAGAGGGTAAGGGGGCGTATCTACATGGGTGAACATCTGAATCTTCCACTTTGTTTCAACCAAACTTTGCTCTTAACCACTTTTATATTTGGGGGTCCTGTTAGAAAAGAGACTCTACTGCATCACTGCATAAAGAAGTGTGAAAATGAGTAGGCTTGATATTTTAATCATCATCTAATTTATTCAGTTAACTTTTATGTTCCAGGCACTTCTATGTGTGCCAGAGGCTGCGACAGTTAAACAAACAAACAAACAAAAAATAGGCAAATTTCCTGACATCAAAGAAGTGACAAGAGGCCAGATTGCATAGGGCTTTTTAAGTCATTGCGAAAATTTTGGCTTTCATTCTAAGTGAGGTTAGAAGCCATTTGGTGGTTCTAAATAACAAGTGACTTGATCTGATTTACCCTTTGAGGATTACTCTTGATGCTGTGTTGAAAACAAACTTGAGAAGGGCAAAGATGGATTCAGGGAGACCATCTAGGTGTCTGGCTAATCCAGTACTTAATGAGACATAATGGTTGTTTGCACCAAGTTGGTGGTAGTACAAGTGAAGAGAGGTAGTCAGATTTTGGGTATATTTTGAAAGTACAGCCAACAGAATTTTCTGATGATTTAGAGGTGGGTGTGAGAGTAAGAAAGGAGTAAGTGAAGGATTCCTTCAAAGATTTTTGCCTAAGCAGGTTGAAGGCAGGAGTTGCCATTACTTAACATAAGGAAATTGTGGCAGATAGATTTTTTCAACGAGGGGGCAGGGAGGATCAGCGGTCCAGCTTTGTACATACTGGGTTTGATTTTCCTCTTAGACATCTAGTGGAGATGGTGAGTAAGCTATTAGACATACTAATCTGGAGCTCACTGGAATGGTTAGGTTTGGATACGTACATTTGAAAGTCGTCAATGTACATATGATACTTAAAGCTATGCAGCAGAAGAGATTACTGAGTATGAGAAACTGGAGTATGTTTCTAGGAAAAAGCAGCAATTGCTGGATTAAGCTGGAGAATACTTCTGCAACTAGAGAGGATGAGGAAAAACCAGCCAAAGAAATTGAGAATAACTGGCCAGTGAAACAGGGGGAAACCCAGGAGGAAAGTGTTATCCCGTAATCCAACTGAGGAAAGGATTTCGAGAAGTATTGATTGTGTCAGTTGATGCTCAGGAGTCAAATCAGGTGAGGACTGATTGCTCTTTAACCACTGAGGTTAGCGATGCAGGAACAGATTGCTGGTGTTGGTGACCTTGACAGAAGCACTTTTAGTATGGTTGATGGGGTTAGAATTCTGAAGTGGGCTCAAGAAAAAATGGAAAGGAAGGAATTGGAAACAGTGAGCACAGACAGCTCTTGGGGGGAGTTTTGCTGCAGAGGGGAGCAGCAACAACAAAAAAGGAATTGATAGCTAGAGAGAGGGATTTTTTTTTTTTAAAGGTAGGAGACAAGACAGCCTATCTGTTCTCAGGAATGATAGCAAGAGAAAATTTGTTGATGCTGGAAGGGGAGGCCTTAAGTCAGGAAAGAAGATGGGATTTACTACTTTGGTAGGGGGATGACTTGTTAAAGAGGTAGGAACAGTTTGTTTATAGAAGGAAGGCAGAAAATATGAAAACAGATGCGTGTATGGTTTGTTCTGAAAGTGTAGAATGTCTCATCTAGTTTTTTATCCCCCCTGAAAGTGGTAAAGGTTGCAGGACCATTACCTGAGGGTTCTGGCGGGAGGCATGGAAGGAGGAAGTTGAAGTTCAATGGATAGAGAAAATGGGAAATGCTGATCTAGGAGAATGGAGGAGACAATGAACTAATGAAATGTAGCACAGTTACCTGGAAGCAGTAAGAACTGTCCTGATTATAAATTTACAATTTTTGATGGAGACTAATTAGTGTGATTTTGTGTTTTTCCCTAGAAAAATGTATGTCTTACGTATGGATTCACAGCTCCCAAGGCACATGTCCAGAGAGAGTCAGGAGGAAACCATGCTACCCTTTTAAACCTAGCGTCAGAAGACAGAAGTGTTACTTCTACCACATTCTGTCGGTCCTAGATCTCCCTAGAGTCAAGGGGAGGTTGTATAGACACTACCTTCTCAATAGAGGGGTATCAGTCATTGTCACATTGCAAGAGGAACATGTGAAATAGGGTGTGGAATGGTGTAGCCACCTTCGGAAAATAAATCCACCCCATTGTTTACCCCAATCCCTGGTACAGAGTAAGCACTCAGTAAGTGTTATGATTATTATTAAATAAAACCTGAAATGAGGCCTCAATTCTGGATAATTACCTTAGGGTGGCAGTGACATAATAGCAGGTTATAATGCATAGGTATTCAATCAATCTTTTATTCACTAATCACTCTGTGTTAGAAGGGAAAGGATCTTTGCAAAATGATTTGCTTTGTAAAATGATTGGCTTAAGGTCATAATCCAGTTCACGGCCAAAGTGAATTCTGATTCTTGTCTTCTGCTTCGCAATTCTCTTGGAGTAGCTCCCAGGTATAAAGTACAGTATTTCATCAAATCTACACATTTTCCCCAGCTTTATCATCTCTGAAAGTAGGACAGAATTGGCAGCATTTTATGTTTTCTCTTGGTAATACATGAAACAATCAATGTTGTCTCCCATCTGATGAACTTAGTTATGTGAAGTGGTAATAAAGATCAACAATTCCCAAACATTTTTTACAGTATAATGCATAATTCATACTCAGGTCAGAATCCTTTCCTCGTGATACGGGCAGTTTCAGATTTCTTTTGGTAGCTTGACTCTTCTCCTTTCCCTCTCATTTAAGACATTAAATGAGATTTACATTAATATAGATGCAAAATTGAAATTACTGTAATTTAAAGTTTACTCTATTTTAACATAGTTTATAAACTATGTTACTTTATCCATAGTAGCATTACTTGTAACAGCAGTGATTGGGAACTGCTGATCTAGACAATGAGACAATATCCAATCACAGGTCTAGGAAAAGGTTATTTGTTAATATACTACCTGCCATTTTCCAAACATATTATATACATTCATATTGGTAGCAGCAGTTTGGTGTTTTCTCTCTTCTCTGCCAGGATTACGCCTGTTGTTTTCCTCTAAGACAGTAGAATCCTCCAACAAGTAAAATCTTACTGCATCTTTCAAGGTACAGTTTAAATACCACCTCTGTAGTAAAGCATTTCCTTTTTAAAGTCTCCCCTTACTGAATAGTCAACATTTTTCATGAAATTCCATAATTTCTTATCCTCAGAAGAAAATTTTTTCACATTACAACATTTTAAAAACATAAATTCTTTTTGCCATCAAATGCTTGTCATTGTTTACTGGCAGCATTTTTCCTCTCTAGGGATATCTAATATAATGTATATAAAATAATTGTGCATGTTATAGTTGATAGCAATTTAGCTGTAATGAAACAGAATATCATGGATAGATATTATATTATGTTACACTAAGCTATGCTGTTATATGCTTTACATGTGTCTACCTTTCTAGAATGTGAGTTTCTTGGGGTCTTATTTGTACCTACAAACCCTAAAACAGTTTCACACTGTGTAGTCATTAAAATGAATTCTAATTTGTGTAATATATATAATCATTCAATCAATCACATGTTATTAAAGATGAATACATTGGTAATACCAAAAGAGCAAGATTTTTAAAATAAGCTAATTATGGAGAATGCTTTACCGTCCTATTTTAAATATGGTGCTTTGGCTAGCCTTACTTACGTTTTGAAGTCTGAGACTTGATTGAAACGTATCTTGCCCATTAGATTGACTGACTTTTGTGGTTTGGTCCCTGTCTTTAAAATCTGCAGCTATCAGAGCTGGTAGTGCATTAGGAGCAAATTACCACAAACTCAGTGGCTTAAAACAACACACATTTACCACCTTACAATTTCTGTTGTTCAGGTCTCAGCATGGCTTCACTGGGTGCTTTGCAGTCAGGCTGGGCTGTGTTCCTAGAGTCTTGATGGGGGAAGAATCTGATTTCAAGTTGAATGAGATTGTTGGCAGAATTAATTTCTTTCTGACCAGGTGCCCCTTGAAGTTCCTAGATGGTACCCAGGGTTCCTAAAGACAGCCTGCTCTTCCCTACCACGTGGGTTTCCCTCATGGCTGCCTACTTCATCGGGCTAGTGAGGGGAGTCTTAGACTAAGCTGACTAGCTGGGCAGAGTCTTGTTAACAGTATAATGAGAGTGACACTCCACCACTTTGCCATCCCACCACCTTGATTAGGAGCAAGTCACGGATCCTGCACAAAAGCATGAGCACGATGCTGTGGGGATTATGGGAACCACCTTAGAGTCAGTTGTCTCTGAAGCAACTCCATGGAACATAGTTTGAAAACCGTTGCCTCAGATAATATTCCCAAGGTATAACTTTTTTTTAACTTGGGCTTTTAGTCTCCCTCAATTCCGAAGGGAGCTATTAGCCTTATTACCCTTGGAGGACTTAGACTTACTGTCAGCTTTAATGGTTGTCTTAGGAAAAGTGACTCTCCTGGAAGGATTCAGCATTGTGTATCAAAATACAGTTTCTGGAACACTTACTCTGGGAGAAAGCTTAGTGTTCCAATTAAGTTGGTGGAAACTGTATGTTACATAATTCTTATAAAAAAGCGTCTTGCCATTACCATAGGAAAAATTCTGCACTCAAGAAATCTATTTAATTACATTTAACCCAGAGTTTTCCAAGCTTATTTGACTAGAGGACCTTTATACTACTTAAGCCTATCCACATTGCAGAACCAGGGTTTCCTGCTGGGAAATGTGGACCCATGTAGCCTGACAAGCTGAGGAGGAACGAAATACCAAGGAACAAAATACCGAAAAAAGAAATGAGAGGAAAAATAAAAGGGCCAGAGATGAATTCTCCCTGTCTGTTTAGAATGAAAGTTACGATTATTTTACTTTTAATAATGATGAAGATGGTGGTGATACCATCCACTTTGGGATGACTATAGCTTGTCAAGCACTTTTATGACTATTATCTTACTTAAACCTCTCAACAACCTGTGAGATATCATGATTAACCTGTTTTTATACAGACGAGTAACTGAGGCCTAATGTATTATCTGACTTGCCCAAGTCATAAAATTAATTAGGAGTGGAGCCAATACTTTAACATAAGTTTTGTGGCTCCAGCTATAAAAGTCTTTCTGTTGCAACATAGTCTGTGACTTTATTAACATGATTAAAATGAAGATGTTGAAAAGTACCTTTGTATATATGTGTATGTATGTGATTTAATTGAAAACATTTGTGAACCAAAACTAATGAAAAACTAGGACATAAAACAGTTAAATTCTTGTCTTCACTTAAGGACTGTAGAAAAATTTTCATGTCGTAAGTAGAATATCTGAACTGTTTTTCTTTGTGCATGAAATACACAACATAGACACCTGTGCTATTGGGTTAGTTTATGTTTTGCGTTAGAGATAAGTGAAGGAGAAAATCTTAGCCTAAGATGTGAATCTTTTGATTTTTTTAAACAAAGTTTTATATTTAGATGAGTGTAACTCGAACTAAGAGAATCACTGAATACCAGCATTTGATAGAATTTAGTGGGCTTTTAATACAACTTTCTGAAGCACAGATTCTTCTCTACATCATACTGACAAGTGGTACTCCAGCTTTTCTTTGAACACTTCCAGTGATGAGATTATCAATGCCTATGAAGGCAGCAACATACTATTTTTAATTTTTAATTTTGAAATAATTATAGATTTGCAGGAAGTTGTAAAGATAGTACTGAGAGATCTCATGTGCCCTTCACCTAGTTTGCCCCAGTGTGTACACCTTGTATACCTGTAGTGCAGTATCCCAAAACCAGGAAACTGACAGTGGAACAGTGTGTTTGTATATGGATTCACATATATGAATTCATGTAAGCACCACTATTGTAAAGATACAGAGATACTATACCATTTCAGAGGTCTTCCTTATGCTGCCCCTTTGTAGTAACCCCTTCCTCCCCATCCCTAACCTCTACTAACCACTAATTTATTCTCCATTTCTATAATTTCTTATTTAGAGAATGTTATATAGATGAAATCACATGGTATGTGATATTTTGTGATTTTTTTTCCCATTCAGCATATTGCCCTTCAGGTCCATCTATGTTGTATGTATCAATAGTTTTTTTTCCCTTTTTATTACTGAGTAGTATTCCAAAAACTATATACCACGGTTTGTTTAGCCATTTGCCTATTAAAGGACATTTTGCTTGTTTCCACTTTTTGGCTATTACAAAAAAAGATACCCATTTTTGTGAAATTTCTCTTCATATAAAGCATTCAGCCTTTTGCCATTAAGGGTGATCTTAGCTGTAGGTTTTTGATTAGTGTCCTTTATTTGAGCAAATTCTCCTCATTCCTTCTTTTGAGAGGTTTTTTTTTTAATCACGAATTTTTTTCTGTATTAATGAATAGGATCATGTTATTTTTCTTTTTTAACTTGTGAATATTATAGCTTAAGTTGATTTTTTTTTATATTCAACCAGTCTTGCATTCTAGCAATAAATCCCATTTGGTCTGATAGTGTCTAATTCTTTTTATATATTGCTGAATTATATTTGCTAATATTCTATTAAGGATTTATGTGTCTATATTCATGAGGGCTTTTGATCTGCATTTTTCTTGTTTGCCATTTTGTTTTTTTGTTTTCTGTTTGTCCCTTCTGGTTTTTATTTTTCTGTTTTCTTTTTCTTGCCTTTCTGTAGATTATTTGAACATTTTTTAAGAATTGCATTTTGATTCATCTGTAGTATTTTTGAGTATATTCCTTTGCAGAGTTTTTTTAGTGGTTGCTCTAGGTACTGAATAACATATGTACAACTTATCACATCCTACTAGTATTGATGCTAGTTATTTTACTAGTTAGATTGACACTAGTTAGTTTTATTAGTTAGAGTGAAGTGTAGAAAGTTTATATACTTTAAGTTCTTTTACCTTTCCCTGTTTATAATGTAATTATCTTAAATATTTCTTCTATCTATGTTGAAAGCCAAATCAGACAATGTATACATTTTGCTTCAAACACAACATAATTTAGAAAACTAAGGAGGAGAAGGAAGGTGTATTGTATTTACCCATATTTTTACTTACCATCTTCTTTATTCCTTCTCTGTGTTTCCAGGTTCCTTCTTTTTTATTTCCTTTTTGTTTCCAGAACTTCCTTTAGCAATTCTTTTAGGGTAAGTTTGCTGGTGACAAATTCTAGTTTTCTTTTGTCTGAGAATGTCTTTATTTCTCATTCATTCCTGAAAGATTATTTCACCATATTTAGAGTTCAAGGTTGACATTTCTCCCATTTTAGCAATTGAAAAATATCGTGCCACTTCTTTCTGGCCTCCAAGGTTTTTGATGAGAAATCTTACCACTGTCATTGGAATTGTTTTTCCCCTTCAAATAAGGTGTTTTTTCTTTCTTGCTGCTTTTAAGACAGTTTGTCTCTA
The DNA here is from genome assembly GCF_048564905.1 of Vicugna pacos. Lineage (NCBI taxonomy): Eukaryota > Metazoa > Chordata > Mammalia > Artiodactyla > Camelidae > Vicugna > Vicugna pacos. The sequence continues at coordinate 12,373,883 of NC_133011.1, forward strand.
GTTTTTAGTTTGATTGTGATGTGTCTCATCACGGATTGCTCTGCATATTTCCTGTTTGGGGGCTTATATAGTTTCTTGAATCAGTGGGCTTACATGTTTTGCATATTTGGGAAATTCTTCAGTCATTATTTCTTCAAACACTTTTTCAGCCCTACCTTTCTCCTCTCCTGGAACTACAATGATACGGATGTTTTATTATTATCCTTCAGGTCCTTGAGGCTCTATTTTATTTTTTAGTCTGTTTTCTCTCTGTTTCTCAGATTGGGCAATTTCTGTTGTTCCCTTTTCAAGTTCATTGTTGTCCTTCTGTCCTCTCCATTCTGCTGTTGAATGCATTCATTTGCTTTTTAAATTTCAGGGTTTTTTTTCAGAAAGTTCTAAAATTTCCGTTTGGTTCTTTTTGTCTTCTATTTCTTGTTCTAGAACTGGAAAGTTCAGTAGTACATTTTTGTCCTGCTACTAAAGGAAAGATATTTTATTATCTTATCCCTGCCCTTTGAAGCTACAAAATAAGAATATTAAGTGATAAGTATTATCTAAATAGTCCTAGTAGCTTAGGACTATTTTCTGTATGTTTTAAATTGATTATTTAATCCTTATAGTAACACTAATATTCACTCATTTAAGAAATGTTTACTGAGGACCAAACATATGTAACACTTTTTTTTTGTCAGATATTTTCACTTTAGCTTCAAATGATTAAATAGCTAATCTGTTTACAGAGGGAAAAACTACATTTCTGCATTTTTGATAGTTTGTAGGCATAAGAGAAGAGGAGATATTGGAAGCTGAATTCTCACATCTTCACATAAACCAACCAAGAATTTTCATTTATATTCTCTGTATTTAATCCAGTTCAGAGATTTATCAATGCTTTGTTGTGGAGCAGTATAGATATTTGTAGATACAGTTATGCTGAGATTTTTGGGTAGCCGCAAAATCTTTATTGTCTATTTGTGCCGTGAAAAAGGATTGAGAAGCACTTTTCTAGTTCACAGTTGAAGAATGTGTTTTTTCCACCTACACATTGAATTTTTCATGTGTTAGCACAGTTTCATCATCCTTCACAAACTTCTCAAAAGAATTGTCTCCAGTGGTTCTCAAACAGTGAGATCATCATCACCTGGTGGGCTTGTTAAAACCCAGAGTGCTAAGCCTCACCTGCAGAATTTCTGATTAAGTCTAAGTGGTACTTAAGAATTTGCATTTCTAACAAGTTCCCAGGTGATGGTAATTATGCTACTTTAGGGATTTGTGGACCATTCATCTACAATTTTTCTTCTTCCTTATCTCCCTTTGACTCTTCAGTGACTTCCATCCGATTTTAATTTCATGATTCTATCTAGAGTGCTTTTTCTAACATCCGTCCTGATTTTCATGTTGCCAAATTAAATGCAGTCTTTTCAGTTCCTTGTCTTACCTGTTGTATAGAAATCATTCTGTAGTTGATTTTTCCTCTGGTTTAGGAAACTCTCTATTTGGTCTGGAGTCCTCCATCTTCCTCTGTCCTTCTTTTCTGTCTATTCATGCTGTTTCTCAAGTCTCTCTTTTTTTGATCTCAAATCAAACTCTGTTAGAATTCAGTCTGGGGCCACCTCATATCTTACTTTACCCTGTTCCTAAATGATCCACTTACTCCTGTCCGTATGCTAATAATTCCCAGTTTATGTCTCCAGTTCAGACATTCCTTTTAAGTTTTATTATAATTTAACCAACTGATTTCTTTTATAACCACTTGAATAACTTACAGGTATTTGGAATAATATTTCCAAAATTAATCACCATGTTTAATAAGTTCTAAGATGCATATTTTAATTGTTTTAATATCTATGAATCTTACAGTCAGTGATATCTTAGATTCCATGAAATAAATAACTCTTTTCTCCCCCTTCCCTAATTAAAAGTGCTTCTTCCTCTTATGAATGGTCTTTCTTTCTATTCAGTTGTTAATCCCAGAACCTGGGACTTATTTTTGACTCTTCAGTCTTTCTTAACACTCTTATTTCTACCTCTAAAGCATCGCTCAGTTCCTTTTTCTTACCATGTCTATTGCCATCACCTGCGTTCAAGCCCTAATCAACTATCCCATGAATGATTATAATTGTCTTTTTACCTCTGGTGCCTTCCAACCCTATCTCTATTTAGTACTTTTCATTCATCTTTTAAAAATGTAAATCAGATCATGTCACCATCTTGCTTAAAATTCTTAAATGAATGAAATTCATGATCTTTAATGGCATAAAAAAGGCCTCCTTGAGCTGGTCCGCGTTGCCTCAGCGGCCTCATTTAGCACTATATTCTCCCTCATTCTTTTTGGTTCAGACGCACTGGTGTTCCTTCAGTCCTTTACCATCTTGTTACTTCTTCCAGCAATGTTCTTTTCTCCACTTTCCATCTGCCTGTATCTTTATCTGTCCTCTAGTTCACATGTTTCAGTTCTTATCTTCAATATCACTTCTTTAGAGGTGTTTGCTGACCCCCAAATCTAATTAGATGTTATTTCACTCTTTCAGTGCTTCATACTCTCCTGTATGACACTGATGATTTATTTGTTGTGTTTATCTCCACTCTGTTGATGTCTTCTTGTTTGACCCCTTCCACTAGACTTACACAATGCCTAGCATATGGAAAGTGTTTAGTAAATATTTTTAAATAAATGAAAGTACAAGTTGAACTGAAAAAGATAAATGTCCCCTTGTAGACTAAAAAAATTCTTTTTCATAAAGGACACAAATGAACTACTTATTATTTATAGGTTGGATGACTGATTTCATGAATATGTGTAAGCACATTTGGTTGTCCTTTATGATTGGATTATTTACTGCATTCTGTTGATTCTTATTTTGTGGTTGGCTTTATTCCTTTGATAACTATGTAAGTTTAAAAAGCTAAAGCTCTAAACTGTTCTTAGAAACAATGAACAGTACATATATGTCAATTTAAAAATATATGCAGAAAAATTAAATAAATGAATAAAAATACATAGCAAAAAATTCTTTTTTCAAATGTAAGGCAGATAAGGAGCGCGGAAATTTGGGAGATGGAGATTCATTCTTAGTTGCCAATTACATAAATTGTCTTACAATTATTTTAAAAGAAAATTTACTTTTTTATGAGAACGTAATTTCTGAAAAAACTTGAAAAATCATTTGAAAGTAATATTAAGTAATTCATGATATTTAAGTAAATAAAAGAAAAGATATTCCCTTTATTTTTACTAGGAGAAATTGAACCTGTTTTGTCACTTTCATACAAAGTTAATCTTTTATGTAACCAATTCTTTTTTTTAAATCACTTACATTTTTTAGGTTTCAGCATTATAAAGAATATCATACAACATTCCAGAAACAACATTTGATTATTTCACTTTTCATTGTAGTGGTTATTAGCAAAGCACTGTTTAATTTTTAAAATGGTCCTTAATCTTTGGAAAACAAACTCACGTCTGTAGATCAACATGAAAAAAAAATTGCATGAGTAACACATAGCTGATCATCTTTTGTTTTTTTCAGAATATATAATTTTTTCATTTCTAGTCCTGTTTATTATTAGCCTTTTCTCTCCTTGCAGCACTTTTCTTTGTAGGGTCTGTCTAGAGTACATAAACTATATATTCTGTGTTGTGTAAATTTTACTCATTCGAAATCTTAGCTTTCTCTTGGTGTGTATAGTGAGTGCTACAGACAAAGTTCTTGAAACCAGAGAGGATCACACAGTTTAAAATGTTTATAATGTCTTTGTCTGTCCTCCCTTTCACCGTCTCCTTTACTTCACTCTTTTGTCTGTCTGACTCTCACAGGAGACATGGATTACAACTGGTTGGACCATACGTCTTGGCATAGCAGTGAGGCATCCCCAATGTCTTTGGTGAGACATGTGGAGCCTTACTATTTGATTTCCGTTATCATTTCACTTTTCCTTTTTTATTTACACCTTTGCATGTTTTCTTTTTTGTATTTTTTTTTTTTATCCCACACCTGTAGGGGACAGTCAAAAGGGAAAAAGAAAAACTAGTGAGCAGGCAGTTTTGTCGGACTCTAACACCAGGTCTGAGAGACAAAAGAAAATGATGTACTTTGGTGGCCACTCTTTGGAAGAGGACTTGGAATGGTCTGAGCCTCAGATTAAGGACTCTGGGGTAGATACCTGTAGTAGCACAACCCTTAACGAGGAGCATAGCCATAGTGATAAGGTACTGAGATTGTGGAGCCTGCCTTTTAACCTGCTCATTTGGTCTTCGTTTGCTCTCTGTCACTCATTCAATCGAAACATAATAAAAAGACAGGGCATCTCAGGGGTCAATGTAGCATTTCTTAAGGTGCAGAAAAGAAAAACAAAACTAAAACAAACAAACCAAAATACTTCTTGCTTGCTTTGCTATTTTTGTTGTTGGACGGCATACCAAAAAAATAAGTAAATGAAAATAAAAATTAGGAACCAAGGAATGTCTTGTTTATGGTCATGTGAAAGAATTTTGTAATGTTATTATCTACCACAAATACAAAGAATTTTTTTGGATTGGCTTATTTGATCGCGTGCATATATTTTCCTTGGGATGAAAATTAAATTATTAATAGTTTGAATCCCAGGCAAAAGGGAGATAATTGGGTCTGTTTGCACAGAAAACGTTGTTTTTCTTTTTTCCCTTTCACTGTCATTTTGCTCTTTTGTTTTATTGTCATAGCATTTTAATGTAGTATTAATTAGTATTAGAACCATTGCCATCTGCTTTGGTATTTATTATTTTTGCTTTTAGTATAGTGAGACTTTTGAAATCTTTTTACCATATAGATGTGATTTACTGGAACTTGTCTTTTGCCTGCTAAATCTTGCATGGAGATGTGCATGTTACTTTTAGATAGCTGTGAAACTGTGATTACACAAATCATTTACCTTGTTATTTGACATATAATTCATAATGGAATGGTATCATGATTTATAAAAGGCTTGGTTCTGCCCCGAGAGAGACTACTAATGTTTTCAAGGTTGTTTAACAATGGATACTGTTGAATTATCTAATAAAATTAATTTACTAAACAGATCAGAGACCTGAAAGAATCAAGGAACCTCCAAAAGTGAGAAATGTAATCTATCCTCACCTTTGAAATAGGCCTATTTCTCCCGTGCACATTCATTTGGAAAGTTACTGGGGCTTGTGTATTTTTTTTATAATTTAATCTTTAAACCTCATCATAAGTTCAAATTTCATGTTTTAATATAGTTTAAACTTTTAACTTTTACTACTGTAAAGTCCTTCAAAAGTCTTCCAAAGGTGTTTGAAGATTAAATTCTCCTTTTCAAATGAGTTCATTTACATAGAATTGCAGTCTCTTTTCTGCCTGTGAACCTTTCATCTTTAGTGTGTAGATAATTAAATTAGAGTTTGCATTTATTTTCAAGATTTCTCAGATTTTGTAGAACTATATAACTTCAATATTATGTCAGAGCACTGTCAGAATTTGAAATAACTGGATTTTTAAAAACTTGAGATTATTAACATGAGATTATAATCATAATCTAGTAAGCTCTTTTGATCAGTGTTTTGAATGCAAACTGGTTTGTGTAATCATAACACATTGGAAGTCTGAAGTTTAGAGAGATTGTACAATAAGGGGTCATTTGTCATAACAGGACATTAATTTTTGTGTTTGTTGATGCAATGTGTCAGCACCCTGTGACGTGGCAGCCGTCTAAAGATGGAGATCGTTTAATTGGTCGCATTTTATTAAATAAGCGTTTAAAAGATGGAAGTGTACCTCGAGATTCAGGAGCAATGCTTGGCTTGAAGGTATGTAATGAAATATATGAGTTTTTGGCTTTATAATCCTTTACAGATTTATCAGAAAAGTGAAAGATTTAGTAACTATTTATACCAATTTAGTGGAGTTTTTTTTTCCATTTTCAATAATTCCTAAATATTTGCACTCATTATCCAAAACCTTTTCATTTTCCAAGTATTATTTAAGAAGTTGCCATTATTCGACAGTTACACACGCACACACACATACATATATATAATTTTGGAAAATAAAGCTTGAGTTACATACTTGAATTCTAAATACAGTGCTCAAACTTATTTTATGTAGTTTATCCTTTAAGTCTATATCTGTGTTTATATTCTATTAAAATGATAGGTTTATTTAATTATTAAATATGCAAACTTGGGGAATATATGTGTTACATAGAAATACAATTTTTGTATTAGTGTAGCAAAATGTGTGTTTGTGTGTATGTGTGACGTAGAGAGAGGGAGAATACTGTTTGAAGTCTGGAAACTCAAATGTTAAGAGATTTAATATAAATATTGGTTTATATTTTACTGTAAAATACCAGACAGTTATTTGGTAAGTACACCAAAGAAAGCTCTGTTTATTTTTTGTGCAACTGTAAAGAGAATTAAAAACTGAAATGCAAAAAGAGTCAATGTTTTAGTTAAGCCATTGGACAGAAGTAGTCCTGTAGTAACTAGGATGTGATTGATATTTGAAAACTTCAGTTTTAAATAAATTAGACAACATTTATTGGGTGGTTGCCATGTGGCTGTCACTCATCTGAGCACTTTACATCTATCATTTTGTTAACACTCACAATAGATAAGAAATAGGCTTAGAGAGGTGTCGTAATTTGCCCGTGGTCACAGAGATGGTGGTAAAGGTAGGAATCAAATCCAGATCTGCCCAGTATCATGTTAGACCAGTGGAGTATAGAGATTGGGAAGTTTTGGCTTGAATTCTAGTGATAGCAGTTACTAACTATATGACATTAGGCAGCTAAACTCTTAGCCTCAGGTTCCTCATCTGTACAATGGAGATAATACTGACTGAATTATTATTGAATAAGATTAGATAAAGCAATATACAAACATTTAGTACAGTGCCTGGTACTCAATAGTTATAGCCAGTATAATTATTATTATTAAAGTTTATCAAGCCAAGAAACTTTTTAAAATATTAACACAGGGATTTCAGCCCATAATATCTATACATATAATTTTCAGAACCAAAAATAGGAATAATTAGATAATATTAACTGAGCTGCAACTGAGTGTAATTCACTGCAATTTGTGAATAAATACATGGATTAAGATAAATCAATGACTTTTGAATTTTGTATTATTTAGTCAACTTAGAAGAGGAAAAACAACACATGAATGATGTTAGTTACTATTATTTGCTTAACTTGGTATAAAGTTGATATATTGGTTGAAAGGCAGTTGATGAGAATCAGCATTAAGTTTTAAGAGGCCAGTCTTACAGGTACACATTTGACTCCACAGCATTATTGCTAACATTTGTTTTTTCTTTTTCTGAAAGGTATGTATCAATACAAACATAAAAACAAAAATTGGGAGGCAGATGGTCTAAAGTTTACATTAATTCTAATGAGATTAAGTAAATTTTGTAATTTTAATCAAAATCCATCCTCATCATCATACACATTATCACTGTGCCCAAAAGATTACCAACTAATAAAATTTTTAGAAGATATAATTATAGTAAAAGTAATAAAATATATATTATGATACTTGACATCTATAACTTGAAATGTTAATATAATTTTGTAGTGCTGTAATAACAAGTTTTTAGAAATGGCAAAAGTCAGAATTCTGTAATAAAGGCAAAAATTATAAATTGTTACATTGTTTCTAAGTTATGCAACACTTGCAACAAATAATGGATTAAATTGTAAAACATTTGAAATACGTAAAGAGTCTACTCTTGGGACATGTACTCAGTTCCTAATAATAACACTATATTATTTAAAAATTATTTTTAACATATTAAATTATAGTTTTAAAAGCCACAAATTGTCTAGTTATTTTTTACTTGAATCTTCAATCGTGTTCATTTGAACAATATGCCGGTTATAACATTTTCTTCTGTTAAACAGGTTGTAGGAGGAAAGATGACTGAATCAGGTCGGCTCTGTGCATTTATTACCAAAGTTAAAAAAGGAAGTTTAGCTGATACTGTAGGACATCTTAGACCAGGTAGGTTTCTGTCTTTGAGTATTTGCACTTAAACTGTTAAAACTTGAGTAGTTATGAAAAAGTTATCCTCATTTAGAAGTGACTTCACCGGTAGAAAAAAAGTTCATTTAACTTAAGTATTAATCTTTATTCATTAATGGAAAGTTGTAACTATTAGTTCTTGAGTGACCTTAGATAAAAAGATTTTTGTATTTACTGATCTTATGTTTTTGCTGATGGATATTCCTTGTCTGTATCTAGGATTTACCTGTTTTGTTTCCCCATAAGCCTTCGTGTTTCTTTTTTTTTTTTTAAGTTTAAAAACATTTTTTGAAAATATTTATTTTTTATTCAAAAAGTGCAAATAATTACAAAACAAACGTGTGTACTTATCACCAAGAATTAAGAAATAATAACATTTTCCATTTTCATGTCAGTTTTTCATAAGTAATTAAAATGAATATATGTATGTTCAGGTACGACTGAAACATGCTGTACACTTGAAATTGACAACATTGTAAACTGACTATACCTCAATAAAAATATATATTGACTACAGAGGCAACAGTTTATAAAATCTTCAAAGAGGCAACTGATCTTTATCATTTCTGGAACTGGAATTTCTATTAAGAAATGACAGAGGCAGGAGTGATATCAAGTCAGAGACGTAGGTTATTCCCAACTTGCTTCCCCTCGCAAGAAAAACAACTATTCAGGGACAAGACAGCATTGAAAAGATCCTAGAAATCAGAGTGATAACTTTTTTGTAATTTTTCCTCTGGACCCTTGTCCTTTTGGTTGAAATATACTACTCACCCTGGTCATCAAATTTTATGCCACTGGAAGCTGTTCTAGTTTGTTTCTTATTCTGTAATGGTGATTTTATTCTATGAAATTCATTGCAGTTTAAGATTGCTTTTGCTTCAAGTACCTTTTATGGGATCAGTTTTTCTAAGATTATCATTACTGACACACACTACAGGTGACGAAGTATTAGAATGGAATGGAAGACTATTGCAAGGAGCCACATTTGAAGAAGTATATAACATCATTCTGGAATCCAAACCTGAACCACAAGTGGAACTTGTTGTTTCAAGGCCTATTGGGTGAGTTGGTTGGAGCACTTTATACACGTATAAAATTGACTACTGTTAAACAGTTTGTAATGTGCAATCCAACAATGTCTGATTGCTCTGTAAAAATAAGTTATTTGGAGGACAATACTTTTTTTCCTCTTTACTAAAAGCACATCACCCAAAATCATGATGTCTCTTTATCCGATCATACACTTAATTACAAAAGGAGAAGAAATATTTAGGTGTTTATTATTTTTATTATCTTAATAGCTTGGTAGATGGCTAAAGACATTAGCAGAGGGGACTATAGTCACAATTTCAAAAGAAGTTTCATGAACTGTGGTTCAATATATTGAAAACTCAGAATCAACTATATTCTATGAATTTTACACTTTTTTTTTTCAAAGTGGAGATTTTAATATAAGAAAGAGAGGTCTTAAAGTCATACTATTTCTAGATGGAGGCAACTATTTAAAGGAAAAGAACATCTTTTAAGGTAACAGACAAAAAATAAGCAAATGTCAATTACTCTTTGACTTGTCAGTTGGCAATAAATATAATCCTTTGTACATATATTGTGAGAATTACCCATGAAATATCACAGCAGTGTTTCTTTTATAGAAGCTTGTATTCTAAGCCAATGTAAAAGATAAACCTATAGCTAAAAAAGCAGTAGAAAAATATATAAACTGACAATGAATTATTAAATGCATGTCCGGGGTTAAGAGCATTCCAGGGTGGAATCTGTGGAAATCCTTCTTTCTTGTAGAATACTGATGCCCAGTTTTGACTCATTTAGGAAATGATTGCACTATATTATTTTGGCCTCTTTTCATGATAAAGAAAATGACTTCAGTTGGTAACTTAGTTTTTGAAATGTTCCTTTCAAAAATAATGAATCTGTCACATGAAATTGTATCTATTTTCCATTTCATCTTTTCATCATTTTGTAATATGGTAAAACTGCTGTATCAGCTAGTGTATTACCCAAATATATTTCTTGGTATTAAAGGATCCTCTAATCATATTTTTGTTTACTATCTGAAATATTTTTGATGTAATTTCTGAATGATCTTAACCATTAATACATACCCCTTCTGGCAAATCTCAAACAAAAATGTAAATATTTTTGGTGTAAATGCAGTTACAAGGTAATTTTGTTAAGTCTCAATAAGAAATATGTTTACGTTTTTCTCAGTGGAATTTTTACATTTACAATTTTTCTGTCACAATCTGAATATTTTAGTTTTTGTTTTAGTGGTATTTTATTTGAATTTCAGTGTTTCTAATTTGAACAACAGCAGGTAAAAGTAAAGAGTAGAATGTAATTAAAATATGTCTATAAAACTTGTCTTGTTGAATACAGACATTTTTTAGAGTGGATAATTATGTATTGAAGCACATAGAAAATAAAGTATATGTTTTTATAAATCTGCCATAAATGCATATGAATTTTACTTCCTTTTAAGTAGTTAAGAGTTAATTCAGCATACTTTTATTAGCAATAAAGTACTGTGACTTGTTTTTCTTATTTAATGCTGGTATAATACACAATTTTTTTCATTTTACATTGCCCTATTATAACATAGATTGATAATGATCAAAATAGCAGTTGCTATTATTTGTTGAAATCATTTCTTATTTTCTTTCTATATCATTTCAGAGATATACCTAGAATACCTGACAGCACACATGCACAACTGGAGTCCAGTAAGTTTCATTTATTTTAGAAAAAAATATTATTAATAAAGTATTCATCAGGGGTCAAGTGAAATATTATATCTATTAATATAAAATAAGGAATATAATATTTTTATCAAGTACATAGTCATATAAAGATGGAAAATTAATGTACTATTTCATCTCATTGTGGAAAAAAGTACAAAAATCTATAATATTTTAGGATTTTTAAAAATCATAGTCTTAACTACTATATATATATTTTAAAAGCATATACATTTATTTGAATAGAAATTTTTTATTTTGGGGAGGGGCAGGGAGCTAATTAGGTTTATTTATTTTTTAGTGGCGGTATTGGGGACTGAACCCAGGATCTTGTGCATTCTAAGCATGCGCTACCACTGAGCTATACCCTCCCCCAACTACTGTATATTTTTAGATGGCTCTAGTAAGGAATACTAGTGTAACTGAACATATTTAAAATGCACAGTTAGAGAAGTTTTGACATACATGTGAAACCATCATTGCCAATAAAAAATAATGAACATACCATCACTCCCAGAAGTTTTACCTCTCCCCCACCAAATTTCATCTAATTTTAAAATTCACAATTTTGTGACCTAATCTTCAGTAAATGGGGGGACTCTTGGGCATAATTACATATATTCTAATTTATATTTCTTAAAGGTGGGAAAATAGTTCTGATTTAACAGAGTTGTAATGGAACAATACACATTATTATACAATATGTTAAAATAACATTAAGTACATAAATACTTTTTATTACATATGTTTGAGTGCTATTTCAGATGTTAAACAAATGAGTTTTTTCCAATGAACTAAGTTTCTTGATTGATTGAGAGTAAGGAATGTTCTGAAAGAAGAGTGGAGGAGGGTTGCAGTTTGAAATATGTTGATCAGGATAGACTACGCTGAGAAGGAAGGATTGGAGCAAGATTTGAAAGAGCGGCAATCTGAGGCAAAAGTTCTCCAGGGACAGGGCCCAGAAGTGCAACAGCTCTATGGCAAGAAAGCCTGAGATGCATTTAAGAAAAAGCAAAAAGGGTATCGTGGCTGCCATAGTGAGCAAGGGGAGGAATGGTAGGAAGGAGGAGAGAGAAGTCACAGGCAGCCAAACTGCATAGACTTCATAAAGCGCTGTAAGGACTCGGCTTTTACCTGGAGGGAAATCAAGCGCTACATAGGATGTTTCTGAGGAGACGCTTATGTTTTAAAATCTGGCTACTACGTTGCAAATGTATTAAATGGAGTGACATTAGAGAGACCAGTGAGTCAGTATCTTGAGCAGTGAGATGATGGTAACTTTGACCATGGTGTTTCAATGAAGGTGGTAAGAAGTGGTTGGATTCTCTATACACACAGCAACTGAGAATATACTATTAAAATAGGTGGGGCTTTTTACTTTTAGAATACAAGTAGGAGTATAAATTTCTTTAAAATCTTTACCAGAGAGGTGAAATCCTTTTGGAATGGCATAGATCTAAACTTTAAATTATGATCTTACGACCCATTTGATTTAGTACGTTTAGCTAGTTGCTAAATCATGTTATCCAAAATAATATCATGATCACATAAAACTGCAGCATAATAAGCTCTAATATAAAATAACAATGATTATTATATATAATAATATTATCATCATGATCATCACTCCCATTTTGAGTCCCTGGAACTGTGCAGGATGTTGTACCTACACAATCACACTTAGTTTTCACAGCGATCTATGAAGTAGGTAAATTTTTATTCATTTGTGTTACGTCACTCAGATATCACGAGAGCACTGTGGAGCCCTTACCTTCTTATGGCTATTTGAAAACCCCCAGGCTACAATTCCAAAGTTGTTCCTGTGAGGACAGAGGTTCTTTCTCAAATTAGATTCAATCCTTTATTCTTTAAATGTTAAGAATACCTTTCTCCAAGGCCCAATTCTTAACCCTCTATTTTCAGTTCCTCAATAAATTCTCTTCATGTGGTCTTAATTGCCATACGGCTCCTAAGTTTACATTTATCAAAATGATCTGTCATTGTCCCTGCATCCCTGGATGTTGAAGAAATATGTTCTAAGTGTCTTCCTGTTACTCGAAGCTTAGTGTATAGAAAACTTAGCTTGTTTCTTAGTATAAAGTCAGCATTCTTCCCACTTCTATCTACCATAAAGGTATCACCATTACTTCTGATCCCAAGGCTTGCAGTTTCCCCCCTCATTTTATACTCTGTTCTCTCTAGAAGAGAATTTTATCCACTTGGGCCTTCAATTAGGGAGACACTAAAATTTAATTTTTAACACTAATACCCACTTGACATTCAGTCCCATCCATATATCCATTACCCACTTTACATTTCCCCTTTCATGTCTCTGAGGTGTCACAGGGTCACTGTGCTCCTAATTAACTTCTCCACCCATTCCCTTAAATGCAGGACTTCTCCATTGTTCTGCATCCCTGGGAATATCAGCACTGTCCTGTGCAGAGAACAAAGCAGACACTTAGAGGATTTTCTTGATTCCATATCTGGTTATAGGACTTGAAATCTTAATGTTTCCCCCCTTTCTCCTTATCTCTCATATCTAATTAGTTTTTGAGTTCCTCGTTTTTTTATTTTGTGATGTTGCCTCTTCTTTCTTTTCATTCCATTTTCCAGCCTATCCTATTGTTTTTATTTTGAATTCCACTTGTTCTTAACTGTTTTCCATCTCACTCAGTTCAACCTCCACTTTAAGTAAATGATAAAGACATCTTCCTCAAATGCAGTTTTTATTACCTTACTCATAAGAACTTAGCATAGATATTTTATTAGCGCCAAAATTTGTGCCCAGAATTCCAGGCATTTAATTCTGCCAGTATCTCATTACCCCCATTTTTATTCTTTTTCCAATTTGTTCCTTCCCCTCCATACAAGAAAATTTATACGTAACTTCTGGGTACTGAGGTTCTCCTTTTTCTGCTACACTATATCTTTTTCTTAGTAGCCCCTCAATTCCTTTCTGCCCATCTAATTTATTATTATCCTTCCAGATATGGTTAAAAATCACTTCTTAAAAAGTTTTCACAATTAACATTCTAGTACTTACATTTTTAGTATTACAAGTTTAGGCCGTCTTCAAGTTGCCTTATTGACTTAGATTTTCCTTTTTTCCTTCCTAAGTTTCTATTTTAAAATTTTCTTAGTATATTATTGTAAGATATGAGTTTAGTGCACATAACAGATGAAGTAGCTAAGTTCTGAGGTAGAGGTCTGTCTCTACTACAATTGGCACAGAAAATGGTTTACCCTTGGTCTTAAGAGAATCCTTAAGCAGCACTTATGCTTTAAAAAAAAGAAAAACCTCTCTAAGTATATTTGGAACAGTGTAGCTAAGAAAATGGTCTATATAATGGCATTTTGTGGAGATTAAAAATAACTTAAAAGTTATTTGGTGAAGATTATTAAATACTAACGAAGAGCCATTGTTACTATTCTTTATGTATAATTACTATTTCAGGTTCTAGCTCATTTGAATCTCAAAAAATGGATCGTCCTTCTATTTCCGTTACCTCTCCCATGAGTCCTGGCATGCTGAGGGATGTTCCACAGTTCTTATCTGGACAACTTTCAGTATGTAATCACTAGATTAATTTCTTTTTTTTGGAAAATCAAGTAGTGTTTTTACTATATGATGTTAGTTTTCTGTAAACCAAGTTTTGTTTAGGATATAATTGTGCTTTTAACCATCAGTTTTCTCACTATTAATAAGTTTAATTAATTTAAATTCAATTTTAATTATTTAGCATATGTTTTCTTGATTCAAGCTGGTTTCTCTGGAATTTAATGAATTTAATGAGAATTAGAGTTTGTGATGCTTCCTAAAACTTTTCTCACCTTAGTCACATTATTCCAAAATTTAACGTCATGATTTCTGCTCAGTACCTTAAAATGAATATAACTTATCATAGACTTTTAAGAGAAAGAAAAATGCTGCACTATATAAAGATGATATATTTAAGATAAAAGTGAATATTTATAAGTTCTCTTTAACATTAAGAAAATTTGAGGTGAATTTCACGGTAACCATTGGGGTATGAATATTGCTCTGAAATGTAATGACAATTGAGATGCTTTTGTCAACAGACAAAACTAAGCAAATGGAGAAATATATAATAGATTATTGAGCACACCAGCCAGATTTCATATTAAGTGATCTCTAATTTGAACATTTTATGATTAAAGTTAAAAATTTAGTTATGTATCTTATACCCATATTAGAAGAGCTTTGTCAATTCAGGCCCTCACTTTTTATTAATTTCTTCAGTTGTAATTCCCTTTTAGACCTTTAAAAATATTAAAATATTAAAATGTATCCAGTTATATTTTGGTAACAGGTTAATACTGACTCTAATTCTGATGAATTACTAAACTTAAATTTTTGTGAGTATTAAGAACTATTTAGGTTCTCAAAATTAAGACACTGAATTTTGGATAAAAAATGTTATAGATTAAAAGCTTAAGTATTCTTCAACTGATATTTTAAGATAATTTCTAGCTTTTTGTTCAGTCAGCTACAAAATTTCTTTTATTTTGTAGAGAAGGAGAAGTTTGATTTTGTAGAGAAGGAGAAGTTTGATTTTTCTAAAGAATTTTTATTAATTAGATGGATATAT
The DNA here is from genome assembly GCF_048564905.1 of Vicugna pacos. NCBI lineage: Eukaryota > Metazoa > Chordata > Mammalia > Artiodactyla > Camelidae > Vicugna > Vicugna pacos. The sequence goes on from NC_133011.1 coordinate 12,389,266, forward strand.
AGGACATATAATCAGAAATAACATAGTAAAAGCTATTGAAAAAGTCATTAGATATGTCTGTTCTGGGAATACTTTGATTACAAAAGTGATAATAACAGAAAAGCTATGTAAGAAAGATGAGAGACACTACTAGGAGATTGTAAATGTCTTACTAAAATGAATTTCTTCTCTTTATTATTTTCTTTTCCTTTCTCTTTCATAAGCAGAGTGAACTTTTTCATTTGAGGACAGTGGTATTTTTTCCCATTTTGCACAATAAGTAGCATCTTTCTGCTTATTTTCTTACGTATTTTGACAGCACAGATGTTGTCATTTATGGTTACAAATATATATTTATTTCCTTCCATCATTTTAGGAAGTGCTAATGAATATTAGCTTTTTAATTTTTAAATTATGGCTTCCTTTTACTAGTCCATCTATATACATAATGCTCTGGGTGGCTGATGATGTCAGTACATAAGTGTGTGTATGTGTGTGTGTGTGTGTGTGTGTGTGTGTATGTGTGTGTGTGTTGTGTGGAGTTGGCTTCAGTAGGTGGAGGAGGGAGCGGAAGTTAGATTTCCATAATGAGTAAGTATCACTTTGTTACCTCTTTTGAAATCCCAAGGCTGTATTAGAATTTGGGCTCGGAGGGGGGAGGGTGAGGAGCACAGTGCAGGCATTTAGACAGATTTCAAATTCATTTCTTTGTTCGAAGTGAATATGGTAGAAAGGTAAGACTGTTAAATATTTGGAGGGAAAATAAACTTAAAAGTATATAGCATTTGGATTTATGAATGATGTTGGTTTAAAATCCATATAGTCATAATTTAAAATGTGTACCATTTTATCATTTTATTATGACTTAGAAGAAGTATGTTCCAGCAATATAATGTTTATAAATATAGTACATAATTGTTGTGGTAAGTCTAGAAAGCATAGATAAATAAATAAATAGAAATCACCTGTAATCTTGCCACTAGAATATAATCATTCACATTCATATAAATTTTTAAACAAAACTGTGATAAATATGTGTATATTATTTTGAAACTTGCTTTTTCACTTAGTAATATATTGTGTACTTTTTCCTTTAAATGTTTTTCTTTAAAAAATTCCTCCTACAGCGATTTTAATGGCTATTTAGTACTCCATTTAATTTAATTTGCTACTATAGGATATCTTGCTTGTCTCTAATTTATAGTATTATAAATAATGATGCCATGGAAATCCTTGACTATAAGTCTTGCATATTTTGTTACAACAAAATTCTTTGGTTGGCATAACTTTCAGGATGTAAAAATTACAATATGAAAGAAAAAAATGAAAGATTCTTGATATTTGTTGCCAAAATTTTGCACTAAAATATTTTTACCAAATTAAACTACAATCATCTGTTCAAGTAATATATGTTAAGTTCTAATCCCTTGGTCAGTTGTAATATTAGTAGCTGAGAATACAACACTGAACAAGATAGACGTGGATTTTACCTTCATGAAACTTAATTTTATGTTCATTCTTTGCATGCAGGAAAACACAAGCAAGATACCCTCTGGATAGAGTATTTTCCTCTATATTTAACCCAATTTCTGTCAACTGGAGACAATTTTGGTTTGCTCTAATGATGTAAAATAAGTATCCACACATATCATCCTTTGGGGAAACTCCTAGGAAGTCATAAGGCAACATTACAATTCCTATATCCTTCTATTTTTACTTTTGGCTAGTTTTGGTTTTAGTGGGATCTTACCTGGGCCCATAACTCACTTGCAGAATCATGACATTGCTAATGCCTGACAACAAAGATGATTTGTATATTATGTGAGCTGACTTTCTCAATATATTTATGTCAGTTCATGGACTGATGTTTTCTCAAATATATAATATATGTATAATGCAAATTGTTAGTTAAACGTTCAAGCACAAGTCTGTTGATTTTTTTTTAATTATTCAATTTTTTTCTTCTCTATGCTTGAATTGTGCTGCTACTTGTTATTATGCTAAGGCATAACTATGGAAGTGCCATTTGTATTAGGTGAGAAAATCAGTATGAGCTCAGGTTTATGACAGCTGAACTCTATGTTAGCCCTTTCACTGTCAACACTCCCTTATTTTTGATTCTTTTTAAACTTTATATTCTTCCAGAATTTAGCAGTTTCTTTCTTTAGAGGATTACATTTGTAATTCTCTCAATATTTTAAAATTAATCTGCAGCCTTTGGCTAAAGTTTTGATAGAGTATTAAAATAAAATACAGCCTTTAACTCTTTTGAAAGCGAGAAATCGCTCACAGTTCTTTTTTTCGATAGGAATATGTAAATTCTTATTGACAGTCATTTTATTTTACTTCAGGGTCTGTGGCTGATTAATAGTTGCAATTTTTCCTTAAGTTACTGTGTTTTAATATTCTCCTGACTCCATTTTTAGTGATGAGCTTGTATATATTGTACATATCCATTTTATATGCCCATTTAAAGGGAATAAATAACTGAAGAATAGGTATGTATCCTTTATATTTACTTAGAAACTTGATAGCCTTTTTAAGACCTTCCATAAATGAAAGTATTTTCTTTGAGCTTTTATCTTTTACATCTCATTGTTACAACCTTGTTATTTTAGAAGCATTGCATAAAAGGAATGTCCTAAAGTTAATAGTGCAGTAAAAGTAGGAAGTAATATTAAAAATACAAAATAAATTGTGGTGTACAAATTCAAATTCTTCATTTGCATAAGGCTGAATTTTTATAGATAATATCAGATATTTCACACTTAAATGAATTAATATTAATTACAAATTGTAATAAGATACATAATACTTTACCTTTTCTTTATGAGATATGTATAACCCATAGAGATAGAAAGCAGCTTAGTAGTTGCCAGAAATTGAGTCAGTGGGGAAGTAGGGAGCAATTACTTAATAGGTACAGGGTATTCTTCTGGTGTGATGAAAAAGTTTTAAAACTGGAGGGAGGTAGTGGTAGCACAGCATTGTGGATGCACTAAATGCCACTGAATTATATATTTTTAAATGGTTAGTTGCATGTTATTTTAATTTCACCTCAATTTTTAAAAAGCTAACAGAACAAAATACGTTTATATAGCCAAGTTTAATATGTAAGCTTATAGGAAAAGATTAGGTTTAAATTGACATGGATTTTAGATGGTTGATTTCAAATATCTGTGAGTTGCTCACTTAAGATCATTTTAGAAAACGGAAAAATGTTTAAAGGATTACTTTATTTCAAAGTATTCTTTTTTAAGTAAATCTTTTAGTTTATGAAGTAATATTTACTTGCAAAAATCTTTCATTACATTGATATTTTTGCTCTAAAACAGGTAGAAAAGGTGAGAAGGCAAGAAAAAGAAAATCTATTTCCAAATTGAGTGCCTTGTTACTCCTTTTCTTCAGCATGCCTCATTAATCTCTGTGAATCTCATACCCATCTCTTACCCACTGGCCAGAGAATTATCCATTTAGGATTTTGCAGACTGATATGAGTAGCTCACTCCATATCTAAACATTCCTTTCTTCCTTTGGAAATGTCTCCCCACAAAAGAGAAGGCAGCTTAGATTTGAAGCTGTCTTTGTTTTTGAAGAGAGAAAAAGATGACTCATGATTGAATGACAATCTGCTCTTCAGGTCTGCTTGCCTTTGGATTTTAGATTTATGTCTTAAACAGTGTCTGCCTGGTGATGGTTGAATTGGACAACAGTCTTCCTAGTACCTATTATCTGTTTCTGTAGAGCAGTGGAAAAGTCTGAAGCCTTTAACTATCTGCAGCTGTTAATTAGACAAGCTAGACATCCATGAGAAATGTGAGCAAATGGGATGGAATCTTGGTAAAAGGACAAAAATTAAATGCCTTGAAATCCATTCCCAGACCCAGAGACATGCATCTGATTTTGTTCCTGCTTTAACTGTTGGCATTCCTTAATAAAGGCAGAAAATTCTGATGATTGTGATATCTTTGGGAGACTTGTTTCAAAATGAAAACAAAATAAGTTAGAAGAGGAAAGAAATTTGTCTTTAAGAATTTGAAATGGAGTGATTTAATCAGAACCAGGCTCTATTACACTATCTTATTTTTTTTGTTTCAGTGTGGGTGAGTGTATTTAGCCTTTTCTTATGCCTGTTTCCTCATCTACCTGTTGGAAATAACAGCAGCCACCTCCTAGCATTGTTGGAGGCAATAAATTTGCAACAAACTGTCAGTAAAGGCTTGAAAAATATAAAGAACTGTATAAATAAAAAGAATGAGGTATTATTGTCATCAATAAGTATAATTAGCTCTAAATCGTATAATTTCACGTGGTACACAACAAATATCTGAAAATGGTATTTAAATACTAGAACCTGGTATAGATTCTTAAAGTATGAATCAACTAATTAATCCAGTTTGTTCCAGTATACATTACTCTTTCTGTGTTTATTCTTTTAAGGAATGCTAAAGCCAACTTGGCTAGTGTTTTTTAGACTTTTGTTAGACATATAATTTTGGAAAAGTTGCATAATTTCTTCTACAGATGACTTATCACTAATAATTCTATAGTGTATTTTCATCTAATTAATTCTTGTACTATGATTTTTTTCGATGTGGTGTGTTTAAGGGTGAAACCTGGAATATCTTGACTCTCGTATTATGTTTACACTCATTCTTTCAGAATATATAAACCCGAATATATTATTTTACGTTCAGTCCTAATTCGTGTTATGTTGCTTACATTTAAAAATCTGATTTAAAAATTATAAGATTTTGTATAGTTTTTATATTCATTTTAGCATTTTGGGAAAATTAACTTATTCATTGCATTGAACTACTTAATTTACATATATATTGCCATGGAAAAATGTATTTAAGGGATAGTTGTATGTGTTTTTTACTTTTGGTCTTTTAGTTCCAGCGTGTTGTCCTTTTGGTTTTGTTTTATTGCTTTTTTCTTTAATTTTGCTTACCAGAGCCAAAGCCTTAGTAGAAGAACAACGCCTTTTGTTCCTAGGGTTCAGGTAAAGGCCTTGTCTGCCTGATAGAAGCTAAAGTTGTGTTTTAACCCTTATTTGTATGTTTTTGGAAAATGCGTAGTAGGAAAACTTTTTTTGGTATGTTGCTCCGAACCATATTATTGACTTTCAAATCATTTTATGAGCCAGCTTGTAAAATTCTGCATGGAGATTAAAATACAATAAAAATTTAAAGAGACAATCTTTGTTAGTGATTTTATATGATGAGAATACTAAAACTCCTAGGTTTCAGGTTGGCGTTTAATGTAGATTCCACTTACATTTGTAACATTGACAGAAATAGCTGACTTTGTACTGTTGATACGTTCCTTTATTACTCTAAGTTTGCTGTCTCTTTAAATCACTCATTATGTCACTTAACATCTACATTCTCTTGCATTTTCCAAGCAATAACTCCTTGAGGAGATTGGCAAATAAATTTGTACCTTATCTAAAATATGAATTTTATGCATATTATATATAAGGTTCAACTTTTGAAAAGTATATTACTTTAAAAGAACAAAATCACAATCCAGATGAAATGTGTTGGGTTTATTTTGTTTACATTTTGTAATTGTGATTCCATTTAATTTTACTGTAATTCTTGGGTACAAGTTGTTTGCCTCTTTTCATTAGGAAACCCTTATATGGTAAAGTAATGTCAATATAGTTTTCTTAAAAAAGTAGTATTATGCTTTTCCTTGCTTTGCTGCATGGTTTTGTTTTTTGGTTGTTGTCAGTTTTCAATAATACTATTTTAGTTTAAATTTAAAAAAATAAAGCTCTCCTAGTTAATACCATGTACTGTAAAATATTTACTTATACAGCTCAGGTTCTGCTTGGTTAATTTAAAATGGTTACCTGGTAAATAAAGCTGGAATGATAATTGTATTAAACCAATTAAAATGATATCAATATTTTTATTAATGAAATTGAGGTAAAATAAGAAGTATGTCATATCTACAATTGTGGAAATACATTTGTTATATTTGGGGGAATCAACAGATATTTTCTAACCATTCACTGAAAAAGCACAGAGAAGATATTTTGGAATGTGATAAATAACCTAGCAAATAAAATAATTCTATTTTCATAGTATGAACTGGATATCTATTAAAAACTTCAATGCAAGTCCTGTAGTACAAAATGAAACTTAGGGTTATTGATCAAATGCCCAATTCAACAGTTTATTAAAAAGTATAATTTTAATTTAAAAAATCAGTAAAATTAAAATGTGCCTGTTTTATATATCTATTATTTTAATATTTTTAAAGTATAATTTTATAAACTGGAAAGTAATAATGTAAAAATATAAAAGCCTAATATCTGTTTATATGAGAATGAATGAGAAATGAATATAATTAATATGTGATATTTTTGGTTTCCCATGGCATAAGAAAATCTAAAAATAATAGTATCTATCAGGCATTTGAAATATATATCTTAAATGTCTGGCTGTGATGATTTTTAAAGGAGCAAAAATATTGCCTGTGGAGACAGCAATAAAGGCTTAGTCTCAGTCCCTTAAAAAAACTCATAGAAATCACTGATTTGTTCCAATAATTATGAGCTTAGTCTAATAATAATAATAGTAATTTTTCTTTGTTTCTTAAGTGTCTAGTTTATTGGAAAACAAATTTTTTAGCCTTTCAGAAGTTTTTTCTCTTTAAAGTGCCTAATATTCATATTGTGATCCTCAGAGAGGGATTTTTTAATATCATGGAAAAATAAAAACCATAAGCTTTTTTATTACTATAGAAAACAAAGAATATCAGAAATTGATGTGGTTTTGGTCACAAAATTTAGAGGAACCGTGATGCTCCCTGACATCTCCTTTTCATCTCATATATGAGACTTTTCCCCCCTCCTCATGTCTTTTGCCAGAATGGTCTCTTTTTCCCCACCTGCCTTATCTGCATCTTTGTTCTAATATTGTCTGGCAAGCAAATATTTGAACTTTTTTGCCATTTAAATGTTAGAGGCTTTTTTTTCAGGTTGTTGGTCACCTAGTCTGAAGTAGTGGTTCTTAAGCTTTAATGACAATGAGAATCGCCTGGAGGAGTTGTTAAAATGCAAATTCTCTGGGCCTCATTCCGATTCACTAATGAGAGGTGGGCCACAGGAATTTGTAACCTTTAAGCAAATAAGCCAGATTAATACTGTTGCAGTTTTGTGAACCACAGTTTAGAAAAAACTTTGTCTTGAGTCTGTACTTAGCAACTCCATTCAGAAAACTCTGTTACACAGCCTCAGGGTAATACCTGCATTAAACATAAGGACTTAAAGAGTAGTCATAATCATTTTTAAAATTTACATATGTCTTGTAATTATTTTTATAAGAGGGCTAATTCCACTTGACCAAAAAGAAAAGTGTATAAATAATTCTATATACTCTTCCGGGCCTTTAGTCGTCTGACTCCAACGTCTTACTCAGCCTCTCATTCTCTAAGATATAAAGTGACGGACTCAACAAAGCCATGTTGAAACTGAACAATTGGAACTGAACTACCAATATATCATATATATATTTGTATGATTTTTTTGTATATGGTAAATATTTATTTATATATCCTAGAGTCTGACCCAGAGCTGTCTGCTTTAGAGACAATAGGAAAAGACTGACATGAAATGTATATTTAGATTTTTTCAACTGCTGCAAACATTGTACATCCAAATTAAAGGAAAAAAATCAAAGCATTGGAAATATAAATATACGTATAATATATATTACATAAATATAACTTTTCCCAAATTTCCAATTCAATTTCAGTTTTAAGATAGTGGGCAGAGATGTGCTGAGTTTTGAACCAAATGTGGATCAGAGTCATAGTCATCACAGATACTGACATGTTAGACTCAGCTAGCCAGGTGTGGGAGTATGAGGTATGTGTGTGGGAGGTGACAATTGTTAAATGAATTTAGCAGTAGAATGTGAAGTTCTAATCCTTAATTATGGCTTAGGCAAATTATTCTAATTTTGTCATCTCAAATTATAAAATATACCCTTATTATTCTAAGGGTAAATACATTTGCTTCACAAATGAAAAAGAGACTATGTCTGTGTAAGAAATTTTAAAAGATGAATTTATTACAGTTTTAAATACAAACTAGTCTATTGACTAAAGATACTAATAATTCCCAATTGCTTATAATCTTTGCTGTTACACAACATTTGCTTAAAAATTCCCTACGAATGCCTTATAAAGAAGTTATCTATTCAATTAATTTGAGCACTTATTCTGAACTCACTATTTAGGGGAACCTACAAAATGAACTATAGGGGTTCTTGCATAAAGACAGAGACAGAGCAATCCTATATAAAGTCCTTAGTTATGGTAGTGTAATTATTATGTGCATGTTAATATCTAATTAGATAACAAAAAGCCTAAGTGATTTATCAGTCAAATTAAAATATCTGAATTATTTTTTTCTATTCATTGAAGTTATTATAGCATATCCTTTTATCTTAACTGCAATTTACTAAGTGACGTTATATTTTGTGCTAATATTAGTGTAAGAGAATGGGGCAAAGATTGGGAATGTAAACATTATACTAAAGTAGTAAATGTTTAAACTGATAAATGAATATTTTTGCTTTTCAGATAAAACTATGGTTTGACAAGGTTGGTCACCAATTAATAGTTACAATTTTGGGAGCAAAGGATCTCCCTTCCAGGGAAGATGGGAGGCCAAGGAATCCTTATGTTAAAATTTACTTTCTTCCAGACAGAAGGTAGGGATATGAAACAAAAATAAATATTCTTGAAAATAAATGAGAAATGTTAATAGCAGTGGTATTTTGATTCTATATCATTTATTTTTAAATATCATACCAGTAAGATATTTATGAAGTTTAACATAAGCATAATGATTCTTAAGAATCAAAATAATAACAGTAAATACTTTTGAGATGGTTTTAAAGCCTATATCAAATGTTTGTAATATAGATTATTTTATTAAATATTTATTTTAGGTTGTGCAGATTACATCTTAAATAATGTATATTTTCATTTATCAAACTAATTAAAAATTATTTTCCTTTAAATCAAATGCATTTTTAACACAAACTACAGAGGTAAAAAGCTGGAAATTGTACTAAAGGGTATTCATCATGTTCCTCTACAATTTCTGTCTTCTCTTACTAAGATATTATTTCTCTATGTTCTGTAAAATTAATGGATGTGCTTTGTATTTCATCACCCATGTCATCAAGGAATCTTTACCACTAGACCAAGAATCAACTTCCTAAAGTGTCATTTGCTTTGTGTCCATGATCATCAACACACCTGATATTGATAATCCTGAGTTAAATAGAGGAATCAGGATAGGAGAAATAGCTTATCCCCAAATCATCTAATCATTCTTAATTTTAGGCACACACCAAATAAAGGAGATTATTCAATACGCATCATGAAAAGAGAAAGAAGTAATGCACCAATTACCCTTTCCCCAGCTCTTCTGCATCCCTTGCTTCCAGGGCTGGTCTGGTTACTTTTCTTAGGTTGTAAAAAGCTGGGCACAGATGTGAACTTAATCATATTTATACATTTTTGGATCATATTTTACTTAGTTCAGGTTGAAAGTCATCAGTGTTGAGTTGAGTGCCAAAGCATCATCTGAAGAACAATCTCAACAAAGAAAAGGACAAAAGAAAGGAATAGGCAATTAACAAAGGCCTTACATTTTCTTTGATACATATTTTGAAATGAAATTTGTAAAACAAATTCCTTAAACACTATGTCCAAGTGTCACATCTAAAGCTATTAGAAACTGTTCGCCATAAAATTTTATCTTATAAAGTGTTCTTGAAGAAGGTTGTTTTCTAACAACTTAGGTTGTATTTTGGAGAGGGATACACTAGATACAGGAGAATGTGGGGCGAGAGGATGGCCGTATCCCAGGTCTCATTGAGTTCTTGGGACACTCCCCACCCCAGGTGAGTGTTCTTGGCTTCAAACAGTAAAGAATTCAACAGCAAGCCACATTTGAGTAAAAGTAGATTTATTCAGAGAGCTACATACTCCACAGACAAAGTGTAGGTCATCTCCGAAGTCTAGAGAGGCCACAAGGCGTGGGGAGTGGAGAGGTAGGGGAGAGGTTAAAGTGAAAGTAAATATACACTCCATTGACAGAGCGCAAAGTAAAAATAGATACACGCTCTATTGACAGACTGCAGTCCTTCTCACTTAGAAGGGAGAGCAGCCACAAAGTGTGAAGGTTGTTAGTTTTTATGGACTTCATATGCTAACGAGTGGAGAATTATTCTAACTGCTTTGGGAAAGGGGTGAGGATTCCCAGGAATTGGGCTATCACCCACTTTTTGAACTTTTATGGTTAGCCTGAGAACTGTCATGGCGCCTGTGGGAGTGCCATTTACCATGTTGATATATTACAATGAGCGTATAATGAAGCTTAATGTCTACTGGAAGTCAAATCTCTTACCATCTTGGGCCTCAAGGTCTGTTGGGAGTTGACTTTTCCGCCATCTTGGTGTTAATAGCTGTGTCATTCCTTCAGTGGCTGTGCCCTGCCCCCTTCCTTCCTGTCCCACTTTGAACTGCAAGAGAAGAAGAGGATATCCAATAACTGAATGTTAAATCTAGCTTAAACTTCAATTGGATGACAGATGTCAGAGCCATATTAACCTACCATCCTGGATGCAGGCCAAGGCGCTTGCCTTCTCAGAACACACCTAGTTTACTTGTGTAAGCATCCTTAGAATGCAGTCATAGAAACCTGCAGGAAATGCTGCATTCCCATCTATGCTTTTATGCACACATATAACTTGTTTCTATTTATTCAAACTTTTGAAGAAAAATGCGTACTTTTTACGATGATAGAAGTCTCTTAAATTATAACTTTTTTTTGCTATTTTTGTTTAGTTTTATTTTATTTTACATACCCCTGTCCTTCCCCCACTTTCTGAGCAGACAGAGCTAAAATGAAAGAGAAAGTCCCTTTAATGACTCCTTTATATTACAGATGTAGGGTTTTTATCTTTTCTCAACATGAAAGAATATGAGAAACATTTAAATACTTTTTTCTCATATTATTTCTCAGCTGAGTTTCCTTGTCAGTTATCAAGAATTTGAGGACTATTTAGGCAAATTTAAGCTTATTTTATCAATAGATTTGTGTCAGGGTTTTACCCTTAATGGAGAAATAACTCTCTGGTTAATTCGAATAGCTATATTAGCATTACATTGTCATCTCAACTTTTTTTTTTTCTGTTAACACAAGTTTTTATACATGAATAAAGGACTATTTGTGGTTTTGGTATGAATTATTTATTTTTTCTTGACAATTTTTCTGGGAGAAAGACTATAGTCATTGGTCGGTGTCTGCAGAGGATTAGTCTCAGGGTGTCTGGTCTCAGGATTGGTCTGTGGATGCCAAAATATTCAATGCTCAGGTCCCTTATATAAACTGGCATAGTTGTGCATCTGCAGGTACAGAGGGCCAACTGTACTTTCTTAAACAAGGAAAACAATTGATGCCTTTTTGTTGGTAAGATTTTCTGAAGGGGGAAGTGAGGCCACATTGAAGAGATTTAGTCTAGAATGTCAGTATGTCAGTTAAGCCATTCAAAACATTATTTTCCATATAATGTACTAGGTACTCTAAAAAGTAGCTGGGCATGCTTTAACACTTTCTTATATCTTGAATTAGAGTTGGTTACCAATCAAAATATATTTCTCTCTTTCATTTTTGAGTGAAAATACCAAGGCACAGCCTCCCCAGTTGAGGGACACTATACCTTCTCAGTTCTCCCTGCTTCCTGTTTCCCGGCTCTCCTAGGACTGTGCTGTGCTGAGGGAATTTGTAGCAGTTAATACAGTTCCACTTGGAGTTCACTGTCACCTCTCACTTCTCTTTTGATAGCTTAAATTTACCTTCCTAGGTGATTTTCTTTATTCCCATTCAGCCAGTGGTCCTCTCTAATAAACTAGAGTAGTGATCTCCAAAAAGAATGGATGTACCTAAGAGATGCATTAGATAATTCATTAGTTCAGAAAGAAATATTTGAATTTTTATTTCTACCTATTTTTAATTTTTATTTTTGTATATTTACCAATGAACATAGTGTATTAGTACAACAATATAGTAATACCTGCATATAATTTATAAATATATGTATATATAAAGGGATGTGTAATCAAAAACATTCACTTGATACAAATATGTAGTCAAAACAGTATAAAAGCCTCTGAGCTGGAATTTCTGTCTATCAGGATGGCCAGTTTGCATTTGTAGCCCAGATTATATTGACTTCCTCCCACAGAAATAATTTTATTGTTTTTAAAGAACTGATAGATGTCAAATGGACTAGTATGTATTTCTTGTATGTAAGAAAGTAATTGATAAGATGTAATTACAATTGCTCATTAGCTAAACTATGGATGTGAAATTGTGAACATCACAACTTACTAGACTTATTATATAATAAGACTTCTGTAGTTTAAGTGAATAGTGTATGCAGTTACTACCTGTTAGTTACAAATACTATGTATAGTATTTGCATATGTACAAATACTAAAAATAATAGTATATGCAACCAATAGTTTAATTGCCATTTTGAAGGTTTCCAATAGGGCAATGTGTTTTTAAAAAAATTAGAGTTAAGATTTTTCAATCTGATTTTACTTAGATTTTGAGAAAGATTATGTTTTAAATTGTCTATCATGGAAATTTTCCAGATTTATTGAAATATTGCTATCTTTAAGTCATAAAGTGGTATAATTATATGCCTTATAAATTTTAATAGTGATTTTAAAGAGTATAATATTTTTAATGTGTGATACATTTGTGGGAAAACTTGACTTCTTTGCTGAGAAAATTTAAATGAATTATTTTTAGGGCAATAGTTAAAATATTTATGTAAGTTCATATATTCTTATTTTTTTCATAGTGATAAAAACAAGAGAAGAACTAAAACAGTAAAGAAAACATTGGAACCCAAATGGAACCAAACATTCATTTACTCTCCAGTCCACCGAAGGGAATTTCGAGAGCGAATGCTGGAGATTACCCTCTGGGATCAAGCTCGAGTTCGCGAGGAAGAGAGTGAATTCTTAGGAGAGGTATCTAGAGCTATATTAAAGCTTAGACTATTCATGTCATCCTCGATACTTCTGTTTATATGACTAAAATTTTATAAAATTTCATAATTTTATATTTTATCAGTAAAATTTTATATTTTGAATATCTGAAAAATCTGTTTTGAATATTTGAAAAAATAAACAATTTCTTTAACTGAATGAATTTAGCTGCTGCTTTAAGACAAAACTTTTTGATGTCTTTATAGTATGTGTATATCATTTTAGTTTACCAAACAGATTGTACCAATAGTAATTGAATGATTTATTCATGGATATTTTTAAACCTAGTACTGTATCTGTAATGCACTAAGGACTGAGTCTTCAAAGGTGAATAAGGCATATACCTTTATTTAAGGAATTTACAATCCAGTGGGGATATACACAAGTGAGGGAACAGTTAAACGTAGTGTGGCAGATGCTCTTCCAGGGAAAGTGCAATAGGAATACATAATTGCTGTGCAGGAGAGGGGAAGTGGTCCAGGGAAGGCTCCACAGAGAAAGTGGAATTTAGCAGTCAAGGGGAGTTACGTCCCTGCACTGGGAATAACAAGATACTAGGGTTGCGGAGGCCTTGGACAGCTGCACTGAAATTGGAAGAGAAAGTGATAAGAAATGAGACTTGAGAGGTAAACTGACATCAGATTATGTCCCTTAATATATCATAATTAAGAGTTTGGATTTAATTCGGTGGATAATGAGAACAAATGACAGGTTTTAAAAAGAGAATGATTTGATTGCATTTGTACTTGAAAAAATTATTTCTAGCTAGAATGTGGGGAATGATTTGGAGAGGGCAAGCGGAGAGGCAGTTCTCCCACCATTAACGTACCAAGATGATTGCTTTCAGTCTTTTTTCAGTGTGGTTGGTTTTCCTGAGTAAGTTAAATGGTAATATCACAGGAAAAACAACAATCTATAAAAATACTAAACTGAATGTTATTAGTTAAGGAATCGAAGAGTGGTAAACCAGTTGGGAAGAAGGTTAACATGGTTACTAGGAGCAGAGATTGGCGCTAGCTGCCTGGTTCTACATTCTTGACACTGCTCCTTCGAGGCCTTAGTCCTTGAGCAAATTATTTAATATATTTGTGCTTTAGTTTCCTCTTCAATCAAGTGGGACTGATAGAAGTATGCAACTCAGGGCTAGAATGTGTATTAAATATGTGTGTGTGAATCTCTATGTGTGTGTAGACATTTAGAATGCAGCGCCCATAATTTTGAAAGTGACTAGGTAAAATTTAGGAAGAATGAAGAGTAACTTGGTTATTTTGCTCCTCGACCGCCCGTGGCTAAATAGTGGTTTATCATTATGTAACAGTTCCCATCTGCATTGACACAGACACTGTCATACTTGTACATGACTTTAAAAGAAAATAAAAAGAACCACTTTATTTCTATAGACAATTTCCTTTGTAAATTTATTAAATAGTTGTATTATAAAATCCAATCATAATATGGTTCATATTAAAAATCTATTTCTTTTCTTTCTTGGTTTTAATCCTTAGCAGCTTGGTGTGTTAAACACAGAGTTTTAAGTAAGACAGACTTTGATTCATATTACACCTCTTTCACTTACCAGTGGTGTGAACTTAAAGCAAGTTTTTAAACCTTGTTTAGCCTTGGTATCCTTATCTGAAAGCTGAATAATAAGACCAAACTTAATTTCTGAGAATTAAGATAACATATGACGTAGTTCTTAACACACAGTAAGCACTTCTAATTTGTTTTTATCTACCCATTTAAGAGTTTGTAAAGGTTAAATGAATGTAAACGAAAATCCTTTTTAAACTATAATAGTATACATATATTAGTTATTGTTATGGATTTTCGGTATTAAGTGTTATTTATGTAAAGGCATATTTAACAGCCTCTAGTAGATAGTTGGTCAAGGGTCTACAAAATAAATGTCTAAGATACTTAAAGCTATTAAATCAATAAGAAGTTATAAATATTTATCTTTTATTTAGTTATCATCAAACACATGGGCAATTTGGCAGCATAACCTTGCTTTTGACCTAACAGCATGACTATTATAATTATTATTATTACAGTGAAGCCATTGAAGAGAACTTCTGTATTATTGTTGTAAAACAGTCCTTTGTCTCTTGCCTTTGTAGATTTTAATTGAATTAGAAACAGCACTGTTAGATGATGAGCCACATTGGTACAAACTTCAGACCCATGATGTTTCTTCATTGCCACTCCCCCACCCTTCTCCATACATGTCACGACGACAGCTCCACGGAGAGAGCCCGACACGGAGGTTGCAAAGTAAGTTCCCAGTAAAATTTATCATACGTTTATTGAATTATCTTGGATGATGTATATGGCATAGAATTTGAAGATACCACTACAAGTATTGACAGGCATCTGTGAGTATTTGAATAGCTATTATTGAAGCTTTAAAATTGCTTGATACACTAAACTGTGTGCTTGTAGTATTCACTCATCATAGTATAAGCAAAATGAAGCACAGTTAGCTCTTAAAATCTTAAATATAGGAATCAGACAGCTAATACAGTAGAATTTGATCATATAGCTGTAGATATCTGAAATTATGCTTTCCACTTTCTTTAAGTCAAGAATTTT
This sequence comes from Vicugna pacos, assembly GCF_048564905.1. Taxonomy (NCBI): domain Eukaryota; kingdom Metazoa; phylum Chordata; class Mammalia; order Artiodactyla; family Camelidae; genus Vicugna; species Vicugna pacos. The sequence continues at coordinate 12,404,932 of NC_133011.1, forward strand.
GTGAATACGTAGCATAGTGGTTAAACCCATGACCATGAATATTACTGAGACAAATCCGACTTTAAATTTTAATTCTCTCACTTAAGAGTTCTGTGACTTGAGATAGGTCATCTCTCTGTTTCACTCTCCTCATTTAGAAAATGGAAATAATAATACCTACATTATAGGATGCTTCTAAGAGTTAATCTCAGGAATATAAACTGTTGTTGTTGTTAACATCATCATCAGTGTTTGCATTTTACCCTGAATTATGCAGAGTCTAAACTACAAACTAGATCAATGCAGAGAATCTTGAGGGAAACTCAGAAATGTTTTCCACACTGAAAAGTGGCATTGTTCGTTCGTTTGTTGTTCCTACAACTTTTTCCTGATGAATCTGTTATTGAAAGGTGAAGTGGGTACGTTTTGCTTTGGACCCAGTATTCATGGGATAGTTTTAACTTCGTGGAGCCGTTATATGTCAAGTTTAGCAACATTTTTGTTGAGTAATGGAGAACTGATTGACCTTAACGAAATTTCAGAAATGTAAATTTATAAGATTGAATGCCATGTTATCATGGCATCAATCATGAAAAGTATACCTGGCCACATAACAAATGACTCTTGTCTAAATGGATCACACCCTTCTGCTGAAAAGGGGCTAAGTTACGCATCAGAAGGCTGTTTGTCAAATAGAGAATTAGAGCAAAGTGTTGGTCTTAAGGAATAGTTAGTCACAGGAAAGCCTAGAGAATTATCTTCACTCCTTTTTAAAAAATGATCTCTCTATTGACTGATTTTTTATTTTATTAGATACAGTCTCTTACACATGGAGGGCATCTAGTTTTTCAGCTTCCCCACAGAGTAAACACCCACCCACCCTTATCTGCAGTTGCCAGTACAACAGCCTTTGTCGTAATTACACTACCGTGAAGTTCATGTGGAGTAAATTAGAGTGGCTACTCTCTCTGGCCACTGTAATCTTCTCAATACATTCTGTAATTACAGTACAGGATGCTGGGTTACTACATGAAGGTTCCTAGTATAATTCATTTTCTATTAATATTTAATAGTTTGTTTATTCAAGTTTATGGGCTACTAATGTTAGCTACTTTCTTAAAGGATTGACCTCTTCTCTGTTTACTTCTGTTGTTACTGCAATAAGGAGTGGGTTAGATTACTCTCAATACCTGAAACTCTTAAATCTGTGATTTGCATTATTTTTTCCTCCCTAGCTAAGAAGAGTACATGTGAAGAACAATGAGAATAGAGTACTTTCTAGGTAGCTGTATAAATCATGGATTTTCATGCAGTTAATTTAGTTTAATCAATTTTGCAGCTTTTATATTTTCTATTCTCTTCAGTTACTTAATCATTAATAATATTAAACTTACCCAGGGGAAATATAATAGCTCCATGTTGTACTGTGTCAGTCTAGTCACTACCTACCAATTAACCTCTAATAAAATTAATTTACAGTGTTCAAATATATGACTAAATTTGGTGTTTTAACCTAAAATGTTACCACAATTTATTAGCAATGTATAGGCCTAAAGATAGGTAAAAACATGTACACATGCACAAAAGACTAGGAAGTAACACTCAGAAATAATCAGAAAGTTCAAGACATTACCATTGACTAAGTATATGTTGCTCGTCAATGACAGGTTCAAGTTAGGGTATTAGCAAAGTATGTGTATTAATGATTTTGGAGTTTTATTGATGACAAGAACCTTTTTTGGGGTTTTTCTCCATGGAGAAGTAAATACTGCATTTATTTATAAGTATGTTTAAATTGTCAAAGATCATGATGATTAACATGATGCAACATATATGTATGAATAGTTAACCATCAAAAATGTGTGGTAACTTCTTATTTATTCCCTACAGCCACATAATATAATAAGATGTTTTGGTAATTCAATCTCTGAGGCTCATGAATAGCATTCTGAGGCTATGAACTAATTAACTGTACATTCACTGATACATAAAATGAGTAAATGATAACGTTAGGATTCTGTTCTTCCCACTGATGATTTCCTGTTTTAAATTTGTAGATTCAAATGATTCAAAGCAGTGCTTCATTAAACAGATATAAGTAACATCATTTATTAATATATAAGGAAATACTTAAAAATCATTCTAAAAATAATTGTTTCATGTATCTGTGGTTAATTAAATACTCTGAAAAAATCTTTTTGAGATGGAGTCCAGACAACTTTGATTACTATAACCTTTGAATGATTTCCCAAATTAAGACACTGGAGGAAGTATTTGAAATAGATGTCCTGTTATACCACTATTCCTGCACATGGCAAAATAAGGAGGCTGTATGTGTAAAAAATCTATAGCAATGATTACATGCTCATTGCTCAAAAGTCTGAAAGAAATTAAGCTATGTGAATTCAAGATTTTAGTGAGGAAGTATCAACATTTCCTACAACATTTTTTCTTCAGGCTGCTCTTGCCCAGTCCCTTCATAGACATTGTTTTGAGATCACCAAAGGAAGTAGTGCAATGGGAAGAGCAGTGCACATTTCAAAGAGTGATTGATTAAGCATTTTTGAAAATGTGTCAGCAAGACTGAAGCTATGAATTCAAATAATTAAAATGCATCAGTCAAGAAGGGAGGTTGCTTTTTTAGATGGCAAAATATCTCACATATTCACATAATTTAATTTTTGATTCATTGATGAGAAACTATTCATTACTTACCCAGAATATAAAGAGATTGTTTTGGAAAGTAAATTTTAATATTTACATTTTTATTGTTATATTCTTATCTGTTATTCAGTTAAAGTTTTACAGTATCTCAAGGTAAAAATCTTCCTTTTCATATTTGTTTATTCCTTGATATCTGTTAACAGTTCTTGTCATAATTTGAACCATAAAGATCCAGTCAGAGTTCTCTTTAATTTGATGCTACATTTTTTTTCTCTCACATCATCCAGACTTATCTCAAACAAATATTAATTCTTAGTGAAGTATAATATTATCACCCCTTTCACTTTTTAAAATAGAAAACATTGTATCTACAATACTTCAATTCAGCCCCATGACCACAAATCTTCAAAGAAAAGTGAATGGAAACAAATCATGAGACAAAACTAAAATGATGCTGTTGAAAGGTATACGATAAAAGAGATATGATTTCATAATTATAGTTTCTCAGGATTTAAACTGTTTTCTATAATGTGGAGATTTGGAGCTAATATTTCTTCCAATTCTTTGCGCTGTTGTGTTACCCATCTCCTTCTTGGATGGCAGTTACAGTATAAAGACCTCTTGACATTTTTCCACAGGTTATTGAGTCTGGTTTTTTTTTTTTTTAATATATTTTTCTCTTTTCCTCAGTTTTGATTATTTTTATTCACCTGTCTTCCAGTTGACTGATACTTTTCCTCTACAGTGTCCAATTTTCTGCAAAAACCATACTATGAATTGTCTTATTAAATATATAGTGGTTTTCATTTTAAGCTTTCTCATGTAGTTTTCTTAGAAGTTTCTGTGTCTTACCTGAAATTCCCCTTGCTTTATTATATGTGTGCATGTGTATATAAATATGTGTAGGTATATGTAGATATATTAAATAATTTACAGGATTATACATACACCTATATGTGGATATAAATATTTATGTCTGCATACGTAGTATCTATTTATAATATAATAATATATATTTATATTCATATATAAGCCTATAAATTCTTTAATATATCTATTGTATTTACTTATTTCATTTATTTATTTAATTGAAGTATAGTCATTTACAATGCGTCAATTTCTGGTAAACAGCATAATGTCCCAGTTATGCACATATATATATATGTATATATATACATATATATAGCATATATATATATATATATACACACACACGTATGTTTGTTTTCAGATTCTTTTTCATTAAAGTTTATTACAAGATATTGAATATAGTTCCCTGTGCTATACAGAAGAAATTTATTTTTTATCTATTTATATAGAGTGGTTAACATTCACAAATCTCAAAGTTTGCTAATTCCATCTTAAGTCTCCTGTGGGCTTGCTAATATTTCTCTCTTTTCCTTTGATTATGGATCACCTTCTGTGTATTTATCTACTAATGTTCTTGTGTACTGGACATTGTGTTTAACACATTACAGAGACTCTGGATTTTGAAGAATAATGCATTTCATTTTAGCAGACAGTGAAATTACTGAAGGATCACCCAAAACCAATGGAAGACATGTTAGGTTGTTTTTATTTTGGTTCCCTTTTGGTTCTTTTCATAGTTCTAAGATATAGTTCTTAGTTTAGTTTGTGGTTGTTTTGTGTAAGGTTTGAACTATAAACAAAGTTCAAGATATTGCTTAAAACCTATGATATAATGGGACTCAAACTCCAGACTGTATCCTGAACATCAGGAGCCTGCTAAAATCTCCTTGCTTCTCTTTTAGCCTTTCAGCTGTGGCTTTCTGCTCGGTTTCTTGCTTTTCTCTCTGCATTTTACAATTCAGGCAAGGATTTGAGGGACCGTTGAATGTAAATTTTGGGTTTCCTCCTTCTCTGGCTCCCTCCTTTCCAGGATTTCCCCCTGTGAGAGCTGCTCTCACAACTCTGAATTCTGACTTTTGAATTCTGACCTCTGACCTTGTAAGACTGAAGTTTTTCTTTTTTGAGTGTAATTCCTCTGCAGTGAACCAAATTGGGATGGCCCTTGGGGGAAAACTGGTTAAATAGGTATTTTTCTTATTTCCAGGGTCATATTACCAATTTCCACCTTCATTTGTTCTCTGGTGTCTTTAAACAGTTTTTTGTTGTTGTTGTTGTTGTTGTTAAAATTTTTTCCCAGAATTTAGAATTATTAAAAGCAGGAGAGTTAGCCCAATATAAGCTACTCTGCATTCTCAGAGGCTGAACTCTACATTTTAAAGTAAACTTTTCAGTGAAGTATAGAATTCACACAGAAGTGTATGTAAATCCTCGATATACTGCCGGGTAAATTTTGATGAAGCAACCACACTGTGTTACTAGCACCCACATCAAGAAATAAAATATCACTAGCATCCTACCAGCCTCTCTGTTGCTCTCTTCCAGTAATTACTTCCCCTGTCAAGTAACAACCATGCTGGCTTCAAAAACCATAGAATACTTTTGCTTGTTTTTAACTTCATAAAAGTAGAATACTTACACATATATGGATTTTATAGAAATGAGATTACACAATATTATGCTTTAACATCTGGCTTTTTTTCTTACCACTATGTTGTGAGAGTCATCAATATTGTTGCATATAACTGTAGTTTATTTTCATTGCTACATGATAGTTTTTTTCTATAAATATACACCAATATATCCAATTTTTAGATTGGTTATGAAAGCTATTTGTCTCGTGAATTCTTATGCCTTGGTCAGAGGTAATAACTCGACAATGGAGTTGCTTATCTTGGCTTTAAAGTCTGATTTAAACTATTTACAAGTTTTGACAGTGTTGTTTATTAGTAGCCTTCTAAGAAGGTTCTGATGTATATGTATTTAGCCAAAATCCCTAGCTTCGGGAATCAAATTGTTTCCTTAAATAAGAAAATCTACAGTTGATTGATAACTTGCTTTCAGATTTCGATTATTCCTAGGAGTGCTTATATGAACATTCTTGTACATGCCTTTTGGTAATCATATGTGTTCATTTTTGCTATGGATATACCTAGTAATGGACTAGATGGGGAAATAGTCTAAACATACATTCACTTGCAGTAGGTACTGTTAAATAGTTTCTCAGAACTACAGATTTTTCTTTCCTACAGCAGTGACTGAGAGTTTGAGTTTCTCTACATACTTACTTCATTTTTGGTATTTTTGGTGCTTTTTACCCACCCATTCAAGTGGGTGTGCATTATCATCTCATTGTGGCTTTAATTTGTTTTTCTAATAACCTTTTCTTAGGTTAATTGACCTTTTAGATACCTATTTTATAGAGCCTAGTCAAATTTCCTGCCCGTTTTTCTTTCAAATTCTTTCTTTTATTATTGATTTATAAATGTTTTCTTTTCTAAATTACAGGTTTGAATTATTTATTGGGTATATGTATTCCAACTGTATTCCACTCTGTGGCTTGCCTTTCCACTCTTTGATGGGATCTTTTGAGCAACAAAACTTTTAATTGTTAATGTATTTTAACTTTCAATTTTTTCTTCAGGAGTAGTGATTTTTCAGTGTGACTTATATTTAAAAAATCTTTTCTTCAAGATCATAGTGATACATTCCTATGTTTTCTTCTAGAATAGTGCTTTGCTCTTCTCATTAAATCTACAGTTTATCTGGAATTAATTTTTTACATTATGTAAGGTAGAGATCAAAACTCATTCTTAATCCTATACGTATTCACTTGATCCAGCACATTTGAAAAGGCCACATACATGTGGTTAAATTTCTGATCTCTATTCCTTTCAGTTAGGCACTTTTTCTATTCTTGTGCTAATACCAAATTATCTTGATTACTATAGCTATAAAATAATTGTGATATCTGGTATTATAATTAACCCAGCTTTGTTCTTCATCTTCAAGATTGTTGATACTATTTTTAACCTTTTGCACTAACAAATAGATTGAGTGTCAAATGATTTTTTCCACTAATACCCTTTTGAGATTTTGATGCAAATTACATTGATCAGTTTGGGGAGAAGTGAAATCTCTTCATGGGGTGGGGGGAATTCCACTGTGTGATTCTGATATTTTTCTAAATGATACTTTAATGGGTTTTAGAGTAGAGGTTTTTGTTAATTAGATCTGTAACTAGGAATTTGATTTCACTGATGCTGGTATACGTAAATAAAATTTATTATTCTATTTAAATGAATCCTAATAACTTTTCCTTACATTATTTTGAATTTTGATTTAACAACATGTGTCATTTATGAATAATGACAATTTTTTGTCTTTTAAAATTGTTGTACTTTTCTTTTTCTTACTTAATACTTTGACAAAATTCTACAATAAAATACCGAGTGGAAGTGATATTTTTGAGTAGAAGTTGGCATCCATGTTCAGTTTCCCATTCCTTGGGAAAAGCTTTAAATATTTCCCCATTATATTTGATATTTGCTGTAAGATTTTAATGAGATTCAAGAAGGTCTATGTTTCTTCCTAGTTTGATGAAATTTTAAAATCATGAATGGATGTTGAGTTGTATCAGTTTTTTGTTCTGTACACATGGATTTAACCATATGATATTTCTCTTTTATTCTACTAATGTGGTAAATTGTATTGATTTTAAATGTTAAAATTATCTTACATTCCTTTAATAAACTCAGCTATCATGATGCATTATCGTTTTAACTATCTCTGGATTCAGTTTGTTAAATGTGTAGAATTTTTGCATCTATATTCATGAGAGAAAGAAAGAGTGTCTTTTTTGTTTTTGTAACGTTTTTATTTGCTTTTGTTATTAGTGTTTTGCTGGCTTCATAAAAAGTGTTAGGAAATGTTTTTCTCCTTTTTCTATTTGATGTTTTTTATTTTCCCTTTTTGTGATATCTTTGTCAAGCTTGATTTCAGTGTTTTTATGGCCTCATAAAATGTGTTTGGAAGTATACCCTCATTTTCTGTTGTTTGAAAGAATATGTACATTATTGGTATTCCTTTTTCTGTACGTGTATAGAACTGTTCACATTTGTGTCATCAGGGTTAGCAGTTCCTCTGTGTGTAGGTTTTGAATTACAATTTCTGTTTCTCTACTAGATTTAGAACTATTCCAAATTTAATGCTTTCTTGTGTCAGTTTTGTTAAATTGGATTTTTCTTGGAATTTGAACATGTCTCCTAATTTAAAAATATTTGTATCAAATTGTTCATAATAGCATCTTTTATTTATTTAATGTTTTTTGAATGTGTAGTGATGTTGTCTTTTCCTTGATTTGGGTAATTTGTTCCTTCTCTTTTTTTGTTTTTGGTCAGACTTGCTAATGAGCTATCAATTTTACTAGTCTTTCAAACAGTAAACTTTTTTTTTTGTTTACTTTCTAGGCTGTATGTTTGCTTTTCTTTTCCATTAATTTTTCTCCTTATTCTTATTGTTTCTCTCCTTTACATTCCTTAAGTTTATTTTGTTTGTTTCTCCTCATTTGTTCAGAAGAATATGTAGATAATTTTTAATGTGGCATGATACAATTGTTGTACTTCCATTTACCTGTGGATTATTTAGGTATGTATTGTTAGATTTCCAAACTCTAGGGATTTTCTAGGTTTTTTTTTTTTAATATTGACATCTAGCATAATTACCCTCTTGTCAGAGAATATTTTCTGAATAATTTGAAATCTTTAAAATTAGTTGTTTTTTGGGGAGGGTGTAGCTCAGTGGTAGAGTGCATGGTTTTCTGGGCTTAATCCCTGGTACCTCCATTAATTAAATAAATGAGCCTAATTACCTCCCCTGCCACCCCCACCAAAAAAATTAGTTGTTTACGTTGTGGTGCTGCATGTAATCAGTTTTGTTAGATGTTTTTGAAAGGAATATTTAATTTGTCATAGTTTGGTACATGCTCTACATTTGTCAAGTTTATCAGGTTTATTAGTTTTGTTGTTCAAATTTTCTGATTTTTCATCTGATTATTCCATCAGTTATTGAGAGAGGTATGTTAAAATCTCTATTTGTGATTGTGGACTTCTCTTCTTTTAATTTTGTCACTGTTTGCTTTATATATTTTGAAGTTATGTTATTAGGTGCTAAATCTAAAACTGTTATATTTTTCCTAAGAGACTGATAATTTTGTCATTACATAGTGTCTCTCTTTATCTAGGAATGTTTTTTCCTAAGACCTGCTTTGTCTGATGTTACTATTGCTGCAGCTGCTTTTTTATATTGCTAATGTTTTTCTATGGTATATATTTCTCAGTCTTTTTATTTTCCACCTCTCTGTGTCCTTATATTTAAGATTTGTCTTTTAAAAACAATGTAAAGTTGCTCTTAAATCCATTCTGACAAGATTTATCTTTTAATGGGGTAATTTATACACTTACATTTAATGTAATTTCTTGTAAATTTTGCTTAATATTTGACTCATTATTTATTTTTGGTTTTCTTTTTTTCTCCCTTTCTTCCTTTCTTTTGAAATCTACATTATTTTAATTGCATCAACAGATAATTAGTTACCTGTTATGTTTATGATACTTGATATTGTGATTGATCCAAACATACATTATACTTAGGTAGCAAGCAAAACTCTTAGTCACAAACTTGTATGTGAAGTACACTTTTTTAAAAAAAATTCTTTAATCTGACTCTTAGGTACCTATGTTCCTAGTCAAATATCTGTCATTATTATTTTTTCCTTACCTACTCCCAGGTCTCAACAGGGGTTCTAGAAAACCCTAAAATAGGGCAACATTCAGGAAAGACCCACTAATTTTCACTCCTTATTGAGCTTCACTGATGTGTCCCAGTGCACAATGGTTACCCATGTGCCAAATTTCTGTGTATAACAATTATCTCTTACATTTCATAGTATGTTATATGGCCCCATAGTGTAAAATAGAATTGATAACCATTAGTATGCAGGACAGGCCTGTTATTAATTTTTGATTTTATGTACTTTTTCTTACTAATTAGTGCTTCTCTCTTAGCCTATAATTGTTTCATTTAATCAAAATTTCTACTAACATTTATAATTTGAATTTTTACTAATTCAGATATGATATGTCTTCCCTATTATTTTATTCTGAATTAGTATGGCCTTTTAAAGTTTTAAATGACAATGTTAAAGTACAGTCTGTAATGCAAAGCAGAAATTAGATTTTAATATCACTTTTGCATATAAAGATTTTATTTAATTTTTTGACATGTTAACATTTTTTTTCCAGATAAAGGCTTATGTTCATATAATTCAGGTAAATTTTAGCATGCACAGTGTTTACTGCATGTATTCATATGCACAGTTTAATTGGTTTGTTGTTTTGTGCTTTGTCTGACTATTGTGCATACGTTAAACTGCTAAACAAAGTGTCACTAACTTATTTTTTCTACCTATAGAGCTTTTCCAGTATCTCCATGTTGACATTTTTCTTATTTTGGTATTAAAAACCATTTGTTAAAATATAGTGATTAATGATCTCAGTGTGTCTAATCTTGTCTCCTTTGGAATAGTATTATTTCATCAATAAAGTGTTTTAGTATGTATTGTATTATCACATGCAGTGTTTCAGAACTTTTGAATTTATATGGATATAATTCTTAATTTTTTGACATATGGAGGGATAGTGTTAAAAATCCTAAATGTGTTGAATTAAATAATTAAAACTGCCATGTTTGCTGTAGTTTCCATCAATTTACCATTTTGTCATCTCTTCCAAGGAAAACTAAATAGATTCAGTTTTATTTCTCCAATGTATTATGATCTTTAAATTCACACATGCCAGGGGTATATGTCAAGATATTTAAACTGATATTGAGTTTTTTAACTCATTACTGGACTTTCCTTGGTTTTAACAATGTTAGTAAGGAAGATATTTTAAAATATATTTCTTCTAATGAACTTTTATATTTAAAAATATCACCTTCTTGAATAAAATTAGAAAGAAATTATTAAAAAATCTCAGGAATAGCACAGTGAAGTTTCACTCCCACTGAGGAAGGCTTCCACAGCCATGGTGGAGTAAAAGGGACTGGACTTTCCTTCCTACTTTAAACAACAATGAAAATGGACAAATTTATGAAACAGTTGTTTGAATAACACTGGATATCAGGCAGCTAAGGACAGTAATTACTAAGAGAAGGGAAACAAATGAGTTGAACGCTAAAATTGCCTTTGCCTACCCCTCTTTAAGAGGCTTTCCTGCATACAGCACAGGGGGGAGAAACTCAAATGGAACCTACGGACTTCCCTAATAACGGAATTAGGGACATGGAGCTGAATTCAGGAAGACTGAAGGCTAGAGTTCACAGAACGGACTATTGGAAAGGAGAGAACTGTGCAGAGAGAGAATTCAAAAATCTGCAGAGGGTCCCTCTCAAGGCTTCAGCTGAGTATTGATCAGTGAGTGTGGAATCTACTCAAGGCTGGGGAAAGAACCATCTAAAAGGATTAGAGGTAATATTACCTGAGAATAGTGTCTGTTTTTTCCAGTGAGTCTCGAAACATCAGATTTCACAGGACATTGTGCTGAATATGTAGAAGTGTCTGGCCTCAGTAATGGAGAATATTTACCCCTAAACACTGTATCACATTAAAAAAAATTTTTTTAAGCAAGAACTGAACAGATTAAAATGTTTCTAAGTAAGCAACTCCATGCAGGAGAAAACTTAAGAATATTTATAGGAATAAAAATTCACAATGGCTGGCATCTGATTAAAAATTACCAGGCATGCAGGGAAGAAAAAAAAATGACCCATAAAAAGGACATAAATCACTCTAAACAAGAATTGATATAGATGTTATAATTAGTAGACAAGGATATTAGACAGTTATAGAAGTGTATTCCATATGTTCAAAATGTTAAGTGTGATTGGATCCAAATCAACCATCTAGAAATGAAAAACTACAACGTGTGAAATGAAAATATACTAAATGGCATTAATGACAAACATTCAGAGAATAACATTAGTGAGCTTGAAGATTAACAATAGACACTATCCAAAGTATAGCACAAATAGAAAAGAGAATTTAAAAAAACAATGGAGTATCTGTGACGTATGGGCAAGTTGAAACTGCCTAATACACAGGTAATTTAAGTCCCTGCAGGAGAAGAGAGGGGAAAAGACACAAATATTGAAGAAATAATGGCTGAAAATTGTTCAGATTTGATGAAAACCATAAACTCACATAGCCAGGAAGTTCACTGAACTCTAAGCACAAGAAACATGACTAACATACCAAGGCATATTAGAATTAAATTCTTTAAAAATTAATAGAAAATTTTACAGCATCCAGAGAAAGCAAAGTCAATACATAACTGAGGAATAAAGATAAAGGTGACTATAGATTTTTTATTGGAGACAGTGCAATTACAAAAAAAAGATGTCAGTCTAGAATCTATAGCCATTCATATTTCTTTCAAAAATGAAGGCAAAATAAAGACTTTCAAACATTCACCCACTAAAAGGTCTCATTAACAGAAGACATGCACTACAACAAATGTTAAAGAAGGGCCTTCGAGCTGAAGAATAAGGATACCAGATAGAGATAAAAAATACGGGTATATATAAAAGAATAAGGAATCCCAGAAATGGTAACTTCATTGGTAAATATATGTTTTTTATTGTTTAAATACCTTTAAATATAATTGACTGTTAAAACAAGTAGCAATATAGTATAGGGTTTGCAATGTATGTTAAATTGAAATATATGACAACAGCAGCACAAAGATTAGGAGAGGAAAAATAGAAGTTTATGACTGTAGTGTTTTTTACATGAATACTATATGATAAGTAGTATATGAATTGAAAGGAGACTGTTAATAAGTTAAATAAGTATACTCTAAGCCCTAAAACCACAAAGAGTTATAGCCTAAAAGCCAGCAGAATAGAAAAAAATATACATTTCATCCAAAAGAATACAGAACAAGAGGAAAATGGAACAAAGAACAGATGGGACAAGTAGAAAATAAATAACAAGTTGATAGGTATAACCCAACCAAATCAATTATCACATTAAATTTAAATAGTCAAAATAACCCCAATTAAAAGCCATACGTTGTCAAATAGGATATTTTTAAAAGTCAAAAATCAGCGATAGACTGCCTACAAGAAATCCATTTTAAATATAAAAATACAAAGAGATTTAATGGAAAAAGATGGAAGAGATATAACACATTGATACCAATTAATAGACATGTGGATTACCTATATTTGTATCAGACAAATTAGATTTTAGAGCAGAGTATTACCAGTGATAAATGTCATTTTATAATTACAAAGGGGTAAATAGAACAGGAGAACATACCAGTCCTCACGTTTAAACATGTAATAATTAGGTTTCAAATTACATGGAGAAAAATTCTAGAGATTTTTACACTGGATTAATTTTTTAAAACACAGCAACAAAACAAAAATAAAACCAACTATGGTGTTTTGAAAAACTCAACAAAATTTACCAAGAGAAAAGAGACAAAATTGACCAAGACAGAAAAGACAAGAAAATTACTGAAATGCATTTGAAATCATTACCAATTTAACAGAAATTAAAAGGATTACTATGGGACTACTTTGGGGAATCACATAGGAATATAATGGACACCTTTCTACCATGAAGTTAAACAACATGGATGAAATGGGCAAATTTCTAGAAAGTCATAAATTACAGAAACTGATCAAAAAAATCTGAATAAACAGAAGCTGAATCAGTAATGAAAATCTTCCCACAAAGAAACGCCTAGGCTCAGGGGCTTCTCTGATGATGAATTCAGTGAATTATATGAAAAGTATTGAAAAAAAAAAAACCAACCAATCCTTCTCAAATTCTGTGAGGAAAAAAAAGAGAAGGAAGTATACTCCAATTGATTCCATAAGGCCAATATTATCCTGATACCAAAGCCAGACAAACATAACATCTTTTTTTTTAGTGATAAAATAAATTGTTTTAATGGGAGGTTTTCTGAAAGAGCAGCTTTTTCTTGTGCTATCCAACAGCCAGCTTCCCTTCTAGGATTTTTGGGGGTGTCTTGGCTGAGGCCCCAACCCCATCAGAAGCTAGGACGTTATATTCACCCCATACTCAGCCCTTGCATGGGTCCAGATGTGTGTCTTTACATCAGGAGGTTGGAGTTAGCTGACAGTCAGTCCAAAAGAGACAGTCCCTGTGTATGTCCAGGCTTGAGGAAGGGGGCAAGGGCTTCACTGCTGCCTTAGATATTTCTTGCTGGGGGAAGAGACAGGGAGCAAATCAGAAAAACTGCAGACCAGTATCCATGAATATAAACACAGAAATGCTCAATGAATTATTAGTAAATCAAATCCAGCAAAGTGTAAAAAAGATCATACACTAATAACTGAGAAGGATTTATCCTATTAATGTAAAGTTGGTTTAACGAACTAAAAATAATGAATGTAATTCAATGTATTACTAGAGAAAACCAAAGCCATGTGGTCGTATGAAGAGATGAAAAAGCTATGACAAAATCCAACACTGATTCACAATAAAAGTCAACAAAGTTGGAATTGAAGGGAACTTCCTCAACCAGATAAAGAGACCCTAGAAAAACCTACAGCTGGCACCATTTTCAGTTGTAAAAGAATGAAAGCCTTTCCCTTAATTGGGAACTAGCCAAGAATGTCTGCTCTTAGCATTTCTATTCAGCAGTGCCCTGGGGACTCTAGTTAAAATAGTCAAGCAAGAAAAATAAATAAAAGGCATTCAGGTGGAATGGAAGAAGTGAAACTTTTTATACACAGATGACATGATTCTATATGAAGAAAATTATAAAGAATCCACAGAAAACTACTAAAGCTAATAAATAATATCAGCAAGGTTCCAAGATGCAAGAACAATATACAAAATCAATTGTCTTTTATATGCTAGCCACTAACATTTTGAAAAGGAAATTTAAAATATTATCAGTTCTAAAAGAATAAAAACATTTTAAATACTCGTGAACAAATTTCAAAAATAAGTGCAAACTTGCATACTAAAGAAATCATAAAAAATTGCTGAACAAAATTAATGGACAGTTTATATAAGTTGAGAGATATTCCACAATCATGGATTGGAAGACTCAAAATTATTAAGACAGCAGTTCTCTGACAAATTGGTCTACAGAGTCAATACAGTCCATATTAAAATCAAAGCAGGATTTTTTGATGAAATTAATAAGCTGATCTTGAAATTTATATGGAAATGCATAGGATTCAGAACAGCCAAAAAAAAATTTGGAAGTCTTATACTTCCTAATTTCAAAACCAAAAAGCTACAGTCATCACAATATTGTGGTGATGGCATAATGATAAACCTACAAATAAATGGAACCTAATTCAAAATTCAAAAAGAAACCCTTACATTTATGGTAAGTTGATTTTCAACAAAGGTGCCAAGGCACTCCAGTGAGGGAAGAATCATCATTTTAACCGATAGTGCAGGGACAATTGAATATCCACATGCTAAAAGATTATTTTAGAACTTATCTCACACCATCCACTAAAGTTAACTAGAGTGGCTAAAATGAAAAAGACTGTCTATATTATGTGTTGAGGATGATCAGAAGTGACTAAAACTCTCAGACATTGTTTGTGGAAATGTAAAATGTTACAGCCTCTTTGGGAAATACTTTGGCAGCTTCTAAAAAAGTTAAACATACATCTTCCATATAACACAGCCATTCCACTTCTAGGTGTTTACCAAAGTGAAAGCATGTATCTGTACAACTTTTACATGAATGTTTTTTGTAGTTTCATTTTTAATAGCCAAACAACCCAAATGCCACTCAACTGGAAGATGGAAAAACAAACTGTAGTATATAAATTAAATGAGATATTACTCACCAAGAGAAAAGAATGGACTATTGATATCCACTATAACATAGATGAATCTCAGAATAATTATACTGAGTGAAAGACAACAGACAAAAGGAATACATACTGTATAAGTCCATTTATATACAGTTCTAAGAAATGCAAGGTCATGAATGAAATAGAAAACTAACAAAAGAAAAAAACTGCATAGATAATATTCTGAAAACTGATATCAAGAACAGATTTGGCACAAATAATGGTGTGAAAAAAGAGATAGCTTCAGATAAAGTTGGTATTATAATAAGTTCAATTAGGTTAATGAAACTCCATCTATAAGCATATGCCAATAACTTTGAAAATATGACATAATATGGACATTCTTAGAGAAAGAATATTTATTAAAACTGACTTAGTGAGAAACAAAAATTTGAACATTCCTATAACCACAAATGTTATTAATATGTTGAAAGTTAAGGTAAAGCTCTTTTTACTTTACAAGGAAAACAGATTTTTAACAAGTTATGTATACTAAATTTTAACAGGTTATCTTAATCTAATAAAACTCTGGCATATAATACACATAAAGTAAGAGTATTTCTGAACTCATTTACAAGATGAACATAACTTTTGTACCTTAAGTCTACAAAGCCATTCCAAGAAAGGTGATTTATAGGTCCATTTCACTCCTAAATATAGATGACCAAAAAGGTTATACAAACAGCAAATCAACTCCAAAAGTTTTATAAAATCTGGTAATGTGATCAAACACATTTATAGGTTAAAGAAAAAAAACTTGCTTATTTTCAATAATGAATAAAAAACATTTGAAAGAATTCAGCATAAATTCATAATCATATCTATTAGGAAATTATGAATTAGAAAAGAACTTCTGCAACTTGATAGAATATCTATTAAATATCTACAAGAGCTCTCACCTTAAATAGCCAATGATAGAATTATTTTTTTAAAAACCCGCACAAGAGAATGTAGTGGAGGTCTTAGTGCAATAAGGTAAGAATTTAAAAATATTAAGGATTTAAAGAAAGAAATAAAATTATTATTTGCAAATGATATGATTGTTTACCTCAAACTTCGGAAAAAATCTATAGACAAATTATGTTTTATCAAGAAAGCAGTACATAAGATTAATATATACATCAATTACATTTCTGTATACTAGTATCAAACAGAATGACTTTTAAAAGATGTAATTTACAATAGTAACAAAGAATATAAAATACCTAGGAATAAATACAACAAAAGTTGTGTGAAATAACCATATGAAAAAGTTTACAACTTTTTTAGAGAAACATTAAAAACACCTAAATGAATGTATATATGCCATAACCATTGATTGGAAGACTCAACATTATTGTCAATTTCCCCTATTTGTCTTTTAGATTCAATTCAGTTCCAGTCATATCAGGTATCTTTATGGAAACTGATAGGCAGATTCTAACTGTACAAAAAGAACTAAAGGGCCAAGAAGAGCTAGAAACTTCTTATAAGAGTAAGGAGGAGGGAATTCTTTCATTAGATATCAGCATTTAATATATTTGACACTATATGCAACTGGTATGAAAATACATCAATCAGTAGAGTAGGTAGAGAGCCCAAAAGTAGAGTCTCTTATGAGACTGTCTTACATAAGGATCCAAAATAACATGTCAGACAAAGAGTGGAAAATAGGCAATTTAATTAGAGAACTGGAAAAAAAGAAACTATTATCCATAAAAGAAAATAGATTAAATTAAATCCAGTCTTGCAACATCTACAAGAAAACTAACTCTAGATAGATTAAGAATTTAAATACTATGTAAGTTAAGGTTCAGTCAGGAAGCTGAAGCACTATTAGAGGTGGGATAAGAGATTTATTATAAAGATTAAACTTTACAAAATTATGGGATAAGCTAGGATATCTTTGTAAGAAATTTTGTAAGAGTATGATTGAAGAATCTGAGGAAGTCACTTGCCAGAGGCAACAGAGGGGAGCTAGTGAAAAGTCTGGAAGACTGTTCATCCAGTATTGGTCCTGAAGTCACTGTCTGTCGTGGGTCAGCTTGGGAAGGAAAAAAAATGCATGAAAACTAGGAAAATCAAGGAAAACTAGAGCCCATGAGGACAAACTAGAACTTGTGTCCATCTCACTCCCTTTAACCCTGATTCTGTGGGTGACCTGCAGATGAAGCTGGTGTCCTTTGCATGCATCTGCCAGTGTGCTTGGTCAAGGCCTGGAGGAAGCTGCAGGAGGAGAACCAGCAGGAGCCAGAGGAGCATCTAAAATCCTAGACTTGGTTATATCATACCTGTTTTTAAAACCAAAAACAATTGAAAAGAGAAATTTTAAAGCCACAGTCACAGTAATAATCTCCCAGAAATTTGAACTACACAGTTGACCAATTTGAATTAATAGAACATACTCCCAGCAGAGAATATGAATGCTTTTTATTTACAGATGAAATGTGTAAAAGTTTTGCTACTAATTTTAAATTAAGTAATATATTTACATGGTATAAATTTAAGGTGTATATAGTTAAAAAAAAATCTTTTACCCCCCACCACAGTTTTCAAACATCTAGTTCTCCTTCCTCGAATGAACTACTGATAGTAGTTTCTATATTTTTGCAGAGATATTCTATACATACACAAACATGCATATAGATAAATTATTTTTTCTAACATTCTGTGCACTCCGCTTTTTATTTTTATCTCTATTCTTTTAGTAATTACTATTGAAATTATAACTTGCACCCTTAACAAAGTAATATTAACATCTCTACCTTTTTCCCCAAACCATAAATAAGTTTAAAAATCTGATTTACAACCTCTCCTCTACCACTTAACATATTACTGCCAGAATTTTGCCTCTGCTTCCAAGTTAGTAATTATTATATTTATTGTCATTTTGTTCATTCATTGTTTGTTTAGATTTATCTCAATTTTTACAACTCTCTTTGCTCTCCTATTTTTTTTTTTTCATCCCTTGTTCTGGGATAAATTTCTCTATTTTGAAGTGCTTTTTTTAGAAGTTCTTTTAGTGAAGAACTGGAAACGGGCTTTGATTTTTCTGAGTATATTTTTATTTCTTCATTTCTGATGGATAGCTTAGCTATATATAAAATTCTAGAAAGACTTTTATATTTTCTTGGCATCCTAAGAATGTTATAATATTTTCTGGCTTCCAACTTTGCAGAAACATTTTCTCCGTTTATTTAAATTTCTGTAATTTTCAGCAGTTTTTATGAGTTGAATTGCGTCCCCCCCCCAAAAAATATATGTTAATATTAATCAGTATGTGACTTTATATGGAAGTAGAGTCATTACAGAGGTATTCAAGTTTTCTTTTTTGAGGCCATAAGGATAGGGGCTAATCCAATATGGCTGGTGACCTTATGAAAAGGGGAAATTTGGACACAGAGATAGACATGCACAGAGGGAAGACAGTCTGAAGACATTCAGGGAGAAGATGACTATGTGAATGTAGTGATGTACCTACAAGTGAAAGAATGCCAAAGATTGCGGGCAAACACCAGAAGCCAGAAGAAACAAGGAAGCATTCTTCCCTTGGGACGTCAGAATGAGCATGGCACTGCTGGCCTCCTGATGGTGGGCTTCTACCCTCCAGAACTGTGAGACAATACATTTCTGTTGTTTTAAGCTACACAGTGTTGGTGGTACTTTGTTACAGCCGCCATAGGAAACTAATACAGTGGTGTTTTGTTGTTTGGGACATTCATGTTCTGCACACTTTTTGTTAAATGTATTCCTAAGTATTTTGTGTGTTTGGATATTCTTGTAAATGACAGTGGTTTTGAGAATAATTTTAGTTGTTCATTGTTATCCTCTAGAATTACAGTTCCTTTTTGTATGTTGACTATGTATCCTGGAATCTTGCTAAATTCACTGGTTAGTCTTAGTAAGTTTTTTTATTATATAGCTTCCTTGAGATTGTTAATTTACATAATCATGTTATGTCTTGCTTTCTAATCTGTATGCCTTTCATTTATTTCCCTTGCTGTATTTTATTGTCATGCAAGTTCAGTGTTGAATAGAAGGGGTGGGAGTGAACATCGTTGACTTATTCTTTCTACCAAGGGGAATGTATTCTATAATTCATACTTAAGTTATGTTAGCTGTAGGTTTTCTGTAGATGCTTATTATCAGTTTGAGGAAGTCTTCTTACTAGTTTGCTGAGACAGTTTATCATGAATGTGAGTTAAACTTTCTCAAATGATTTTTTACATCTGTTGAAATTATTTTATACTTGCATATATAAATAAATAACTTCAATAAGCATTGAAGTAAAACTAGAGAGAAAATTCAACAAATTTACCACTATTGTAGGAGACCCCAATATAATTTTCTGTTGATCATTTATTGATCAAGCAAACAAAAATTTAGGGAAGATACAAAGTAACCAAATAACACAATTAATAAATTTAATCTCAGAGCCAAATAAAGAATTCTGAACATAACAGTTAGTGAATTCATATTTCTCTTATATCCATAAAACATAAGAATTATTAATGTACTATTTAATAATTTCATTTTTTGACAAATTTAAAAACATTGATGTGATGTAGGCTGTTTTCTTCAACTAGTGTTACTGTGTCAATTTTTAAAAAAGAGATAAATTATACCATACATTTGACAAATTAAAAAAATAGACATATATTCTCATAAACATATTTTCAAGATCTATTATCTCTGTAATTGTCAGGGATTATTCAGTCAATAGTAGCTTAGATTTAATGAAGTATGGTAAATATCTTATAGACCCAAGAAGAAAATACCAAGAACTGAACTATAATGAATATGCTACCTACAAATATTTGTGTATTGCGAAGAAGTCCTCAAAGAGGGGATGCTTATGTTAATAAAATATTTAAAGGCTTAAAATTACAATGTATTCATCCAGTTTGAGTTTAGGGAAAGAATAGTGAAATAAAAGTAGAAGGAAAGAAATCCTAAAAACAAGAACAAAATTAATAAAATAAGAAACAAATTTCTAATTGATAGGATTATTGAGCCCAAAAGTCAGTCCTTTAGATGAATAACAAAATAAACCTGTAGTGAAATTTATTGATAGGATAAAAAGAAAGTATAGTTAGTATTCAAATGGAGACATAATCGGTATGTCAGAAAATAGATTATAAATTAAAATTTACAACACTGTAGCAAACAATGTTTTGAAAACTTAAAGTGAACAAATTCCTATAAAAATATAATTTACTAAACCTTGAATCAATAACTCATTCTACAGCTACTGAAAAGGGGAATTAGTAATGTAAAATATTTCCACAAGGGAAACACCAGACTATGATAATTTCATAGATGAGTTCTAAAACTGAAAATGTCAATGAACAGATTTTTTTTTGTAACCTTACACAAATTCTTAACATGTCAAAATCAATTGTAAGTAAAACTGCAAAACTCCTTAATGAAATACCACAGAAATTATGAGACCTTTCTCAATCTGATAAAATGTAAGTTCAGCAGATATTTTTAATAGGGAAAGATTAGAAAATTTCTATTCAAAATCATAATTTAAAAACAAATGTAAAATTTTTTGACTCCTTTCCAGCATTGTGCTTATCAGCATTGAAAGACAAGAGAAAGAGAAAAAAGGCGTTAGGATTGGGAAGAAAGATTGTCTACATAGGCAAATACAAATTAAACCATAATAAAATTATTAGAAGTAAAAGGAAAAGAAGAACTTTAATAAGGTGGTTTGTTAACATTATTTTACAATAAGACTGCATTTCTTTTTATGAGCAACTAGGTTTAAGAAACGTAATTTTAACAATATTTCTAATAACAATAGAAATGATAAGATACAAATGATAAATCTAACAAATGTAGAAAATTTGAGTGGCCAAAGTTAAAAATTTCATAGAAAAACCTTAAAGAAAACTTAAATGGAGAGAATGCCATGTTCATGGCTAATAAAACGATGTGACAGTTCTCCCCAAATTGATGTATTGATTTAGTGCATTTCAAACCAAATCCCAACAGGATGTTTTTGTACAGTTTTATAACCTGAATCTAAAATTTAAAAGGCAAAGCAAGGAAGAAAGATCTAAGATATGAATAATTAGGTGAAAGATTTGCTTTTCAGTATATAACATTATAATAAACAAAGACTGATTTATTGGTTTACAGATAGGCAGCCTGTACAAGGGGAAAAAAAAGGACACCAAGCAAATCCCAGCAGATTGGATATATTTATTTATGACAGAGGTGACATTGCAGATCATTGGGGAAAGGTAGAATGATTAAATAAACAATGCTGAGATGTGTTATCCTTTTGGAAAAAGGAAGTTATATCCATATCTCATCCCATACACAAACTCGATTTACAATGCACAAGGGTGTAAACGCACAAAGGAAAATTTTTAAACTTTCAGAAAAAAATATAAGAGTATATCTTTGTGCTTGTAAACTCAAGAAATTTCTTAAACAAGATGCTGAATACACTAATTTTAAAAGAGAAGATTGATACATTCAGTGACATTAAACTTAAGTAGTTGAATTCATCAGAATGTTGAAATGACACAATCCGCCTAGAGAGAACATAACTGCAAGGTATTTACTATCTGTAGGATTCATATCAGAATAGGTGGAGACTTCCATCAGGAAAGTAATCAAGATATGGAAGGAAGTAACATTTACAAAGCACATATTGACCTTATCCACCCCCGCACAAGATCACTCACAAAGGCTGATAAAATTAATTTCATCTTTTGCTGGTGTCGTTCTTGTCTTGCATCAGAGGCACATCTGATCCTTGACCAATACAAAAAGCACGTGGTCTTTATGCTCTGTAGTGTATGTGGCCCATCAAACTAATCATCGCTCTGTCTTTGAGCATTTGCAAGGTGAAACATGACTACAAGCCGAATAGCAGTTCTTAAATCTCTCATCAGTAGCCTCATCTGTGTTATCCCTCCTTTCTCCCAAGGTCATTTAGAATGTATGTCCTAATTTTATAAAATTTTTGCGACAGTTCTGTTGGGATGTTGTCAGATAATTGTAGTTTCCATACTAGTTGGGACTATAAGAGCCTCAAATTGGGTCTAAAGCTTTATGACATATGAATTTGTAAGGAAAACAATAGTGAGTTCATTCAGTGGAACCATATGATCAAAATAGATAGGTGTCTTCTACCTAACCATGAAAAGGGGAAAAACAAGAACTGCAGTTCCTGGCAAAAAAAAAAAAAAGACTCTCTCTCAAGAGGGCAAGGATTAAAACAGATAAAGGAAAAGAGAATGTATAGTGTATTTCTAACAGGAAGTTGCAACAATGGAGGGAATTTCTGGAACGTTTTGATTATTGCTATTTTACACACCTTACACAACATGGGCTTTCAGTGTTTTATAAACTGTATAGGCAAGCATTTATTTTCTCACAGAGTTTAGTCTGTTTAATGAATTATATGTAGGATAAGTAAGCAGATTTAAAAAAAGTCCTCTTTTGAAAGAGCAACACTGTCTTCATTTATTGTTAAATATTCTCTGATACTAAGGAAGAGAAAAATGCATTAATCATTCTTTTGTGTCAGGTGTGCCTATTCCTGAGGCACATGTGGGAGGAACCATATATTAAAAACCAAACTGCAACATGTTTATGTATGTACGTGATATATTTCATAATTAAATGTGTACACTTAATCTGCTTTAGCCATCAAAGCTCTATTTAATTCAATTTAATGCTGTTTTTGCCATAGCATGATTAACATTTTAAAGTTTTGTTTTAGATTTGTTTTGTAAACAAAACACACAGCTCTTGAATTATAATAATAATTACTGCTCTGTCTTAGACTATTTCTTAGAAAACATAGCAGTTCATAATGGAGATGTGTTAGTCAGTTTTGTGGAGGATTTATTTCTCATTTTTTTCTCAGAGCAACAGAGAAACCACTAAAGTAATAGAAAAGAAGAATGTTTAAGATGTCAAATTATGCTTCCTCTCCATGAGTGTGGAAAATAAGGAATTGGGTATATTAAATTTATTGGTCACGCATATTAGAAAAAGACACATGAATGCCTTTGAATATAATGTTTGTATTTTGAAATTTACCTAGATTTAAGTGCCTTTATCAAAAAGCATCTAACATTGACCTGACTTAGCTATTTTTGATGCAGCTTTTTGTCCAATAGATTTTATCAATCAGCATCAAATCACTTACATATATTATTTAATATTATTTCAAGCTTTAAGCTATTTAGGAACTTTGTCTTATACATTTCAAGAGTAGTATTCTCACATAATGAAATATATGTGGAAACAAGTGTTTGTGAATTCATAATGAGTTTTCTTCTCTCTATTTTTTATTCTCAAGTATTCCATTTAAAATCCTTTCATTTGTTTTTCAGGTTGTTGAGGGTTTTTTTTTCCCTGTAACTGATCAGCAATTTTAATTATTGCTATTGTTTATTGTTTGCATCATAGGGTCAAAGAGAATAAGTGATAGTGAAGTCTCTGACTATGACTGTGATGATGGAATTGGTGTTGTATCAGGTAAGAATTTCTGAATTATTTTATAGTATTAAGAAGGAAGTGAAACTCATCATTAATTACCAATAAATAAGTAGATAGATAGGTAGATGGATAGATAGGTAGATGGATGGATGGATAGATAGGTAGGTAGACAGATAGATAGATAGATAAGTAGGTAGACAGGTAGATAGATAAAGAACTTGCCTCTTTATCCCCCCAAAACAGCCTTTTGGCAGTTTAAATTGAATAATTCTGGTTGCTGGAATACCTGTACCAATTGTTAGATTAAATGTTCTTATTGAAAGATGTCAGATAAGTAAACACCAATTTTCTATTTTTAAATTACTAAATAATAAGGATCTCACTATAAATTATATAACTGAAATTTCTTTATACTTCACTAACAGTGTGTGGGGGAAAAATACAGTCTTTTTGACATCACTGTATATTCAAAGATGTCAAATATTTGAATGAATTTTTTGAAATGTTTTTATTGTTGTTATGTTAAGTATCGGGTTCAGCTACATTTTGAACTTATGATATTATAGTTTAAAATATTGTCTCATTTATGGTTAGAAATTTATTTGATAATTTAATATTTAGGTAAGTAGCTACTTTTTAATAAATTCTGGAAAAATATTTATATATATTATTCTCCAAATATTATAGAAATATTTGAATCTCTTCTTCTTGGAGGTTAGCCTAACAAACAACATAAGCATAGCTAATTTTGCCCTGAACAAAATGTCCTATTGAATATAAGACATGCTGCTTTTGGATCACTGACTGATCATTTCTGTTGGACAGTTTTTGTTAGAGTATGAGCCCATTTGCATGCTATCAGTGTATTACTTTTTAAAAACTCAGTAACTATCTTTTAGCCTTTATTTTTTGCACTAAGGGTGAATGATGTATTAATTCACTAAGACTGAAAAAATAGTTTTCACGTTTTATGTTTTGTGAATTAAACCTCAATAAAGTCATATTTCTCATGACCTCTTGCTTGGAGATCGTTAGTATATACTGTTTCCTGCTTCTACTCTAGCTCTTTGTTAATTGACTTTTCAGCTTCTTCTCTTTATCAGATTGTCTTCATCCAAATTATTTTCCTTCATGTCATTAAAGCTCTTTATGTTGATGTGACTTGGGGCACATATCAATTCTTCTATTTTCTGTTTCTAAGATGACAAAAAAAAGATCATTTTATTATTTTTCTCTGTTAAAGGAAATGTATCTTTAAAAACTTTTCAGGAATCATTTGTTATTTGGGATAATACCTTCTGAAATAATTTTTGCTATTACAGAATAGTATTTAGAAAACCGACACAATTAAATGTGTTTACCCTGGGTTCATTATTTTTTTACTGTCATAAAACATCATCTTTTCTTGTGTCAACATTATTATAAATTCTTTTTATACATAATGAATCATTTAATAATCCACTGAAGAGAAACGACTGCTGTGTAATATCCTATGTTTTCCTATTTTGAATCCAGTATAATTTTTGAGACATAGTTTTCTCATCATATACTTTAATAATGCATTTAAAAATAACTTGTCAAAAGCTACAATACTATAATCCTGATTCTGATATTTTCAAAGATACGGTGATGACTTCGAGTCCTTGGAACCTCTCAGAGTTTATATATTTACTTAAAGTGGTATTCAGAGTGCTTTCTAATATTGCTCGACTATAGACATTAGAAACTTTTGTGAAGTTAATCATTTTATTTATAATTGTTGAGAACCATTTGAAGCTCTTCTAAGTCACTGAAGAGATGAAAATGTTTTTAGGATAAACTTGAGTCTTTTATTGAAGATTACTAACTGCATAAAAAAGTTTTACTCTACCTAGCATAGTGCCTTGGACATAGTAGCTATCTAAATATTTGAATATTTGTCATTTCTTTCCAGTTTAAGTGTTTATAAAATATTACTTTATCTTAGTATTATGCTTTAGTCATTGTGCTCTACATTTCATATACTCAGAGCCTTTCAACTTTACCAGCATTTTATGTTTTTTAGTAAAGTACAAAATGCAAAAGATCTTATTGTGTAGATAACTATAATCTTACTGTTTCCACCTTTAGATTATCGACACAATGGCCGAGATCTTCAAAGCTCGACATTGTCAGTGCCAGAACAAGTAATGTCATCAAACCATTGTTCACCATCAGGGTCTCCTCACCGAGTAGATGTTATAGGAAGGACTAGGTCATGGTCACCCAGTGTCCCTCCCCCACAAAGGTAAGATTGTATACATATTTTATTTGTAGGATGATGTTACAAGCCTATTTATCATAAAGTATTATCATAAATTTCTACAGATAGTAAGTTTTTGTAGAAAAAATTACATAAGGAAAAACATACTATTTAATAGCCTATGTAATAAGAGTAATATGAAATATGGGCTTCTTTGTAACTTTGGGTGACATTTTATTGTAAATTCATAATTATAAAGAAGATTCAACTTTCAGCTTCATATAAATAAATATTAAGCAGCTCTAGTTAAACCCAACTAATTACACTCATGAATGATATACATATTGATAATTTAAGGAAAAGGAAAAAATAAACAGTTAATAGTGCCTTAAAATTAAGAACAATCATGCAAAGACTATAAGGGAATGCACAGGCAGAGGGAAGAATTGCTTGGAAAACCTGCAACTCCAGGTCTTAGCATAGTGGAAAACTGATCAATCCAGTTAAGTACAGAAACACTTAATGGAGTAAGAATCATGCAAATAATGTTTCCTAGCAGGAAATATGTGCATAATTTCACATTTTATATACTTGCAGTGTTTAAAGAAATTTGAAATCTCAGAATAACAGCCTTGTATCACTTACTTTAAATGAGTAATTGAGTTAGTTTCAGACTTTTAGACTTAGAATTTTTAATTGTAGTCTTAATTTTATATATGGTATTGGACTATCTAAGAGAACAAGATTTATTATATTTATAAATTTAACTTTAAAAGGATATTAAGTACTTTAAAAGTGTTTACTTAATTTAGATAACTTAAGTAATTAAAAAGAAAATCTAATGTATTACATTTTTAAACAGAGTTTAAAATGTTTGCAGATGTTGAATTAACTGAGTTTTTTTGTAAATGGGACAAAAATTATTAAAAAGTCTTCTGAAAAGTAATTGCTTAAATGTGGCAGACCTATCAGTAGATTAATAAAATTTGTAATCTGAAATTTAAAGTACAAGAAGGAACAAGATTTTGAATTTGTAGCTTTAATAAATTAAGCCCTTCCTCTTTGGGAAAAAAAAAAAGAATGCTTGACTTTTACCAAGGAGAGAATATTTGAACATGCCAATAGAAAATCAGTATGGGTTTCAGATTCGATTCAACCGCGCTTAATAGAAGGACCATAATAACAGGAGCTCGTGTAAAAGGTTTATTGTATCATGAAAAAGAACTATGTAAGTAGACAATCCAAGTCAAGGATGGTAGTTTACAAAAACAGTCATTGATTAATTGTAAAGACTTCAGTTTAGATTTAAAAAAAACAAATAGCAATCAGTATCCCTAAAGGAAGGTCCTCCAGTATATTGTGTGTAAGCAACATGCTGAATTCATTTTCTCCACACAAATCTGTTCTTCCCTCTGTACTTCGTGTATCATTACCATCACTAACACCTGGGAATCATCCCTTAATAGGCTTAATAATCCTATCTGTATCTCCATTGATATTAGCTTAATTTTATGTCGTACTTCTGTTAATAGCAACAATCTCCTAACTTCATTATCAGCCTCCTGTTGAAATTTATACCATTAGCCAGAGGTGCAATTGGTTAAAACAAAACAAAAAACTTGGACTTGACATTACACTGATTTTTGTCTTTTCCTACTATCTTTATTAATACACTTAATTTCTTAGTGTAGTATATGATTATGGTTTATTAAGATATTTAATGTAATGTGCTTTTTCAGTCGGAATGTGGAACAGGGACTTCGAGGGACACGCTCTACTACGGGACATTATAATACAATCAGCCGAATGGATAGACATCGTGTCATGGACGACCATTATTCTCCAGATAGAGACAGGTAAATATGATGAAATACTGTTAGACCTTATTATCATTGCTGCCTTCAGGAAGAAGGCATTACCATAAAATGTTTTCATCCTGAACTTGGGTATTTCTTATCTCAGTTTCTAAAACAATATGCTTCCTTAACAATGCCTACACTGATTCTTATGACTGCCACATCATTAAGAAAAATTAAAGAAAAACAACCTTTTCTTTAGTAAGAAAAAAAGTTTAGTTTACTCTTGCAATTTTGGTACTTTGTTAAATCAAACCAATTAGTGAATTTGCACATGAGGTTATGAAGCTAATCATAATGAGAAGAAGATGTTTTATTATTTTTACCTTATCATAACCAATTATTATATAGAAAAATACTTTCATGAGACAATAGACTTAAAGTCTTTTACACTCATCAGGGAAATCATTGTGACTTCTTACATATAAAAATGTTGAGACAAGTCTGGTTTGTTAGGAAACAGACACAAAAACTGATTCATGAAGAGGTTTTTCCTCATGGCTTTCAGTAAACCTTTTAAGCATTTTAAAGAATTAGGCTTGTTGACTGCTGCATTTGGAAGAATGCTCTGAATTTGTTCAATTAAATGTGACATACTTAGAAGTAATATGGTATGTTTCAATACATGCATTAATTACTATTTTTTTAAGTTAAGTAAATTGATTAAACCTCTAATTTTGGTTTGGTTATATATAAAATGAAAAATGCTGTGATATTTCCCCCAAACTATCAAATGGGTTTAAGATAAGGATTAGGAAAAAAAACTTAATGTACTATTCAGAGAATATTGTTATAAAATAACAAGGGAACTCAGAAATCTCTTTGTATGTATCCTAAACTAATTTTAGTAAAAACCTTCGGGGGGGTTTAAATCAACTGCTAGGAAAATTTGTTCTCAGTATTTACAAATTTCATTGTTTTGTCTAAATCTAGAGTTATTTATACTCAATTTGTGCTTATAATTTCATTGTGTTCAAATACACATTTAAAGATAAGACAGGGGATATCTTCAATCGTGTCAAACAAGTATTGGGTTTTGTGTCTGAGATCTAAGAAGAAATAGGAAGTTATTAAATTAACATCTTTATTAGTGTTGAATGAAAGTTAATGTTTTTTTCTTTTAAATTTATTTGACTTTTTCATAGTGATCTTTAGGAGTAATTATAGGCATGCTACCTATAGAAATTGATGCTTATGAAGTACAGTAATAGTGAAAGAAAGGTGACTATACTGGTATTATTAGGCGTTGGAAGGAGTCATATTAGGGTGAGTGAATGAGTTTTTTTGTTACCTAATAGAACTTCAATGAGTTTGACAATTTCAGGAAATTATTTATATGGTGATTTATTGACTCCTTGTTCATTGAAGTTTTATAAAGGAAATGATGACGGAGAGAAGTCTGAAATGACTTTAAATCTTTCAGGCTTTTGTCAAATGGACTATATTTTTTCTGAGGACAGTATGGTCTAAATCTTGCAGAGAAGAATATAATAAAATTAACCTCTAAAATTATACTTACACACAAAAATGACCACTACATATCAAACACATTATTTTATCAATATTTTAAAGAAAAAAATTGCTATTAAATCCTTGGTGACTAATCCTTGGTATTAGTTAATATTTGAATTAGTCATAATTGAAATGTTATATTTTTCTCATTTATAACTTTATGAATCTTTTAGTTTAGCAAAAATATTCAAGTAATTCAGAAGTTTTGGGGGAAATTGATCTGTGTGGCTTTATTATTAGAGTGCTATAGATTACCAGATTATAATTATTCTTAGTTGTGAACTGTTTTAGGTCACATTAAACAAAGAGTTTTTAGTTTCTGTTTTATCCGAATATTCTAAAAACTGTACAATAATAGAATGCATGTGAACTCATTGTAATTATTATGTACTGGCTAGAAGGCAAGAATGCTCTAGAATTCTTACAGTGAATTCTCATGAACAGCATTTTATAGAATCCGTCAATAATACTGTTGATTTAAAAGCCTAAAATAATTTCCTTTGAGATCATAAGTGAAATTTAGTTACTTTCGGTAGTGCGTCACTTTTGTCAGTAAAAATTGACCCACTGGATCATAATAGTATTGCATGGAAGGTACACCTTTCCATAGGATCTGAAATTAAATGGCACTGGATTTGAATTTAGTCTTTTTATCACTTGCTAGCTGTGTGTATGTGTATGCTAACCTCTTTGGCACTCAATTTCCTTATCTATAAAACTAGAAAATTTATACCAATTTTATAGGGTTATTGCGTAGATTGGGTGACACAGGACTTCCAGTTGCATGGTATGTACTCAAAAAATGTGCTTTACTCTTAACATTTTAAAAGGATCTTTTGGTTTACAAATAATTTACATTTTAATGTTCTTATCAATTAAGCAGAGAAAAGAGAAATCAGTAATTCAAGTGTTTTTAAGAGGTTTGTAGAGAATGTAGGACGTGAGTTGGACCTCGAAAATGGGCATATTTATTCAGGCGAGGACAGGAGCAAAGATGCAGAGGCAGAATGCATATGTACATCCATGTACCCAGTACAAAGGATATGGGACTTGGGGACATATTGGAAGTTGTGAATAAAGATAATGGCTTTTTACATTGGTTATACTGGAGGAGATGATGCCATTTGACATTAACTAACGGTACCTGGTTAAAGTTAAGTGGCATAAGAACGAAATACAGTATTCATATCCTTTTCTTATAGGTAATGTAAAAAGAATTATATTTAGAAATTTGATTGGATCTTTATTTCTTGGCACATCTCACTTTATAATCATTAGTCAAAATCCTATTCTGTTTTGAAAATAAAGTAGGTTCATTACAAGTAATTGAGAAACTTGGATATAGGGATATTAGTCAAAAATGATTAGTTGTAATGGACATCTTTCATCTTCCTCTCCATCCCCCCTACTTTTTGGTTTTCTCTAATTTCTCTGGTAAATCTTGGTAACTACTACAATTACAAACATAATTTTCCCAGGGCAAACTATATGACTTTAGTATTAGAAATCACTTCAAGAGCTTATTTGTTTACATGAGTTACTTTACTATTTGGATAAGTATAGAGTACTAGGTACTATTTCTGTACATGTCAGAGATATCCTGCAGTCCACATTTTTATGTCTATCCAAGAGGCCAAAATATATTAGATGCATTTATTTACATGGAGTATACTTTTAGCATAATAATAAAAAATATATAATTAACACTGGCAGAAGATACATTATTTCATAAACTTTTTTGTGCATTCAGTTAATGCATTTATATTCTAAAAAGAAAAATGACCTATTATATGGATTTCTGAAGTACCTCACACACTTATGCTATTTCCCTACTCTTTATCAGACAACCAGCTACCAGAAAGTGCCAAACATACCCATAACTATTTATAGTTTTTTTGGTTCTTTCAGTTATCAACTATGAGAGAAATACATCTCTGAAAGTTTGAAAATATAGAGAAAGTAAGTGAAAAGAGAGAATTTACCTTACAAAAATAATATAACTTCTTATTTATCATATTTCAGTAATACATTTTAACATAGTTAAATCATAGTATATTTTAGGATCTATAAAGTAGCAAGACATTAACAATATTAAAGACACTGAGTGGAAAGTTTTGTATTAAGTTGAGATTGTTGGAAACTTAGCTTTCAAAACTACAGGTTACTTAAGAATAAGATATTTTATCTCCTCCTTTTGCAGTCCTTTTTGTATATGTGGTAGTTCCTAAAAGGGGACATTCAGGCTAATTAAATACAATGGAAGGATGATTCATTATAATATGATTTTGTTTTGTCTTCAAAGATTATATTTTTTATTAAGAATCAAAGTGTATCAAGAAATTTGATCAGTAATCTTGTTCAGTTCTTTGAATAGTGATTTTTTATCATAATTTGACAATCTGTAACTTCTTTTTTTGTCTTTTCAAAATTTAATCATTCTTTTAGTTTTCTATTTTATTCTTTTACAATGAAATACTACTCTGCTCAATTTTTTTTTAATTTGTATTAAATGCAGTTTTTATTATAACTTTTATTTCTTTAATGCATTATATTTATTCAAGACAGTATTTATAGCTAAGATTTCAAAGTCCATTAATTTGGGGAGAAAAGTAAGCACGGTTTAATGGAGAAGTGTAAATAAAATGTTTTTAAGTTGTACCAAGTGTGTGTAACAAAGGGCTTTGCATACATCTCTGTATCTTAGGTAGATTTTAGGGGGCTTACCAAAGCAGTATGTTTAATTTTATGTAATATACATAGATGCATTCTTTTATTTTCCACTCAGTCTCAAGGGAGATTATGACTAGATTAGGTCAAAAGGTATAATATGTCTATAGAAAAGTATATAGTCACAGTTCTCCAAAGAAACAAAACTAATAGAATAGATGGATAAATACAGACATACATACATACATACATACATACATACATAGTGAGAAATTGGCTCTCATGATTGTGCAGGCTGAAAAGTTCTACTATCTGCTGTCTGCAACCTTAAGACCCATGAAATTGCGGTGTAATTTAGTCTGAGTCCATAGACCTGAGAAGCAGGGGAGCCTATGTTATAAATTTCAGTCAGAGGACCAGAGAGTTATGAGATGCTTAGCTCAAAAGTGAGAAAGGAAAAAAGGCCACAAAAACAGACATAGGGATCTATGGATCAGAATAGAGAGCCCAGAAATAAAATCACACACCTAAGGTCAATTAATGTTAAATGACAAAGGAGGTAAAAATATACAATGGAGAAAAGATAGCCTCTTCAGGAAGTGACTTTGGGAAGGTTGGACAGCCACTTGTAAATCAATGAAGTTAAAACTTTCCCTCACACCATACACAAAAATAAACGCAAAATGGCTTAAAAGACTGAAAACATAAGATAAGACACTATAAACTTCCTAGAAGAAAACATAGGCAAAACATTCTCTGACATAATCTTAGCAGTGTTCTCCTAGAGCAGTCTATAAAGGCAATAGAAATAAAAGCAAGAATAAACAAATGGTACCTAATTAAACTTAGAAGCTTTTGCACAGCAAAGGAAACCATAAACAAAATGAAAGGACAACCTATGGACTGGGAGAAAATATTTGCAAATGATGCAACTGACAAGGGCTTAATTTCCAGAATATATAAACACCTCATACAACTCAATAACAAAAAAGATGAACAACCCAATCAAAAATTGGACAGAAGACCTAAACAAACACTTCTCCAAATGAACACATACAATTGGCCAATAGGCACATGAAAAAAATGCTTATTATTGCTAACCATTAGAGAAAAGTAAATCAAAACTACAGTGAGGTATCACCTCACACCAGTCAGAATGGCCATCATTAAAAAGTCCACAAACAATAAATGCTGGAGAGGGTGTGGAGAAAAGGGAACCCTCCTGCACTGTTGATTGGAGAGTAATTTGGTGCAGCCATTATAGAAAGCAGTATGGAGATTCCTTAAAAAACTAAAAATAGAGTTACCATATGATCCAGCAATCCCATTCCTGGGCATATATCCAGAGGAAACTCTAATTCTAAAAGATACACTCCAGTGTTCACAGCAGCACTATTTATAATAGTCAAGACATGGAAACAACCTAAATATCCATTGACAAATGATGGATAAAAGCGATATGGTATATATACACAATGGAATACTACTCAGCCATAAAAAGAATGAAATAATGCCATTTTCAGCAATGTGGATGGACCTGGAGATTGTTATACTAAGTGAAGTAAGCCAGAAAGAGAAAGAAAAATATCATATGATATCACTTATATGTGGAATCAAAAAAAATGAGAAATGTTATTTACCAAACAGAAACAGACTTACAGACATAGAAAACAAACTTGTGATTTCCAGAGGGCAACAGGGATGGTGGGTACAGGGATAAATTGGGAGTTTGAGATTGGAAGACACTAACTTCTATATATGAAATAGATAAACAGCAATGTCCTTGTATAGCACACGGAACTATATTCAATACATTGTAATAACCTATAATGAAAAAGAATATGAGAAGGAATACTCAAATGAGAATCTCATCTAGATACACCCTCACAGACACACCCAGAAATACTGGTTAATGTGGGTACCCCTTGGCCAGTTAAACTGACACATAAAATTAACCACCACAAAAAGAGAAACAAAGTAAACTGCTGCTCTGTGAAGGTTATTCTTGTTTAATGTTTTCTTTGGCTTATAGGGGCAAAATTAACTGTAAGTTTCCTCAAGGAAAATATTAGAAATTGGATGACAATATATAAGTTCTATGAATATTAAAAATTTTAACATGCTTTGAATCTGATGCATTTTTGTTACACTTAAGTAATTTTTAGAGGAAGTCTGTTCTTTTTAAATACAATATCCCAGCCTCACTACTGTTGGGTATTCTTTCTACTCTTTGTAAAGCTAGGAATATCTCTTTTTGATACTATTTTCCTTATTTTCTTTTACTACATTGGTTTGTAATCTTCTGTTTACATTTCTAGAATATTTCTATGATCACATGAACCACTATTCTCTTTGGAGAGTAGGTTCACCATGAAAACAACATAATTCTGTTTTTACTTTTTATTTCAACCCAAAGTATATTTATTGAGTGGGTCAGCTATTGTGCACAAAGATTTAAAATAGACATTATCTTGGTTTAGCTCAATGGATTATTCAACTGATTATGCCAATTAATTTATACCAACTAATTATAAAATGTAGAAGACGTGAGGTCTAAGCATAATAGTATTGGAACAGATTGGAGAGAAAATTATTTGCTTGGATGTATTGGGAAGAGCTTCAAGAAGAATTTGGACTTCAAAGATGAGTAGAAGTTTGAAAGGCAATGAAGTGGAGACAGAGAAGGACAGATGGACTTCTTGGGAAAGTGATAAGCGTGAACAAAGTCTTGGAGTTAGAAAGTATGGGATTTATTTAGAGAATCTTAGGTAGTCTGGTGGACCTATATAAAAAGTTATGGTGTGGGAAAAGGGAAGTAATTGGAGAAGATTGAAAATAGCTTAGAACTTAATTTGTATGCCATTTTAAGGAATATATACTTTTTTACTTTTTTTTTTTTTTGAAATGGGAAGGCACTAAAGGATTTGGAGCAGGATATCTACATGATCTGAAGCGTAATTTGTAAATACACTTCCATAGGTAGGGTGGAGAGTGGATTAGATCAGGAGAGGGCTGGGATCTAAAAGGAGGCCTAATAGAAGGTTATTTCAACGGACATGATAAGCCTGATGTAAGGTATTAGCAGGAGAAAAGAAAAAGACAGGACAAATTTGAGTTATTGGACATTAGACCTGGCAATGTTCATAAATCAACTGAATGTGGAAAATAAGGAAAGTGGAGGAGTTAAATTTTGAGATTTTGAAGCTTGGTTTATTAAGTAAATATTTAAATCCTTAGTTAAAACTGAGATTACAAGAAAAGGAATAGCTGAAGTATTATATTAAGTTACAGTGGGGAATTAAAGAATTGTATTTGAAGCTAGAAAGGCCTTTAGAGATTGTAGGGTCCAAGGTTCTAAAGAGGCACCTGAAGCACTGCTGCTGTACGCAAGGTTGAAGCCAAACGGATACGGTTTAATCTTCTCACTCCCTCTGCAGCACAGAGCCATTCTGATTTCATCAGATTCTTAAATTTTGCTTTTACATAAAATTTTGTTTGAAGAAAACAAGTGGTCTTCTCAATAAAAAAGTTGGAAAACTACTGCTCCAGCCCCCTTATTTCACAAATGCAGCACCAGATGTCCGAATAGGCAAATGTCTTGCTCAAGTCTTACAATTAACATGTGTTTTTCTGAAATCCCTATATAACCCTTTAGCAGCCATGTGGAGAGCCCAGGAAGCCACTGGAAAGGTGAAACCCAAAGAAAAACCAAGGCTAAACCAAAGTGAGAGTTTACACTATAAAAACAAATAGTATCGTCCAGAAGGAATGTGTTGGAATATAAAGGTTGAGAAACAAATCTTGGGAAACCACTGCCTCTAAGGAATACAAAGTAAGGGAATCAGTAAGTGAAATGGATAAAGAAGCAGTTAGATAGATGGGCCACCAGGACAAAGTGTACATGTTAAAAGCCTGATTTGTGGCTTAAGAAAAGCCCTGAGTTTGAAACTCAGTCTTTCAACTTAACTATGTGGCTGTGCGTAAGCACTCAGCCTGTTTCTCTGTCTTGGGAATACTAGAACCTATCTCAAAGAGTTGTTAGGAGAGAAGTAAAAGAGATAACACAGACAAAGCTTTAGCAGAGTACTTGGCACATAGTTACATGTTAAATATTATTTTTAGTAGCTAGAGAGGATAGTGTTTCAGAAACTGAGAGACAGTGTCAAGAAATAGAGGTTGAAAATCAGTGTCTAAAATTATAGGTAAGTGTAGTATGATGAAGATCAAGAGGAAATTAAATGATTTTTTAGGATTTCACAGGTAAAATTCACAAGATAGCTTCAAGAGGACGGAAGAGGCAGAAGTCAAATTACAGTAAGCTTTGAGCGTGACTGAGAGTATGAAAGTGAATTTTAGAAGAAAGTAAGGAAGAATTGTAGATACGTCTAAGATGTTTTGTAATGAAAGCAAAGTCAGAGGAAAGAAAGGTTAGTGAAGCTTTTATTTTTAGGATTAAGTGCAGTTGTGGAAGGGAAAGCATGAGACAAAATGAATGAAGCAAGGTCATGTGAAAAGTAGGATTACAAGCAGAGGAATTTCTTCCTTTATTGCAGAAGAAAAGGACTAGTGAAGATATAAATATATATGTAGTCTATATTTAGAGGTAGAAGTATGGATATTGAGAGTTCAAGGTTGGTTTCCATCTTTTACTGAAACATAATGATCATCTGCCAAAATAGTGTTTTGACATGAAAGGTTTAAAAAAAATAGAAAAGTTTGAATTAGTGCTATAGAAAGAAGAGAATCAGCTCCTGAGGGGTGAAAAGGTCAATGTGCTACTTTCCAGTAGTCATGAGGCATGAAATGCAGCAGAGCCAGTAAACACGTAATAAACATAGTGAATGGAAAAATGAATAGCATCCAAAACATTTAGAAAATAAAAGTAATAATCAAGTAAAGATATTCTGAATCAATTTGTTCCTCACTTAATGGAATTTTATAAGCCCTTTTGGTTATTTTTAATTATTAATGATTGAAGAAGAAATAATTGCCTTATAAAATCTCCTAAGTGTTAGAAATTACTTTTATTGCTTTCTTCTTAAACTTTCTGGTTATTTTATTATTTTTCTCTTCCTACTTTTCCTCTTAAAAAATGAGAAAGCATCTGTACTGTGTAATATTTTATAGTTGGTGCTGAAGATGTTTGAGTGATAATTGATAAAATTTTATTTTGAAATATTGTTTAAATCTCAATTTGTTACATTTTGTTGTGTTTTGTTTTGGAGTCCTTAGAATAGTTTAACCTTTAGCACTGCCATGTTACAGTGCACATTGGGAGAAAGGAGCAAGCTTTCCAGTGACAATTTTCATTTGCTTTGCTTACTGTCTGCTTATCTTTTTTGAATCTCACTTTAAAAAATCAAACTCTACCTTCTCATTTCTTTCCTGAGTCTCATTTATATTCTTGTTTCTGCCATGCTTGCAGTCATTTTCTTACTCTACCTCGCTCCAGATATAATCAGACCATTGAACATCATCACAGGGACGGCAGGTATATTTTTCTTACAATTGAGTCTGTCCGTAGAATTGCATGTGCCTGTCTATTGGTGTGATATAATTCACTTCTATTTCTGTTTTTTGTATATACATAGTGGTTATAGATGAAATATATAAATATTATCCTTATAAAACAGTAGGAAATAAAGCATATATAAACATTTCAATGGTGGTAAAATGTCAAAATGTCAAAAATGTCCCTTACTGGGCTGAATCATCTCTTCGATGATTCTAAAAATTTAGTTCATCAGGAATTACATTTGACTCTTATTACCTAGAAAGGTAGAATAATAGTATTATTAAAAATTAATAGCAATTAATAGCTCATCTTCCTCTGCAGAGTTCATAATTAGACATTTAAACAGCATTAGTTGATTGGTATATAATCTTAACAACCAACTTCCCCCAGCTCCCTCCACAATTGAGTCAGTCCTTTAAAGTACTTAGCTTGAGCTGAAGTTTTGTAGGCTAAACTTAGGTTTATGGTTATCTTATCAAAGGCTATGGTCTACTCATTAGTCATAGCAGATGGTCCTGGATCTGTGGAGAATACTGAGTCTGTGGCAAAATCTTTGTTCATTTCTAATCTACCACCATTCTTCTTATATTGAATGGAAATGTCAATTACCTGACATTTAACCTAAAGGGAGATTAATTTTCTATTTAATCCTAGAAGGAAATCTAGCAGGGAAAGAAGGTCTCCAAAGCTTGCAGTTTCTCAGGGCTAAATGGAGCTTTAGGGATTTGAGTCAGTTCAGTGGCATTTTGAGGCCCTGTAGGCAGAGACAAGAACGGCAATGATAATGTGGTTGTGGGCTCAGCTGTATAGATAAGCAATTATTTGTTGTACTCACTCTGACTATTGTTTCAAAGTGGTTTAGGTTATGTTTAGACCACTTTTATCCTATCAGTTAACTAAAAGTTGATAATGATATGCAATATAATGTATATGTGCAATCAAACTGTAATAATTCTACCTAATAACACTGAAAAAGAAAAAAAAACAGTTGATAGTGATAGAGCTTAGAAAAAATAATTGAAAATAATGGGTAAATTCCTAAGGATTGAATTCACTTAGACAAATGTGGAAGGGAACATAAGAAATAACATCAACACTAAATCCTAATAATTCAAGTTTTGTGATGTCTTTCAGTAAACATAATTTAAATTAAGTACCTTCCAGTTTATTGCATGATAGTGGTTATTGCTATATTTTATTTTCTTTTACGTTTCTCAATCTCTTTCCTGTTATTTTGCTTCAGTACTAAGTAGTTCTTTTTTGTTGTTAATGTCTTTTATTTTTACTATTGCTGTATATTACATTCATACTGTTTTTTTGGTTGCAATGATTATACACTTACCTTACAAATATTGAAAAAGTTGTGTAACTATCCTTATAATTAGCCAAGACCTTTTTTAAGGTGGGTGGCATGAATGAGACATTACTGATTATAAGATTATTTTTATGCCGGTATCTTTTCATTTAAATGTAAATTAAAATTATGCACCCCATTAGTTGTTTATATTCTGCATTTTTCTTAGTTATCAATAAGTAGATTTCTGCTTTGTATTGTTTATTCTTTCAGTAAGCCAACACAGATGGAATCAGTTCTTGATCAGTTCTAGGTTGATTATCAATTTCATATACTTACTCAGCTCTTAACCTCAGCCTACCTGGTCTGTTTTGAAAGATACATTTCTGAATTGTCTTTTGTGCCATAATTTAATTTGTGGTCAGGAAACACAATATCATTAATGTTTATATTAAAGCAAAACACAGTTGGGAAAATCAGTTTTAGAAATCAAGTTATCAAATAACTTACTGTAAGATTTACTGTCATTTAAATGATTTAAATTTGTGAGTCTTGCAGAAAAATTGGATATATTTTGTAAGAATGAACCTCTGTAGTTGCTTTTAAAAATACTATGTTTTATCATTATTAATTTGATACATACAAGAGAAAGTATGCACGTTTCAAAGCATGGTAATAAAATAAACATCCATGAATCTTCTACCCAAATTGAGAACCAGAATATATGGTTATGTTTCTTGCATCTACCCATAGTTCCTTTCCTATTGCATTCGTGTGTCTCTTTCACAGAAATAGTAAATGCTATACTGAATTTTCAGTTTAACATTTCCTTCCTTTGTTTTTTAAAAGTGACTTTGATCACTTATTTCACTCTGCTAATTTTCTAAGTTACTTAGTCCCTCTGACAAACATTTCATTCCACTCTGAGATTCTGGCGATTGTTGAAGATGTAAAAGCTCATCTAGTCACCTACCCCTTCTCCTTTATTTATTACCATGACGTTCTGTGCTTCTTGTTTAACCCTTGTATGTGATGCAACTGAGCACAACCATCCATTACCCTCACACATTGATGTCATTGGTTGACCCCTTGATTATGTCATTTTGTTGACTGAAGAGGATTTTAGCACTTGGGTTTAGTCTTCCTCTTTATCACAATTACTGCCATCAACCTGAGTGATGTTAGCATTCACCTGAATGATCTGTTCGGCATCCAGTCACTTCCTTGCCTATCTCAAATTGGAGGTAGAGAACTTTACACCCAATTCTATTTCAGTCACTCCCCTAACCATGCTCTGAATCTTATAATTTGAAATTGTTCTACCTTTGAAAACTTTAAAATTTTTATACGACTTTTAAAGGTTACTTTACATTTACAGTTATTACAAAATACTTTACTCTTGGATAAGAACACATGGTTCTTTCTTATTCTCCCATTGAGTTACTTTTAACGCAGTAGAAGACTCTAGTCTCTTTACCCCTTTACCTTTCCCAGCTATTCTCCACTTTTCTTTACTTACTTACATACCCAGAGGTTGAATCCATTCTCAGAAATATCCTCGGTCCCTTTGCTACATTGTTATTCTTTTACCTATTTGATAAAGACCAAATCTGGATCTGTCTCTTTCTCTTGCTGAATGATTTTTTGATCTGAATGACCCAAATTCTCCCTAACTACCTACTTGAGAAAAAAATGACTGAACACTTAAAGGAAGAGTGACCTTTTTATTGAAGATTGTGAAAAGAATAGAAAGAAATTGGCGCCTTCTGAGTATCTGGTTTCCCAGTCTAGATCTCAAGGTTCCGTTTACTGTCTTGTTCTGGGAATTCCCTTTCTGTGAATAAATATGTGTTAATAGTTCCAAGTGGAGTGTAGTTTGGGTATATGAACTCTGGAATTTTCTGAATGGGGTAAATGCAATAAACTGAACATGGCATCCCCAGTATGTGATGAATCATAACCATTGGTCTCTCTACCCCATGTTTGTAAAATGAAAAATTATGAGTGCTGTCTCTTCCAAACAGATGAGTAGAAGCTTAAATAATGTTTGCTAAACTTCTTTTATATTACTTCAGGAAACAAATATTAATTAACATTAGGAGTCAAAACTTTTTTTCTTCTGGCCAGGTTATGCTGACCAGTACAAAATTATCTCTTGATTCATTGTGTATTTTAAAACACAGTCAACATTTAAACAAATATATTTAGAATGAATATCATGTTATTTTTAATTAATATCCCTTTGAGAGCTATCTTTTATTTTAATAAATGTATTTTTTGTATTTTAAAATTTACCTCATATCCTAATTTTTTTCCTGGTGTTTATCTCTACTTAAAGCTATAAAGCTTAATTATTTCTCTACTTAAAGCATATTAAGACATCATTG
Organism: Vicugna pacos; assembly: GCF_048564905.1. Lineage (NCBI taxonomy): Eukaryota > Metazoa > Chordata > Mammalia > Artiodactyla > Camelidae > Vicugna > Vicugna pacos. The sequence continues at coordinate 12,446,258 of NC_133011.1, forward strand.
ACATTGATGGTGGACAACATGGCAACTTTTATGTAAAGATGTGATGGAAGAGACAATAACTAGGCTGTATCTTAAAGGAAGATTTAGAATTATTTAGATTTATATGGAGGTAAGGTAGGATGTTGGTAGAAATTTAAAGAAATGTATGAGCAGAGTTACTAAAGTGGTAAAAACCATGTTTTAGCACTGTTAGAGCATTATCCACAAGGTGGGGAATAGCAAGAAATGAATCTGGACTGACAGAGATGGTCCCAATTATGAATAACCTTGTATGCCCTGTTAAGAAACTTAGATCTAAGATTGTAAGTGATAGAGGTAGTTTGAAGAATTTTAGTTTGAGGATGGCTATAATATATTTTTTCACTCTAGAATAATTACTCTAGAGACTATGTGGATGGTTAATTTGAGAGAAAAGGATATGAAAAGAGGTACTTATTGAGGTATTTGCCTTGGTCTAGAACAGTAGAAACTAATGGCCCGAACTAAGTAAGGTAGTGGATGGAGAAAGAAGATGAGAGTTAATCAATTAAAATCAATAATACGTAGTAAATAATGGGATTTGAATGTTGAGCGGGAGCAAAGTGTGAAGAAGCACTCCTAGTCTTAGAACCTGGGTGACTGGGTGCATGTGGTGCCTTAACAAAGATGGTGGGGATTGCTAGGAGAGGAAACAGTTTAGGTGAGAGACAAGTTCAGTTTTGGAATTACTGAGATAGCTAAGGAGAAACCTCTAGCAAGGAGTAAAATAAATAATTTCAAAGCTTAAAATTTAGGCTACGAAGAGCAGTTTGGGAACAAATTTGCTACTGGTGGGAAGTAGCCACAAAAATGAAAGTGAAATCAGCCAGAGAGGCAGCCCATGCGGTGAGGGCCAAGGTTTCCCTCTGCCATGGGAAACATTAACATTTAGTGGTAGACAGGACATAGTGAAGGAAGAAATGAGAAAAGTAAGAATAGCGAGGGCTGAAGAATAGTTTTAAGAAGGAAGAAATAATGTCAACAGTAAAAATAATAAATGAAAAATGCCCACTAAAGCTGTCAAGGGAGATGTCATTGGTGACTTCCATTAGGGCGATTTTGGAAGGGTGGTGAGGCTAAAAATGCAGATTGCAGCGGCCTGGGCTGTGACTGGGAGATAAGAAAATAAGTACATCAACGCTGGGTAGGGGTATGTGACGTCAGAGTAGGTTTCTTTCTTTTAGAATAAGAAACACATCATGTGTTTATAGGCTTGGAGGAAAGGATTTTTTAGGAACAAAAGATAAGTTGAAAACACGGAAAAAAGGATGGCTAGAAGGAAGGTTTTAGAGCAGTGGGTAGGACCAATCACATAGATGGAGTTTGTAAACATAAAGAAGTTCTTATTTACTGTTGAGACAGAAGGAAAATAGTTGGAACTAAGTAAGTTTTTAAAGGATGTTAAATTGAAGGTAATTATGTTTGATAACCTCAATTTTCTTGCTGCTGTAATTGAGATTACATGGTTGTGTTTTGAGACAAATTCCTGAGGGTAGATTCCTAGACGCTGAATATGATGTTTGATTGAAAATGAGATAGTTTAAAATAGTTGTCGGGTAAAAAAGTGATGGGAACTGATTAAATATAAGTAAAAAGATTTTTAGTGATACCACCACAGCAGATGTTGGAAACCATGAATTTGCAATGAGCCAACCTGTATGAATGTATGCTTTGCTTAAGCAATGCCAAGTTGCCTAGATGTAGAAAAATCAGATTATGGCAATGAATCACTTTTAGGGTTCTGATGAATTTTGGAAGATTTGGGTTAGAAGGGAATCTGAGTGTTGTTATTGGAGTGGTTCAGATTATCAGTCACAGAGTCTAGGATGGATAAGGAAGGAAGAAAAGCAAAGAGAGTGATATACATTGACCAGAATTTGAGGGACCAAGGAACCAAAAGTATCAAACGGAGATCAAGTAAAGTGGGGGTGAGATTGTAAAACACCTGACAGAATTAATTACCATATTTGGTTTGAGATATTGGTGATTAGTATTTCTGAGTTTGAATAATTTCATTGGATTCTAAGATCCACAGTATTTCCCCAGGAAGGGGTGTTGATGCAGGAAAAAAAGTGAGGATTATTGAACTTTTGAAGATCCAAGAGTTGTGGTTCAAGATTATTGAACAGTTTTCTGCACGTGCATTGAAATCTTCTAGAATTACCATAGGAATTAGGGTAAAGAAGATGGCTGACAACCAGTTCCCAAAATTATCAATGACTAAGACATAGTGATTGGAAGTTGAATAGATATTAGGAACCTGAATTAATAATGGATGTTACAGCTAAGTGGCATGCTTAACAAAAATAAGGACATGTACATTACAGTGGGAGAGTATGACCAGAGTGTTTCTAGGGAGCCAGTCTCTCCTGAATCCATGGACTATGAAATGTGAGAGAACAAGTAGCTTCTGCAGATGAGAGTTATATTGGAAGGAGAGTCTACAAGGTTGAACTAAATGCTATTTAAGGTAGAGATATGCAGAAACCATTCTGCAGAAAGGTTGATAACATAAGGAAGTGAGTTAGCAATGGATAAAGATTCTTGAAAATACAGCTGAGAGAATTAGAGAAGATTAAAACAGTACAGAAGAGAGTGCAGGAGATAAAGAAATTAGAGAGAAGATATCGGGAGTTAATTGGGCCTGCCCTTTTACTTAATATAAGAATTATAGAGATAAGATGCTTAAGTAGAAGTGATTTACCTCAAACATCCTAAATTTATCCTACGTTGTTTCGGTGCCAGAACTGGGAGTTATTTTTGTGCCAGAACTGAGTAAGGTCCTCTCAGGGTCTGACCTGGGATGGGAGTGGTGCTGAGGGCTGCCGCTGTGAGTTTGAAGAGAGGCAGTGAAGGGTCTTTTCTTAAGGTATTTGGGGCCATGACTAGGACTCTAATTAGAGGAAAGATTCTGACAAAACTAGTGGAGTCAGTGGAGGACAAGGTTCCTGTGTGGGACGTAGAATGTTTTCCTGTAGATGCTCTCTCCGAGAAGACCTCTCAGTAAATGTGATCAAATCCAAGTAATTCACACTTCTGAGCTACCCACCTTTTTGCCTTAATTTCTTTGCATTGTTACCAACCTTCTCCTTTCCTCTTAGCATTTTCTTCTCCGGCAAAACTGATCTTCCATTAGTGATTCTGACTGTAACCTTCCTTAATTTCCCTGGAATTCTCCACTAGTTATTTCTTGTTTCTCTTGCATTTCAGTCGCTCTTCCTTTAGTGATTTTGCTTTTCCTCCAGTTGTTGTCGAGGAGATTCCTGAAGTCTCTTAATAATCCTTTTCTGTCTGTTCTGCCACACCTTCAAACTCCCTTGAGAATGATCAGTTTCCTTCTCTTACTCAGGTCATGTTTCTTGCTTATGTATTTTTACATATGCTTTCTCCCACTTCCTCATTGGCTACTAAGCTTTAACACTCTACAGTTTGACCCCTGCTTCCAGCACTGTATTTTAAATGATTTTCTCGGTGGTTATTATTTGCTGTATCTTCTTCTGCCTCATTGCATCTGCTATTATTAATTGTTCTCTATTCAGCCTTTCTAATGCAGTTACTCTCCTAATTCTCATTATACCCCTTGCTCTTATCTCCTTCACTTCTTTCCCATTTCTCATGTCCTCGACTTCTTGTCCGTGTGTTATCCTATATTCTATCATCTCTATGGCTTTGGCCAAAACTTCTGATACCTAGTAGAGTGCCTGGCACATAATATGAATGCAGTAATAGTATTGAAAAGAATGAATGAATCAGTGAATAGTGAAATGTTAATACAATACAGTGACTTCTCAGACTTACCTGATAGCTCCATCTAATTGACATTTGTACAAGAATATTCTTGCAACACTTAACAAACTTAAGTCCAAACTGAAGTTACTCTCATTCTTCCTAAGAATTCTTTTCTTTCTGTTAATAAATCATCATTTCATTTTGAAGGCTGGAAATTTCAGGCATTTTCTTTGTTTTATTCATTTCTTTCCTTTAATTCATATGTTGATTTGCCAAACATTATAGAGAGAAAAAAACCCAGCTCTGCTGTCAAAGAAGTTAACAGGCTTTGAAATCAAGGAAGCTCAATTTAAGTTACAGCTAAAAAAAATATATCTAAATATGTGACTTTGACCAAGTTTCTGGGAGCCTTAGTTTGCTAATTTCTAAAATGAGAGACTGGAGTATGTAATTTTTGAGATTCCTTCTAACCTTAAAATTCTGTCTGTATAATTCTGTATATTTTGTACATTGTGGTTTATGTTTGTCATCCATACCTTCTCCTCTGTTTCCGATCTTCTACTACAAGTCAGCCTTTTTCTAGTCTAATTCATTTCGTATACTACTGCTGAATTCACCTTCTTAATTCATTAGTTAAAAATTACCTTTGTTCAGAACTTTTTGGTCATTCTCATTGAAAATTAACCCCTTAACTATGCATTTAAGATCTCTATAAAATGACTCCAAGCTAATTTCCTAACATTTGCCGCATTCTACCTTTTGTTATTTCTAGCATTTCCATTTGACTCTTTTTTTCCCCTCCAACCAGACTTACCATAACAAAATTCTGTGTACAAAGTGACCTAGACCTGCTGCTTTAAAACATGATCCTTTCTTACTAATATTTTGATAGGTCACGCCATACAGTATCAAAAAGTCCTTACTCTAAAACTAATAGAAAAATGCCCAATGCACATTAAATGAATGGACTAACTACTGGAGCTTTAATAACTCTTTAAGATAATTAATGTAAGTAGACTCTAGTCTATATGATAGGCTGCTGGAGGACTGATACAAGATGTCAAGAGGCCATGTTGTGCAATGCCACTGTGACACAAACATGTTTCTGGATAATAATATTCCTATTGTCTGATTCTAGATACACTATAGGAATATCATTGGGGTCAGAGGTTAGCTTATCTGCTTTCTGGGCTAGAACAGGTGTCACCCCAGTATGCTCATCTGACCGGGTCCCGCAGCAGCCCGGAATAAGTCCTGGTGAATCTGTAACAGGGCTCTGCCAATAGATGGATTCTTCATTGTGTCCTCGAAGCTACTCTAAAGTCACCTTCATCCTGCCCGCTGCCTGCAGGGAATTTGCACTATACTCTTTCCACTATCCATGTAAGGCTAGCAAAATGAAAGGAATGCTAGTTCACTGTTCAAAGTTGTCCAGTGAAACTGTTAAACATGGCACTCAGATATTCTAGAGGAAGGACCATGCCTCATCACGTTTACTCATATCATACAAGAACAATGCATAATTTGGTACTTTAGAGATTCATCTTTAAGATGTTTGTTATCTTACAGAATCTTTGAGGACCTGGGAAGGGAAAACATAGGGCCCAATACCTTGGTGAAATATCTTGAAGTTCTTACAATTGATACAGTGTTATTATACTTCAACATCCACTGAAAATGGAAACAAGATAGTAAAATAAGAATTTTATAGATTAAAGGTGGGATTTATATTATCTAGGGATTTTGAAAATACATATTTTAAAGATGTATTAAGTTGCTGCATGTTAATTGTTGCTGAGTAAATAATCCTGCTTGTTTGTGGTTTTGTTTGTGTTATTTTTTGAAGTAAAAATTAAATAACAATGAGAATTAGAACTACTTAATAAAATGCTCAAAATATCCTCAAGACATTAACATTTTACATGTTTCTGTGTGTGCATATTTTATAATACAGTATATCCTTATTGTTTAGTGTTGTATTTGTCCCTAATTTTCTTGAGAAAATTGGGATAATCTTTTCTTCTTGCTTTTTCCAATGATGACTATTTTTAAGAAAATACTTCTATAGATATGCGAACAGCTTACTTCTCTTTTTCATGATAAAATATGGTTATGAGAAATAGGAATATGTTTTTCTACATTAAAGGTGTCTTGTTTTCTCTTATTAATATAGGTATTATTACCATTTTCATATGTTAGGTTGTTATTAACTTGGCTGACTCTAGATACTGCTCTTATTTTAGAATAACCTCATTTACTTTTAACTAAAATACAGAGTTTAACTGAAGAGAAATGTTCTGCTGAAAAAAAATACTATCATGCCCAAGGAAAATTGATCTATCTTCCACCAAAATAATAAAATATTCCTATTTGTTCATAATATTTATTTACTCATTTACTATGGTTTTTATGGCAAGTAATTTGTGTCTTGCAACTTCAGAAGCAGTGCTAAAATAATATAAATCAGAGTTTTTAAAAGTTAACTTATACCTTGCACAATATGGTGAACATGAAAATTATAGAGTTGAATCACAGTTACTTAAAATTACTTGATATGTTATGCAAATATATAACATTTTATATTAATTATCCTAAAATATCTCATTTTAAAATCCCATTGTGTATTTATTTCTTCAGTTATGCAGCTGATGCTTAGAAAAATCTCTACACATTCAAGGTATTTTACCAAAAAGTACAACGCTTCTGCTGTAAATCAGCTTACTCTATTACATAATACAGACATAGGGAAGTCATTTCTTGCCCCAAACCTGAGTTTATACTTCCTGTCCTTCGAAATTTTTTTAAGATTTCAGCTTTATAAAGAAATAGTTTGTTTATATAAAAAAGAATAGTTCCTAAATAATTTTACTTTTTACAAGTTATTTATTAAAAAAACGATTACTTATGGTATCTTTACAATGTAAATGTGAACTAAGTCTGTCTGATTGAACATAGACTTTAAGGTGTAAGTTACATTCTAGGGCAATTTTCATTGATAACTGAATATTACTTTGAAGAGTTTGAAGCATGAGCTGGCCGTTTTTCCTTTTTCTCAGTATTCTTAGTGTTCTTCTATCATATTTAGAGAGCTAGTCTACATTAAGCTTATGTTGATCTGGAGTTGTATCATTGTGATGGTTGAATATAAGTGAAAGAAAAAAAAATGCTCACTGGCCCATTTTTTCCTGTGATGCTGCATAACTCCCTGGTACTCTGAGGTGAGGAGACGTAAGTAGCTAAGGTGATGAAATAAGTAAGAAGCTATGCCAGATACTTGAAAATTTAAAACATCATTTAAGAACAACCATATGAGAGGAAAAAAGACTGAAAATGGACAACATTACTAGATGAGTATAAAGTTATATTTCCTTTAGAAATTCTCATCAAAATCTACAAGTGCTATTAACTACTTTTAACGCTGAGTTGTTCCAATACTGACTTTTGTTCCAATACTGTCAGTCACTGTGAATTAGCTCCGTGGAACATCCCCTGCAGCGTTTGCAGTTGGAAATAGCAGCCCCTTAATAAGCAGGTCTGTGTCCTTCCAGGTAAATGACACATGCAAACTCTGAACTACGTTAAACATATATATCAGAAAATATAAACTATTTTTTAAAAAAATAGAATTATGACATGTATTAAATCACTTTTAAAAGAAAGCCAAATTATTTACCTAAGAAAGGTTTAAATTTACAGGTGTGTGTTTCCTAACCTTTTATATGGCTTGCTTTTTGGCAATCTTTAAAACCTCTGTCCACCCTGTTTAGAGTATTATTTTTAAATGTGTAAAGTAAAATAAAGTAAATAGTAGGTTTACAAAGGAAATGACTTATATTGAAATACAGATGCCAAGTTCAGAAACCCAGGTAGGTAGGCACTAAAATATTTCATGCCTTGCAAATGGTTATCTATTATTTCCCATGTTTCAGTTGCTATAATTCAAAATTATTTATAAGTTCTTTTCTTAAAATTAAAACTCACCAAGAATTTAGGTGGAAATTGTCAAGTTTTAATCTCAATTTCTTGAAGAACCTGCTATGAGACTTATGAGACTTAGGCATTGCTGCTTTAACTTTTCTCAGCAGTAATCTTAGTTCTCACCTAGTAACACCTATTCTTACCCAGTTATGGGAGCAGGAGCCTGACTTGACCTTCTACTGTGTTATCAAAGTTTAAAATATGTTATAGCTCTCCCTTCCCTTAACTGTGGTGGAACAGCTCAGTAAATTTCTACCTTCTACTGTGATTCTTCTCATGTTTCACTTATTAATCAATTTTCATTTCACACTATGGAAATTATATAATTCATTTTATTTATGAATATGGAGATAAAAATATAAGTAAAATTTAAAACATGAGTATAGTCTTCAAAGAACTTTTTCACAAAAGAGATTTTTTTTAAAAGATATTTCCTAAAGGGTGATCTGTTTACTTAAAGAATGATTGTTCCTTTTAAGGACATGGGACATAACAACACATATGAAGTAATTCTCTGGATTTCACACACGCTTTTATATTTCAATTACTGAAAATACAGTGTGAAAGAATCAAAAGTGTATATCCTCGTATTTCACTTTCCACTTGGAAAAATTACTTGATGGAATCAGAATAAATCAAATTTTGCATAAATAAGTGAAATATTAGCATAATTTTCTGTTGGGATAGTCATAGATATTCTACAAAGTTTTGTTACTACATGTAATATAGTAAGTTTATTATTAGAGATAATTGGAAATATGAAAATAATGTAAAGATTGATACTTTGCAAAAATAGATTTTAAGGAATCTAAAATACATATATATATATATATATATCCCTTTAATTCTGGTTATCTCTTGTGTTGAAGATATACCAAGATGTGTACACTGAAAACATTTAACAAACATTTTTGCATATGTATTTCTAAAGAGAAGTGTTCTCTCTGAGATAGTTTTTCAAGAACAAAAATAGAATTATGATTTCCTACACTCTCAGGTTGCCTTTTCATTTCTCTCTTTGATAAGTAATTACATATTGTGTATGTATTTACATTTAATCTCAGCTTTTTGATATATTCTGGATATACTTTTATAAAAATACTAAGCTTACCTTAAGAAATCAATCATTATGGTACATGGATTTTAAAATAGTTTTTAAATTATTTGACTTGTATGTTACCCTGTGAATTTAAAGCAGGACAAACGCAAGATACGTTGTAGAGTAAATCCAGTATTCAGTTCCCAAAGTCATCTAGTCTAATGTCTACTGGTCCAAAATTGTATACCATATACTTAATTACATTTGGGAAATCTTTTCTTATTTTTCATTAATTGCTTGTGTTTTTTGTTATCAAAAATAAGATTGAGAGAAATTACAGGTAAAGTGGAAATCCTTAATACATTAGTCCTGAGGGAAACTAATGCTTTCTTTACTATCTATAATATATAAGCATTTCCATTACAGTGGTTACAACTACGTGGGTAGGTAATAGTTTCATTTGAAGTATACTTTGGAATATGTATCACTTTGGAGTTCCAGAGCCAAAGCTAATGTTTCTTGGGTTGTCCCATAGATAGTGGGGCTGACATTAGAAAACATTTACTGATTACATGTTAGCTATAAAAGTATTAATGCTAGACTCCAGGGATACAAAAATCAATAGTGATAGGTGACTTAAATTTAAGTATACTTCTTTTAACAAGGATTAGGTTTTGCTATTGGATTTATTTGTAATCAAAGAAATCACATTGTTTCAAAACGATTATTATTTCAATCAATTAATCCCCATTTTGAATTGTGTTAGTTGGTATCACGAAACTGCACTGAACTAGATGGCATAGATTGGCTGATTAACCAGTTTTCTATGCAGTGATTTTTCTTATGCACCGTATTTAAATATGGCTACAGACAGCAAAGTTGCACTATTTTCTCATAACATTTTGATTCTAACGTTTGAATGTTAGGTATATCAATATACTATGATTGTGTCTTTTTGTATCTTAGTTGATAGACTAATAAATAGCCTTAGGGGCTTGAGAACTGTACTTTATGGTTTTCTTTACTCTTTTGAAAATGGTAGGAAAAGTCATTGAATTCTTTTAAAATAGAATTCTTCACATATTTCACATGTTCTATTTAGGGAATTCATTTTGGAAAGCAGGCAGTCTTGTTTTGATTATAACTGAGCAACTCCTATTGTCTTCAGTGGGAATTGCTATTAAAGACAAATGTTGGTTCCTTACAAATTCTTACGAAGTTTAGTGAGAATTTGCTCAGAATGTGTTGGGGAAGAGAACATTTTTTTTCCATACTCAGTAATTTTTAAACAATTACCTTTTTCAAAATCAATTTGATGCATCATAGCAAAATAGCAGAAGGGCACTAAAGATCAACTGAGCTGCTTTTTGACTAACGTTTCAGGGATTGTGAAGCAGCAGATAGACAGCCATATCACAGATCCAGATCAACAGAACAGCGGCCTCTCCTAGAGCGGACCACCACCCGCTCCAGATCCACTGAACGTCCTGATACAAACCTCATGAGGTCGATGCCTTCATTAATGACTGGAAGATCTGCCCCTCCTTCACCTGCCTTATCGAGGTGAAAGATAAATCAATCAGACTAACTTCCCCTTTGCCCCACCAGCACACCATTTTATTTTCCAGCAGCTCAATGGTCTCTTCTATCATCCTTGGCTGATCACTAATAACAATCAACACTAACCTTTTCAGTGTAAGCACACTATTTATATTCAGTGGATATAATAGTGTGTGGCTACCATTGTAATTTGTTTATTGAGTGTCCTGACTGCATTTGTTTTGTGATTTCTCATTTATCAGGAGTCTTGGGTAAATCCCCACATAATGCACCTCATAACTATCATGTTCTTCTCCTACAGAATGAGAAATTGTTTTTGTCCATTAGACATCACTTTTGGAATAATCATCATAATAACAATAAACAAAACTAGATTTTTAGTTTCTTTCTATCAATACTAATATCATGTATTAACCAATATCTTCTTTAGCTGAATTTTTAATTTTCCAGGGTTTTATTTGTAGTTTCATGAGATAATTTCTAATTAAGGGATATCTAATATAAGCCTGAGTAAAAATCTCTTTGGATCAAGGGAGGAAAGTTAGTGTTAAGAGTTTGAAATCTGGTAGAAAGAAATGTAAAGCATTACCTTTTATTTTTCGAGCTGCAGAATTCTCCTTTTGCTTTCATATGGATGGAATACTAATTTACATTAATAATTCCATGGATTTTACTGTAGGATTTTGTGTGCATGTATCTGTGTATGTAAGCATATTACACAAACGTATAAACATCTTTTGCTATTTAGATAATCATTCAACTATCCATATTTTGTCCTACTTTCCTAACCTTTTAATCAGCAGCTAAACCTCTTTTAAAATTACACTATACAGCTATCATATGAACCAAATGTATTGAAAGTATCTAACTCATTCTATTGAAAATGAATATTAATGGTGTATCTTGTAGGTCTCATCCTCGTACTGGGTCTGTCCAAACAAGCCCATCAAGTACTCCAGTGGCAGGACGAAGGGGCCGACAACTCCCACAACTTCCACCAAAGGGAACACTGGAGAGAAGTAAGTTTTATTTCTAATTATGTCATATAGGAAATACACATGGAAGCTAAGGTGAACCAAGATTTTTTTCTACTACCTTTGTGTTAGCTTTCTTCTGTTGTTAATTGAATGCCTTAGCTGCCTTTGCTGGTATTCATATTTATAAATATATTTCTAAATATTACACATTTTGCATTTAAAACTTGTGATATTTGGAGGTAAAATAACCTATTGTTGCTCTTGCACATTTTTCAAATTTGAATAAATACTCTTTAAAAAGTAAACTTAATGCTCTTAAATAAGCAGTTGGATGATATTTCTTTGCTACAACTAAGTTTATGTAATTGTTGATAGTTACATAAAGTTTATTAGTAACTAGACAAATCAATTTTCACACACTGCAAAGGACTGGTTAGCTGATGCACAACAATGGTGATCCTTCTCAAAACTGGAGTACCAGAAAAAGGTAATCATGAATATACAAAGAAAGATGCATGTTGTACTGATATTTTTAATACCTTCAAATTTTTTGCGTAAGAAGCACTATTTGCTTACACACAGATGAACATACTCCCCAAACATTTATAAATTCTTGGATAAAGGACCTGTAAAAGCATGGATGATAGAGTATAATAAGTTTTAATGTCATTTTTTTTAATGGTCCCTTTATTTGGTGACTGGATGTGCTTTACCGGAAACTAACAAACGAACATACTTAAATCACCATTTAACTTTTCTTTAATAGATAATACATTCTGTGCCTTTGGAAATTTCTGTTGTTTTTAACCCCTGTGCTTTGGTTCCCTTTTTTGTTTTGTTTTATTTTGTTTTTCCTAGACAATGGAGTCAAGGAGATAGAACCTTACGAAGGTCTGTACATAAAGGAGGGTTTGTTTTGTGCTGACAGCCTTTTTGGGGGGCTATGTGAGCAAAAATAAACCCAACTGCAATTGATGTCCCTCCAGTGTGTAGACTTTTATATACAGTAAAATTATTTTGTTTTATGGTTCTGGTAAAGTAGTTGACTTTTGTTTTACTTAGAAAATATACAAAAGAGGTTTCTTTGATTCAGTCAAATAAGAATGCAAAGAATTTAACTGACAAGATAAATTTTTCTCTTTTTAAACATTTGCTTTTTGTGCAGAACTCTATGTTTTGGGCAAGACTTTAACCAACGATATCAATTGCAGTCTGTGTTTATGTCATTGAGGATGTACACCTAGTCTAGTTATATTTATCATCATATATTTCATTTTGTATTTATGATGATCTTTTAACTATTAAATTTGGCTTTCTAGAAAAGAAAGTTGTTGAATTAGAAAGTGATTGTGCTTTTTACTTCTGCATCAATTTTCATGTTGTAGCAAGACCGCTTATAGTATATCAGTTACATATGTACAGTTTTATTATCAACACTACATTGTGACTCGAGAAAATACTGAGTCATGTTATATGGAGTGTCATAACATTTACCAGGACAATAAAATTTTCTCTGCTGATTATAGACTTCTTTTCGAAACTGACTTTGTAAGTTTAAAGAATTATTGACTGTTTTTATTTACCGATGAATCTCCAGCACATAGAATAATGCCTGGCACATTATAGGCCTTCAGTAAATATTTGTTGAATGAATGCATGAAATATTTATTTTCAAATTGAAAAACTACTTTAAATAGTGTAAAAAAGTACCATTAAAATAATCTTGTCATTCTCTGTATGTTTATAGTAAAATCCGTATTTCTATCACCTATTTGTAACACATGTTTAAGTGCCTTGATTTGGGCAGCAATACTGTTATTGCCTGCAGAACAAGTTGTGTTCATGTTGGTTGTAGTTGAATGGTTTATCAACTCTTATTTTGTGGTCTTTTTATTTACTATGTACTATGATTCTGAGTAACTCAGCACTGTTGTGACTAACCGTCTGTTATGCTGCCCGATAAAAAGACTTCAGCAGCATTTCTACAGTTCTCAGTTATTTACATAAAGATGGGAGTATATAATTTTAAAAGTACTTTCCACAAGGAAAGTTACATAAAACGTATGGAATTTTTGATCTCCTCTCCCCACAATTTTTAACAATAGAGTTTTGACATCATCTGTTGGCATATGAAGTCAGAAACAGTTTACACCATAATTTTTTTTTAAATTAATTTGAATATCTTCTATAGCAGTAGTCTGTCGAGATACGAGTTGCTCCATTCTTTGTAATAGTAAAAATGCCGGAAAACTGACAGAGAGCTAATACTAAAAGTCAGAGTTGAGGAAATTTTTAAGGGGCTTGTCAACAGATGTTCTATTTACCCTATATTTTTTGCCCTACAGAATCTATTAAAACCACAGTTTTCCTTTAATGTTTCCACTGTGACTTTTCCATTTTTACAAATAAAAGGGAAGAGGGTCAAAACTTCTCTTATCCTTTCCAGTGTGAAATAAAAGGGTTTTTTTTTTGGTTTTTGTTTGCTTTGCTTAAAAGTATGGATGATTTTAGCAGTGCTTTCATAAATGTTGATATGAAGACTCCAGTAAATACATAAGTGTTTCATTTTCTTTAGCTTTAAAGGAGATATATAAGGTGCATAACTCAAAATTGACTATCAGTTAATGGTCTAAGTCAAATTATGTTTGGATTATTTCTTAAAAAGTTGTCAGATGTTGTAATTCAGTGACATTTTAGAATCAAAGTTATAATGTGTTTATCTTCTGATCCTGTTTAAAAGCTGAAAAAATTCCTTTTGATTTGGGATATATTTTAGTCTATTAATTAAATCAATTTAAAACTTTGTATATATTGGTTTTGACAGTGGTACAGTATTAGTCATCTTCTCTTTGAGAATCAAAGAAAATAGGAGCAATATAATGAAAGTACCATGTACTAAACAACTGTAAGGCATTATTATTATTTTTTATTTTTAACTAACTTTGATGTACTGGCATTTTATAAAAATAAAAGCAAGTTTATAATATCATTTTTTGTTTGTCCAGAAGAATAGTTGTATAGTATTATTTTTCTAAGGATATATCAAGTTTGTAGACAAGGTATTTTGCCTTCTTTAAAGTTATTACATATTATAAATATTTATGGGCTATAGTTTCTCTTTTATAAATCAAAGCTATCATAAAAGGAGACAGTGTGATAATTTATTAATAGTACACTATTTGCTTCCACAATATGTTGAAAACATATTAAAAATAATCTAGTCGTCTTTCCTTATAATCACTCCTTATATCATGAATAATTAAAAATTTTTTGTTTTGTTTTACTTAAGAGTAACAAATGTCCACCTCGGATCTTACTTTTTTCTTTACTTTTACTTATGCAATTGCAGAAATTAATGAAGAAACTGGGCATGTGGACGAGCAGGGGGGAGAAAAGCAGGGTGAAGAGGTCAAGGCAGGTCTGTCTGTGTGTCTAAAATAAATAATCGAATGTTTTAGAAATACGACTTTTCTGTTTCATGGAAGACTCTAGGCTTCAAATTTATAAATACACAGTAAAGAATGGATTGTTTTTCGGTACTAATTTTAAAATAATTACTTAATTTTGTTAATGGTGAGAGATTATATAAGCTGTCTAGGAAATTTACCAGAATATTTAACTTACCCATTTGAGCATTCTCCTTACTATGTAAATCAAACTGAAATTATTCAACAATGTCTCTGACCAAGATTTATACTAATCCTTTACCCCAGCTTTACATTCATTTCAGATATTTACTCAAAAATGTTTATTGAAGATCTACTAAAAAGCTATTTTACCACGTGTTACACTGAGTACAGGAACATCAAAGTCCTAGCCTCTTCTCTCAACAATTTTTATTTTTTAGAGGCAAATTACAAGAAAATGTAGAGCAGAATAGAAATTCCCAAAGTTTAATTCTTGACATTTTTAGAAACTATTATAATTTATCCAAAAACTTTTTCTAAGATAACAGTTAACTGTAGGTTCCTCTTCATCCCAGCTCATTATTGCTCTAATATTTATTGACAGTTATAATTTCTCCCCAAAGAGTCCTCCTCCTAAATGGTATGGCTTCTGCAATAAAGTCATTGTTTAGGATATCATTAGTTTGGGGAATTCAGCAGTAGTTACTATCACTTTTATTTATTTTTAACTTCATTAAGATAAAGACACCCATTAATTGAGCCAATTTGTCACCTATGCTTGACTCTCAAAATTAACTTAATTAGTAAATTACATTAGTTCTTAGAATCAAACCATAGCTATAATATTTCTGACTTACTATAAGATGACTTGTTATTCCCCATTTTATTTTTGTTTTTATTACTTTTCTTTTGGATAGGAAGAGTATACTTTACTCTTGTGTTCATTAGTGTGAGGTGTTATGTCTGGTGCATGGATTTGCTTCCCTAGCGTGTGATGTTATTTTTTGTGGTGTGCTTGGTTTTTATTCGGGTTGTTAATGACCTTAATTATTAATCACTATTGTCTGTTTTCAATGTTATAAAGACCATGAGGGAGAAACACCAAGCCCACCTAATAATGGAAAAAAAGGCAAGTCTAATATGAAGTTAACAGTGCCTTTCTATACATTAGACACGGTATTGACATTTGTCATGTGCGTGAATATGCTTTCTTAAATAAGTATAAATACAAGTATAGTCTAAATTTAAGTTCTACAACATAAAGTGTCTGCTCTTTTTAAAATGCATTTTTGAATATGGAATTTGTTTATGAAGTACTTACCTTATTTTTGGATCCTGGTACAACCCTATTCTATTGAAATGTATAGCATTAAAGTAAAAAGTTTTGCTTTGTTGGTCACATTAAGGAGTACATTCTGAGGAAAATAGTGACAGTCATGTTACCATGCATTTAAAAAATACAGTGTGCCTATTTTTCAGTCCAAAAGTTATTTTAAAATTAAACCATTTAAAAAATATTTTTGAGTAAAAATAAACAGTTATGAGTTCAACAATATTAAACAAACATTTATAGTATTTGTAGATTTTTCATTGTCTAAACAGTTACTGTATTGCCTAGGTAAGTAAAAAGATGATTGATTATAATACTTAGATTTAATTTTCCTTTAATTATTAGTGATTTAATTCCGTAACCCACCACAACGAAGTTACGTCAAAAAAATAGTAGGACTGTTTTTAAAGCCAGCTAAAATGTACATTTACATTGTACATGTAAAATGTTACATTACATAAAATGCCCCGTGTATGCAGTTTGACCCAACTTTTTGTTTCCAAAAGATTAAAGCTCTTTAAAAAAAACAAAAACAAAAACAAAAACCAATAGGACTGTATATGTTTTGCAGTAATTGATAATCAAATGTAGCTACACATGTTGATTTAGAATATCAGCATTTTTATTTTTTTTAATTTTTTAAATTTTTTATTTGTTTTTAGAATGTCAGCATTTTTAAATGGTTACATTGAGAAAAAATCAGCTTGCTAAAATTCTACTGTATCATAACAATTTCCCTTGTTATTGAGCCAAATTAAGAAATGAATAGTATTGTGCTTCAGTGATTTAGTTGAAATGTCCTTTAATCTTAAATATATTCTTTCTTCCCTGTCTTCATCTTTTATAAATAATGTCTATAATGTTACGTGTTAAATTGAATTAGCACTAAAATAATTTCACAGTTTTTCTTACTGTGGAGTGTTAATTACTCATTAATACCCCTCCAAGCATAAAATTCTTAAAATTACAAAGGTTACTGTAAAAAGGTGAAAATAGTATAACAAAATTAATTATATCAAGTATTGTAAAATATTATTATTCTCTATAAAACAACAAAAATTTAAATAAGCCCTCAGTGTGTATTTGCATATTTGTCATTTTTATCTATTTCTTGACATACATGGTTTTTTCTTAGTATTTATGAAAGAATATGTTCATATGTACTTAAACATACGTCAGCGATCTGAAAGAGTAAATAAATCTTCTGTGTTCCATCAGTTATTAGGATGCAACAAGTTTTAAGAACGTTTAATGCCATTTTGTACTTAAGTTCATTTAAGTGTATCAGGATAGTATCTGCTTCACATGAAGTGACTAAGTTACTAAAGATTTTTAACTGAGGAAGTACTCTCAGCAGGTTGTTTTGGTTTCTGGACCTCTAGTTGGTCCTGAATATTGTTAAATCTCTTACCTCTGGGCTGTTCTACTTTCTTGTCATTGACTTTGATCTTACATGTAAAGTTTCTATTGACAACGATTATTGGGATCTCAGTCACTCACACTCATTATTAATTTTTTTAATCATTTCCACTGCAGAACATCACATTGTTGTGTAGCCCAATCCTATGTATGATAGAGTTGGATCTAGAAAAAAGTTAATGAATGAAAATCTGAAGATGAGAACTCTGTATATTTTGCTTAACACTAACTCTCATCTTTTAGTTTAATCTTTTGATGGGCTTCCTATAATTCAGGTCTAGGTGTTTAATATATCTTATTGCTGTTTCTTTTGGGAGAGACAAATTTACTCTTTATTTTGAATCTCATAGTGAAGTTCATGAGTAAGATTAAGGTGTGAGGTTGCTTTTTCATTGGTTAAAACATATTTGTAGAACAGAGAAAATGCTACTTTGTTCCTTCTTCTACTTTATTCCTTCTTCTACTTATATAATCAGACAGAAAGAAAAAGATGACAGTGAATTTTAGCTATAACTATGTATAAGAAATGACCAAGCATTGAGTTATTCAGTGGTGGCCTTATCGCTACCGTCTCTTCTGATTTATTATGGAAAGGAAGGGAATAATGAAGATAGCTTTATTCTACATCTTGATGAAGTGTCTGCCTATCATTTTTGAGTAGACGTGGTGTACATTGCCCTTCAAATACTGAGATATGTTATCAGTCAGCCAGAGCTTCTCCATTAACCCTGTATTAAAGTCAGATTCTTTGGCATATGGAATCAGTTTCTGTTTCCTCAAATGGCTATTTTCTGAAGCTCATCCCTTTTAATACTTTGGCTCTTCATACCTCTGATGAGCTAAAATGAGACTGCTGATTCCTTAACATTGCACTATAAATTAAAACTCAAAGAAGAGCATAATTGGTGAGTTTCTAGCTACTTATAATTTTTTCATTCATTCTATAAATATTTTTAATTTATTCATTCTTTCTAGAAATAATAATATTCCAGTCTCTGTTTTGGGTGCTGGAGATATACTAATGTACATATCAGTGTCCCTGCCTTCACAATCTTTTTATTTATTAGGGGAGGCAAATGATAAAAGAATGTAGCATATAATTTCAGGTACTAACAATTACAAAGAAGAAAAATAAATCAGGATAGTGGGATAGGTAGCATTCGAGAGAATAGGGCAAATGATTCTTGAAGTGTATTCTGAGAAGTATCCCCACCTAGGTAATATTTGAGCAGAGACTTCAAGTGACAGAGTTACCACATGAAGGTCTTGAAAAGAAAAGTGTTCCTGGCAGAAGGAACAGCAAATGTGAAGGCTTTTTATTGGGAGCCACGTTTGACTTGTGTAAGAACAGTAAAGAGGTCAGCTGAATGCTACAGAGTGAGAAAGGTGGAGAATGGCAGTAGGTGTGGTCAGAAAGGGGCTGGAGGGGTGACCCATATATGACCTATAGATCAGTGTTAGGACTTTGTTTTTTACTGAGTGAAATAGGAAGATTTTGATTACAGTGACCCAATACCATTTCTTCTTTTAAAAGATCAGTTTGATTCCTACATTGAGAATAAGCTGAAAGAATCATGATTGGAAACATGGAGAACTACTGGGAGGCATTCCCAATAACCCAGGAAAGAGGTGATGGTGGCTTAGACCAGAGTGACAGGAGTAGTTGGACTTTGGATAGCTATTAAACATAGAACCAGCAAAATTACCTGACAGGATAAGAGAGATGCAATGAGAACATCCAAGTCTTGGGTCTGAGTAATTGGAAAAGCATGGAGTTTCTATTCATTGATATAGGGAAAAACTTGAGAAAAGTAGAATTGGTGGGGGTATCGGGTGCTCAGTTTGGGATATAAGTTAGAGATGCTGTTAGACACCTAAGATATGATGTCAAAGGCAGTTTGAAATATGTTTTGGATTCCAGGTTAGAGATCTGGACTGTAGTTAGAGGTATGAGCGTCATTCTTACAAGGAGAGATTTAAAACCACAAGGGCCATTGAGATTACAAGTGTAGATAGCTAAAAGAAGAGGTTCAAGGAGAATGAACTGAACTATTCTAATATTTAGAAGCTGAAAAGATGAAGCAGCAAGAGACTGGGAAAGAGTAGGAAGAGAAACAGTAGGGAAATCATGGATTATAGTGTCTTTGAGTACAAGTAAAGAAAATACGTGAAGTAGAAGAGGATTATCAAGAGTGTAAAATGATCACTGGATTTGGCAAGCAGGAAGTCGTTGTGTTAACCTTTGTAAAGAGCAGGTTTGGTGGAGTTGTAGTGGGTAAAAGTTCAATTAGGGTGGATTTAAAAGAGGAGAGAAATGAAGACAGTATATCACCTTTTAAAGAGTTTGGCTTAAAGAGAAGAAAAGAAATAAAAATCTAGAGCTGAGGGGAGAGGTCAGGGGAACAAGCACACATGAAAAATATGTGGGAAACTTTGTATTCATTCTTTGACTTTTAAATCTAGATCTACCAATTTGTTCTGTAGAGCCGTCTGGTCCTGAGCCATCTGCCTATAGTTTACCAAGATATTTATCAGTGTTCTGTAGCTTTTCTCCTAGATTTAGAATCAAGAGTGTTAGATTAGGAAGGAACCTTAGAAATCTTTTAATAAAACAGCTTTTCTTTATTGTTAAAAGAGCAGAATTCTAAAGGGTAATTAGCTTTCTTCAATCCACATAGTAGCAGATCTCTCTTTTTGACTCCCAGGCTTGTGCATTCATATACCATGCCTTTTCAAATGAATGGCATTCTCATTGCACGAGTTTCAGCCATTTGTTTTGTTTTAGATATTAGCCAACAGTTCAGCTCAATTCAACCAGTATCTGCTCTTTTCAGTGTTGTTGTATTAGGTAATCATTGAGGATGTAACGATCAGTAAGATGTATTCCCTGCTTTGGGGAGCTTCAAAGAAAAAAACAAAATGATATAATGATAACAACAAATGAAACATAGTTGGTAGAGTTATTTTATAGCACGTTACTTACATAAAGTCTTTTAAGATTGTGATACATATAGAGGAGGTAAGTTTTGATGTGTTCTGGGCATGTTTTCTGCCCCAAATATTTCTCCCACTACTGTGATAGTACTTTATATTCTGATATTCTTTAATGTCTTAATTATTTTAATAATATAAAGCTTTTAGGCCTTCCAGAACAATGACCTGAACTGTTACCATGTACAGATTTTCACAGGAAGCAAGTGAGAGCCTGTGAATGGAGAAAGTCAGGTGTGGAGAGAGAGATGCTAAAAATTGTAGTAGAGCACTGGGTACCTTGGGAGGGTGATCATGGTAAATTCTGCCTCAAACTAGCCCCAAGTGTATGCTAAATAACACTATTTGCTATGTAGATATGGTATAAATTAACTTTCTTAAATAGTTTGGTATATTTAAATTGCTTATAACAATACCTGTCACATAATAAATACGAATATTTCTTGCTGTAATTTTGTATTTTCAGCATACAATCTGAAAACTTTGGATTTAAAAGTAAAACTAAACCTGATTATACCCATCATTCTGAACCAATTATTCAATACATATTATTTAATAGTTCTGAGGAAAATAGTAACCTTGATGTGGTTCTTGATCACATAGCTTGCACATGGAACAATAGGAGGAGGAAAGAAATCGACTGGATTGCAGTATGACTTATTGCATAAGATGCAATATTTGTGTGTTTCAATCCACATGTAAAACTCAGCAGGCATATATTTAACATACTCTTCTGTAAGTCAGAGAACTGTTTAAACCATTAGGACTTTTCAAGTTTTGTAATGTTTGTAGAACTCCTTTGGAAGTAAATAAATTGGTTCTTAACCTCAGTTCTACTCCTAAGCACGTGATCTCTGCAAAGGCTTTTAATTTCTCTGAACCTGTTTCCCCTTCTGTAAAAATAAAGTATCCTGTAAGGATTTTTAACAAAAACTAAGGTTTTGGAGATGTGGCTTATAGACAGTAAAATCTCAAGGAGTTTTGTTTCCAGTTTATTGTTTGTGTTGTTATTGTTTGGTTTCTGGGAACTTAACAAATACAACCTGCTAATTGTCTGTTAGTAAGTGTATAAATAGGGAAAAAGGAAGAGAGGGAAGAACAGGTTATAAAGGAACTAAAAAGCAGTAAAATAATTTGACAGTCTTCATTATGGATGCTTGCTTCTGTAAGCATTCTAGGGATTGGATAGTGTTTAGGGTGACAGAGTGGACAGGCTTTGTTTCCCTGCCCCACTGTATTCTGGTGAATGCTTCTAGGGCGAGGAGAGTACCGGTACCCATGTCTGAACTTACAAATTTCATTAATATCTAGAGAGGAATGGGTTTTATAGTGGTATTGGTGGATATTTCCTAAATACAGTATTCTCTGCTCACTGAAATGAATGACCATTTGACCATAATTAAAATAGGAGAGGTTCAGTGATACTTTAAAATAGTAAGGAATTTATCATATATTTTATTCAATTACATCTATTTTATGGAATAGTAACTTGATGACAGTGAGCAAGGGGGATTTGAAAGAAAGAGACTTGGGGCATAGGACTGTTTAGGCCATTTCAGTAGTCAACTGTGTGCTCGCTTACATTACTTAACTGTAAACCAGTATTTTCTGATTTCTTTTCCTAACCTTTCCTTTTCTTCCTGAAGGCCATTCCTCCTTATTTTGCACTTCTTTTCCTTTTGCTCATTTCATTTCTTCTATTCAAAAGCTTCAATTGACTAATCAGATTTAGTAGAGAACCCCCTCCACCTTGTATCTTTCTAACTTAAGCAGTTCTTCAAAACATGGCATGCTTGTATGGCTTGTATGGCTTCTATGGCTATGTGCAATCCTAAAGCCATCTTCTGTTTGTTGTTGAAAATAACACAATCTTGGGAAGATGGTATGGTGCTAGAGAAAGAGCACAGGTTTTGGAACCTTGGCTTTTTATTCCCCAAATGCTATTCAGAGAATCAAATGAGGTAATGTGTGTGAAATTGTTTGTAAACTAAGATAACTATTCAGTTCTTAGCTGTATTAATCAGCTCTGTTTACTTACCTGTAGAAACCACCTGATAGAAAGTCCTTTCTGTGTTTTATAGGATCAAATATGTTGCTGTATGTGAAAGCACATTAAAACATATAGTATACAAATATAATCTGCTAATAGAGGCGTTTGTGCTCTTTAAATTGTTGTCTTGATATAGGAGTAGCTATATGGTGTGATGAAAAGTGGAATATAGTTATTTTGCAGACATATGGCTTTTTAAAATGTCATTTAAAAACATCTCATAGTTAAGTCATAATGAGTAAATCATTCTTAAAATTATCTAATAGTTATTAAGTCAATCTTTAAACTTGCCCCTCTACAAATAAAATTCACAACTGAATATTTACTTGATGCAATTACCACAACAAATTTTTTTCTGTCCTTGAATGGATTCCAAGTTTACACCTGAGCAATGTGATGTATATTTTTTCAAAGTCATACTTTCCAATTAAATTACACTATATATCTTTGATTTTCACTTTTACTCTTTGGTAGTAGATAACATAATATCATGGGCAGTCACTTTGCACTTAAATTTCAATTTGAATATCTTTATTATTTAATGTTAAGAAGACTGTTTTTTAACTTAATCAAAATAGTCCTTTAATAGAAAAGGCTGTCTTTAAGGTATTGCACATTAGTGCTTTTTTTTTTTTGCTATCTTTCATTAATATAACTAAAACAGTTTGCAAACAATTTGAACATTTTCCTGACATAAGACGACTTTGATTTAATTACTTGAAATCTTTCTTTTTAATTATATAACCTATAAATTCAAAGAGGGCTAGGTGTGGGTAGTTCTTCACATTATTTGGGGGACAGTGAATTAATGAATCGGTAGTCAGTTCTGTTCTTTTAATGACTTTAATTCTGTTTTAAAGTAGGCACTTGGGTTTCAACATAGGGTTTGATAATAACCACATTTAGAACATTTAGAAAATCTTGTAGACTCAGTGGCTTAATGTTACCGTCTCTGGAATAAGTGGAAAATCGGACTAATCAGTGATAAGAAGCAAGAGCAACTCTAATTTTAGAGCTGAAAGTAACCTTAGAAATTTCAAGAGGAGGGTTTTTTTGTTTGTTTGTTTGTTTTTAATTTTAGATATAACAGATTGGAGGCAGAGAGGCTTATGAAACTTGTCTAAGGTTAATGGCAGAAATGTTGCTAAGAGCCACCTTGATTTCTGGCTTAGCTCAGTAACATATCTGTTAACCTCTCTTATCAATCACTGATTGCCTTGATTTAGGACTTCTTTCGTTGTTGTGTTGGCTGATATTTATAAATGGATGGTTATGAGACTTTTCTTGTTACTTTCATATAATAGATTTTCTTCAAGTAAAATGTTTGTTGACTCAGAGAAAGTGTTTAAAAATTAACCACCATTAAGGTTTTTAACTCTGCACTTCAGAAGATACTTTCTACCAACATATAGAAAGGCATTTTCAAAACAAGCCATTTCTACTTCTACACATTCAACCTTACTTCAAAAGATAGTGTGTCTTCCTTTTTTGGATCATCTCAGATTTTATCAGATGGTGAAAAGTGAAAGAACTTTTTAAGGGACAAATGATTTTAGAAAATTTGATTTTAGGAACAACTCTGTATTGCTTGTAAAACTTTAAATGTTGTATATTGGTAGATAACGAAAAGTACAGGTCAAAGTCCAGAAATATTGTATTATTGATGAGTTTCTTTTCCCCATGATGGGGGAATTAGTCTGTTGTTTTTGTATTACTACAGACTAACTTTGGTTAAGGAACAGATGATTCCTTTGTTCTTTTTAACAATCAAGGGCTTAATTAGAGTCTCAAAAACTGTTAGAATATTTCTGTATTCTTTAAAGGTTTTCAGGCTTCTCTTTCCACTAGCAGTTGATTCAAATATATCACCTTTATCCAGATTGTGACCATTTGGGAATTCTACATTGCATCTTTATCAGATTATTTACTGATTAGGAAATCAGGGGGCCAACTACATACCCAATTGTAAATTTAATACTCCCAAAACAAGAAGTGTGTTTCCTTGTGGGAGCTGACTTAAGTTAGACCAGAAAAAAATGTCCATTATTAATAGCATTTACTTCAGATCTAGGAACTGGAAAACCCTTATACTTAATGCAGCCAATTCTAGCAGTAATCAAAGATGGTAGTGTTTCCAAGATCACCTTTATTTGATGTTGCAATATAGCATTTTTTTTCATTTTTGACAGTGATTTTATCTTCCTAGTTATGTTTTGCTTAGCTTAATATTATAAAATCAGTTAGTATTCTACTATTTATGGCCAAAGGTGGATAAGTACCAGAGAGTCATTTATGGCATGGTAAAACTTCATGGGGATTAAAGTGTAGGCAAGTGGTCACGGTAGTGTTATAAACATGCAAATAAAAAGAGGCAGGTGTATACTTAAGTATGAATAATACTAAGAGATGAAATGATGACCAATGAGTCTTTGATACATGACCTACAAGGCCCTACATGAGCTGTACTTCATCCACTTCCCATACCATTACCTCTTCAACCTCATCTTCTATGACATTCCCTTTCAATCACTCTGCCCCAGCCACAGAGACCTCCATGCTCCTACCTCAGGACACTTGCCTGTGGTATTCTTCTGCCTGTAATGCCCTCCCTAAATAACAATATGGGTAACCCCCTGCCCTCCCTAAATAACAATATGGGTAACCCCCTTACTTCCTTAAGTTCTTTACTCAAAACTTGCCTTCTTAATGAGGATTTCCATGACTACCCTATTCAGACTTTCATCACATCCTGGACATTTCATTTACATCTTACCTACTTCATGTTTGTCTTAGCATTATCAATATCTAAGTCACAAAATATTTTACTCATTTATCTTGTTTGTAACTTAATTCTCCCACTAGAATATAAACTTTATGAGAGCATGGATTTTTGTCAATTTTTGCTTTTGCTATTATATCCTCAGTGCCTAGGCATGGCTGGATTATAGTAGGTGCTGAAAAAATAATTGTTGAATGAATGAATGTTATATCACACTACAAATAATTTTAAATGATCTTAGGTAAGTTAGGTAACTCATATTCAGTGATACCAAGCTGTTGCTAATTTTTATTGACATAATATCACATAGTACATACATTTTTCTGTCATTTAATGAAAATACTAAATATGGTAGTAAAATAAATAAC
Organism: Vicugna pacos; assembly: GCF_048564905.1. NCBI lineage: Eukaryota > Metazoa > Chordata > Mammalia > Artiodactyla > Camelidae > Vicugna > Vicugna pacos. The sequence goes on from NC_133011.1 coordinate 12,471,903, forward strand.
CATTTTATCTTACCATGTATTAAAATGTGTTATGGATTTTCTCTTGATATATATGAAAATCTCTGCATTTTAGTTCCATATAAACATTTCATTTTACCACACTAAAATAATGTGTAGCAAAATGTTTATTTCTGAAATAAATCAGTATTATTTAATATCAACTAAGAACACATTTTATTCAAATTATTTAAATTATCATTTTCTTCATACCTTCAATTATCTTTTATTGAAAATAGACTTTGGAATTTCTGGGAAGTAAACGTAAGTGCTTCGGATTTTGAAATCCAAGAAAAAAATTTAAATGTCATATTCCTGTACGTAAAACATTAACTGTGTACTGCCGGAAGTTTATGGGAGAATTTAGGGGGAAAATATTTTTTAAAAATTAGACCATGAAGTATTTTAGGTTCTTATTACACAAATTATCTCATGTTTCTGACAAGCTCTGATTAATTTTTTTGATTTATACTAGAAGTTACATGGGAAGACCAGCAGAAAAAGGTGAATGGTACATTAAGTGATGACAAACCATTGCCAACAAAGAAACATCACTCTGAGCCAGGTTTGTCAGGAGTTGGAAAACCACTTGAAAGCATGAGGCGATAAGCATTGCAGTTCATGCTTTTTAAACATGTGTGTGCTTGTTATACCTCAACCTTTTCACTGTGGTGTGAACATTATAGTGTGTAGAGTCCACTTTCAGTGGTGAAAACTTTATTTCAAAATTTGTTTAGAAAACTAATTACACATATTTTGGAGAAAAAGAATAATTACTTCTGAGATTGTTTCTTTAGGGAAAAAATGACAAACTTATGCACAAATGATAACTTCTATATTTGGCTGTTTTGACCCAAATTAAAATACCTTAATGAGAGGTGCTTACTTCCGTAAAAAGCGCTATAGAAAGTTCAACATACTTTTTTAAAGTTTGTCTTTGTCAGTCATTCCTTATTTTTAATGGCAAATGCTATCGAGGTATTATACCAATTGGTAATGATTTATTTACAACTTTTGGAGCTAAAATATTGCAACACAGAATGTAGCATGTTATGTGAATTCAATAGTCTCTTCAAACCATTAATTCTACCAATAATTTGAAATGAAGTGATTTTATTTCCTCTCTCTTTCTGCTCTTTTTTGGGGGAGATATGATTAACTAAGTAGAAGATAAAACTTAATCAAAAGTAAAAAGAGGAGAAGCAAAGTCTAGAAATAATCAATCAACTGAATAATCAGTACTACTTTTAATCAGTAATTAGATGAAAGTACATTAAAAATTTTATTCAAAATTTTAGAATGCAGATGGATTTTTATAATAACATCATCATTAAAATAGCTGTTTCTGTAGTTACTGGGTTAATGTATTTTCATGTGGTGACCCAATTCATGTTAAATCTCTGAAACCTATAGTTTAAAATATGTCAATATATAAGTTAAACTAACTTGCTAACAAGTATTCATGGCTATCCTGTTGTATGCCAGGCATTATGGTTGGCACTGAGTTACTGAAATAGACAAAAGAGAGATGCGGCAATTGCCCTCATAGAGCTTACATTCTGGCAAAAATACATAAATTAAAAAGTTACACTACTAAGCTATTGTATTTGTGATAGTGCTATTAAGAAGAATAGGGTGTTTTGAGAAAAAGTATTATGTTACATAAGTCTAGAGAGCAAGGAAAAATGCCATACTGCCAATGACTTAATCTGTGAATTCTCTTTTAGTGAAATGGATACATACTGAAAATTTTAAAAAATAAACTAGAATTCACATTGGGAATTTAAATATATTCTAGAAGTTGTAAGAAAAATATGTGTTTTTTTGTTTCAGATCTTCAATTAAGAGTCAGTTTATTTGGAAAATAATAATGAGCTTAATGTGTTCAGGGGACTTTAAAAAGTAAATGAAGTAAATATAAAATTGATTTTTTTGTTATGATTTATGTAACAAAAACTATTACTGTAAAAATATCTCCTTGCTGTGGTGTGTGATATGGGTTATCCTTGGTCATAAACTATTGTTTGTCTTGTTTGCCATCATGACTGCTTACATGAATATGTTTGTGGCCATATATATCTATGTAAATAAATTACATTGTATATTAAAATCATGAAAGAATGCAATATTTCCTAAAATATTTTTAAATCTCACAAATTTTAAACATCTCCTTTAAATATTATTAATTTGTGTATTCTCATATATTGCACTTTTTAATCACTTAAGCCTTGTAACTGAATATGTGTGCAGTAGAGGAAAATTAATGTTATTAGAGTGCCTTGATGTCGTGCTTAAAAGTGTTTATAGATTTTTCTGTTTTGGCAATTGTGCATTTTTCTATATAGTGGAAAATTCCTGGCAATTCAAACTATAGATGTTATGAGTAAGTATGCGATATACTAAGGCAGTAAATTTTGGTGCTCATAATATTTTTGCTTGTTGAGATATGTTGAGAACATTTTTAATTATTGAAACTTTGGAGTGATAGAATGGGAGGAAAATAGAGGGATACCAGGTGGGGCTAATTACACCTCATCAAGTTTAGAAGCCTGGACTTTACAGAAGATATGCTTGGATTCATTCTTTATTTTATATTTAACTACATATACCATATTAATAATCTAGTAATTATAATCAGTGTTTAATACATAATCTTTATTCACTAAAATGTAAGAGATCATCTTCCATTAATTGTCAGATATTCTTCTTCAGAAGATTATTGTAGTAAACTTGTGGTATTAGTTTGTAAGGACTTGAACTCAAACCTGAGATGCATAGTTGGCTATGTCTCAATAGCATATATTGTTATCTTTTTCTGTTGCTGTTTTATGAAAATCTATGCAAGAATACCACCTGGGGATTTTGCCATTTTTAGGATGTATACTAACAACTAAAACATCACTTTAAATTTTTATTTTGAATATAAGACTATAGAACTGGAGGACTACATGGCATTATGTAGACTAGAAAATGGATCAGCAAATACTTGGATGAACGTTAAGTATCATGGATTCATATCTGCTTCTTTTAAGATAAGTTTTGACATCTTTGAAGTAAGCTGTGCTGAGAGAATTATTCAGCAAAATGGGTGATTTATTTTCAGTATTTCTAACTTAACTGACAGCAATATAGATAAAAATCCCTGGGAAATATAATGATATTTATCCTATTATCATCTTTGATGTGATCATTAAGATAAGAATTCTACAAATGATTTTAAACCACAGGTTTTATGGGTAGTGTTCAGAGTAAATCACTAAATGTCTTCCTCATGTAGAATTGTGGGTTAGATTTTGTTCAGGCCGTAAAGTTAACAAAACATTCTTAATGCAAATCTCACCTAAAAATGAGAACAGAAAATCTGTTGTTTGTTTTTTCAATGAACAGTCTGATTCTAGACTAGAATACTATGGCCTATGATAATGCAATGTTATTAAACATTGAAAACAAGTTTTAATCTGTTGAAATTTATTATTTTCACTTCATGAATTTATCTGTTCTGATAGTAATTAGAGTGGTATCTGGGAAAAGAGCATATTTTTACATAAAATATTTTATCTCATATTTTACTTAAACTCAGTCCACAAAAAAGTCTGGTGAGAAAGCTAGCTTCAGTTATCAGCTAAATGAATGTTTTAGAACTGATACAGTTTTTCAGTTTCTCCAAAATGAGGAACTCTTGAGTTAAATAGTTCAGACTCTGCTTTGAGATATAATTATAAATGATTTCTGATATGTTTGAGGATTAATTGATACTACTCACAAAAAGATTGTCCACCTTGATTTGCCTTTTTCTAAGTGGAACATACGCTTTATCTAGAAAAATCTTGAATTGACGTAGCTACCCTTTCTGTAATTACCCTGAAACGTGACAGTGCTACTTACCTTGAGGTATCTTATCTGGAGGATAAATCCTTCTGGAAGAGTGAGGGCAATGAAACACTTTGCTGGGTTACTGTATGAATATACAGTATTTTGTAAATTGAAAACATTCAAAGTAACAAGTTGTGTTTTACTACTTGCTATAACATTTTGTGTGCTTACTTCCCCAGTGTTGGCATTGTAAAATTTAGTTAATATATTAAGCTTTAATTTTTTTCTACCATGAACGTTTCCATATTGTATTCTTTATGAATCTGTAACTATGGATAAAGTAGGGATTTTTTTTTAACTTAGCTCAACCTCTGGAATTGTGTTTTATAAAATTTATCTTAAGGTAAGAGGAAAAGTAAATATTGAAAGTTTTATTTTTTAGTGAGTTTTATACTTCAGTTTTTTTTCTTGACTATTTGGATGTTATGGACTTTTGTTTCCTTTCATTCTCGAATGGTTTGACATTTCTTAACAGTAGAAACAATTTATTTCAGTCTAAATCAGTATTCTAATTTAGTTTTCTAATTAGATTCTAGTCTAATCCATCTAATCTGGAAAAAAGCATCGAGGTTGTATTCTTGGTCAGTATTAGCAGATAGGTAACTTCTGATTATTTCTGAATTATAGAATCAATGTACTTTATTTTGACAGAAAAAAGTGATAAACTAAGTAAATCTTTTATAGAACACAAATCAACTGATGGAAGTTTGGAATTAAGCACTACTGACACCTTCATATGTAAATACAGTGTTATTTGTTAACAAGCATGTTCTTCTGTGAATAAAGTGATTGAGATTTCATGGATTTATGAATTTAGTTGCTCATTTAAGTTGACTGAGTTTCCTATGAACATACAGATAAGGCCAAGCCTGTACTTCAGTGACTTTCTTTTTTATAATAAATAGCATGCTATAGTTTGGAAATCAATTATTTTAAACTCCCTCAGTAAGTACTCTAAGTATGTTTTTCTTCTGCATTTAAAATTGCATTACATGTCAGACTTTAACGATAGAATCAGAAAAAAATGACACAGCTGCAGATAGGAAACAAGACATTTAAAAGATAAATATTTTTGTTAGCTTTTTTAAAAGCTTAATATTTTTAAAGATTGTACTTTACTTATTTCAGTAGGCAGGTAGAATTTGTAAATATTCAATAATTTTATGGTTGTTGGTGAAATTATAGGAAGTAATAATTAGTTTAGAAAATAAATTCAACTCACTTAGACTGGGGAATTTTTCAACAACATTTTTGTCACAGTGGAGAAGTTGTAGTTTGAAATCGGTAAGCTTGGTACACATTTTGTTTTCATATTCTAGGTCTGTCCTCATCTTTGTATCATTGAGGTGCTTACTAAGTAGATGCTTATTTAGGCTTCTTTTTGAAAGGTGTTGTTCCTTCCCTTGAAGGAAACATTCTAAGGCTCTTGTGACCTTTAAAAAGCCCTCATGATATGATTAACCTTTAAGTATCTGCAAGTTCTAATATACACTTAGGCTTGAGGCTTCTGTTTCATCATCAGGAATCTTTTTAAGAGAATGCTTACTCCCATAGGACCTATATTTACTCAAGTACAGTTGAATCTGATAATAGGACCAATAGCATGTCTGTTGTTAGCCAGTCATCAGATTTTCAAATAGATATCTTATGCCCTTGTTAAAAACTGCATTTATGGATAAACAAGCCTCATGTCTATGTCTTTTTAAATTAAGTTGATTACAGGTTGTTATTTCTGTTTGAACTTGAGATGTATTCAGTTGAAATATAATGCTAGTTAATATATATTGGCAAGAAGAATTTTGCTTTGCACACAGTTTTACATAAAAGCTGATATTATATTCAGTCTCATAAACTTACTTTTTTACCATATAGCCAAATGAAAATTATTATTTTATATATCTGTTTATCTTTAGTAGGTTTTTGTAATTTTAAGAATCAGTACAGGCAGCTTTAGTGTGTATATATGTATATATATGTTGTATTATTTTACTTAACTAAAAACCTCGTTCTTTTTATAGTTTGCACCTTGATGGTACCTTAAATTTAAAATTTTTTTTCTGAAATAATTACTATAAATGATGTTTGTGAGTTATTCATTATGTTTTATAAATATATTTCAGTATAATATACAAAAATATTTTATTTCTCTTTTGTTAGCTCATCTGATGGATTGAACCCCCCCAAATACTGTATATTTTTATTACAAAGTCTTTATATTTTCTGAATCTGAAACTAAGATGCAGCCATAGTTGTGATGGTAATAGACACCTAACAGAGAGTATACTTTTACTGTTCTTAATCACTCTAAGTGGTTATTGGCTAAATAAAATGTTGGAAAGACTTCTCAATCGAACTACCATTAACAGCATTGTAAGTAAAATGTTTGTGGCAAAATAATGATTAAAGGAAAAGCAGGGAGATCGGAAGAGTGAATGGGATACTCAGCTTCTTCAAGGTTCACTGAAGTCTGCAAATCATTACAATTAATATTTGTGAAATGAGTTTTCTTGCCACTTAAATAAGACATAGCTGTTTAAATGGTATAGTTGACTGTAAGTTTCTCTTTTTAAATGTGGCTGTTTTAATACAAATAGTATATATAAAAAACTGTAACCACAGAGAAGACAAGAAAGCCAAACATTTAAAAAATAAATATTTGGTATAACTGAAAGTTAGACATCGAGATTTTATGATTTAAATGAGTGTTCTATCTGCTCATTAAAGTTGTGAGTTTTTATGTAAGGTTAGTTATAATCTATTAATGGATCATACTCACACAAGTGATGGAAAAATGATTTACTAACTTACTTAGTAGTGAGATGATTGTGAAAATCTTCTATTTTCATCCTTTTCTATAATATAACTGTCGTATTACTTTCTAAAAACAATTAAATTTTTGGTGCTAAGTGTTACTGTATTCCTCCCAAGAGTAAAAAGCATTGGTGAATTATTTGCTTAGTTGTACCATGTACTTCTTTTTAAAACTGTTCTAAACAACACTATATGTTAAAGTATCAAGTCCCAGTGTCACCATGAAAAGTTTTTTTCCCTTGTTTGACTTTTATTTTCACATGTTTTTATTGGGTCATATAGCATCTAGTAGAAAGAAAATTGACCTGGTAATCAGGAGACCTCTGTTCTGTTTCTGGTTCTGCCATTGAACTTATTTTGTGACCTTGGGTAAGTCACTTGGACTCTATTCAGTTATTCTCTATAATAAATTAATGAATGGGTTGAGAAGAATTTTGAATGTTTTGAATCCATATAAGATGAAAAACATCGCCTCAATACCATTATAAAATGCTCAAGATACAGGAAAATACTAGGTAGAGAAAGAAGCTCCATTTATTTATGTTGTTTTTGTGTTTTCTGCAAAAAAAAAAAAAGTCTTTGAGATGGAATATACTTAAGCAGTTATTTCATCCAATTCACACCAAATTCATTTTAACATGTGTGGAAACTGCTTTAGTAGTGTGATAAATACGTATGTAGGGAAATTTGCATGTTAAAAAATAATGCAAAATATACCATTTAGCATTAACCTATGATATTAATATATCGAAGATTTTTCTATTTTATCTTCTGTGAGAAATGGGTGGACTGGGGATGTGAAAGAAAATATGGCATCTAGCACGTTAATGTATGAATACATTTCAGGAGGGTAATACTTTTCTAGTGGTCTATTAGCAAAGTCTAGTTTGTTACATAACTGTGATGAGAGTTAGTGTCTAATTTTGAATAAGTCAAAGCTGTGCTCACATAACAGTCAAAATGGTATTGTTAAGTTTCAAAATATGTCATTTCTTTTTCAGTTCTCTATAATTCATGCTAGTATTTCTCTTTTTTCTTAGAAAAAGAAGTTTTGGTTATCTCAGCACTTATTTCCTAGTGGAAAATTTTTGTTTTCTCATTATTCAGGAAAAGAGATAAATTTGTTATAGGAAAGATTTCTCTCGAGTTATAATTTCAATACATCAATATTCCAAAGGTATTTTTATATAACACGTTTTTCTATAAATCACTCAAAAATTATGATACAGGTATTGCAGAAATGAATGTGGTGTTTTAGTTTAAGAATTTAGTAATACCAGATTTGAAGCTAAGAAGGTAATTAAAATAGGACATTCTGGTTGTGTGTTATGTTGTTATCTGTATCAGTCATACTAATACTAACTCACTAATACCTTTAGAAAAATTTTTTCTTAGAATGCTCAGTTTAGTAGAGATTTCCTGGTTAATGGCTGTATAAAATATCTTCTGAACTCCACTACCAATGAGGAGAGAAGTGTTCCCAAATTATGTGCTGTGTCTGTTATAAAAGATATTAGATTTGGATGGGCAAATTTAAATGGAACAGTGAGTGATCTGTTATGGCTGTCTGTAAGAACTTTCTGAATAAACAAGCCTTATCAGGGAATATGATCGAAGAAAATTTGTCTAAATTGAAGACTAACTTGAATTTTTAGTATTTAAATGTAGCCATATATTTCAGATACTCTTTTTATAATGAGTTTTATTATATTTGTTACTCTCTGTAATGTTTTCCTGACAATATATTGCTGTACTGAAGTAATTCAGTGACTTACTGGTCTGATGGCCATACTTATTTTCATGTGTGCCCTGATCATTTTAGGAAACTTAAAAGGCATAGAAATCTGCTGGAACTATTATTGTTGCTCTTTTTGAAGATGATTTAATTAAATTCTTTTCTTGAGATGATATCTAAAATTTCTATAAGTATTTTCACAGATCTTAAATGGATACAGTAATGTCTTAAACAATGTGATCATACAAGTAACCTTGTTTTTACTAATGGTATCTTTTTTCAGCATCAGTGTTCAGGATTGGCTGTCCATAAATAATTGTAAACTTTTAAATCCTCTTTATCTCTACACTAACTTTATTTCTCTGATTCTGCTAACCCATAGTAGCTTAACCAGTTCACCATCAGTTCTTCTGTATTCTTTTTTTTTCTTTTAATATGGTATGTATTTGACTATATCTTCCCTACAACTGTGCACAGGATCCTTTCTCAAAGTGATTTGAGGCCCTTTCCTTCAGTGTCACATTTTACCTTTTGAGTACATCCACTCACACCCATCTCCTTTGTCTATGTCTGTCCATTACACGATGTGATCACAGAAGAAGTGGACACCACAAGGAGAAGACATGCAGGTCTGTCTCTTCTACTGGTTTTCTTTATTATTTTTTTTCATTTATCTAACTTGTCTTAGAAATTTTTTTACTATTTTTTATTTGCTTTATAATTTTTCTTTCTCTTCTAATATTAACAAAATGTTAAATCTGCAGGCATTTTTATTTTAGGTAGTTGTATATTCAGCTTTTAACAGCAACTGCTCCAATTAGATGGATTAAAAACAAAATGATTAATTTTATGTTATATGTGTATATATATTTTTTCCACTACTGGGTAACTAACTCCAGATTCAAATATGTGTATATTAATATAGAGTCAACTAGATTAAGTTAATAAATTATAACTTGTTCTTCAAGTTATTTTAGGCTTAAGACTTGTTTTCCACTTTTTTATACATAATTCTAAAAGTAGTTTATTTTTATCTTGAGTTCAGCAATGTGCTAGATTATGGAAAATACTAAAGACCTAATACGTGCCCTAAACAAGCTATAAATATCACAGAGGAGTTAAAACATGGTATGTTTGTTTATGTGCCAGTATGGACGAGTCTAACAATATGTTCTACAAAGTTATAAAGTCAGATAAAATTTCTTTCAAACAGATGGCCTAAAAAGGGTTCATGAAACAAGTAACACTGGTACTAAAACTTGAACGTTCATTCAACATTCATTTATTAAGCCCATGCTGTATAGTACTGTTCTAGGTGCTGGAAATAACAAGACACATAAAATAGCCCCCTATTCTTGTGGGTTTTTCCTAGTGTGAGTCTAACAAGTAAACTCAGTAATATTATAGGTACTATGGGATATCTATATCTAGATGGATGGATAGATGGATAGATAGATAATTAGGTAGGTAGGTAGGTAGGTAGAGGTAGATAGATAGATAGATAGATAGATAAACATACAGTGGAATCACAAAAGATGGTGTGATTATTTCCACCATGAATATTAGTTCAAGAAAGACGTTACAGAAGAGATGACCCTTGAGTTGAATGTTAAAAACTAGAAATATGTTGGCCTGATATGTAGAGAACATTTCAGGCAGAGAAAAAAATATGACAAAACGACTTCAAACAAGTTTAAGCAAAAGTAGGCAGGGAGGGTTCCTGAAAACTGTGTAAGTTATTGAAGCATGTAAGGCAGGAGAGGGACACAATCAGATATTTGTATTAAAAAAGACTACTTTGAAAGCTGAATAAAGAGTGGACTCGAGCTGTATAAACAGAAAGATCATTTATGAGGACATTGCATGGATCAGTTAAAGAGATGACAATGGGCTGGGTTGAGGTATCCAGAGAGGTAGTTGTTACATGAGAAATTATTTTAAAACGTAGAATCTATAAGGCTTAGTTACCAATTGAATATTATTGATGCAGGGAAAAGAAGGAAGAAGATAATAATCTCAGGTGACTGAAATGTTTGGATGGATGGTATATTTTATCTATACAGGAAATATAAATTGGACAAATTTTAGGGGCAAAATAGAGTTCAGTTTGAGGATGGGTTAGTTTGAGGCCCTTTTGGAATATTCAGGTATAAATATCAAATAGGCGAGATTGGAAGTATGGGTCTGGAACTCTGGAGAGAAGTCTGGACTAGAGACGTAGAGTATCAGCATTTAACGGATTCCACTGGAATGAATGGAATTGTTAGAAGCATACGAAGAATAAGAAATCAAAATTCTGGGATCTGCATTTATTTACATTTAAGTGGATGAAAAAACAAGAGCCAGAAAACTACATTGAAAAGAGCCGTGTAAAGACAGTAGGATATCTAGAAAAGAACAAAATTCAGAAAGGAAGGTGTTTCAGGAAGGGTATACTCAACAGAGAAAAATTCCAGGGAAAGACAAATATGTTGTTAAATCATAAAACAATCAATAATGATTTTTGCCTGATTAGCTTCAGTGAAATTGTGGAGGGTGGAGAACAGACTGAAGAGAAAGGAAGGGAGATCTAAAAGAAAAGAAGTGAAGATGAATGTAGACAAGGCTTCTTGATGTCTTGGGGAACTTATCAAATTAAGAGTAGCTACAGTGGGGGATTGGAAAAGGAGCTCACGGAACACAAGTAGAATGGTTGATAGTTTAAGTGAAGGCTTAAACTTGCGATGGCACTGATGCTCCAAGATCATGTGATTGGCTCATTACCACACTTCAGATGTAATCATTAGAATCTCAGGTTGAAGGTTTGTGGGCAGTTATAATAGGAAGAAAAATAGGATGAGGATTTTGAGGGTGGCTGGCAAGGAAAATGGTTGACGTGGTGTCCAAGAGAGATTTGGGAAGATGCTGATCATGTTAAATCATGTTGTCTTGTTAAGTCATGTTTAGATACAGTGTTTTCCATGAACTGGAAGAGAAGGGATTCAATAAAAGAATTGGAATTTGTGGTGCTATTGAAGGCTAATGGAAGCAAATGGAGGATGTTATTTTCAGAGTTTGGTTTAATAATGTTTAGAATTTTCAGATATTAGACAATTTCAAATAATGTAAAGTTACAAGATTTGGTCCTGGGAGTAGGTTTCTGAGATGAAGCGTGGATTACAGTTTGGGAAGGCAAGGAAAGCACCAAACCTTGATGCTAGGATTTTTGATGCTAGGGTTTATATAGGCATTGATGTCACTGAAGACCTAAGGTTGATAGAAAATGAATAAAAATTGCCTGGGAAGTAGATGATAATGCAGAAAGGATATTATGAATATAAAAGGAGTAGGTTTTACATGAAATTAGAAACTAGCAATACAGACCTTGAAGAATGCTGATACCACTTCCAGGCTTCTGTAGTATTTAAGATATAGGATTTTCAGCAGTTTCTCCTCAAAATGTTTCTGAGGGAGGTAGTATTCTTGTTAAAATGTCAACTAACTTTCCATTAAGTCTAAGAAGTGGAATGAGCATTCTGTGATGATGCTGAGGGTGTATAAGATTTAAGTAAAAGGAACTGGGTTTCAGAATCCACAGTGGTCAAGATGAGGATGTCTCTAAGCAATGGGAAAGAATTAGAGAAAGAAGCCCAGGATAGGTACAGTTGCCGGTACCGATTGGAATATATTAAGAAAGGAACAGATGCTAGGAAAAAGGAAGAAATGAACTATTTAATTTGGTAGGGGAGAAGACAGAAATATAAGGAATTTAAGCTAAACTGGAGGGAATTCAACAGATCGAACATGATATACAAGAAGCAAAGAAAGGGCTTAATTGAGAGAGTTGGAAGATTAGGAAGAGGAGAAAAAAAAATGGAAGTACCCCTTCTTAAAAATTAAATGGCACCCGTGGAATTGGCTGAGGGAAGAGAATTTTACTGTATTCAGATATTAGGTACTAAATTACTTTTAATTGTTAACAAAACATATCGAAGTCTTTCTCATAAATTAAAACTACAGTTGTAGCTATAGATCGGAAACACTTCCTTTCCTCCTGGTGTGAAGAAGCTGAAGAGTGAGCTTTCTCTGTTCTAGATGTAGATCCCTAATACTAGAAGTGGGGGCTTGGTCTGTATTAACTAGCACTAAGTTTGAGATTCCACAAACTCTCCTGAACCTAGGGATAAATGAAGAGTGGCGCATTTTGTCCCAAAGGAAGTAAGAGTAAAGAAGGAATGGTAGAGAAGCTAATAAGAAGAGTTTCAGAGAAAAAGGAAATACTTTTAGAAGAGAAAGCAGTAAATTGTGTAACAGTTCAGAATGGATTTCACTTGTTTTTAATAAAAGTTAGATAAAGTTAATGCTTTTCAAAAATTGCCTGGAGTTTATGACCAATAAAATATGGTGTCTTTATTAACCTGTAACTCACATTCCTAATGAATACGTAAGATTTTTCTCTACCAACACCACTTGTTACTACTTCAACCCCAAATTTGATAGTGAAATATTTGATAAAGCTAATCATTTCCTTGAAGTATTAGATTGAAGTATATGTTTTATGTTTTACACCACAATCACAGGGCCTTCATTTATGTTAATAAATCTAAGTATAGTCACAGCAACTTAATTCTACACCGTGAATGAAGGAATGAAGTTGATCACATATTTTGAAGCAGCAAAAAAATCACTGATTTTAGCCCTTACAAATCATAATCAAATTTCTTTTAAGTGAGAAGTAGTGAGCTTTATTAGGGTTTATACTTTTTTCTTCTTAGTCTTATGAAATTTCATATGATAATTTTTTTTTTTTAGATAATTGGAAAACAAGTCTTAGAGACCATTTGAAAGAGCTAATGATACAAAAGAGATTTTTAAACTACTATTTGGTAACAGGATCCATAAAGCAACATCTGTTCATGTTTTTAAATTCAAGTTTCAGCTACACAAATTTTCAGAATTATTTCCAGATTTGGTCTAGAGCATCTGACAGTCGTATTGCTTATGTAATACATTAGTTTTATTCATAAGGAAATCTCAAAAGATATTTTGAAAGCTGTTTTTCTTACCAATTGCTTAGGTAAATTATTATTATATTACCAAATATAATATTATATTAACTAATTATTACATTATTGTTATAGTTGCTTCTGTGCTATGTCAAGTTTTAGAAAAATATTTTTAAAAATTATTATTTCAGACTGGTCCATTAGTCTGCCATCTACTTATGTTAATTTGAAATGCTTAACAATTCAAGTTGAATAGAGCTTAAATCATTCTTAATAAAAATGTAATTATGAATAAGTGACTTTGTAATTATAATTTTTAGTTAAAACTTTTTAAAAATTCTTTAACATTTTTTCCAGCTTTTTTGAGATATAATTAACATGTAACATTGTATTAAAGGTGTACAACATAATAATTTGCATATACATATATTGCAAAATGATTACCACAATAAATCTAGTTAATGCCCTATAATTTTTAGTAAAATTATTTCTTCATATCCGGTTAGGGTTAGCTAAGGGAAATTTTTCAAAATTATTACAATTATAGTATTCTTTTTTAAATTACCTTTTAGGTTTCTTTTTTGGCAGGGGTGGTATTAGGTTCATTTACTTATTTATTTTTTAATGGAGGTACTGAGGATTGAAGCCAGAACCTCATGCATGCACTCTACCACTGAGCTATACTCTCTCCCCTATAGTATTCGTTTTAGCATGAAAACAGTTCCTCCCTTTTGTTTTGTTTCTCTAATTATTCTGAATATTGTCCATGGTTATGTATTATTTCAAACTTGTGCTTCAAATCGTATATTTCTTTGTCATATATACCATATTTTGAGTACTGTGAGCTTTCATTTAACATTTTTTTTCTACTTGTGTTATGTCCTAAAAGGTAAAGAGAAGTAATATTCATTGTAGAGGAAATTTAACTTAAGTGTATCTGTGTGTGTATATATAATATATATTTATATTTATATATATTAATTATATTATATTTTTATATGTATATAAATATAAAAGTGCTTATAAACTGATGTTGAAATTTTCCCAAATCTTTCCATTATTGATTTATTACCAATCTAATCATTACACATTTTATTCCATTTTATAGATATTCTCTGTGCTTGATTACATCCTATTTCTAATATAGACTTTTTTTTTAAATTGAAGTATAGCCAGTTTGCAATGTTTTGTCAATTTCTGGTGTACAACACATTGCTTCAGTCATACATGAATATACATATATTCATTTTCATATTCTTTTCACCATAAGCTGCTACAAGATATTGAATATAGTTCCCTGTGGTGTACAGTATAAACTTGTTTATCTATTTTATATATACCAATCAGTATCTGCAAATCTTGAACTCCCAATTTACCCTTCCCAACCCCTTCCCCACTGGTAACCATAAGTTTGTTTTCTATGTCTGTGAGTCTGTTTCTGTTTTATATATAAGTTCATTTGTCTTTTTTTTCCCTTAGATTCTACATATGAGTGATATCATATGGTATTTTTCTTTCTCCTTCTGGCTTACTTCACTTAGAATGATATTCTCCAGGGCCATGCATGTTGCTGCAAATGGCATTATTTTATTATTTTTTATGGCTGAGTAGTATTCCATTGTATAAATACACCACAACTTCTTTATCCAGTCGTCTGTTGATGGATATTTAGACTGTTTCCATGCCTTAGCTATTGTAAATAGTGCTGCTATGAACATTGGGATGCAGGTTAAACTTAATATTATTGACAGAAGTCTAAGATGCAGGTACTCGAGATTGCTCAGTCATGAAAACCGTAACCCTAGTACACTGAAATCTTATCAGAAAATGTAAATCACTCAGTTCATAAGCAGACATGTGATGTCAACTGTACGTTCACTGCTGTGCTAAATAGCTTAGATGTTACAAGAGACACAGTGGCTTAGAGAAATACTTTGTATAAGTCTAAGCTTAACATTTTATTAAGTAATATTGTAGTATTTCAACCAAGAAAGTCTCAAGTGTAATATGTATCTGTATATGTGTGTGTGTGTATATATATATATATATATATGTGTGTGTGTGTGTGTATATATATATATATATATAAAAGCATACTACATCATGTATGAAAGTTACTGTTGATAAAGAATAGGAAGAAACCAGCTATGATTCGGAGCCAGGAGGTATATATGTAATCAAGAGCCATAAACAAGTAAGGGCATTAAAGTTCAGAAGAGAATTATTTTTGCTATAAAACTTTTTTTCTGAAAAGGCATTTAAGTGTCAGTGGCAGATGAAAGAATTTTAAATAAGATTCGCAGGCAGAGGAATGAATAAAGTGTAGCTCTGGATGATAGGTAAGTTATGATTAAATTATATTTAAAAAATTATTTCAGTTGAAAGAAAAGAGTACATATTATTAAGTCAAGTTAGTTAGCAAGTTAGTAAGTATTAATGTATATACAATACTTAACTAAATATTCAAAAATCATGGTAAAAATGAGTCAGGATTGTTTTCAGATCACTTTCTTCCTCTTTGCTTTTTAAAGATCTTTATTTTAATATCTGTAAAAATATTATAAAAGAGTTGTCATGAAAAATAAATAGGTTTCATATAAAAGAGGGTAAGTTGAAATGAATATATTGGAGATAATTTTCTAGGGAATTTAAAATTAGGTTATAATTTAACTGAAGATAAAGATGTTACTTGACAGACGATAGTTTCTTTTTATCAAACTGAATGAAGGCCTGAGGGGATGGGGGGTAGGGATGAGGAAGAGAACTAATAGTGGGAAAGGCAAAGTTTAATGGAAAGCAAAATGATAATAAGTAGAAGTAATTGGATTAATTAATTACATGACACAACTAATGGGGAGAACCCAGTCATAGATTGAAAGGTCATGCAGAGTGTGAAGGAGCTTGATAGCCAATTCAAAGTATGGGAATGAGAATCAGAAGGCGTCTCTAAAGAGATTACAGATGAAAAATAACTATCGCAATCTAGGCTGGGCTCTTAGGGAAATAAAGACGCACTACCAAAAAAAAAAAAAAAAAGGCCAAAGAGATGATGCAGCTGGAAAAGAAAAAGGAAGAGGTGTTAAAAGAGAGAACGTTGGGAAAAGGAAAAGAATAAACAGGAGTTGAGAGTGGTGTGTGTGAGGGAGAGAGTCACTTCCTTATTCTAAATATTTTGGACCATAAATTTTAGAGAACAGATCAGTGTAAGCCACCTAGTAGTTGCATGACCTTGTAGACATTTTCTAATAAGTAAAATTAAGAAAATAAGTCCTATCACAAATGACTATACTGATTGAGTAACATTATTATAACACATGCAAAGCTCTTGACGCAATTCCTGGCATATAACAAGTATCACTATTATTGTTAACATTTAATTGTGCCAGAACGTTAATATCATTAGTATTCAGCTCTAGAAGACAAGATTTTAACTGTATATTTTTAAACACTTTTGTTACATTTCATTTTCTGTGATCTCCTTGATCAAGTAAAATTTTAGTCTAAAAACATTATTGAAAAAAATTAAAAGCTAGACCAAAATCTGACAAGTAGTCACCTGGGCTGGCAGCAAGAGGGTTGACAATAAAGCAGGGAACTTTTTAGGACGACAGAAATACTCTGTATCTTGATTGTGGCAAGGTTGCCTGACTCTATATCTGTTTATCAAATGTTATAGTAGACTTTCGTACCTAAATAGTGCGAATTTTAATTTTTGTAAACTATGCCTCAATAAATCTGACGTTAAAAGTTATTGGAAATTCACAAAATTAAAATGAATTTTAAAATATTACCCAAATAGTACTAAGTGTATGCTAATAGAAAAATTTGCTTAGTCTAACACATCTCAAACAATCAAGAGCCGAGTCCCCTCCCAAAATAGGGCAGGATAACGGATAGGGCTGGCCTACAGCTTCATTGAGAAGAGATGACTACAGTGGATGAACAAGAAAACGAAGAAAGGACCAAAGCTTTGAGTCTCAAGTAGGGGTCAGTTAACCAGGAAAGATCAAGAACAAGCAAGGCAATTAGCAATGAAGTCGATTCTGAATATTTTGGATATTCATCAAAAACTGAAGGAGGAACAGACATTAGAAGTAATTTTAATTTGTTATGGGCAAGCTGAGTTTTAGGTGCTGATGGCATCTCCATTTGGGGGTGGCTAGGAGGCAACTAGAAATGTGAGTCAAGCTTACGGGAAAGGTAGGAGCCTTCATCACTGGAGTGACAGTTGAAGCTATGGACTTAGGAAAAATCACTCAGGGATAGTATAAAAAAGAAAGTAATGATAACACTTTAGGAAATGCAGATATTTGAAAGATGGGCTGAGAAAGATGAGCCAACAAAATGTCTGGAAAAAAGTGAACTGAATTGAAAGTCAGAGAAGTGCGAGGCCAAACACTTGAAGGAGAAACTATCAAAGATAGTGTAATTGTGTCAAATGCTGCAGTGAGGACCAGGAGAATGTTGTTGAGGAATGAGCGCTGGATTTGGCAAATAAAACATTTTGGGAAACCTTTGAGACGTAAGTTTCACAATATCAGACTTAGTTTTAGTACTCAGTGATGAAGTCTTCCTTTGAGTAAAGTCACCATGACATAAGAGGGAAGCAGCAGTAAACAAGTAACGTTTTGCACTTGACTCAGCATTGGAGATATAGTAAGAGGCTCTCTGCATTTGAGTATTCTAACTTTATTGCTCACTATGTAAGGCTCACTTGGACAAGCACATATGCTCACGTCAGGTAAAACTCCATTGTTTTCATATTAGACACGGTGGGTCTCACTTACCAAACTTGGAATGGTGATGAATAATTGATGACTAAGATGTTAATTCCAGGTGTCATAGATTTTACTCTTGGGGGACCCAGTATAAGAACTAATTCAGACAAAGGGACTGAGAAGATTTTGGTTTGGAATAGTTGTAGAAGTAGGTAGGACTCAGTGATCAAAACCAATTTTAACTTTGCATTTCCTCAATCAGAGATTTCTTTGGGTTAATAAATCCTTCTTCTAAAATGCAGTCAACATTTTGGATAATCAAGTCACTGTGGTATAAATTATTTCAATCCAAAACTGAATTTTGCACCATTTGAAGGTACTGTTTTTATTTCTAGTTTACTAATTGAAAAAAAATTCAGATAGAGATCAGCCAAATAACTTACTCTAGTCATGTGAAGCTGGAATTTAAACTGAAGCAATTGG
This sequence comes from Vicugna pacos, assembly GCF_048564905.1. Taxonomy (NCBI): domain Eukaryota; kingdom Metazoa; phylum Chordata; class Mammalia; order Artiodactyla; family Camelidae; genus Vicugna; species Vicugna pacos. The sequence goes on from NC_133011.1 coordinate 12,490,505, forward strand.
GTTTGGTGTCAGAATCCATGCCCTTAACCTCAGGAAATGGGAGCTTTACCCATGACCTGGTGGAGGGGGCAGGGGAGGCATTGTGAAGAGAACAACGTGAAAGAACAATAGTCGAGGTCTAGGAAGAGGAGAGCAGGAAGAGAGGAATTCAGAAAGAGAAATGTAAAGTCAATGGAGACCAACTCCATCTAGTTTGCAGTTTTATTTAGGATCCTCTGTGCAACTCGTATTACCACGTGAGTATTTGGAAAGTTGAATGAAATTCAGTTCAGTCTCTAGCTTAGACTAGTCTCTCCTGACGCCTCTTCATCTAATCCTTATCCTTCTTTCTCTGAGAGTGATCTCATCTAACTTCCTCTTCTCAGTATTGAACAGGAACGTTTCATAAAATGTCCCTATTTATGAACCATTTAGAATGCATTCCTTTGAATTATGAAGAGTGCTATACTATGTGACATTAGTTACTCTGTATAGTCATTCTTGTACCCTTTACCAATAATAATCATTAGCATCTTTGGAGAAAGAAATACAGCTTAATGTCCAGCATGAGTACTATTTAAAATCCATGTGTCTAAATATTTCAGTCAAGGGCATATATACATTTAGTTATTATTAATTTCCATACTAATATACATGAGAAAAATCATATGGGTCCCTTTCTAGCATAGGTCGTGTCACAGTTTTAATATCGATGGGTATTTTTATTTTTTAATGATTTTTCAATTAACATGGTCAACATTTGTAAGTATATTTAAATTTCTATGTATGTTTCTCAACAAAGAAATGTAACAATGCATTTAAATTTCTTTATCATGCTCCCTTCAAAACTTCTAGGCAATCTTTTGATATGTGTAAAGTGGCTGTAGTTGAAGTATACCTGGTGGGTATGTTCATAAGGCCACAGATGTGGGACACAGTGTCATGACGAGGCAGAATAAGATGGAGACAAGACATATACAGGGTAGTAATATGTGCTACTCTGTAAATTATCTCTTCCTGAATGTAGATTTTAGCCATCAGTAAAAAGTCAGAACATTCCAAAGTGCTTAACACATATGAGGAATAGTTTATTACTGTGATGAATCTGACTGATGTTTATATCTTTTATCAATGGTTGTTGCACTTTTTCTTAGAAGCAATTGTAATAATAACCATTGCATTCCTTCCCTGAGGGACTTTCATTTTAAAATTTAGTTTATCCTCTAAAAGATACCTTATTTTTTCAAAGATACAGGAACAATGATTAACAAGTTTTAAATAACTCAATTATTAGAAAGTTACTAATTATTTTCTCCCAAACTCCATGTCACTATACACTGGGGGAAAAATGTATATGGGTGAAACAGTTACTCTGTAGCTAGTCTGGAAGATGTTTCTGGATTAGATTGCTCTTAGCTTTTTTTTGACTTGGGGAAGTTCCTGGTTTAATGAACTTTTCAGTTCTCTCTCTTTTTCTCTTTCCCTCCTACCTTCCCTCCCTCTTTCTTTGTCCTTCTTCTTCCCTCCTTTCTTCCTTCATCCCATTCCTCTGTATACACACACACACACGCACATGCACACGTGCACACGCACACACACACTTTCTGTAAAGGAAATTTTAATGAACGCAATACCAGGGCAAACAGAATAAGAATTTCTAGAACATTTTACATTATCTATATTGATGAATCAAGTATTACAATATAAAAAAACAAACACTTAAACATCATTTGGCTTCAAAGTTAACCAACCAGAGAGTTACACAGCAGAAGGAATCAGAGTATCTGGTTCAAAATTATTCATTTTTACAGATGATGAATTTTATGCCCAAAAGGGTGAAATGAAGTGTTTACAGTTACAGAGCTTATGAAATTAAGACTCAAATCCAAGTCTTGCCTCTTACCTTGAAACCAGTGCTGTTTTTAAGATTTTCTTCAATCCTATGTATTATTAATATACTCATTACCCTAAATTTGGGCAGTTCCAAAGCCCTATCAACTCTGTGATGATTACCTCTGTTGCACTCTCCATGGTCAAAACCCTGATCTTCTGCTGTGGTCTCAAGTACATGCTGATTTTACATGTTGAGACCAAAATGGTGCTAAAATCCAAATCCTCTGAATAATAAAACCCCAGTATTCTTTTCACTGAATTTAGATGTGAAAAATAGACATACTCTATTTCCTGAAATCACTAGAACCCTCTTTATAGTTTATGTCCTAAAGTATTAGAATATCAGTTTCTTTTGACTGTAGTGAAAGGAGTATGAAATTTGTCTATAGCATCTCCTTTGAAGTACTACTTAATGAATATGGTAAGGAGTTAATAAGGAAACAGCATACTGATACACAGCATAACGGGTGACCTAAATATCTAAAATAGATCATTAAGGTTTAAGAAGATAATTTGAAAGACTATTTAGCCCATTAACTATGAGCCTCAAAGTAGGACAACAGTTTCATACATTTCTAGAGCACTTATGTTTCATTTAATTCCACATTTCACTTAGGCATCTATGAAGTTCAGTTTTCCTACATTACTGGGAGCAAAGATCATTTTATAAGCAAACTCATTATAAGCAAAATCAAATTATATTTTCTTTCACTCCAAATGTGTTATTTCCAAGTGACCACAGTAGAAAAATCCTCAAAATTAATTGATTTGGAAATAATTATTTCTCAAAACTCATGTATCTTATTTGCACAGTTAAGACTAAGTTGGTTTACACTTTAAAAGAAAATGCTTCTATTTGCTCCAGTACTAATACAAAATAACTTGTTATGTGATTTATAATTTTTTCACAGTACTTATTTTCATACTTTTTTTCAATTTAATTTGTTCCAATATTTGCTATTCTCTACGTTACATTTATTTTAACAAATAATTTAGCTAACAAAAGTGTATTTTTGTGGGAAGGGTAAAGCTTAGAGTGTGTGCTTAGCATGCATGAGGTCCTGGGTTCAATCCCCAGTACCTCCTAATAGGAAAATAATAATCAATCAATCAATAAAATAAAACAAAATCTAATTACTCCCCCCCCCAAAAGAGGATAAAATACTGGGCTTTAAAAAGAAAAAAAATAGAGAAAAAAAAGAAAAAGAAAACTTAAAAAATAAAATGACAATATAGATTATCAAATAAAAAGATTTTTTTAAGTGTACTTTTTTGCAAGGTCCTAGTGTATAATAAAGTTTTAGTCTAAAATATGAGAAAATTCATTATGGGCAAGTGATTGTGAAGAAAGCATTTTAAAGTAACTTCTAAAAGTTTTGTGCACAATTTCTTAAGTCCTACACTTGAGAAAACTAATGTGGGAAATTTTAAAGCATGACAGATCACTTTTTATATTAATATTCACAAAAATTGTAAAGATCTGCACTTTATTGCATTTGAAAGTATTTCTTATTATGTACCATTTTTAATCATTACATCCACATAAATATATGTCCCTGAAATAAATTAAATAATGAGCGATTTGCATTTAAATTTGCATTTTAAAAATTATTTAACATTTATTTTCAAAGCACTTTTAACCACTCATGGGAAAAACATAGGGTTTTCAAACTGGATAATTTGTCCTTGTTCGTATAAATGTTATAGTTCGTGTTTTTTAATAACATTTTTTTCTCTATAATGTATGGTCATTGTGGACATTTTATGAACTATGTATTAACCCAAATAAGAAACCAAAAGCACTTATACTAACTTCTAATAACCAGTGAAAACTGCTCTGGTGTGTAAATCTTAAATCTTTTTCACTCCATCTCTTTCTCTTTTGTTTCAATTATGTGCATTTATATTTGTATGAATTTATATGGTGTTTTAAATTACAAACTATACTACCATATCTATCATTTAATATTTTATAATCACTAATTGTGGTATCTTTATTTTATATAATTTACATATGTGAATGCACATGCACACCATTCTCATTTCTCCTGGATACGTAATTGTCTGTAGATATACCATAAGTGCAGTTAACTCATCCTCTGTCTTGAACATTTGGAGTTTCTTTCCCTGGCCTTTCTTTTCCCCAGACTTTACAATTATCAAACAATAGTGCCATGAGTATGTATGTACATCTTTGCACATTGATTTATTTCTTTAGGAAAGATCTTGGGAAGTGAAATTTCACGTTAAAAAATATGACCATTGTAAAGCCTTTTTATACACAGTACCAAATATGTTTTATTTTTTAAGTAATTTGCTTTTTATCTTTGTACATCAGGTACTTCAGAAAACATTTATATAAATGACCATTAATTTTTTGTTAATGAAATTGTTAGTATATTACTGTCAGTCTGAAAAATAAGTTTTTTCACAGTTATCAGATTATTGAAAGATATGTTAAAATACTCAGTAAAATCAGAGACAGTATTTTCTTTTTGAATTGCACTGCCTTTGAAAATAATATTATAACATGACAAAGTATTACATATTCTTATTTATCTCATGAGTCATTCTAACAATTTCTACTCTTATTCCTCTGACTACTGAAAGACATCAATAAGTTGTATTTATAGACTTTTCTACTGCATCTGGAAAATAAATACAAATATCCATACTTTTGCTTGTGTGATTGTTACATCAGAGTGAGCAAACAGCTGCATACACTGATCATACGTTTTTCTTTATTGCACTTAATTTGGTATATACTTAAATGGTGTTTGTAGCATTTAGAGACTACATGAATTTGGCCTTTTTAACTTTGTTCACTTGGAATGTTATTTCTGTCACTGTCATCATTATTGTCTGTAATCTCCTTTTGTTTTGTTGTGCCTCTTCCACACTGTTTGTGCTTTCTTAGAAGAAAACCAGGATTTCATAGGATAGATATCAGAAGTAATTTTTTCCTCTCCTTGATGATTTGGCAAAATATAGTTAATTTTTAAAAATGATTCTAATATGTAAGTAATATACTTCTTTAGCTTCACTCAGAAAAAGGCCTCAGATAATATTTTAATTTATGTTCTGTTTACATTTATTCTATCTCTGTATTTTATACAAATACACTTTATCCACATTGAACTTCAATTATTTGGATAGTTTCAACAGGGAATAGTTTGTGTTGGAAGTCTTTCACTACTAATTAAAATTTGATATTACACAAATGTCTTTAATTCTTAAATTTAACTGGAAAGTAAATTTAGTGTGTACCTTTTATAAGGATATAATTTAGAATAAATCCAGTCATAAGATGTAAATATTTAATGATCAGCCCACAAGTTATTGATGTATTATTTTTGTTAAAAATATGAACAGTATAAATTTGTTTTCTAACCTTAGATTATTTAAAGGCACATCTTAGTTTTGTGAAGACATAATAATTAAGGAAAAAGGAACTATAGATGTGAATATTTTCATCAGAAACCCTCATGAAACAGATAGCCACTTAGTGAAACTTTTTAATCTCAATTAAAGGAAGACCTTTTTTTAACCTGAAGCCAAATATTTATATATAGGCAGAAGAAAAGGATGGGGCAAGGAGAAGAGAGAATGTTTAAAAATTATTAAATTAGCCTCAAGAATCTGGGGTGCTAAACAATATAGTTTGTACATTTAGATAAGATTGATAATCTTAGGCTTCCCATGATGCTGTAATCATAGGTTCTCTAATGTTTTTCCCTGAATTTTGGTGTTCTTTCTTTGAGCTTTGCTATTGGGCTTAAGAGTTTTCCCTCTTAAGATCCCCAGACCTGAGCATTTTGTTTAGGATCACAAGATGTGTCACCAAGTCGGCAGTCCTTCAATATCCTGATTACTGTTTATGTTCATTGTGAAGTGCATTACTGCCAAACCTGTGTTCCTACTTCAAAGAAGTTTGGTTTGTAAAGCTGCTTTGGGACTCCAGTAGCGTGTGTGCGTGTGTGTGCACGTGTGTGTGTGTGTGTGTGTGTTTGTGTTTGGAAAAGCAAATATAAAACCATTGCTGTTTGACGTGCACTACAGAAATCACTGAAAGTATACTGATGATCTTTGTAGTGCAAATGCAGAAACCCAAGCAACCACTGTCTTGCTGCCTGTTAATCTGGCCATTTTCAACTACATCTCTGATTACAAAATCCACCTATAACTTAACTTTTTTAAACTCGATTGCCATGCCAACATTATAAATATGGTTTTTTAAATTTTTAGACACTTTAAGTAGTCTTTTTTTAAGTTCAAAATAACCGCAACACTTAGTTTGTTGGTTTACGAACTAAGTTTGTTGGTTTAAGAACACGTTAAACTCTTATGTTATTAATATATTAATGAAATAAGAAATCATATTTTCTTAGTTTAATTAGTTAATAATTGACCTTATACCAGAAAGAATTTGAGACAGTTTGAATATTACAGTTTAATACACTTAAACAGATTACCTTTCCAATAAATAGATATAAACATATGCAATCTTTTGTTGTATTGGTTTTGTCCATGAAGTCTGATTGTCCCATTAACCTCTTAATCTATTTATGTTATAATTTGAAAATGCTTTGATATTTGATTTGATTTTGAACACATAATGACTGTGTTTTCAGTGTACTCAAATTACAAAAACATACTAAACCTCTAGGATGTCTTCTGTAATAAGCACAGTGTCATTACATATAAGCGGTATGACTCATAGAGATTCCTAGGTAAATTTACCTTCTGAACCTATGAACCAGTGTTTCCCAGAATGTGTTTTTAAAACTATTTCAGCAAGATACTACCTGGAAATAGGTGGAAGGAGAGATGCTATCTGTGATCAAATAATTATTATTTATTACAGAATTTTCAGGACCTTTTAAATTCAAATTTGTAGATTTACGTAAATTTGAAAGAGGAGATTGAACAAAAACTTGCCTCCTTAACACGTTAACTTATTTTCCTTTTGTAGAGTGCAGCATTGGACATCAGAGTTGAAAGTTCAGGAAAATACATATTCCATTCCCCAACCAGATAGTGAACAACCTTCTACTTGCATTGATTCCTCCAAATTGTTTTGTTCCTTGGGGGAAAAGAAACAATACTGAGTTTGGTTGAAACCAAAATAATGTTATTGAAAATATTATTTCTGGGTTATTTTCCTTAGAGAAAATGTTTAACAAAGAAAAATCAGCTCGCTGGTGAAGAATCTCTCGTGGTGGGTCTCTTTATGAATAGGATACTTTCCTCTCTGAGGATATTATTGTTTGTGTAGTGTTTTGTTTATGAGAATAGACTGATTAAAATGTAGAAAAAGAATGGAAGACTTCATATGAGCCAAATAATTTTGGAGAGAGGCCTGTCTGGTTACTGTTTGTCCTAAGGACTGGACTCCTAGGAGAAGTTAAAGTTACAAGTTAAAAGTATGTTTACTCAAGTTTGTTTATTGGATAGTCACTAAGGTGATCGCCTTAAGATTTCATTGGTTAAGATTCTAACAAAAAATTTTTCCAATGAAGGACCATCTATAGATGATGATTGAGTCTGGAGATGAGAGATGCATTTGAGATTAGAATTTAGTTGATAACATATTTAAATGGTTATATTACTCTCTCTATTTGCCTCTATGTTTACTTTTAGCAGATACACATTAATATTCTTCTTAGATCCCCCAGTGATTTGTTAAATATAAATGATGATCCATAAACTTGATTTTGCAAAATTTTTAAACCATTACTAAGGAGACATACTCTTTCTATAGCAGTATTATCAATATGCTGTAATGCAAGGGACAACTCTGCCCCTAGGCCAAATCCAGGCTGTTGCCTATTTTGTAAATACGATTTTATTAGACTACAGCCACACGTATTTGTGTATTCATTGTCTGTAGCTGCCTTCATATTACAATGGCAGAATTGCATAGTTCGCAAAATCTAAGATATTTACTGTTGGGTCCTTTACAGAAAACGTTTCCTGTCTCCTGGCAGTATGTATCCCATTACTATCTAATATTTAGAAAGATTTTTTTTTAAAAAGAAAGAATTTAATATAAGTCATAAGAGGTTGATGTCCAGGAAATAGTCTAAATATTAGAAAATGCATATATATGTATGTATGTGTATATATCTCTATGTATGTATATATATATCTATATATGTATATAATGTGTTTAAACTTTGTCTATTGGTGCTATTTATATTTAAAATATGATTTTGCTACTATGATATTAAAATGAAACTTTTTAAAAGAAACTTCCCAAACACTTAGCTAATATTCTTTCAGGACACATAATTTTTTGAAGTTGAGATGCCTTTTTTTTCCCCTACCCTCAGAGAAAATAAACATATTTACCTGAGAATCTCTCTTGAGGTACAAACAATTCCAATATTGTATTTTACTAGACTAACAGGCATTTATACTTGGCTATATTTTGCATTTATATCATGGAGGCACTCACTTGATTTTATGTATCATTCAACATATATTAACATGATATTTCTATTCCACATTTTATAATTTGGCACAGAATCAATTAATCAACTCATTATTCAAATTTGACTCAAACAAATTGCTTAATTGATTTAAATTGCTCTTTTACTTAGAGGTCATAAAATCTAAACTCTGTACATTCTTTGTAACTTTTTCTTCCCTTCATGTCTTATTTTAATTTTCAATTTTTACTTAAATTTTTTACTGACAGGAATTATCAAACACACTGAAGATTTTTTCAGGATGAGTATTAAAATACCTATTTTTGAATAGGCACACTTTTGTCTAAATGTCTTTACTGCAGCTTTAAAATTATGATCTTAAGCAAGGGGTATGTGTATATGTGTATGTTTACACTCTTACATTCAGTGTTTCTGAATTTACATGACAGTATTTTATTATAGATACCCACTTGAGCCTACTAAGATATGATTATTTTTCCCAGTTTGTAGATTGGTAACATACAATTGAGATTTTGTTTTTCCATTATTTATGAGAAATGGAATTTTTCTATAAAATCTCTTTAGTAAAAATCATAAATACCATTTTAAAGCACTTCATGTTTGCTAAGATTTTCTAGTTGAATTTAGTTCTTATTCTAACCAAAGTTTTTAAAGATCCTTTGATATCTGTAATTGATGTGTTTTGAGGAAGCACCTGTTATAAACAGCATTAATCTCATTTTGTCTCATTTTTCCTTATTATCTCAGTTTCTCACCTCCTTACATTTTTTTTTCTCAAATGATTTCAGTAATACTTTGTGCCTTTACTGGCATGGTATGTTTTCAGGAGTATTATTCCAAGTGCCTCTGTCTTGATCCAAGTTCTAGAAAATTCAACGTCAAAAAATCTTGATAACTGCATCCACTTGTATGCTGGAGCAACCTGCTTTAGTTTAACACATGGGGTGATTTTCTGATAATTCTAAATGCAGTTGTAAAATTGTATTTGAACCCAATTAGACTTACAACCTTTTTCCAGTAAATAAATCAAATCTTGATGAATTAATTACAAGCCACAATTCTTATAATATTACTATTGTCATATTTATGTGCTGTCAAATATATTCTCCTAAACATACATGTACCAGAAAATGTTTTCTGTTTAATGAAGATTTGTTGTCTCTGTTTAAATTCACTTACATTTTATTCAGATTTAAATTATTTTCAGATTTAATAATCATGATTTTATTCACCAAATTGCATTCTTAAAATAAATCTAAAAAATAATATGATATTTAATTTGTACGTACTACCTTGAATGAAAGTAATCTTTCAGCCTAGTATTTCTTTTCTTTTTTTATACATCCTGTAAGTAGGGATAAGAAATAAGAACTGAACATTAATTTTATGGATTTTTTTCTACTCGATAGGTGCTATGGATATAGAGGAGAGAAATCGCCAAATGAAAATTAACAAATACAAACAGGTAGCCGGATCAGATCCCAGACTGGAACAAGATTACCATTCAAAGGCAAGACATTTTTCTTTTTAAAAGTTGTGAAATAATCAATTAGTCATATGAAACCGTTAGATTCTCATAAGCTGCTAAATGCAGATTAGTCAAACATAAACATATAATCCAATGGCCCCATGATATTATTAAATGCTAAAATTTTTATGTGTTTATATACCAACTTCTAGGTATAGATTTGTGTTAATGTAAAAGAATCATTATATATTATAAGAGATTAAGGAAATGAAACTAATAAATGATGTGAAGAGCAAATTTTTTAGAATTTTTTGTTTTATAAAACCTGTAAAGGCCCTAGCACCCTCAAAAAATGCTTAAGAAAAACCTCAATTATCATCCCACGGTTTTCCTACATATAGAATTTTTTATTTTATAGTATTTTAATTCAATCTAGTTTATTAATACGTTATTGGAACAAAATACATACTCGTGAGGTGTTGTAAGGTGTTTGTAAGTTTTTTAGTGAGAATCTTTGAACCACTTTCTGGTAGTAAATTCAGGTGTGAAGTCTACTAGTGTAGAAAAAACTGTTTCATTGTTCTTGCCCTTCATTGCCTTTGTATTTTCAAAACATTTTAGGTTCATCATATTATTCATGGCCAAAGTCGTGAAAAGACTTCGTTATGATGTACCTATTTTAAGATTTAACAAAAAAATGAAAATAACAAAACTTATTCATAACATTTAGTTAATATGTGTCTAATCATTGCACTCATGTAATATTTGTAGTCCCTGTACCTATGTGTTAGAGAAAAGCAGTTACAATTTTTATATACTCAGGTCTATTTTATCCTTACCTTGTAAACCTCCCGTTTCTCTCAGTTATGCCCCATTCTTCAGTAAAGACAAGATGTATAAGTAAAGCGTAACTGTCTACGCTGGATAGGCATATGCAGTAGGCAGCGTAGGTTTTCAGTTTCTCCATTATATGACCTAGAGGAGGCAGAGATTCTTACGTCAGCATTCTCTTTCAAACCACCGGTCTTTTCCCCAAATTACATGAATCCTGCCTGATGTGGTGAATACAGGATTGTTCATCACAGGGTTCTGCTGTCCTGGAACTGGCCCAGGCCTAAAGCCAAGAGAAAGGTAAATTTAAGACAAATAAAAAATAGCCTTGCCTTCATGTAGCAGGTTCTAAACTTCTAGAAATTTTTCTCTAAAGTGAAAATATGAATAGCTTCAAATAGGTTCAGTGACTTTCACAGAAAATAGATTTGTAATGATACAGTATTTTGGATACATCTCTAATCTTTTGAGCTTGATGTCAGGAATGAGACCTGTGCCTTCCCAGGTACTGTTTTGATGTTTCTGCCTAAGGCTGAGTAGAGAGACCTGATCTTTTGTGGCATCTGCTATGCTCTAATCTCTCGTGTATTCATTTTATATATCCACAGACCAAGGCACAAAGTCCTAATAGAATAGGATATGAAAGCGCCTATAAACTAACACAAGTTTATTTTATGTCCCACTGTACTTCAGGGAGGAATGTAGATGACTGCTTAAAATACATGTAATATTCTCAGTAATACTGTCAATGAAGAAATGAGTATCAAGGGAAAATGAAGTCAAGACAAAACAGGATAATGCTAGAAGCAAAGTTTGTGAACAAAACGCATAGTATGAGTCTTATAAACCTGCTACAGGTGGAGCATATATTTTGACCATAAGCTTCCTAACAAACAGCAAAGGCAGAAAGGGAAACGGGGTCACCTGTATGATTTACATTGTTCATGCAATAAAAACAAGTTCCTTAGAAGCAATACTAATGAGTCTTGTTACGGATGCCTGGCAGAAATTTACCAAAGGAATACTATAGGCATGGCTCAATTTTTTTTTTAAGAAAAATAAGTTTTGATTACATTCCAATTCATAAATTAAAGAATGCTTGAGTATTCAAAGTTTCGTATCTGACTCCAATTATTTTAGATTAGAAAAAAATTTAAGTCTTGGCAATGGACTAGTTATGCTAAGCAGTATGATTTCCTAGGTATTCTAAGGCAGCGATTTTCAAAGTGTAGCCCCAGACCATTACCTGAGGACTTGTGGAAGTGCAATTCTCTGGCCCCTTCCAGGCCTATTTAATTGAAACTCTAGGAGTGAGGTCCCTGTGTTTTAACAAGCCTCCCAGGTGATTCTAGTGTGGACTGCAGTTTGAGAACTACTGGTCCAAGGTGAGCTGTACGTACAATTTGCTTCTAGGCAACTGAAAGAATTGACTTTCTCTATTAGGAAGCCAGTGATGAATGATGTCATTTAACAATGGAGACTTTCTTTCGAGAATAAGTCATCTGACTCCTTGACAAGTCCTCTCATAGTTTCTAACAAATCCTGTCTCTTATAATTGCATTTTCTATTCCTGGAGTTATGCACTCAACCTAACCAAGGATGAGATCCAGTCATTAAGTACAACTTTTTAAAAAGGTCTAAAACCCGACTCTGTTTTGTTCCACGGCAAATTTCCTGATGTGGAACTATCTTTGCTGGGTCATGTATCTGCTTGTCATCCCTACTTTGATTTTCCTCTCTCATGGATCAAAAAGAAAATTACAGAGTATTCTTTTTCAGTCAAGGGCATATATAGATTTAGTCATTATTAATTTCCATACTAACAATTCTTTAGATTAAAATTTTCAACAGCATTCATCTCTAATTTGGGATATTTACCTTACATTTCCATTCTTTTCTTTCTTGTTTGATAGGAAGTGCCAACTAAAGACTCACTATTGAGCTATGTGCTTTAGTACATTAGCTCTAATTCTTAAAAAAAATCATTTACTAGGTGAGGGCACTAAGAAACATAGAAACATAGAAAGGTTAGGTGATCTCCCCAAGTTCACATTAAATCATGGAAAATATTATTTGTAGCTAATCTGGTTTTCAATTTTGAGATAACTGTGATTAAATCCAAAGCCTCAAACATATGGAGCATATGCTGTACTTCTGAGCTGTATTCCTGAAATTATAGTGATGCTATTAAGAAGCTTTGGTGGAATCTAATTGTCAGTGAAGATCTTTTTTAAACTACACATTCCACATTTTAAAGGGTATTGCCTCCTTGAATTTCTCAAGCGTTCTGCTCTGATAGTTGTAAACAATTCTTACTAATTTTTAAAATATCTCCTTAGTAACTCGCTTTGAAAGTATCTATAGAGCAATGCCTATTAAGTTACTGTCTTTCTAAAGATATTTTAAATATATTAGGAAATTTTTAAGCAGACAGTCTATATTTAATAAAAGCATCAAAATCTATGAGCAGATAGGATTCTTCTTTAATCAGGCAATGATTTCTTGGGGGTTTTCCCTCAAAATAGAATTTAACTATGTAGCCAGTGCACCCTTTCATGCTTAATGCATTTTCTTTATCCCAGCTTAAATGTGATTGATCTATTCTACCTGCAGCAGAAATTTAAGGATCAACTTAAAACCAATGTTCTCTGCTCCCCATTGGTTCAGAAAAATGTGATTTGTCTGTTAAATTTAACAATGTGAATTATAGCTCAGCACAGGCCAGCTACCCTTCCATGAGTTATATAATTACAATAATTAGCAATAATTGATAAACAATGTATATACTTTATGAAAATGACTATGGAGAATTTGATAATATTTACTTAAATAAATGGTGTTTGTTTTTAAAATTAGCCATATTTAATGTTTTTAAATGAACCCAGAGGCTATTTTTCAAAAGACTTCAACAGAGAAGCTACACAGTTTATTGCTACAATATTTGTTTGGAACTCAAAGCTTACTTCTCTGTAGAAAAATGTTCTTTTTGGGTGGTAATGTCCCACAAAAATATCTTACCCCTGTTATAGCATTTGTATTATAATCTATTTTCTTATTTTTCTCTCTAGAATTAAATAATATGGCCTGTAAATTGCCTAGAACTTTTCAAATGTGAACCAGAAATTCATGTTAAGCCACTTAACCTGTCATCTAATAGACTGAGTTAGTGTTCTGGGGGCAGAGAACAATGCAACACAAGGAAGGAAAAGAAAGTTTTCCTCCATCCTTTGTGCATGCCTGAGCCTAGGTATTTGTCACCTTTCCTACCAAGCTTCTTGTCTTTTAAGGATCATTCACTGATTTCAAAGAGACATATTAAGAGGAAAACAATCCAACTAAAGTAGTTTACATTATAATAGGAACTGTATGACACAGAGATAGTTTCATTTTAAAAAAAATAAGCTCTGTAAATACAAACAAAGCTCACACATTGGCGTTGTAGACAATATCAATGTAAGAAAATTCAGACAGTTAAATACAAAGTATTTTTGGCAAGTAGATCACCATTGCTGATTAAGCTCTTCCCTTTACTCGAACTTTTCTCTTCTTAACAAGAAGAGTACACATTCAAGGCCGGCCTTAAGTGTTTTCGGTTGATTTTCGAGACAGGCAGCAGGGACACCAGAAGTAGGGAGACAGGTTGGGGCTGGTTAGGAGTGGCAGAAATGGGCTGTTTATAAGTTTGATGTTTATAAGTCAGGAGTACTTTCAGACTCTAGTCACCAACGCGTGGCAGCAGTACTTGAGTTTAGTGCAGGAGATGAGAACGCAGCCTGGAGCCAGGCAGACTCTACTGGGGTGACTTTGGGTAGCTTAACCTCATAGTCTCAGTTTCTTTATTTTACTGAACAGGGTTTTGAGATCTATTTCATATGGTGATGAGTAGGAGAAAATGAGATAATGTAAAATGCTTACTAAATGTTGCAGATAACATTTATTATTATTTTTATAATAACAGCGAATGCGTCTATAAGAACCAGAAATGAGTATGACAAGGTTGAAAAGAAATAGTAAAGAAATAATTGAGCTAATGAAAGGAATTTTAGTGTAACTCAGCTATTATTGAGTGTTCCCTTTATTCTCAGATAAAGAGATTGAAGCAGCAGAGGTCCAAAAGGAAAAATCAAATTTAGGGGGAAAGAATTTATGAATCTTCAAAAGATATGGAGATAAAAAAATAAACAGAGCCTAGAACATAACAAATGATAAGAAATTACAAACTAAATTACTGAAATGAAAAAATGATGTTATCAGAGTTGACACTGAATGCACCTGGCCCTTGGAAAGTTTATTAACAGGTACATATATGGGTATGCATATTTAAAAAGAAATATTCTTTAAGAGCAGAGACATAAATGGATCTGAAAACTAAAAAACTAAATTTATAAGAAGCAAATTTTAAATGTCGATTAGATGACTTTGTACAAATCATTAAGATTAAGAAAATACATGTGTTTATTAAGAGTGAAGAAATGAAAGATATGATTTTATAGCAATGATTGAAATAAGGTTCTAAGAGAAAAATTTCTTTGCATAAGCAGAAAAGTTGAGTTTCTGATAGCATATAACATAGCCAACTAACAGTACAGTTGAGCTGGACCTTATGCCCACTGGAGGAAGAATTGCTGATCATCAGTTCTCAAGCTACCCAGAGAACCTGGTATTCACATGAAACAGACACCATTGTGCCAGTGTAGATGGAGTCATCTGATACATAGAAGTTAGAAGCCTAATAGGAATAATCTCAGTAACACAATCTCTACCTTGTAAGGTCCTCAAGGGGTAAGTTAGGATGTCCTATAGGAAGTAATGAAACATCCTTTCTTGGAATAAGCAGTCAATTATTTTGTGAACGAGGTAGGATTCAGATTCAAAAAATTCCTGCTAGGCCTAATCTAGCCTGATATCCAGCAAAATTGTTTCAGTTTTTAAAAATCAGAGTTAAGATTACCTACTCATAGTTTCCAGCCCAAATCAGGTCAAGAATTCTTATCACTTACTGATGAAGATACCAGGGAAAATGCCAGTGGCTGCGCCTGGATTTCTTCACTGAAACAAGATTTCTCTAAACTTCTGCTTTGTCGAATGTTCTGTTGTTTTCATTTCTACATAACCTTGCAATCAGATAGCTTCATGTTTTTAGCCAAATCTCAAAGAAAACTTCTGTAAGTCAGTGAAATTGCTGTTATGGGAGCATCGGGAGAAATAAAGATAAATCACATTACCTGGAAGCATTCTTTCTGCCACGCTGAGCCTACAAGGCTCTGAGAAGTTGTGCTGAGTCCTGCGTGCTGTTGCCACTTCCTACGTCTCTTCCACCAGCCAAGGACTTGTTTTGACGAAGTATAGTGCACTTTAGATTGTTTCCTGGCCCCAAACCAGGCCACACCCTTCCAGACTGTCAGGCCACTTATCCAAACCAGCCAGCTCTAAGCCTTTAATTAGTCACTTGCTTTTTTACTTCACTGTATGGTTGTTACTTTACCAAGTATATTTATGAAGAGAGATAAAACTAGAGTTTAAAAATCTAGATTATTAAACTGGCAAGTAAGAGCAACAGTATATGTAGTATGGCCCTAGAAGTACAAGAGGTGTTAATGGTAATCTTATCAAGGCCTGATTAAAAAAATTAGTCCCACCTACAAAATCAACAAATGTCTGAATAGCCTAATTTAAAGAGTTGTAGATGGAAATAAAATTAAAGAAACTAGATAAAATCATATTTTAAAAGCCTTTTTATCCTGTTTTCTCTCTTCTGTGGTTTCTTCTTAGCATGTTTGTGAGGGTAGATTTCTCGTTTATATTATATTAAACATCCCCCAAACTAGTATTTAAAAGTAATGGAAAATTGTCTATATGTATTTACATAATTTATTCTTTTATCTTTGACATAAATAATGATCAGTATATCAAGGAAGAAGGAACCATTGGAAGTATGTCTTCCTGCTATTAGTGTGCACTGTCAGTAATCCCAGTAGTAACCATATTCACAGCACAACTTCTGAAGTCTTGATTATAATAATAGAGATCTATAGGCAGTTTTATTAATCACTCTTCAATTTGTTTTCAGTGATTATGTTTAAATACGGACTACAGAGTAATATTACAAGTGTGGACTCCAGCGAGGAGAGTGTAGCTCAAATGGTAGAGCGCATGCTCAGCATGCTTGAGATCCTGGGTTCAATCCGCAGTACCTCCTCTAAACAAACAAACAAACAAACCTAATTACCTCCCCCCCCAAAATTTAAAAAAAAAATGTGGACTCCAGAACAAACTGCCTGTGTTCAAATCCTACCTCGGGCACTATTTTTATCACTTGGGCAAGTTAATTAACATCCTTGTGCCTAGATTTCTTATTCTGTAAGATGTGCTCATATTAGTACCTACCTCATAGGACTGTTTTCAAGGTTAAATGTATTTGCATGTATGTATAACTCGTAAACAGAATTTGGACTATAATAAGGAGTAGGTAACTGTTAGCTGTAGTATGATGGTGGTGGTGTTGGTGGTGATGATGATGATGATGATGATGAAAGAGAGAAAGAAAAATCATTTTCAGCAGATACCTTGCTCTTACCAGGTTTATATTTGTTGCCATCAACAATCTACTAGATATAGACTAGTAAATCTTTAAGATAATCCTAAAAATATGTGAGGGGAAAGGGAGGAAAAGTGTAAAATTTAATGATAATCTAAAAGGTCTTAAAAGTTATTTAGGTTATCTTTTTTTTTACCAGGTTAGTCAAATTTTTTTCTACCTCAAGTTATTATTCTTGCCATTTCTACTTCCTGATCAGCTGGAATATACTTCAACTGTAAACAGAGAGAGAGAGAGAAAATCATGTTTACACGTAATTTATCTATATCTATGCCTATACACACGCACATCCTAAAGCTCTGAACCAGAGGAGAATCTCTGTCCTCCATCTTTTAGCTGATGGAAGCAACAACTGCTTATTTTTCCCTTGTCTCACAAGTACAAATAGACCTCGCTTTATGTAACAGATGTACAGTTGAAAACTTAATAGTAAATAATTTTAAGGGAATTTTAGAATTTTTTAATTTTTATTTGTGACTACTCTATGAATTTAAAAATTTCTAACTTTAGGTTTTTTTTCCTTTACACCTTGACTTAGTTTGCTAGGGCTGCCATAAAAAAATGCCACAGACTAGGTTGCTTAAACAACAGGAATTAATTTTCTCACAGCCTGGAGACTAGACGTCCAAGATCAAAGCGTTGGCAGGTTTGGTTTATTCCAAGACCTCTCTCGTTGGCTTGCAGATGACCACCTTCTTGCTGTGTCTTCACATGGTCATCCCTCTGTGTGTGTCTGTGTTCAGATTTCCTCTTATAAGGACACATGCCATATTGGATTAAGGCCCACCCAGTGTGACCTCATTTTACCTCAAGTGCTTCTTTAAACGCCCTATCTCCAAAACTGAGGTACTAAGAGTTAGGACTATAAGATGAATTTGGGGGATACACCATTCAGCCATAACATCTCTCTACAAAGTATTAATAGTAATTAATTTACCACCTTAATGCATTATGAAAGCTCATTTGATTATAATAAGAAATACGGATCTTTAGACAACTAACTATAGTTATTTGTTTCAAATTTTTTATTTCTTAAAATTTTGACTACTTTTCTCTATTTTCCAACTACCTTCTTAGATCCCAGGAGATGAAACATTTTGTATTTTCAAGATTATTTTTAAAATTATTTTTCTTAGTTATAAAACTGCATTTAAATTTAAATATGTTTTTCTTAGCTATAAGATCATGCAGACATTCAAGCGTGTGTCCTTTTTTTTACATTGTATTTGTCAATTGCTGCCTCCTACTATATAATATAACCACATGTCATGCTAGGAAAACCACATGTCAGGTCAAGAAATATTAAAAAAGATATTTTTCAGATACGAAGTCATTTGAGATGACTAAGACAGCAACTTATATGTTATAGAACACTAAAAAATTACAGAAGAAATTGTAATTTTCCCCTTTTTAGTAAATATGATGTTGCTAAACAGTAACAAAAGAATTTTAAATACATTGCATCTAGCTGCTTGCTGGTAAAAGAGTCAATCTATGGACAATAGCTGCTATTGCCAAGGGCATTTCTTCCTGTATGTTACCTAACACACAGGGGAAACATTTTTTCTTTTACCTCCAGCAAAAAAAGAAATTTATGCATTCATCTTTGCTTTCATCAAGCCTCCAGAGTTGCTGGCTTGCCAACAATTAGAACACCCCACGGGGGGATATAAGGGATGGGTCACTGAGGGGTGAGAGATCTTTCTTTATAGAATCAAGGAGGATATGGGAAATAAGGAAGAAAATTTGATAAATAGGGCAGAAATATTCTTTCCAACTCACATTTCATATAATTTTCAAGGATTAAATACAGATGTATAAAAATTACAAATGTAAGAATATTCAAAACAATAGAGATGTGAAAACATGTAAACCTTCTGAACCAACCAACCAAGCTATTTACCACCTCCTAAAAGACATACATTCTGTCTTACACGGTGTTTATTTGCTCATTTCTTATCTTTTTTATTAAACTATACACTTCTTGAGAATGAGGATATAGTTTATTCATCTTTGTAGTCTCTCTAGTGTCAAGAACAAGATATGAATTTCAAGAGAAGGTATGGAAGGTTATTGGCTAAGAGTCAAAAACCAATTTTCTAATGGGCATATGATTATTGGTTTCTGCCTAGAGTTAATCATAGTAGAAAGAATACTCAGAAAGAATTGGAAGATTTAGGTTCTAATTTTGATTCTACTACTTATGTGATAAGATTTTGGATAAATTGCCCCATGGTTCTTCCTTACGCAGCTTTTTTCTGCATGCAAATTGAAGGAACATTGTAATCTATAAAGTACTCCACAAATATACGATACTTTGGTGGCCAAATTGACAAAAATCACTGTGTAATAACACTTGGGTTTTAAGCAAACTCATCATTAATTAAGGAAATCATTTTATCTCATAGCTTAATCTTTAAAATTATGTTTGAACTAGGTCTTCTATATTTCATTTCCTCTATCTAGTGTTGTTTCATTTATTGATTCAGTAGTCTCAGAGCAGTGTCAGAATTCGATGCATTCTCACAAATGCTGGAATCTATAGATTTTCAAATTAACTTCTGCATAATAATTATGATTTAGAGAATAAATTTATGTGTATATTGTTTTTGCCTCATACTTCAAATGGAATAATTATTGGAATAATGGAATAATTATTCAAATGGAATAATAATAGAATTGAGACTTAAGTCAAAACCTTTAGTCAGTTAAAGCAATCCGTCAACTAGGACAGCATGTCGCCCACATCTATAATTTCAATTTAATTTGGCTAATTATAATTTGAACATAGCTAGAGTTTTATTATGTAATAGCTTTGTTCATGAGCACAAAAATTAGTTGTAATTTTTCTTCAGTTGGAAGGATTACAGATATTATTTATTAACAAAATTAATTTACTGTTTTCCTAAATGTGGGATTTTGTTTATTTCTATTTTATCAGTTTTGAAGATTGTAAAATAGTGCTCTAGTCTGGAAATAATATAGCTAATCTTGGTAAGAACCTGTTACTTCATAAGCCCATTTTCACTTTCTGTCCCCAAAAAAATCACCTGAGTTTTAAATGGAATGTTAAGGTGCTATTTCAATATGGCATAAAACATCTTTTTATTCAGGTTAGTCTGTATGATTTTTTAAAATTATTTAAAAGCTTTACTTGTTTAAAATTAATCCAAGTACAGTCATAAGTAGTGTTGTAGTGTTATTTCCATGCTAGTTTTATATTCTCATTATACATATTATTTTATATAGTTTTCAAAATTTCAGAAAAGGAAGAAAATCTTTATTTTAAGGTATCGACTTAAAGGAGTAAACAATATGTGAATATTTTAAAAAGAAGCAGCTTGGGTTCTAAATATGCTTGCCTAGTACCCCATTAAATGTGACATTGTAGCTCACAAAGATTTTTTTTTAATGAAAAGAAATAGAAAGACTTTAATACTAGCAAGTTGTGTACGCTAAGTCAGTTCATTTAACTGCTCTGTCTCTACATTTTCTCATTTACAAAATTAAAAGGGTGGAATACATTCTCTCTGAGATCACTCTCAGTTTTAAAATATTGTGTTATGTTTGTTTTTTTTAAGTGACTCAGTGATGAGTGAATAACTAAAAGTATGTTTCAGCACCAAATAACTTTCCTAGGCTTTTTGCTTAAACAAAAGGTGGTTATAGGAGTCTTCTTTTTTATATCTGAATGTATTATAATCTCAAGGGACATTTAGTAAGTTTCTCTTTCCTGCTACTCAGAACTGCATTACCTGGGGATTTCTGAAGCTGATCAGCTGTAAGTCTGGATTCTGCTTCTGCAACATTAAAAGAAAAAAATTGCCAGAGAAACTATCAAGTAAATAATAATAAAATGGAGGACTGAATGAATGAGGAAGGAACAAAGGAAGGAAAGGATAAAGGGAGGGAGAAATGGAAAAAAGAAGAGAGAGAAAATGAAAGAAAAGGAAGGAAGAAAGGAGGAGGCAGGTAGGCATAATCCTTCCAATCTCAGGGTTCATAATCGAATTAAGGAAACACGTGGACATAAGTAGTGCTCATACAAAGTAGGCTATGTTAAGTAATATAGTAAAAGTAAGCCATGCAAAGGAAGAATTAAAAGAGAAATATCCGTTTGGCTTAAAGAAATCTGGGAATACACTTGAATAATACACGAGGTGAAGAACATGTCAGGCAGAGGGAAAGTTTAAGCAAAGGTATAAAAGCATAAAAGCAGCACAAGCTATGATTAAGGAACAGCCAGTAGTTCTTTAAAATAAATGTTCAGCAAACTAGGATACACATTAGGAGGTAAGAAATAGAAACGTCTAAGGCCAGATTGTGGAGAGCTTTAAATCACTCAGCTAAAAATCTAGAAGGTTCTCCTTTACAATCATGATCTTTGAAGACATTTTAAGAAGTTACCGGTATGAACAAATTTGTGCTTTTAGACGATAGCTCCAATGGCATAGTTAGGCTGGATTTGGAAAGAATGTTAAAAGACAAGGAGTCCCATTCAGAAGCTATTGCTACAGTCCAAGCAAGACCTAACAATTATTTCTTGCCATGTGTGACTGTTGGCTCCATTTCAAGTGGTCTTAATGCAAACCCACTGATCCTTCCCTGTTTTCTCACACAAGGAATAAGGGTGGTGGGCCTCTTCAGGTTTTCAACAGAATGTAATTTTACCTGCCCTATGCCTGCATTTGGTGAGTCAGGACAGTTCTCAGGACCTTTTAGGTTTTTCAATATTATTTGGTTATTTAGGCTGTTTTTACCTCTGATTCTCTTCGATGCAACTACCTTGAGTTACTTTATTACTTTGTAAGGATCTAATATTTGAAAGAGAGCCCTGCTTCGTATCCTCAATCCATTGATGTTTCTTGTGTTTCTGCCTGCTACAGATTCGCAGGACCATGACCTTACTGCTATGTTGTTAGTGTATTATTTCTGTTGCAACTTTGGGGATGCTAGCTTGCTACTTAGTATTTCCAGCCTATGTCCTAGCAAACTATATAAATATTCTCTAAAATATATATATATAAATTGTATAATAATCCATGTAATATTTAAAGATATTTACAAAGGATCAAGTATTAGGAATTCTTATGGCTGAGGAGAGTTTCTTTATGATATATCTTAATTCTAGCTAGATCTTACAAGTTTCTTATCTGAGGGCTTGGAGAAGCATTTAGTCATAATAATGGTATAATTGCTTTAATAGTGACTCTTCTCTTCTGGAAAAATAGTTTGGACTAGCAGCAGGCATTCTGTTCTGCTCTCTCTGGACTTGGATGTAAATGAAATGTTACATATATAAGAATGAGATATTGTTATTAATGTATTTAAGGGCCTGGGAAGAACAGACATCTTGATTGAGGCAGAAATTTCAGATGACATTTGTTTGAGATATTACTGAACAATAATGGCATAAAAATAAATTTAAGACCCACTAAAGCTGTTGAAAAAGAAAACAGTTACCTTATGTGGATACATCTAAATAAATGGCTAAGTATTAATACATATTATCTATAAACTTAAAAGTAATAGCTGTCTTAGATACTGAGAAAAATAAAATGACATATAAAATAAAAATTGGAAAGTAGTAAACCATTAAAACTCTTCAAATTTTAGTAATTATTAATGTTGTGGTCATGGATTGTTATGTTCCTTGGCTTAACTTTCCTTGATACCAAGTGTAAACATAATTATAAAAACTAACCCAGGTTAACAGTTTCAAGAATGTAGAAATATGGATTCCCAGGTCAGGTTTGATGTAACCCTACCTATGTAAATAAGCCAATCTGATGTCAAAGGACAATGCCTTATTTTTTTTTAATGAGATATGGAATTAAGGAAGTTATAAAGTCTCCGTAGCTATTTTCAGGTTTTTTCAGGCCAAAATAAAATGTTTGAGAACATAGCCGAATGATGATTAAAACTGAGTATCACAATCTAGAACTTCTGTAGTTTCATTATGGAAATGTATTACTACGTATAATGAACACTTGTAATTACGTGTCTGTCATCATGACAAATATTTATTTATGTCATCATCATGATGACAAATGTTTATTATGTGCCAAGACTTGTAATAACATTTAAAGCTCACATCAGGGTCAAAGAAGTTAAGAGGTTTGCCCAAAGTCACCTAGCTGCCAGTAAGTGGGAGAGCAGTTACACATTCTTACTTCCAACGCTATGTCCCATGGTCATTATGATATACTGCCTCTTATCATTAAACTTAGATGACTACCTTATAGTTTTTATCCATATTATTGATTAAAATAAAGAGTGTATCTTTTTACCATGAGGTCAGAAAATATTTTTCTGGCACAGAATATTCAGATGTTCATAACAGAAAAACTGACAAAATTATCTGAGTAAGTAAGTTTTGGTTTTTTTTTTCATAAACAAGGAACCCAAGCAGTAGCCCTGGTTTAGTAATACTATTTAAGAAGCCAAGGTCTTTGTCCGTAGAGCTTGTCTTCCTGCTCCCTGTTCTTACAGTAAGACATTCATCCCCATTGTCATGAAGTGGCTTCTCACTTAGGCTCATGTTTAAACTCCAATCAAAAAGAAAGGTGAAGCGGGAAAGGCAGACATCTTAATGACTGAGCTAGCCTGTTGTAATCAGGAAAGTAATAGTTCTCTCTATACCCTGCTCCCTAAATTCCTGCTTGTACTCCAGAGGCCAGATTCAAGTCAAATGATCACCATAGCTACAAGACAACTTGAAAAATGAAGTTCTTTTATTATTGTTGTTGTTAGATCACCCAGATAAATCTGATTCTTTTAGTAAAGAACAAAAGGGGAGAGAGAATATTGGTAGGCAGTCAGCAGCAAATATGACAAGTAAGTAGGTATAACAGACTCTAATTATCAGTATGAAAGACCAAGGACCCATTCATAAGTCCCAAGTAACTAATATTGAGATATTTGTTTGCATAAAATGAGTGTTATTTCTTGAATGATTAGGATGGAGGATATTGGAGAAAGAGAAGTCAAAGATAACTCACAAGTCTTCTAGGTTTCAGTTAGAATATTGAACCTACTAAATAGTGCAGGGAATAAAGGTAATACAAAAACAGCTGGTTTGGGGTGAAAGAGAATAATTTGGTTTTTGGCCACACTGAATTTGATGTACCAACATAATAACAACATATGGGAAATGTCCTCTTAGCATCTGGAAAGATAGGTCCGAAGCTTGGGAGAAAAGTGAGGCAAAAGATAAGGATGGATTAGTCAATACCTGAGTAGGAGATGGGTTAGATCATTCTATGGGAACATGTATAGTGAAAAGGAAAACAGGCTCAGGACTGAAAGTTGGAAAAATAGAATTTAAGATCAGGTTAGAGAAAGCGAAGCCAGCAAAGGAGATTAAGAAGGAATAGTCAAGAGAGATGGGGCGAAACCATGAGTGACTATCTGGGAAGTCATTACGGAAAAGTTTCAGAAAGAGAGAGGACTTCAACAACATTAGAAGTAATAGCAAAAGCAAGAAAGAAGAAAACTAGAAAGATACTACTGGCTGGTATTAGGACATTATTGGTGTTTTCTGTTTGTTTTTGCGAACAGTTCCCATGAATGGTAGGTTAGAATGGGTAAAGAGTTAAGGATCATGAGAAGGAAAATGGTAAATGCATTTGTTAAAGGCAAAAGCACGAACTCTGCAGCTTCCTGAAATTTCATTGCAGAATTGGCATTTCTGTCTCTGAAAAATATGAGGAATCAATGGAAGTAAATAAAGGGTGATGTTTCTCAAGGAACAGCTGATTACTAAGAGACTTAGAGTTTCCACATGGTCAAGCCTTTGGGAAAGTCATAATTGACTACTAGCAATAATTCCACCTCTACAAATTCTCCAGGAAAAATTATTAACCTTACAAATTTCCTTCAGACCGAGAGACAGGAGCTCTTCAGTAAATTTTGGCCTTGGGTTAATGACTACTGTTTGTACAATTGTGCTTTTTAAAATTTTAAGCTGTTCTTGTTATTCCATCTTTCACAAGATTTCCCTTGATGAGTAGTTTACAGATATGATATGTGATTGGCCCTTAACACCTGACGAGTCTTTGTGAGTCCTACAAACAGTGCATGTATTTCAAAACCCCCACCCTGGTGGTGTGCACTCACTCTGCATTCGGTGACACTTGGTAACTTGAAGTCAGCCTCAGTGGGAGTATTTATTCCTGAGAAAACAGCAAACTCTATAAATCAGAGCTTTTTCCTTTTGGATAACTGGTTGTTGAACACATATCAGCACTCACAGAGAATGAAAGGATTAGGTGACTAAACTCTATTCAGCTACCATCACAGTTGTTGACAAAGTAGTTTGATGCTTCATGCTGGAGATAATACATATAAAATGCTGATAACTTTCCTTACAGCAGAGATCTGATGATATGCTGTTACTTTCCACTTACTTTAGATAAATAGGGAGAACATTAACTTTTCCAGGCCACTTAGAACTCTTTAGAGTCTAGAACATCCTGGAAAATAATAATTTCCTGTAAATTTTTCTAGTTCATGATCTGCGTAATAGTAATGTGCAAAACATCAAAACGTTGTCGGGAAAAGCTTCCTCTCTGTCGTCCAAGATTTTAATGATCTCCAATCAGAGCAGAGTTTCAGCTGAGCTCCTGTAATTCTATGCAATAAACCTTTTTCTGTTTTTGTTCCATTACAGAGAATGATGAGCACATCATTCATTGTTCATCTGTCAGCTGTAAACTAATATATGCTAATTGTTTAAAGCATCATTTATTGTATAGTGCCAAAACAGCACCAACCATTTCCTAAATAAATGAACTTATTCAAATTCATAGCTCATTACCTTGGTATAATAATAATTTAGCTGTTTCTATCTCACTGTTAAATTATATAGATTTGTTGATCATACTTTAGGAAAAGCAAAAAAGAATGAATATTTTTAAAAGTAAACTCCCATAGTAGGTCATTTATTACTTTGATTTGGGTTTTTTCTGTGAATTGTATATGTGAAGATGTTATATTCTAAATGTGTTGAAAATATGTTCTTTTAATATAATTTTATTTCTTTTAATATAATCTCTCTTTCCACATTTCTCATTCTGTTTATCATGTGTCTATTTGTAATGCAAACCTCAGCTAAATCCCAAAGGTAAACATGCTCAGTTGCATGGAAATAGAGAAATGTATTTGGTACAAGCCTTGAGTAGACAGCAGAATCATCATCAAACTAGAGCTTTTAGCTAATTTGTAGTCTTTATTTATACTGTTCCATTCAGTGGCTTTTTATTTACGACTTGCTGCTTTAGGTGCTGGAAATGAGCAGCTGGTAGGTGCTAACTAAGCATGCTATTGGGCATTTTGAATATATTATTTCTCTTACTACTCACAAGAATCCTTAAAATGGGACTTATCCTTATCATATTGGTAGAAAAGCAAAATCTTAGAGTTTAAATTAAATTAAATATTTGACTCTTAGGTGCTAAGAGAGTTACAAAGATAAGGAACATATTGTTCTGGCTTTTTAGGGCTTATATTCTAATAGAGGGTTTGAAAATTAAGTATGACTACACTTAGACACACACCTATAACAAGAGACAGCATGTGATGAATTATATAAAGGCATAAAACTATAGTATGTGGAATCACCTTTCCTTAAATTTTGCATATCCAAAATTTAATTCAGCAAACTTTATCAGCTGAGAGGTCTTAGTCAAAGATATGTGTAATGTACATTATGTGTGTCTAAAAAAAAATTCTTCAGCCTTAGGCTAGCCTTTATGCACCTGTGAATCATAGCAACAGGATCAAAAGTCATGACAGCCTAAAAAGATGAAGGCCAGAATATGCAAAGTCAGAATCCTAACTACCAAAGTGCAAAAGTCAAATATGCAGTTAGGATTCAGAAATGAAGGCAAAGAAAAGTAGACAAGACCAATCAGGGAGACATGGGATACACAAGTACCAGGTGGCTTTGGATTTTAAGGTAAAATACCAGAGACAGACATTAAAAATGAGTCATCTTCTATGTCTGCCTAGAGGTGTCATGTATTTCCTGCTGAGATAAAGATATTCCTTATCCTGCAGTTGAGAATCAGTAGTTCCCTGTGAGGTGATGGGACATGAGTGAAACTCCCAAATGGGAAAGGTGAGGCCTGAGGACATACTAGGAGTCAGTGGGAAAGTTTGGTTTAATATTTTATTTTGCTTCATAAACATATTTTTCTGGAATGAATTTCTTGGATATATGTAGAAACAGTTATATTTTTATTATAGCTTAGAGCAGCTCTAAAATAATAAATTTATTGTTGGATAATCTACCTAATATTTCTTTTGTTAAATAAATATATTCCTGGAATTGATACTAAGCCAGTATTCAGCTACTATCTAATCATCATCATCGTCGTCATCACCATTTGTCACTTATTAAACACTTCTTACGTGTCCAATATTGTGCCAAGTGCTGTACGTACATTATCTTATTTAATCCTTGCAGCAAACCTAGGAGATGGGTACAACTGTTGTCCACATTTTAACAGATAAAAAACTGGGACTCAGAAGCAATTAGCCCAAAATCACAAACCTAATAATTTACATAGCCAGGATTCATACCAATGATTCAGTCTCTGTCTAGAACCATGTGCTTTGAATAAGTACATTTACCTTTACTACCTCCTACAGTCAAAACTTAGGACTTTTCATTTGAATTTAGATGATATGATAATCCCATGGGCAGAAGCAAAGAAAAACATAATACCTAAACTGCTTTTCTATCCAATAATAAATTGCTTTTAAAGATATAGATAGCAACATGCTTCCCTTTTTTATTAAAAGTTGTAAGAATGCAAAAGATAAAGTTCCCCCAATACAGTATAGTATCTATGGAACAATTTAATAATTTTGAAAAATTTCTTGAAACATCCATTTTTCATATAAATGAAATGTCCCAAAGATACATAAGTAAAATGAAAGACTTCCATTTGTGTTTCAACTTGAGATCAAATTTAGTTTTAATAAATTCTGTAGAAAAAAGTAAATGTATGTATATCCAACATTGTCTATGTTAGCCAGTATTTACTGGCTATATATGTGTGTGTGTATGTATATATATATATATATATATATATATATATATATATATATATATATGTATTTTTTTTAATATACTGGTTAGCACAGATAATGTTGGCTCCATCCATTGAAATGCTATTCTAGGCAATGGACGAAGACATTGTCATTTAAAGTAAATTGGTTTTGATATTTTTAAATGACAGTAGTTTGAAAAAGAATATCATGGGTTAAAGGTTTTCCAAATAAATCCACTGTAAATAAATAATCTTCCTCTAAAATCAAACATAAGGGTTCTGTTTACATGGCTATTTCTGGGGGGGGAGGCAATGATTTTTGGGGGGAATTTAACTGTATTCTTTTGGATAATTAAGAATTTATCTAACAGAGTCAAAAATGAGAGTGGAGTAAGAAAGACCATATCTCACCTAGTTTAAATATATATTTCTAGATTAAGGATATAGCTATTAAAATTTTATGGAGCCCTCAAAATAATTCTTCTATTTTACACTTGAAGCAAAGGATCGGTTATTAGCTTAAAAATATATAACAAGGTACTGGGAGATCCTGGAGAAAAAACAAACGATCATTTGAATCTGACCTAATGTTTATACTACACCCTATTGCCATTCAACTTTTTTTACCAAAATGTTTATATCGATCTAATGTTTTCAGTGAATTGTTATGCATAAAGGGCTATTTATTAGGTAATGATCATTCAAGTCATGGTAACTGGTTTTATATAAAATAATCATCTTTCTAATGCTTTGTGAAATATGCCAGTATCTATGATTTAAAGGATCTCCATTGTAAAACTGACCAAATAAGGATTTTTCAGCCTTATGTTTAAGTGCATATTAACAAGAAAAATCTATTAGCAGATAGTCTCTTAACACAGCAATAGCCATCAGGTAGTAATGATATAGTAATAATACTGGCTACATTATTTTATATTATGCCAGATACCAAACATCTGTTATCTCTAAATTTCAGAACAGCCCTGCAGAGAAGATACAGTTTTCCTTATTATTTTATAAACAGAGTATTAAAGGTGAAATAATTTGCTCAAGATCACCCAGCTAGTATGAGTTTTCCTTACTCCAGGTTTTTCAGACTTCAAAGTCTATTCCTTTTTACGTCCCACATGTCATTAACATAAAGCATTTATGATGATTTTCAGTTTACCAGAATATTTGAACACCCAGAACACGCTGCACCCTGGCTGTGTCAGATAACCATCTAATTATTTCAATTCCAGGAAGTTTGTACCCTTGTAAATAATAATGACTTTTTTTAGTATTTCTAGGATTCATCAAAATTCCAGCAACTACTCAGAAATTAAACTTTCTCTTTTCTCTTGGATTTTCTTTTTTAAAAAGTTAGTGTTTTAATAAGTAGATTTTGTATTATCTCTAGGTTATCAGTGAGGCATCATGGATTAAAGAGAAAATTGATGCTATTAAAATTGGTTTTTATAAGTTACAATGGCAACTTCATCATACTTTTTTTTTCAAACTTTATTCAGAAATAAAAAAATTCTGCTCCCTAATATTAAGCCAAATGTTTGTTTCCCAGATTTTACCTAAATGTTCTTCCCTGAGGCCATTGCTGTTGTGAAACTGTTTTAATGGCCTTCATTGGGGTGTGGTGAAATGCTCTAATTGCCTTTGCTGAAAACAAAGGTTTCACATAAATTGAATTTTTCTTTTAGGATAATTGCCATTCACTTTTGTTTCAAATGCAACTGAGTGGGGTTTTGCAGTATCCTCTGTGGACAATTAAAGTGCTGAAATAGGAGAAGCGAATAATTGCTTTGTGTGGTAATACTGACAACTTCTGCGTGTTTGTCAATCTGTGTTAACAGTATCGATCAGGATGGGATCCTCATAGAGGGGCAGATAATATTTCCACTAAATCTTCGGACAGTGATGTAAGTGATATATCTGCGGTTTCAAGGACTAGTAGTGCTTCTCGTTTCAGCAGCACAAGCTACATGTCTGTCCAATCAGAACGGCCAAGAGGAAACAAGAAGATCAGGTGAGTAAGGGGATATTAGCAGGAAATTTTTCTAAATGTATTTTAGAAGATCTTTATTTTTCTTTGGGTACATATGAAATCCTTCATTTCTAAAAGGGTAATATATGTCATTAATGCAATAAGAACTTACTTTTTGTTATACTTTGGTCTATATTTCAAACTTCTTGCCCAGAAAAGTTTTATAGAACTTAAAATAATTTTCTTGCTAGATAATTTGAAATAATATCATTAGTTTTTTGTGTGTGTTATTTAAAAGTATTTTCTATTACTATATCTTTACTGAAATAAAAGTATTGGATAATGAAAACTTATATTTTTAATGTTCTAAGGAATATGAAAAATCATACTGTAGAGGGTTTTTTCCCCTAGTTGAATAATTTCAGTGATTCAGAAAACATAAGAACATTATTTTTTTAGTAGGATACTGTCTCATCCTCCTGAAACTTCTGTAAATGCCTGGGAAATGTAATCATTTTCTCAATAAAATTTATAAATGTATGTTAGTATAAATTTCATTATCACCTAACCTATAGATTTTTATGGGTATCTGAACTAAGTTTTTTTTTATTCCTATTGGATCCAAAAAAATCTGTAAGGGAGAGCCCACAACCTTTTTCATGCAGCTTTGTAACAGGAAAATATGACTTAAAAGCAATTATGATTAAGTGTTGCTTACACAGTGCTTCTCTGATATACAGTGGGAAAAAGTTTTCAGTGCTTAAAAGATACAATTTTTATTAATGCTTTAGTAGTTTTCATTACTTTTCTAATTAATCTTGTGTGCTTTTTTTTTTAACTCTTTCTTTTTTTGTGTTTATTTGCATGCCTTCAATTTGTGTTGCTTTCAAAAGGCCAAAGGGAATAGAAGAGGGAGGGAAAGAAGGGGATAAGCATGAAGAGATAGTTCATGAGGAGGAAGAGGTAAAGGAAGAAAGAATTAATGAGAACGAGAAAGGGAAAGAGATCACAAAAACATGTAATAAGGAGAAAAACAGAGAATCAGAAGACGAGGGAAAAACACAAGATATACCTAAGCAAGGGAAAGAAAAAGAACAGTGGAATAAAGAGGATTTGCAAAAGCAATTCTCACAAGATGACGACAGGTAAAATTTGCTTATTTTTGTAGACATTTACCATTAGTAACATTGTCCTTTTTCCTACTCCTAAAAACTATTTTGCCATTTACATTTGGTTTATTTTCTTGTGTTGTATCTATTTAGCTTCTAACACAACTAATTCATATGTTGGCAAATTATTATCAGGTTGATTTGTTAAACAGTCTTCAGTTTGTATAGACTAGTTCTGAAGTCTGATTTATTGGGTTTTCAAGTTCTTTTTGACTAGGTAAATCAAAGATAAATTTCCCTTCAGTTCTTTTAGCATGAATTACTATGCATTTTCCCCATTTGTAGACTCAAAACCTTTAAAATGAGATTTTGGAAGGGGCTGAAAAAATTTAGCCTGCTTTCTGAGAAATATTATATACTGGAAATGAACTTTTAAAATGAGTGGCAAAATAGATAGCAGAAAAAACAGGCTTTATTCAGTCTCTGAATAAAGAAAAAGGGCAAGTCCCTTGCCTCGTTATGGTTTTCTGGTGGATTCTAGTGCAGTTTTGTAAGGAGGATTGTGAAGCAGAAACTGCTTTCTGAAAAGAAAAGGTAGATGCCCCACAGCTTATTAGAACACAAACATGCTGAGTTAGGCCCCTCTGGAGATTCATTTAGCTACAGAAACTGCCGAAGAAGGAACTTTAAACAGGGGAGAAAGGGAAAAAACATAAGCAGCAAGGCATGGAACCAACTAAGTTTTCATTTTCATAACACAATGCACGAAGTAAGTACGAAGCCATCGTTACAGTCCTGTACTGAAAGTCAAGTCAGCACAGGTACGGAGTAGATTTCACCTTTCTGTCTGAGGAGATGAGATTTCTCTATTTGCATTTATTTGAGACTGAGAATTGCCAATTGTGTACATGTAGGAGGAATTTGGTTTTCTAGTAGTCAATCTAGAATTTGATTTTGTGTTAGAATGAACTTGGTATAGTAAATACATCCTATTATAAGCGAAATACTGCTTTATTATACCTAAATCCAATCACTATGTGTGCTTTACTCAAAATCAGTGAGAAAGATAATTGGGATAAATGTTTACCCCTTGGGTATACAGTTCAGTGGTTTAATTCTATGACACTTCCCTTTTTGTCTCAGATTGGTATATTTATATCTGTGATCTATGAAGGTTTCTATGTAACAGACATGAAATCCAAAAGTGAATATTAACTTAAATATATTTGGTGATTTCAGCCTAAACTAGTAATTTCAAGTCTGTTTGTTGTTTATCTTGATAATTATATTGGTTTATTAATGAAGGCCGTTTTTCTGATTTATTGACATAAGGTCATTTCATCATTAATTCACAGAGAAAGCTTTCTAAGGTTTCTTTGGAAAGAGACATAGAGCTTCCTTTTTTCCAAAAGCAGAGCAAAATGGGAGCTTCTAATGTGTTTTCTTTTTTATAAACTGTGTAGAGAACACAGGAGCCCCTTGGTGTTTGCCTGGAGCCAAAAGCCTACGTTAGCATACCTAGCATGGAGAGGAGAAGTTTGGAGATGATTACAACCTTAAGTTCTTGATTTTTAGTATTACT
The DNA here is from genome assembly GCF_048564905.1 of Vicugna pacos. NCBI lineage: Eukaryota > Metazoa > Chordata > Mammalia > Artiodactyla > Camelidae > Vicugna > Vicugna pacos. The sequence goes on from NC_133011.1 coordinate 12,523,452, forward strand.
TTCTTTACCATTTTCCTCTTGAAAAGAGCACATTATTCTACACAGAAAAGGGAAAGATGGTTCACTCCTAGCAATGAGTCATCAGGGCGCTGTGCTCTGCTTTCAGTAACTGTATAATACCTCCAGAACTGTAAACCCCAGGGGACCAGGCTAATGACTCTAGGGAAATACATTCCATAAGATGGCAAAAAATATCCACTACAATTTGTGAGAAAATGTTGGTGTTGCTAATTAATTATTTCAGGATAGGATCTTGAATTTACTTTCATTTCTCAAAATAAAATGAACTGTCTTTATTCTGAGGGAAATGATGTCTAAGTGCTGCCAATAACATTTTGTTTTGGTAGTTGATGAACACAATCACAGATTATTTAAATGCTGAAAACAACTTATATGCTTGTACAATAGTATTGGAAATAATCTTATTCTATAAATACACCACTGATGTTTACTTGTAATCCAAATTTTGTAAAGGAAAGAAATTTCTGACTTCAGAATTTAAGTGTTTATAGCAATGCTAGTATACTTAAAATTAACAAAGTGACTATGATGAACTAAAGCCATTTTAGTTGCTATTTTGTTACAATAATTGGCTCTCATTGCCTGATGCAGAATTTTATTGTTTGTATTATAGTAAGCCTATTAAAGCAAGTCTTCTCAGTGTACAAGTGGGAAATGAAAGGCAAAAAGTAAATTCAAAAAAAGTGCATTAAATATTCAAATATAATATTTTCAAAGTTGATTAATAAATAATACATTCATATTTAGCTATTTATATTTACACACATGTATATTAGCATGGTTAAATGCCCCTATACCACTAATGATTATTTGATAATAATTTCTAGAAAATCCAAAATCATAATTACCATTTAAAATATTTTTTCTCACTCTGTGAATATGGATATGCTTTAAATTTTATATCTATGTTTGCTGATTATATACCAGAGATATGTAGTAAGCTGACTCAGAAAAAAAGTGTTTAGAGGTAAGGAACAATCATTCATTCAGCCAGTATTTATTTTAAAAATTTCTCAGTCAATGTACTATGAACTGGGGATAGAAATGAAATTAAGCATGTCTAAACCTCTGATTCTGAGGGTGAAGCAGTTTCTTAGCCTTGTGTGGATGGATGTTTAAGAATAGCTCTTTATCCAAAAAATGTCGTCAAGCTGTCTAAGCAAATTCATAAGAATATTTGATGAATGAATTTGGTACACAAGATGCGATCTTAAGTAAATCTGCAGCGGAAGTTAGAAAAACAAATATTGAAAAGTGTAGCATTGTCAAAGCCAACAACAGTGGTAGCTTTGTGCTCAAATTACTCATCCATTCCCCGAGGTTCTGTTCTGGGCATATAAGACAAAAAAAAAAAAATTCAGGAAACTAGTTATCTATAAATTTTTAGTTCTCAGACATGCCTATAAATGGTATGGAATTATATTTTCTCTTTTTAAAAGAAATGTTTTTGAGATAGGGAAATTTTTTAAAGGAAAGAGATGGCATCACTTCAAATATTAATGAATAGCTGTTTTTAAAAGACTTAAGTCATCTAAATTAGTAGCAAAGTTCTTATAGTCTGTAGAAGGGCAAGAAGAATAATTGTTAATGAAATATTTATTACTGCTAACACAGGAATCAGAGTTACAGATCATAGTTAAAATGTGATAACACTTTTTCCTGGCTTTTTAAATAAAACTTGGTGTGTACCGCATATTTACGCCTGTGTTATATAGATCTTTAAAAGGGAAGCAGTATATCCCATGCAAATAATTAAGGATTCGGAACCTAAAATAACTGGATTCTCGTTCTGACTCTGTCACGTGTCCCTACCCACTTTGGCTGGGGTGTTTTTGCTTGTCACATAGAGGAATGGATGGTTTACACTCTTTTTCATAGTTTAGATGAATGTAGCACACAGGCAAACAGGAAAGTAAGCATCTTTCTGTTACGTGGAAGATTTGTCTTTATTATCATGAACTCAAAGAAATAATCGGGACTGTGACTAACCACCAGTAGGACAAACAGCTCAACACGTTTCTGTCATTTGGCAGATGTTTCCAAAATTTAGATGACCATTTGTAATGTTTTACTGACCACTGAGTTTCTTTTGTTTTGTTTTTTGGAAGTATGTCTCAGTGCTGACCCATCCCCAGGGCATTATGCTGTTCCCACTGTTGTATTACTGATGGCTCATGTCTCCCCTTTCTCCTTGAAGCTATCTTCTGGTTAATACCACTGACGATCTTACAAGCTCAAGTAATGCCTCTTCTGTTTTATGATTGTGCATAAAAAGGGAACTTTTTAAAAACACGTGAATATCACTCTTAGAATTTTGATACTGTGAGGGCCCAGGAATTTGCATTTTTAAAACAAACACCCCCCCTCCCCCTGCACCAAGTGGTTATGATACTATCTTTGTTCTCTTTTGGGTTGCTTATGTTCCTAGTGAATTCTAAAATCAGCTTGTCAATTTGGGAGGAAAAAGGCAGCTGGGATTTTGATCGGTATTATGTTTAATTAGATCAATTTGGGAGTAATGCCATTTTAGAAAATATTATCTTCCAATCCATGAGCACAAGATGTTCCCTTTTTAAAGCTTACTGTTCTTTCAGTGGTGCTTCATGGATTTCATTGTACACATTTTGTGCTTCTTTTATTAAATTTATTCTTTGTATTTTTTGATGCTATTGTAGATGGAATTGTTTTATTCATTTCATTAATTTACTTTTATGTATTGGTCTTGAAACCTACAACCTTCCTATATTCATTTATTAGCTCTAAAAGTTTTTAGTTGATTCCTTAGGATATTCTGTATAAGAGATGACATCATCTGTGACATGTGAATAAAGGTAGTTTTACTTCCTCCTTCCCGATCTGAATGCCTTATATTTCTTTTTCTTGTCTGGCCAAAATGATCACTACAGTGTTAAATAGAAATGCTCATGGAAACTTCTTAAAAGAAACAGCCAAAGAGAACTACTTTGCATTAGCTCTAAAAAGCATTTTTGGGGATATTGTCTCCAATATCACTTATCCATTTTAGAATAGTCTGTGTAAAACTTGCTTTTAAAATTTTATGAGTAGCTCTTTTAAAGAATTGATGTGTCTGCTTCACTGAAAACAAAACAGTATAGCCCATTATGTGTTCTTCTTATCAAGTCTATCAGGAAATTCAGGTTCATAGCCAAAGACGTGATAGTTCCATTCATTTTCTTGAACTACATTGTGTTAAAAATCATTATATTGTATATAATAATCGACATTTTTCCTTTTGTCTCCTTAATGAGGCTTTGCATCTTTACTCCCATTTTATTACAATTGTGTTATGTAACTTTTCTTTAAAAACTGCCTCAAATTATATACACTGCTAAATCTTAACAGTTTTCATATTTTATCATGCCAACCTTTAGAATTCAACCCCATTACATTCTCTTCTTGAAATGCTTTTTTTATCTCAGCTCTTGTTATTGTACACTCCTTTAGTTCTCTATCCATCTCTCTCACCACCTATGTCTTCTCTGTGAGTTTTCTATCCACCCCTCCCATGTTGATATTTTCCAGAATCCCATCCTAGGCCCTCTTTTCTCTTCATGTTGTGTCTTGATAGTACTTTCTCCCATGGCTTCCAATACATCCGTAGATTGATGACTTCCAGTTCTGTATTTCCAGCCCAGATCACGTCCTTAATCATCTGCCAGATCTATCTAATCCTGTTCTGGCCATCTTCTTGTCTGTCCTGAGGACGTACCAAGCTCAGCATGTAAAATTAAGTTCATCATGCCCCTTATAGAACAGTCAACCAAATTTAATAACCTCCTTCTCCTTTTGTGCTCTCTTTCTCAGTGAGTGGTACCAGCATCCTCATACGTGCCCAAATCAGGAACATGGTCTTGACTCTACTAGTCCCTCTGCACTGAGCACAATCCCCTCCCTCTAATCTCCAAGTCTTATTGATTCTGAGGCTTAATTATCTCTGAAATATGTCCATTCCTCCGTAAACCTATTTCTACTTCCATAATTTAAGCTATTATCTCTTGTGGAGATTAGTTTAGTAGGAAAATCTTATCTTTTAAAAATAATAGCCCATAAATCTGAGCTCGTTGTGCTAATAGCATAAAAAATGAGTGGTCAGTTTCCCTGAAGTAGTTCATTTATAAATTGTATACTTTTAAAAGATGAACTTTATACTGTATGAATTATATCTTATAAAATGCTCAAAAGGTCTCTGCAGAACCAAAGAAATCTATATTCTATGTTGCTTCTTCAGTAAGTGTTATGAGTATAGTAGTGATAAAATGCAGATGATAGTCTGTTTAGGGTTAAGTTTGTCAAGCATTTTTTTTCTATTCCAATACTCCTTAAGAGCCATCTTTCTCTAAAATGTTCTTTCTCTTTTTTAAAACTCTTGCATGCATTTTTAACATCACCAGGGTGCTGAAGATGAATAAAACACAGATCTTATCCTCAAGAAGAGGTGATGATTTTCATTTCCCTTTTATGTGAAAAAGATAAATTTCCCCACATTTATCTTTTTCACATAAATATAATTGTTGGCCTAAAACTGTGATCTCTCTGTGTGTGTGTTATAGAAATAAGCTATTCTCATAAAAATTTAGGAAAACTACTGGGTTAAATGTTGAGTCTCCATTTTATTATTTTCCCTGTGTGGTAAATTTGAGTGTGCTGTGACTTCACAGTCTCCATATTGGATCAATGAAAGTGAGACATTTGAGATTTGATCATGTATATGGTCTGAAGAGAAAGAGCGTTTAAAGATAGAAGTACTGAAAAGGCACAGCTACTAGAATAAGAAGCTGGACGTGGAGGAGGGGTTTGGTCAGAAGCACAGGTGGATGGATTGGCTCAAACCAGAAGAGAGACAGGTAATAAAATAGATCAGTTATTAGACAGGGAGTTGGGAAGTTGGTTGTGACTGCCTGATGGCCCTAATGTTCTCAGTCACATAGAAATAAGAATATAAAGGTTTGCAAGCTGAATTTGAGATTTGATTTGAAGATTTGGAATAATCACTGAAGAGAATACGGAAAAGTCGCTGACCAAAGACAAATTAAAAAGTTGATAAATAGTTCTGCAGATCTGACTGATGATTGGAGACCAGCCATTTCAAGAGACACCTACATGAGAGAGTAGTGCAATCTTTTCTAGCAGCACTGAGCCCATCCAAGCGTAGAAACGGAAGTCAGATTGTAGCATTTGTGGAGGAGTGGGAGTTTTGATGGGGTTGTTGGGAAAATAGCAGTGGAAAGCAATTGAGGATGCTTGTGTAACTGTCAGTGTTAAGACAAGAAGGAGGAAATATTCAAACGGGAACTGATAGACTAGAAGAATACAGAGAAAATCCAAGAATTGGAAAACTAATCATGTCTTAAAAAAACAAGTTTAGGGTGCTGGGAGGGTAAGAGATTTTTTAGTTAGAGTATATAATTGAAACTTAAGATTTTGTAGTAGGGCTATTTTCATTAGTTGACAAATTCTAAGACAAGCATTGGAGTAAGGAGAAAAGTGGATGAAAAGAATAAATACAGAGGTAACTGGAGATAAATGAGTTTTGAAATTATGAGGCATTTGGTTGAGTCTTCTTGATGAACACTTGTGTTTCATAGAGTTATGAGAATTGGGGAATTGAAAAGACTAAGCCAGTTCCTAAAGGCTTCGTGAATGAGCCAGTGGCCATGATAGGGAGAAAGTTTAAAAAAGGATTGGTATATATTGGCACAGCCAGAAGTCATGAACTGCAAAAATAATTTAAACTTTTTTAAAAAGTAGAAGAGAAATATATATATATATTTTTTAAAGAGCCAGTAATTAGAAATATGACAACCTATAAAAAAAGGTTTTGTTACTGGAGAGGACTTCAAGGGAAGCAGTGTCTTAACTCAACTAGGATTTAGTTAAGACAGTAGTTAAAAGGGTTACGAATGAGTAGGAAGCGTGGAACTTTGTAACAGTGCCACCTGGCTTTCGCTTTGCTTCTGGGGTCGCCACATTTTCAGCATGGTCGTAATATACTTACACTTTATTACTACATCTCTTTTCTTTGATATGAAATGGGAGTCAGCGTTAATTAAAGTTTACTCTCACATCTTACACAAATTTTAAGAGACATACAGTTTAATTGACTTTGTAATGTAATCATTATTAGCAATTTCTGTAAATTTGTTTTTCTGTGGAGACTGGTTATTCTATCCTGTTATTACACAAAAAATCTTACTCAGAGTTTCCTACCCAGATTCATTTTTAATGATGACTTAATTTAATTGTGGTTAGAATAGCAATTGAAGATTATATCCCTTTAAAATGTCGACTAGTGTTTATTTATATATTACATTTTTGTTTTCTGGCATCACCAGTATTGATTAATCTATAGGTAAATAATGTTTCTATAGACTTATCTGCTAAAATGGGTACAATTTGTTTTTATGCTCTTTTTTACATTTATTTCTAACATTTTCCTTACTGGCTGTATGTTAGAGAGTAATATAAATTTAGTGTGAAAGTAAGAAATAATTAAATTGTAATGACTTCTACCATACAAATAATAGCAGTAGAAAAAAACTGCTGCAGTAGCTTCCATCATATTCAATATTTATTTTTACAAGTCAAAAAGGACAGTTAGCCCACAACTTATTCTAAACTAAATGCAATATTCTGACCTGTGGCTCCTAATAGAGCAAGTACCCTTCAGGATGAACAAACTTAACCTATAGAAGTTTGATTTTTATAGAAATAATAAAAATAAGATCAAGTTTGAAGTCAAAGGATTTCCATGCATGAGTATTGCTGTGTTAGATGCCAGTATATCAGTACAGTGTGGTATTATATAGTATAGCTTCATTTTCAAATTCTGATTCTCCATATAGAAAAGGAAGCAAAAGTCAAAAAAAGAAAATCCACAAACACCTGGCCTGAGATTTTAGAACCTTAATGACACAATTCCAGGCTTTAATTTTTAGTCTTGATGCCAGCCTTTCACACTTACTGACCCTTCTCCTTACGGGCTCTTGCTTTTGTTCCTTTGTGTGTTTGCTCACATCGATTCTCGCGTCTAACATGTGGCTTCCTGCTTTCTCTTTGTGCGTAAAGTACCTGCCCATTTTTTAATACCCAACTCAAATACCAGTTCATCCAGAGATCTCTTCTCTTCCTTCACAATTTATGTAATATTCTGTTACAGTAAGTTTCTTTTGTGGCCCTCACTTTCCTCCCCTGTGGTATCATTAATTATGTGTACATTCAATCTACCATGGTTGACCATTAGCTAGCCTTTTGAGGATACAGTATATCTATCATTTTTATCTTGTTGTTGTTTTGCTTCCTAATATCTACAGTATTTCACACATAGTAAGTAAGCACTCAGTAACAGTTTGTATGTGAATGTATGAATGAGTAAGATCCTAAGAAAGCAGTGAGTTTCGAGGTGTGGAGAGCTTGTGACACAGTGCTTCGGGCACAGTGCAGTACCCAACGTGCTCATCTCAATCTTCTTTGGCAGAAGTCTTTAAATAGGCCAAGAGATCTTTCTTCCCCCCAATGAAAAGAAACCTATTTCAGAAGTCAGTGAAATTTACTTCAGAGGAATTTGTTTTATGACACACATGTATTCCATTTAGGAAAGATTTGGTTGGTTGGTTTACTGATTTGATTGGTTGGTTTATTCATTTGATATATGATGAATGATAATCATTATTTTATAGGTAAAAATCCTGTATGAAGTCTAACAAAAATGGGAGAAAAACATACAAGAAGAGATAACAAAAGTGTTCATTAGGCAGTATTTAAAGATTAGACAAACTCATACCAATCTAATGTGCCTCAAAAGAATAGTGTAAAATGAATTCTCAAATCCTGTTGAAAGGTGCAAAGATGAGAGAAATGATAATCCTTTGGGGATGGCAAAAATAAGAAACTTTGTAAATTAGTCTTCTGAGACTTTCTATCAAAATATTTTGAATAGATGATGTGTAGCACTTAATACTGAAGTTATCTGAAGACAACTGCATATTTTCAGGTCACTAAGACTAAATCAACTTTAAGTTACTATTTCTGTTTATCATGGACCATGAATTACTACCTTACATGGTACACCTGTCATGTGCAGAGACTTAGCCTTCCAGTCTGGCACGTTGGGGATTCAGCCGGCTTGCTTTGCAAAGTTGTGAATAAGAACTTGATGCCATGTTACACTGACTCACAGTAAGCATGATATCACTTATCATCATCCAAAATTTATTTTTAGTATTATAATAAGTAATACCTAAGTCTTCCGAAAATATACATGAGAGACAATATAGCACGATGGTTAAAACTTAGCTCTGGATTCAGAAAGAGCAGGATTGAATCGTGGTTCTGCCGGTTCTAACAATATCAACTTGGGCAAATAAAAACCACCTTCTTCACCTGGATATTAGGGGTAATAATAGCAATTTTCTTGCAGGGTTGCCATCAAAATTAAGTGAGATTATGTCCTTATAGATCTTAACATCATTCCTGACACAAGATAAGCATTTGATGTACAGTAGAGACTGATAAAGAAAGAAACAGAAAGGAGACAGAAAATAAATTTATAAAATTCTCACTTTTTTTTTAGCTTTTTAGAACTGCATATGTCATAGAAACTTCTCTATAACACTTTGCCAGATGACAATTAGAATAAGATAGATCCTTCTTACATTTTGTACAAGAGAAAATAATATCTGAAATATAAAAAGATTTCATTGTAAGTAGTAAGATGATTTCAAAAAGTATTATGGTAGAGATTCTGGAAAATGTTTATGAGATTTGTTTCATAGTTTGAAGTGATTGACCTTTAATGGTCTTGGAATTAAAATGATTTTGTTCCTTAAATTGCCTTCATTTATTCAGCAAATATTTTTTAACTTCTTCTCTGTGCCACATCCTGTGCTAAAATACTGGATAACAAGACCAAATCCCTACCCTCAAAGAGCTTGAAGTCTAGAGAGAAGATAGAGAAGTAAATAAATGCTTACAAAATAGAGTAAAATTGTAAAAAGTGATTTTAATATGTGATTTGATAATACTTCCCTTTAGTAAAACATTTAATAAACCACTTAATTATCTCATTTAAAGCTCTCTACTAACTTTGAAGTGCAGGTGTGTGGAAAATTGAAGTTATAGATTATCTAAATTGCCCATTATTAAATAATTTAAGTGTCAAGGTAGCAATAGAAAACACAACTTTTGACAACAAAATCCAGTGTTCCTCCTACCTCACCTGTACAGTGCCTTTAGAATAAATGAACTGAGGCAGGAAGAGATAGTTGACTCAGCATTATCTAAGATAAGAAAACAGTCTCAGAGGAAAATCGGCAAATTCTTATAAGCCTCTAACCATTTGAAGAGTCCTTCTGAATTAATAGCTTAAGAACATATTTGAAGAGCTTTGTTAAACAGTTGTCTTAGCTCTGATGCAAACCGAGCATAAGGCTTTTAAAAATTTAAAAAGTAATTAAAATTAAAACATTATTTTACACTTGAGTCTCCTAGGTCCTCCTACTTAGTCTTTTTAAAAAGATCTTCCTACTGTATAAATCTGAAAGGGTCTCCAGCGAAAATCAGTCAGCAATGTAAGAATGTGAAGTGTGAATACTTAGAAATATAAAAACAGTCTTTTAAATCAGTGTTTTCCAAGTGTATTTTCAGAAATTGATCCCATGAGCTGACGCTTAAAAGTAAATGGTTTTAAGATCAATAAATTTGTTCTACGTATGCTGCCCTTATCTTCTCAGAGTATAATCAGCACTCCGAGAAGGTCTGTTGTGTTTAAACCAACGTTCCCCAAACTTTACAATGGACTCTTTTAATGTAATGCTTCCAAAATTTGACAAACTTTGATTTCCCATTTCTAACTTTGGCTTCCATTATCTCAGCAAAATAAATATTTTTACTCTTGCTGACTTACACGTAAATTATGCTACAAAATTTGAGGTTGCCCAGAAGAACTCCTTAGAGCTGAGAAAACTTACTATAGGGATTGATCCTGTCCCTAAAGAAGCAGACTGGTGAGACTAGGAAAAGAATCGTAAAATCAGGTAGGAATTAGCAAATCCAACAAAGAGGGAAAAGTACTATCCAAGAAATATGAGATAAGATTTAGCTTTCAAGTAATGACACTGCTACATAATACATTATAGCTTATATAGTTTAACAAATATGAACATTCATCATATTTGCTGACTTTATACATATACTTTAAAGTTTAATTCACTCTGTTATTTAGGGAATCACTTATCCTGTCTGTGCTTCGAATAACACATTTGCTTGGGACCATTAGTTGCAGAGATTAAAGGAGATTGCAGGTGTAGGGCTCCGTTTATGTCACGTATACATGTGTGTATGTACTTGTGTGTGTGTGTGTGTGCACATGTGTGTATATGCCATACTGTAATCTAGCACATGCTTGGTAGAAATCTCCACTTCCCAATTTCCCCCTTCATCAGTTGTTCCATCTTACTCTAACTTAATGACTTCTTATTTCTGATTTCTTAGACCCCCAGAGTTGGCTTTACATTATTATTTAATGGTTATGTGGTCCTTGACTCCCATATCTAGTATCTTAACACATCATTAAACTTGACTATTTCACCATTCATTGGAATATACTCCTCTTCATTAAAAGAATTACGTCTATATAGGAGAAGCAAGAAAATTCTTTTATGTTTAAGGATATATAAAATATTCATCAAGGTCTATCAATATGATGATGAGTGAATATTATAAGGGAAATATTTATATATTCTTTTGTTAATGTAGAACTACTTCATTGTCCTGTTACACATTCAAAATCTTCACTTTATTGTAATCATTTTTAATAAGTAATAATGTTAGTATCATATTTGAAGTGATTTATTGGTTAAAATTTTATTTTGTGTATCAATACTAATACACATATATTCATACATTATACAGTACATGTATACATATGTATATATTATGAGATTTTAACAGTAAACTTGAGAGATTGACAGAACAGGTTTTATTATTTACATTTTGAGATAAGGATTCTCCTTGTTTAATATTCTGATGCTTCTCTAATGAAGTGAATTTGAAATTTAGGATGAATCTGTATAAGTGGTTATCACTGCAAAAATGGAAAGATCCTGTGATTTAGGCACGCTCTTCTCAGAGAACAGCGATACTTAGGGAGGACTGAAGGTTTAGCTTCATGGAAGCAGAGTCTTCACCTGTTCTGGCACTGCTGTGTTCCCAGTCCCCAACGCAGCGTAGGCCTGCAACAAATATTGTGGAAGAATGAATGGATGAATGAATGCCTAACTATTTCAGTAATTTTTACAGATGTTTTTTCTTTGAAACAGCTGAATTTAGACAAGGGATTAGAAAGGTAATTCTAAAAGATAAAGTTTTTAAAATACAAAGTAATTAGATAAAATTGAGTGCTTTTTCCCACTAATCTTTTAACTGCTATGAAGTATTGTAATCATCGTATTCCCTCTTCTTGACTGTAATTTTACTTATTAACGACTCACAAAATCTTAATGTAGCGCTTCTCTTTCATAGCCAGACTCTTATACATGAAAAACCACAAACCATTATTGGCAGATACTTTAGAAGTTACCTGGTACTCTGAATAGAAAGTAGGACTCCCCCATATCAGTGATCCCCAAACCACGTTCACAAACACATCACCAGGGGAACTTTTTAAAAACATTAATTCTGTGCCCTTGACATGAGAATCCTGTTCCAGTATCTCTAGATGTGATTATCATCTGAAAAGTAAACCAAGTTATATTTAAACCACTGTTTATATATATATATATATATATATATATATATATATATTCATATATCACAGATACTATAATAAATTATTTTAATATATGTGTAAAAGAGGGATATATATATATATATATATATATAAAACCAGTGTGTTAAAATTCTATATTATTTAATATATATACACACATATATAATTCTTCTTTGGTGCCATTCTTCATGTTTTTTAGAGACTTTATGCTCCAACAGACTGCTCCCCCATCAAGTCCTATTGAGGACCACTCCAGGATATTTAAGCAATTCGTTGATATTTTTAATCAACAGTTTTTAGTCTTTCTACCACAGTGTAAGCTGAGATAATGGAATAATAGCACACACACGAAAAAGGTAAAACTAACCACAGATAAGGAAAATTTCAAATCATGATCTATTTCATAGATATTTTCTGTTATGTAGCTTGTATAGTTAAGTTTAATAAATCTAAATTATTAAAGATCTGAATTTGTCTTTAGCAAGTATATTCTTCTGATGTTAGAATTTCTAGTTTATGTCAGGTTTTATTTCTACTGGAAATAATTTCTACATGAAAAGTAATTCTCCAAATATGTTTAAAATATTCTGTTATTTTTTACCTTTAAGACCAAAACAACACATACCCAAGGGAAATTCTGTTTTGGTATTTAAATAGCATTTTTTTCTGGAATAAAGTTTTGTCTTGTTCCATTGGTCTCTACTACATTTATATCTGCATTTTGCTTGCTATGTACATGTTGTTTCTCCATTTGAAGTTATTGCACAATTTAATATTAAATCAGTCATACATCTTGTATAGAAAGGTTGCAAATAGCTTCAAAATGTGAGAACTTACCTCTTTAGCACGATTTTAAAACATTACAGGTTTGAAACAATGATGTAAAATAACACAGGAAAAGGAAGTTGAAAGATGAAGAAAAGAACAAAAATATTGAAAGGATAAGTTAATATATTTTATTTAAGAAATATATAAATTATGCTGTAAAGCATTTTATTAGTCTTTTGTGTAAAATCAAATCTAGTCATTAGTAGTATTTAAAACTTTAGAAATTTGCTCATAAATGTTAATAGCTAATATTCCTGTTAGCCAAAGTAAGACTCTAGAACCATCTCATTTATTCTGAAAAATCTGACAGTTCCATTCTTCTGAAGTGATGGATTAGATATCCATGCCTTAATCTTCAGCAGAGTTGAACTTTTTTGCTAAACTTTTAGCAAAATAAATAGTGTAGGAATAACAGTTGCACCTTATTTCTTTTTATTTCAGCAATACTTGTCTATTCAAAAGGGTGTTTTATTCATTAAGTCAATGATTAAGTTTCTTCAGTGCTAGATTGACATTAGCATGCTTGATGTCTTTACTGAGTCATTAAGTATCTCTCATTCCAGTGTTTGCATATTTATAATGAAAATCACATGCCAGAAAAATGCCTTAATGACCTTTCGGCTGTTTGGTGAGAAGGAGGCTAGGATTATTACCTTTATTAGAACAAAATCTTTAATTATTCTTCCTAGCATTGTAGAAACAATTGCTCAGTGTTTCTGGTATTGGCCAACTAGAAACTAACTAGATTTGTTATTAGTGATATTTTATTCCCAGGCTTTACCAGAAATAGGAAAGTGACCATAGAAACTACCTACACCAAGATAATGGAGACTTCTTATAAAGGCAACTTTCATAGAATTTTCTCCAGATTTATTAAGCATAACTTCTGTGACTCCTGCAGTTATCGTGTTCTAATACTAGTCTGGGGATCTTCAGGTCAAAAGTCCTATAGGGGGCAAGAATGTAATATAAATGGTGCAAATCAGATTTGAGAACAAGGTAGTGTTGGGAGCTCTAGCCAACTGGAGAGCACATGCTCCCTTTGAAGGGGGAAACTGCTGCTCAGCTGCCGCTCGGCGCTGTCACACAGGGATGCAGGCAGGATGCCAGATCTGATGTTTCAGGAGACCATGACCCCTAATTCTTATTTTAACTTTGTAAACAACTCTTCTGGACAAAGAAAGTATATCAGTGGGCCAGATTCACCATATGAGCCACCGGCTTAAAGCTGAAATAGTAATTATTGTTGGAATAATGACCCTGAGTTACTTAAAGTTCCAAATGAACAAAAGAGGAATAAGTTGTATTCTTCATTTGTCCTAAGTCAGAAAACTGCACATATGTTTTAGAACATTCTTTAATAATGTATGTATAGATTAATCAGAATATTGCATTTCTAAACTATTCATGTTAATGATTATCTAGATAGGTAGTTAGATGATAGATAGATAGATACAAACAAAGCTTTGGCTCTGCCACATTTTCATCAGATAACAAGCAAAATAATAGGATATTATATGTAATTGTTGTGCATAACACTATAAAGCCCTTAACAGATACAAAAGGAAGTTTTGTAATGGGTTTTAAGTGTCTAGGAGTGAAGCTAATTATAGAAATGTGAAATAAGTATAAACAAATGATGTTGCCCATCTGGAAGTCTATGTTTTCTATATTTTACAATATGGCTACCTAGATTAAGAGGAAATTAAGTTAAGCTTCATTGGGATTGCTAGAAAATAGGAAACAGTTAAATTGGTTCTAAAAGTGGTTTTATTAAAAGCAGGTCTTTAAATGCAAAATTAAATAACTATTCTTGATTGGTTTACAAGGGTTTACATGGTACACAGTGAGTTAGACCGAATTTGATATGTTTAGCTAGTGGTTTTGTAATTTTGGAGATACTGAAACAGTATTGTTTTTAACTCTGATCAAATGTGTGTCTACAACCAAACTGCATGGCATTATTATAATTATAACGTAGTAATTATTATTATTTGTAAAGATAGATAAGAATTCTTTTTTAAAAAAAAATTCTTATTTCTATTGGTCTAACAAGTGTAAATAGTAGTAGTAATACACTTTACCGATATATTTTTTAAACAATAAAGACCTTTTCTTATTATCACTCTAAGTGTAATAAAACATTGTGTGGGTTTGGAATAATACTGTGTGCAGTGACTAACATCAATGACTAAGCTTTGGGAATCTGCTCACAGCCTTGCCTTCATTTTTTTGATCTAGTAACTCAGAAATTTATTTGTACAAGTTTAATTCAGCTTTGTCCAAAATTCATCACACTGTTCATAATAATATTTAAATTACATAAATGATATATATGAGCATACAGTGTGTATATTGGCATATTTCTGTATTTCATGGTTATCTTATAATTTAATGCATTCAAACAGGTTTACAGCTTTAGGGTAGTGGGACTTTAAATTTGTGTAGGAATATATTCTTTTGAAAGAAAATTTATCTTTGAGAATTTCCAGAGAATGTAATTATGAGCGAAATAATCTTGGCATTTTCTATTGATTGTTTTTTGTGGAGTATTGTCTCTGCTTTAATCAGCAAAACTCAATATCTTAAGTATTTGGGAAACTTTGTCTTATCTCTTATACTGAATTCTGAGATATTTACATAGCTTTATCAAATCTCTAGTTGCCCTCAGGCTGCCCAATATCTATATACACTTATATATCTTACTGTATAATTTAAGGGAATTCTTAAGTCATTGAGTTGATTTTTACTAGGACAATAATATTATGATTACAAAGACTGTTTAATTTCAATAGAAATGGACAGCAGTTCTGGACAGAATATGCCAGAACTTCTGTTGGCATGGGCTACTGAAGATTTCAGCAGAAGAAATAAGTTATGAGAAAAAAATAAAAATACGTCTAATGACTAAGAGAGTTACCTCAATGATAGAGGAAGTTTCCTTTTTTTAATTCTATTTTATCTGTTTATTATGGTAGATAAAAAAATTTTAATTTTAGAATTCTTTATGTAGTGGGAGAGATAACTTATTACTATAAAGGAAGAACTTTATAAGAAGGAGTTTATGAGAATTTCATAGGAAAAAACTTGGTAAGTATATTCACTCTATTTCCAGTTGGTAGTCATAAATTCTTAAAGTTTCATGGTTAGTGTACATAAAACATTTTTTTAAATTATTGTATAGAACCAAAATTTTTACATGCCTATAGTGCTTTAGGCATGCTATAAATCTAGATTTTAATCTATATATATTTAGCAGTTAAAGAAAAACGCTTGGCAAAATATACTTTGCCCTTAAGTTTGAACAGTAAAATTTCCAAGAAAGTTCAAAATGTCCTAGTATTCATTTATTCATTAGAGTAAGGTTGTCTAAATGTTAATTTTTAAAGATTAATTTTAAGTTAAAAATTATGGTATATTATCCATTTTTGTTTACTTCTAAATTTGATTTCTCAGTGTTCTCTCTGAAACAAAATTTATGGTACAAATAAAGCACGTCTGTTCCAGCAGTCAGCTTCTACTTAATATGTGTCTGTATCCTAGGTTGGTGTTGAGTAAGGGCAGTTTAGCCATTCTTGCCTGTCATATTGCTGCAGTCTTGCTCAAAAAAAAAAACCTGATGGTGACTGAAAAACTGCAGTGTCCTAGAGCCAGCAAAAATGGCACACCCTTATCTGTTACTTGAACAGCAAAAGCAAATGCATTTATGGATAGAAATTTTGATTGGGGTTAATATTCTGTCATGTTTAATAAAACAATTATTTCAGAACTCTATTTCTACTTAAACATAGTAGAGCTCATATATTTTTTGACAAATGTAGAGCACATTGTAATAAGTAGAGTTAATGTTCGATAATTTTCCTAGCATATTTGCATGTCACAGTAGAAGCAGCATTCAACTGAATAGGTTCTACTTCCATCTGGTGATGAGCAAGCTCTCTGTGAGACCTGGGGCAGGTGTTTTCATTTCTCAGTTTTCTCACTCCTATGGAGAACAAACCAGGTGATACCCAAGTCTCTTTCACCAATTCGACTCAGATTTGTCATCATAATTTTAACATTTAAGTAACATTTAATGTAAACATTAAACATTTAATCTAAACTGCAAAGAATATGAGCTAGGTCTTAGTTTATGTTTGAAAAATGAATGCTTAATAGTTTTTGCTTTTACCCAATAATATAAAGCTTATTTATATTATCATTTGAATGAGCCATTTAATTCCTCTAGTTAGTATTGATAATTTCTTGAAAAAATACCTAGCAACTTTTTCATCTGTATTTTCTACCTCCATTGGATAATTTTGAGATGTGTTTCTAGGCTATGATCTTCATGAGGGTGAAGACAATATATTAGTCTTTTCTGTATTGAGCAACCAAAAATAATCATTTGTTCTCAATGAGAAATATTGTCTTAGATTAAATAAATAACTCATTAACTAAGAAAGTTAAGGGCTATTCTTATGCACGCTTTTGGTTTATTTTATAACACAGTGTGTAATCAAATTAAACAATGATTTTTATTTAAAACTTTTTAAACAAGTTTTCTAGGAAAAAATACTGGGATGGTAGTCTTAGGCAGGTCAAAGCTAGTGGAGGACCTGGACATTTAAATAATTATAACACAATATTATAACTGCTATTATAAAGATTATTCAATAACTGAAATTTTCATAGTTACATATATTGAATGTTATAAAGTTAGACAAATAATCAATGATTCTTCATTTTCCTCATATAAAGAAATAAATGTAAAGGGGAGAGTCTTGGGAGATACCAGTCAAGTTTTAAAGCACAAATGCACATTTTAAAGCACAAATGCACAACTGGGAAGTTGCACCATATTCCAGCATATGATGCATTAATTCAGCATATTACTATTCCAATTAATCTGAAAATTAAGTTACTTTAGTTTGGTTTTAATAAGGTGGTGGACTGGAGAGGTAGCAAGAGGGGACAAGAGAAGGAAAAATCCAGGAGTATTACAAAGAATGAATCAACAGGGTTTGCTTTGATTGAGTTACTTTGTTCATTTATTCAACGACCATGTATTGAGTGCTTGTTAAGTGCCAGGCCCTATTCTGTGTGCTTGGGGTACAACAGTGAACTCACAGACAAACTTACTGCCCTCATGGAGCTTGCATTCTGATGGAGGAGACTGACAAGGAAGAAAATATATTGGGTGTGAGATGAGAGTAGAGCAGGACGACAGTGTGCGCTAGAATGGAAGGAGACGGAAACGCTGCCTCACTGCCTGGAGAGCAGGTGCAGATATGAATCCAGGAAGTCAGTGCAGGTTTAAGAATTGTGAGCTTTGTGTGGAGCCTGAAATTAACAAGGGTGAAGGGAATAGATGGTGAGATTAGTCCTGATAACGGAGGTGAGGCTTTGTTTGCTGGAGCTGGGGTTTCTAACCAGGAGCACACAGAGGTCCCTTAGGGCCGTGGTGACTGAGGGGTGATCTTACAAGGAGCCACTGATGCTCAAGGGTTTCCTCTTGACCTGATGTAGGGAGCAAGGGGAAAGGAAGAGTTGGAAACCTCAGTGTTCATATTTTTGGTAGCTATGACTGTTGACAGAAAAATTGAGAAATTCAAAAGATTAGGAGTTTTGAGCAGATGAAGAGTAAAAAATTTTTAAATTTTTTAAAGTAAGGCATGAATTTGGCCTGAAGCAGATTAGAGTGGATCTGCATCTTTCTGTTTAGATTCACACGTGTAATCTGTTTAAAAGGAAGCAAGAAACAATCCATGTAATTGTTACTAATACAGATACTATCTTCATGTTTAACTTTAGTTTTTAAAGCTATGGAAATAAAAATAAGGCGTTAATTATACCACCTTTAGATTATTTTAAAGTATTTCCCCTGCAGACATTTAAATTTACTGTTACCCTATCTACTTTCTGAATAGAGTACCTGACAATCAACGAATTACTTTTCCTTTCAGAATCCCAAGACACATGAATCTAAAGAAAGTTTCTTTTATTACTGACTAAATAAGGGAGACAATATAGATTTACCAAATGGCACTATCTATTGGTATCTTAATTTTCAATTTGCTAGGGTCTTTGCATTGTTCTCATGTTTTTTTTGTATGATTATAACCTCACAAAAATATTCAGTAAGTTAGAGTGAAGTGAAATGTCATTTTTAAGCAAAGAAAATATTGCATTTGAATATGAAAGAGCCTAGATTTTTGCCATCTGAAAAAATATATTTAATTATCTTTCATAAAATGTTTATTTTATAATGCTGACTTTCATTTGATTTGTGTATTTCTTGATTTTGCTTTATGTAGGATCATAGGAAATGAAGAGGTCTTACGATGTTTCAACAACTCTAAAAAGCTTTTATTCTACTTAATATAAGCAATAATTCTGAAAAGTCTGGGTCATAGAAAAGTCACCTGTATCATTCATTTTAGTATGGAATGCCCCAGATCATTCTACTTAGGCAATATTTCTCCCATTTAAAAAATACAATCTTCTAAAAATAAAACTTTACACTAGTTGCAAAATAGTGCTTAAGAATTGACAAGTATGACAGATATTGTTTACACTAAATTTTTATTATTATGTGAACGAAGGGAGGACAGTAGGCTGAGGCATAATAGTAGATGATTTTTTTTAAATAACAGATTTAATATGCAAAGTTGGTCTTCCTGTTATTTCTTAAATACATTCCATGTAAGAATAGGATACGGCCAAACGTAAAACACTGGTGGATTACAAAAAAAAAGAATTGTAAATGATGGTTAACATGTATTTTTTAACCAATTTTAATATGTAGGTCCAAGAGCTCAGTCTTAGAGAACTAATAAAAATACTATTATAATACATGATGGCCAACTTCCACCATGATACATATCAGTAAATCACGTAGCTCCGATTTGAAAATGAATAAGAATTGACTTGCTTTTCTTAAATGTATGTTCATCTTGGCATAAGAATAGTATAATTCTGAGCCTTTCACAACTCTAAAAATGCAAGCTAAATCTTTTATTTCTGGGAGGGGAAAGCATTCACAGCTCCAAAATATTTGATGAATAAATGAATAGCTATTGATCCTGAGGGTCTCTTCCAGCTTTATGAGAAGTGAAAGTGTAATAGGCTCATCTTTGCTGAGCTTCTTTGTATTAAAACGTTTCTCCTCAGAAAGCAAGGTTTAGTGTTGGCTGAAATAGGTATTCCTGTGCTTCAAATTAGGAAGTAGGTTAGTAAAATTTACAGTGAAATTTATTTTAGTGCTGTTAACACTAGTATTTTCCTAATAAAGAACAACTTTTGTATACTCCTAATCCCCCGGACCACAGAGACTCCTTCCTCTCTAGGAGGAAAAAATTGGAATTTTGGTCAATTTTTCATTCTTTTCCTTATGTCTTTCTACGGTTGGTAAAAAGCAAGTCCACTCTAACTTTATTTACTTATTGAAAAGTGATGGAAGTATGGGGCTGAGAAGTTACAGTCAAAAAGCAAAATAAAAGGTTGACCAAACAAACAAAAAAAGTAAGTTAATGCATAAATGGAAAATAATGTTTTACTGGTTCTTACTACTTTTTTGCAACTTCAGTGAGACATAATTTCCAAACGCAGTTGAGGGTAACAGAACTCTTTGGTGGCTAGATAACAAATAGTGACTGTGAAATCCAGCGATGAGTACAAACTGATTTGAGAAAGAACCTATGAGTTTCCTTGGCAGGTACGTCAGACCTGCAAACAGAGCACAGTGCTCAAGCCAGCGGCCTCTAGAACCCAGTAAACTTGGGTTTAAATTAAAACTGCTCATCAGCTTGTGAGTTTCAACAAGCTACCTCCCAAATAATCAAGTTTCTTTATCAGCAAGATGGGGGTAATTACCTACTGTAAAGTTTGCTATGAATGTGAGATAAGATAAGATGTATGTGAGGTTGCTTAACACAATGGCTAGCCTAGGGTAAGCTTTCAATACATATTAGACAACGTTAGGAGCTATTGTTTTCAAAACAGCGTGAGAAAGATATTTTGAATGGAACTGAAAATCTAAAGCACACTGATGACATTAGTGAAAACATGATTTTTTTAAAAGGCAAGAAATATCCTTTGATAAAGCTGCTTTGGTCTCTATTTTGTATAGCTGTCCTGGCCTCCAGAGGTAAGGAATCAAAGAGGAAGTACAAGTTTTCTGTTTTCATCATGGTCACTCTGAAGCTAGTGTGCATTCAGCTCTAAGTTCTAAATTACCTGAAACTCAGAATAATAAATGATACTTATAACTATTATCCTAGTCATCAAAAAAAGGGAAATTATTTCAGTGGTTTTTGTAAAAGGTAGGAAAATATATCATATATATTAAATTTTAGTTGTGTTAACTCTCTAGAACAGTCACTTATTTCAGGTTAATTGTTTTCCATAAATATGTCTGCCCCTCGTTATTCTGAAGTATTACCTCTTAAGGTGGTATTAGTTTTAATTTAAATTATAATTACCTCAGAAGTGACCTAAGGATTCACAAAGTAGAATAAAGTTGAAGTAAAACCATTAATTCAACAAACATCTGAGTATCTTACTCAGTGCCTAACGCCGATGTTCAGCCCAGAGCTGTGTATATAAGTGCTCACTAAATGTTGAAAAGAATGGGTGAATGAGTAAATGAATGAAAGAATAACATGTGTAGATTATAGCATTATATTTAAGAGTGAAGGCTCTGGAACTGGTCAGGTGGGTGTGAATCCTGGCTCTTCTACTTGGTATCTTGTATGTGTGTAGACCTTGGACAAATCTCTTCGCCTCTCGGTGCCCGGTTTCTCATCTGTAAAATTGTGATGATAATAAGCATTTCCTCATTGAATTGTTTGAGGATTAAGTAAAGGAAAATTAACAAAGCATTTATAACAGTGACACAAAGTAAGCACTGGTAATTATTTGCTAAAATCAACAGGATAAAAAAGAAATACTAACTGTAGCTTTAAAGGTAAAACTTAACATGTGAAATGCTAACAGCTAGAAGTCATGTTCTACTAATTTAAAATTTCTAGGAATGAAGACTGGCTTGGTAACTCAGCTGTAGCCAGCTGCTACTGACTGCCCATATCTCTCGTACGCAGACCTTTCCTTCACAGGTTGGTGACTTGGAAAAAGGGGAAGGGTGTCTGAATCCAGTCTATAGTAACTTTCACACATTGCTACGTCAGATCACATCTTAGCCCATCTAGCCCAGGATTCTATAAGCAACAATAAATATTCTCTCTTATAAACTGAAGAGATATTTAGCCACCCTATTTAAAACAGGTGAAACAGGGTGGGTCTTCTGAGTTTAGTGAAATGACAACTCATTTGTGGTACCTGGGGAAACCCCCAGGTGTACTAGTTTTAGGCGTAGGACTGATCTTGGACGAAATTTATATTCTTCCCCAGTTACCATCTGATCAGCAGGATCATGCAAACACGGTCAAGAATGTGTTTCCAGTTTTGTGGGGGGTGTTTAGAAGTTCCTCTGTGCTGGTAAGTTGGGTATTTGAGTATCAAACAATTTCCAAGGGCATTTCTAAGAGCAGTGGCTTTTCAAAATGTTCCCAAAAGACTACATTTTAAATACTCAAATAATAAGTCATTTTATCTTCTAACCTTTGAGGAATTAAGATATAAAAATAATCTTTGTTTAGTCATCTGTGCCCTGTTTCATTAAAATTTTTATTTCTTTGATATGTTAGACTAAATGTAAATGTAGTTTCACCTGTTTTACATAGAGGGGCTAAATGTCTTCAATTTGTAAGAGAAAAAAACTGTATTTGTTGTTTATAGAATCTGGGGCTACGTGGGCTAGAATGTGATCCAATGTAGCAATTCCTGAATATTACTCCATACTAGATCAGAATATAATTTTTTCCTTAAGTTATGCCTGAAAAAAGCAACTGAGCAGCAAAGTGATACATTCTAGACTAGCTTGTATTTTGTAGGGACAGAACTAAGACTTAAGGATAAGATTGTCGGAGCCAGCCGACAATCGATCAGGTCCAGAAACCTGCGCTGCAGGACTGAGAAAAGGAAAGACGTAACAAAAGACAGCAAGACAAGAAAAGTTGGGGTTGAGAGGGTCTCACTCTAGCCCGCAAGACGCTAGGTCAAGAGTGGACGACGAGTTTATTTCAGGTGGTTCTTTTATATGATTTTAACCCATTAGCTCATACATTCCTGCACGTAGGCAATAAGGCCTAACCTCGTGACTCGTATACATTCAACTCAGGTGATACATTCAACTCAGGTGATTGTTCTCTAAAAGGATCACTGATTTGTGTGCCAATTGTATCTCTCCCTCCGAAGGTCTTTTGTGACTTAATAGCTCAAAGATGTTTCCTCAGGCATTAGCGCACCTGGTGCATTCTTTAGTAAAGGAGGTGGCGGGACAGAGATTGTTCTAACTCAATTGACCTTTGAGCCGGGCGCCCCGCACTGTGGGAGTTTAGGCCCAACCTTTGTGCTCGGCAGCCTCAATCTCAGAGCCTGGCGCCCTGCACTTTGGGGTTTTACGCCCAAGTTTTGTGCTCGGCAGCCCTCCGTCACGAGCGGCTCCCCGCATAAGATTTTAAAAGAAGTCAGTGAAAGTATTTGCTGACTATATGCTTGGACTATCTGCACATTGTGGAAGATGTAACCTAAATATAATGGAAGATAGAAGGATTAGCTCAGATGGAAGAAGGGAGGAAGCTGCTCCAAAATAGGGCAGTGCTTTCAGTATCAGCAGAGAAGCAAAAGTGAGTGCAGCATCGGGTAACCGCGTGGTCTACACGGGATGGAGGGCTGTTGTGAAGTGTGTAGATGGACAGAGGTCAGTAGCATTGCTTAATTTATTATCTTAAATTATTACTTGATGTCTTTAGCATTTACTTGCCACCACGTTTTGTCTAGAGTTGTCTTTATGCTTCATTTAGCAAATTGGGCTATAAGTGGTTTTAGAACAAATGCCATGTCTTATATTTCTTTATAATTGGCAGAGAACTGACTCCAGTGTCTTGTACATAGTAGATATACAAATAAATATTTGTTAATTAATTGACATCTATCTATTTCTAAAACATTTATTGGGAAGTTTTGTTTTCTTTATCATTAGCAAATATTCATTGTGCACCAAATGATTTATGAAACTTACTAGATGCAGCTTAAACATTGGTATGTAATTATGCCTACATTACTAGGAGCATTCATTCATATAATGAATTTATTGAATTCATTTGTTCAGTGAATTCTTTCTTTAGATCTATTTAGTGCCAAGTGTCAGGTACTAGGCTGCTGAAGTATACTGACAAGATGAACTCTCCAAGTTCCATGAGAAGAGAACAATTATAACTTATATAATAGATAATAAACCCTGAGAAAACACTGTAAGTGGCAACCAAAAGTTCATGATGTCAAATGTAATGTTGCTGTATTGTTAGGTTCATGAAATGATCTAGGTTAGCCTGTGCATCTCATAGCCTTGCTGTAAGAGCCCCACTGCCCAGATTCCAGTTGCAGTTTTGTGTCACCTGATGGCAGTTGTCTACTGTAGTGAAAGTACTAAAACTAAAGTTGGTAATGAATCCTGTGGCTGACTGAGACGTTCAGTAGAGTGTCAGAGTCCCAGTATCTCCCTGTTGGTTTTTCCAGCCCATAGCAGAAGATTAGGAGACCTGCCTTACATCTCCCTGCTCCTCAAAACGGGCTTGAGAGTCTTGCCATCCCCACCGCATACCCCTCCCAGAACAGAAGAGTTTCAACCCACTCCTGTTTGCCAACAGGTGGTAGCCAGGAGATGGGAGCAAATTGGCAATCATATCATATCTAATTTCACATTATTACACAATATGTTATTGCAAGGTTTTACTGTATTTACAGTTGACATGACGGAAAGCACATCAAAGCTTGTGGGACAGGAGATCAGGCAAGTCTTCACAGAGTTACTCTTATTCAAGCAGAGATTTAGAAGAAATACAGTGGCTTGTCAAGCGGTGGTGTGGCAGAAGGATGTTCATGAGAAAGAAGAATAGATGTAAAGGCACAGAAAACTGAGAGTATATAGCTATTTCATGGAACTACGTGTAGGTGTGTATTTCTCCAGCATAAAGTTTGAGAGCGAAGGGAGAAGGAGATGAAGTTGGAATGTTAGGCATGGGCCCCGGCACTACTCATCACCCAGGCCGTGGAACAGTTTGAAGGATCCATTTCAGAAATTGCAGGAATTTTATTTGTAAAAGATCACTATAAAACTCAGTTTTCTCATCTGTAAAATAGAGATAATAGTACTTAATTCATTGGATTGTGTGAGTTAGAAAATATGTGAAGTGTTTTGCATAGAGATCAGTGCAAAGGACATTAGGTAAGTGGTAGCTATTAATATTGTTACATTAATAATAATGTTACTATAGTTAATTATTGGAGGGGGCAAGGCCAAGCCTTGTAGCTTAATAGTCTTATAAATTCATAAAAATATGTATTTTCTGTTACAGTGACAATCAAATCCACATATACATTCAAGTAATTGTAAAAGCTAAATTCAGTTTCCTTTTCTGTTTGGATGTTAACATATTTAGAGCTAAGACTGTTACTGAGAGGAGGGGAAAGATACCTTGTTTTTTTGTCACCCCCCCCAAAAATGGATTTTTAACAAGAGACTGAGAGTGTGATATAAACAGAAGATTTTATTTCTAAAGTAAAAAGCTAGTAAAATAGAGTACACACCCGAGAATTGGGGATGGGCCAACCAAAGAAAGGAAGAATGATGCCACCTGTTTGTTTTTTCTG
Source organism: Vicugna pacos (assembly GCF_048564905.1). Lineage (NCBI taxonomy): Eukaryota > Metazoa > Chordata > Mammalia > Artiodactyla > Camelidae > Vicugna > Vicugna pacos. Next base: position 12,548,839 of record NC_133011.1, read on the forward strand.
CCTTATATCTTGGCTTAGGGGGCCTTTTAGTGATTGACTGATTGATTGATTGATTGAAGACTCCTGTTCCTTGTGCTCAGGCACGCTCATCTCTTGTGCGCATGTTCTTACCCATGATGCACACAGGAAAACCTACGGGAAGGGGTTCAAAGTGCAATGTTAATGACATTATAAAGAGTAGTGGATCAAGTTAAGTCGGATCTCTCTCTCTACTGCGCAGCCACAGCATTCAGATTCTAGCTGGCTTCTTCGCTGGCCCTCATTTAGAGAAGGTAAAAATTTTTGGAGCCCCTTATCCCGAGTGCAGGCGTACTGTTTTTTTCCTGGGTTGCACCCTCCCCCTTCGTACCCTCTTGCCCGTTTATTTCTAACTGCCTAACAAGATAACTGCATTTTAGTGTATATATTATTTTCTTAGATCGAATGTTCTTGTTCTATATTACTCTAAGCTTATTAGCCTTACTAAAAAATTCTGCTTTGCATGCTCTCTCTTTGGGGTCATTTTAGAATTTGTCTTTTGTTAACAGAATTATATTACATTCCAAAATATCCATTCTTTTAAGTTTACAATCGAAGGACTGAGGCCAGAGAGGTCAAATCATTTGTCTAAAGGATATGTTAGCTAATCCTAAAGCCAGAACTCCAGTCTTATGCGCCTACACTCTTTCTTATTAACCTAACTTTGCTAATAATTTTAAAGCATAGAACTACCGTCTAAATTCAAATACTTGAATTTTCATCCTTATAGAAGGACAGGAAAGCAAAAATGTTGACTGGGTAGGCAGAGAGGAAATAAGTCTCTGATTGCGGGGCTGGAAAAATCCCTAAGGCATATGGAAGATCCGCAGGGTTCCTACCCTGCCGTATAATGCCTGGAAGGTGAAGGAGAGTAGCACTGCTTGTAGGTAGGTAGTAAATGCAAGTCAGAAAGAATTGAGCAAAACAAAAGGAATGGCCTGAATGTTGTTTACCAAACAGCGAGTTAAGATGTACTGTCTTTCACGTGGGATATAGTCGTACTATGTGAGTCTTAGCCAGAGATTCTCAAAATACGATTGCCGGATCTGCAGCAGCATCACCACCTGAGAGCTTGTGAGAAATTCTCGGTTATCACCCCAGATCAAAATCTCTGGGATAGAACACTCTGGGAATGAGGAAGAGTAATCAGTGTTTTAGCAAGCCCTTCAGATTATTCTGATGGGGACCAAAGTTTGGCAACCCTTGCTCTAAGCTAAGTAGAACTTGTTTTCATCTTCTTGCAGTAAAGTGCGTTGGCTAAGGGTATGAGTTCTAGAATCAGACAGCTGAGTTCAGATACCAGCTTCACGACTTACTAGCAATGAGACCTTGGGCAAACTTCATAGCTTTCCTGTTTCATGTTCTTCTGTGCCTATAATAGTTTCCATTTCATAAGATTATTCTGAGGGGTATTTCAAGCAGGATTCAATATATGAAAGTCTTGAGGTGGAAAAATGCTAGACAATTTTCAGAAATTTAAAAGAGGCTACTGTGGCTGAAAAGTAGTTTATAGAGAAAAGAGAAATGAAGTGAAACCATGCAACGTCTTATAGGACCTTTGGTGGAAGAGGGTGGGATCCCGAGCTCCTGGGGAGGACTTGGTATTTGCAAGGAGCAGGGACTTCGTTGTTGTTGATAGCCAGGAGCGAAAAAGAATAGTTTGCAGAAGCAGTTTGGTTTATAGACTGATAGTTGAAAGATAAGGGAATTTTCTTCTGGTAGTTTCTACTTTATGGATTTTGGATTTTTTCCCAAGTGCAATGAGAAGACATTGAAGAATTCTAGCAGAAAAGTGACATAAACTAATTTATGTTTTAGAAAAAAAATCACTCTGGCCGCTATGTGGAAAGTGGAACACGAGCAGCTAGGATGCTGTTGCAACCGAGTAGACAAGAGTGGCATGCAATTGACTGGTGAAAGTCAGGATGGAGAGAGTAGAAGGATACAACGATATTTTAGGCATAGGATCTTTAAGAACTAGTGGTAGATTAGGTGTGAGGATAAATTGGATTACCTCTTGGATTTCCAACTCAAGCAACTTGGTGAATGAATAGCTATGCTCTTTACTGAAACAGGGTATTTTTTGTTCAAGATTAAGAATCATTCCCTTAACAGAGTTGAAATATATATGTCCAAGGAAGTATCAAAATAGAAAAACAGCTTATTTATTTTAGAGCATGTGCCCACCTCACTTTGTAATATTTATTTGCTAAGTATTCCCTTTACTGCTTTATATTTTCAGTACTTATTTTGAATGTCAATTGTATTATAGTTATTTTCAGTACTCAGCTTAATATTTTGTCAATAATATCATTTGATTGCCTTTATAAGGTTTTTACATTAGTCCAACTTTTTCACAGAGCAGTAATTTCATAATTAATATCAAAGGGAAATGATAATTTGCGTAGGAAAATACATTTTATATCAAATATTTTTGCTGGAATCTATGCCATTATAAACCAATTATCTAAAGAAGCAGCATCTAATAAAAATATAATGTGAACTAAATTTGTAAGTTTAAATACTTGAGTAGGTACATTAAATTAAAAGGAATAGATGAAATTAATATAATAGTATCTTTTATTTAACCCAGTATATCCAAAATATTCTCATTTCAAAATTTAATCTATCTAAAAAGATTGATACATTTTATTATTTGGGGAGGTATATGAAGACTTCTAAACCTCATGTATATTACAGTGTATATCTAAGCAGTGTATACATGATACTTACAGTGCATCTCAATTTGGAGGAAACACATTTCAAGTGTTCACAAACTGGTGCCTATAGTACTGTGCAATGAGATCTAGAGCCTTCATAAAGCATAATTCAACAGAATAAAATAAACAAAGTCATACTCTTTGTGTCTTCTGAGAGAAGCATGGTTTAAGAAGTCTTGGTTAGGAAAGATACATATTTGTTGGAAAGAAGAAAGAAAGAATAGGGTTTGGTTTTGTTTTAGTAGACTGTTGAATGCTGCAAAGTTCTGGTCTCTTAGTACAATAATTCTATTGGTAAGTTCTATCTTTTAAATCCAGATTTTCTTTTATTAAACTTTTTATATGTGCCTACTTGCAAAACATATATATATGGCATAATTGTGTTTATTTATATAAATTTGACTCTAAATGACTAATGATAAATCTTGGGCAATTTAATAGTTTCATTGTGTGTTAATCTATAATATAATCATTCAAAAATTCTGAGGATTTACAATTTTTATTTTTGGAACATAAGAATTTTTAAATGTAAAGATTTAATTGTGTAGAATGTAATAAATGTTGCATTTTAAATTTACATTACATTTAAAATATAGAGTCACCATTTAATGTCAATTAGCAACATTATTGGTTTCAACATTTAAAATCAAAATCCTATTATAAAATAAATAAAACATAAAGCATGATATAAACACATCTGCTTTTTATATGCTTATAATTGAATTCTGTAAGAAATGTCAAGGTATTGTGTGTATCATTTCATTTAGTGACCAAAGTGTATAACTTCATTCAGTACCAACCAGAGTATCTGACATTTTATAGACACTCAGTAAATGTCTGTTAAATTGAGTTTACTTGTATATGCATTAAGTATTAATCATCTGTGTAACAAGATTACCTTATAAATATTTCCACTGAAATATGTCTTTTAAAGTTTGAAAGGACTGAAGATATGGGAGTTATTTATCTAAATGAAGTCTGAGGGACCATTTCTTGGAGGCTACAGAACCTCTCTGTTTATGTAAAATGGCTGCTTCTTCAAATAAATTTAGCAAGTTTAAGTTTCTGTTCTTAGTAAAGCCTCAGTATTCCCGTGTAATTGCAGACATACATAATAATTAAAGCTAACTATCTTAACTGTATTCTAGAACTTGTGCTAAATGCTATACATACATTACTTCATTTAATTCCCTTCACAACCTTGTGCGAGGGTTATTGCTTTTGTTAGATTAATTTATTTATTCAACAAATATTTACTGGACACGTACCATGTGGCAGGTGTTATTTTAAAACCTTTAAAATAGCAGTGAGGGCTGTAGCAGTGAGGAAAAGAGATAAAAGTTCTTGCCCCATGCAGCTTCAAGTGGAAAAGTGTGTAATAAAAAATGAGAAAAGAAAAGCTCAGTACAAGTTAAGAAATATGCTCAAGGTCATGAACTGTTAATGATAGAAATAGGGTAGGAACCCATGTCTCACTGAATTTGAACCTAAACTTACATTTTCCCTCTTGATAAAATTACGAGATTTTGTCACCTTGAATAAATCATATTGTTGAACTACATATCTACCTAAGAATTGAACATAAAACTTTTTCTGTGAGATACCATGCATAAGAGATGCTGAAAAGTAGAACTACTTCATTACCCCAATAGGAGGAATTTGGCCCAGTTCAAATCTAATTTCCTTTTCTTTGAAGCACGTTGAATAGTAACTCTCTTAAAATACCTTGTTTTTTGGCAAACAAAATGTAAAGACTCTTTTCTTTGTTGATTACTTCAACCAAGAAAAATTTATAAAATATTGATACTTAGAGAAGTGTAGCTGTATTCTTGACATTCTCACTGTATATTTTGCTTTGTTTACTTAATGAGGCCAAAGATGCAATACTTAATGTCTCACATTTGTGTTGGAAATCATAAATATTAAGAAAAGCATACTTTAGCTCAGAAACATTTGGCAGTGCTTCTTGTTTTAATATACTACATGCTTTTATCAGGTTATTCTTTGTCCTTCAGATTTATAATAATAATAGGGAAACTACCAAAACCTAGACTGAAAAATGGTTCACCTAACCTTCCCTATGTTAGTTCCAATTCCAGTGGATTTTCTAACCTTAAGAGACTAGCATTGTGTGTACCGAGGTACCATTCTAGAAAAAAATTCACAATCTTTGTAGAACTGATTGACATGGAATCTAAGAAGGAAAAAAATGTTTTTTTCTAACAAGCTGAGGCCTTCCTCTAAATGGTTCCAAGGAAGATTCAGCATATATGACCAAGGACATCTTGTCAAAATATTGTTGTCATTATAATCATTGAAGGAGATTATAATCTTTCTGCTCATGGTGACATCTGAGTGACATGTAGAACAAATATATACTTGGGTAATGACTGTAACACTGTCTGCTTGCATAGAAACAAGCTAAGCAAATATGCTGAATTAAATCCTGTATTTGCACATTTTTACATGAAAGAATAACAACATTTTCCTTAGGGTGAACAAAAGGATAATCTTGGGAATTTTAAGATATTGGATTTATTAACACTGCATTTAATCAAAGAGAAATTACCAGTATTCATCCAATGAGGCGAGGAAAGTATATTTTAACAAAAAATAAGGGATTACCTGTTATAAGAAATATTTTGTTTTCCACATGACGTGCCTAAATTTGATATAAAATATGCAAGTTTAAGTCTTAACCTAGATACCATCCTGACCTTGCAAAGTTGATTTACACATTAAAGCTTCCTGGGGGTTTTGCTTCATATCCCCTGTAATTTATTATTTTGTTTTTCTAAACTATAGTCCTTGACAAGAAGCACAGTTATTTATAAATATGCACATACATGCTGTTCTTTGTGATAGTTGGTCAGGTATGGCCACAAGAGGGGACACAGGAGGGACTCAGGAGAACAAGTTTATGATGAACTTTGTCTGAGGAAACAGGAGGCATGCCACCCCACGCAGAGCCACATGGGAAGGCAACAGGTAGGTCAGGAGGCAGAAGGGCAGCAATGAGAGAAAAGTCGAGGCCGGAACTTTGACTAGGAGCTGGAAAGACAAGATAGCTCAGAGCAAGCAATTAAAGACTGGCTAGTTTGAATAATTTCTGCAGGCTGGGCTTTGGGTTATAGGGATGGGCTCTCCTTGCCTTAAGAGGCCCTGGGATAGTTTAGGGCAGAGAAATACTGTTTTGGTATAAATGGGCCAGATAGATGGGTGTAAATCCGGGTTTGGCTCTGGATTGGGCTAATTTGCATATAAAAGACATGCTTCAGGCTGAGCCCCTAACCATCTCGAAGAATAGGCTTGCCTCAGAAAGGGGATCTCTCCCCAGCCAGGAAGGCTTTTTAACTGGCAAAACATAGTAATATATTGAAAGTTTAAAATACAAAAAGTGCACATTTGCATGCAAGCACACACTGTCTTCAGATGTTAATTTTTCAATACTCATTAAAATTGAATTAAAAAGTATAAAAAATTTTCCTTGGAGTGTTGTTTTGATATTTTTAAATATCTATAATCATTGGTGTGTCGATATATGTTATTGTTGGAAAGATCCCTTCTTGGTTTTTATTTCTAAGCCAAGAACCCTAATTTTCTCCTCAGCAAACAAGGGACCTGATAACTGATAACAACACTGTCCAAGAAAACAACAGTATGCTCCTCTTCACTGACATTTCCACATCCTATTGCCCAGGCTCTTGAGCCCTACTATCTGTTAAAGAGGATAGATGGTAAAAGTGGCTATCTTTTCTCATAAACCTTTTTTTTTTTGTAGTAAAGAGCCATTATTGCTTTACTAGAGTAATAATTCGAAGCTCACCTAGAAGTATAATGTGAGTCATGTGACATGATGCCACAAATTCTAGGAACTTGAACAGTGGGAACTATTTCTGATGCTGTACAGATCATTTTCTCTGAATTCCACAGATGCTAAGAAAGATAAAAGGGCAAGATATGACTTCTCTTTGCTCAGTTATTGTCAGGCAAGTATAAGGAAAACATAGACAAATTCAGTAAAGCATCTTTGTTTCCAAATATAAAGGAACGATGTATGGGTAGTTTGGCCTCTTAAAATTCTAGAATGAGTTTTTGGTTCTTTTAATCCCTTGGGGCTCTAGAAGTTCTGGTAGATTCTTCTATATGAATTTGCATGATTGATTTTAATTAGATATGATAGTTGTATAGATAATAATAAGATTTCATCAGGATATATAAATTTAAAGTATGTTCTCAGTCTCAAGTGATGCAATGTGATTGCACAAAAGTAGAAGTTTTTTAAATTTGGATTTGATTTATAATCAAGTTTTCAAAAAAGTATCCACTACTTTTCAAAATATGGGACTAGTGTATTTTGTACTTTGGAGTCTAAGGAATTAATATCCTTAATTTATACCTATTCTTACATTTTTATATTTTGTTTCATATATTGTTTATATATGAAACAACATCTAGTGAGTTTATATAGGTTAAAGTTATAGTCCAAGAATATTTTTATATTATGTGATTTTATATGGTTAAGTGATGGTCTAAGAATATTTTCATATTATGGGTTAGCTTTCAGCATTATTTTTAGCATATTGTGAATTTTTATGTAATATAATTATTTCAGTTGTGCAGAATATTCATTATTTGTTAAATACTCTACAAAACTTGTTATACTGATTATGGAGCTGATGCTTAGCAAGAATACATCAAAGTCCTCAGTTTTTTTCCCCCCACAAAATTTTAACTATTAGTGTTCCTTGGATAGTAGTAAGAATGGTGAAAAATGTAAATTGATCCTTGAAGTTACAGGCCAGTAAGCATACTTTCCGATAACTTGTCATGAACTTTTTCATGTTATTGGATGTTCTGTGTGGTAAAATCAGAAAAACATCTGTAATGAAAATGAGTTAGAGGGAAGTCTATTTCTGCCTAAAATATTTATGTATAGAAATAGTCAGGTTTGGCTGAAAAGTACAGGTGAAATAATAGAAAAATTTAAGGGGATTATATACACACATTGAACTGGTAGGTTAGATTTATGGGATTTATGCTGGAAACTTGTGAACGGAGGCATGTTACTGCTTAAAATATATATGTCAAGGAAAATTGTGGGTAACAATAGGTAAAGCTGAATTAAAAGGAAAGGGAAAAGGAATCATGAAAATTTTAAAGGAATTAATTTTAAAAAGATTAGCAGAAACACTACAGTCATAAAACTTTGGAGCTAAAAGTACCTTAACAACAATCTCTAACCTCTTCATTTGCTAAGTTAGGAAAAGGAGGACCAATGAGTAAAAGAAACTTCTGGTGAACCATCAGCCATGCAGTTTTGGATCTAGAAATTGTGATAAGACGGTTTCATTAAACAGATAATGTGGATGAGTTCCTTCTATTTCCCTTTAATAAAATCCCTCATAGCATAAAGGTTTAATGTTTTCAATCAAACTCTCTCACCTAAGTTTTTAAACTCATATATTTCTCCATCTTGAAGGAATGTCTCTGTTTCAATAGCTGCTTTCTTAAAGGACAATGGTACCCTCTAAACCTACAAATCCATAGCTTTTCTTTTTTTTTTTTACATTTTTTATTGAGTAATAGTCATTTTACAATGTTGTGTCAAATTCTAGTATAGAGCACAATTTTTCAGTTATACATGAACATATATATATTCATTGTCACATTTTTTTTCGCTATGAGCTAACACAAGATCTTGCATTTATTTCCCTGTGCTATACAGTATAATCTTGTTTATCTATTCTGCACTTTAAAATCCCAGTCTTTCCCTTCCCACCCCCACCCCCTTGGTAACCACAAGTTTGTATTCTATGTCTATGAGTCTGTTTCTGTTTTGTATTTATGTTTTGTTTTTTTTTTAAACCATAGCTTTTCTTAAACATTCCTGCTAATTAACTTTTTGCATCATTTAACCACAACTTTCTTGAACCTCCTTCTCTTGTCTCCTGTGGAGTTGAACCCTGTTCTGTTGTTCTTGTTTCTGAGAATGCATCTCTCTGTTCCCCTCAGTCACTCTTCTTTTTCCTAATCTTTAAATATCAGTATTCTTTGGGGTATTTTCTCAGCCTTTTTCATTTGTCTCTCTTTACGCTCTTGGCTTGCACACTTAGGCCATCCCAACCTCACCTGTCCTCTCCTGCTCAACAAATTATTGACTCCATCTTTTTAGCCCTGACTGTTCCCTTAGCACTTGGCCTAAGTGTTCAGCTTCCTCCTATTGAACCTCTCCATCAGGAAATTCCACTGGTTCCAGTGCTGGTCATTTCCTAAACCAGTACCACTTGGGCAAATGCTGGACTCTCAGGGCCTCAGTTTTCTCTTGTTTGAAAGTTGTTGTGAGGATCACATGAGTCAGTTCATATAAAGCATTTAGATCATTTGGAATATAGTAAGTGCTTACTAATTTGCGCTATGTTCATATCTTATTTCCATGTCCAGATACTAAGCTGAATAGATGGTTCCTTCCAGATAACTTCTACATTAATCTTTGCTTTCCATTATCAATAGCAGTGCAGTCTCCTTGCTTCTTATTTCCTTCCCCCAGATTATTGTTGTAAACTCCTAATTGAATTTTCTGTAGCCAGTCTCTCCTGACTTTGTTAGTCAAGGCATATTAGATTGTGCTGCTGTGATAAACAACCCTGCATTCTTAGTGGTATAACCAGCAAGTTTATTTATGTCCCTTATACTCACTCAGGGGCTCAGTCTGATAGAGGGCCTGTCTTTCACAGTCCCAGTGGCAGAGGGAAAGAGAAGCTGGACTTGAACACCACCAATTAAATGGTTCTCCCAAGCAATGGTATGACTCATTTCCACTAACATTTCATTTGTCAAAACAAGTCAAAAAGCCACTTCTAACCTCAAGGGGGTGAGGAAGTATGAACCGCGCATGCACCTGCAAGAACAGAATGCTGTAAACAGCCAAATGATGGCCCCCACCAGTTTACACAGCCTTCCTTATTTATCATTTTTATGTTATTCCCCAGCTCTGTCAGCTCTGTCCTTTTGCAAGTCTCCACATAGCAACATGGGTCTGATCTGCTTTTTTGGATTTACCTTTAACTCTTAGCCTACGACACCTTACAATTTAGCTGAACTGCACCACTCACCTTAAAACCATGACATATTCTTTCTTATCTCTGGATTTTATGCATAATATTCTTTATTTTAATATTTTTCTTTCTCTCTACATGTGATAGTTTTCACCCATCATTCAAGACCCAGATTCATAAAACTTCCCTGATCTCAGCTTTTTCCTCTCCCTTCAGTGATTGATATCATAGTCCCATATTTGCGTCCCTTTTCTCCAATACTTACAACATTTTTTTGCTGATTTGTATAAATATGTCCACTCTTATATTTGCATTCTGAAACTATATGCTCCTTAAACAATAATTGTCTCATTTCATTGTTTTTAGTGGCCACAGGGCCAAAGCTACACTAGCCTAAGTGGAAACTTTGCACAAGCCAGAAAAATGTTTTCCTCTGGATAGATGATTAGAAATAGACACTCGCTTTGAACAAACCAATTAAAGAAAATTCCCCTTTTGTGTGCAGAAAAAAATGTATTCTTCCCATCAGTTTTGGCCCCTCGGAGCAAGAGCAGGGAGCCCAGGCACTGTTTCAGCCCCACCAGCTCCCTTGGGCCCTGCCACCATGTCGGTACACGTAGATGTTAGCTAAAGGAATCTGTTCATTAGTGGTGAGAGCGTTTGATATATTTTAAATTAGCTGAATCCAAAAGTATTTGCAGGCCTAAAAATTCAAGGAGAAAAAGAACACAAAATAGAAGTTAGATTTCCTCCCCTCCAATAAATAAATAAATAATTAGATAAATAGAAAGGAAAGAAGGAAGGAAGGAAAGAAGGAAGAAACTAGATCTTGTCTATAAGGATTGTTTAAAAAGAAGTAACTGAAATCAAAGAAATACAGTTTTCCAAAGAAAACAGTTTAAAATTACAGTTCTTACATAAATTTTTATCTTAAATTAACAGTGAAAGCAAGTGACATGGAAATATGTACATTTGAAGTGTAGATTTTGCGTTTAACTTTTTGAGCAAGACAGAACACAGCTAGAGGGAATCCAAGGAAGTACACCTAACATAATAAAAGACATTGCAAAAGGCTCATATGAAGATGGACAAAGTAAGTGATTAGAAATCATGTTTACTGTGTAATAGGCAGAGAGAGAAACAGACTTTTTTTTTCTTTTTTTTTTTTGTTGGCTTAAACAACAGAAATTTATTTTCTCACAATTCTGGACCCTACAAGCCCGAGATCAAGGTGGCAGCAGATTTTGTTTCTTCTGAGGCTTTCTCGTTGGCTTATAGATGACTGCCTTCTTGCCGAGTCTCCGTGTATTCTTTCCTCTGTGCTTGTCTTCTCTTGTTATAAGGACCCCAGTCAGGTTGGGCGAGGGCCTACCCTAGGCATCTCCCTTTAAATGGATCACCTCTCTAAGGGCCTGAGCTCCAATACACTCACATTCTGCGGGGATTAGGGCTTCATCATTTGAGTTTTGGGGGTCTGGCAACCACAGTCCACCCCACAACCCCATGGTCACATAAGCAGTGTTGAATCTGGCAGCTGGGGCTTTTCTCCAGAAGCATATACTTTTGATTTATAAAATAATGTTTAAAAATTTTCCTTAAAGTAAATTTCTTGAAACCCATCATGGGGGGGAGGGGAAAGTCTGTTATTCAATAATTTGATGGGGAATTTATAAATTCAAGGGATAGTAAATAGGGAGAGGGTATAGCTCAGGGATAGCGCGTGTACTCAGCATGCATGAGGCCTGGGTTCAATCCCCAGTACCTACATTAAATAAACAAACAAACCTGATTACCTCCCCCCTCCAAAAAGAGACAGTAAAGGATTAATATATAGATAGACTTAAGAGTTTATATCAATTTATGAATGTTCGATTAATAAAGGAATCCTCCTAATTCCTTTAATGATCTAGCCTTTATAAACCTGTCACTGTTTAAAGAAGGTAATTACATTGTTTCCAAAATGCCCATTAATGTTTAAATTTAAAATATTGGGCTGGATCTCAGGCCTCTTGGTGCAACCCCCTATGCCGGGTGTGTTCTCACAGCCCGAGGGCAGCTCTGATGTGGGATCTGAATAGGCAGTGAGATAAGGGTAAGTAGCTCAGGACCTGTATTCATTCCAGCACATCCAGGCCTCATCCTCTCCCAGCCTCCCCTTATGTTAGTATCCTCGCCTTCACCTCCTTCTGTTAACCCTGGTTTATCAGTTGCCTCCAACAGCCAAGTTTGTTTCTGCCTCTCGGTATTTGCATTTGCTCCCCTTTCAGTTTAGAGAACCCTCTTCTTCGGTGTGACTGGCTTCGTCATTCAATACTCAGCTTGCTAGTCAAGGGGCCTTACTTGACCACCTGTTTAATGTTGCCCCTTTCCCAACCTTCCCGTCCCTTGTTACCACTTTATTCTGTCTTATTTCTTCAGATCACTTGTCATGATCTGAAATTTGTGTGTATTCACTTATTTATTGTCTTTCTCCAGGACAATATGAATAAAAGGTCCATGAATACAGGGACATTCTCTTTTTTTTTTTTTTTTTAAACTCTACTGCACCTCTAAATCCAAGAACAGTGCTGGCCACATAATAGGTACACAGTAAATATCTTTTTAATGAATGATTAAATGCTGGGAGCAGTGACATGTTAAAAGGAAGCAAAACAAGAAATGAATCTTTTTTTTTTCCTTAAAGAAATCTTCCATATCCTGGCATTTAAGGCAGTAGCAAGCTGTTGGGAAAGGAGTTTTGGAGATGGCAGGCCTTCCTGGTGCTCCAAAACTCTCTTAAGTGAGCAGTGACCTGCTCTGTGACCACCAAGGCCCGCTTCCTGTCATGAGACCCAAGACTTAAGAACATTAAACACAGCTTCATTGCTAATAACTGTAATCAAGGCAGATGTTTTTAACTAAAGATACTTTGTTGATTAGCTAAATATTCCTCCCTAACTCTGGACATCAGCTTTGTAGAATAAACACCTACACACACTGCTTCTAGTACATTTAGATATATACTAATAATACATTATAGCATATTAATAAGGTGCATTTCATATATAGTACCTGAAGGAATGCTAAAAATATTAAATTTTGAATTCCTGTCATCTCTAGGAATCAAAGACTTAGCACAAGAAACTCAGTTTTTACATACTCTTCAGAGACATGTTTTCTTGAATGTTTAACTTAATTAAGGTTTCTTGATTTTAGAGCTGGTGTTTGGAATTTCAGTTATAAACTAAGATCACTTTCTTATGCAGCCATATTTGCATTTTACATGCTGATATATTTGCCAGTAAATTAATTACAAGAGACTATAATACACAGTTTTTGCATCCCCATATATGTGGGAATACATGTTCAATAAACATTGTTTGAATAAATGGTAATTACTTTACTAGCCTAAAATTGTAGGTGGTCTTTTGAATAAGTGAAATAAAGTTTATTAAATTGTCATGTTGGATCATCATAATTTCATGCTTCACCTTTTAGGGAAGAAATAATATTTAATATAGAGAAAATATTTAATGAGGTGAACTTTAGACAGGAACAGGGTTTGTTACCCTCCCTCCCCCCCCCAACCTCCACCACAAGGAATATGCCAGAATTCAACAAATGACACTCAAAAGCCAGGCATCCGTTGACAGGCAACGGTTGAAATCAGGTATGAGTTATCAGAGTGATAGGTATTCAACTAGCTCTTGGCATCTGCCTCCAGGAACGCAGCAATGGGAAGGAAAAGAATTTAAACCTTTCAAGGTGACATAATGTTTGGGAACTTGGCCAGTCTCACTGGGTTTCTTTCTACTGTGTCACTATTACTGCTGTCTTCTAACTTTTGAGTCCTGCAAGCCCTCCCTAGCACCACTCACTAGCCCACGGTGTTATGAATAGCTCCCCTCCCTTCTGTTCCTGCGCTGCGTTTCTCAGACTCCACTGTAGGAGCGGCTGGCCCTCTCTGCTTCCTCCTGCACGTTCTGAGGCACTCTCATCTCTGATGTTCAGTCTCTAAGTTCTTGGGCAAGTTCTCTCCTAGCCACCTTCCCAGCTCTCAATATGGTGAAATATTTTTCCTTGACTCTAGATTTTATTTACAGTGTTATTCTTATGCCCATACTCGCAAACTCAAGAATTTGTTGTTGTCCTGTGTTTGTTGTTTATCTTAACAGCGAAACTACTTAGTTCTATTCATTCAAGCCTATTAATGCATACTTTTGGCCTGGAAACTTCTTTTAGTTTAATCACACAGCTCCCGTAATCCCTAAGGTGTGCATTTAAGCCTTTGGGGAATATTTGCAAATATCTCACCTGCCTTTCATTACCTTTCTCCTAATGATAGACAATTCTAGATTTGTTCTTTTAAAAATCTTTCAGGATACAACTCTCAACGACTGCAGATATGTCATAAAAGAAATCACTTGCACTGGCAATTTTACGTATTTTGAGGATACTAAATACATACAGTTTTTCCAATGTCAAAGATTAGGAAACACACATAAAACAGTAAGTAGAAGTGTGGAAGTGCTGTGGTTCTTTCTGGAACTGAGCATCCTGTATCAATGCCCGGTATTGTGCAGGAATCTCTTAGAGTTAGCTCGAAAGCCGTGCTGTACCTGTAGCCCATGGAATGAACTGTGCAGGTTGAATTATTTCACCTGTTTTGGTCCTTGATTGCTCTTTTCATTTGTCTGTTTAATTTTTTTTCATGTTGCCAATGCCTTTTATATTCAGTTTGGAAAAAGCGAAATAGAGACAGAAAGAACATTTTTAAAAAGCGTAACTACCAACTTAAGGAAATTAAAACTACTTTTAGCACACTGTTCACGGTATAGCCTTTAGATCTTTTGCCATGTACATTTGTACTTTCTCCCAAAGAACAGAAACATTCTGAACATGTAATTTTATTTTTCTTCATATTCCCTTTATTTCCCTCTTGTGCAGGTAACTGGTAGATCATCTATGAATCCAGGTTTCCTGAACTACCCAGTTTAGCAAGAGATGTCTATTTCTTTTTGTATAGATTTCTTTTTTTTTTTTTTTCTGTTTCTGACACTGTCACTCTGGGGCCTGAATTTGCCTGCGTACCCTAGTAGTAGCATAAATCCTTATTTGGTGTGTGTACCAGCCAAAGTTAAGCTGTAGATATCTGCTTCCTCAAGCCCTTTCCTCCATATCAAGACTATATATATTTATGTCAATAAATATTTATTTACAACAGCATTTTCAATGGTACGTTCTGTTTTACTGATGAACATAACTTATTTAAACACCCTCTACTGTTGGGCATTTATGGGTTTTACCTTGTGTATGTGTGTTTTACTATTATAATCAATTCTGCAATAAATACCATTCTTACTAAATCTGTGAACATTGCTGTTTTCCCCTTAGGATAGGTCCTAAAAGTAGAATTGATAGGTTAAAAGGTAGGCTTTTTTTTTTTCCAAAGCTTTTGATACATATCACCCTATTACCTTTCAGAAATCTGTCACTGATACCCCCAGCAGCAATATTGGAAATGTACCATATTACCAGACCCTTACATATTTTCTCTTAAAGTAATTGATAATGTAATGAATGAATGGGTCTTTGCTTTCTTAACCACACTAAGCATTCCAAATGATTACCCATGTTTACAGATTCTTTACTACAAAGTACTCTGTAAATACAGTCAAAAAACTTTTATTTTCGGTTGATAGCTTGTTTGCTTGCAGCATTGTTTGCTTATAGTTTTAAGTGATGGCCAGGTGAGGAAAATAAAGGAAACCAGTAATGATACTTTAGCCTCAGTCTCCCTCCCCTCAAAACACAGCACCCGAGGGCAACTACTCATAAGCTCATCCCTGGTGATCTCTGAGTTTCAAGGAGATGAGAATTAGATCCATCTCACAAAACTTTTAATAACTCTTTTTATAGATCATGCGTTATCAAAGTTGTCAGCTTGAAGAGAAGTGTACTGCTGTGAAACCAAATGGGCGCTGCGCTACTTATCAGTTAGTGTTTTATTATATCTTGCTTGCTTTTGGCCAAGTTCCTTGTGGCCTTTATATTCAACCATGAAAATTACAATTCAAAAATCACAAGGTACAGTATTTTGAGAGTCTATCTCTGACTTCTTTGGTGGGTAGTAGATTAGGTGGTTCTTTTGGAGAAGTATGTGATTAGGGTAAAAAATCCACGTAACAGGAGTACCAGTTACTGTGACTATGGGACATATGTTTTTATCTTGAAAGCCTTAGTCTCAACTAAACTTTGACTTTTCTAGGCTATGCCTTGCCTGTTATGATGGCAGCATATCGTAAAAGTCCTGTGTTGCACTTCTGTGTTTATTTGCCCAGAATCCATGAAACAAGAGGTGCCTGGGGAGCAAAGCATTTCTCAGTTAAAGGGAACCTTACAGATATTGCAGTTCAACATGTTTAATGGATGATGATGGGTGTGGTGGTGATAATAATAATAAGGAGAAGGAGGAAGAGAGTAATTTTTGGAGCTCTGATGTGCCTTTCGTTCTGCTTAGTGCTTCACTTAAGTTTTTTTCATTTATTGAAGGTGGAAAGTAAGTTCCAGACAGGGAAACAACTCTCCTAAGATCACTCAGTGAAGCCAAAGATCTAACTCAGATTTCCTGACTCTCAGTGTTGGAGACTCTCCATTACATAATGCTGGCTATATGTAAACCATTTTAGACATTTTAAACTCGGAAGTTTTAAATTTTATAATTATAAATAGCATTTCTATGGATGCTAAGTATTTACATATATAATACATGTTGAAGGACTTTAACCTTATCTTATCTATTATCTGCATTCATAATAATAATTGTTATAATTTCCATTTATTAAGTTTTTACTTTAGACATATTATCTCTATTCTTTAAAATAAGAAAGTAAAATAAAATATTCTATAAATAAGGGACTTGAGACTCAGAGTGGAGCAATTACCTTTTCTAAAGGAAGTCAGTTAAGTAGGAGCAAAGCTGGGATTTAAGCCCCTCTCTCTTGTTTCCAAAACTCTTTCTACTTTATTCTATAGTTGCTTATTCAAGAATAGCAAAATCAAACAACCTTGAAAATGGTTGATTTGGGGTACTGTAGAAGTATATACATTGTTTTCTTTCTCTTTCGGTCTGTTTATGCCTCATTTCTTCTTAAAATTTATGTGAGGGATAAAATACTTCACTTTACTGTACTTCTAAAAAATTTCACACTGGGTCTTTTCCCTCTTAAATACTTGGAGGAAATGGACATAGGTTAATAAAGTTAACATGTGGTCCTAGACTTTTAGTAGATTTTATTCTAAGCCAAGAGAAAACAATTGTTTAAGGAAGACTGATAAATGAATTAGAGATAAGAGCTCACCTCAGTAGGTCAGTTTGTCCTCATCCTTTAGCTGATGTATATAGATTCTACTAATGTTTCTTGATTTTTATTCTTTTCTTTTGTTTTTATAATTAAATGTTATACACTCAGACTGTCAGAACCAAATTAAAGCAGAAACTATGACTTTCTAATACCGAGTCAAAAATTGATGATGTGTAAATGAATCTTCCCATTCCTCAAAGCAGGCTGCTTCCTTCACATTCTCCCAGGTGTGGGGCCAGCTGGATGGCCTGCTTCACCCTCTACTCGCGCCTCTACCCCAGTCAACATGGAAGAATCCAAGCTTCTCTCTTTAATTATTCCCAATGGTAGTGTTAGTCTAGCAAGTAGATCCTCAATCAGCTCACTCACTGATGACCTTCTGACCATATTGTCTAGAAAAATGATAACGATTTTTCTTTCTTTCAAATGAATGCAAGAGGAAAATCTTTTCTTCATTTTTGGAATATAGACATATCAGTAAATATGAAATTGTGTAGAGTGAAATAAATTATTTTTAATTCAAAATGACCAAAAACATCAATCCCTTTTAGAAAATTTAACAATTATTACTTAACTCTTAAAGATGAAATGAGAAAACTTAAAGGGCTACCCTTAGCAATGGATGCTGTCATTTTTGCCATTTTTTGTAAAATTCCCTCACTCATTGAATTTCTTTTTGACGACTAGCGTAAGGCAAATTGGAGAAGAATGCTTTGGAAACTTCCTTCTTATGTTATATGGCTGCCTCAAAGCACATTGCTCTTGCAGGACAGCATATTCTCTTAAATGAGCCCACTGATTTTTCATGAATTTTTATTTTCCTGTAGCCATGCAAACCAGTGCCTTCTTTAAAAGCAGAGATGAAATCGTAAATCTGATTTTTCATAGTAATGTTAAGGTCGGCGCTGAATAGTAAAACCCGTTCAAGACCATGGTATTTGAAAATTTTTAAATCCTAGAAGTATGTCCCACAAAAGATAGAATTGATTTGTGCTCCAGATACTTCATCTAAAATACCTTTTCTGTCTTTTCCTTTTTACTCTGGCCTTCACTTTTAACGATCCATCGGCCTACAGTGTCTTTACAACCAAAATGCAAAGCAGACAAATGGGCATCTCAGGGAAGAACATGACTAAGAGCACCAGCATCAGCGGAGACATGTGCTCGCTGGAGAAGAACGATGGCAGCCAGTCTGACACTGCGGTGGGCGCCCTGGGCACCGGCGGCAAAAAGCGGCGCTCTAGCATTGGGGCCAAAATGGTAGCTATTGTTGGTCTCTCCCGGAAAAGCCGCAGTGCTTCTCAGCTCAGCCAGACGGGTAGGCATTTTTATGTTACTTTTGACTTCGTATTTGAGTTGTCATTAAAATACATGTTCTTTTCTCTTACTCATTCTATTGCAGTAATGTGTGGATGATGACATGTACCAGAAGGAAAGGGGCATTCTAAACTAGTTAACCTTTCTGAAAAGACAATAACTTTATTTTTCAGTGATCAGTGAACCTGCTTCAGAGTGCACCTTGGCTACTGTTCTTGAAATGCAGTTAGTGTCTTTTCTCCTCAGGGAGGAGTTAAGCTGTGGTCCCCCTGATTGTCAGCCGCTGATCCTTTGTAAAGGTCCTCTGATCTTTGAGATATTTGCTTTTCTTTAGGTTCCTCGAGTTGGAACCAGCTAAATTAATTTTCATTCCTAGCAAGTTACCACGATGAAGATGACACCACATATTTTGTGTGGATAATATGCTTCTTTTATTGCTGACAACCGAACTTCTTTTCCAGTTTGTAAGCAGCATTTACCAGTTGTATGAGTTTTCTCACTGCAGTTTTCATTTCCCTGTTAAAACTTCAAGCAGCAATATTCTCCAGCCGCAGGGATGGAGGAATTTTCTGCTGACAGCGAAGATATTCAAAGCTTTGCTATATTAAAATTCAGTTACTAAATCACATCTGCAGAAATAAATTAGAAACAACACTCCTCCTCAGAAAAGCCACTGTTAGCAATTAAGAAATTTGTGAGTCAAAGCCATGTCTTCTTGCAAATGGGTGTTGATAATTAAACATTAAGTCCCTGGTGTCTTGGAAATAATAGCATATCTTCTACTTAACAAACAAAAGCATATAATATGGTGTTTCTTTTACAGCAAATAAATTATAGGCCAATGGATTTAATCTCATTTTTGCTTGAATACCAGGGTTCTGGTACATAGAAGTTAGGGCATCTATCTGCAACACAAAAGAATTTATGATTACGTTAATTCCTGGACCCGGCTAATCTTGGTTTTGCAAGCTATAACGATTCTGGCATTTGAGCCTTATATAATAATATTACATTGAAATAATTATTTGATGTTATTCCTTATATCTTGTTTGTAACTTACTGTGTTTAATGTGATTATTGTTAAAGGAATTTTTAATTTGGTGTTTTAAAATGTTATTTTGCATTTTAATGTAAAATTAGAAATTCAGTTTATGGACATGGAGATCTTGTCTAAATGATTTTCAAATTGCTAATGTTTGTCATAATTAACTGTGTTGTGCTAATATGATAGATGCTGGCTTTTTGAAATTGAGGGGTTGTTTTCCTCTAGCAGTTAGAACATTTATGACATTTTGCTCTTTAAAACCTACAAACTTTTGTAAACCTGAAACTGCTCTAAAAAATAAAGTCTATTAGTTTTTTAAAAATCAAGAACCTAAAACAGACACTAATAAGACTACAAATTAGAGAATTTGTGGTGTTAAACTAAATAATTAATTTCATTCCTTCAGGAGTTTTTGGTAAATATTGAGCACTTAATGTATGCAAGGCACATAGAGAACAAAGATAAGTAAAAGGTCATTTATAACCTGAGTTGCTTATAATCTAGTAGAAGACAGAAACTTAAAGAGATTGCTTCAAGCTCATGTGTCAGTGGTAAACCAAGAATTACACAGAAAGTATGCTGAATGCTCAGGAGATCACTTGACCCAACCTAGAATTCCAGGAGTGAATCCCCAGAGGAGATGATGTCTGATCCAAGGCCTGAAAAACAGAGTGACTGCTAACCAGGTAAAGAAAAATTAGAAAGATGTTCCTGGTAGAAACCATAATGACAAAGGCACGGAGGCATGACATGGGCAGGATGATAGGCAGTGGGTGTAATTTTAACAAAATGTTGGACTGAATATGGCTCGAGATGAGGCCGGTAGGTCAGCAGAGACCAGGTCATGGAGAGTCCTGTAGATCCTATGAATTTGTAGGTGATAAGTTTTAAAGGATTTTCAGTAGAGAATTGATATGGTCAGATTTGAATCATATGTATTCTGTTGGCCATTCAGGCTGCCATTTATTTATCTAACAATTTTTTTGAGCATCTACCATATGCTATATCCTAAAGAAAACACGAATGAGACAAGAGACCCTTCTCTTCGAGCTTATATTCTAGTGGGGCTGCGATAAAGAATTAAGCTTAACTAAGCATCTGGTTTTAGGATGAATTAGCAGAGTAGTACAATATTTTAGATAAGACCCTGAACTAAGTCAGTTGTCTGTTGTAATAAAGATAGAACAGGGGTGATAAATTCAGGTGATTTTTAAAGAGTAAAATTATTCAGTCATCTGATTCCATGATGGGTTGGATTTGCAGAGGTGAAGGAGAGAAGATACTAAGATAATCTGCATATTTCTGGCTTGCATCACTGGATGGGTGGTTTTAGTGCTGTTAGTAGATATTAGAAGTGTGAAAGGAGTAGGTTGGGAGGAGGAGAACGAGTCCTTCAATTCAGGGCATGTTCAACCTGAGACATCTGTAGGACGCCCAAGGAGAAATATCTAGAACATACTTAATTAAATATTGTTAAAGCTGTTGTCAGAACCAGAGACATAAATCTGGGGGTTCTAAAATTTAGATGATGCTTGAAACTATGAACATGGCTGAGGTTGCCCCAGAAGAACACTACAGATAAAAGAGCAGTAGGTGAAGACAATACTCTGTCTAAGACTAACATTTTAGAATTGGGCAGAGAAGCCAATGAAGACCAAGAAGAAATGATCATGAAGAAAGGGCAAACACTGTGGGAGAGTGGTGTCACAGATGGTAAGGGTGTAGAGGATTTCAAACAGAATAGTCAGCATTTCTCAGTGATCAATTTCATGTCTTCATAGTTTTGGCATTAATATCCCATTTATCTTTCTTTGACAATATTTTTATTTAAAAATAGAGATCTATTGACCATACAATGATTTGGTTTTTGCCTTCAAAAAATTGTGATGTTGGCAGATTTAAGAAATGCAGCCTTGTTCCTTATTATACCATATAGCCCCTTCCTATATGTATATAGCATAGCAGAAAATAACCTGTTCCTTTTTATTATTGTCTTCATTTATATTCAATGACATTATAATGGTTAAAAATTTTTCTCATTCTTAAAATGTGCAATTATTTGTACCTACACACTTTATAGGTTGAAACTATATTGACATTAGAATTCAGAATCTCTCTCAATTTGAAGCCTGAGTTTAACTGTAGAATAGACAACAGAGTTTATTTTGCAGTTAACTGGATTCTAACCTTTCCGTGTGTTTCTAGATTCTGTATTTATGTGTATATGTGTACATGTTTCAAGTAAGGTTTTTATGTTCTTTAAAAATGCAGTCACAAGCTCTAACAATATTTAAAACTGAAATCTTCAAATTTAATACTTAAACTCTTTGATCATATGATACCATTATCTAAAGCAATGAAATGGTTTTATGATGTTGGAGCTACAATAGATCCTTTGTTTAGACATAAATGTATAAGTTGTATTGAGTGACTTGTCTAAAACCAAGAAATACATTTTCAACTATTATGTTTGCATTTTCAAAAATTCAGTTAGTAATCCCTTGATTTTCCTGGTCTCTATATGGAGAGCTGCATGTAATTAAGTTATAAGAATTATCATTTAATGAATGATATACCATAATGTTTTCCATTTCTAAAAATGTTATTTATCATTGTAAAAAATAAGCATCATTACACTAGTATGAATTTCAAGGTCAGATAAAAACTGCTCACTTGCCTTCTGAAGAGTAGAAAACTCAGCAAAATGGTATCTTTCTAAAGAATGGTCAAATTATTCTGGATTATATCTGTAAGCATACATGAACAATCATTGGCGAAGGGGAAACCATTTATAAAAATATGTTCGTTAATACACATAGTAGCTAAGTCACGTCTCTCTACTTTTGCCATGCTATTTTGTATCCTTCTTTGCCTGTTAAGTGGAAAGTCACCATTTTTAAAGCTTAAATATATTTTGCTAAACATCACAACCTCTTAGAAAGCACATAGAGTGAATAAGGAGACTTGGGTGCTGTTGCTTACTCTGTGTTATATAAGATATCCAATATGGCCTCTTAAAAAACCTACCCAATCTGAGTCATGGAATATTCATCTGACAGATGGAATTAGCACCTGCTGTCCTAACAGGGTTTTTATAAAGATAATACTTTTAAATCTATAAGAAAATGCTTTTGGAACTTAAAAATCACTTTGTAGATGAAAGCTAGCAGTAGCAAATTCACCTTCAGGGGGAATCAGGAATTCTGTTTTAGACATGTTGATTTTGAGATGCCCATTAGACATCTAAGAGCAGTTATTATATTGGCTGGACATATGTCTAGAACTTAGTAGTATGTAACTTGGGAGTAATCAGCAGGTAGTATTTAAGCCCACGGCACCAGGTAATACTGCTTAGTGTAACTTGAATCAAAAAGAAAACTGAGGACAGTGCCCTGGTATATACTAACCTTTAAAAGTCAGGAAGAGAATTCATTAAAGGAAAAATAAGAGAGAGCAACCATTAAAGAAAAAGAAAAAGAAGAATATGGTATCTTAGAAATCAAATGAAGAAAACATTTTAAGAAAGATGGTCAGTTGTGTCAAGTGCTTCTGGTAGTTCAAGTAAGATGAAAACTGAGAACTGGCCGTTGTATTTGGCAAGATGGAAAAATTTGGTGAACCTTGACAAACTTGCCAGTGGTGGACAGAGCCCGATTGGAGGAGTTAAGGAAAATGGGAGGTGAGGTAGAGTCAGCATAATTTCAAGAATAAAAATTAGAACACCTAATACTTTTTGAGCACTTTTATTTTGAGCACTTTACATGTAAGTCATTTAAACCTCACAACAATGTTATGAAGCAAGAATTAAATACTTTTACCCTCATTTTACAGATGAGGAAACCAAAGTAGGCAGAGGGGGAATAACTTCCCTAAGTTTACCTAACTAATAAGGGTAGAAGTTGGGATTTAAATCCAGGCAGTATAGACCTGGAAACTTCATTCTTAATTATTTTGTTGTAGTCTAACTAGCACTGTACAATAGAACTTTCAGCAATGTCAGCAGGCTTCTGTGTCTGCGCTACCCAATACAATATGGTAGCCAGCATGTGGCAGCTGAGCCCTTGAAATGTGGCTCGTGTGACTGAGTAACTGAATTTTTAATTTTTTAACATTTTTAATTTATATAATTTTAATTTAAATAGGCACATATGACTAGTGACTACTCTGTTAGTGCAGATAAAAACAATTTCTAGGATTTTTTGATAAAAAAGTAAATATGACTATAGCATAGAAGAAATAGAGTCAAAGAAGAGTTTTTGTTTTGTTTTTTTTTTTAATAAGAGAGGGGGTACTTGTGGGAACAACTGAGTAGGCAAGAGAGCTTCAGATCCAGCATTTAAGTGGAGGTCAGCTATTACAACCTTTGGCTGCTCAATAATCTCTGTTCTTTTCATCTTGCGTGATTTCTAAGCTCACATAATACTTTACATTTCCTCTAATTATAACCCTTAGTAACTGTAATCATTTATTTATTTGTTTCTCTCTTGGCTAGACTGTTTTTTCTTATTTTGTACATCCTTCTCAGTGTCTGATGTAGCCAGTGATGTCCTGTGAAAGGCCCATGTACTCCTTCGGGGTGCATGATGAAGTTCTCTGGTGAATGGAATAAAAATGGTATAAATTATTTTTGTCTTTCCACCTAAAAGACAAAGGAATTAAGCACTACCATATTTAATACATGGCTTTGTCCTCATTTTCTCGGTTGGTCTGGATGTCAGATAGGCGTGTTGCTGCATGCCTTTTGGAGGCGTTAGTTTCATTAACCGCCAGAAAGTGGGCAAGTGGCCTACAAAGATTCCTTCGATGAAACTGGATTGAGTGTGATACTAACACTGCAACTACACGAGAAAAGGTAGACCTGAAATTCCTGCTCCTAGTCAAGCTTTTCATTAGCCACTGATGAAGGAAATACAGTGACATTCTAAGATCTGATAAGAAGTCACTAAAAAATTCTAAGTTCTCAGGAAAACTAAAATACAGATTTACATCCACTGTGTCTAACAGTGAACTTTGCCCTGCATTTAATACTTTGTATGATCTATGGTGTGTGTCTTTGAAGTTTCTTTTTCAACTATGACATTATTAAAACTAAGTATGATTAACTGAATTTGGACGCAGACCTTTGAATTGCTCTATTTCTTGGCTAGCGTAATGCCAGCTGCTATAAAGTATAAACCTTGAAAACTTAATACAGTAGAAGTTTATTCATTGAGCAAATACCAGTGCAGCACAGTTATTCCCAGTGGGCCAGTGGCCTGCCCTGTGGTTATTCAGAGTTTGAGGCTCTTTTCATCTTGAGGCTCCTCCCTCTTCTAGGGCCTTGGAGCCCTCTGAATTCAGCCAACACATGGGAAATTCTTATGGGCAAGAATTGGAAACAGGAAAGTCACTTCTGCTTATGTTTCTTTAGCAAAAACTCAGTCACAAGGCTGATGCTGGAAAATGGGTGGTTGGGAAATGTAGTCTAAGAAGTGCTCAGGAAAAAGAGGAAGCAAGTTTGTCACCAAACCAGTATTTTTAAAAAGTATTATGTACATTACATCAAACATCTTTGCTGAGAGCACAAAGTCTTATTTTACCATTTGAAATAATGATTTGCAAATAGCTACTGTATTTTAATCTGTTTAAATATTTGTTTGGTGTTTGGGTGGGTTGGTTGGTTGGTTGGTTTTTAGATTTCACTTATATGTGAGACATATGATATTTGCTTTTCTCTGCCTGAGTTCTTTTACTTGGCACAATGCTCTCAAGGTCCATGCATGGTCTCACAAATGGCAAGATTTTGTTCTTTTTTATGGCTGAATAATATTCCTGTGTGTGTGTGTGTGTGTGTGTGTGTGTGTGTGTGTGTATCACATTTTCTTTATCCATTCATTCATCTATAGACACTTAGGTTCTTTCCCTATCTTGGCTATAATAAATAATGTTGCAGTGAGCATGGGGTACAAATATCTTTTTAAGTTAGTGTTTCATTTTCTTCAGATAAACACCTGGAAATGAAATTGCTGGATTATTATATAGTAGCTCTATTTTAAATTTTTTGACCAGACATACTATTTTCCATAGGGGCTGTACCAATTTACATTCCCACCAACAATGCCCAGAGATTTTCTTTCCTCTACATTCTCACCAACACTTGTTATTTCTTATTTTTTTCATACTACCCATATGTGAGATGTTACTGTCATTGTGGTTTTGATTTGCATTTCCCAATAATTAGTGATGTTGAACATATTTCCATGTACCTGTTGGCCATCTGTATGTCCTTTTGGAAAAATGTCTATTCAGATCTTCTACCTATTTTTAAATTGAATTGTTTGGAGTTTTTTGCTACTAAGTTGCTTGAGTTCTTCGTATATTTTGGATATTAACCCCTTATCAGATATATGATTTGCGAATATTTCCTCCCTTTTAATTGGCTGCTTTTTCATTTTGTTGATGGTTTCCTTTGCTAGGCAGAAGCTTTTTAGTTTGATGTAATCCCACTTGTTTATTTTTGCTTTTATTGCCTTTGCTTTTGGTGTCAAATACAAAAAATCATTGCCAATATGAATGCCAAGGAGCTTACGG
This sequence comes from Vicugna pacos, assembly GCF_048564905.1. Classification (NCBI taxonomy): domain Eukaryota; kingdom Metazoa; phylum Chordata; class Mammalia; order Artiodactyla; family Camelidae; genus Vicugna; species Vicugna pacos. The sequence goes on from NC_133011.1 coordinate 12,574,910, forward strand.
TCTGCTTTCTTCTAGTTTTGTGGTTTTGGATCTTGCATTCAAGTCTGTAATCCATTTTGAGTTAATTTTTGTGTATGGTATAAGATGGTCAGTTTCATTCTTTTGAATGTGGCTGTCCAGTTTTCCCAACACCATTTCTTGAAGAGGCTGTCCTTTCCCTATTGTATATTCTTGGCACCTTTGTTGTAAATTAATTGACAAAAATGCATAGGTTTGTTTCTCGGCTCTGTTCTCTTCCACTGAGCTATGTGTCTGTCTCTGTGCCAATATTATACTGTTTTGATTACTATAGCTTTGTAAAATAATCTGAAATCAGGGAGTGTGATGCCTCCAGCTTTATTCTTCTTTCTCAAGCTTATTTTGGCTATTTGAGTGTCTTTTGTGGTTCCATACACATTTTAGGATTGGTTCTATTTCTGTGAAAACTGCCATCGGAATTTTGGTAGAGATTGCATTGACTCTGTAGATTGCTTTGGGTGGTGTGGACATTTTAACAATATTTATTCTACCAATCCAAGAGCATAGAATATCTTTCCATCTGCTTGTGTCTTCCTCAATTTTTTTCACCAGTATCTTCTAGTTTTCAATGTATAGATCTTTCACCTCATTTGTTAAATTTATGCCTGGGTAATTTATTCTTTTTGAAGAAGTTATGAATGAGATTGTTTACTTAATTTCTTTTCCTGATAGTTCATTATTAGTATATAGAAACCCATTTTCTAGTTGAATTTTTGTTGTTATTCAGTTGAAAATATTTTTTATGATAGAAAAATATAAGCCTGTTTTTTAGATTCTTCTGGGTCATCTGTGTATTAATAACATTTTGTAATATATCTTACTTATATTTGCCTGAATCCCACTGTATTGTAAATCCTTGAAGGAAGGAATTCTATCTCATTCATTTTTGACAGTTTCTTTTTCTTTTTTCTTTTCTTTTCTTTTCCTTTTTTGGTGTGGGGGAGGTAATTAGGTTTATTTACTTCTTTATTCTTAGAGGAGATACTGGGGATTGAACCCAGAACCTCATACTAAGCATGCACTCTACTGCTTGAACTACACCCTCCCCCCTCATTCATTTATATAACTCTCGTAACTAAGATAATAGTTGATATCTAAAAACTCAGTATTTGTTTGAATGAATGAACAAACAATTCAATGCATCTTTATGATAGGCAAGATAACTTAAAACTGTATTCTGCAAGATGTTAAACTAGAACAGTGAAGTTTTAAAAACTATAAATGATCATATAAATATATGTTAACTATTGTTTATTTCTCATCTCATATTCTAGGGTTTTGTTACTATATTTATGGAAAGAATGACAGAGCTCTTGAAAGATATTGTTAAGGAACTATCCATTTATAGCTACAGAAACAAATTATCTTGCATTATCCCTTCCTAAACATAAATATTACACTCTTAATCAAATTACTAAAAATTTACTACTTAATTCTTATTCTAATAATTTCCCTAAAGCACAGACATTATCATAGTTTATTCATCTCATTAAGTAAACATTGTTATCACTCTATGCAAGGAAGTCATCTCAGTTGGTGTTATGGAAGCCAAAACTTAACAAAACAGAGTCCCCACTCATAGCCTTTTTACTTGCTCTTTAAATCTACTGGAAGAAATGAGTTGTAGGCTTGAGTAAATATAAAATAAATTGGAACATGATGAGGACAACCATGGGGTACAAAGAATATTCTGTAAAGGAGTGTAGCAGAATGGAGAAAACAGATTTTAGAGTTTTAGTTATTAGATCCCATCTCTGCCACATGGTCATGTTACTTAACCTCACTGAATCTCCATTTCCTCAGCTGTATAAATTATGGGCTCTAGGCTCTATCTTCCTACTTGATGAGGTTGTTATGAGCTCTTATGAAAGAACTTAAAACATTATCTGACAAGTTCTCAATAAATGGCAGCTGCCAGTGTGTTAATGTTAACATTAGTTTAGCTGTTATTAGTATTATTGTATTATCATTTGTGTAGCAGTGGAAATGCTTACTTCCCACACTGATGTCAGGGTAACCGTTTATCTGAGCCTTGAGTTATGGATGTCGTTTAAACTTGTGAAGACGCTGGAAACTGGCATGGACATTTCAGACATGGACAGTCTTAGGCCCAGAGATATGGAAATTCAGTTTACATGTGAGCAGTGCAGAGAGTGTTTGACACTTAGTGGGAGATGACACTAGCAGTATAGGTGGCGGCCAGATTACAAATAACATCCAGCTAAAGAGTTAGAACCACTGAGTTGGCAGAATGTGGAGCAGGATCATGACACTCAGAGCTAGAAAGGTTTTGTTGGTAAAGACTGCAGAGCAAGAACAAGAGACAGTTTTATCAGTTTAGAGCAGAGATGATGAGGGCCTCGTCACTGGTATATTACTTTTCTATTGCTGCCATAAGAAATGACGACAAACAAACTTAGCAGCCTATGACAGTAGAAATATGCCATTCTGTCAGAAGTCTAGGTGAGCTCTTCTGGTTCCTCTGCTCTGTGTCTTGTAAGCCAAACTCAAGGCGTCATCACCACTGGGCTTTTATTCAAAGGCTCAAGAGAAGACTTGATGAGATAACTTAAAACTGTGTTCAGGTTCATTCAGGTTGGTGGCAGAGTTCAGCTTTCCTTCGTAGGACTGAGATTGCATTCTCTTTGAAACATGACCCTCTTTGTCTTCAAGCTAACAATGCCACATTGACTCTATTTTGTGCTTCTGATCTCTCGAAGTACCCATTCTGCTGCATCTCTCCAGCCAGAGAAAATTCTCTGCTTTTAAGGGTTCATGTAATTCGATTGGGACCACTTAGGTGATCCAGGGTATCTCTCTGTTTTAAGCTCCTTAACCTTAATTATGTCTGCAAAGTGCCTTTTGCAATGTAATGTAACATTTCCAGATTCCAGAGAATAGTGTGTGTTCGTCTTTAGGGATGATTCTGCTTACCACAAATGATAATAGTGAATGGAGATGGGAAAGTGAGGAGATTCAAAAATAATGTAGATATATTTTTTTTAAATTATTGTTTACGTATATTATGCTTCCTGGAAGTCAGTGCAAAATGGAAATAAAAGTTAACTTTCACAATTTGAACTATCTGACCAAAAACATACCAGTTAGTAAAATAAAGCTTTTTTTCTGACATAAAATTAAGAAAAAAATTTGTCAGTCATTAAAAAACATAATTAGCAGTAGCATGAGTTCATTCAGTTTAATTTTTACAACCTGAGCTGTAAAATTTTTTATCCTCATTTCACATATTAGAAAACTGATACTTAGAAGTTGCATAGTGGACAGACACACTCCAAAGCTGGTTCTCTTTATTGCCTGCTCCCCCCACCCCACCCCCCACTGCTACAGAATGTTTTTATAATTTGTTCTTTTCATGTCACAAGGAGAAAAGAACATTCTCTTCAAAATGAAAGTTTCCCAGGGAACTACTTTTAATTTAACACAGGTTTTATTTAGTGTAATTGGACATAATTTTTAAGATGTAAATAGCCAAAAGACTAGACCATACATTCTAGTAATCAGTGAAGGCCTAGTAACTGTAAATAACTAAACCATAAAGAGTTTAATTGTAAGCTGAGCAGCACATACTACGGAAAAGAAGCCTTTTAATTTTATTAAAATTAAATGCCTTAAGGATTTTGAGCATCGAAGTCTAAACAGTATAAAATGTAATTCGGTGAAGGAAATTTTGAATGAAATTCCCGTACACCCTGAATAGGTATCCAGAGCTACTAGAGGCTTTTTCGTCAATGAGTCATGTTCTTATTATCTACTAGGAGGACTTCTAAAGAGACAGTTGCAGGTATTTGTTGAAAATTTTATAAAGTTGTAGCTAAGTAATGTAAAGTTCTACCAGGCGTAATGATAATTTGTTCTTCCAACATATAGGAAAATGTAGGAGTGTTGACTCATTGTCTCCTTGGGCTTTGAAAGCCATCTGGTATCACAGACTTTGTAGAATGAAAAACACTGAGACAGAATCCATCTTTTCTCTCTGATACTGCTCCAAGTAGATAAATCCTTCTAACTTCTTGTTGCATGAAGTTTCTTTTTTTTAACTGACACTCTTATTTACTGCCTTATAGTATCTTAACATAACATACTGTTATTCAATAAATATTTATTGAATTTCTAGCCGGTGGCAGACACCATCGTATGTATTGATTGTGATCTTCCTCATATGGTATTTATGCTGCAGTGGGAGTGACAGGCCTTAACAAATAAATAAAATAATAGTCAAAATTACAAAGTTTACCTTGATGAAAAAGTACCATGTAGCATGAAAGTGTATCACAGGACGTACGTAGTCTGGCTTATCTTTTCATCCTCCCCAGTTCTTCTCAGATACTTTGCACATAGTAGGGTTTCAACAAATGCCTAGTGAATGATGTAAAATGTTGCACATGATGTGCTGTGCCCTTCTGTCTTTGTGGCTGGTTTATTTAGCAGTCTCTGCATTTATGAATATGGTCCGCAAATAATCTCCCTGTGACACCTGTGGGTGTGCGTTTGTGTGTTTCTGTTAAAAACAATTGAAAGCCAAATGATTTTTTGAAAAGTGGTTTAAATTAAACTCTTCGTGATCTGAGTTTGTGTACCATGTGTACTCTGAGGGAGAGAGGCAACAGATTCTAGTTCAGCCTAGACACATGCTTGGAGTTGAAACAGCGGGAAAGTGGGTCCAGTATACTTCTCTTAGGTGTTCAAGTTTGGTACTGACATAAGAATGTCATTTCTGTAGCTTTTAGTCCAAAGAGTGGCTTGGTTTGGTTTTGGTTTTGATTTTGTTCTGGTATGTGAGGAATTTGTTGAGTTTTACTTTTACTTCATGATTGCTTAGAAAATGAGAGCGGGGCAGTAGCTGATAGAGAAGTGTGAGATGAAGTGGGGAAATATTCTCATGAGGAAATTGATGGTGAGGCAGCATGGAATGCAGAAGAAAAAAAGAATAGAGATGTGGAGAGACAGGGAAATAGTAACAGAAAACCTCGGAGAACCTGCAGGGGGCGGTGCTCATTACTGAGGCATTTCTACTTCAACACCTTTCATCCAGACCCTCCTTTCCGAAGGAAATGCAGTAGCAAAAGATAGAACAGCGGCCACCAGCCTCTTTTGTCTTCCTCCTTCCTTTGCCAGCAGTCTTTTATCCTGAAATTAGAACCATCTGTGTCAAAGGGAAGATGTATGGCCAAAGGTTTCTAACTTGCCATCAACCAAGCTAAGTTCTTCATTTAACCAGTCAATTGTAAAATTATTTTACTGGAAACAATAATTTGATAGTTCTACTTCAATATGTTAAATTAGATTTCTTTAAAAAAAAATACAAAGACTATTCAAGAATCTGTTTTCATTTGAATTCTTTCATTTTGAAAGTTTTCCCCCAGAAATAGACAATAAAAATTGTTATGCACAAATGAAAATATCTGTGTTTTAAAAACCAGATGTAATGAACCAAATGTAATGAACAATGAGGAAGATGGCATACCATGTAACGACATGCATGTAACTCTGTGTTTAAAAGTCCACTTCTGATTTCCAACTGAAATGGAAAACTGAAGTTTATTTCCTTCCTCAAGGAAGTGTAATATTTCTTCCAAATCGTACAGCACATTACACAATTTTAAGGCTACATGGGGTCCTCTCTTGGAATCATGTTTTGCTTTGTTTTATACTTTATAGTGATGAAGGCCAAGTTGTTCTCATTCTCTGTATATTTGAATAATATTTCATATATTTAGATATATGAAATTAGCCTTCTTATTCTGAGTTACACAATCCCAACTTCAATAAAATTTCCTCACAGACTTTGCATACTGGATTATTCTTCTTTTTAATCCTTTCAATCATTTAGGATTCCCTGGATGTGTAGTTATTTTACATTTGTCTTAATAGAATCTTAAACTAGAAAAAATATGCAGATGTTATATAAAGATACTCTTTTTTAGCTTTTTCATGAAATATTTGTATGTCAGTAAAATCTTATGATGGCTCCCTGCTTCCTTTTGAGTAAGAAAACTGTATGAGTTCATTTAGTTTTAATCTGTTTTATCTTTTTGTTCTTTTATGGTTGCTCATCTTTCTTTATCTGTTCTTGTTGTAATTTGCTTTTTGTTCTTAAAAGCGTCCCCATTAAGTTTCATTCTATTTTCTAAAGGGACATTTTAAGATACTAAGGTCAGTTAAAATTCCACTGCATTTAAATATTGCTTGAAATTTTTAAGACTGTCAAGCTAGCACTAAACTTTGATTTTTAAAAGTTTTACACATTTAAAATAGTCAATCGATACGATTAACTGTGCTTCTAATAAAGTGAAAATGTTGTGCAGGTACTGTGGACTATTAAAAATTTTTACAAATTATATAACTTGCAGACACATCCTCAAAAAGCCTAAAATCTATTAGGGAAGATGTGTTAGGTAGCATATCGGTAGCAGAAAATACTGTAGGGTTTCAAAAAGATCACTTCTGCCTGGAATGACATTTTAGATGACTCCTTAGAAAGTTTATGATTTGAGCCAGAATTTGAAGATTAAGATTAATGAAATGAATAGGAGTGCATGTCAGGCATAGGAAACTTCAGCTGTACAGGGTGAGCTCAGGGAAACATGGAATATGCATCAGAGAATGATCAGTGATCTAATTTGACTAAGGTATCAAACATTTTTCTAAGCAATTGGAGCCCTTTTAACATTTGGAAGAGTCAGACAATGCAGTCTATAAGGGCATTCAGAGAGTAGTGTGGCTTGCTCAAGGAACTAAGCCATCCGTGTTCATGGTGTTCAAAGCATTGAGTCCAAGAGAGAGAGTTGAAACATTAGGATGGAGAGTTGGGCAGAGGACAGATCATGGAATATCCTAAAAGTCATGTTCAGAAAATTGAATTTTATCCCAAAACTATTGGAAGTTTTTGCTAAAGGGAGACTAGAGGCAGGGAGAAGCTACTGGAGAGCTTTGGAGTAATTTTTCAAGAGAGATGCTGGCCTGGACCACCATGTAGTAAAGGGGAGGGAGGATGTAAATGGATGTGATAGAATTAGTAGGGCTGGGTGGCAGGTAGAGGTGAGGGAGTGAGAGGAGTCAAAGCTACTATCTGGCTTGAACAACTGGGTAGACAGTTGTTTTGCTATTTATTGAGATAGGCGAACCGAGTGAGGAGCAATGAGACCATCAGGTTACTTTGGTGAATATAAATTTGTATTGGTACTTACTATTTGCCAGCACTATGCTGAGAGCTTCATACACCCATCTTCAGTGCATTATCTATTTGTCATCTTTAATGCATCACCTAATTTAATTCTCAGTAAATATTAGCTTTTAAGATGGGAAGAGAGCCAGACCATCAGGGCTTTCAGGAAGAAATGGGTGATAGAATTTGGAGGTACCTACTATAAAGATGCAAAAGAGAAAGAGCTTTTGTTTAGGGGCTGGCAAACTGGGCCACAGGTCATATTCAACCATGCTGCTTTTTTCTTGATAAATAATTTTTTCATTTGATAAAGTTTTAGTGGAACACAACCAAGTTCAATTTGTTTACACGTTGTCTGTGGTTACTTTTGTGCTGTGGCAGCTCAGCTGAGTGCTCGTCAGAGAAAATCATCTGACCCAAAAGCCTATAATGTTTACCATCTGGCCCTTCACAGAAAAAGTTTACCAAGCCCTAGTCTAGTTTGTCACAGGTGGGGATCCAGACACGATTTTACCGTCCAAGATGAAGAAAATCTTTTTTATGTTTGGACATAAAGGGAAGGGAGTACTTGAAGACATAAGCGAGGAAATGACTAAGTGTGGAAGTAGACTCCCAAACATTTTATTGGATATTTTTAAAATCTCAAATATAAGAAAGGACTTTAAATGTCACCTAGTCCAGCCAGCTTTCTACCCCCTGCTTCATTTTCAGTTCTTTCAAAGTCCAAAAGGAGTTCCCTACTCTAGCAGAGCTGATCGCATCAGGATTATCCAGTCAAGAAGCTTTGCTCCACTGTTGTGAGAGAGTGAGGTTCTCCACTAAAATAGCCTTGAAATTTTATCAGTGTCTGTACATTTGCCACCTGGGACATTTGTTGTACTCGCTGCATAAAATGACAGCTGTTCTGTTCACCAGGTCTGCTTCTGGTTTCCTGAACAATGGTTCCTCTCACTTTCGGTCTTCTCATTTTGTTTTTGTTCATTATCGTTTCTCCACTTTATCCAGAATTCTGTTGGAAGATCCTTGTTTCTTCCCCTGTAACCTACAATTATTCTGTCTGGATTTTGGCAGTCACTGAGAAAAATGACATGGTCATAGCAGTTAAGCTATGCCTCTTCTAGATGTGTGCAGTTCGGGAAGTTCTGTTCTTTGTGGATAATTGTAGATTAATGTTGACTGCTATTGTTTATTTTAATGAACATCAGATTATGTTAGTGAAATAAAATTCAGTGTGTTTTACTATGGGTTTGGTAGTGAGTTTCTGCATTGTTATGAAACAAAGTTCTGTTTTCTACAGAAGGATAAAGTACGAGCTACTGCTTTCTTAAAATCTTTACTGCCCTAGCGTTTCTGATTTTTTTAATTGAATCAGATTCTAGGACTCGTAAATTATGCATTATCTGTTACAGATAATGGGTAACATCAAAGGAACATTTTTAGCAATTACTAAAAATGTTTGACAAAAAGGAACAGAATAAGTGAAATTTAAAGCAGGCCCTGGTGATAGCTGATAATAGGTTTCTGAAATCTTTTTGTGAGAATGAAGGTTAAATGGCAAGTTGAAAGAGTCTAGTCTTAAAAAGGCACGTAGGGCTAAAACAAAAGAAAAGGTCAGGAGTAATGTTAATCTATCGTCCTCTTGATATCCATTTATTTACTGTCAAATTCATTTGAGAAGAAAATGCTTTTCTTTTTAAGCCAAATGAAACAGAGACAGGAGATGCCACAAGAGAGTGAAGGACATTTACTGGAGCATGTTAGCTGTGTTCTCATCTATTAACTCTTTTGATCCCCATATTTGCTCTTTGAAGTAGGGATTATAATCTCTACTTTTCATTTTTTATGTAAGGAAACTGAAAGAAGCAATAGAAAGAATGGCGATTGTGGCGGGGGTGGGTGGTGAAGCAAAGAAAACAGTGCTTTGAGCAAGTCCTATTCAAAATTGTGAAGCAGGAGAATTTTCGCTGGTGGACTGTACTTTCTGTTCTCTTTGAATGGACTTCCTTCCTTCCTACAGCTGATCCCCCTTAAGTATTTCCAGATTCTTTCACCTTTTTCTTTTTTCAGGAAAAAATCTACTACTCATTCCCATTAAGATATAGATTAATAGTTGGAAATGATTAAAAACACTCTATAAGTATTTGTATATTCAGAATTGGAAAGTCTTAAACCAAAATAGTGAAGCTAATGGTGAGATTTCAGACAAGTGGAGAGAAAAGTTTGGAAAGGCAGAGAGTCTCCCTGTATTTTTTAAATCACTTGCATGATGATTTTATAATCTCCTTTCTCTTCCATACAAAGTGCACCTTTGAAGAGCTGCCATTTTGTTAAGCCAAGAGATGTGTCACCTGTTGAAATATTACTGTTTTAGCATAATGACTTTTCAGTAACTTTTTAAGTTGTAGTAACAAACTCAGAAACTTCTTTTCACATTATTGGAAATTGACCCTCTCCAAGATGCAATAAACTTACTGTTCCTATATATGGATTTTGAAGAACAGAGGTACATGGAGAAAAAAACAAGTAAAAACAAGAGTTCACCATCATTAGTCACATAAGACTTTCACACCTTGGAGGAGTTCTTTCTGTGAAGCTTGCAGAAATAGCAACATCTAAAGCATCACTGGGCAGACCCAGTCGTCCCTCTAGATCCAGGTTGTGGCACAGTTTCTAGAGGTGACCAGTCACTGATGCATGTTCTCTTCTTTCACTCATCTTTCCCCTAAAGAGGAAGAGGAACTGAGCCAAGCTACATACTCCTCTTTATCCCAGTTACAGGCATAAAATCCATAGCTATGTTTCATAACCAGTCCGGCTTCTCAGGATGCAGATTCATTCCTCATATCGTTCTGCCTATAGTTCTGTCGGAGGCAGGAAATATATCGGTGCCGGGAATCCTTGGCCCCACTGTTCCGTATGTTATTCGAACTTGCTTGCAGCTGTGCTGTCCCGCGTGGACACCCTGGCGACGTGGGCTCCCTCGCTTCTGGCTTCTTGGCCAGTACTGACTCATGGCCTTACCTATGGCCCCAGCTCTCCAACTCTGGTTTCTTTTCCTGTCTAACATAAACTTATCCAAATAATTAAGGTAATAGGTAGATTTCTTAAGCATTTCTCTACATATAATAACATGCTAAATCAGGAACAATCTAGAAACTTTCTCTAATTGGACTATTAACAGTGACCATCTTCCACCATTACTCCCACCACTAACGTCTTCATACTTGCCAGTCTATTCCATTACACCCAGGCTGGCCTGGCTGCATAACATAATGGGCATTTAATTCTGGCTTCAGTTCTGCTGCTTTAAGCTATTGGCTTCTTTATTCTTTCTTCTTTGACATAAAATTAGAGAAACTGTTTCCATAGTAAAAGTAATACCATCATCAAAGCTATAGAGAGGGAAGGTGAGGCTTTCCATAAGAGAAGGGAAGAGATGTAGACAGGATATGACAATTTTCTTTGTAAACTAAAAATGTATCAGAAATTATTAAATGATAGTCATATTACTCCTACCTGGCTTTCTCAATATTTCTGAATTGTATAGAAGTTTTATATATATATATATATGTATGTGTGTGTGTATATATATATACTTTTAAACTTACAACTGAAGAGCAGAAACAGCGTATGGTTTTATGTAATGCTCTTATTTTGTCATTAGCAACCTTTACATTTACTTAACTACAAGCAATATGGCTATTTGACATATATAAGAAATGTCACAAATTGAGTGAGTGAATTTATCTTGAACTATGAAAGACCAATATACACATGTGCATAGAACAATTCTTTAATATGAGTTAGTCAACTGTAACATGTTTAAATATTGGTGAGATCATTTTGCGAATGTGAAACTAATGCAAAAAATGTTAAGTGACTCAGGGTCTCATAATAATATTAGTAGCAAAGCAAAGGTAAAAACTAGTTCTTTGTTTAATAATATGATTGTGCTGCCTTTGTTCTAGGAAAGTTTCTATTTAAATTCATTGCTACAGTCTATACAGTAGCTATTTTCAGAGAGAGTACATCAAGATGGCACATTTATATAACATGTAATGTCTTTACTTTCTTCAGAACTAAATTGGCACCTTGCTTAATAAGATCTTACAATTTGTGCCCAATTTATAGCTTTTATATGCCAATCAAGATGAAGTGCTTCTAAACATTTTTCCTAACATAAGTGATTATAAAGGTAAAATAATTTTAAATGCTTAAAGGTGATCCCTTCAAGTTAGTCACACAGGCAAAGAAGAACCACACATTGAATACATATATAAGGTTGTAATAGACCGAGGCAAAGTGATGTTCGGTAATAGTGTCTCCATAATCTGTTTCTCTCTGGGCCTTGCTTTCTTGGTTCTAGACTTGAAGATACTGAAGCTGCAGATAAGGAGCCCAAATGATGGGTGGGCATCTACCACGTGGAAGTAGGCAAGAAACTAAGATGGGCTTGAGTCTGGGAGATTATATTAGTTTTTTATTGCTACTGTAACAAATTACCATGAATTTAGAGGCTTAAAACAACACAAATGTATTATCTAACACGTTCTGTAGGTTAAAGTCCAGGCACAGTGTGGCTCTGCTGACTCCCTGCTTAGTCTCACAAGACCAGAATTAAGATGTTGGCAGGACTGTGTTCCTTTCTGGTGGCTCTGGGGATGAATCCTCTTTCAATGTCATTTCTTTCAAGCTCATTTAGTTGCTGGCAGGATTTCATTTCATGCAGTTATGGGACCCACATCCCCACTTCTTTGCTAGCTGTCAGACGGGGGTCATTCTCAGCTTCTAGAGGCAGACTGTGTTCCTTGGTTGGTGGATACTTTCTTCCACGTTCAAAGCCAGCAACAGCTGGTCAAGTCTGTCTCAGGCGTCCAATCTCTGTGACCTCTCCTTCTGCCTTATTGCTCCTCCACTTCCCTCTTCCAGTGCAACTATATACACGACTCTTTCGCCTTCCTCTTCTGCTATTAAAGGCTCACTTAATTACATTGGGCTCCTGTGGATAACCCAGAACAATCTCCTGATTTCAGCAGCAGCACCTAGATTATAGATTAGTGTTTGAATAACCACAGGATAGGAATCTGAGCGGAACATCTTTAGAATTCTGCCTGTCACAGAACCTGAGAAACAGTAAACCATATTTTATAAATGAGATGATCTAGTTTCATATTAAAATCTGCATTTAGTTGTTGTTATTACAAGCATTTGTGAAGTCATATTTAACTGTTCCAATCATCTCTCTACTATGCCTCAGGGAATTAAGAAAAAAGTTGGACGCTTAACCATACATACTTAAAACAGAGTTGGAGGAGAATCAGTGTGGTGTTGGCAACAGCAGTTAGCAGAAAAATCTCAAAGATTTTCTTGACTAATAAGAGAAACTGCTCAAAATGTACCTCTCCATGCAGAAATTCTTATAATATTTGCTGGCTTGGGAAAATAAGGATTTTATTTTATTAAGGATATGAGTGTCTTTGCAGTTACTAAGGAATACCAAGATAAATAGTAGTTATTAGACATTTAATTGAATTGTCTTTCCTGACTGTTGAACCATAGTCCTGATTTGACTAGTGGCCTTTATTTTTTGCTGATATGTTATTAGACACAGGGAGGCTGGGAATAACAAGAATAGCTCAGGTTAATCTGCAAAAACCCAAAGTAGATATCTCCTACTAATGAAGAATCAGTATCTTCTTGGTTATCTTCTTATTTCAAGGACAACAAATGTGCATTTTAATAGTTTGAATAGTGACTGGGTATGAAATACCAGCGCAATGAGATCATTGGATTTCTATAATAATAAGCTTCTGGTAATCACGGTCCTTCATGCTCAGGCTTATTATTTTGCTGAAGTAGATTCTAAGAAGATGTTTTCTGGATCTGTACTGAAAAATTTGACTTCTATACTCTGAGTAGCCTTTATTAATAATAATGCACAGAAGAGTCCATTTTCACTTCATAAAATAAGATATGATATTTTATGCAGAATTTTATGTAACCACTACTTACTTCACAAAACTTTCTCCTTTGGAATTTATATAATATCTATTTTATTGTTAAGTAAACTGAGCCACTGAAGTAAGTGGACTGGCTAGGAAAATGTCATAAAATAATAGCAAATTATTTTCAAATTGTAAATCTCTGATGAATATACATCTGCTAGGTATAATAATCACCTTGTCTGTCCAGGAAAACATACATCAAAAATATTTGCTTTCCCATGTTTCTATTTTATAAAATCCACATCTGCTTCTCTTTTTTAATATAAACACCTATAATGGAAAATTAAAGTTTCTTCTTCACTCGCCCCTCTCCTCCCCTTTGATCTCATCTCCCAGAGATAACCTCTGGAACCACATTTTGTTACATAATCTAATCATCCCAACTTTCATCTAGGCAGATTTCAGTATACACTCTCCACATGTTCTATTGCAATTTGGTTTTTCACTTAAAAATGTGTTTTAGAATCTTTATATGTACATTTATCTCATCTTTCAGGGAATTCTGTTGAATACTCTTTTACCTCATAGATTTAACATAATGCTCTATTGAAGGACATTTAGGCTTTTTCTACACAGAGCTACAGTGAACATCTTTATACTGATCTTAGTGTATGTATGTCTTATCTGTAGATTAATTCCTGCAAGCAGAATAACTAGCTAAAAGGATGTGCTCATTTGTAATTTTGTAAAATATTGCAGATTACTCTCCAGAAGCATCGTAACATTTACATTCTCTCCAGAGAAAATGAAAGAGCTAATTTTTGCCCATTGTTGGCCATACTAGTGTAATTTTTTATCTTTGTCAGTTTAGCACAAATATTCATTTTCATTTTATTCAGTCACTTATTGAATGCATTCTTTGATTATTGGTGAGGTAGCAAATATTTCAATGTACTTATTGGTTTATTAACTATTTTTACTTATATTTTCCTGTGAAATACTTGTTCATAGTTTTTGCCCATTTTTCTGGTTTCTGTGCTAGTATCGTCAGTAAACCCTTTTCTTCTCCACTACTATAAAATATTATTATATTTTATTCTCATATGTGAGTATAAAGTCTTTACGAGTTTAGATCCTTGATGCATCTGAAATTTCTTTTATAGATGGTGAAAATTAGAGATCTGAATTTATTTTTCTCCAAATAGATGTTGGACCTAGGTAATTCATTCAATAACCCCAACTTTATCTATTTCTGTAAAATCTCATGCTTTATATGTATTAAATTGTCCTTATTTTGGATTGTTCCTGGATTTTCTATTCTGTTCTATCAATTTTTGGAGTTAAAATAGTACCACAATGTTTTAAATACTAATCTAGCTTTATAATTCATTTTACTAACTTGCAGGGCAAGACTACCCTTATTAGTCATATTCAGAATTCTCTTGGCCAAACTCTCATGTTTTCTTTTCTTGGTAAACTGTAAAGTTAAAATTGCACTAAAATATAGACTAACATGGGGAGAATTGGCATATTTATAATGTTGCTTTTTTCTATTTAAATTCATAGTATGTCCTTCCATTGATTCAGGCCTTCTTTTAAGTCCTTTAATTTTGTAATTTTCATCATTTATCTTCTAGACATAACTTGTTAATTTTATTCCTAGGTATTTTGTAACTTATATTACTATTGTAAATACCATAATGTTTTTTTCTATTACATTTTATAACTGGTTATTTTTGTATTTATCTATTAAAATTACTGATTTAAATAGTGTTTTAAATCTTATATCAGGCCACCTTACTGAATTCTGATTAATTGTAATTTTTTTTTCATGTACTTAATTCTACTAGTTTTTTCTTTAGATTTTCTAAATACAGCCTCAGGTCTTCTGAAAATAGTTTTCTCTTTCTCCAAGTGTACTTTCAGGGTGCACTTGCTCAGACTTATCACAGATTAATTGAAGCACTGACTTTTAAGATATGTTCAGAAATGATATTGCATTTGTTCCCTGCTACTCTAGAAAATGGATCAATAGGACTGTCTGCTTTTTAAAAACGGAAGGAGTAGAAAAAGCAATATTTTTTCCTTCCCAACCCCAAATCTGCATTATATAAGTCGTCAAAAAAGAAAGCAACTAACGCAACATTATAAATCAACTATACTTCAATTTAAAAAAAGAAAGCAAGATTAAGTTTTTATTTGAACTGTATCCTGTGAAGTTCTTTGAAGCATAAACTTTTATCTGTGATTCATTGCTTTTTAAGGTCATCACACTGTTTAATGCATTGATATGACATTGGGTCTTTTGCAAACCTAAGATCTATTTCCAGCTAGCAATATTTTCAGAGGCATAAAAAGTAAAGTTTTTTAAATGAATTAACAAAGTGACAGGAACAAGGGCAAATAATCAGAAGCGTATGTAATAAAGGCTTCCACGCCTGTGGCATTCTGACTTTTCTTATTTAAATGTGTTATTGGTTTAAAATGGACACTATCAAGCGTGAAAATGGAAGTTTTTTTCCCCTAAAGTAGCATTTCCCTGAAGTGTATACCACAGAACAATAGGTCTCTGGATGCCAGCAGACGTTAAGCAGAAAAATAGGACTTTGTGGTCAAATAAGTATAGAAAATGTAGATTAAACAGTTTCAATATTTTTTTTTAATAGTTGAACTTCATAAAGTCCTTTGCTATATTTATGTGCTTTGTGATTTTTTCAAAAGAATGTGTGGCTTCTCCTGACTCACTTTGACCAACCCTTTGTCTCTGAAGCATATCTTAGAATTAATACTCCTTAGAATACTTTGGAAAACATCTAAACATCCTCAAATTTAAATTGCAGTATGTGTGCTTTTAAGAAAACAGAGTTAGAAGCAGACAACAAACTTTTCTTTGATTATCTAGCTCATATCTCTCGCTACATTTCTCATTGAATGGATTGAGTAAGGCTAAAAAGGCCTTCTTAGCTGTTTTATGTATCTCTGTTCCATTTTTTAACTGAATCTGTGAAGACACCATTCAGAGCTAGCTCCGTGGGTAATAAGTGAGATGAGCGGTGTAGTAGGAACATGAGTTGAGACTGATGTACAACCTTTGAAAAGTACTGTGTTTAGGGAAACTTCTAGTTTGTATGTGTGTACATACATATTATGGTAAGAAGTCAGATTCTAGCAAAAGTTTATAATACAGAAGAAAAAAAGAGAAAATTCATGGTCTCTGGAGTCGTTTTGTGTGTTACTTCTGCTGCTTTGCATATGCCAGTAGTACTAGGTAGCATCTCTTCTGACTGGTGAGTTGTTCAGTATTTTCAGCATTAACTCTGGTTTGTGTGAAGCATAATTGCCTTGATTATTTCTTTTTATGCATATGAATAAATGAAAATGTGTTTAAATTTCTCCAGTTAACACTTACATTTCACCCCAGGAACTTAATTTTAACTCAAGTAGCTCTGAGAATAAAATGCAATATCTTGCTTAAGCCAGTAATTAATTTCATAGTAAACAAAAATGATTGATTAAACTTTTATGTTTTTCCTTCCTGGTGATAGTGGGTTATATATAAATTTTTAAGTATCCCTGATCTTTGTAACCTTTCAAAGCTGTCATTTTAAGTCTTCATTTATTTTCTGATTAGAATGAAGAGACATTCAACATATCTAAATAATACATTGGTGTTAGTTCCAAAGGACCAAAAGCCATTCATACTTCCTAGTTTGCCTGGATTAGTGTTATCTGAGCCCAAAATCTTGACCAAATGCACTTATGCAAATCATAAACATTATACTTAAAGAGAGCATTCTGCTAAGAGATAGAAATAGATATTAAAGAGATTTGTCATTGAAACACCTCCAAATGATGTAATCAACATCTAAAGGTTAAACACAAGTTCATTATTTTCTCCCTCACTGAAGATCTCCATTATATTCCTGCCACTCTTTACTCTCGGGGATCTGGTTCCAGCATTGTCAGGGTAGAGAATAGCGGATACAGAAAAAGCTGGGGAGAATTAGTAGTTCTCTTTGTCTGTAGGGCTGACCACCAATGTACTCCATTCTCAGAACTCCAGGGGCTCTTCATGGCCCTTCATGTTAATTCTCTGTGTTAATGCCTCCCACAGGCTGCATCCTTTTGTTCTGATATAGGACTCACCTACTCATAGATTGCTGAGTTGCAGTGCAGAAAGTTTCTCCACATAAGGCCAGATTTTTTTCTTGTCTGTATTAGGTAATATTTGATTATCTATCTCCTTGTCCTTTTACTTATTCCAGGACCAAGTCAGGATCCAAAAAAAGCTCTTGCAGCCTGAAAAAGCCATACCCCTAGCATGATTCCAGCAATCAGCTGGTTTTCCCAAAGTACACGAAAGGATTTGATTCAAAGAAAAATGTATCTTGAAGGAAAATAGAGGAAAAAACTATTTTCAGAGGAAGAAAAAAAAATGGGAAGAAGGATGGGAATGACAGACTGAGAAATGAAACAAAGCCATAGTGTTAGTCTCAAATCTCAAGTTACGTGATTTTAATATGCTTTCTTTTACAAGAAGTCAAATGGTTGCTTTTGGAGAAAAGATAATCTATGCAAAAGTTGTTGTATGACTATTGCCTTTTCCTTCATAGATTTCATGAAGCCAACTCTTTGCAGAAATGTAAGTGTGGAAGATATATGTTCTTGTAAATTCTGAAAGAATTCAGTGCAGGTGGATGGTTCTGGTGGTTTTTTGTTTGGGATTAGTTCCTCTTCACTTTGAGAATTTCTATTCAGTGCTTATAATATGAGGAATATAATGACAGTAATCTATAGCGTATTTAAGAATAAATCCCGAGGAATGTAGTGATGTGACAGGCAAATAGTTTCCTGCTGCTAGTGAAATACCAGTGCAGAGTTTAAAAAGCCTTAGAAAATAAATGTGTAGGTGAAACTGAAACATTTCTAAGCTGGAGTCTTTTGTTCTATCGCTATGTTCAGATCTAGCATAGAAATGTAACTTTATTTTTATTTAGATATGTAGCTACTTGAAAACTAGATCTCTTGCTTTCAACCTTAAAAGCAACACATTGTGTGCTTCTTTAAGTTTTATTTGGAGGCATGATTGTCATTTTGTTTGGCTGAATGTTTTTTTCTTTTATTCTTGTATTTTTATTGAATTATTTTAAAATAATTTTATGAGTAATTAAGGAAGTAAACTATAATCATATTTTGGGTATACTATTTACTACTTAGAAATCATGAGATTTTGTAGAAGTAAGACCAGCCAGACTCTAAGACTTCACTTTGATAAAGTTTATCAGGCTTGAATCCAGCATGCTTCTCTTAACAGTGAATACCTTCCAACATCACACACTCTTCTTTGTCAGAAATTCTTATTATGAGAGGTTGAAATGATACAGAGGGTTTTTAATAATCTTTTTTTATTGTGACCTCACAGAAGGTTGCAAAAATAATACATAGTGTCTCATGTATCCTTCATCCAGTTTCCCGTGGTGGTAATATCTTCAGTAAATATAGTATAATATTACAACCAGAAAAAATGCTAACTAAACAACAGACATTAGATATGATAAGTGAATATGGGGGGAATCTAGAAAGTTTTCCATATGTGAGATGATGACAGACTTAGTGGCTGTGGTGGTCTACTCAGGCTGCTGTAACAATACTACAGAATGGGTGGCTTAAACAAGAGAAATTTGTTTCTCACGATTCTGGAGGCTAAGTCCAAGGTCAGGGTGCCAGCGAATTTAGTTCTCTAGGGAAGGCACTTCCTGGCTTGCAGACAGCTACCATCTTACTATGTCCTCTGATGCCTCAGGGAGAGAGAAGGCAAGCTTTCTGGTGTCTTTTCTTATAAGGGCACTACTTCCATGGGGAGGGCCCCACTCTTATCTAAACCTAATTACCTCCTAAAGGCCCCGTCTCCAAATACCATCACATTGGGGGGCTGGTGCTTCAACATATGAATCCAAGGGAGGAACACAGTTTAGTCCATGGTGATGGTAGAAGCATTTATCACAGTAAGGAATGCAGGTAAGGAGAGAAAAACTGTTCCTATCTTGGGAATGCTAAGTTTTGAAACGGCTATGGAAAAATCTAGGAGGCAGCTGATAAACCAGGCTGAAGTTGGAGCATTGGGTTAGGCTGCATATATAGTATGAGAGATCTGGGAGTCATCAAAAATCATAGTTAGTAAGATGGGAACTGATGGAGCCTAACATCTTATTAAACATGTGTTCAATAGGACAGTGCTTACTGGTTGGTAATGAAAGTTACAGAAAGAGGAGTTCAGCTTGGGAACCATTTGTCAGGGAAGTTTTATTAAAGTAGAATCCTTTAAGTTGTTTAAATAGAGAGGGTGTGTCAGTGTGAGTGTGGGGGTGTGTGTTGTTAAATTATGAAGCAAGCCAAATTTAATCTGAATCTCTAAAGACAAGAAACTCATTCATTGATTTGCTTCAGACATCACAGAATGCCAGAAATGGAAGGGACCATCTAATCCAACTATCCATTGGTTGCTTGAATCCTCTCATACCACCTCCCAGGGTTACTGTCCTGTGATAATAAACACCTCCAGTGACAGGGAATTGGCTACTTAAAGAAAAGGATACTTACTTCATCTTTCCAAGAGTGTTGATTATGATTTGTTTCTGACTTGCTGTGACTTCCATCCATTGGTCTAGTTCTATTCTTTGGACTTATGTCACTGTTACACGACAGCTTTACCTTTTTCCAAAGAAAGTTCTGATGTCCTGCCTGAGGTTTGTTTTTTTTTCTAGTCTTTACCCTTTTTGTCTTTACTATTCAAGTCTCCAAATACTTCGATTCTACTCCTCCAAATGTATTCAAGCTTGCATATATTTCTCCTTAAGATTAGCACTGAAGAGTGAGTGAGGTTCTGAGTGTACAGTGATTATACTGATGCAGGATGGATGGTCATCTCCTTTCCTATAGTTTTGAGATTATGCATCTGTTTTGACAGCCTGTGAGCACACTGACTTTTGGGGTATCTAGTTAACAGCCCTACCATTTCATAGATAATTTCAAACCATCAAAAGTAAGAAAGATGCAGTTGCTGCTGTCAGGTTTTGAGTCGTTGTAGAGGGTTGCAACGATTTTAAAAGCTGATTCCTCCAGTATCTTGCTTTGTCAAACATTTGAGGAATGTTATATTTAATCTTTCTCTTTTCTGTTTGTGAATGTGTTTTAGTCTCTTTCTCTTCTAGGATGGGAAAGAGTAGGGAAAGGTTGTGATAGATAGGATCAAGTAAAAACATGCAGTCATTTCTTCGTGACCATTTAAGAAATGCAGTGATTTCTTAATGAACATTTCTTAAGACCAGAGGAGGTAAAGAGTGTCACCAAAAATGTCCTGCTTTTTTTGGAGTCTCTATTTTAGCGGGATCTAATTTTCATTATTTGCTTCTGAAAAAATAACTTGATCCATAAAGTGAAACGTAGTCTGTATCCCTGGGGGGTTTATGGTGGGACCTATCTCAAGATAGTGATAATCAAGCCTGTCATTACAAGTCTTATTTTTGTGAAGATTGTGCCGTGGCTTCTGCCTATGAAATGAATAGGCTCCTGCAAAAAAAAAAAATATAGCTGTCTGTAAATTACCATTGTTATTTATATCATCATACTCTACCTAATAGGTATTTTTGTGGTGGAATAAATCTTCTACTTACCTGTTTCATATTATATGTCTCAGGACTCTGGTTTTCAGATCAGTAAAATGTGACCTAAAATGAGGCACTGTGCAAACTAGAGTAAGTTTTGTGTTTTTCCAAGAAACAGTTGAGCTTAAGACCAAAATATGGGAGGTTTGGAAGGAAGTGTATTGAAAGCAACACGTGGCTTAAAAGCCAAAAATCGATTGTCTAGAAGCTGAAGCAGTTTCAAAGAAACTATTATCTAAGGGCAAAGTATCTTGCACTAATTAGTACTTAACCCTGTAAATATTTGACTACTTCTAATCTGTTAATAATAAGCAATCAAATGGTGCAATGTAGACTTGTTAGTTTAGACCATATCAGCATAGCCCTGTGGCAGAGCTTTAAGTAAATTATCCTTTGCCTGGAAAATAAATTCATTTCCCACGAAGAGCAGTTATCCTAGAAAAGTGTTTGTCCCCAGAAGAGTTAAAGCTAATGAAATGTTTTCACTATTAATATATATGAACCAAAAAAAATGTAGTTTTACTGTAAAAGAGAAGCTAGGGTGCTGAAACAGTTAAAAGATTTTTTGGGGGGGGCAAGTTTATTCATAAGTAAGAGGTCTTTCAATTGCAGGCAGTAGTGAATGGGTGTTTATGAATTCTGGTGGAAAAATCAAGGAGCAACAATATCTGTATTGAAAGGATAGGGTCATTTGTTCGGTACAATATAATACCTCTTTGGCAGTACATTATTTGGTTCTAAGTGAAATATGCTGTAAATGCCTACTTTGTGAAACTGTAGGTCAAGTTCTAGTCTGAATCATTTTGTAATGTTACATTACAGGCAGAAGGAAAACTCACTGAGAGCATTTATGACTAAGAAATTTCAATATAAGAGCATAAAAATCCTATTTTGATAGGAAAATTATAATATGCATGCTTTAAATTTTAAAAGAGAAAAACATTTCTTGCTATTGGAACACTAGTATCTCTTTATCTTGCTGATACCAAAAAAGCTGAAGGTAAAAATATTTATTCTCTCCATTTTAAATGTATTACATAATGCAAAAGTGGCTCAGCTAGTGCCACATATAAGTACCACTGAAAACAAAGTTGCTGTTCTATCTGCTTCACTTGAATGAAATCCAAGAACTTACCTTTCTTGAGATGAAACCTGGAATTTAACACTGAGAAGAACCATGTGAACATTTTTTCCAAGATCTTAAGTTGAACTTTAGGTTTTCTTTCTGTTAGCATGAGTCCGCCAGTGAAAAATGGTGATTTCATTCATTCCTTCAACAAATACTCCTTGAATACCCACTGTGTGCAAGCACAGTACCAGGTACTGAGGATACAGCAGGGAAATGAGACAGACATGTGGTATCCATCATTGTGTGGATTAGGACCGGCAGAGACATTTAACAGATAATCACACTGGGGAGTGGTTGAAAGGAGGTAGCACCAGGAAACAGGGTGGAAAGGGGTCACCCGGGTCCACACTGAGAGAAGAGTTTGTCTCTCTCCCTTCTTCTCTCTCTGTCTCTCCCCTTTAATCCCTATTTTTCTCCCCGCATCTGTTAGACTGGTAATCTTAATATGTTTAATGTGTACCTTCAGTGTAGGTATTATTGCATTATTGTTCATATACACATTTATGTGTTTATGCATTTTTAATTTACATTCCCTTTTTACTCTTCTAACTGAGCATAATGGTTTTCAGAGCATCTGTGTGTATGATAAGTCATCTATTTTTAATTGCTGTGTAGTACTTCCTGGCATGCACTTACATTTTTCCTCTCTATTCTTCCAATGCAGAACATCCAGATATACTCCAACTCCACCACCACAAATAACACTAAGATGAATATCCTCCTTTATGTCTCCTTATGAGCCCGAATGAGAATTTCTTTTACATATATCTATATATACCCAGAACTACATTTATCAAGTTGTTTGGTGTGTGTTTAATTAATTTGGCCAGGTTCTGCCAACTTCTTCACCAACTCTCCTGCTCTAGTCCACTTTCCAACCAGCAGTGCCTAACAGTCTCTGTATCCCAACCTCCCTGCCAACAATTGGCATTACTTCCTAATTTTTATACGCTAATACAAGTATTTCTTAGACTAGCATGAGTGGTGATTAGCATGATTGATATTAACAATGAGTGATTTCTCATTGTTGTATTAACTTGTATTTCTCTAATAACCAATGAGTTTGAATGTCTGTTTCTAGCCATCAGTCTTTCTGTTTGCTCTAATGTGAATTGCCTGTTTCTAACTCTTGCTCATTTTTTTGTTGGGGTTGCTATCTTTACCTTTTTCGTTTTCAAGACCTTCTGATATTAATCCCTTCCTTGGTTTGAGATACTACAAAAATTTTCTCCATATCTATTACCTGGAAGATTTCTTTTCATTATGAATGTGATGGGGTAAAATCTGGAAGAATCCAGAACCCCTCAAAGCAAGACTTACCCACTAGGCAGTACAGGCATGATGCCTAGAACCTGGGAGGATCTTTAAATGGCCCTTTTCACAGTAGCTGCAGTATTTTCTAGACTGCTTGAAATAAATTCCCATAGCAAATATCAATATTATGAGAGTTTTCCCTTTTTCCGTATTACTAAAATGTTTCTGTATTCCAATTTTGTATTTGATTCTTTGTTGCATATGATTCCTTTGTAAGGAATCATCTTCAGATATGCTGGCTCCAAAATTCATGTTTTAGAGCAAGCAAGCTTTCTGCAAAGAGTTTACCAAAATTATGAGCAGTTAAGCTTTTAGAGTTTACAAACATTATTGTGCATTATTTATACTGTATGATCATACAACTTTTCAAAATCTTCATGGTGTTTTGATAATTTTTTTTCTCAAAAACATCTTTATGTCAGACTGAATGTGAAAACAAATCAATCAAAGTGTTTTTTGAGCTATCACTACATATAAAATACTATGTTAGACATAGAGTGGGGACATGAGGGTGAATCGAAATAAATTCAAATAAATAAAACATAATAGTGTTCCTCTTAATGTTCTGTTAGGCATATTCATTCATTTATTAGCAAAAATTATTATTGATTATCTATTCTATGACACAAAAAATGTCTGACCCATCAAGGGTATTCAGTAAGTACTTGAATGAATGAACAAATGAACATAATTATAACATAACTTTTAATATTGTGTAGCAGAGATAGACTCCAGATACTATGGAATCTCAAAGAAGGACCATTCAAATTCCCAAGGCCTGCCACAATGATCAGGGGTGGATGTAGGTGGGAATTTTAAATTACTGGGTAGATCAGTGCATCCTAACACTAATTTAGTAACAACTCTTGGGTTTTTATATTCTTTCAGAGCTGTCACAAAATTTTCAAAATATTCTCATATAAACTTTAACTCACTTTAATTTGATATATGTCATTAATGATGTCTAGGAGAAGGAGATGGTCATGAAGGCAAATGAACAACTGAGGGATATAAAGGATTCAGTATTACAGGTTTAAATGATGATATTGGATAAAGACATTTTAGAGATACAAGATTTTACATTTCTATTACATTTAATTAGGTAGAAAATGACTCAGTTAATTTTTAATGTTTTCAGTGCTTAAAAAATTAGCTCGGCTTCTAGTACTGAGCACTTCAGATGATGAAAGTAAGAAACTTAATGTTCACTTTTGATTTGTTTCCTAATAAGTAGAGGTAATAAAACATGCGTTCAGGGCATCCTTTACTCTGGAGAATAGGATAAGTTATAATTGCATTCAGTAGAGCTTTTTTAAATATCAAAATATAATTGGGAAGTAACGATTTGGAATGCTAATGAAGAAAAATCAATTTCAAGAGCCATGTCCACAGTAAGAGTAGTCAGATGATTCGTTCACATTCACCACAGAAGCTGGTATTAGCAGTTTTCATTTTAACTCTTTTCTTTAACAGAATAAAGAAATAAGAATCAGGGTATTCCTGTTGTTCTTAAACTGCTCCTTTATTAGAATTTATTTCGATAAAACAGTGTCCTCAGAAGCAGATCAGTGAGCTGGGCCCTGATCATTGTGGTGAGCCCTGAGAATCTGAGTAACATCATCAATAATGTACAGTTTCTGCCCTTAAGGAACTTAGTGTCTTATGTCTTTAGTCTTAAAGTCTTGTATAAAACTGTAGTGACAAGTGTGGTTTTTTTTCTTGACACGTGTGTTTTTCTAAGAGACTATGTAAATAATTTACCTTTGTTTAAACTGGAAGTGTAATATCCATCATTGGTAAGGAAACACCGATTGTTAAAACAGCAGAAGTAATTAGAAAATACCATTTGATTTATGGAAATTCACTTTACAGCTAAGCTTTTATGATACAAAGAGACCTGCTTGATTGGGACATCAAAATTGTACTAGGTGTTTTAAAAAAAATTAAGAATAGATCTAAATAATGGCTAGGTAAACTTCTTAAATCCTTAGGGGAAAAATGAAAGCTGTTGAAAGCACTGTAAAGCTAAAGACGACAGGGGACTATCTCAAAGGATATTTTATTACTTTGCTAGAGCTGCCTTAACAAAATCCTGTGGATTGCATGGCTTAAACAACAGTTATTTGCTTGTAGCTCTGGAGGCTGGAACTCCTTTCTCCTTGACTTGTCGGTGGCACCTCTTGCTGTCTATTTATATGGTCTTTTCTCTGGACACACACATCCCTGGTGTCAATTTGTGTGTCCAAATTTCTTATGAGAACATCAGTCATGTTGGATTAAGTGTGAACATTTCATACAGCCTCCCTTTAACTTAATCACCTCTTTCAAATCCTTATTTCCAAATGCAAAAAAAAAAAAAAAACCCAAAAAACTAGGGATTGGGACTTCAACACAGGCGTTTTAAAGGAACACAATTCAGCCGTAGCACCTATGAAGTGGTATTATATATAAGAGATGTGAATCACAATACATTTTCTTCAATTTACTAGGAACAAGGATGGGATGAAATGTAAAGGATAGTGTCTACACCTTAAGACTTCCATAACCTGGAAGTACTGGAGGTTGGGAAGTATCTTTCCCAAATATTTAGAAGTATAACTAACTGAATGCCTTCATGTAAAGCTGTTCTTATAGACAGAAATACTGGTACCTTCTCAAGATGTTTTCAGATCTTAAAGATATTGTCATTTTTCCCAGTCTCTCAAATATAAAATGATTTATCAGGCCTAGAAGCTACAAAACATTTATAATAGTAACACCTTTAATAGAATTATCCAGTTCTTTTACCAGGAAAAAATTTATTTTGAGATTAGAAAGTTACCTGCAATTTTTAATGCCAAAAAATTTCATTATGTAAGATATGGCTATCATTATATTCAAAAAAGAATTATATTAGAAAAGATTGTGTGAAAGGGATTTTTAAATAGTAAATTTCTTAAAGTTATTTATATCATGTCTGATAAATATATTATGACCCAAGTGCAGAGACCTATTTTAAATGATCAAAAGGGTTCTAAGTTAAGCAAGCAACTTAGGACCATGCAAAGCAACTGAATTTTCAACGTAAGTTTTAGAAGTTATTTTTCATGCAACTAGAAGCTGTACTTTGTGTTTTAATTACAACACTAAGTGAAATTATTGAAACAGTTCATCCATTAGAAGCTGCTTCTGAAGCATTCAGTTCAGACTTCACGCTTTTGCTTTGGTGATTTATATGGAGAATGGCTGTAGCTACTTCTCATTGAGTAAGGGAAGAGACAAAACCAATAGTGTGAATGTTTTAAACTGAGACGTCCCACGTCTGCAGAGCTGTTCCACAGTCAGCATGGCAGAAGTAGTCGGAGCAGCAAGACCCTCAGCCTTCCACTCCACCCACAGGAAAATGCTAGATGAAACACAGTGAAATCATTTTGGGACATACATTTATCCAGAATCCATCTGGCCACTTGAATACAGTAAAATCTGTGAGCAGTTATTCACATATGGACTTACACTAAAATATAAATAAGTGTACTATACAGTATGCCATGTCGTGAATCTGTATACATGTACAATGTTAGGGGAAATTTCTGAACTTTTGTAAATACATCTGACACTCTGATAATCTTTGTGATGTTTACATCAGAGTCATGGATTAATGCAAACTACATGTTAAACTTATCTTCTGTCGGTGGAATTAATCCACTTAGATATCCGCTTTGCCAGGCTTCATTTAGTCAAGAACCTGTCTTGTCTGACATAATGGTATTATGTTCATGTGTAACATCTGTGTGTGGGGTCCTCCCTCTGCCCCAGAGTGTTTCACAGAGGCTGGTATTAAATTTCTTGGATAGTTAATGAAGTTTGAATAATTAAATATATACGCACAGATGGTTCTTTAACATACAAATGCCTGTCTGAAAAACTGGACTCAACCCCTCAACCTCCACCTCTAGAACACCTGATTTAAAAAAAAGAGAATTATTTGGCCTTTTTAGCAAATTTGTGTTGAGTTTTAGAGGAAGGAGAAAAGCCATAAAATACAGCAAGTACACAGGACCAGCGAGCCCAGAGAAGAATCTTAGGAGAGCCTAGTTTATGTGTGAGAAAATGTACCAGCTCCTGCTAATTTTGCCTAGGTATTTTTAAAAATCACCTTGAACAATGCCTGAAATTTCACCAGTTAGTTAAGGATATTGTTTGAAAATGAGAATATCTCTGAAAGATGAATTCATTGCACCAGTTCATTTTAATCTTAAAGCCAACCCGAAGGTAGCAGTGCTTCAAGAGTTGAGGTCTTGTAAGAGGGAGAACCTGGAGCTGATGATTTGGAATTTCTGAGCTTCAGACAGAGAAAGATGCAGACAAATTATGAAGAGAAGTGGTAAAGAAATCTAAATATAATACCAGGAAGACTGAAAGTGCAAATTACCTGAAAATGTTTAGTATAAGTAGAGGCACAAAGACAAAAAGACAGAGGGAGAGAGACCAGATTAGGAAAACAGAAGGCTATGGAAGAAAGTAGTAACTGTCTTTTAAATATTACAGAAGGCACCACTAGAACCTGGAGGCTGTTTTTGACATCACAGTAAAAATAATCGTTATTATTTATTTATTTTTATTGACATATAGTTGATTTGTAATGTGTTAGTTTCTGGTGTATAGCATAGTGATTCAGTTATATATATGTATATATAATTTTCATATTCTTTTTCATTATAGGCTATTACAAGGTATTGACTATAGTTCCCTGTGCTATACAGTCAGACCTTGTTTATTTTATATAGTACTTTGTATCTACTAATCCCAAACTCCTAATTTATTCCTCCCCCAACCCCTTTCCCCTTTGGTAACCCTAGTTTGTTTTCTGTGTCTGTGAGTCTGTTTCCATTTTCTAAATAAGTTCATTTGTATCATTTTTTAGATTCCACATATAAGTTATTTATTTGTCTTTGTCCAATTTGCTTCACTTACTCTGATAATCTCTAGGTCCATCCATGTCGCTACAAAGAGCATTATTTCATTCTTTTCTGTGGCTGAGTAGTATTCCATTGTGTATATATATTTACCCCACCTTCTTTATCCAGTCATCTGTCAGTGGACATTTAGGTTGCTTCCACATCTTGGCTATTGTAAATAGTGCTACACAAACACTATTGTGCGGGTGCGGGTGCCTTTTCGAATTAGAGTTTTCTTTGTATGTATGCCCAGGAGTAGGATTGCTGGATCATATGGTAACTCTATTTTTAGTTATTTAAGGAGCCTCCATACTATCCTCCATAGAACATTGTCCCAAATTACATTCTCACCAACAGTGTAAGAGGGTTCCCTTTTCTCCACACCCTCTCCAGCATTCATCATTTGTGGACTTTTTATTGATGGCCATTCTGACTGGTGTGTGGTCTTGATTTGCGTTTCTCTGATAATTATAATTAGCAATTTTGAGCATCTTTTCATGTGCCTGTTGGCCATCTGTGTGTCTTTGGAGAAATATCTGTTTATATCTTCTGCCCATTTTTTGATTAGGTTGTTTGTTTTTTTGTTATTGAGTTATATGAGCTGTTTATATATTTTGGAATTTAAGCCCTTGTCAGTGGCATCATTTGCAAATATTTTCTCCCAGTCTATAGGTTGTCTTTTCGTTTTGTTTATGGTTTCCTTTGTTGTGCAAAAGCTTATAAGTTAGATTAGGTCCCATTTGTTTATATTGGCTATTATTTCTATTGCCTTGGGAGAGTGACTTAGGAAAACATTGCTACAGTTTATATCAAGGAATGTTTTGTCTATGTTCTCTTCTAGGAGTTTTATAGTGTCCTGTCTTATATAATTTAAGTCATTTTGAGTTTAGTAAAAATAATTATTTAGTAATTAAAACTGTAGTTCTCCATCACTGGACGTTTTCAAAGAAGACTGTGCAGGTATAAATCCTGCACTGCATCAAATATTAAATTGTATCTGTCACCTCCACTGTACCTTGGAATTTCACAGAGCCTTTGCTTGGAATGAAGGTTCTATACTTTGTGAGAGTGCTCTGGAGGAAAATTAAAGGGGGTTCTTTTAAACTGAAAAAGGTATTTTTGCAAAGGATTTATTCCTCTCCTGATCCCCACGTACACATACCTCTTTTTTTTCTTTAATATCATGGGAATCGTCATAAAATTCAGAATGCCCACATTTGCCCATGGGAATGCAGCACGCAGGCCTTCCCATCTGACTCGGCACGGTGGCAGGCTGCTTCCTGCTTTCTTCTCCTCTCCAAGTTATACTCCTTTCACTACAATTGACCTTTCAAGGCCAGTGAAAATTGATACAACTTGAAGCAATATGTAGCAATATTTTAAATAACTTGTTAAGGAGCTATCTTATATGTGGACAAAAGGCAGCTCTGACATAAACATTCTTTGGATCTGGAGTAAATTGACTTTGCAATCACATGTCTGTTGAAAGAAAACTTCCATTAGAGGCTTTAGAACAAGGAATCCTTCCTCTGGATGTTTGACATTATGCTACTTAAAATGAAGAGCTAGGTTTTAAAACTGGAAGCTCACAGCAAAATTCTGTTTTATTTTATTATATTAACTTAACAGGCTCACATGTCTCCTACATATTAGGTACTGGTTGGGGAGAGTGTACAGTAGGGAATAAAGCAGATAATCTTTGTTTTGTTAGAAGATTCAGTTGAGTAAGGAGAGAATGAAATATAAACAAATACATTTATAAATTTGCCTTTGGGATAATGTTATGAAGAAAAAGAAAAGGGTGTCACGCGAGGGGGTGAAAACGCCCTCCTAGTCTCGACTGGATGGCCTGGAGAGGCGTTTCAGGCTGAGTCCTAAGAAATGAGAAGTCAGTCATGAGAAAAGACCACGGGGCAGAATTTAGCCTGGAGGAGGGACGTGCCAGTGTTGTTTCAGCCTGGTGGTCGGTGAAGAGTGTGGTTTGTGATAAAGTTAGAGACACGCGGGCCCTTCGAGGCCATGCTGTGTGTTTGTATTTTATGTAATTGCAGTAAGAAGATACTGAAGTGTTTCTAGGAGGGTAATGACATGACCCAACATATATTTTTAAAAGATAATCCTGGCTGCTTTATGAATAATGTCTTGAGGGTAAGAGTGAAAGTGGCTTGAAATAGGATTAGAGAAGTTGATAGTTATGAGATCTATTTAGAGATAGAATGGATAGAATTTGAGGATGATTTGGATGACAGGAGGCATCTCATCTCTTGGTTTATTCTTTCTGAGTCACTTTGTGCCTCTGTAATTTAATAATCAGTGTGTATGCATGATAACCATACTGTAAGGGAAAGTAAGGAATACAAGATGATGTCCAGATTTCTGGTTTGAGCGGCTTATTGGCTGATGATGTCATTTATTAAGAGAGGGAGGTAAGAAAAGGGGCAGATTTCTGGGGGAAAGAAATCCAGAGTAGAGTTTGAGAGATCTGTGAGATGTTATAGTGGTGATGTCAAGTAGATGGTTATCAGCTCCGAAATGCAAATGAGAGGTCTGCACTCAAAAATAAGTTTGAGTGAATGCATGAGGGTTTTAACACTGAAAACGGAATTGATCATCTAGAGGGAAAGTATAATGAGAGAAGGGGGCCCAGGTACAAATGGTAAAGATGTTAAAGGTACAAATTTGATAGAAGAGGTGAAGTCAGCCACCAGGATTGATGAGGAGATGCCAGAGAAATGGGAGGAAAAGTATAAGGATGGGATCTGATGGAACTCAAGAGAAGATAATGCTTTCAGATTGAAAGAGTGGTCAGCTCTGTAGAATGCTGCTCGGAGAGCCAGTAAGATGAGGTCTTGAAAGTCCCACTGGATGTGACAACATGGTAGTCACTTTGGACCTTCTAAAGAGCAGATTTATTTTCAACTTATTATATTTCTTTGGTTTATTCTTTCTGAGTCATTTTGTGCCTCTATAATCTAATAAATTGTGTGTGTATGCATGGTAACCAAAGTAATTTATTTTTTAGATTTCTCCTTTAGTTCTGTTTTCCTGTTGAGTACTGTGCTTTTCCACAATTGTATTTTAGAAGGTGATAATCCTACAATTAAAAAAAAATAATGTCCTGTGGTCTTGAAAGTGTGGCATTATTATGGTCAAAACAGGAGCACTTAGGCTGTCTTGGTTTTGCTTCGGTGCTCCTATCTTGAATGCCTTTACACTGCATACACGTGTTCCAGATACATTCTGGTCCATTATAATCTCTTTATTTTTAATTACATAGCATTAGTTGATCTGTTAGCTTTTCTATACTTATCTATTCAAATAACAATTAATGAGTGAAAGTAATAGATTTAATCAATGACGAGTTAATTCGTAAATGATAGTGTCTGCTACTTCTACTACCTAGCACTTTTGCATGGACATGGTGGCACTCAATAAATATTTACTATTGTTTAATGATGAATGGTTGAATGGTCAGTTAGTTCTACTAGGCTAACAATCAGTTGTCTTTGTTAAACATTTTCAATAGATTACCTTTTGATGAGAATATATATTCATTGACCCTTCACATATAGTTTTGTAAACAATTATTCAATGTACAGAAATGTAAAAGGTTTTAAACCCACGTTTAACTGTCTAGGCTTCACCAGATCCAACCACTAATGAATGGATGTGTAACTTTTTATCTTATACTTCAGCACATAAGAAATGGGGGCTAGTACTGGCAGTTTACATAGATATGTTTTAGAGATGGATGTATGAATTTTTAAAAAATCCTTGAGAGAAAGTCATTGTATAAAACAAAGTATTATGCAGTGACAGACATAATAAGTAAAAAAAAATGGGAAAAACTGAATCATGGGAAATGCCTGTTATAGGAGCCAGAAGAGTTTTTATAGGGATTCTTATAATATTGTTGACACAACTGTCAATAATTGCTTCATTGGCATTAATTTTTAAAAAATTTAAACTGACACACACACGGAACATTATAGAAAACATAATTTGAAGAATTTTTCTTATAGTTACTGTGATCATTATAGTAAGAAACACATGTTGATTGTAGATTCTCATAGAGTTAGTCTCCAAAGTTGTTTTACATTTGTCTTAATGGAATCCACTATGGAAAAAAATATGATCTTTCTCATTCCCAAAAACTTGTATTAAAAGGAATACCTTATTGTGTGGAAGCAAAGAACTTCAATTATAGGGACACATTTCTCTCCCATTGTTTATGTCAGAAGTTCATCCACAGAGAGGTGGAAGCGAAGGAGACACGATGATTTGATAAGTCCTGGGTAATCAGAGTAGTAATTAATGTAAGGCTGAGAGTAAAGTTGGGACAAGACTATGGGTAGAGGTGGGACTCAGATCGAAGAGTGAGGAGTGAGTGGAGCTCTGGTTCTGCACGGGACTGGGGCAAACTGTGTCTTAAAAGGTGGACAAGTGGCTGTTCCCCTCATGCTATGACTTTGTATTTACTTCCGAGCGCCAGGGTTCTATGACAAGCACCTGCTAAGTGCCTATAGGAGGCAGAGAACTTACCCTTTGTCAGCTGATCTTAACCCATAATCTGAAGTTGAGAGTAAAAATGAATCATTTGTAATAAAGAAATTAGAAATAGTGCCAAAATTTTTATATTGTTTTAAATTGCAGTTACCTTAAATATGATTCATGTAATTGCTACATGTAATATGTAGCAATTACATGTTTTAAGATCACTGTCCTTAAAGTATCTTTCAGTGTTTATTTAGATACCGTGAAAGATTCATGAAGATATAAAGTTTTTATTTTTGCCTTGCCCAGGGAACCTGTAAGATGCTGCCTTCATAGTGTGAAGTACAGTATTGTTTGAAATGAAATTGATAGCTTGTAACAGTGAATTGTGAAGCAATGACTTTTTTCTAGATGTTAGATCGATGCCAGATAGTCACAAAAAAATAATGCAGAACAGAAAATAAAGGAATCAGAAATTCTACACCACAGTTTTTCTGTGCCCAAATGCTGGTGAATGGTGGCTGGACTAAATAAACATTTTTGGAAAAACTTTTTGAATGATATTGCCAAATTAAATTTTTTTTTCATATTTGATTATTTCTTGGGCTGTAACTCATGCATCAAGACTTCTGGCTCCTCCCCAGATCTCTTTTCACAATTTGGTGTCAGATACGGGAAAAGAGCTTGGGATTTGAAATGCTGCTCCATTAGGTTGAGTTGCAGAGGGAGTTGTCAAGAAGAATCCAAGTTATAAAGCAGTGGTCAAGGAGAAGCATTATAGAATTTCTCTTAACTAGAACACATATTGATTTGCCTCTTTATAATTACTTGTATCTCTTAGACAGTTTCTGTGTGACACCCCGAATGTACCTCTTTCTGAGACTGTTTCCTCTGGGAAGTAGTCCTCGGTCTTGTTAGATCTGAGCTTCTCACCTTATTGTGGGAGTGTAAATAAAGTATATTAGGTAGAACCATTTTGAATTGAATTTTAGGAGAGAAACATGTTTAATCTGTATTGTTACCTCCTTTTATGAAGTTTCATATCAACAAGACAAACACTTACTTAAAGGCATCTTTAACTGACTGCCTTAAGTGGGAATCAGCTGGTGATGAGTTGCGCAGTTCGGTTTGAGTTGGCTGCTTTGCACACAGTCTTGACTGTTTATCAAATGTACTGAGCTACGAATAGAACTACCTTCAGGCAGGAGTTCACTTATGCCCAATCTAGATGATGTTTGACCTGGATCTGTAGAACATGAATATTTTTCATGGGCTTTTTTTTTTTTTTTTTTGGCAATATAGTATTTAAAATCCTGTGATTTTTTTTTTTAATATTTTGACAGAATCATCATTCTTCTCTACTGCCTTTGATTTTTAACAGCTTTAAATAACTTTTTTATAAATCTTATGCCTTGACATAAAATGAAAAATAATAAGGTGCCCACAGTTTAAAAGTCAACTGGATAATGAAGCCAAATTTCTGTGAACATTTTAAAATTTTCTATTTTTACGTCCATATGGTATCAAGCAGTTTCAACAATGTATAAGCATTTATATATAACGAACATGTGATTCAGTTAAAGAAAATGGTAATCAGGAGAAGTCTTTTCTCCTACGTATGTTGAAGTGAATATATGAAGCTTTAGCCAGTAAAGAAAAAGAAGGACTATGAACAAGGAGGAATTAGACCTAATTGTGATCAGGAGAATCCCTCTATTTTCCATGCATCCCTGATACTATTCCCATCACGCTGTGGTGTAAGGAATGAATGAGTAGTGAGTAAAGGAATAGGGAATGAATAAATTAATAATGAATGAATACAGCAGTTTAAATGCATACACTTTGTGTAAATACTGTGTCATTGTTGGTGCTGGTATCTGAAACGTACATAAACTTGCTGTGTATTTGTGCAGAATGTTCATCTTGATGCTGTTGATCTCCTAATGATAGGAGAAGTTGCCGGGTAATGTTCATTTAGGGTCCCATGGGAATTACAGTAGAAGAAATGTTTCTTCTTTTCTCTCAAATGTTTGAGAATGTTACCATGAAGCCAGTATAAATTTATCACAAAGCCAGAGCATTGGTTGAATTAGTGGAAGAGAATACTGGAGCAGGAAGTTTCTCAGACTTGGAACCCATCCTTCCCACAACCACTGTTCTAAAGGACTGGAAAAAGAGAGGCTCTCATAAGGAGCCCTAACACATACCCATTTCCTGGGATCCCAAAGAGGCACATACAGTATAGTTATTATGGTCAGGGAGAGCGACTTCAGTTTTCAGTTTCATTCACCCCTATTTTCTGCTTACCAAATAGCCTTCAAGATGCTGCTCAGGTATCTCTTCTTCTGTAAGGTCTTCTTTGGCCCATCTAAGTAGAGTTGGTCACTCCCTATTTTATGTCACCAGAGTACCTAGAAGCTATGACAAATACACTATTTATTCCACTGTATTACATTGATTTGCTTCCTTGTCTGTTATCCTCCTTATTCCCTACCACCAGACTCGGCTTCTTAAGAGCCAAACCCATCTTTTGTGTGTGTTTTACCCAAAGATCCTAGGGAAGGGCCTGAGATACGGTGCTCAATAAGTATCAGAATGTATGAGGGAACACAGTGTGAAGGCCATCATTCATTAGAAAGAAACCTATCTGAATGATTGAAACATAATGGTATTTCATACACCTCTTTTGCCTGGTTCTAAACAAATTTCTCTTTCTTCTCTGCTTTTGATCTTTAACTTATCATCAGAACATGCTTAATCTTATCAGTGAAGTAAAACATTTTCTTTTTTATGAATATTTTTATTTTTATTTGAAAATCATATTTCACATGATTGTTTTAAAACTTTTATACAAGGTATGAACATTCCTTTTTTAAATTTTGCTATTTATCCAAAATACTTGGCTTAATGATTGACTTCATTTCACTTGGGGAAATAAACTTTCAAGGATGGACCAAATACCAGTAAATTAGAAATCTCATGAATGTGTATTTCCTATTTTCTCTGGAGGCTTGAGTTCTTGTGATTCTGTCTGAAGTCGTACCTGTACACTGACTCCTAAAACTTCCTTGAGGACATTTAGCTAGAGTTTTGGATTCCTGCTGATAGCTAAAGGAAGATTTTCAGACATGTCATGTAATAAAACAGCTACCATGCTGAAAGTTCCCTATGACAAAAAAACAGTTCTTCCTCTCTAACTGCTGATATTAATGGGTTCCCTTAAGCAGTGTCACTTAGCAGTTTAAAGTATGGATTATACCATCAGAAGGCCTGGATTCGTTGGCACTGGACAAATAATACTGTGCATCAAACTTCATGGGCTTAAATCCTGGTTTCATTTCTTAACCTGTGTGACCTTGGCAGGAGACCTACCCTCAATGTGCCTCATGTTTCTCATCTATAAGATAAAGATATTAATAATAATATCTCTCTCATCAGGCTGTGTTTAGTAAATGAGTTGATGTGCTGGTATGTAAAATTGTTTAGTAAAAGGCCTGGCATCTAGTAAGTGGGATGTAAGTGTTTGCTTATTCACCCTGGAGAGTGAACTCCATGAGGGTAGAGATCTCTGTCTGTTTTTGTTCATTACTGTATCCCTAGTGACTAGAATGCTCCCAGACACTCAACATATTGCATTTATTGAATGAATATGCATCACTCTTCTTGTCTGTGAGAATAATGAGACTGGCTACCTTATGGAGTGTTTGTGAAGATTAAATGAGCCAATGTGTATGAACAACATAACAACAGCTATTATCAACAGCTGTTATCACCATCATTATTATTATACATAAAGGGCCATAATTAATATTGGAGCTCAAACATTTGTTCTTTCCCTGTATTGTCTAGCAATTCTGCTTTTAAGACTCATGACTTTGACCTCTAGGGTTTTTTCCCTTCGTTCCTCAGCCAAATTTTATCACAATTTTTTAGCCTAATCAATAAACTAGTTTACTTCCATGGACATTTTCTATTATAAGATCAAAGCAAAATATTATAAAAATTATCATTTCAGAAAGTGTGAAAATGCTAATCCTTTCATCTTTCTTTTTTATCTTTTCATACCCTAAACATCTTTGACTTCATCAACCTTTGGGAAAGTTTTGGTTTGACCAGTTGCTGAAGTATAACATCTGCTATTGACCTTTGAAATCTACTGGGTAAACATCAAAAATACTTTTGAAAACTGAAATCACAAAAGGTTACAATTTACTTGTGTCATATTGACATGAGGCTGAGGATGGGAGAAAAGATTGTATATTTTGGATTTCATATTCAAGTCAAGGGTAATTTCCCAAGTCTATTAAATACTTTTAGCAATTAGAAGTCATAAAATTCTTGACTATGGATTTTCTCTCTCAGGACTTAAATGCAAAGATATTTTTATAGCTATATATATATATTTTTTTATATATATATATTTTTTACATATATATATTTATATAAGGACTCTGAGAGTTGGTTTTGAATAAAACAAACCAAAATAAATCCATAAGTATTCCTATTTATTTAAGTTATTTGCTGTATAGAGGAATGGTCCAAAGTGGCAAAGGTAAATTGACATCAATTGTGAAGACCGAGATGAATTCCGGTATTACCAAGAGCAAATGTGTATCAAGAAAAAAAAGGTAAGTTTACTTTCC
The DNA here is from genome assembly GCF_048564905.1 of Vicugna pacos. Lineage (NCBI taxonomy): Eukaryota > Metazoa > Chordata > Mammalia > Artiodactyla > Camelidae > Vicugna > Vicugna pacos. Next base: position 12,612,240 of record NC_133011.1, read on the forward strand.
AGCATGGCTCTATAACCTATCCTGAGCAATTCCTGTCTCTTCTAGCAACCAACCATTTCTGGGTTGACTAGAAACACTAAATAGTGACCAGAGTAACAGTAAGAGTCCTTTTTCTATTTCTTGTTAGCATACCCACTTCTGGGCCTTACTGCTTGCTTTCCCACTGTTTCCCGGGGGACTTACTTCCTCCTGCCTTCTCTTTATTAGTAGTTTGCATTCTCATCATCATCACCAACATCATTTCTAGCACCGAAAAGGGGAAGGCTGCCAAGGCACAACTGTGTTCCCAGTTGAACTAATCCTTGGTCTAGACACTATGTAACTACTTCACATAATAATCTTTTTATGCATTTGCTTAAATGACCTAGCCTCAACTTCAGGAATAAATATCATTTAACATATTTTAAATTTTTGATGATTTTTTTGGAGAAACTATTACAAAAACTATACATAAATTATATGTAACTTTCTAGCCCTGTTAGAACTGATGAACTGAAATACATATATGGCTGTGTAATATTGATATGTTTTGATTAAAAGGGCAAATATAGATTTAACATTGGTGTATAGTTAGAATAAACATTATGGCTATTTAAATACATTTTTTCAACATTTATTTTATCTTGAACCAAATAATATAGTATACAGTTCATATTATATCTCTCATCTCTGTTTGGTGTATGTTTCATCCATGTCTATGTATATGGTATGAGACACCTGTCATATAGTGTACAGGGCACTGAACCGGAAATCAGAAAATCTGAATTTAACTTTTGTTCTGCCACTTTCTAATTAAGCAAGTCATTTAATATTATTGTCTTTATTAGCTTATCTATAAAGAAGAAATAATGATGACACTCTCAGGATTGATGTAAGAATGAAGCGGCATAATTGGTGTGATGTGCTTTATATTCATCAAATAGAATGCTATATTATATGCAAGCTGTATTAATAGGTCTATATATCTTTTCTTCAAAAATATGATTTTATAGTTAATGGTAGAGCCTTTTCAAGGCCATAATTTGCTTTTAGAAAGCAATTAATTACATATGTTTGTGACTCACTTTTCCTCTGATTATTTTTGGATGAGCAAGGAAGTTATAGAAACAATTTGAATACTGGATTATAATGATTCTGGAATTACACTTAGCTTTGTGTAAGGAAACTATATAGTGGCCCATCATTTGACAACTATATTCAAAGCCTTTTGAATGTACATTCTGGTATGGAGGAAATAACATTTCCAATCTTTTATCAGTAGTTTATTTTTTATATAAATTTTTAAATTCCTTTGGAGTTGGTAGTACATTTATCAGAATGGGATAAGGAATAATACATCAACTTTTAAAAAAAAACACTTAAGCCAGAATTATTATTTATATAAGATTTATTATACATAGAAAAATAGTGTAGCATAGGACCCAGAACAGTAGAATTGTAAATTTCCTCAATAAGTTCAGTATACTCCACAAGTTCTCATTCAAGACTAGAGGTCTCTGGCCGTTACTATAGGTTGTCTCTCTGATATCTGTTCTTACTCTTTTTCCTTGAAGCTTTCTTCCCTGAAATAAGGTGATTTTCTTCTCTAGTTCTTCCTATTTCTCTTTGTGCCATTCTGCTATAACTTACCGATATCTCTGAGATCCAAACTATAGGAAAAATTACCAAAAAGCTTCCCAGGACAACTTTGTTCTGCAACTGGAAGACGTAAGTGATGCTTATGAAGAAATAGATGCCACAAGGCTATTCCAGACTAACCTCTTGGTGCATAAAGCCAGGTTATTAACATAGAGACCGCAGGACCCAAGGAACATGGTGTGACTACTGATCCAGTTCTTAGATTCTCTGTCCCCATGCAGTCATTAGTAGAAACCCAAGATAATTCCCTTCCAAAGTGACTTTTGTCATTATGATGTCCCTGGATGCCAAAAAAAACTTTTCTACCGTTGGCCAATTAATTTTTCTAGGATTTTCCTACTTAGTCCTTCTTCCTTGATGTTTTCTTTTTGGTCACAACTCAGTGCACACATGTGAACACACAGATGCATAGATATTCATGAAACAGTACTGCAATTGATAACAGTAACTACACAGACTACACTTTGATTTTTTATTTCATTTAATTTTTCAGAATGCTGATCAAAACCTAGTAAGTTATTTTCATGACTCACTAAAGATTTGGGACCCTCAGTTAAAAAAAAATTAGATGACTTTCAATAGTCCTTCCAGTTTCCAAAATTTTATGATTCTCTTTATTCTTATAGTGAAAATTTCATTTAATGAAAAAGTTTCTATTCTCTGAATAAAAACAGTGTTATGAAAAAGTGCCTATGGAGTTCTTGGTTTTATCAGTGTTCTATTGAAATGCTGGTATTTTAGGGAGGCAAATAATAAATAGGAAATTGAACTAAGAGAGAGTTGTCAGATTAATGGAAAAGGACAAAAGCCTATCAGAAAAACAGAACCAAGAAACCTGGATGATCCTAAGTCTAAGCAACCAAAAGTTATTATGTAATAGCATTCGTATTTGCACTGAAAGTGTCCTGATTTTTAGAAAGCTTTGAGAGGACTGTTAGTTGAGTGCTTTTTTTTTTTTTTTTTTTTTTTTTTTGGTTGGAAGGGGATACTTTCTCAATTGTGATGTGCTACAGCCAGGTGTTAACATACCTAGAAGGCCCTGTGTGATCTGTCCCCTTCTCTGCTTCTTGTCTCTCTGACCTCCTTTCCTTCCTACTCACTTCACTTCAGCTGCCCTGGCCTCTGCTCCACAGACACATCAGGACAGCACATTTGAGGCCCTTTGCCCTGGAGGGCCTCAAACTAACTCTCTTCTTCGCATATCTGAATGGCGTATTTCCTCCACTTCTTCAAACCTCTGTTCAAATATTATCTTGTCAGTGATGCCCATCCTGATAGCCCTTTTTTAATTGCAGTCTGTCCCATACCCCTTAACTTTATTTTTTGCCATTTCCATCTCCCTTTTAACACTGTATAATCTACTGATTTATTGTGTCTGTCTCTCCCACTAATAGAATGTAAGCTTCATGAAAGCAGGAATGTTTATCTGCTTTGATCACTGTATGTCCTAAGGTGTTTACGAAGGTACCTGACGTACACTAGGAGCTCAATTAATATTAACTGAATGAGTGTATCTCCCAGTACGTCAAGCAAAGAACTCGTATACTACTCAGGAAATATTTATCATATGAAAGAACCATTTTAGATTGTATAATTTACATTTTACAAAACACTTCTGAAGTCCTCTCACATAGCCAACAAGCAAGCTGTGACATGGTTACAACTGGCATCATTGTACCCTACCTTCCCCTCACTACCCCCCGCCCCAGGTAGGGAGACTGGGAGGTCAGGTGGCTTGTCTAAGGATGTGAAAAGTAGGACAGTCTTCTGACTCCTGCTAAAATGGAATTGCAGTTGCTTTATGTTCTGGGATAGAGATTTGCAGTTTGTAGAATGTGACGTTATTTCACATATAAACTGTTTTGCTTCTAGTATGTCTGTGTTGCTTCCAAATTTAAATTAAAAGAATGTTACCTTTTATTTAGATGCTAACGCCTGCCTATTGTCATTCTCAACAATAGGTAACAGATTATTTAATTTGGAGAAAGAATGCATTTAAAGGTCCTAAAATTAAAGCAAAATGGATAAACATCAGAGTACTTTTTTTTAGTGTTGGTGCTTTTTCAGGCTCTTGATTTTTTTTTTAACCTTTTTACCCTATGTTAACTTTTTATCTAACAAAGAAGGTAAAAGAGAAAGCTTTAATTCTAGGCTCTCGTGGAACCTGTTTGAAAATTGGGGAACCTTTATTTTATGACTTGGAGAAAATTTCAATGTTTTCTGTTGATGCTTGAAGGGCGTTAACAAATTTTAAGGGAAACTAAGGAAAGAGAAAGTGACTACCAACAGTTTGCCTGATATAGAATCCACCTGCGATGCCTAACGTATTGCATCTAATTAATGATCATTCTCTGGTGTTACCCATGCGAGGGGAGGAAGGAGAAACAGCAGGAGCTACTCCAGGTCAGAGGTGCCCAGAACCCGAGGTGCGCGCTCAGGAGCGGCCAGCCCACCGAGGTGCTGCAGCCGCCGCCGCCTCCCCCTCCGGCAGCTGATTGGCGGGGGCCTCGGCATCAGCGGCATCTCCCTGCGAAGGGAGGGCGACAAGACCGACTCGCAGCCACAGCCTCCCGGAACCTCGGCTCCCTCCTGGCGAGACCTCGGATTTTCACCGCTAGCGGCCGCGTCTCGGCTCGCCACCGCCTGGATCCCCTCCCCGAAAAAGTGGAAGTCCCGGCCGCCAGGGAAGCCACGTCTGGTCCGGACCGGGTCAGGGAGGCGGGGGCCAGTACCCCCAGGGTCCCGCGGCACCTTCCCGGCCCCCAAAGCGTTGCGGTCGCCGCGCCCCAGCCGCCAAGACGCCTCGTATCTTGTACCGCGGGAAGAGCGGGTCTTCGTCCAAGATGGGCCGCCAGGGCTTGGGGGGCGCCGGCGCCGCGGGGCGCTCCATGCAGCGCTCCCAGAGCCGGAGCAGCCTCTCCGCCTCCTTCGAGGCGCTGGCCGGCTACTTCCCCTGCATGAACTCCCTGGAGGAGGAAGATGGAGGTGAGACTGTCTGTAGTTAGTGTTCTGTGTACATCTCACATTCCGGAAAGTCGGTGGTTGGAGGGCTGGCAGGGGAGACAGAACTCCAGGTACACTCCGCTCTCGGGGACTGAGCTGGGGCCGAGACCCCCGGCGCGCCAGCTGAACCGAGAAGTTCAGTTGATTGGTTGTTTAAAAAGCTCCAAGGCGCTGGCTCGGGAAACCGCTTTCCTAGCGAAGTTGAATTACCCAGTCCTCGGGAGTGGGATGAGGATGCAGACTGGCGGGAAGCAAGGCAGCCCTGTTGGGTGCTCTGTGTTCGTTTACTCTCGTCTCGGTGTTAGCATTTGGCTTTGAGGACAGAAATAACCAAGAGTGAAAGGGAAAAGCAACAGCAAAACTTTGAAACAGGAGTCTCAGCCTGTGAAAAGTTAAGATCCAAATGAGGGGAAGGGCTGATACAATGCACAGGTCAAGGGCTGACAGTACTAAAAGCTGGTTTGTGCTGTGGACACTTGGAACTTGGTCTGCAGAGCACAGTCCTGTGAATCTGACCATTGATTGTCCATCTCTGGTGTTTGAGCGATGCCCTTATAATTAAGCTAATAAGAAAAACGCGGAAAGGAACTCCCTTTTAAACTTTTCACAGGTGATTTCAAGTCCTTCATAAGGTTTTAAATAACACAACATACATTTTCTTCATGAAGAATTTTCCTTTAAGATTCAACAACTAATACTAAAAACATAATTTGTAAGTCAAAGTAAGAATTGACTTTTAAATAATAGCACCCCACCATTTGAAATGATAAACTAGTTGCAAACTGTGTTCCTCTTTGCACGTATATCCAGAGTAGGTTAGTTATCATTATGCTACCTCTGTGGTTATATATATCATGTATGTAATAGGATTTATTTTGCTTTTATTCTGTGACAGTCAATTACCTCCTGCTAGGAAATCTGTAGTGAGCCCTGATGTAGGAGAAACTACCTACCTGCTCTGATACCAGGCAGAAATCTAGTTTTTTTCCTCCTGTTTTTCCGAGCGGAAGGCAGAGAGGTGGAAGCTGGGCGATTAATATGTCTGGAAAGCGGTCTTCAAAATCATTTGCTAATTAGAGGCTCTCCAGGTTTCGCCTAACTTACTATTGCAATATCAGTTTGTACTAGATCAACACAGAGTTACTGGTAGGGTACTTCCCCATAGAAATATGGCTTTTAATGTTTATACTAATCCTTTGCTGTTCTTGTTTGTACATTTCTGTTTTACTTGTTTTCTATAATTAAATGTTTAACATTTCAGGAAATGTAAGCAAGTCAGGAAGTTAGAATATCAAATTGGGTAAATTAATGATCATAATTGTAGCTAAGATTTTCAGTATTTGTTATTAGCCAAGCACAATTCTAAGAACCTGACAGGCCCACAGCAACCTTGTGGGGCAGTGCTTTTATTATTCCCAGATAACACATGAGGAAATTGAGGCAGAGAGAGGTTCAGAAACATGCCCAAGGTCACCCAGATGTTAGTAAGTAGAGTTAGTATATGAACCCAGGCAGTCAACAACACAACCAGTACGCTCAGTCCAAGCTTCACCTGATTATTATTTGCATATACTTGGCCAGTAAGTGGTTAAACTAGAACTCAAACTCAGGTGTGCCTGAAAATGTATATTTAGATAAAACACAATATTATATATTCATCTCTCAATTTTTAATCTTTTTTTACTTTTTTTTATTGAAGTATAGTTGGTTACAGTGTGTCAATTTCTGGTGTACAGCATAATATCCCAGTCATATAAATAAACACATATATTTGTTTTCATATTCTTTTTCATTAAAGGTTATTATAAGGTATTGAATATAGTTCCCTGTGCTATACAGAAGAAATTTTTTTTCCTCTATTTTAATATATGGTTATTAATATTTGCAAATCTTGAACTCCCAAATTTATCCCTTCCCATCCCCTTTCCCCCCAGTAATCATAAGATTGTTTACTATGTCTGCAAATCTGTTTCTGTTTTGTAGATGAGTTCATTCATGTCTTTTTTTTTTTTTTTTTTAGATTCCACATATAAGTGATATTATATGGTATTTTTCTTTCTCTTTCTGGCTTCACTTAAAATGACGATCTCCAGGTCCATCCATGTTTCTGCAAATGGCATTATTTTATTTTTTATGGCTGAGTAGTAATCCATTGTATAAATATACCACAATTTCTTTATCCAGTAATCTGTCAATGGACATTGAAGTTGCTTCCATGTCTTGGCTATTCTGTATAGTGCTGCTTGAACATTGGGGTGCAAATGTCCTTTTGAATTAGAGTTCGCTCCAGATATATGTCGAGGAGTGGGGTTGCTGGATCATAGGGCAAGTCTACTTTTAGTTTTTTGAGGAATCTCCATACTGTTTTCCATAATGGCTGCACCAAACTACATTCCCACCAACAGTGTAAGAGAGTCTCAATTTTTAATTTTTACACCAAGTCTTCAGTCTTGACTTTGCTTCAGGTAAACTATCATCATTCTTTCTTAGCTTGTAGCTAGACTTATTGGATTTGCAAAATAGCATCCTAAAAGTCTTGAGACAAGAAAAACTTACATAAATATGAAAGTTTTTCACAATTTGAAGTACACTGATTTAACTTTGATTCATACAGACTAATCCCAAAGGAATTCCTACATATACACATGGGAATTTGGAACAGGCTTCTGTCCCATAATATGGTTTCTTGAGGTACCAAGACAAAATGTTCTGTAAAGTAGCTAGCATTTTTAAAAAGAAAGACATAGGTCTCTACAAGCAACTAGAGCAGAGGCTTTCCCCATAAACTAGAGGTCCTTCCACTGGGTTATAGTCATTTTACAGCCAAGAGAAGAATCCTAAATTTCTTTTTTGATTTTGCTATACTCCTTCCACCCATGGAAGTCCTGAGATGTTTGAGAGTGTTTCAACATGCCCTGCAGAGGTATAAAAGTTAGAAATCCACTGGCCTGGAGCAGTGCTGCTCTGCAGTGTTTTTCTCTTCGATACCCACACAAGACACAAAGTACGTGTGGATAACATACTCTTACAAGCTTACTCAGGAATATGTTATAGTCATAACTGCAAAACCCATTCTAATTTATAAAGAAAAGTAAATCCATCATAACAAATTATTTTCACACTGGTTGAGAACAACTTTTCTAAAGAGAGCAGTGGTCTACCAACCAGTATAATTTAACTAAACTAACTGACCGGTTCAGTAAACCGGTCTGATTTTAAAGCGAGTCTCTTTCGGGTTTTTTTTTTGTCTTTTCTGAAATAGTGCAATAGCTAAATAATCTTTAAAGTACTCTGCCTTCCAGTTCCATATTCTCATTTCATTCTTGTACAGCACATCGAGGCTTTACCATTCTACACAAGAAGTGCCAAGAAGATTACTAGAGAGACCATCTTCTTTTCACTCATTCGTTCAAAAATATTTGTTGAGGCTATGAGATGTGTTAGCAGCTGTTAGGTGGATATGCTCCCTGCTTTCTTGGAACTCAGTCTCAGGGAAATAGATATTAATAGGAATAACTGTCATTAAAACTGCGACAAGTCTTAGGAAGGTGAAGTACACAGTCAATCAAAGGTAAGAAAACCTAATTGAGGAGATAGAGAAGGGTGTCGTGAGAAAGTGAGGGTTAAGCATGGATTCAGGTGTCAAGACAGCTCTCTATTTTTCACTGCCAGTATCAGGGCCTCCCACACACCTTTGAAAGCAATTTGCCCAGAGTCCACAGCTGGTAAGTGATGGAACTAAGATCTTAATCCATAATCTGGCTCTGGAGTTTATAATCCCAACTACTCTGTGTATTGTTTCTCCATTGTGACACTGCATTTTCTTATAATATGCTGTGTTGTGAAAATCAAGCTCAGTAACAATGGTTACCGCTTATTGAGCACCTTCTTGGTACATGTTTCTTTGATTTCATGATAATTCTTCAAGGCAGTTATTATTTTCATCATTTGATACATGTGAAAGCTGAGATTTAGAGAAGTTTAACATCTTGGCCACAGATTATAAAGCTCAAAATCCAGAAAGGAATGGTGAATACTCAGTCCTAGCTAATTGATGCCAAATTGAATATCAGCCCAGGGTTGGCAAATTTAGTCTTCTCTTTTCCCTAAGAGAAGCTATAAATGTGAATGTTTACTTAAAGCCTTTAAATTTTTTTCTTTTTCTTTTTTTTTAAATCTACATTTTTTTTTTTAATTGAAGTACAGTCAGTTACAATGTGTCAATTTCTGGTCTACAGCACAGTGTCCAAGTCATGCATATACATACATACATTCATTTTCATATTTTCTCATTGAAGGTTATTACAAGATATGGAACATAGTTCCCTGTGCTATACAGAAGAAACTTTTTTAAAAAATCTACTTTTATGTACAGTGGCTAACATTTGTAAATCTCAAACTCCCAAATTTACCCCTTCCCACTCCCTTTCTCCAGTAAAACCATAAGATTGTTTGGTATGTCTGCAAGTCTATTTCTGTTTCGTAGATAGTTCATAGTGTCCTTTTTTCCTTTTTCTTTTTTTTTAAGATTCCTTGTATGAGTAATATCATATGGTATTTGTCTTTCTCTTTCTGACTTACTTCACTTAGAATGACGATCTATAGTTCCATCCATGTTACTGCAAGTGGCATTGTTTTTCTTTTTATGGCTGAGTAGTATTCCATTGCATAAATAATACCACAACTACTTTATCCAGTCATCTGTCGATGGACATTATTTAGGTTGCTTCCATGTCTTGGCTATTGTATATAGTGCTGCTATGAACATTGGGGTACGTGTTATCTTTTCGAATTAGAGTTCCCTCCGGATATATACCCAGAAGTGGGATTGCTGGATCATTTGGTAAGTCTATTTTTGGTTTTTTAAGGAATCTCCGTACTGTTTTCCATAATGGCTGCACCAAACTACATTCCCACCAGCAGTGGGGGGGGGGTTCCTTTTTCTCCACACCTCTCCAGCATTTATCATTCATGGACTTTTGAATGATAGCCATTCTGACTGGTGTGAGGTGATGATATCTCATTCGGGTTTTAATTTGAATTTCTCTGATAGTTAGTGATACTGAGCATTTTTTAATGTGCCTATTGACCATTTGTATGTCTTCATTGGAGAATTGCTTGTTTAGGTCCTCTGCCCATTTTTTCGATTGAGTTGTTTTTTTTTTTGTTTGTTTGTTACTAAGTTGTATGAGCTGTTTATATATTCTGGAGATTAAGCCTTTGTTAGTTGCATCATTTGCAAATATTTTCTCCCATTTTGTAGGTTGTCATTTTGTTTTGTTAATGATTTCCTTTGCTGTGCAAAAGCTTGAAAGTTTAATTAGGCCCCATTTGTTTATTTTTGCTCTTATTTCTATTGCCTGGGTAGACTGCCCTGGAAGAACATTGCTAAGATTTATGTCAGAAATTGTTCTGCCTATGTTTTCTTCTAGGAGATTTATCGTGTCTTGTCTTATATTTAATCTTTTAAGCCATTTTGAGTTTATTTTTGTGTATGGTGTGAGGGAGTGTTCTAACTTAATTGATTCACATGCTGCTATCCAGTTTTCCCCGCACCACTTGCTGAAGAGACTGTCTGTTCTCCATTGTATATTCTTGCCTCCTTTGTGGAAGATTAATTGACCATAGGTCTGTGGGTTTAACTTCTAGGCTCTCTGTTCTGCTCCATTGATCCATACGTCTGTTTTTATGCTAATACCATGCTGTTGTGATTACTGTAGCTCTGTAGTATTGTCTGAAGTCTGGGAGGTTTATTCCTCCAGCTTCATTCTTTTTCTTCAATATTGCTTTGGCAATTCTGGGTCTTTTGTTTAAATTTTAGGATTGTTTGTTCCAATTTTGTAAAAAAAAAAAAATGTCCTGGATAATTCGATAGGGATCTCATTAAATCTGTAGATTGCTTTGGACAGTATGGCCATTTTAACAATATTGATTCTTCCAATCCAAGAGCATGGGCTATCTTTCCATTTCTTTAAATCATCTTTAATTTTCTTAATAACTGTTTTGTAGTTCTCCATGTATAAGTCTTTCACCTCCTTGGTCAGATTTATTCCTAAGTATTTTATTGTTTTGGATGCAATTTTAAAAGAGATTGTTTCTTTAGTTTCTTTTCCTGCTAATTCATTGTTAGTGTAAAGAAATACAACTGACTTTTGTATGTTAATCATGTATCCTGCTACCTTGCTGAATTCTTTTATCAGCTGTAACCGTTTCTGTGAGGTGCTTTTAGGATTTTCTATATATAGTATCATGTCATCCACTTACAGTGACAATTTTACCTCTTCTTTTCCATTTTGGATCCTTTTATTTCTTTTTCTTGCCTCATTGCTGTGGATTTCTAAGACTGTGTTGAACAGAAGTGGCAAAAATGGGCATCCTTGTCTTGTTCCAAATTTTAGTGGGAAGGTTTTCACTTTTTCACCATTGAGTACTATGCTGGCTGTAGGTTTGTCATAAACAGCTTTTATTATATTAAGATATGTTCCCTCTATACCCACTTTGGTAAAGACTTTTTATCATAAATCGGTACTGAATTTTATCAAAACTTTTAAATTTTAAAATGTTAGCACCCAAATGAAAAAATTAAACATTAATTGAACCAAACAAAACATACCTACTGACCAAATGTGGCCCAAATGTGTGCCACTAGTTGGCAATTTCTGCCAAGAAAATGCTTTCTTCCCAAATGTTTTCAGTTCTCTTTCTTCCTTCACATTCTCATTGTCACCTTAATAGTTTAGGACTGTATTAGTTCACCTTTGAAATCATCCCACTCTCCCAACCTGCTCTCTCTACCTTCTTGATCTCCCCATTCCAGTCTAACTTCATTTCCCCTATATCAATTTTCTTAAACATCATCTTGAGCTTGACACTACTCTTCCTTCAAAAGCTTTAGTAGATTCCCAGCTCTTACTAAATAAAGCCTTTAGCCTGACATTCAGTGTCTTTTTAACTATCTGGTTCCTACATACAGTTTGGCTCTTCTGCCTTTCAAGCCTCTTTAGGAGCCCAGTGATTCAGTAAAACTAAGCCTTTTTGCTCTTTGTCTCCAAATTCAGTAGCTTCAGATTCAAAGGTTAGGGCAATGCTGTCTGATCAGCAGAATGTCAGCCATATGCTCATGCCCTAGTTGCCAGGCAGGTTGGAAAAATGGCACCTGACAATTTTAGCTTATATAATTGAAGGATATGTTATTTCTCATACATTGGAAGAGGGTTCAAATGCTAGTGGGCCAAAAACATTAACAAATATCCACTTAATATAATTACCAGTGGGGGAAAAACCATTAAGCACAGCCTAATTACCTATTTTCAAGTTTTAAAATACTAGTTTGCTATTTGGTAATTGTCTTCTTTACTCAGTAAGCATAAGCAGACAAAGGGAAAAGAAATCTATGGAAGAAACCTAAGGTAAAAAATACAGCTCTCTTAGTTTTAACTTTTCCTGCAGATTTGGCCACTTGAATATCTGTGGACATTCTTAGTTTGAATCTAGAACATAGTCAATCTCTCCCTCAGAAAGATAACCTTATAATATCATCCATTTACTCCATGCAGATTGAAATCTAGGATCTCTGAGTGGTGTATAGTCCTCTCCCTCATAGTCAGAGGTGGCTTTTCATGTTATTGGGACCTTGTAAGCCTAAAGACATGCTGTCTGCCTCCAATACATCCAATTTAAATGGTACAGTAGCAACAGGCTAACCAAAATAAAAAATTTCATTTCAAGAGGAGAAATAGGAAATACAAATCAATCAATCATCCACAGGAATTATCAAGTCCCACTCGGAGGCAATGGCAAAGATTGAGAGTAGAATACATTTCTTGGTTTACTCATCTGGCACCCTGGTTCTGTTTTCTGGAAAGTGTTGCAACGCCCTTTATTCTTCATGGCCACAAAGGTTTGCAGTGAAGAGGAGGCGTCATAGCTTTTATAGCCCACCTGTTAGTGCAGATTAGGAAACTACTTACTTAGGGGTTGAGCAGACTTTTGTAAGTAAGCTCATAATGTTTGTTTTCTGTATAGATCCTTCAAAAATTCAGGAGAGTGTTTGATTCCAGTTTCAGGTGTGAGTAACTCCAACCAAACATCTCATTGGACAAAGATTTTAAGCCTCAAGATTCTGTTCTTTTAGTTTCTAGCCTCTGTGCCCTGCCCACTTCCTTTGTTCTCAACTCAGTGGCATCCACCTTGATATCATCTGAAAACAGTGAGTGTGCATGGGAAGACAACCCCATAATCCAATTCAGCCAGCAGGCTCTCTCCATTTCTATGACAAGGCCCCACTTATTTATGTGTAGTTTTCTTCCTGAAAGTTTAGAATAATTTCACATTATTCCAGTCATTTTCGAATAAGGGCTTGTATAACATAGAATTTTACTTTTTCACACAGACTACAGTATTTGATCCTTTTTTGTCACTAGTCATTAAATACCACTACGTTCCATATATTCTGTGACATAGGCTAAGTACAATCTCAGGTTTGCACAAAAGAACTCTGAGCTTCAGACAGGAAGTTACTGCCCAGAGTTTGCAAATGATCAAATAAAAACTTGAACTCATATCATCTGATTCTAAAATGGCATTCTCTTCTCACCACAAAATGCTGCCTGAAAATAGCTAACTTGAGAGTTAAGAAGAGGTTGGTGATATTTCATGTCCATTCTTGAGAGAAAAACAGGCATGAATATCAGTGGACTGATGCATGACCAAGGATAGATCTGTCAGTTAAAAAAAAAAAAAAAGCCAAAAACCAGGGGGCAATTTTCTAAATATTTTTAACTTTGCCATAATAGCAACATCAGATAATAGGAACAAGAGAGTACCATAAAAATGACAACTCCCAAAAGAATAACAATGAGGGCAATAATTTCTTATATTTAAATGTGTTAAGATACCAGAAATATAAACCTCAACTTTCATGTTAAAAAAAAGTATGATTTTACTGCAAAAGAGTCGTAAGCTTGGTTTTATTTCTTATTAAAATCAGGATTAATAATTATTAACAATATTAACAAATAATAGTAGAAGCAGGGTGTTCTGATTCTCTAGGGTAGCCTCTTTGTTTTATATAAAACCACCAAACTATTTTCCAAAGTTGCTATACCAGTTTGCATTAAATGAAAAGTTCTTGTTCCTCCACATCCTCATCAGCATTTGATGTTGTCAGCATTCTGAATTTTGGCCATTCTGATAGGTGTTTACTGGTATCCCCATTGTTGTTTTAATTTGCATTTCCCTGATGACGTGATGAGCATCTTTTCATATGATTACTTGCTATCTATTTACTAGCTGCTTTGGTGAGGTGTCTGTTGGGGTGTTTGGCCCATCTTCTAATCAGATTGTCTCCTTATTGTTGAGTTTTAAAAGGTCTTTGTGTATTTTGCATAATAGTTCATTACTGGACATGTCTTTTGCAGATACTTTCTTCCGGCCTGTGGCTTATCTTCTCATTCTTCTGGCAGAGTTTTGTTGTTGTTGTTGTTTTGTGGCTTTTTTTTTTTTAAGAGCAGAGCTTTTTAATGAAGTCGAACTTATTAATCCTTTCTTTCATGGATCATGCTGTTGGTGTGGTATCTGAAGTTATCCTGGTGATGTGGATATGGTATTCAAGGTCATCTAGGTTTTCTCCTATGTTGTCTTCTAGGAATTTTATAGTTTTGCATTTCTACATGTAGGTCTGTGATTCATTTTGAGTTAATTTTTGTGAAGGTTTTAAGGTCTGTGTCTAGATTTTCTTTCTTTCCTCTTTTTTTTTTTTTTTGACATGTGGATGTCCAGTTGTTCCAGCACCATTTGCTGAAGAGACCATGTCTGCTCCACTGTATTGCCTGTGCTCCTTTGTCAAATATCAGTTACTGTATTTATTCTGGTCTATTTCTGGGCTCTATATTCTGTTTCATTGATCTGTTTATCTATTTCACCAATACCACATTGTCCTGATTACTGTAGCTTTATAGTAAGTCTTGAAGTTGGGGAGAGTCAGTCCTCCAACCTTATTCTTTTCCTTCAATATTGTGTTGGTAATTTTAGGTCTTTTGCCTCTACATATAAACTTTATAGTCAGTTTGTCAATACATACAAAATAACTTGCTGGGATAGTCATTGGGATTGCATTGAATCTGCAGATCTGGTCAGCAAGAACTGACATCCGGACAATATTGAGTCTCCCTGTTCATGAATATGGAGTATCTCTCCATTATTTAGTTCTTCTTTGATTTTATTCATCAAAGTTTTGTAGTTTTCTTCATATAGATCTTGTACCTATTTTGTTAGATTTATACCGAAGTATTTCATTATGGGGATGCTAGTATCAATAATATTGTGGTTTTAATGTCAAATTCCACTTGTTCACTGCTGGTATATAGGAAAACAATTGACTTTTGTACATTAACCTTGTCCTTGGCAATCTTGCCATAATCACTTATTAGTTCCAGGAGTTTTTATGTCAGATCTTTCAGATTTTCTGCATAGACAATCAGGCCACCTGTAAACAAAGACACTTTTATTTTTCCTTTCTCCATCTGTATACTTTTTCTTATTGCATTAGCTAGAACTTGCAGTATGATGTTGAAAGGACTGGTAAGAAGGAAGATTGTTGCTTTATATCAGATCTTGGTGGGAACGCTTCAAGTTTCTCACTATTAAGTATGATGTTAGCTGTAAGGGTTTTTTTGCAGATATTCTTTATCAAGTTGTGGAAACTCTCCTCTATTCCTAGTTTACTGAGAGTTTTTATGATGACTAGGTGTTGGGTTTTGTTGAATGCTTTTTCTGCACCTGCTGATATGATCATGTGATTTTACTTTTTTAGCTTGTTGATGTGATAGAATACGTTAATTGATCCTTTTGAACCAGCATTGCATAACTGGGTAAATCCCACTTCATCGTGGTGTGTAATTCTTTTTATACGTTGTTGGATTTGAAGCATCTACCCTGAAGTTACACAGGCCAGTTTTGTTCACATTTCATTGGCCAAGAAAGTCACATGACCACACCAAACTTCGTAAGTGGAGAATGTGAATATATTTAAACAGTCCTGATGTCTACCATAACTGTGACCTCTACATGTAGCTCACTGTATTGTAGCTATTAACTACTTAACTTTCATAATATTTCTGGCAAAACTGTTGGAATGGATGGATTTGTGTTAAACTCTAAATTTTGGAAATCAACTGTTAATTTTTATCAATTTCTATTTATTTCAGTTGTTAATGTAAATTCTAGATTAGCCTCAAAGAAAGTGTCAGATATTTGTCCCTATTTTGTTTAGACTTGCAGAGATTTGAATTGCTGTTTATTATGGTGAGAAGCGCTGACAAACATTAATATAAGTGCACAAGCTTTTATACACAACTACAGTAATCTCATGAATGTCCCCTTATTGATATCTTGCAGGACCAAATAGGTAAATAAATCAGTTTCGCTCACGTCTTGATATAATATCTGCTGATGGGAAGTTATATCCATAGTGGCCACCATGGAGGCTGGGGAGAGTACTGGGGGCAATTCTTATACTTGAAATTTTGAGAAATTAGAGGAGTTAGAAGACAGCTTAAGTGCAATCTGAAATTATTACTGGTTTTTAAAGATGAAAATCTACTGAAGAGGGACTAGCCACTCTGGACCTCAGCTTGCTCATTGCTACAATAAGGGAGTACATAAAATGCAAAGATACACTGGATTCCATCTAAGATAGCCTCTGAAATTCTATGAATCAATAATTTTAGAGATTCTCATTTTAATGTGTTTTAAAAATTCTCTAAATGTAATGCAAGTAGCTTCTCTAAATTATGCATGCAAAATATTTGAATTAAATGCACAAATAGGGCTTATTAACTCAAAGCACATAAAGTGTAGTCAAAACTAAAAAATTAAAGTCACTTTTCAGAATCCACCAACCTGTCTTCAACCTGTTTTCATAAATTATTCCCCATATTAATGTCAAGAAAATCCTGACTCTAAAGTAAGACTGTCTTCAGTAGGGGATGAGTCTTTCCCAGTGAGAACAAGCAGGAATGGGTTCTGCGGATACAAGATTTGGAAGGACGTCACCCTGACATTAAATTAGGCATTTGATTGTAAGCCTCATCTTGAGGCTTAGGAGAGTTTCCAAGTCAGAAGCAGAGAGGACTTTTTGATTTTTTATTGTCAAGTCACTCAAAAGGTTTCCTGGTTTTCAGCTATTTTTAGGGGAAATTGAAACTTTGATCATTTAATCAAATGTCTTTCTTTGAATACAGAGAGTGCCAACTAAATGAGTCATCAGACTAAGCAGAGCAGAATAACAAGGACACCCACCGTGTTGCTTTCTGCTTGTGGTATTTTGTAATTTAAGAACTTGATTTTTAGCTGCAGCACCTTCTCCAGAGACACTCTGGCTTAAAACACCTAACACCACAGGGAGTGGTTTAAGGGCTCTGCAATAGCATGATCTGGGCCTTAGCTCTGTAGTTACTTTTTCTTAACCATGGTTGTTGAGTTCTTATAGATAACTTCAGTTGGTCTACTTCTGTGGTCACAAGAGGTTATTTTTATAGACCTCCCATTTAAAAAAGAATTTCTAAAGAATTACCTATTGCTGCTCAACAGTTATCACAAATTTAGCAGCTTAAAACAATACCCACTTATTAGTTCACAGTTCTGTAGGTCACACATCTGGCATGGCTTGGCTGTGTTTTTGCTTAGGGTATCACATGGCTGAAACCAAGGTGTTGGCTGGGCTGAGCTCTTATCTGGAGGCTCTGGGGGAAAGTCTGCCTCCAGGATCATTCAGGTTGTTGGCAGAATCCAGTTCCTTGCAGTTCTTGGTCTGAGGTCCCCATCTTCTTGCTGCCTGTCAGCTAAGCATTGCTGAAGGCTGCTCTCATGTTCTTCCCACATGGTCCCCCCATCTTCAAGCCAAGAGAGGTACACTGAATCCTTCTTACTTTTTAGATCTCCTTGACTGACTCTTCTGGAACCAACCAGAAAAAGCAATCTGCTTTTAATGGGTTCATGTGGCTATGTTAAGCCCACTGAGATAATCTCCCTATCTTGGGGTGAACTGACTAGCAACCTTAATTACATGTGCAGCATCCCTTTTGCCATGTGAAATATCATAATCATGGCGGCCATCTTAGGATTCTGCCCACTACACTTTCTTTATGCAGACATTCTCTGTATATAGATTCAGTTTTTAGGTTGAATAACTTGACAAAGCTTTTGAAACATTAAATGTGAATCAGTACAATGAGTCATATTTAGGCTAAATTACTTTTATTGTGAATGTGATACAAAGGATTTGTGATACTGAAAAATACATTTACTTTAAAAATAAGTTTATAGATGTATCAGATAAAAGTACATTTAAAAATCATCTTTAAAGAAGCTATTATAAATGTTCAGCATATGCTTAGAATTCCTTGATACCATCAAAAGCCAATGAGTAGCCTTATCTCCTCAATGTATGCTGTTACTCATGGCTTTTGTCATACATTAATGACACAAACTCTTAGACTTCAGCACTAAAAGAGATCAGAGATCATCTGTCACCCTCCCCCTCCTGTGTTTTCTTCATAAATGAGAAACCAGAGACTCAGGGAAGGGATGTGATTCAGAGAAGGCTACAGAGCCAGCTAGCCAGGGGGAGAACCTGGCCTAGAAGACATGCTTTCTGATTTCCTGTCTGGTAGAAACACTAGTTAGCAGTAACATTAACTGGAGATTTTCTATACAGCAGGCCCTATCCTATGCAGTTTAAATATATTGCTTTCCTTAACCCTCACAAAAATTCTATATGGTGTTGCCATTTCACAGTTTGAATAAAACTAGATCACAGAGAACGTAACTTGCTTCACATCTAGTATATATAATGGAGCAGGAATTCAAAGAGAAACAGTTTGACACTGTTCCCGAAAAACCAGCCTCTGTACCCTCATAGCCAAAGTGAGACTCAGAGGCAGAGGTATGGGAGAATTGGAAAAGAACAGTTTTATTGCTTTGCCAAGCAAAGGGGAGTCACAACAGGCTAATGCCTCAGAGACTGTGAATCCATCATGGGGTTGGTATCCTGAGGTTTTATAGGAAAACCAGACGGAACAGAAAGGCAACAACAACTAGAGTGTTTCCCAGGGTGCTGTACTCTTCTGAATCTTGATGAATCCACCTGCCATCATAGAGAAACTCCAGAGGGTCTGTTCATTCTGCTGAGGCTATCAGCCCATGACCACCTTTCTAGAATACAGCCTCTGGGTCAGAGGATAAGCTATTCTGGGTAAAGAAGGTATAGGGAGTGGAGAGTGTAATGGAAAGGTTAGGGGCTGTTGAGCACAAAAGTAGTTGAACAAGTAAAGCAGAGATTGGGGGGAGGGCTTGTCAGAGGAAAGAGGAAAACAATTTGCAGGAATTTTAAGTGAGAATGAATCAGCAAACAGCTTTAGCATCAGGGAAGCCATTTTGTTAGTTTCCTACCCTGTCAGCCCCAGGCCTGACCTCTTCACTGTGCTCTGCTCTCTCCACCCCACCAGCCACTTGTAGCAGGGTCTTCCCCATGCACTCACAGAGTTAGCTTGGTATCATCTCCACGGAACGGCCGCACAAGCTACCCTTCGGTTATATTCCGACAACAAGTCAGTGACTAGCAGAGAATTCGGAGTCAGGGAACCGTGTAGAAACTCTGATGCTGTCACTGTCTACATGGCCTCAGGGAGTTGTGTAACTGCTGGGTTCCTTGGATACAGTATCTGTGAAATGGGGATTGTCGGAGTTCTAAAGAGGACACAAACAATCTGTAAACAAAAGGATTACATGCTCACTGTATTGTTATTCTTTAACAAGTGGTGGCTAGTTCTCATCATCCTGTAACAGCAGATTTTCAAGTCACTTTTGCTATTGCAGTCAGACATTAAATGAAAAACAGTAGATGTTTGATATTGTAAAGTCTGAGTCCTGAGACCTTTAGGAATTTCATTTAGTTTGAAAGTCGTTTCCTGTACATAAGCTCATTCTGCATTTTCAGATGTCACTGAGGTTGTATGTCTCACTTGATGGTGATTTTTCACACAGGCATTCTTCACAGGAGGGGAACAGTAAAGCTGTGTGGAGAGGCCACGACCCAGCCGTCGGCCTGGCTCCCCTACACCAGCCCAGCACCTTTCGTGATTCCAGTTCACACCTGGACAGAATTTTACTGCTTTATGTTGTGGCCATTTGGGGATCACTGTCAAAGTCATAAATATTAAATTTATGGCTATCAAGGTCTACTCTTCATCCCCATCCTTTTTGTTATTGTTAACATTTCATCCCTTGTTTTATGTGTATGTGTAGTTTTTGCTAGACCATTTGAAAGTAAGTTGCAGACAGTATAGCATTTTAGATCTGAATACTTCAGCATGTACCTCCTAATGATAAGGAAATCTTTTAAAATACATGCCATTATCTACCTAGGAAAAAATTAACAATTTTCTTATCCCATCTAATATCCAATTCATAGACACACTTTCCCTACTTGTCCTAAAATTGCTTTTAATGTTTTGCTTTTAGGATTTCTTTTTGTTGGTTTGTTTTTTCCTTAAAAAGAAACCAAAGTACACTCATAGCATTTAATGGTTACATCCCTGTGATGTTTTTAAATCTGCAACAGTTCCCCCACCTTGTTTGTTTTCATGGTACTAACTTTAAGAGACGAGGTCAATTCTCTTGGACAAAACTCCACGTTCTGGGTTTACCTGATTTTGTGTGTATCATTTATCTTGTTATTCTGTCTTCTCTATTTTTGAAAACTTAGAAGTTGGTTCCAAAGACCTGATTAGAAACAGGTTGTATATTTTTGTCCAGAACAACTTGATAGGTGCTACTGTGATTGCCACTATTAATGGTGCTAAGTTTGCTCACTTGATGAAGACAGTGATGGCCAGGACTCCCAGTATTAAAGTACACGTTTTCCTGTCATAAGTAGAACTAATTTGTGGAGTGATTTTTTTGGCTCATATGAATATCCTTTTATTTAATGGTGTTTGCATCCATTGATGTGCCTTACTGGAATTATTTATTCCACTGGAGGTTGCAAATTGGTAGTTTTTAAATTTTATTTTCTATATGTATTATCTAACATTTCTCGGTAAAGAAGAGCTTTCTCATCAATGGGAGATGTTTTGTCTTATACTTCATATCAGTACAACATGTCTTCCTATCAGTTATCTAAAATATCAGTCTTTGTGGAGCTAAGTTGTAGATCAATCATAATTTATATTTTATATATACTTTTTAAAGCATTTTGGTGTGCATTAAAGTTGGAAGTGGAGAATAGATGAAATTTAAAGCAGTGTTTCAAAATGGTGAGTCAATATTATAATAAGGGGCTTGGTGAAAAGGATTTCAACAGGTCACTGGCAATATCACCAAATATTTATTGATCTAAGATGAAATGATTAACACCAGACACTAAAAGAGCTTACCATATCCAAAAATACTAATGATATGCATGGTCAATGTGGATAAATATTTAGGGCCAATAGGAAGGAAATTAGTGCAAATGATTTTGACCATCCCCCTGTTGCTCCAGCTTTGTCATCTCTCAACTCCACATTCCAACTTGTAAGGCCTTTGATAATTTGGGCTCAGTTTCTTGGATCTCAATCTACCCATTTACAAGCCCAGCTCAAATCCCACTCCCTCTGTGAAGCTCCCTAGTCCCCGTCCTCTGCGAACAGCACTTCGTACCCCTGCCACACGTGTGGCCCTTGACTCAGTTTCCTGTTTGGTCTTCTAATTGGCTTCTGTAAGTAAACCTCACAGCCAGACTGTTGAAGATCCTTAAGTCCATGACTAGCCATGACCAAAATTTAAAAGCTCTTTTTTTCACATGGCAGTGCTAGGTTTTCCATTCCCTAGGAGCATCTCTGTGAAAGTCACCAACAGATGTGAAACTGTTACCAAGCAAGGCTAGCTCCTTAGTGTAGCTTTCTTTGCTTTCTAATACTGATCACCAGACAAAAACAGGTTTTCGTGTGGAAGTTAAAGCTAGAATTGAGAATTACTCACCACCTGTTCTTTGGAAATAATGTGACGGCTTTTTACTATGTTGAAAAAAGACAGGAAGAAGAAAAGGGCAAAAATTAACCTTCCATTTAACTATTACAATGAAAACACAGCTTATTTTATTTTACACAGTTTGAACCTTTTTGTTCCTTTTGTTACCATTTTGAACACTGTTTTAAATGGAAATAAAACAATGGTATTTTGTGTTTCTTAAAAGACTTTTTGGAAAATTCCCATCCCACTCAACAAGACATTGTTTGAAATACCTGTTTCTCTCTGTCTCCCTAATAAGAGCTCTCTGTATTTATGCAGTTCTTCTCATCTGAGGACCTCAGAGCACTGGCTGACATTTTTTTGTTATCAGATGGTGATGACAGGACTGTCATGCTTTTGTTTTCTGTCTGGGCAGAAGCCGGAGGTAAGAAGCTACGGAGCACCGTCCAGAGAAGTACAGAGACAGGCTTGGCTGTGGAGATGAGGAACTGGATGACCCGGCAGGCAAGCCGAGAATCGACAGATGGCAGCATGAACAGCTACAGCTCAGAAGGAAAGTGAGTAAGCTGGCTGCGATGTGGTCTCTGCCACACCTTGCCAGGGCCCTGCTGCGCTGCCACACTCTCCGTGCTGCCACAAAAGCTAACTCACGTGCTCTCGCGCGCCGTTTGAACTCACTAACTCGCTGTAGAGAAAACTTGCTCGCCTGCTGCTGAGAAATGTGACCTCTCTGGCTTTTTATATCCAGGAAGATAGGTTTGGGGATAAAGTGTTTCACTTTAGTGGCAAGATGCTGAAATGTGGCTGTCACAATATGTGCAAATAGAAGTTTGCCCTACCTTGAAATAATACATAAAGGCACAAATAATAAGCACTGGTGCCCACACCACGTGAACTAGGCGGATTAAAGAGATCTTTTGCTCTAAGAGCTATTCCCAAAAAATAGAGAATACTGACACATACGTAGTTCTGTTAAGTAACAAGCAGCTCAGATAAATGTTAACAGCCAGAAAGAAACACGGCAAAGAAAGTTGGTGAGCCTTCCCTGTCGGTGGTTATCATGTAGTTCCCCTTGAAGTCACTGCATCTGAGAGATTTTTAAAGCATCTGTAAAGACGGCGCAGCCCTGTCGCCAACAAGTTAGCGGTAATTAGCAGCTGCAGAGCCCGTAGGTGGACATGGAGAGGACACTAATAGAGGAGAGCGGGGTTTACTGACCCCCGTCTGTCATCCCCATGGAAGCATCGGATGTTGAGGCCACATACATGTAGTCAGTTCACAGATGGGAGGCCATAGGAGCTGCTGGCAGAGCGCTGACGATATGCCCCAGGGAACGTTTGTCTAGCACAATTATATAAATACAAGAGATGTGTGTGGTTTCCATGTGTTTACAAATAAGGTTATATGTGATACTTATGGAAGCATTAAATGTGTATTTGGGAATTAAGGTTGGGGGAAGTAGATTTGACATTAATCAAGGAAGTCTTAGATGGAGAGTCAAGTTTTAAAATGTGCACTGAGCACTTGTCACTGCAGAGCGCTGTGTCAGGCACTGTGACCCCTGCACGCCAATATTTATCATCTTATTGGAGCAATGGGATGACTACTTATAAATTCATTCAACAGATATTCTCATACCTTCTCGTGTTCCAGGCACTTTGTTCTGCGGTGCGGATGTAAGTCATACGAGGGAGCAAAAATCAGTTGGTGGTTAGACCACGGGCTTCAGAATCATATGGACTCAAATTCTAATTGGTTTTTTGGTGCTATAGAAACTTGGGCAAGTTATGTCATTTTTTAAAGATTCGTTTTAATCAACTGATTGAGTTTAACAAGTGTTTAGAATATCCCAGGCATGGTTCTAGTGCTGGAGATCTGTCAGTGAACAAAGGGGAAAAAAACCAACAACCCTACCGTCACCAAACTCAGTCTAACAGATAGGACGGACGATAAACAAGGGACGTTGTTAAAGTGTATCTGCAAGAAAAATAAGCGGCATGTGGTAGGTTAGGTGGTGTAAGTGCTAAGGAGAAAAAGGAAGGGGGAGAGATGACAGAGGGAGAGGGTGGGGTTTGATGTAGGGGAACAGGGAAGTCAGTGAGCGCGTGGATATCTGAAGGAAGAGCCTTTCAGGCTGAAGCAGTGCTGAGGCCGGAGCTTGCCCGGCTGAAGCAGTGGGAAGGGCGGCTTGTATTGACTTCACACGTCATTGCGAGGACTTTGCTTTTACTCAGAGGGATGAGAAACCAGTGGGGATTGTGAGCAGAGGTCTGGCTTCAGTTTGAGCGGGTCACTCTGCTGTGGGAGTGGAGAGAAAAGGCGGCAACAGGGTATCGTTCAGGGCTGCTACCGCAAGACAGAAAGAGAAAATGATGGCTTGGACCTGAGTGGTAGCATTAATGAGGTCGGATTCAGGATGTATTTTGACAGTAAAGCCAGTAAGGTTCAATGATACATTTGATATGAATATGAGAGAAAGAGAGTGTATTCGTTTGCTAAGGCAGCCATAACAAAATACCCAAAAGGGTGGCTTAAACAACAGAAATTTATCTTCTCATAGTTCTGGAGACAAGAAGTCCCAGATCAGGGTGTCAGCAAGTCTGGTTCTCCTGAGGCCTCTCTCCTTGGCTTGCAGATGGTCACCTGTCCTCACATGGTCTCTCCTCTCTGCAGGTACACCCCTGCGGTTTCTTCTCATAAGGACACCAGTCCTGTTAGCTTAGGGCCTAACCCTAATGACCTCATTTAATCGTTAAACCTCTTTAAAGGTTCTGTCTCCAAGAACAGTTGTCCTGGGGATTCCAGGTTTAACATATGAAGGGGCGGGGGCACAGTTCAAGCCACAAGAAAGACAGCTCCAAGGCTGAGCAATTGAAAGAATGTAGCTGCCATTTAAGACGAGAATCCTCAGAGAGGAACGGAGATCGGTTTTTTGTTTGAGGATTGGGAGTCAGTTTGGAACACATTAAGTTTCAGTTACCTCTTAGACATTCTAACAGGTTAAGTAAGTAGTCGAAGCAGTTAGAATATCATCTGTGGCCCAAGGGAGAGGCCCAAGCTGGACATGTCAGTCTAGGCAATGTCAGGATAGGTGGTGATGGAAACCTTGAGAGTATCTAAGATGCCAAGGGACTTGGAACATACAGAGAACAGGTCACAGGATGACACTCCTATATTTAGTGGCAGAATTAGCAAAGGAGACCGAGGAAGAAGAGCCAAGGAGGAAAACCAGGCAGCTAGAGGGTGCAGGAAGCACAGTGGAGAACGTGTGTCAAGGAAGAGATTGTCTCAGTTGTGTCATGTGGGGCTAATATGTTCAGTCAGATGAGTACTGAGTATTAACAGTCGGGTTTACCACTGTGGCTATTGTGTAACCTTGATCAGAGGAATTTTGGTAGGGTGGAGAAAAACCAAGGAAGAGAGCAGGGAAAAACTGATCAGAATTTCAAGGGAGGATGAGGGGAAAGAAACTGAAGATAGCACAGAGACAGCTCTTTCAAGGGATTTCAGGAGAGAAATGGGGGTGATAGCTGGAGAAGGAAGTGGGGTTAGGAAAGGGATTTTTTTAAGGTGGAAGAAATAACAGTTTATGTGTGTTGATGGGAATGATCTGAAGACTTCCTTCAGTAATAAAATGGGTTAAATAGACTCTCTCAAAGTGCAGCTAAGAGGGTTCAGGGGGGTGATGCCTGTTGTGGAATAAGTGCTCAGTGTGTACTGACGTTGGTAGAAATCACAACTCATGCCCTTCAGAAGAGAGGACGTACACGGGAGCCTGCGATGCAGCACGAGGGCTTCTGGTGACGTACGTGGGCTGCTGGAGGACAAGGGGGGGAGAGCCGAGGAGGTGCAGCGCGACTGGGATCCAGCTAATACAAGTGGCAAAATAGTGGTACCCACTGCTGCTGCCACAGGAAGAGGCCTAGATGAAAACAGGAGTTGAGGGTTTAATCCTGTGTATTATTTTGCTTTTAGTCTGATTTTTCCTGGTGTCCGCTTGGCCTCTGATAGCCAATTCAGCGACTTTCTGGATGGCCTTGGCCCAGCCCAGCTAGTGGGGCGCCAGACTCTGGCCACACCTGCAATGGGTAAGGATTTCCATCACGTGGTTCACTGTTTTTCTTTTAGATTATTGGAAATCACATTCTCGAATTTCATAGGATTTTTAACAGTATTAGGAATGATTATCTTCGATTTTAACAATAAAAAAATCTGACTAATTTTTTTCCATTTTTATTTATATGCTTTTTAAAGTAAGCTATCATTGATGAATTTTTAAATATATTTAAATTTAGGAAAATACGGAAATAATGAAATGTTAAAACCAAAGTCTTTGGCACAAGCGTTTTTCTCACTGCGTTTATATGTTAAGGTCTGTTTGTTTCTTCCTCACACGCCGTTAGGCGACATTCAGGTAGGAATGATGGACAAAAAGGGACAGTTGGAGGTGGAAATCATTCGGGCCCGTGGCCTTGTTGTAAAACCAGGTTCCAAGACACTGCCAGGTAAGAACAGAAGAGATTCTTCTCTTATTGTTCATAATCTGAACTTACCAATTAAGAGACTGTTTTTTATTAGATGCTGAAAACTTTGCTTTTAGATAACTAACATTAGATGCACGGTTATCTGTGGCAGTTTGTGTGTTTATCCTGCGTGAGACTCAGTGAGGGTGGTCTGGTGGGGTAAGTTGTTAGAAAGCACGTATGTGGTAGAACCCTCTGCACAATCAAAGCTACCACCACACTTAGATAATCCATTTTGTAGAACGTGTACGTAAGAAATTCTTGTTGGCTGGTGTTTTGTGTTATTCTTTAGTTTATCTGGAGTTTCCAAATTCTTAGAATTCTGGAATTAAAACAGATACAGGCCCCAAAGTAGCACAAGTCTATGTACACAGGACATTCTGATTATGCTTTTTACTTCCTATAGTGTATAGAGAGGTACCATTATAAATTTTTATTGTGATGTCACAGATTTGGTACTGAAATGTCATAATCTAAGGTGCTTACAGCCATGGGAAATGCCAGATTCCAGATGCATTGTGCAGAGACGTGTAGAACAGATGATCTGATGTACAGAACAGTTCTGAAACTTGGGTCTCACCTCAGCACCTCCACTGACTGAACTGTAATTCTGCATTTCATAACTTTCCTATCCTTGCAGAAATTGCAATGTATATTACCTGTCCTACAACCTTGCAGTGGTGATTAAGACCACTGTATTTATAAAGGTCGTGGAGCTTCGTTGCTGGCTGTACCAGAGAGAATACCACAATTTGTTCATGCATGACAATGCTTTTTTGAAAAGTCTTCTCAGAAAAATTTCATCCCCACGGTATTCATAATTAGTTGCCTCTTCCCAGCTAATTGAAACATATCATCAAACCCCACCCCTGTCTTGTACCCACAGCACCATCAGTAAATAAACCCTTTTGAGTGATAAATGATTTGTGGCAATGGGTGAGTAAAAACTTTTAAGCATGTTTAATTAAAGTATTGACAAATGAAAAACTGAGTAAGACATTCTTCTTGAATATGGTTAGGGGACTGGAAGCATTTCACCTTTTTTCAATGCAGAGTTCAAATCTATATAACCAGCTGATGCCAAAGTAGTAATCCACCGAGAGGCTAGGTTAACATTGTGTAAAACTCCCTGAATGGCTGCTAGTGACCTATTGTTTAATGACTGTGACATAACGTGGAAAAGGCCAGTGATGTGACTGCCAGCTCTTTCAGCCTAAGACTAAGCTGTTGCAGGTGTCACTTTGCCCGTAAGTTGGGTGTGCTGTGACCCTAGCTCATCACTTACGTCTCCTGTTTTCTCTCCCAAGCACCCTATGTAAAGGTGTATCTATTAGATAATGGAGTCTGCATCGCCAAAAAGAAAACAAAAGTGGCAAGAAAGACGCTGGAACCCCTTTACCAGCAGCTGTTATCTTTTGAAGAAAGTCCCCAAGGAAAGGTTTTACAGGTATTTTACTGAAATATATATTCCTTACCTAAGGAAGTGCTTTGGTGGAGTCAAACTTCTGTTCCCCACGTCTTTTCTTCTCACAGTCTTTTCCATTCCGAACAGCTGCAATTCTTGGGAAGCTGCAAAGCAGTGGCCAGTACTGTAAATGTTGTTTCCTTTAAAGTGAACTATAGATGTGTAAACCACCATCACACAAACTCCAATCTTTCGTGACTGCTTATGAGTTCTTCTAGTGTACTTTTTTTAAATGGAGGTACTGGGGATTGAACCCAGGACCTCGTGCATGTTAAGCACGCACTCTACCACCAAGCTATATATACTATACCCTCCCCCACTGGAGCACCATCCCAGTAATTAAATACAACTATTTAACTTAATGTCGGCATATTCACTGAATCTATTGTATAACTGAATGTATTTTAGTTTACAAGCTTTTATGTATCTGGTTACACTGACCTTACTCTCCTTATTTTGCCAACAGATCATTGTCTGGGGAGATTATGGCCGCATGGATCACAAATCTTTCATGGGAGTGGCCCAGATACTTTTAGATGAACTGGAGCTATCCAATATGGTGATTGGGTGGTTCAAACTTTTCCCTCCTTCCTCCCTAGTAGATCCAACCTTGGCCCCTCTGACAAGAAGAGCCTCCCAATCCTCTCTGGAAAGTTCAACTGGACCTTCTTACTCTCGTTCATAGCAGCTGTAAGACTGTTGTCATAGCAACCAGCGTTACAAAAAAAAAACACAGGTCGCAAACCCTGGTAACACTGCATGCTTAATGTTGTGTCTTCTGAGCCTGTTTCTAGGGATACAAAGCGATCCTGTGTTCTCAGAGGAAGTCGCACACATTGTGCCCTAAAGAATGCCCTCAGGTGAAAGAGCAGAGCTGTGACGAACTATCAGGTTTGGAGTTCAGGAACACTTGAGTTTTGTCCAATCTGAAGCCATGGATTAATCTCAAAGAATCAGTCAGTTTCATGCAGCAAAAGCCCTTTTCAATGGCACCTTTATATTTTTATCGTTCCTTTTTTCATTTCTCTGACCCCAAAGCCCTGTGATGCCACAGAAATGGAGCTATCCAGCCATTAAGCCATCTTACAAGTCAAGGAGTGAAGTCCTCAGAAGCGTCAGGTGAAAAGCAAGAGACCAAAGATGTGGTCCAGGACAAAACATCAGCCCTCCTCTGGACGGGGGACAGGAGCAGCCAGTCCAACGTGACGACGTAGACGGTGGCAGACTTCGGAGCTCCAGCAGGCATATCACTCCCTCATGCAAAGATGTGTTGGACTCTGGAAAAAAAAAATTCTGTGGCTATACTGTACTAAATGAAATCAAACTTTTTTTGCATGGACACAGATTAGCTGAATACTTAAATTATTTTCTTGGAGCTGCAACTTGCAAAAAAATAAAAATCAGCCATTTTCAACAATTTATATTATTTTTAAAGATAAATTTCACTAGTGCATGGTTTTAAAAAAGAGAGAGAATGCAACAGGGTGATACAAAGACACACCATGTTTATTCTTTAATCATAGTCTGTGTTTTGGCAGACATTACAGAAAAAAATACTTTCTAGAAGATACTTAAAATTCTCTTTATGTGACAAATAAGCATCATATATTCAATTTATTTCCATGTTAAATACACAGATCTTATGAAGTTCAAAATGTGCAAATTGTTCACATCTTTCTTCCTCTTTTAATCTTTTATTTTCTTTTTCCCTACCAGAGTGAACATTATGCTAAAAAATTACAAGTTTTTGATCTGATACTCTTACACCCTATATTTGATTCAGAGCTGTAGATGCTGCTGAATTTCTCAAGGGGACAAAAAAAGCTTTATTTCAAGCATGTTGAAAGGATTTTGCAACATGACTTGGGAGTACATTAAAGTAAGTCAGCATGTATTTATTTGATAAAGAAGATATTTGAACTTTTGCAATTTATTGTACAGTGCATGGTAGTTTTATTTTCACCTTCAAAGTTCAGTTTACAGAAAAATCCTAAAATCATGTGGCCATTGTAATGTCTAATAAATTTGTTTTTCACACCAGCATTATTCATACAGGGGTTAAAGTATTATTTCTAGAAGGTCTTAGGTTTTGTTTTTTAATTCAAGCACTTTCTTTAGCCAATTTCCACTTACTATGTGAATAAAAACACTTAAAAATTTGGACTGTTTATTAATTCATTTTTCTGTAGTAAAATTCAATTTTTCATGAAATATATTTCTAAAGAAATACAGTAAACATAAATTTGCAACAAATAATTTTAAGACTCTATGAAAATCACTCTATTAACAGTTCTCTTATGCCATCGCCAAAAGTCTACACACAAACCCCCTAAAGTCAAACCCCTGCCTTTGGTTTTACAGACAGTTACTACCATTGGGTGGTGCTGCAAGGTCAAATTTTTCTAAAGTTTCCTGACTTCTTAGAGGAAAAGTCACTGGTTAATGTAGTAAACCACCCATACTTTCTTTCTGTAGACTTTGAAAACACATTCTTATAGGTTCATTTTAATTTCTTACAACGACTTTTGAAATCCAGATACATACCGTTTGTTCAAGCTGAGGCCATGCACAAAAATTGCTTTTCTTTCCCTGTTTGTTTAAATTCAGTGCTGACCATTAAAAACTGTCATGCTTGATATAGTGCAAAAGTTAAAATGAGTATCACTAAAAATGCCTTGTCCTTACGTGGTGCAATACGAAATACACCGAGACTGTGTCTTGACATTCTGAGACCTGCGATGGACCCAGGTAACGTTGAAAGAATGAATAAGACTTTATTGAAATGATTTAGACACTTGTGTACCAGCAACAATTGATTTAATAGACCTCTAGTGTCTATACTTTCCCTTAGAATAAACGTTTACCATTTTCCTGATACTAAGATGCAGTCACATAATCTTTTGTGCATATTCCTATATAAATTATTTCTAATTTTAATAAGAAGGACAGGACTGTGTGGAATATTTGTACATACTTGTCATTATGCAGTATTTATTTTAAAATTGGTGTTTTTTTTTTTTAATTTTCACATGTCTGCACCTCGACTTGTGGTTTAGTCATGTAAATAGCACTTATTCCAGTGACCGCTGCTGCCCTGTACATAATGTTTTAAAAGCAAAGGGAATTCCAGTTGGGAAAAAAAAAAAAAGGGCAGATTAGTCCTGTAATGAACATCAACTAATGTAAAACTCAGATTCATTCTGGTGATGGGATTTAAACACTTTAAATAAAACATTTTCTTTACAGACGTCGTATGCCTAGTCTTCTCTGACTTCGCCTCCCCGCGCGTGCCTCAGCCCGCAGCTCGTCCCCTGAACTCACACCCCATTTAAAGTCAGAGATAATCTCTTTCCCCATCTCCGTAACAAGCAGACCACTGGTCTCAGCAGATGGCCCTCAGCAGAGAAGTGCCACAGGACTTCAACTCACATCATTAAAAATTGCTTTTTTAAAAGGTGGTTATTCTAGATTGAAGTGCTTTCTAATGCAGTGACTCAGAAGCTCCCAGACTGTGTGTGTGAAATGAGTGAGATCTGAGTCAGTGTGGCCTCCGCTGACAGCAGAGTCAGAATCATGCACAGGCTTTGCCATTCCCTGGATGGATATGGCGAGGATGACAGTTGGCTCTATGCTGTGTGTCTCCACTGACGTGTCAGTTCAACTTTTTGGGGGATGTGGGTGCATTTTCACCTGGGGAGATGTGTGGTAACCTGACATACAGCAACTGACATAATCTGTTTTGTAACAACCTGTCCAGAGACTGGCTTCTATCATGTAAGCATGACTGGAGGAGAGGGTTTCTCCATCTTCTAGGGCATTTCCTCAAATTGCAAAAAAGAACCTCAGCAGGATTCCAATGGAAGTCTTCCCCAGCTCTAAATTTAAGAGCTACTTTATCCTTAAAAAACTAAAAACAGACTTATCACATGATGCAGCAATCCCACTCCTGGGCATATGTCTGGAGAAAACCAACTCAGATAGATACATGTACCCCAGTGTTCACAGCAGCACTATTTACAACAGCCAAGACAAGGAAGCAACCTAAATATCCATGAACAGATGACTGGAAAAAGAAGATATGGTATATATATTCCATGGAATATTATTCAACCATAAAAAAGAATGAAGTAATACCATTTGCATCAACATGGATGGACCTAGAGATTATCATACTAAGTGAAGTCAGACAGAGAAAGACATCATATGGTAACACTTGTATGTGAAATCTAAGAAAAATGATACAAATGATCTTATTTACAAAATAGAGACAGGCATAGAATAATTTATGGTTACCAAAGGGGGAGAGAGGAGGGGATAAATTGCCTGTCTGGGATTAGCAAACTACCATATACATAATAGATAAACAAGGTCCTACTGTATAGCACAGGGAACTATATTCAGTAACTTGTAATAACCTATAATGAAAAAGAACATATATATATGTATAACTGAATCACTAGCTGTATACCAGAAACTAATACATTTTAAATCTACACTTAAATTTAAAAAAAAAAAAGAGCTAGTTTGATTAATTCAAAATCCAGCTGAGATCCAGACCTAGTTCCCTCCACTTCTTGAAACGGCCATTTCTTGCCTTTCCAAGGACTCAGTTCCAGCCCAGTCCCCCATACTATCCCACATCATCCTTCTCTATTTAGCATACACACCCTGCTCTGCTGAGCTATTTCTTTCCTGTTCACAAATTCCTATTCTCAAATGACCTTTGCCATTTTTAAACGTCCTCTCCTGAAAAGCCTTTCTACTTTCTCAAAAGTGATCCATTAGTCCCTTCCTGCAACTCCGGGCTCAGGACTGAGCTCTCAGGTAGCAGTTCCTGACTAAACCCTAACAACATGGCTGCTATCAATACCAGCACTTTCACTTCCCCAGGAATTTTGTAGGCCAAGGGTCCACAAGCAACAATAAAGGACACGATGGTCACAATTGCAGAAGCTTTAGGAGAATGGCCAAGAAATCACCAAAGCTGTCTGCCTGTACTGACTAACCTTTAACATAAAATCATATTGTCTGCATGCTTGTCTCCTCTCACTCAGCTCATAATGCCTCAACATCCTCTAGCCTTCATGGACTGAATGAAGTACACATACCCACCTTTGGTTTGTGAAATGTGTATTGAGAAGCAGTGTGTAAGAGGGAATAAAAAACCAAAAACAACAACAATCTGTGCCACTCAAATTCTTCATATGACTTGACTCAAGTCACTTGGTCTCTCTGGCAATCATTTCTTCATCTGGGAAACAATGAGTCTGAGTCAGACATTCTCCCAACATTAAATCAACACTGACTAACATGTGCTCCTTGAAGGAAGGAACCATATTTGTCTTTTCCTTTCCCTTTTTTGTATCCTCAATGCCAAGAACAATGCTGGACACAGATGTTTCATAAATATCTGCCAAATTAATACTTAGTCCTTGCTATTTTAAGACACTTTTAGGTATTGTAGTGAACAGAACAAGTATGGCCCTATCCTCATGGAACTTTCATTCTACTAAAAAGATGCAAGATTAAAGATAAAGAGATGATTTTAAAGGCAGTAAGAGAAAAACAGAGTTAGATACACGGGAACCTCAACAAGGCTATCAGCTAATTTTTCTACTGAAACACTGCAGGCCAGAAGGGAGTGACAAGATATATTCAAAGTCCTAAAAGAGAAAAACCTGTTATATGGGCTATTCTACTCAGCAAGATCATTTAGAATAGGAGAAGAGAGAAAAGAATTTCTCAGACAGGCAAAAACTAAAAGAATACAGCAATACTAAAAAACTATCCTAAAAGAAATACTGAAAGGTCTTTTCTAAAAAAGAAAAGCAAGAATCTATAGAAAAAAGAAAATCACAATTGGAAATGTGATAACTACAAAACAGCAAAAGAATAAACATGAAGATGTAAAAGACAACATCAAAACCATAACGTGGGGGAGGGGCTAAAAAATGTAGATGTTTTCCTTTCCTTTCTTTTTTTAAACGTGTTTAAGCCTATATGATTACCAGTATAAAGTAAGTACATACAGTAAGGCGTTAACACTTGAAAAACAGGGTAACCACAAATCAAAAACAGAGTCACAAAAATGAAAATAAGCATAATACAAAGGGAAATCATCAAATTACAAAAGGAAAAAGAAATAAGCACAGAAGAAATACAAAATCAACTGGAAAACAAGGTTTAAAATGTCAATAAATAGGGAAATCTCATCAAGATGGCAGAGCTGAAGGACCTTAAGCTCACTTCATCTCAAGGACACAACAAATCACAGCTGACTGCTGAACAATCATCAAATAAAGAGACTGGAACCTACCAAAAAAGACCTATAACAGGAGACATAGAGGGAACCACAGTGGGACGGTAGGAGGGGCACACTTGCAATACAATCAGATCCCATACCCCACGGGTGGGCAACCCACAAGTTGGAGAATAATTATATTGCAGAAGTTCTCCCATGGGAGTGAAAGTTCTGACCCCTACCTCAGGTGCCCCAGCTCAGGGATTCAGCATCGGGAGGAGGAGCCCTGAGAGTACTTGGCTTTGAAGGCCAGTGGGGCTTGACTGCAGGAGTTCCACAGGACTAGGGGAAACAGATTTCATTTTTAAAAGAACGTGCAAAACCTCATGTGCATGGGGACCAGTGGCTGAAGCAGTGATTTCATAGAAGCCACTGCCAGGCCTGCCCGCTGGTCTTCAAGGGTCTCCTGGGGAGGTGGGGGACAGCTGAGGCTCATTGTGGGGACATAAAAGCTTGTGGCAGATATACCAGGAGTATTCATCTGCATAAACTCTCCTGGAGGCTGACATCTTGCTTGGGTCAGTAGCACCAAGACCTGGACCCATCCAATAGTATGTAGGCTCCAGTGCTGGGCTGCCTCATTCCAAACAACTAATTTGGTGGGAACACAGCCCAGCACCACCAGCAGACAGGCTACCTAAGACCTCCTGAGCCCACAGCTGCCTCTAGGCACACCCATAGACAGCCCTGCCCACCAAAGGGCCAGGACCCAGCTCCACCCACCAGTGAGTAGACACTGGCCCCTCCCACCAGGAAGCCTGCACCAACCTCTAGGCCAGCCCCACCCACCAGGGGGCAGACACCAGAAGCAAGAAAACTATGACCTAACCGCCTACAGAACCAACTCTGCAAATGCAGGCCAGATCACTACCCTGGGGCCAGCCAGCTCATGGCCCTTGAGGGGACAAAAGGCGAGTGTACTGCTGGGACACGTGGGATGTCCCCTACAGAGAGGCACCTCTCCAAGGGCAAGAAACATAAATAACCCACCATATAACAAAAATACAAATAGAAATTTAGACAAAATGAGGTGCCAGAGGAGCATATTCCAGATGAAAGAACAAGATACAACAAAGGAACTAAGTGATGTGGAGACAGGCAATCTACACAAGAAAGAGCTCAGAGTAATGATCATGAAGATAATCCTAGAACTTGAGAGAAAAATGGATGCACAAACTGAGAAGTCAGAAGTTTTTAAGAAAGAGTTAAAAAAAATTATAAAGAACAACCAAACAGTGTTGAAGACTACAATAACTGAAATGAAAAATACACTAGAAGAATCAACAGTAGAGTAAATGAGGCAGAAGAACTGATCAGTGAGCTTGAAGATAGAGTAATGGAGATCACTGTTGCAGAAGAGAAAAAAGAATGAAAAGAAATGAGAACAGTTTAAGAGATCTCTGGGAATAATATCAAGTGTACTAACATTTGCATACTAGGGGTCCCAGAAGGAGAAGAGAGAGAGAGGACCTGGGAAAATATTTGAAGAGATAATTGCTGAAAACTTCCCTAATATGGGAAAGGAAATAGTCACCCAAGTCCAGAAAGTGCAGAAAGTCCTATACAGGATTAACCCAAAGAGGAGTACACCAAGGCACACAGTAATCAAATTGACAAAGATTAAAGATAATGAGAAAATAATAAAAGCAAAAAAAAAAAAAAGAAAATCAACAACATACAAGGGAGCTCCCATAAGGTTATAAGCTGATTTTTCAACAGAAACTCTACAGGCCAGAAGGGAGTGGCACAATACATTTAAATCAATGAAATGGAAAAATCCACAACCAAGAATATTCTGCCCAGCAAGACTCTCATTCAGATTTGACATAAAAATCAAAAGCTTTACAGACAAGCAAAAGCTTAAAGCACCACAAAACCAGCTTTACAACAAATGCTAAAGAACTTCTCTAGGTGGAAAAGAAAAGGGCAAAACTAGGAACAAACAAACAAAAAAATTATAAAATGGAAAAGTTCACCGGTAAAAGCAAACATACAGTTAAGATCAGGAAATCATCCACACACTAATAGGGAAGTTAAAAGACAAAAGTACTAGAATCAACTTTATCCACAATGAGCAATTAAAGGATACATAAAACAATTAAATGTAAAATAGGATATCAAAACCAGTAATCGTGAGGGGAGGAGAGTACAGATGCATTTGAAATTAAGAGATCAGCATCTTAAAACAATCGTGTGTGTGTGTGTGTGTGTGTGTGTACATTTCTATATCAAAACCTCATGGTAACTGCAAACCAAAAATCTCTAATAGGTATACACACACACACACACACACACACACACAAAAAGGAATCCAAACATAATGCTAAAGATAGTCATCAAATCACAAGAGAACAAATGAAGTGAAAAAAAAAAAAGACCTACAAAAACAAATCCAAAACAATTAACAAAATAGCAACAAGAACATCTGAATCAATAATTACCTTAAATGTAAATACTTTAAATGCTCCAACCAAAAGACAGGCTGGCTGAATGGATACAAAAACAAGATATGTATATATACTGTTTACAAGAGAATCACTTCAGATATAGACACATACAGACAGAAAATGAAGGGATGGAAAAACGTATTCCACGCAAATGGAAACCGAAAGAAAAGTTAAGAGTAGCAATACTTAATATCAGACAAAATAGACTTTAAAATGAAGACTATTACAAGAGACAAAGAAGGACAGTACATAATGATCAAGGGATCAATTCAAGAAGATGTAACAATTGTTAATATATATGCACCCAAATAGGAGCACCTCAATATATAAGGCAAATGTTAACAGACGTAAAAGGAGAAATTGACATTAATACATTAATAGTAGAGGAACTTAACACCCCATCTACATCAATTAACAGATCATCTGGACAGAAAATCGATAAGGAAATACAGGTCTTAAATGATGTATTAGACTAGATGGGCTTACTTGATATTTATAGATCATTCCATCTGAAAGCAGAATACACATTCTTCTCAAGTGCACATGGAACATGCTCTAGAGCACATGCTGGGCCACAAAGCCAGGCTTGGTTAAACTTAAGAAAATTGAAATTAGGTCAAGCATCTTTTCCAACCACAATACTATGAGATCAGAAACCAACTACAAGAAAAAAACTGCACTGCAAACGTGAAGGATAAGCAATATGCTACTAAACAACCAATAGATCACTGAGGAAATGAAAAAAAAATACCTAAAGACAAATCAAAATGAAAACACAATGATCCAAAACCTATGGGATGCAGCAAAAGCAGTCCTAAGAGGAATTTTATAGTGATACAAGCTTATCTCATGAAACAAAAATCTTAGACAACCTAAATTTACACCTAAAGCAACTAGAGAGAGAAGAACAAACAAAACCCAATGTTAACAGAAGCAAAGAAATCATAAAATGAGAACAGAAATACATGAAATAGACACTAAAAAAACAAAAAAATAGAAAAGATCAATGAAAGTAAAGCTGGATCTTTGAAAGGATAAACAAAACTGATAAACCTTTAGCCAGACACATAAAAAAAAGGGGGGGGGGAGGGCCCAAATCAATAAAATCAGAAACAAAAAAAGGAGAAATCACAACTGATACCACAGAAATACAAAGGACCATAAGACACTATCATGAGGAACTATATGCCTATAAAATGGACAATCTAGAAGAAATGGACAGATTCTTATATACAATCTCCCAAGACTAAACCAGAAGAAATAGAAAATATCAACAGACCCAATGATCAGTTCTGAAATAAAACCAGTACTTTAAAAATTCCCTAAAACCAAAAGTCCAGAACCAGATGAGAAGAGTTAACATTTATCTGAAACTATTCCAAAAAACTGCAGAAGGAATATTTCCAAACTCATTCTATGTGGCCACCATCACCCTGATACCAAAACCAGAAAAAGATATCACACACACACACATACACACACACACAAGACAACTACACTCAGTATCACTGATGAACATAGATGTAAAAACCCTGAACTAATTATTAGCAAATTGGCTCCAACAATACATTAAAATATCACACAACATAATCAAGTGGGATTTATCTTAGGGATGCAAGGATTTTTCAATATGTGCAAATCAATCAATGTGATACACCACATTAACAACTGAAGAATAAAAACCATATAATCATCTCAATAGATACAGAAAAAGCTTTTGATAAAATTCAACACATATTCATGATAAAAACTCTCCAGAATGTGGGCATGGAGGGACCATACCTCAACATAACATAAGACATATAAGACAAACCTATAGCTAACATAGTCAATGGTGAAAAGCTGGAAACATTTCCTCTAAGATCAGGACAAGGATGTCCACTCTCACCACTTTTATTCAACACAGTTTTGGGAGTCCCCATCACAGCAATCAGAGAAGAAAAAAATAAAAGGAATCCAAATGGGAAAAGAAGTAAAATGTCACTGTTTCCAGATGACATGATACTATACATAGAAAATCCTAAAGATGCTACCAGAAAACTACTAGAGGTCTTAATGAACTTGGTAAAGTTGCAGGACACGAAATTAATATACAGAAATCTGTTGCATTTCCGTACACTAACAGCAAAATATTACAAAGTGAAATTAAAGAAACAATCCCATTTACCACTGTATCAAAAAGAATAAAATACCTAGGAATAAACCTACCTAAGGAGGCAAAGGACCTGTACTCCAAAAACTGTAAGACGCTGTTGAAAGAAATTGAAGATGATATAAACAGATGGAAAAATACACCATGTTCTTGAATTGGAAGAATCACTATTATTAAAATAGCCATACACCCAAGCCATACAGATTCAGTGCAAACCCTATCAAATTACTAATGGCATTTTTCACAGAGCTGGAACAAAACTTTTTTTGAATTTATATGCAAACACCAAAGACCCCAAATAGCCAAAACGGTCTTGAGAAAGAAGAATGGAGCAGAGGAGTCACTATCCTTGACTTAAAACTATACTACAAAGCTATAGTAATTTAAACAGTATGGTACTGGTACAAAATCAGACATATAGATCACTAGGACAGGAAAATCCAAAAACAAGCCATGTACTTATGGTCAATTAATCTATGACAAAGGAGACAAGAATATATGATAAAGAAGAGACAGTCTTCAATAAGTGGTGCTGGAAGAATTGGACAGCTACATGTAAAAGAATAAAATTTAAAAATTCTCTAGCACCATATACAAAAATAAACTCAAAATGGATTAAAGACCTAAATGTAAGATCTGATACCATAAAACTCCCAGAGGAAAACATAGGCCAAGCACTCTTTGACATAAATCACAGCAATCACAATAATATTTTTTGATCTATCTCCTACAGTAATGGAAATAAAAGCCTAAATAAGCAAATGGGGCCTGATTAAACTGAAAATCTTTTGCACAGCAAAGAAAACCATAAACAAAATGAAAAGACAATTTACAAAATGGGAGAAAGTATTTGCAAATGATGCAACCAACAAGAGATTAATTTCCAAAATATACAAGCAGCTCACAGAGCTCAATATCAAAAAAACCAAAAAAAAACCCCAAAAAACCCAGAATATATAAACAGCTCACGCAGCTTTACAAAAAAACAAACAACCCAATCAAAAAACAGGCATAAGACCTAAATACACATTTCTCTATAAAGAAGACATATAGATGGCCAACAAGCTCATGAAAAGATAGTCAATATCACTAATTATTCAAGGTATGCAAGTCAAAACTACAATGAGGTTATCATCTTACACTGGTCAGAGTAACTATCACCAAAAAGTCCACAAATAATAAGTGCTGGAGAGTGTCTGGAGAAAAGGGAATCCTCTGCACTTAGTGGGAATGTAAACTGGTGTAGCCAATATGCAGAACAGTAATAGAGGTTCCTTAAAAAACTAAAATTACCATATGATCCAGCATACCACTGCTGGGCATATATCCAAAGAAAACTCTAATTCAAAAAGATACATGCACCTCAATGTTCATGCAGCACTATTTACAATAGCTAAGATATAGAAGCAAACTAAATGTCCATGGACAGATGACTGCATAAAGAAGATGTGGAATATTTACAAAATGGAATACTACACAGCTATTAAAAATGAAATGTCATCTGCAGCAAAATGGATGGACCTAGAGATTATCATACTAAGTGGTGTCAGACAAAGACAAATATCATATAATAACACTTATATATGGAATCTAAAAATTAAAGACAAATGAACTTATTTATAAAACAAACAGACTCACAGACATAGAAAACAAACTTATGGTTACCAGAGGGGAAAAGGGAGACAAAGGGATAAAGTGGGAGTTTGGGACTGGCAGATACAAACTACTATGTACAGAATAAACAACAAAGTCCTACTATATAGTACAAAAAACAATACTCAATGGTTTGTAGTAATCTGTAATGAAAAAGAATATTAAAAAGAATACTTATATATAATACACACACAACTGAATCAATATGCTATACACCATGAAAGTAATACAACATTGTAAGTCAACTATACTTCAATGAAAAGAAGTTTTTAAAAATGGCAATAAATACCTATCATTAATTACTTTAAATGTCAACAGACTAAATGCTCCAATCAAAAGACACAGAGCAGCAGGCTGAATAATAAAACAAGAGTCTACCGTATGCTGCCTACAAGAGACCCACCTTAAGGCAAAGGACACGCATAAATTAAAAGTGAGGGGATTGAAAAAATGTATTTCATGCAAGTGGAAATGACAAGAAAGCAGAGGTAGCAATACTTGTATCAGACAAAACAGACTTTAAAACAAAGGCCATAAAGAAAGCCAAAGAAGGGCACTATATAATGATAAAAGGATCAACATAAGAAGAGGATATTGCACTCACTAATAATATGGACCCAATATAGGAGCACCTAAATACATAAAACAAATACTAACAGACATAAAGGGAGAAAATGATGGAATACAGTGATAGTAGTCTTAAACGTCCCACTAACATCGTTGGACAGATCTTCCAGAGAGAAAAATCAATAAAGCAACAGAGATCCTAAATGACACAATAGAACAGACTTAATTGACATTTTCAAGACATAGCATCCAAAAAAAACACACCAATATATATTCCTTTCAAGTGCACATTGAACATTCTCTAGAGTAGACCACATAATTGGACACAAAACAAGTCTCAAATTATTTCAAACATCTTTTCTGACCACAATGACATGAAACTAGAAATCAACCACAGAAAGAAAGAAAGAAAGAAAAAACAACTACATGGAGACTAAACAACATGCTACTAAAAAACTAATGGGTCAATGATGAAATCAAAGCAAAAATTACAAAATACTTTGAGACAAATGACAATGAAAACACAACCACACAAAACCTATGGGATGTAGCAAAAGCAGTCCTAAAAGGAAAGTTCAAAGTGACACAGGCCTTCCTCAAAAAACAAGAACAATCTCAAATAAATAATCTAACCTTACCACCTAGAACAATTAGCAAAAGAAGAACAAACAAAACCTAAAGTTGGCAGAAGGAAAGAAATAAGATCAGGGAGGAAATAAAATAGAGTTAAAAAAAAAAGAATAGAAAAAAAATATCAGTAAGATCTAGAACTGGTTTTTGGAAGAGTAAATAAAATCTACACACCTCTGGCCAGGCTCACCAAGAAAAGAGAGAGGACAAACAAGATAAGAAATGAAAGAGGAGAAATTTCAACCAAAAGCACAGAAATACAAAAAAAATAAACCTTAAGTGGAAATTATGAATAATTATATGCCAACAAACTGGAAAACCTAGAAAAAATGAACAAGTTCCTAGAAACATAGTACACCAAAATTGAATCAAGAAGAAATAGACAATTTGAACAAACCAATCACTGGAAATGAAATTGAATCTATTAAAAAACAAACAAAAACCTCCCTGCAAAAAAAAGTCCAAGACCTGATGGCTTCACTAGGGAATTCTACCAAACATACAAAGAAGAACTTATACCAATCCTTCTCAAACTCTTCCAAAAGATTGAAGAGGAAAGAGGGAACATACCCAAACTCATTCTATGAAGCCACCATCACCCTGATACCAAAACCAAAGTTACTACCAATAAAAAAATACATAAATAAATAACAAGCCAGTGTCCTTGATAAATATAGATGCACATTTTTTCATGAAATTATTAGCAAACTGATAAATTCTTAACAAAATTTTAGCAAACTGTTGCTAAAATATTAACACGTAAAAACATCATGTGCTACGATCAAGTTGGATTTATCCCAGGGACACAAGGATGGTTCAACATATGCAAATCAATCAATATGATACATCACATTAAAAAAGAAAGGACAAAAACCATATGATCATCTCAATTGATGCAGAAGCAGCATTTGATAAAATTCAACATCTATTTATGATTAAAAAAAATCTTACCAAAGTGGGTATAGAGGGAACATACCTCAAAATAATAAAAGATATTTATAACAAACCCACAGCCAACATAATACTCAACTGTGAAAAGTTGAAAGCCTTCCTCCTAAAATCTGGAACAAGACAAGGATGCCCACTGTCACCACTTCCATTCAACCTAGTATTGAAAGCTCCAGCCATAGCAAACAGATGAGAAAAATAAAAGGGATTCAAATTGGAAGGAAAGAGGTAAAACTGTCACTATATGCAGATGACATGATACTATATATAGAAAACCCTAAAGACCACACAAAAACTAGAGCTGATAAGCAAATTCAGCAAGTAGCAGGATACAAGATTAACATACAGAAATCTATTGCATTTCTTTACACTAAAAATTAAGTATCAGAAAAGGAAAGTAAAAAAAATCCCCTTTAAAATCACATCAAAAAATAAAATACTTAGGAACAAACCTGATGAAGGAGGTGAAAGACTTATACACAGAGAACTAAAAAACATTAAGGAAATTAAAGATGACTAAATTGAAAGGCCATGCTCTTGGATTAGAAGAATTAATATTGTTAAAATGACAATATGACCCAAAGCAATCTACAGATTTAATATAATTCCTATCAATTACCCAGAACATTCATCACAGTAGTAGAACAAGTAATCCTAAAATTTATATGAAACCACAGAAGACCCAGAATTGCCAAAGCAATGCTGAAGAAAAAGAACAAAGCTGGAGGCATAACCCTCCCAGACTTCAGACAATACTACAAAAGCTGCAGTGTGGTTTAGAGCGGGACTGCTGGATCATACAGTAATTCTATTTTTGTTTTCTTAAGGAATCTCTATACTGTCCTTCATAGTGGCTGCACCAAATTACATTCCCACCAACAGTGTAGTTGGACTCCTTTTTCTCCACAGAAGTGTATGTGTGTATAACTGAATCAATATGCTTTACACCAGAGACTAATACAACATTGTAAATTGACTACAATTCAATTAAAAAAAAAAGATGCACATTGGATAAAAAGTTACAAGTACCATAACTTTCCAAAGGGGGAGCCCCCAGGATGCTATGGGAATATACAGCAGTGTTTTACCCCAGTTTAGAGAGTGGAAGAAAGCTAATGTATCTATAAAATAATGGACAGGGGCTGAATACAAGGAGTTAATGGCAATGGGAGATGGGAGTGAAGTGAAGAATGTTCCAGGCAGAGAGAACAGCAGTTAAGAAACTGAGGGAAGGGAACTGTGACCACCACTTTTATTATTCTACATATTATGCCTAAAACAATGGTGGGTCCATAACAAGTGCCTGTGAGTGAACAAATGAATAAACAAGTGGATATAGATATCTGCATCCTGGGGTATTTCTCAACCACTGTGTTTCGTGAAGATAGTTTTAACTTGAAC
The DNA here is from genome assembly GCF_048564905.1 of Vicugna pacos. Lineage (NCBI taxonomy): Eukaryota > Metazoa > Chordata > Mammalia > Artiodactyla > Camelidae > Vicugna > Vicugna pacos. The sequence goes on from NC_133011.1 coordinate 12,655,981, forward strand.
TTGATGTGAGAACTATTTGTAAATGAGATCATCAATGAGGGTTAGTCCTCTAGTTATAATCAACATGGTTCTCAGAATGCTACTCAGTCCTTAATCCCATTTAATTGTTAGGTCATTGAACATATAGGAACCATGGCTTATAGTTCTTCTGTAGCCAGCAAAGCACCTAGCTCAGCACTAAGCACATTACAGGTGCCAAATACTCAGCCTTAACAGTGAATATCCCTTTCAAATATTCTCAGAAACATTGCTGTTATCAATATGAAAGATTCCTGAGTCCTAAAAGTTATGATCATAGTTTGCATATGGTTGAGTCAAAAAGATTTTAAACACGTGGTGTTCTTAGTACCTTTTTTTAATATCCTAGTTTTTTTAAGTTAATGTATCATTATATATATTTTTTTTAATTGAAGTATAGTCACAATGTGTTTTGAGTATCAGCTTCCCATCATTTTGCTTTGGGGTAGGGGACCATTTTCTTTAGTATGCTTCCTTTTCTGATCCATCCACAGTGTTCCCAAGAGACCTGCTATTTTCTAACTAATCCCGTTTTTCTGGCCCCAGCTGGTAGTGGTGTAAAGGGTGCAAACTCCCAAAATGGGTCAGTCTATACCCTTGCCTGTGAAGAGTTCTTATTTTTTGTTTTGTGTTTTCCTTGATACCAAAAAAGCAGTTCATCTCCAGTGACAGAAACTATTAGAAAAGAAGGCCAGTAGCTGTCAGCAGCTCTGTTTTCTGATATATGATGGAAACTGGATTGAGATGAGAGAGAAGAAAGTCAACAAAGCCCAGTGGGGCCAAGAATTGAAGAGAGAGTCCTGCAGGTTTTATGTTCCTGGTTCTGTTACAACTGAGGCTCAGCTGCATCTTTGCTCTTCCAAGAGAACCCATAGATTTTAGCTGTAGTTAGGTGGGTTCCTGCTACTTGAATCACTAATTAATACACTTAGTCAAGGACAAGGATAACAGAATCATAGAACCTTTAAGGAGTCTTTGAGGTTACCAAGGACAATCTCATAGCATTAAGAGAAATCCTATGAGATGGCTGCCCAACTTCTGCTTAGTGAGTAGCTAGAGAGAAACTCAGCGATGCAGCCCATTCCAGTCTCTAACAGACTCTGCTTTGTAACACCTAGCCTAAATCTCCCTTCTAGAATAGAACACTTCCTGGGCTTAGCTCTACTTTCTAGAAATCGTTAAAAGGGCTAATCTTCCCACACAATAGTCCTTCAGCTGTTTTAAGTTGGCTCTCGTACTTTCCCCAACTCTTGGAAAGCAGCACAGCAAGCTGGCTACAAGTAGCTGTTCTAGATAAGAACACTCAGATTCACGTTCCTCATTTACTAGCTACAGAACCTTAAACGAGCCACCTAATCTAAGTCTGCTTTATCACCCATAGAACAGAGAAGCGAGGATAACAATGGCGCCTACCTCACAAGGCTTTTGAGAGGATTAAATGAGATAACAGATATTAATTCTAGACATGTAAGTACTCAATAAACCTTAACCATTGCTGTGGTGATGGTGACTGTAATTACTACTACCACTATCTCTTCTTCTGTCTCCCAGTTACTTCTAATCCCTTCAACCATTTGTCATTTACTAGGAACCTGATCAACTTGCTTGTCCTTTATGTGTTGTCGCCAGAATGAAACACAGGACCCCAAATGGGTAGTGGCCCAAGAGGTGTATTATACGATAGCTTCTACATGCATAAACACAACCTATAATTCTGCTGCTTTTTTCTGCAGCCACCTGACACAGCTCTTCCAGACTGGGCTGGAGGTTGACCCAATCTCCCAGACCCTCCTTCACGTGAACAGTTTCCTCATCTTGTTTTTGTGCAATTTTGTTTTCAGCCAAGCACATATACAAGTTCACTCATGCTATTGTTTTCTTCTTTTTGGTTTCGTCAAATATTCCAGCCTGCTGAAGTCATCATGACTACCCTAACTCTATCATAAACTCTGAATTATTAAGACTCAAAGTTATCAGCTTTCACTGTCGGCTCTGTCACCTGCAAATCTGATAAAGGTGTTTCCTCTCCTTCATCCATGTCTTTGATAAAATGTTAACTGAAATAGGGTCAAGATCAAAGCATTGTAACACTCTACTGGTAACATTGGTTGACATCAATAGTTGTTGTTATGTAATACATTATAGTTTGTAAAATGACTTTAATATACATAATCTGTTAGTCCTTATGAAGTAAATAGTATTATCTTTATTTTGCAGATAAGAAAAGTATAGTTCAGAGATTTTAAATAACGTGACCAAAGTCCCCCGTCTGATAAGTGGCATGTTCAGATGTAAACCAGGGTCCTCTGACAATCTGGGTTGTTTAATCAACTGTAAAACCATTTCACCTTATGATCATCCACCATACATTTTTCCACTTGATCCTCAGAGAATCCATAGGGCCTTTTCTCAAATGACTTGCTGAAATATCGATTTGCCACCTTTATTTTTTTCCTCCTACTGCAATCTAAGCGCTAACAAAGCACAGAGGTTTGAGGGGTGAGATGTGAGGGAGGAAGGAGTTGCTGGTTATAACAACACCTACTTCTCTGAGTCATTACTAAGATTTGACTAGAACATGAATATGGGCTTGGCATAAAATGGGTACTTACCAATGGCCGGTCTTTTCCTTATCATGGGCACCTATTCCTTAGGTTTTGTTGTTCTGCCATTTCCAGTTGAAGACTCTCCTCTCAGCTACGGATAAGAGAAACAACAGATAATCAGAAAGTGTTTTAACATTTCTTTCACCATGACCCCTGAGCAGTGGGTCTGCCTCTTCCTTTGACAACTCTTTGACCCCAAAAGACCTATAAGAGCCATTTTTATTACCTTTGGTACTTTTCTAGCCTCACTGTATTCTAACGTTCAGCGTCCTGCCACTCGTCCCATAGGTACATGCCAAGCTGCCCTCACTTATGGGCCCCCGCCTCCTTTTCTCATCGGAGCTCATCAGTGGAGCCTCTTTGGAATTAGACTGTTTTTATTAATGTGTTACATAATTTGTTTTGTTTGCCTTTCCCTTTTTTCTTGTTGGAATACCAGAATGATTCATTTTCCCTAGATTTGTGCATGCCTTTTTGGCCATTACTACTCCTGCCGGGGAATCATCCTTATAGCCTCTGAATTTTTCAGTATACTGCTCAAAGTTTTAACATAATTGGCAACTGCTATGCCTTTTAGAGCGTTTATAGATTTTCCCTCCCTGGGCAAACACCTGGAATGGCCTAACATGTAATACTTCAAAGGGGCTTAATTTAAGTTTGTTTCTGTCTTTCTAAGGCTGGGTACAAGGGCTTCGAGCCCTATCCCTCTCTGATCTGTAGCAGGGCTACTGACCAGGTCTTATCCCACTTTAAATTAGTCTCTTGACATATTTTAGCAATACTCTTCTTTAAGTATGATTCACTTTCTCAGTTTTTCCAGTTGATTGTGGCCTCCAGGGTGAATGTAGTTTCAACACCTTAAACCAGAACAGGGGATAATTTCCTTAAAGGAGGGTTTTAACCACTTCAGAGGCTTTTTGTCCGGGTGGGATGTTCGTCCACCCATCCTGAAGAAGTGTCCATGTCTGGGGCATTGAGTAAAGTATATTTGCCAGTCCTCAGTAGGGCATATTCCCTTATGCTGAGTCCCCATCTGGGCAGGTCAGACAGCAATCTTTGGGTTGCTTTTAGACCTAGAGCTTGAATTAATACCAAGGCATATGCTTTGTCTTTCATGGACATGTAATTTGAAAGGTTTCTTTAATGTGTTAATCCCAAAGCTGAGGCTGAGACTCTGTTTTTATTGTTTCAAAAGCTGTTTGGCACTTTTTAGTCCAAGTAAGAGGCTCAAGATCATGTTCCTTTATTTTCATTGAAGTATAGTTGATTTACAATGTTTTGTTAATTTCTGGTGTACAGCATAGTGATTCAGTTGTACATATATATTCCTTTTCATATTTCTTTTCTTTGTAGGACATTACACGGTATTGAATACAGTTCCTTGTGCTATACAGTAGGGCCTTGTTTACTTTATATATAGTAGTGTGTATCTGCATAGCCCCAACTCCCAGTTTACTTCTCCCTATCTTCTTCCCCTGCTGGCAACCATAAGTTTGTTTTCTATGTCTGTGAGCCTCTGTTTTATAAATAAGTTCATTCGTGTCTTTTTTCTAGATGCCACAAATAAGAGATATCATATGGTATTTTTCTGTCTCATTTACTTCATTTTGACAACCTCCAGGTCCATCCATGTTACTGCAAATGGCATTATTTTGTTCTTTTTTATGCCTGAGTAGTATCCATTGTATAAATATACCACATCTTTATCCAGTCATCTGCTGATGGACATTTAGGTTGCTTCCATGTCTTGGCTATTGTAAACAGATCATGTCTTAAAAACCTCATAGCACAGGGAACTATATTCAGTATCTTGTAGTAACTTATAATGAAAAAGAATATGGAAAAGGAATATATATACATAAGTATGACTGAAACATGCTGTATACCAGAAATGGACACAACATTTCAATTTAAAAGAAAATGGAGAAAAAAAGAAAACTTTATGGAGGTGCTTGACTATGAGCTCACAGTTCAGGATCCAAATCCAATAGAACCCTGCCATTCCCAGAAACCCCTTCAGGTGTCTGAAGGTCTTAGGTGTTCAAGCCTGCAGCTGCCCATTTTCTGTCAGGCAAAAGATCCCACTGTCCTTGGGAGAGGGCAAAGCCCACACACCTGATCTGCTGCTTACATATCTGGGCCCTTTTCTGGGAGACAACTGGCCACATGGTTCAGGGTTCTGATGGTATTTTGTAGACATTTACCCTATGTAGGGCTTGCTATGAGCAAATCACCTACGTATTGGAGTAAAAGTCCTTCATCCAATATTAAGTTTGTAAAGTCCCTAGCCAGCATTTCCCCAACCAGGTAGAAGAACGCTTAAATCCTTGAGGAGGACTGTCCAACAATACTGTTGGACTACTGTGTTTCTGGGTCCTGCCATTCAAAAGAAAATAGCTGCTGTGATTCTTCTGCAATAGGAATACAAAAAAAAAAAAAGCATCTTTCAAATCCACAACTGAGAACCTGCCGTATTCTCCCAAATAGTTGTGAGCAGAGTGTATAGATTAGGCACTATGGGGTGCAAGTCTTGGCCTGCCTCAATATCCCTCAGGGCTTACACAAAGCAATACACTGAGTGTGGCTGGCTGTTTTGGAGAAGAGGGGTGTTGTATGGAGAACTGCTGGGTTTAATCAGTCCTGTTTTCACAGTTTGAGTTGGCTAAATTCCCTCTTGGGCTTCTTGCCTCAGGATGCTGTTCTAGATTAGGTGTCCCAGCATTCCTTTTTAATGGGATCCGTCCTGCCCGTGCATATTTGCCCTTCCATGGGGGGACCGTCAGCCCACACTTCTGGTCTTACCTTTTCATAGACCTTCGAGGGGGAAGAGCTCGTCTCCTTTTCTGGAGTTTCCATGAGCATCGTCTGGGGGCTTAAAGCATGTTCTGTTGGGACTCTGACGTCAAGCTGTTCTGGTGAAAAAGTTACTTGAGCATTTAATTTACAAAGGAGATCTTGGCCCAAAAGCAGGACTGGAGACTCTGACATATCTAAGAAACTAGGTTCCAGGGTGAAGTCTGTCAGAAAGTTAATCAGCTCATTCCCTACTGTCAATTTTATCAGGTGCTTCTGTGGGGAAATTGGAATTGGGCACCTCAAGTCCACGGGAGCCTCTGGGGATCTTCATTCAGAGTGTTCCTCTCTCTCTACCACACGAGAGGCTCCCATCTTTCTTTTATTATTTTCCTTCTTATGTTTTAGCCCAGGGTAACCTGCTTTCCCATGCCCTTCCTGCTTACGATAGGCGCATTGTTCCTTCCCCATTGTGGCTTACCTCCCTTCAGCAATCGCCTTCCGGGAATCCAGTGCCACTGCCGGAGAAGTCCTGTTTCATTTTCTATTTTCTTTCATCATTCGCTGTCGTTGAACACTTTAAAACCAACCACCTACCAACTGATAAGGATTCAATCCAAAGGCACCAACTAATTTTTGCAACTTTCTCCTGATATGTGAGGCACCCCCCCCCACCAAAAAAGGTCTAACTTACCATTCTAATAGTTTCAGGGACCTTAGAATCCGTGTTAGTATAACATCTATAGGCCTGATAAATCCTTTACAAAATTCAGAGGGATTTTTTCTTTAATTGAAGTATTTGCTGAATTTCTTAAATTTTATTCAAACTCTTTTGCTTTGGTTCCCCTTTCAAAGCCCTGCCAAGATTCACAAGTAAGTACTGTTCTAATAAGGGCATTCCTCCCTCCATGGGGTCTTGATTTGGTTCAGCTGTGGGTGCTGCCAAGTGGGCTTCAGGTGTAGAGGATCCTCTCTATAAGGAGGACTGTGATCTTTCCAGTTAAACACGTCTGAGAAACACAGCTGGCTGGTTGTTCGCATTTAGCCCCTACACGCATCGTGATGAAAACTGCCCTGCCCCAGGAGTGGCTCCTGGGCCAAATTAGGTGCCCTGTCGTGTCTTAGATGGCATTATCAGACCAGGTCCTCGTGCCCCAGGAACTAACACAGGATTTTCTAACTGATCCCTATAAGGAGGGGAAATTCTGAGCCCCGGTGTCAGGAACTGGGGCTGGATGGGAGCAGGAGGTGGTGGAAGGGGTGGATATATTGGCCTCATGGCCAGAGTGGCTGGGACAGCTAGCTCAGCTGGAGTTAAGGCTTGAAGCAACATAGCCTCACTCTCGTTCCTTTCCTTTTATTTTCTCTGATATAACAGCACAAACACTTGCACATAAAGGATTTCATCATTCTTCCCTGTTTCTTCACAGAATAGCTACAGAGCCATTTGAAAGCCACCGTAAAACCATAAATAGCAATTGATCATCTCTAACCAGTAAAAGAATGCCTTTTTGCCTTGGCATCAACCAACCGCACTGAATTCCGTGATGAGGCTTTCGGTAATTTTAGGAACCAAGTGGACTCTTCCCCTTCGCCCTGGGAATGTTCCCCTCTTGGATAAGAACAGACAGGTTTCTGTTTGTTTGTTTCCGTTCCTTTCCTCCATGTGAATCAGTAACATTTAAAATATCTGATTTGGCTGTAAATGGAGAAACAGTACCAAAACAAAATGAAAGAAAAAATGCAAAGGGAACACAGAAAACCCTAAATAAACCCCCAAGCTTGGTCTTGGAGTTATACGTTTAACAACAACCCAGGAGACCACCAATGACGTAATTAACACAGCAAAGGTGGGAGTACGTGGTGCACGGGGTCCCAGGAAAGCCCTGCCTAAACCCCTACGGAGCCCCTAATAGGTGCTGCGGCCACACCATGTCGCAGTAAAATACCGTCTTCGTGTCAGTCCTGGGCTCCTAGCTGTAACAGACTACTCATCCAACGTGTGCTTCAGAGGACTCTGTTAAGGAATAGCGGAAACATTCTCTACTTTTTAAAGACAGAAATACAAAACACAAACGGCGCATACAAATGCCAGCATCTGAGGAAACGAACCGGTTCATAAATCAGGTAGAAGTCCAGAAACTAATTCCTCTTTCCAACAGGGTATGCCACTCAAATACAAAACAAATTGGCTTATTCTGGAGGAAAAAGCCCCAGAGAGGAAATAACGTTTCTGGCTGTACACACCAGAGTGACTTACTTACTGTACTGAGCTCATCTGGTCCCTGACGGTTGACTTCTCTGCTCCAACTGCCAAGCGCTGGGGCAGCAGGTGCCGCTTCAGAGAATTCTGAAGGGCAGATCCTCAGGACACGTGGTCCCGGTAGCTGCTAGGGCCTTACCTGAAAATTCCCCAGTTGGGGCCAGGTGTCGCCGAGAAACAAGGCTCCTAACTGGCTTTACCAAAATTTGTTAAAGAGTACTAAACGTGTTCTACTTGCCACAAGGCAGGCCAGCAAACGAGTTGTTGGGGCAAGAAATAGCTACTTTATTTGGAAAGCCAGCTCACCAAGACACCGGCGGACTAGTATCCCAGGGAACCATCTTGCCTGAGTTGGAATTCAGGCTTCTTTTATACTAAAAGGGGCGGGAGTAAAGTCAAACACTTCCTGCTTCTGGTCAGGCTCCAGAGGGGAGGGGATGTGTTAATTTCTTCTTGCCTGAAGTCATTCACAGGTGGGCCCGGTCAGGATGTTTCCCGTGAGCTAAACAAAGATATTTTAACTTAACACTCATTACCTGGGAGGCTGGGTTTCCAGAGATGGGCCATTATGTATGATTTAAGCTTATAGGCAACACCCCTTTAGTGATTAACTTGGAGAAAAAGCAATGGAATACAAAGGTTAAAAGTAAAAGAAACAGATCCAATCTGGAGTCAGATTTGTTCTCCCCCATTTCACCTTCTTTCTTCACTATCATAACTATAAAATGAAATGGTGACTTACTCCCAAGAGTGTAAATGACTAACTTCTATGTAACAAACAAGTTTGGGTTTTTGTTTGTTTGTTTTAGAATTATACTCTACTCGCTGGTTTCTGGTTCTGCCACTTAGTGTTCAGCCTTGACAATATGATGTATATTCTCTGAGTCTCACTACCCACAGCTGCAAAATAGGAATTCCTCGAGTTGTCATAAGTATTAAATAAGATAATGTATGTAGAACACAGAGCACTATGAGGGTATAAAATAAGCTCACAAATGCCAACTATTATGAGAAAACAACTGATTAGAATATCTTGAAAATGATTTACCCTTTGCTAATCTGTCTCCTCAAAGGTACAAGCTCTCCTAAGGAAACAAATAGTTTTGTCTGGACTTTCAGGGCCAAGCTGGGGAACCAACTGCTGGATTTGAAGGTAGTTCTGCTGAGCTCCCTAGTAGCCGACCTTGTCTAGCACCCCCAGTGGTGGGGAGGGTAATAGCTCAGTGGTAGAGTGCATGCTTTGCATGCACGAGGTCCTGGGTTCTATCCCTAGTACCTCAAAAAAAATTTTTAAATACTGTATGATACCATTTATATATGGAATCAAAAAAAAAAAAGACACAGGCGAACTTACTTACAAAACAGAGACAGGCTCAAAGACATAGAAAACAAACTTATGGTTATCGGGGTTGGGGGGGCAGGGGTGGAGAGGGATAAATTGCGAGTTCAAGATTTGCAGATACTATTATATATAAAGCAGATAAACAACAAGTTCCTACTGTCTAGCACAGGGACTTGTCTTCAATATCTTGTAATGGCCTATAATGAAAAAGAATACAAAAAAGAATATATGTACGCATATATGTAAATGAATCACTATGCTGTACACCAGAAATCAACACAACATTGTAAATCAACTATACTTCCATAAAAACAGAAAGGACCCCCAATGGATTCAGCAGTCCACTGCCAGGGCTGCATAAAAGGAAGACCCCAGTGAGGAATCTCAAGCAGTCAGGCAGCTCAGGGCCTTCTCAGAGGGAGCAGCTGGGCAGGCAGAGCTGGGCAGTCATCCAAAAGCTAGGACTCTGAAAACGCCCTAGGAGAGTTCATCCATATGGGCTGGCTCTGTGTGTCCCGGAGCGTCGGTAGTGGGAGGGGAAGTCCCAACCCCTGGAAGATAACTCAAGATGGGAGCAGGGCGACCTCAGAATCCTCGGAGGCAGACCCTTGTGTTCCTGATCACTCAGCTTCCCCAGGTGTTTCCTAAGCAAGAAGTAGGCCAGGCTCTTTCCTGGGTCTCACCTCCAGCATCTGGGCTCCCCTCTGTCATAGGTCTGGCTGGTGGGCTGCAGGGACAACAGGCTTCATGGGTGCCCACCCAAGGACAGCAGGGTCCTTGCAGAGTCCAGTGGGGCCCTGATGGCATGCTGGGGTACCCAGACCCTGACCCACTGATGACTCGGACCCTATCTGGGAGAGGTGAACGGAAGGGTAGCAAGAAACTATTAGGCAATCATAAGCTTTTCTGAGCAAATTTCAAGCTCTTGCTGCAGAAATACTGGAACTTGTGGGAAAGGACAGCTGTTGCCTAGTTCATTCTTGATTTATTATAGCCAAGAACTTTGTGTGCTAATAGCCATGAAGCTTATATAAGTTGCTTGTGGCATAATAAACAAAACTAACCAAACAAAACTCAAAACGGCCCCAAAAGCCGCCAATGCTTTGGTGGTATGGGAGAGTGGAGTGGAGCAGATAGGGGATTGACTGATCCTGAATATTCCGAGTTCTGAATGAGCACTCAATGTTGACCATCTAGTCAACTTTTAGGTGCAAACTTGGTGCCTCAAGACCGTTAGAGAAATAATCCCAAACTCACAAAAACAAAAATCTAGTTCTGCAGGAGGAGCAAAGGGCACCCATCAGGTGGAGAACTACAGGTATACCCCACTATACACCACTCCACTATTAGGAAGGACCTAAATTAGGACTGTTTTCCTAACTGAAAGAAATCCGAAGAAGATTTTCACTCTTATGAAAAAAGGCGAAAGCAGAAACAGTGTTCAGCATCTGTTCTGCAGTGAGCCCTTACAGAGCAAAAGTGGCACCGCCAAGCTCCTTCCCCAGGAGCTACACTCAGCATCTCAGAATCAAGCCACCATAGCTTTGAACTGTGTCTGTGAGCATCTTCCTTTATCTCAATTTATTTTGTGCACCCATTAGCAAGATGTGTCCTAAGGTAATTGCTTCTTTGCTTTAAGTCATTTCAGCTTATGAAGGTTCCACAGGAATGCTCTACTCTGTGATAGCAAGAGAAATCTGTATCTTTGAAACTTTCCTGGAAGTCCTGCCCAAGACTTCTAGTCTTACAGAGGAAGTGTTCAATATTTAACCGTTAAGCATTATGTTATCTGTAGGACTATTACAGATGCTTCTTATCATATTGAGGAAATTCCCTTTTATTCTTAATTTGCTAAAAGCTTTTGTCATAAAGTGGGGTTAACTATTTATAACAACCAAGACATGGAAGCAACCTAAGTGTCCATCAACAGATGACCAGATAAAGAAGATGTGGAATATATACACAATGGAATACTACAAAGCCATAAAAAAGAATGAAATAATGCCATCTGCAGCAACATGGGTAGACCTGGAGGTGATTATATCAAGTGAAGTAAGTCAGAAAGAGAAAGACAAATACCATATGGTATCACTTATATGTGGACTCTAAAAAAAAGACACAAATTAACTTATTAACAAAACAGAAACAGACTCAGTGTTTTGGAGTATTTTTCCTCCTCTTGCAGAACTTAAAGGTGTCATTCCATTGTCTTCTGGCCTCCATTATTTGTGATAAGTCACTCATTATTCATACTTTTTTCCCCTTTTAAAAAAATATATATTTTGTACATATATATATTTATTGACTTATAGTCAGTTTACAATGTTGTTCCAATTTCAATAATGCTTCAGTCATACATGAACATACATATATTCATTCTTATATTCTTATTTTTTTAACATTCTTATATTCTTTTTCACCACAAGTTACTACAAGTTACTTCATCTTTGGTTTTCAGCAGTTTGATTACACTGTACCTGGGTGTGTGTCTCTCTGTATTTAAATTACTATTAAGTGATTGGTGGAGTCTTTTAGTCCTGTCAGACTTGTTAGGGCAGGTCTATTTCAGTTTTGAACCCAGTCTTAGAGCATGGCTCTCATTCAAAAGGCACAGTCTTTCTGGAGTAACACTGAACATGTGAAGTATTCTGCAAGGTGTTTCCACTCTAGCTGGTCTAAAATTCCAACATCTCCCAGCATCATCTTTCAGCTAAAAGCCTCAAAATACTTGATCTCTAAAGTCTAGCCTTTTCCTACATTGTCTGGTCTTCAGCCAAGGAATTGAGGTGAATTATCATGCCGACTTTTGAGGTCACCTCTTGGTACAGCTCCCTTTTCTCAGGTACTCTGTCCAAAACTTCCAGCTGCTTCACCAGCCCAGAACTCATCTCCCTGACTCCCTAGCTCAGCAGGATGATAACTCTGCTTGGTTTGCACCTCCTTATGCTGAGCCAGGAAAGTGTCCCCAGATAGAAAGCTAGAATGCCCCTGGGCTGACTTCCTGAGTTTCCTCCTTTCAAGTTCACAGTCCTACACTGAGTGTTGTTTCATACCTGAAAATAGTGGCTTCATATATCTTGTTCACTTTTATCATTGTTTTTGGAAGGAAGGTAAGTCCCGCACTTACTTTTATGGCTAGAAGCCGAAATCTTCTGACAAAAAAGTTATTTATTTATTTTATTAGTAGTCCTACTAACTAGTAACACAATAACATCAACTCTTGTGTGTTTTATAAAAAATAAATGTTTAAAATATTTTAATTTTTAAATTAAAAACATATAAAGAATTATATTACCAGGTTGAACCTTTCTCTTAAATCCTCCTAGTACCTCCAAAGGCAACTACTTTCCTGTATTTATACTTATTACTTTTACATATGTCTTTATAATTTTCCTATTTATGAACATATCCTCAAACAGGAGAATGGATAAGTGACTGGAATACTTAAACACTGGAACAGAGGTGCTTTAGAGAGAGCATAGAAGTTGTATTAGAGAGAAAGATTCTAGACACAGGAAGATGAGTTAGAAGGTTGTTGAAATGGTCTGTGTGAATGTTGGCGAGGCGGAGGTTAGGGCAAGAGAAACAGATAAGGAGAATCAAAGGCCATTTATATAAGACAGGAACAATATATTTAATTTGATTTATAGCTTGAATTTTAAGCATATTTATGGGTATTATTTAAATATCTAGAAATACAGTTTTCCAAAATATGTCCTGTTAGACATTAAAGGAGTTTCAGCTATGTGCCAGGCACTGTGCTGAGCTCTGTGGTTATGATATTGAGCCCAACCCTGCCCCCTACCCCCAGTTTCTATTTATATGGATCTTTTTACTCTAACCAAAGTCCATTCTAAAGAGACAAATCCACACAGCCATTTTTCAGCCTGATATTCAGCGAGTATGCACGGCTACAGCCATATCAGATGTGTTGGGTCAGTGCCCATTCTAACTGGTTGGCACCCCATTCTAACAGATTGATTCTTCATTCTGATGAGCTGATGTCTGTGTGGTTAAGTATTTGACTTTCACCAAAAATGACCACTAATGTGGCACCAAAAGGTAAGTTAGACCCATCATACTCTTTCTTTCAAAAGAAAGACGTTGAAATAATTAGCCCTGCAACCCCAAACTGTGGAGCATAAGAAACATGATTAAACAGAGGACATTAACTGATAGTAGGGGAAAAAAAACCCAAACATACAAGGCTGTAATTGCATCACAATCATGATGCAGAATTATAGCTCTGTGAGGATGCTTGGACCAGTCTTGAATTCAGAACCATCCATCAGCTAGACTATGCGAGGCCCCATCCTATTGAAGATCACCTCTTCTTAGATATCCAAGAGATTTCCTTATTCACCACACCTGATTCCTCACATTAACCTCCCTCACCCTTATTTAAGCTACTTTGAATAAGTCTATTTAACCCAAGACAAGCTAAAACTGTAACATAACGTATAATTCAGAGTATTTGTTAAGCTGTAACATTAATATTTTCATCAAAAATGTTCGTACCAATACTTGCATTAAACACACACATACAACAAAAAACGGCATCAATGCAGAAATAGGCCTAATTTACTAAGAACAGATTTGCAGTCTAAAACCCAGTGACATCTCCTGGCCATCCTGGGTATTGACATCTACTCAATTCTCTTGACTTTAGGTCTTAACAAACAATAGAGAGCGTGCTTCTCAAACGTGAGTGCCTATCAGAATTACCAAGAAGACCTTGTTGAAATGCAAGTATCTAGGCCCCATTGCCAGAGTTCCTGATTTGGTACGTCTGAGAAAGGGCTCAAGAACTTGCCTTTCCAACAAGTGTCCAGGTGCTGCTGGTGCCAGTGATCTGGGGACTACACTTTAAGAACCACTGATATGGAGAATTCTCAGAGCAAGTTCATGTTTGTCTCTATTAATGTTTCCCATCTCTAGGGAGTCATCAGCTCTGTGGTCACTCATTACTTTGTAACACCATATCATCTGTATCTCCAGAGTTAGATGGGTGTACTGGGAAGCTGATATCCAAAAGCAGGGAGCAGACTATAAAGGAGCCATTTCAGTAATAATTTTTTTTTCCCCTGGAAAAAAAAAATGACAGCAGGGAGATTTGAGAGTTTCCAGTTACTTCTCCAGTACTTGCTATGCTATAAATAAACAACCTTAAGTATACAGTTGGGGCCTGAGAGTATTTCTTTAATAAACTATACTGGGAGAAGCTAATGATGGTGAGCGACAGATGCTTCCAATATTTAGGTGGTTTTCACCAGCAGTACATCTCTAATTCACATAAAATGAAATCTCATAACCCAACGATGGCGGCCCATTTTTTATACGATGCAAAACCAAAAAACAGTAACACTAATTATTGCCTAGACTTGATACAGCTTTCTGTTTTGTCTACTTGTGAAATTCCCACATGAATTCACTTTACTTAGTCACACAACTTTTCTGTGAATTGAGGCCATGTCCTGGTGCTTCTTCCCTCAACTAATGTTTATGGAAAAACAACAAAAGTTAGGAACTGTGCTCTGCTGGGGAGACCAAAGGTGTTCAGGATAATGGTGACTTCAAGGAGAAAGCTTACTGTAGGGGAAAAGAGACTTTTGCAGAAATTACTGTGACAGTAAGAAGTAGAGCAGAGCAAGCACCCAAAGGCTCAGAAGAGAGTGGGGTCACTTTTGGTTGGCATGATCAGAGAAGGTCCTATGAAGAAAATGGCATCCCAGCAGGATTTCAAAAGTGGACTTGGGTTTTGACAGGCATGTGGGAAGAAAAGCAAGGACAGGGAATCAATTCTAAGCACAATGGCAAACTAGCTCAGCATATATTCCATGAATAGTGAATTCCATAGTTTATTGCTCACCTAAGGTCCATGCAAAGGAGTAATGGGGGAAGAGACGAGAGGTGGGAAAAAAGAGAGCCTAAATGCCAGGTCAAGGATTGAGAGTTATTCAGTAGACAATGGGGACACACTGAAGTTTTTGAGCAAAGGAACTGTATGAACTAGATATTTATCTTCATCACATTCATGAACGGCCAATGACAAAAGAAGAAGTGTTGATCATAAAGTGAAGAGAATGGAAGCAGTGAGATGACTCAAGAGGTGTACCAGTCTAGGGCTGACCCAGGAGCATACTAGTCAAGGCTAAACCCAGGGGGCACTCATGGGAACAGCAAAGCAGGGTGAAAACAAAGCAGGGACAAAATGTGGTAACTGATTATACAAAGTTTAGGTTTTGAGAAGAGTATAGGTGCCATTAACCAAAATAGAAAAGTCAGGGGGAGTGGTATGTTTGAGTTGTGGAAGAAAATGATGAATATAATAAGTACAGATACATTGTGCTTCTAAATAAAGCCAGATAGAAATCTCGAAGGCAGCTGGAGAAGCAGAGATTGAGCTGTCGTATCAGTCAGGATAGGCCAGGTTATGTGGCCATAACAAGCAGCACTAAAATCCCAGCGGCTTGAAACAGTGGTGCTTATTTATGACTCATACTCCATGGCCGTCACAATTCAGCAAGGAACTTCTGTTCATCCTAATAACTCAGGGATGCAGTTTCATGGAGGCTGCATCTTGATGTATTCTCAGTAATCATGGAGACTGGGTGAAGGGAACACGGCCAACCAAGCACCAGTCCATAAAACTGCTGCCTGCAAGGGACATGTGCCTTTTTTCCCTCACATTTCATTGGCAAAAGCAAGTCATATAATCATCCCTGAGCTCAGGAGAATGCAGTAAGATAATTCTGCATGTGCCTAGGGCAAAAGAACTGCCATTTGTGAACTGCTGTTCTGACTCTCATGTGTATCACCCAAGATGAGGAATGAGCAACAGATAAAATGATGGACAGAGGAGAATGAAAAAGCAAAGCTGTAAGGACAGAACTTTAAGGAACCCGTAGGAAGACTGTATACTTAAGGAGGCAAAATAAATACACATAGAAAAGCAAAGTTTAGGGGGTCACAACCATGAGAAACATCTCAGGAAGTTTCCTCAGCACCAAACCTGGAGATAAGTCAAAGAAACTGAGGCCAAGGAAATGCCACTGAGTCTGACCTTGAAGGAGACAGAGTTGACCTTCAAGTGACCTGCTTTAAGGAGGTGATGGGGCCAGATATGAAGTCAGACTGAGGGAAGAGTGATCAAAAATGAAGACAGAACACTGGATGTGGAAATAAGGAAGGGAAATAAGATGGTTGCTTGAGGTGGCAGCAAAATCAAAGCTGCTCTGCTAAATGAAATCTGACAGGTTTTCATTTGTTCATTCAGCAAATGTTTATTGAACGTTCACTCTTGCCAAACACTGGTTTAGGAACTGGGGAGAGAGTGAGCAAGATTAGGTTTTCTGTTCCCATGCAGCTTATCTTCTCAGAGAGACAGACGTACAATAAACAAGGAAGCAAGGGAATGAATGAGTGAAAGAGATGATTTCCAATTATATTTAGTTCTGCTTAAACTAAATAAATTATATTTAGCTCTTCCTTTCCTACTGAAAGGAAGTCATGGCGGGGGTGGGGTGGGGGTGAGGGTGGTGAAGGGTATATCCTAGACCAGTCAAGTCTGGCTTCTCAGGAGGGGGTGACATATAAGTTGATTCTCAAAGGACAATAAATATTGGCCAAGCAGGGATTGGAGCTGGAGTGTTTCATGGCAAGCAGAATCTCTGAAGAGAAGATTAGGTTCTCATAAAAATTAGGGATTAGAAGAAACACTTTTAGTGGCTGGGTGTGCGTGTGTGTGTGAGTAAATATCTACAGCAAATGAAGGTCTAGAAGGCATCTGTTCCTCAGTGCACAGGATTCATTCGTGGAGAAGCATACACGTTCTCCTTCAGGTAGCTCGCCCCAGAACCAGCCTCAGTGCTTGGGGAAAACTGCCGCAGGGCAGAGATCCGCTGAGGTGGATTCTTTCTCGGTGTTTCATGTTGTGCAGGCTGGCTCTTTTTAAAGTTTTTGAACCAGTTTTTACTGGCTTCCCATGAAATGCCTTTTATCCTTGGCATTTTCTCTGGTTTCAGATTTGCAGAATGTAGTCAAACATTTGTATGAGGTCAGCCTTCCCCACATGTGACTGTGGGCACAGGGCAGATTTTCCGAGGCCTGCTCCTCTGCTCATGCAGGGGTTTTTGTTTCTTGATTTTTTTTTTTTTAAAGATAAGCTTATACAAATCTCTGCAGAATTCTATGACCAGCCCCAATGGCCTTAGAGAGTAGTCATCATGGCCATTCTGGTCTGAATTAAATTAAATCACCACTGGGAAGAAGTACATATATATTTTTAATCTGGCGTATGCCAGTGTGGTGGGATCATCTGCTTTCAGATTATTTTGTGTTAGCTCATTTCTGTTTATTTATAATACTGGTTTACTGTCCCCACTGCCCTCCCCAGCTAAAACATAAGCTCCAAGAGGGCTGGAATACACCTATTTTGTGCACTGGTGTTTCCCCAGTTCCTAGATAGTGCCTGACACAGGGGAGGTGCTAAGTGCTGAATGAATTCATGTTTCTTCCGTTCATTGTGGGACCCTGCGGAAAGAACAAGGCTTTTCTTGGGCTGGTGCTGGAAGGTGGCCAAGTTCCTGTGTGAGCTATGAATGCTGGTCTGAGGACTTAAGACTTGGCTCTGTCCAGCTGAAAAGCCCTACTCCTCACATCCAGAGAAAAGCCCGCACTGAGAGAAGCAGGGACAGAGGTGTGGACACAGGGTTGTGGGAACAGAGATTAGACCGTCCCTGAGTCTTTGAGCACCAGGGACAGAGGGGTGTGTCTTGCAGGATGTCAAGGAGGAGGAGGAGCCTCTACTGCATTCTGCTTCTGATTTACACCAATTCACAACTTCCAAAAAATATCTTAGAGGCCAAAATAGGATGATAAGGTGAGGAACGTGACCACATCCCACATGTACTTTTTCCGTACATTCTACCTGTGGGGCAGAGCATAAATGCTTTCCAGGCTTTCTGTCACCTAGGTCTCCAAACCACCCCCGAGGCAGGGATGAGTACAACTCCACTTTATAGACAGGTGACTGCAGTTCAGAGGATGGTTTAATCTGGAGTTGGATGTGACTAGGGTGGCCTGGAGAGGAAAGGCTAGGGCCACTGCTGTCAAGGACCCACAGAAGGTTTATAAGCAAGCTCTCAGAGCTGTGGAGACTCAGCCAGCAGACAGGCTGTCCCTGATCACGAAGGCGAAAGGCAGGGGGCGTGGCTTAGAGACTGAGGAGGAGCAGGTGAGCTTGACTGAGGCCTTGGATCCCCCACTTGGTGTTTCACACAGTAGCTTTGTTTTAATACGCCGGCAATTTGGGGAAATCTTGGTTGAGGAGGTTTCAGAAGACAACTTCTGCTTTCAGTACATGTGTCGGCAGAGGGAAGCTGGCTCCTAGCAGAGCTCAGCCAGGGCAGCAGGCACGGGTCGGAGAGTCCCAGCCCTCTGCACAGCCAGGGCTAGATCACGACCCCCATTCAGCCCCATATTTCCAATAAGAGAGAAGGAAAACAGAAGAGAGTACGTGATTGCCAAAAGCTGCTCCGCTAAATCTAACTTAAAACAGAAAACTCAGAATGGTCATTTTGGAAACAAGACTCTTTCCCTGCAGAGCAGGGTGGGCTTAAAAGCACACTTCAACATTTTTCACAGAATTAGAACAAACAATCCTAAAATGTAAACGGAATCACAAAAGACTCAGAATTGCCAAAGCAATATTGAAGAAAAAGAATGAAGCTGGAGGAATAACCCTCCCAGACTTCAGACAATACTACAGAGCTACAGTAATCACAACAGCATGGTATTGGCATAAAAACAGACATATGGCTCAATGGAGCAGAACAGAGAGCCCAGAAGTAAACCCACAGACCTATGGTCGATTAATCTTCCACAAAGGAGGCAAGAATAAACAATGGAGAAAAGACAGTCTCTTCGGCAAGTGGTGCTGGGAAAACTGGATAGGAGCATGTAAATCAATGAAGTTAGGACACTCCCTCACTCCATACACAAAAATAAACTCAAAATGGCTTAAAGACTTAAATATAAGACAAGACACGATAAATCTCCTAGAAGAAAACATAGGCAAAACATTCTTTGACATAAATTTCAGCAATGTTCTAGCACAGTCTACCCAGGCAATAGAAACAAGAGCGAAAATAAACAAATGGGACCTAATTAAACTTATAAGCTTTTACACATCAAAGGAAACCATAAGCAAAACAAAATGACAACCTACAGAATGGGAGAAAATATTTTGAAATTATACGACTGACAAAGGCTTAATTTCCAGAGTATATAAACAGCTCATATAACTTAATAACAAAACAAACAACCTAATCCAAAAATGGGCAGAAGACCTAAACAAGCAATTCTCCAACGAAGACATACAAATGGCCAATAGGCACATGAAAAAACGCTCAATATCACTAACTATCAAAGAAATGCAAATCAAAACTATAATGAGATATCACCTCACACCAGTCAGAATGGCCATTATTCAAAAGTCCATGAATGATAAATGCTGGAGAGGGTGAGGAGAAAAGGGACCCCTCTCACACTGCTGGTGGGAATGCAGTTTGGTACAGCCATTACGAAAAACAGTATGGAGATGCCTCAAAAAACCAAAAATAGACTTACCAAATGATCCAGCAATCCCACTTCTGGGTATATATCTGGAGGGCACTCTAATTTGAAAAGATAACATGTACCCCAATGTTCATAGCAGCATTATATACAATAGCCAAGACATGGAAGCAACCTAAATGTTCATCGACAGATGACTGGATAAAGAAGCCGTGGTATATTTATACAATGGAATACTACTCAGCCACAAAAAATAAAATTATGCCATTTGAAGTAACATGGATGGACCTAGAGATCATCATTCTAAGTGAAGTAAGCCAGAAAGAGAAAGACAAATACCATATAATATCACTTGTATGTGGAATCTAAAAAAAAAAAAAAGACTAATGAACTCATCTACAAAATAGAAACAGACTTACAGACATAGTAAACAATCCTATGGTTACCAGGGAAAGGGGATGGGGAGGGGTGAATTTGGGAGCCTGAGATTTGCAAATGTTAGCCACTATATATATATATAAACAGATTTTTTTAAAGAAGTTTCTTCTGTATAGCACAGGGAACTATGTTCAGCATCTTGTAATAACCTTCAATGAAAAAGAATATGAAAATGAATATATATATACATACATGCATGCATGACTGAGATATTGTGCTGTACACCAGAAACTGACACACTGTAACTGACTGTACTTCAACTGAAAAAATAGTAATAATTTAAAAAGCACCCTTCAAGAGAGGAAAGCTTTTTTCCTAGGCATCCTCTCGCACCTGGGAGGCAAGGAAGGTGTCTGATTTTTTCACCTTTCTGCTCCCACAGGCTGGGTGTAGGGTCCTCTTCAGCAGAGAATGAGGCAGAACAGCCTGGTCTACCCAGATCTTTATTCTCCCCACCTATGCCACAGTCATCCTCCTCCTTGTCCCAGTACCCCCATGTCCCAGGAAGTGTGTCAGGCAAATACAGGGGACTCTGACTTAGGACGTGGACTTGGGTCTATTTTTTTGTCTTCAGCACCTTTTCTTCATCCCCTGCAGGGTTGACTTGAAGGCTCAGTGTCTTAAGGGCCAGCTGTGTCACTCGTGCTGCTGTTTGGTGACTGACACTACAGCTGGCTCTGAGAGGAGAGGTCAGACTCAGCCTTGTGCTGAGACGCCCCAGGGTGTTTTGTATCTTCTGCAGGGTGAGCACGGTGTGTACTCACAGCGCTAATGCCCTGTGACAGATGGATTCCTGCGCGCGCCTCACGCTCGGCTGCTCACTCCCACAGAGACGAGAATCAGCGGGGAAGTTGCTCCCAGAGAATTTATTTCCACGGATTTGAAGAGCTACGGGGCCCTGGGAGCATTTGATGATTGAGGGAGATCAACATCGTGTTCTCAGCTTTCCAGTCCCCTCCCAGACAACCTAAGCTACTATGTGAGAGCAGAGAAAATTGGTTCCAAGAGAGACAATGCTCAGGGTCAGATGAACCCGGCGGCCCCTCCCTCCTCTTTTCCATCTCTGCAAGCCCAGCACAATGTCGCCTCTAGGAAACATCCCTGACCATTACTAACTATGAAGATTTCTCTCTTCTCCCAGTTCCGATGCTACCTGCTATTTCGATTCTATTCAACTAGCATTCACCAAACTACTTTGTTCCAGGCAAATGAAAACGACAATGACACTATCCTACCCTCTTGGGGACTTGGAGGAGAGACTGGAATTCACTAGAGCACTCCCAGTGTATTAATGTATACTGCCTTAGAATGTTTACTATACCTCATTTGCCTATGTGTATCTTTATATTATCTATAAATAGCTATTGATACTGGCATATAACTGAGTTTCCCATAAAACTATAAGCATTTGAGCATAGAGCATTTTCATAAAACTGTAAGCATTTTGAGCATATAAATACTGATACTGACATATAATTGGCTTTCCATAAAACTATAAGCAATTTGAGCATAAAACTATAAACTGTACCTTGTTCGATCAGTCCCAGGGTTCAGGGTCTAAAAGCAAATGTAAAAAAATTCCTTTTGAAATTGAAAGGAAATGAACTTGAGGTAGTAGAGTCCTATGGTCAGAGCATCCCCTGGAAGAAAAAGAGCAAGTTATTCATGTTTATTACAAATAAGCACTCATGACTGGTTTCACTTGCACTTTTTTCATTTAAAAATAACCCCACCACTTTTGCAGCTAGAACAGAACAGAATCCTACTGCTGATCTCAGGAATACACTGTAGGCTGATCATTTCCAGGCTTATCTTTTCAAGGCAGCCAAACAGTAAGGAGCAATGAGGGGTATTCATAAAGGGGGAAAAATCAAGTTGGATCATTATCTCTTACACACAAAAACATTCCAGATGGATTAAAGATCAAGATGTAAAAAGAAAACCTAATTAGAATATCTCTTTGTAATCTTGAGATACAAGGGCCTTCCTAAAGAAGAAACAAAACTGAAAAAACAAAAAACAAAAACAAAACCCAGGAGGCATAAAGAAAAAGATTGACAGATTTGAGCTTACAAAATTTAAAACTTCTCCAGTAAAGAAAGAAAAAGTTATTTTTAAGCCACCAAGTTGGAGAATATTATCGATATAGATGGAGATCAGTTAAGAAAGGTGAATTGTTTTAAAAGGTAATCTAAAAGAAAAAAAAAGGATTTAAAAAATGGCATAAACAGAAAATTTACAGAAGAATACAAACAGCCAATAAGGGATATGTTTACTTTTGTCTCTTAAGATAAATCTATGTTTTTATTGCTGTTCGTCTGTTTTTGTCTCCATCGTAGCAAAAGTCATTTTGTAATATGATTTTGCAAAATATGGCACCATCCTCTGATTAAAATCTTTTAGAAAGAAGTAAAGAATTTTATCCTTTGAAGATATTTTACCTCTTTGCAGTCATCTAGAATCCAGGTCTCCTCTTTATGACCTAGAAACGAGAGGGAAAGTTCACCAGGGCTGCAGCTTTGAGAAGTCATCGGTGGAAGACAGAAGTCACAGATCCTCATCACCATGGCAGAGCCTCCCAGTCATTTTCAACAGGAAGCCTCTTTGATGGTCACAGGGATCCAGCATTCTCAACAGTGATGAGCTCAATGTGTGTTCTTTGGTGGCTCAGAGTAAACAGTTCATTTCAGCATCAATGATGGTTCAGACCTGTCTCACTCAAAGGCAAGCTGACTTCAGATCACACATAAAGATACGATGACAATGTGTCCCCAGGTATTAGATGCCTAAACACACTCACGTGCGCTGCTAGCAGCTTTCTCCTACCCTGACCCCGTATCAGGGACAGTCACTTTTATAGCCGTGTGCTGTCTTGGTCACCAGGCACACAGATCCAAGGAAGAATTAAGAGACATACATTTATATATCTATGAAAAGGGCTGTTAGGAGAGCTGGGAAGAGAGATTGGGAGAACTGGAGAGTGAGGTTGAGAGGAACAAGAACAATGGTAACTCAGATAACGAGCTATAAAGGTCAAAGTGCACCTTCTCTCAAGTGTGATTGCAAAGAAAGCTAAGAAGTGGATTAAGGCATGTTGGGGATGCCTGTCAGTCACGTGCCTGAGATCACTAACATCAGCTTTTTGTTAACTCCCTGCCAGGGTTCAAGTGCTGCCCAAGTCAAGAGCACAGGGAAGCTGCCCTCTCAGCCTTTCTCTTCCCTCCCTTGGGTGGAAACCGGAGCATCCAAACATTATTGCTGGCGTGTTTGGAATTCTTAAAGCTTTCTCTTCTTATTTACCTTAACAAGGTGTCCAATGCCAAAAGAGGTCTCCCACTCATGCTCCTACCTCATTAGTGTAAATATATTGGACAAATCATTTTCTTTCTTATCTTGCTGTTGCTGCCCTAGTAGGAGTAATCCTCACCCTTCTTTCCTTCTCCTCCCATACCCTCGTCAGCTTGACATTAGTAACCGCTCGATTGTATATATTCATAAACATGCATATGTACACATTATTTAAATATGTGCAGATAGTATGATTACATATTTTAGGGGATGTTTTGTAATAAATATAAAATATATACATTATGTATGGTATAGAGAGCACTGTGCTGGGGGCCAGGGGCAACACAGCTGCAGGAATCCAGGAAGGTAAGTCAGCACAGCACAGAAGCAAAGAAAATCTGGAGCCACTGTGTGCATCTCCCTGGGCTAGAACATCAGTGCCCAGAGGGATGGGCTCAGAGTGGGGAGGCCAATCCGAGGCCACCACAAGTATTTCTATGTTTTAAAAAGAGTTACACCCACAGAGGAAGGGGAAATTTAGAAAAACAAAAACCATCACAGCACCCAGAGACAGACAACAGGGACAACTGTCTGTCTGGGACTTGGATAAGTAACCCTCCCCCCACAACCAAAGTATTTTCATTTAGGGTGACTCTTGTCTGCAGTTTCCCCCATTTGGCATAAGCAAACACTAGTTACACCCTTAACCTTAAAAGGCCTCAGTTTCCACTGATAGAGTTACAGCAAATATGCATTTACAAAGAAAAACAAATTAACACACAAAACAGAAAATGAAACAGTATTTCATGAATAAGAGTCAGGATGAAAAATGAAAACACCAGAACTACAAAGACTTCAGATACTAGGATTGTCAAATACAGAATACAACATGTTTAAAGAAACATGGGAATTAAAAACACTAGGAAGGAGCAGCAGACTATCAACGCTGAAAAACACCCAACGTAACTTGTAGAAACAAAGTTTATAAATGAAACGTAAAATACTCATCAGTGGGTTAAACAGAAGTCTGGACACAGCTGAAGAGAGGATTGGTGAAGAAGAAGGTAGGTCTCAATAAATTACATGGAAGGATAGGGATCAAAAGAGATGGAAAATAGGAAAGAATGGTTAAGAAACATTTAAGACACAGTAAAAAATGTCAAAATACATCTAATGAGAGTTACAGAGGAAGAGGACAAACTGGTGAGAAGCAGAGTTTTAAAATAAATGAGAACGTACCCTACTAATGTAAACCATTAATAACAGGGGAAATTGGGTGTGGTGTGTATGTACTACCTTCTACCTGTACACTATCTTTGTGCTTCTGTAAACCTAAAATTGTTTTAAAATGAAAAGTTTATTAGCACATTTCCTCCCCCGCAGAGACAGAAAGTTTTCCAAATATTGCGAAAGATACAAACCCTCAGATTCAGGAAGTCATATGACTTCCAAGCAGAATAACTAAAAAGAAAGACAAAAGAAGGTACTTCGACACATTATAGCAAAAGTGCAGAAATCAGAGGCAAAGACATTTTTAAGACAGCCAGTGAGAAAGGAAAGATAACCACAAACAAGTGATAATTAGACTGACAGCTGACATAGCAGTAACAATGGAAGTGAGAAAATAGTTAAGGACATATCTCCAAGATGCTGAGATAAGATAGCTGTGTCAAGCTAGATACCCTTAGCAGAACTACTTCTCAAGATCAAAGGCAAAAATAGAGACATTTTCAGATGAACACTGAGGAACTTGACCACCAAACTCTTACTGATGGAAATTCTAAATGCTGTACTATAAAGGAGGAAAGGAAAAAAAAAAAAAAAGATTCCAGAACATTGGTTTGAAATACAAGAAAGAAGGGTAAGTACATTTTTTTAAAAAATTCTAAATTTGGAAAAATCTAACACTGACATTATAAAAAAAAAATTATCTAAATTGTGAGGTCAAAAAACTGAGCTAATGCTCCCTCTGAAAACTGCAGGGGAATCCTTCCTTGCACTTCCCAGCTTCTGGTAGTTTCCTGGCAATCTTTGGCATTCCTGGTCTATGGATCCATCCCGCCAACCCTCTGTGTTCACATCATCTGTGTGTCCCTCTGTGTACCCATTTCCCCTTTATAAGGACATTAGTCACACCCTAATAACTTCATTTTTACTTGATTACCTGTGTAAATACTCTGTGTCCAAAGAGGGTCACATTCTAGGGTATTAGAGGAAAGGATTTCAGCATATTTGGGGGCGGGGAAGGGGAGCCCAATTCAACCTGTAACACAATCCCCATTCTTTTCTTTTTTTTTTCCCCAAATGGAGATCCTAGAGGGACTGAACCCAGGACCTCATGCATGCTAAGCACACGATCTGCCTCTGAGCTACACCCTCTCCCCAGCAATCCCAGTTCTAACAGGTGATTTTAAACTCCAGGCCTCACCCTTGGTTCTAATTGCTACTGCATCTTTCTTTCTACCTCCCATCCTTTCAAACCTCCAAAGCCAGTGGTGCCCATGGTTCCATGCTCCTACACTGCTTATTATGAGCTGAACTGTGTCCTCCTCAAATTCATTTGTTGAGCCCTATCCCTCAGTACTTCTGAATTATCACTGTATTTGAAGACAGAGCCTTTAAAGAGGTGATTAAGTTAAAATGAGGCCAATAGGATGGGCTATAACCCAATATGCCTGATGTCCTTACAAAATGAGGAAACTTGGACCTACAGAGAAGCACCAGTGATGTGCACACACAGTGAGAAGCTGGCCATCTGCAAGCCAAGGAGGGAGACCTCAGAAGAAACCAAACCTGATGGCACCTTGATCTTGGACTTCGAACCCCAGAACTGCGAGAAGTAGATTTCTGTTGTCCAAGCCACGGAGCCTGTGGCATTTTGTTGTGCAGCCTGAGCAGACCAAGCCCCCTTGCAAGGCCCCTCCCAGCTGCATCTGGCAGTGCTGCTGAGCTCCGTCCCTAGACCTCACTCCCTCTGTCCCTCTGTGGGCTCATTGTTGACTTTCGTCTCTGAAAGTCAGGGTGTGAAGCCGTGTAGCCATCTTCTCAGCTTAGGCACAGAGGCACGGCCGTCCACAGAGTATTATGCTCCCAGCACCGCCTGGTGTGGCCTTTGATGCCACAGCGCCCACGGCTGTGATGAGGGATGCTGGGAACAGAAGGAAGGATGGATTCCAGACACTGGTTTGAGACTGGTCACGGGCGCAGAGAACACAAAAGAGGATCATGGGAGTATCAGGCCAGTCAAGGAAGGAAAAGCTTGACTGAGAAGCTCAGCTGAGACCTGAAACTCTTGTTTATCCCTGTAGGTCCGGCAGCGGAGAAAGGAAGAAGCTCCTAGCCTGTCCTAGTTGTGGTCGGACTTTGGATTTTTCCCTTCTTGGATTTCTCCTGGAAATAGCTTCCTTTACTTGCTGGATATCCAGATGTCCCCCTACCCCATGGGGCTTTCCTTCCTCTTCTGGTTCTCCACTGGTTGCCCAGCCTCTCCGACCTCACAGGAGTTAAGGCAGCAAAAAGCCTTGAGGGTTGAACAACTCACTGGACACGGCAGTGGTCAAGGTTGACGTCCAGAGTTTACATTTCTGTGCTCTGGAGAAAAACAAACAAGAAAACCATCAGGGAGTAACATGCTGAGAATTAAGATGGAGAGATGAGATCGCCATTGATCAGAGACGGCTTTGGATTGGGTGGCCTTTGGTGCCGCTCTTGGGATCAGGGAGCAATGGACAATTTATGACTGACAACACTATTAATCAGCTGTGAAAGCACCAGAGTTCTGCCGTCTCTGCTCTCAGTGACAAAGGAGTAAATAAGTTTGCTTATCTATACCAGACAGAGGGTATAACCACACCTGGTTAGAAAATGAATAAAAAGTGCTCCCAGATCTCGTTTCCTTTAAAGAGGATTTGTAGCCTTCTTATCAAGCCTTTGATAAGGAAAAGGGATGTTTTGAAAGGCTGTTACCTAGGAACACAAAACCAGAAGGTACCTATGTCACCTACCATGGGACCTTCCTGAATTCCCAGCCCTGCAGGGACATGCGAAAGTGACCTGGGATCCCGAAGCCAGGCCCTGTCCCTTAGGCCCCAGCACCAAGTCCAGGGAAGCCCTTTCAGACCGGGTACACCTTTGCCAAGGGACCAAGGGCAGCAGTCCGGGTCTCGGAGGTGTGCCTGGGGCCTCTGTGGCAGCACCTGTGGGAGGGGTGCAGGGAGGGGGCTGGGGGCCAGATGGGGAGCAGAGGCGGTGCTGGGAGCAGTGAGAGCCTCACGGCCTCCCCCCAAACCCCCCAAAAGTGGCAGGAGAGACGGTTCGGCTCTCATCCTTGATGCTGATTCCAGGGCCAACACACTGACCTTCAGCTCAGGAAGTGACTTCTCAGCCAGCTGCTGCTTTGAAGGGACCTGTCAGGATTTGAAATGCAGCAGTAGTTCTTATAACATCCAGCCATAAATCTACATTTTTTTTAACTGAAGCAAAATAGTGAGATAACTTGACATTTTACATGCTTAAATTTAGAACAGATCACAGAAATTGAATATCCACGTCATAAGCTGCTTCATTTAAGCACAACACACATACCCAGGCTCAGTTTCATGTGATGTGAATCTCCAGAGTGCTTCCTCTTTTGCCAACAATTTTAAATCTTAAGGTGGCTAATGAATTTCAGCCTGAGAATGAGGCCTCCTGATGTCCAGGCCTGGCCCTCACTTGGCTGAGCAAAGGTGCCCCTCTGGGACTCAGCCTCTGAGATCTCACAGTACGGTGTGCACACACTGTGGTATACAATGCCCAGCTCTTATGCTCAAATCCTGGATGACCACAGACAGTATTTGGGATGATGTGAGTAGGGAGACCTATGAGATTACCTTATGAATCTATGCCTAGTAATAGCTATTAATACTAGATGCCACTCACCGAGTACTTCCCACGTGCTGGGTACTGTTGGAAGCATGCTTTGTTTGTCTTAATTCTCCTAATTCTCATTACAACCATTTTACCAATGAGGAAACCCAGAGAGGTTAAGTAACTTGCCCAAGCTCACACAGCTCTAAGTGGGGAGCCAGGATACAAACCTAGGCATTGCAGTGCAGCCCTTGCCTTCCAGCCTTTGGGTATCAGCCCTGAGATCTCCAAACCATCACTGACACAGAGGGATGAGAATTGGAGGGAGCAAGAGAGTGACGTGGACCCAAAGATGGTTTTTCATGGGGGTGGTTGTCTCTGGGCCTGTCCCAGAGCTGGGGAGAGAGAAGAGATGTGTCTGGAGGCAGGAGGGATGGATATTCAATTTAATGGTTGATTCAATTTAAAAAAAAAAATCATTGCCCTATGACCACGAGCAAGGTGCAGTGTTTTAAAAAGTTACCTTTTGAGAAAATTGCTATAGACCTTAGAAAAAATGAATCTAATAGAAGAAAAAAAAAGGCAAAGGGAGCCAGTGATTTGAGTGTGAATATTCAGGTTTAAAACATTTTCTCCCTTTCAGTGCAACCTCTTACTCACCTTGGTGGAAAGTTCTGTTGCTTCAGGTTTGTCTCAACTCTCGCTCCAAAGGCTGGCTGGGCTCCCAGGCAGGGCCATCTGTGCCAGCATGAGGTTTCTTCCAAAGACCTGATTCGGTTTTTCTAGGAGCCATAACCGACAGGAATGTCTTCACTTCTGCTTGCTGTCTCCCTTCCCACTAAACAAGCGCTTGCCTGTTACTCTACAGGCAGGACAGTGGGAGGAGGGTTATTGAGTTATCGGATAAACCATTTCTTGTCCATAGAACACAGCTGCAGAACTCAGGAAGCTCAGAGGTTCAGCCAGAAATGTTTTGCTGGCTTTGCCTATGGACAGAACATCCAGGCCAAAGTGAAACATTTAGTCAAAGCCAGTGGGTCTATTCTTTCTAACCGTTTGTTTTCTCTACTCAAAAATTGTTAGAATGGACTCACCTTGCTTTTGGTGGGTTTTCTTGTGGGTATTTGTTTGGGCTGACTGCATTGATACACATTCTTGTCAGTAGTTTCAACCCTTCTGTCACCTAATTTAGGTCCAATTGGTAAATACGTACAAGGCAGGTGCTGTGGAGATGAGGAAAGGGGAGAGGGTGGGCTTCAAAGAAAATTACGAGAGCCCCTGACTCCAGAGACTTCCATTCAAATGAAGTCACCATCTAATGTTTAAATGGATCCATTTAAATAAATGCATAAAGTACAAGAAGGTCATCCCTGTTGCTGGAGCTGGATGATTAAGTAAGACTGAATTAGAGATATGATTACTGATAAGAATAGTAAATGACACCATTTATTGAGCATCTATCATATGCTTGGCCAACATTACCATGTGGGAGATACTAACTCCATTTGGTCTTTTTTAAAAAAATTAATTTTTTTAAACGGAGGTACTGGGGATTGAACCCAGGACCTCGTGCATGCTAAGCATGTGCTCTACCACTGAGTTATTACCCTCCCCCACTATCTCCATTTGGATGACAAGCACCAAAGTCAAAGTCACAGAGCAAGTGGTGGCAGAGCTGCATGTCTGAGACCAGAATCTGTGCTCATGTGGCCCCAGGTGAAGAAAGGCACGACTGGTGACATGACTTACCCACACACGGGTGCCAACCTGCTAATGGCAAAATAAAAGGAGCTGCTCCGAGGACCTGGGCTTGAGCCCTTTCTGCAATTTCCTAACTTAAGACTTTAGGAACATTATGTAATAATTCTTTGCACCTATGTTTGCTGATTTCTTCCCATTTTCATATTACCAACCAACTCATGTGAGTGTTGGATGGTAAAATATATGTAGAAGGTCTTCACTAGCTCTTCCTAGCTGGTATAAATACCACACAAACAAATGATGTCTATTTTAACTGCTAGTAAAGCAAGACCTATTATAACTACTGTTGAGTTGAGAAATAATGCTTCTAGGAGGTGGCATAAAATAGCATCAGATTTAACCTTTGCATCCTGCAAACAAAATCTGCATCTTGTTTCCCGGACTGGTGGCCCCCTGGGTCCTCCAATGCCCTGTCCTGGCAGGAAGAGTGAGCCCATGAACCCCTAGCAGAAGTCACTTCACTAAGCCCCAGGAATGAAGCTGCTATTTCTAAGTGGAGCAAAGCTCTGTGTTCCCCCAGCATTTCCTCCCTTAAATCACAGGGAACAGCAGTGAGATTTACCTGACCCATAGAACAAAGCTCGCCTGTGTGTGCAGGGAAATCCACAGATAAATCATTTTGCTTGCCTGCCTCTCTGCACCAACAACAGCCCCAGACCACAGCGGGACAATTCATAAAAAGAGTTGCTGGTGCCTCAGAGCCAATGTGGCTGCCAGTGACCCCCAACATCCTCAGCCCCACTTCCCAGGCCAGCAAGGGCCCCTGAGGGCAGGGCTGGCCTGACCGCCTGTGTCCAGTCCTCTCCTCTTAACTGGCCCACAGCTGTAGCTGAGCCCCAGGGCCTGTGGTGTTGTTTCAACTCATAAAGCAGATACCTTGTCAAAGAATTCCAAAGAAATCTCTCAGCTGTCTTTCCAAAGAGTTATATTAAGCACCTCTGTGCCCCAAGCCATGCAAATCATAGCCCGGCAGTCCTGATTAATGTTCCAGGGGTAAAAGCCGTGATTGTGCATTGAGTACTTCCTCTCCACCTGGCTCTGTGCTCAGGGCTTTTCCAACCACTTCTCCTGTTCTCACAGGTAACCAGCAGCAAAGGCTTGATCCTTATCCCACAGGTTTAAAAAAAAAAAAAAATTCAGGCTCAAAGAGGTAAAGGGCAGGCCAATGGGACAGAGCTGGGATTCAAACCCAGGCCTACTCTTCCTGTTAATGAATGCAAGTTTGTGTGCCCAAAGCACAGTGAAGCCAAACACACAGAAACATCTGATTTTGGAGCAGAGAAAGGTTACTGCAGAGCTGAGCAAGGAGAAGGGGTGGCTTATGTTCCCCAAAACCCCTGAACTCCCCGGAGGGTTTCAGCTAAGGCTTTTTAAAGGCCAGCTGAGGGAGGGTATGTGATCAGCTGTGCACATTTCTGATTGGTTGACGGTGGTAATTCATTAGGCGCCAGAAGGTCTAGGCGCTACACACTCACGATCATCAAATAGTTAACTGCTTCCATTTGGTAGTGGTTTTTAGCATCTGAAAAATTAAGGAAACATGCACAAGACCCTACTATCTGGGTACCTCAAAGAGGGGCTACAGCAGAGGGTATGGGGGAGGGCTCTGTCCTGGGAAGGCCCCATAGGGTCCTGCTCAGTTATAATTCCCCTCCTTTTCTTTGATACTCCTCAATCTTGAGGAGAACGGGTGTTGGACAAGATGGGGAATACTTGGAACAGAGAAGTTAACCATAAACTCAGAAGAACTTGGTTTCTAACTCCAATCCTGTTTCATCCTTCCCAAATCTTTCAGGGAATGGGGTGAGGACCATTCTGGCTGCTTCCTGCTGAAATAGGGCATGGCCCTACCTCGATTTGGGGAATGGACACTGAGTTGGAATTATTTATGAGTTCCAAGTCCTAGATCCAAGTCTTCTATGATTAAGATCTCATTCCTTGAGGGTCAGGAGAATAAGCCTGAAGACCAGCCTGGACCTGGAACTTCAGGGGAGACTGACAGCCAGGTAGCCAGTTGTCTACTTTTATCTGAGTAGGTTTTAACCTCTGATGTGGTATTAACATAGATAAAACAAGAGCTATTGGCCACTACACATCTCCTTTTTTCTGTTAACATCTGATCTACAGCAATTTTATTATCTAAAAATTTAATAGTTATAAAGAGGAGACCTTGAGGTCGTAAGGTTGCAGCTGCCAGTTGCCAGCAGACACTGCTTCGAGACTGGTTGGTGGCGTCCTGAGTCTGACACAGCTCAGAAAATTCAGGTTCTCAACAATACAGGAACATGTCTGAAATCACATCCACAATGGCCATCCAATTTTACCTTGGATGTCTGAACCACAGCTACTCCATTTAGACTTTCAAATGCATTCCCTTCTTTGAAGCCCAAGCAGGTGTACAATGCATGTCCAAAAGGTCATAAGCAGGCTGCTTTGGTCAGTGAAGTTTAAGTTAAACCATGTATAAGCCAGAATGATTTCCCCATGCCTCAATATGTGCAGATTGTCTCATTTTTTTTTCCCTTTTGATTGCAAATCTCTCAATAGAAAGCACTGATGATCAAAGTATCCACTCCCCAATGCTGAGGTGGTGGCCTCTGCCCCAGGTTCAGATCATGTCCATCAGTGCTAGGCCTCCTTTATACTTGCCTATCCATGTTGGGGGTTGGGGTGGAAAATGAATCAGACACTGTGAACAGGCTCAGAGGTATGTGAAGGGGGAATACTTTATAGGCCATACATTGTATCACTTATACCCAATTGTTACACAAGCACTGAACATGTGCTTTCAGCAACAGACTTAAAGCAAGCAGTGTTATACATCATGAGTAGTTACACTCTGTGACAACTCCGTTAGAGAATTCTCTTTATACCCTAAACATGGGGGCAACAGTGTGGTTGGAAGTAAAATAATAACTTTCAATACTGATAGGGAGACAAACATTTGGTAAACAGTTCAATTTAAAAAAACATAGATTAGCAGCTGCTGGGGCCCTAACCCCCACTCAAAGCTGGTCCCCCCTCGCTCCCACCCCTCTGTGGGCCCCAAGAAGCCTTGGATGCCTGCTGGGCTGGCTGGTAGAGGCAGCACAGTGGGGGACTCCAGGCCAGTGAGGAAAACCTGACAAACTGCAGACTGGGCGGGGAAGCAAAGTTTGGAGAAAAGGAATTTTCTGTTAGTGAGGAAAAGACTTGTATAAGGCAACACTTGTTTTCTGATTTAAAAAGAGTACGTCCACCATAGGAGGTTTTCCGACATCAGTGCAAAAGAGCTGGGGCTGGTGGAGGTGCCACTTTTGAGGTTCCTTTGACGGTTTTTCCTTCATCTCCCTCCAGACTCACTTTTCTTTTTTCCTTCACCAATATCGGGCTTTCATATTAGCGACTAGTAATGCTTTATGTGCACCTCATCCTTTGTTTTTACTGTTTTGTCTTATAATGCCTGAATCTAAAAGTTATTATTTCAGGTTTGAAAATGAGAAGACAGAGTCACAAAGCCTGGGTAACTTGCCAAGGTCGTTCAGTTAGTAACAAAAAGCATCAAGACTGCCAGAGTTTCTTGGTTCCAACTTCTCACTGCAGCCTTTACCTGGCTCCCGGTCAAAAAGGGTGTCGATTACAGAACTAGAGTAAATAATGTCTAACAGAAACTTCTGGTTTTCAAACAGGGTTTGTTGTTGTTGTTTTTTTAATGCAGTACCAAATTTTCTGATTTAATTTCAAAATGAATCATCAGTCAGTTGAGGTAGGAATAAGGTCATAGTCATCTTTATGATCTGAAGGATCTTATTTTGTGGAGACAAAATGTTTGAAATGGCAATTCATACCACGAAAGCACACAGTTTGGCAATAATGGCACACCATGTGTAATCTGAGCCAAAAACCTAAAAGGCAGTTAAACGGATTCAAGAAGCACATCATCAACAGCAAAGCAGTATACGAGAGTGTAAAGTAAGAGTGGGACCTCAATATATTTTTGTTGAATTACTAATCCCACAGTGGTGATGACTGTCAGTCTCAGTTTATGGATCATCAGGAACAAGGGAGGGCAGCTCTCCTATACTGTTATTGCTAATTCTAACCTTTCTAGACAAGAAGAGACTAATTCTTTTGAAGTTTCTGACATGGCAGTGCTTTGAAATCAGTTTCAGGGGTGCCTCCCCAGCCCACAGCGTTTTTCACCATTCATGTGGTGCAAATTGGTCAATTTCAAGTTACCAAGTATCTGACTCCTGTAGCCAGATTTGTTCTGCAGCCCCTTTGAATGTGAGAGAGGGGCAAAGAGCAGCAAACAAAATCGAACTACAGAGGGAAAGAAAAAACATTAAAAAAAAAAATTAAAAAAGAAAACCCATAGATTAAAAGCCAGTAATATTTCAGACAAAACCAAAAAATTATAGCCATACAAAAGACTTAAGAAGGTTAAAAATGTGGTTACAATGTTTTTGACAAAGACGCTTAAGTTGCTATGACATACGACATTCTAAGATAACCAGAATTATGACTGATGGCATACCAGGATTTATCTAAACTTCAGAAACTTAATATAATTCCTAGAATACCCATATTAATAACACTTTTCCATTTACCTAATTAAATTTAATCTAATCTCAGCCCGACCATGCACAAAACTCCTTTATCAGGGCTCTTGTTCTACAAACCCTTCACAACTTTCTGTACTCATGTTAGTTTGTCATTTTCTTTTTTTTTCCATCTAGAAACAACCGGCTTTAGGACAAAGTCATTTTTTTCTTAACAAAATGCAATTCCATTCCTTATACCTTCTCTTATTCAGAACATATGTCCTATTTTTCTCCTGTATACTGAAATGTTTTCTTCATTATTTTTAGCAGCTTTAATTACATATTTAAATTAGAATCCTCAAGTCTTAAAAACCTTAATTTCTAGTGAAAAACCAAGAAGTAAGCAATTATGATCTGCCTTTTACATTAACATTCATAAATATGTGCTTTTTATAAGAAAATATCTCAGGGTGGCACCCAAACATATTCACCAGTAGCTCTAAATACCTGTAATTTCTCTGCAAAGGGAAACCAATGTTCAGTAATTAATGTTTCAATACCTTATTTTGCTTGGGAATGACCTAGCTATTCAATAAACTTCCATCATTTATTTGGCACAACTAACTTACCAAGTATATGGAGAGATCATTTTTAAGTAGACAGTCCTAAAACATAGTTATTTCTAAAGAGTTCACCTAAAAGCTCTTATGTCATTTGTATTTAATTTACGTGTAAGAATTTTATCATACCGAGTTAATTTTTGTGTCTGCTGACGGCCTGCAACAGGAACAACGGAAACCCACTGACCTTCAGTAAACCTAGGTGCAATGAAAGGCTTGTTTGTATTGATTACACCAACAAGCTTAAGCTAGCTTTAATATCAGATATTAATACTGAATATTTCCTAGATCACGTGAATCTGAAATTTTGTGTCTAGCTTCTTTTTTATACTCATAAGGATTTAATTTGTAAGTGCTTACTTTTAAGTCAACTGAATAGAATTCACAAAGTAGTTTTTATGTAAAGGCAGACAGGACCAGAGATCTCAGTGTTTTTGCAAACCTTTTTCCTTGCGACCCCAGGTAAATCGTTTTCATTTACATCTCAAAAAGCACAGGAAGAGTAATGCAAATTCCTCCTCTAACTGCCTTTACAAAACCCAACCCGTCTTACTTATTTTCAGGGATTTTTTTCCAGTTCCCAAATACACACTTTAGTTTAAAGAAGTAACAGTAATAGAAAATAATATATGTATATATGTGTGTGTACATTATACTTACATATATTATACACACCATTCATTCACATTACATGTCTTTCAGAAAATCATGAAGAGAGAACAGAGAATTTGGACTCAGGACTGAGACACTCACATACGCGCACACACCCCTAAGATAAAAGCCGAAGCAATTGCAAAAGGTCCACTTTGATATAATAGCAGAGCCATTAGGTCCCAATGTTCTCCAGATCTCAGGGAGTACTGAGGCCACACAATTTTACAATTAAAAATACCATTTTCTTTCATTTGTGAGAGCACAGCTAAAGATCTCCTAATTTTGCAAAAACACCTCAGGGGACTATAAGGTGGAAAGAAGTTCTGAATACCCATAACTGTTCGTGGCTGGTGTTGTCAAATAAAGCAAACAAATGCAATGCAAAACGGTCTCTCAGGGTCACAGTTCCCTAGCCCCCAGAAGGGAGATTTAAAACCAATACCCTGTCCTTCCAAAAGGGGAGAACCCCAACCAATGCCTCATAAAAGATGAAGCTGAATGAAAGGCCAAGGACAGAAAGAGAAAACTCCAGACAACACTCTACCACAGCTCGAAGCCAATGCAACAGGGAAGGCTACCTGGCAGCATCACACTC
The DNA here is from genome assembly GCF_048564905.1 of Vicugna pacos. Lineage (NCBI taxonomy): Eukaryota > Metazoa > Chordata > Mammalia > Artiodactyla > Camelidae > Vicugna > Vicugna pacos. The sequence goes on from NC_133011.1 coordinate 12,692,305, forward strand.
AAGCCTGTTACTCAGCAGAGACATTGCAGCCGGCCCCGGTAAGTACCGACACACACACACACATACAAACAATAAACACGAGCCACAAGCAAAAGATCGGACACAGTGTAGCCCCAGAAGTCCACTTCCACCCGCAAATGGAGGCTTCCAGAGTGGCCCAGCTCCTGAAGTAGAATGGACCCAGAGCGGCTCACTCCCTGAAAGGGAAGGAGCCCAGGTGGAGCAGGTAGAATTTTCCCATCCTGCACAAGCTGGAGGGGCTCACCCCAAAAGGATACACATAAAAACACAAACAACAAATAAGCTAGGGTTCACAGACAGGCAATCAGAGGAGGTGTAGTCTAAAACTGCCCCTCCTGGACAGAGGCCTCCGAACAGATGAGCCCAGCTCTTGAAAGAAAATGGACCCAGAGTGGCTCCCAGTGAGCCCAGAGCAACTCACTTCCCTCAAGGGGATGAGCCAGATGGAGAGGAGAGAATTCGCAGCTTGTGCAAGCTGGAGCCACTCCCCCCCAGGTAACACCGAATATGGACCACAGCTCCAGATGTTTCTCAGCTCCAAACAACCTCGGGCCGTGGGTTGGCCTGCAGCGGTCAGGGAGGGTCGCTCCTGGTTTCCCGGAGCGAAGAGAGCTCTGGCAGCTGCTGGGAACCCGGAGAAGTGGCTGCCCATGGCTGGGGTCGACCTGCCACAGGCCCAGACTCCTAGGCTAACCTTGTCAAAATTGTTACCAAACAAAAGTTCGTTACCAAACAAAAGTTCGTATGCCAGACGCAGAGTGAGGCCAAACAAATTGAAATATTGGCGTTTAGAGAACTCAAGCCCCAAAAACCCCAAACTCCAGGAAGGGGTTTCACCTGAGCCATTTTAAAGGCCAAGAGAGGGAGGAGCATCCCAGGGTATCTGATCAGCTGCGCACAATTCTCTGATTGGTTGATGGTGATCAATCCTCAGGCACCAGAAGATCTGAGGGCTACATGCTCATGATCATCCAGGAATTAATTCCTTCCATTTGGTGGTTTTTAGCCTCTGAAAAACACAGGAAATATGCATGAGATCCTGTTATCTGAGTACTTCCAAGACGAGCTACAGCAGATGACATGGAGACGGGGGTCTGTCCCTAGAAGGCCCCACAGGGTCCTGCTCGGTTACATTTCTGCTGAACTTTGCTTCAGCTCAGAAAGGCCAAGACTGGGATGAATCAACCACCTTGCAACTTTGTTAGGAAAAGCCAACAGCAGCTGGCCCTGACATCACTGCACCAATGGACCAACCTGATCAGCTACCTCGCCAAAGACTTCTTGGTATATGCAACCAATGTATTCCTTTGTGTTTAAACCTCTGTAAGTCTGGTTTTCTGTCCCTTGCAGCCCACGTACTCTTGACTGATGCAGGACCTTGCAGGCAAGAATGAAGCAGTAGCCTGCCTTGTGATGCCCTGGTTATACTGCATCTGCCTAAGAACCAAATATGAATTTGTGTGTTCACCAGGAATGAAGCTCTTGGATGTGATTATGAAACTCTTGGAATGACTACTAGACTCATATAAATATGGCATTTCATTTCCCAAACTAAAATGTGTGAAGGGCAGATCAATGGCCAAACACAGAAGAGGAACTAAAATTGATGGACCTTCAGGAAGGATAGGTATCAGGGGCTGTTCTTCCTCACTGTGACCCCTTTCAGGCCCATCAAAACCTCATGAAAATCTTCCTGAGAAAGGTGGCAAGGAGAGAAGTTAAGGAGTGCAGAAACCAAAGCTGAAGATCCCAAGAGATATTTCTCAGGGAGTGCCAAGGGACGTGGCGTGCCAAGGGACGTGGTGATATTGGTGACTCTGCCTCACTCCCCCCTTGCTCCTCCACTCTCCATCATGTGGGTGTATAACTGGCAATTTAATGTAGGAGGTAAGAGTTTGGGCTTCAGATTGTCTGGGTTCAAACCTCAGTTACGAATACAATTCCAATCATGAAATTTACTCGCCATATGACACTGGATAAGTTACTTAAACTCTCTGAGCCTCTACTTCTTCATCTCTAAAATGGGCTAATAATGCTTAATTCACAGCATTGTCATGAGGCTTATATATCATGTTATGTGCTTAAGTCAGGACCTGGCATGTGGTATATAATTGATCATGTTGATTACTGTCTGGGTCCTTGGCAGGAGCAGGGGCTATTTGTCCATGGTGCTTCTCTTGACCTTTTACCACTGTGCCTCTAACTCCACTGTCCCTGTAGGAGTCCTGCTGTGTCAGCCATTATGCTCTTATACTGTTAACTCCTCTTGAGGTCAGAGAAGCAGGTGGCTGGGGATGGAAGGCAGTCAGGACCTTGGCCAACACGCCAGTTGAAGCTCCTGGCCAATGGCCTTGACTTTGCCGGTGCTAATCTTTTCATACCTGACAAGGCAAACTACCACATGTCGGGTCAAGAGAAGAACAGGGGTGCAAGGAGAGAGCCAGCCCATGAGAGAGGAATGGGGCTAGGCCAGAGACCCTCTGGGGGTCCCTCTCAGCCCTGCGATTTGACATTGACAACAACTGAATGCAATAAATTTAACTCTCAGTGAGACAATGTGGATTCCCGCCCCCACCCAGACCTAACTCTGGGCAATTTTCCTGTTAGTCAAGAGAACAAGCCATAAATCTCCCTGTGGACACGAGTGCCGGGCACACAATACACTCTGCTGTCTCCCGTGTTTCCAGAAAGGGTTGATGGATCCTTCCCCTCACATTTATTTCAGCCATTAACGTGGCACAGTAGAATTTCAACAAGACAGAAATAGAAGACAGAAAGGTTGGTCCTGTCAAAAGCTCTTAATATAATTATGAAAGTCCAACCTCCGCAGGCACCCCCCCCACCCCAGGAATAATTAGGGTGCAAGAGGCCGGGAACTGAACTGAGGGGGGAAGGAGAGGGACACCAGGCTGAGGACATCGTGATTCGTGTCATGGCTGCTGCTTCTTGGCAGGAGGACCCTGTGACGCTGCAGCCCTGCGGGCTCCCTGGGAATTCTGTAGGTTCATAAAAGCCCCAGTTAGAGCTTGGATCATCCCAGGCAGCAGTTAGTGGCTCTAATAGCTTCAGCTGATGTCTTACGGCTGTCCTCACCCTCCCCTCCCTTTGCTGAAGGTTAGTTACGCAGAAATACGCCCTGATCACCTCCCACACCCAGGGTGTCTGCAGAAGGCGGCCAGGACGTAGAGGCCATGGCACCAGGCTTCAGGACTGATGGGGACGTCAGGGGCAGGCCCAGCCCCGAGCATCTGGGCTACCGGTGGGAAAGCAGAGTCCCTCTTCCCTTGAACATTTGCTTTATGTGTTGTGTTTAATTTTCTCTCTGAAAGGCAATCTTACAGAATGACAAAACAAAAACAAAAACAAAAACCAGTCCCCAAAGTCCAATCGAGCTGTCTCTTCTCCAACTTAATTTCCATTCTAATGTTTATGTAGCTCCCACTGCGGAGTCAGGCACTCGTTACTCTGATTCTGCTGCTGTTCTCCCCAGGGTTTGCTGTTTTGTTAGGGGCCTGTGCTGTTCCATTTCAGGGTCTGGAGCACAATCACAGAGCTCAGTGTTGATGGAGGGGGCGCAGGAGGGGCCCAACACCAGGGACTGAGCTCTCCATGGTTGCTTTCCTCCCAGCCCCAGAGGTCGGCTGTCCATTAGCTCTGCTGGCTGCCACCTGGGCTCCAGAGCGTCCATTCTGCACTGGTGGACGAGTGACACAGCCCTGTGCTCTGAACATGGAACAGACTTGGGCCCCCAAAACCTGTTCCTCCGTGATTCTGCACTTGGCCTCTGTTGACAGCGGTGCTGACTGTGTCTTTAAGAGGTACTTCAGTTTAGTCCTTAAAAGCACTCTCTCGAGCCAAGCTGGATTAATTTGGTTTGAATTTCAGAACTGCCACTTACCAGCTGTGTGATCTTGTACAAGTTCTTTAACTTCTCTGTGCCTCGGTTTCCTCATCTATATATTGGTTACCAACAGTACAAGGCAGTTGTTAGCATTTATGAGTTTATAATAGATGTTAACTGCCTGCAAGAGTGCCGGGCACAGTCAGCATCAGCAGGTGGTGGCTATAATCATTATTACTGTACTCCTGGGGCTGACCTGGATGCAGACCTGGAGCTGCACTTCCCAGAGTGCCCAGCAGGGTGTGCCCTGCATCTCAGCTGCACAGTGTGTGAAGAAGTGGCCGTCCCTGATGGGTCCACCAGATGCCAAATGGTTGGTACTCACATACTGGACTGGATTCTGCTGGAATAGTGGGTGCTTCCAGCCCTTCACAGGCTCCAACCTTATCTCTCCAACCCACCTGGCCTGGTGACTCCTGGAATATGACTTACATGAGGAGGGCAGGCAGGCAGAGAGGAAATTCTGATTCTCATCCTCAGGGGAGTTTCCGTTCCCAGGCCAAGGCCACTCAACTAGCAAATGGCACTGCGGGGGCTCACACATACCCTGGCTTGACTCTCAAGGGCACATTTGCCTACAAGGCCCCTTGGGGTGACGACCCCTCTGCCAAGGGCTACTCTGTGCCACTCCAGGCTGTGGAGTGGTGAGTGGTGTAGATGATTCCACCGACGAATCTCTGAAAACAGAAGTGAAGCTGTTTCATAACTGCCAAAGGTTGGAGACGCTCCAGGAGAGGGAAGCTGGCCTACTTTAAAGGCCTCAGAGAAAGAAGTGCCCAACCTCTCCAGACAGGGGATGAGCTGCCACCTTCAGGCCATGTGTGGATGACAGAGTCTCTTCCCAAAATGCCCAGCCACCAGTTCCACCTTTATGGGTCCAAACACCCCACCACTCTGTGCCCCAGCCCCACCAGCAAAAGCCCCCAATATCAAACCAGAGATTGCGCCCTGCTGACAGCCCAAGCAGCCTTGCTTCTGGGCACGTGTGAATAAACCCTCTGCCCACACCAAATGAGGTCCCGGGCAGGAGGACGTGCAGCTGTCTCCGTCAGCTGCCCCTCTGCATCTTCCTAACTTGTTTTGTGCGCACTGCCAGCTGTGTAAGTTGGCTGCTCCACAGTGTAGAAATGCCAATGGGAAGTCTACGGGCACATCAGTGCTCCAGGCTGCACTTGGCTTCCAGCAAGCTGGGCAGGGTCCAGGGACCCCCAGGAATATGGATCTCCTGAGGGCTGGGCTTGACCGTGGAGTGGTCCAAACTCCACGTCTGCGACCTGCCCCCCAACCCCACCCAGGGCCTTCCGGGCCCTGGACTCCCCCATCAAAGAGGCCAGGCTCTTTGCCTGGCCCTGATTCTCTCTCTGTTCAAGCTCTGGTTACATCGCCTGGCTGTTTTAGACTGTACTTCTCTAGATCAAGAGGACAGCAGCATTGTTCTCAGCAGACCAGGAGGCCCCAGATTGATCTGAGAAGGAGAGTCTTTGGTGACTGCCACTTCCCAGCCACAGCCTCCTCAGGTCCTGGCTTTTCTGCAATCCTTATCTGCCATTATCAGCAAAGGTCAAGGACTAGCCTCTAAATCATTCCCCTCTATTCTAGAGCCTTCACTGCCCCTGTTAAGAGATCCATCTTCCTGAGTCCCCTGCAGGACAGGAGGGGGGAGGTGTCGAGGACAGAGCCTGGCTTTGGGGCCAGATCTGGGCTCCAGAACTTGGATGCTGTGCAGCCCTGGGCAGGGATCACACTAGCCCTCAGAATGCTCCCTACACCGCGGGGAGAGTGGTAGCTCCACTAACCACCATTATGTGAGTGAGTGACGACACAGGGGGCCTGCAGCTCCCTGCGCAGACTCAGATGCATGTTAAATTATTTGCCATTAAGCCCATGACGCCCAGGCTGCTGGCAAGCTTGGGCTCCTGCTGAAAGGAGGCTGGGCTTGTTTGAATCTGGGAGAAACGGAAGGGAGCAGCCTTAAGCCTAGATGCCACCTGAAAAAGACAGCAACAAAATCCAGAGCTCCCCCAGGAGAAAAGGGAGGCACTGAAGGTCATTTGCAAAAGAAAGGGAAGAGGAGATGGCCAGGGCGCCACAGGCAAACTTGCCTGTTTTGCCTTTTTGCCCAAAGATGGCTCATCCTCAGAATCAAATTCCAGATTCTGGAGCTTCCTGCCCAGAAGCCCTCCACAGCCCTGGCCCCTCACTTTCAGCTCACTCCTGTCCCATTGCCTCATGGCCCTGCTCTTTGCAGGGACAGCTGATTCCCTGTGCTGGTCCCTGAGACAGCAAACACTTCTCTGTATTGGGAGGATGGTTGGCAGAAAGATGTGGTCTGCCCAAGGCATTCTGGGGGTCCTACTAATGACTGGGAATTCAGTGGGGAGGGTATAGCTCAGTGGCAGAATGCATGCTTAGCATGCATGAGGTCCTGGATTCAATCCCCAGAATTGAATCCAGAAACCTCCATTAAAAAAAATAATAATGATAAAAATAAATAAATAAACCTAACTACTCCCCCTCCAAAAAAAAAAAAAACAGTAAAAAAAAAAAAAAGATAAGAAAAAAACCTAAAAATAAAAAGGTAGAATTTGGAATAAAAACCAGGTTTATATAAAAAATTGAGGGAAAAAAAGATTGGGAATTCTATAAAATGTGGGGTGGGGACAGGCAGGACTTTCAGCTAACAAGGCTCCTGGGGCACCTTGGAATCCCACCACAGGCCTCTGTTAGCACAGCTGACAACCAGGAAAACAGTGAGAAGGTGGACAGAGACAAGTGTGACTGAAAGATCAGGCTGTTGGATGCATAGGTTCATCCTCTTTGATCTTGGGAGGTGTGCTGGCTGGAAGAGAGGATAGTCCCATGGAAGAGTCTGATGCATCAAGTGTCTGTCTGGCTGTGGGGCCCATCCTCCCGCCCCAGGGCTGCATACAGAAAGACAGGGAAGACTCAAGGAACAAGATGCATGAGCTGGGAATTCAGGGTGGAGGGAACAGCTGCGGCGGGCAGAGCCACAGTGGAGGCTGAGGCAGCTGCATGCCTGGGCTCCTTCCTGTCTTGGGGAAGCCTCGTAAGAAGGAATCAGCACCCCCTACCCCAATTCTGCCCCATGAGAGTATCACGGACAAAATCATAGAAGAGGCACTTGGTACATTTTCAATGCTACAGACATAAATTAGGCAATTTCTCTGATACCTGAATTCCCCCACATGATATCTGATTTAATTATTCATAACCACCATCAATAACTACTGCTCTTCAAGGCAGTGAATGAAGGCAGTGTCCGAGGTTCTGCCAAAGAAGGTGAACGGCCACGTGCTGCCCCAGCCAGGGACATTCTGAGCCATCAGGCCACTTCTCCCCTTAGTCCTCAAGTCCCTCCCATCAGTTATTTCTGGCCTTACCTAATGGGTCCTTTTAATAGCAGGCAGCAACGATTTATTAGCAATTTTCCAGACTTTGCCTCCTGGCTAGATCTTTTTCCATCTTGAGAGCTGAAGTAATATTTTTTCTAAAGCTAGCTCTCTTCAAGGCAATAAGGCAGGCCAGTCTGAGTGAGCCGGTGACACCTACAGAGAAGGAAGAATTAAATTAAGAAATTTCCATTTCCCTACTGCTTATTTATAAACAATTTGTGGTTTCAATTGAACAACTGTTAGGTGGGGGGGGGGACTACAGAGACCAGATGAAAAAACAAGTCATCTTTGATTTCCCTTTACAGAATTTTGTTTTTATTTTTGTTTGTTGGGGGGAGGCAATTAGGTTTATTTATTTACTGATTTATTTTAATGGAGGTACTGGGGATTGAACCCAGGATCTCCTGCTTAGCGCGCACTCTACCACTAAGCTATACCCTCCTCCGCCATTTTTATTTATTTTTATTATTTTTATTTTTACACAATTTTGGACGATTACTTTCCATTTATAGTTATTACAAAATACTGGCTATATTCCTCATGTTGTACAATACATCCTTGAGCCTGCCTTACACCCAATAGATTGTACCTCCCACTCCTCCACTCCCATCTTGCCCCTCCCACCTATCCCACTGGTAACCACTAGTTTATTCTCCGTATCTGTGAGAAGAATTTGTTTTTTTAAAGTAGGTTAGGAGGTGAAAGGGCAGCGGGGATAGAGCGGGGCGGGGAGTTCCCACAGCCCAGCCTCCCTGCCCTGCTTTTGTGACTCACTCTTTTGGTGCCTCAGTTTTACCCACGACCAAAGCTAGGGGAAGGAGAAACCACTTCCCTGTCTCATGACCCCCGAATTGACTCATGACCCCTCTCCTTCCTCAGAATGAAGAACTGAGGGAGGCGCCGGCGGCCCCCGCGCCCGCAGGAAGCGCCCGACTGAGGGAAGGAGGAGAAATTCGGCCGCGGGGAAGGGGCCCGGGCAGCCCTTCTGGCTTCTCAATCGCCCGCGAGCCAGGAAGCCATCAGGGAGTCGGCCGGCCGGGGCAGGCGTCTGGGGCCTGTAAATTCAGTGTTTACCCTGTTTATGGCCAAAAGGAAAGAGGCCAAGATGAGGCCAGCGACTAAGTCCCACCCTGGGACCAACGCCTCAGGCTTTCAGGCCAGAGCTGCCTTTGGAGCCAGAACGACTGCTTTCCAGGGAAGGGATGCGCCGTGTCCCAGGGACGCTTTACTTGTCCCAGGAAGACCCTGCTCTGTTACCCTCTGGTCCCCTGCCCATTTTGCCCAGACGGTGGGTCCCAGAGCCGATCCACACCCGAGCCACCCGCTCCCCGCGCGTGCGCAGTGCCAGCCCTTACCCTCACTATCTACCAACCTCTCGTTTAATTTGCCCGATAATAGACGTCACTGCGCTCAGAGCAAAACTGAGGCTCAGAAGGGTTAGTGACTTGTCCAAGACCACACAGCTAATAACTGGCTTCAAATGCAGTTCCATCTGCTTTATTGTTTACTTGTTTTTCCAATATTAATATTCTAGTAAGTTATTGACATATTTATTTATATAAATATATTCATATAATTAACATCAAACTTTAATATATTTGTAAAATTGTATAATATATTAAATGGCTTTATAGTTAATGACTATTATTATATTGAGGTTTTGTGTTACTTATTTGTCAAATAGACAGTAGTACATGCAATTCAAAATTCAAATTATATTAAAGGAATGCAGTGAAAAGTCCCTTGCCTCAACCTTTGTTCTTCAGCCACCCAGGTCCCTCCTTAAGAGCAACCACAGTTAATTTGTTCCTTGTGTATCTTTTCAGAGACAGTGGAATACATAAAAATAATGTCTATTCTTTTTACCCCTTTGTATACAAATGGTGCACACAGGCTATATCATTCTGCTCCTCCTTTTTCTTCTCCAATCAGTATTTTTTGGAGATCACTCCACTTCAGTATATAAAGAGCTGACTCGCTTTTATTTATGGATCCATGATATGAAGACAACATATTAGACTTTGTTTTAATCTCAAGAGGCAAATGCTTCCCCACTCTCCTGTTTTATGTATTTATTTTAAAAGTTCCTCTTCTATGTAACTGAACTCAGATCTTCAGGTCTGGAGTGGATTTCCAGTGCTGGGGAACAAGTTGGTTCTTGCTGGAGAATAACCAGCAATAGGGTGATAGATACCGGGGTTGACACCACACGAGCTGCTGTCTGGCAGAGTCTCTGCCCAGCCTCAGTCTGACCTGCTACAAACTGTAGTCCTGACCTTCTACAGCGAAGTCTCCTCGGCTCATACTGTGGGATTGGGTTTACTGCTGTCTCCATCTGTGATTAAGAAGCATTTTGGGGATTATTCTGCCATATGCAGAACCCATATTTTCAGGAATCAATGAGGTTCAAGATCACAAGTCTTATGAGTTCAGGGAAACGATGTTGGGAAATACTGTAACTTTTGATGCCACTCAGAGCCATACATTTCATGATTTTTCAGTAATAGGGGTTATGGAATAATAAAATCTTTTAAAATAGTTTTTATTTTCTAGAACAGTTTAAGGTTTGCAGCAGAACTGAATGGACAGTGCAGAGAGTTCCCATATATCCCTTGCCTTCACATATGCACAGCCTCCCCCTCTAACAACATCCTCTACCAGAGTAGAAAATTTGATATAATCAATGAACCTACATTCGTACATCATAATCACCCAAAGTCTATAGTTTCTTTTATAAATTACTCTTGGTGTTGTATGTTCAGTGGGTTTGGACAAAGGTATACTGCAAAGTGTCCATCATTACCATGTCACACAGAATGGTTTCATTGCCCTAAAAATCCTCTGTGCTCCACCTGTTCGTGCTTCCCTCCTCTCTAACCCCTGACAATCATTGATCTTTTACTGTCTCCATAGTTTTGCCTTTTCCAGAATGCCATATATTTGGGATTATATAACACGCAACCTTTTCAGAGTGGCTTCTTTCACTTAGTCTTAAGTACTTCAGATTCTTTCATGTCTTTTCATGAGTAAATAACTCTTTCCTTTTTAGCATTGAATATTCCATTGTCTGGATGTGCCACAGTTTATTTATTCATTCACCTAATGAAGGACATCTTGGTTGCTTCCAGGTTTTGGCAATTATGAATTAAGCTGCTACAAACATCCATGTGCAGGTGTTTGTGTGGACTTAGGTTTTCAACACCTTCGAGTAAATACCAAGGAGAGTGATTGCTGGATTGTATGTTAAGAGTATATTTAGTTTTCTAAGAAACTGTCAAACTGTCTTCCAATGTAGCTGAACCATTTTGCATTCCCACCAGCAATAAATGAGAATTGGTATAATAGGATTCCAAAGCTGGAAATGACCTTAGAGGTCACCTGGTTTACCCTGCTATATTGCAAAGGAAAAACAGAAGCACAGAGCAGTTAAGCGTCTTGCTTGACAGTGAGTGGCAGAGGTATCTGTAATGACTAGAAAACTGATTATAGCATTTCCTACCCTGGCTGCTGGGTGTTATGCCACTAGGCAGCTTTTGTGGCTGAGGAAGAAAATACCAGACAGCCTCTCAACGTGAGCTCAGGGTACTTGTAGTGATTTTACCAATGACCACTGTAAGATAGTATCATTACAGTCAAAGGCTGGTTAGAATACTCTGCAACTTTGACAGATTCTGCTATTTGGTAAAATAAATAACATGGTGCCTCTTAATAAATGCTAACATAATGGAAACATCAAGAAAAACAAATAAGCGTGCAACTCTGGTGGGTGAGCTGAAACATGCCTCCATCATGGCAGCCCACTCTGTACTAAAATTCTCATTTCACGTGTTTGACTTCTCCACCAGACTGGGAATGCCTCAGAGTCAAAGATGCTGGCTTATTCCTTCTATAGCCTTAGAGACTAGTTTGGTACATCTTTTGTTCTCATCAAATGTTTGTTGAGCTGAAACTTGGAAGCATCAAAATATAGCTCATTACTCTTCACAGAGTGTGAGGTGGCTGGCGTCCTATCTTACACATCTCGTGGATCTTGTATTTTCACTTTGGTGTCCCTTTGGAAGGTGGTACTCTTACACAGTTGTGTCACCTGTAGGTCAGACAGGTCCCTATGTTGCTAGACTCCTCTGGCTGTGGCTGGAGCCCAGCAGGCCTGCCAGGCATGGTAGGTAATGAGGCTGAGAAGAGGGGCAGAAGAGGATCTCAGAGGTCTCAAAAGTCATGGAAAGGAGTTTGAACTGTGACACGTAGCAATGCGGACCAGGAGTGCATGCTAGAAAATGTGTTCTGTTAACCAGAGGAACAAAATATGAAGTTCTGAAATAAATATACATCTCATATAAATTTCTTATGTGATGAAGCTGACACTTCCAATCAGGAGAGAAATTATGGATTGTTTGTTTAATACATAATATTGGGCCAATTGAATAAAAAGCAACAGTACATCCTGTAATGGACAGAATAATGCCCCACCCCCACCCCAGAGGCCCATGTCCTAATCCCTGGAAGCTGGTAATGTGCTACTTTACAGTGGCAAACAGGTGTGATTAAATTATAGATTTTGAGATTGGAAAATTATACTGGTTTAACCAGGAGGGGCCAATGTAGTCACAAGGGTTGTAAGAGGGAGGTAGGGGGCTCAAATTCAAAGAAGCAGATGTGACAATGGAAGCAGTGTTTGGCGTGATGTGATTGCTGGCTTTGAAGTTCAAGGGGGACACTGGCCAAAGAATGTGGGCAACCTCTAAAAGCTGCAAAATCAAGGTTACAGATTCTTCTCTACAGCCTCCAGAAAGAAAAAAAAACTCTGCTGACACCTTGATTACAACCCTGAAAGATCCATTTCAGACTTCTAAACTCCAGGACGTAAGGGAATAAACTTGTGTTGTTTTAAGCCACGAGGTTTGTGACAATGTGTTAACAGCATCTATAGGAAACTAATACAGATTCCTAGTTTGTAACTTATTAAATAAATATTAGATAGATTAGAGATTTAAATGGGACTATGACACATAAAAAACCCAACAAAACTTGTAGTGAGAGTAGAATTTTATAAGTATGGCTTCAAAGACAAAAAGAGATAGTGTATTAAAAAACCTGCAAATAAAAAAAAAATCCTGAGTCAAGTTAACATGCAAATTAAAAACTGGAAAAATATTTGAAACATATAAACTGGACAGAGAATTATCTTTGAATGGTAAACTTAATGAATGTGCATTATTTTTTATAAAGAAGATACATATTTTAACAGAGAAATTCTGTTACTGAGGCAGTTGTATTAAATATGAGTTAGAGATAGGGTTTGGGCATTTCACCAAAGAAAATATAGGCATGGCAAATAAGTACACGAAAAGATGCTCCACATCATTAGTCACCAGACAAATGCAAATGAAAGCTACAATGATACATCACTGCACACCTATTAGAGTGGGTTAAATTTAAAAGACTGACTATACTAAGTGTTGTCAAGGATATGGAGCAACTAGAACTCTCTCACAATCTGCTGGAGAGAATGTAAAATGGTACCACATCAGAAAACTTAAAAGTTAAACATACTGTATGATCCAGCCATTCCACTCTTAGGTATTTTCCCAAAAGAAATCAAAGCATGTGCCTGTACAAAGACTTATATTCAAATGTTCATCAGAGTTTTCTTTTTAATAGTCCCAAAGTGGAAACAACCCAAATGTCCATCAACAGGTTTATAGATAAACAAAGTGTAGTATGGCCATACAATGGAACACTACTCAGCAATAAAAAGGAATGAACTATTGATAACTGCAACAACACGGAGCAATCTCAGAATAATTATGTTGCATGAAAAAAGACAGATGAAAAAAGAGAGCACATACTGTGTGGTTTAACCTATAAAATTCTAGAAAATACACACTAATCTATAGTAGCAGAAAGCAGGTTAGTGGTGGCTTAAGGATAGGTTAGAGTTGGGAGGGGAAAGTAGGAGGGGGCTCAATGGTACACCAGAAAACTTCAGAAGGGAGGGCTATGTTCACTGTCTTGATTGTGATGATGGAGTCACAGGCACACACATACATTGAAACTCATCTAATTACACATTTTAAATATGTGCAGTTTGCTGTATGTCAACTCTACTTTAATAAAGTGGCTAGACCTTAGAAAGAGATGGAAGAAACAGGTACATATTACTAAGTAAAAGAAGCCAATCTGAAAAGGTGATGCATACTGTATGAGTTCAACTACATGACATTCTGGAAAAGGCAAAACTATGGAGACAGTAAAAAGATCAGACGTTGCAAAGGTTAGGGGAGAGAGAGGGATCTATAGGCAGAGCACAGAGGATTTTTCGGGCAGTGAAACTATTCTGTATGACTTGAGTATCCACTATAATGGTGGACATGAGGCATTGTACATTCGTCCAAACCCGCTGAATATACAACATCAAGAGTGATTGGTAAGACAACCTATGGACTTTGGGTGGTTATGATGTGTCACTGTAGATTTACCAATTGTAACAAATTGTAACAAATCCTTCACTCTGCCCTGGGATGTTGATAGCGGGGGAGGTTGTGCACGTGTGGGACAGGGTGTATATGAGAAATCTCTGTACCTTCTGCTCAGTTTTGCTCTGAACCTAAAACTGCTCTAAAAAGTAAAATTTATTTTTAAAAAGTTGCTTGAATTATTGGGATATGTGTTGTCTCTCACGTCAGGGCTCTGGGCGCAGAGGGGAGGGAGGTTTGTTAAAGGGCTACGGATGCTGCTGAGGACCAGATGCTCCCCATCTTTGGGCTCCGTCTCCACTCATGTTATAAAAATGGAGGCAGCTTTTCAAGAGGTCATGGAGGCACAGCCACATCTAATAAAGATGAACTTATTTCTTTCTATACACAAAAACTCTCCTGTGAGCTCCTCATGGACATCCCCTCGGGGCCCCCTGGCCAAGGCCGAGTCGCATATCTATGGTTCAACTGTAAGCAAGTCAGGAAATGGAAGGGAGGATTTCTCGGTAAGCACCCACCAGGGCTACACGGGCACCTCCGGCACTCTGGGGCTCTGCTTTTCCCCTCCCACTTTGTCCAACCGCTGACCTCCACCTCATCCTCTTCTCTCTGACTCTCCCTTCCTGCACCCTCTACCCTGAGAGGGTTCAGGGGTGCTCACTGGGGCTCCCACAGGCCTTTCTATGTAAAATAACTGTTCCTCCGTCTAGTCGGCCTTGTGTGGGCATCTGTCTCAACAGCCAGACGTGAGCTTCTAGAATCACATGCCTCTTTCATGAGGGGAGTCCCAGGACCAAGCCCAGTTATGCTTGGAAAAGTAAACTTGAATAGGAGAAAAAGCCAATGGAGCTAGAAAAGGTCCGAGACAGGACAAACAGGCATTGATGGGATTGGGGGATGGAGGGGTGAGAAGCAGCTTCAGTACAGGAGCAGGTATAAAACACTGGAAGACTTCGGTATTGAAAAAGCAGAGACAATCAAGATCTGTAATTGTAAAGGACTCCACTCAGATGATCTCAGGAGAACAGACCTGGGACTATCACTCTGACATTAAAAGGGGAGAGTTTTAGAGCAGAGATGGCACAACTGGACTCATGGGACAGCGTCCTCTGATCGTTCATTCAATATGTAGAACCTGTTACCTCTAGTAGGTTGTCCAGGAAAGACAACAACAACTTTTAAGGGGCTAAAAGCTACTAAATGAACAAAATGACTACCTTGTCTATGCCAGGCCTTGCAGCCTCACAAAACACTCCCTCCCCAGCTCAGGTCCCCAGAGGAAATCCTGGGCTGGATGAATCGTGGGTCTGAAGTGAGCCTCGGATTAGCCATGCTTCATGACTCATCAGATCGAAAATCCCCTCTGTGAGGCAGAGATTCCTGACGGCAGGAGAAAGAATGGAAGATGCTCCTGACCCCAGGATGGTACAGTCATATTGGCAGTGAGTGACTGTTCCCTGCGGCCACCTGTGCAAAATCCTAGAGACACCCAGGAAATTCAGGCCCCGGCACTGGAATCAGGATGGAGAGATCAGGCGCTCTCGCCATCTCTCTTCTGAAGCCATTTATCTGAGGAGGACAGACACTCCCAAGGAGTCCAGCCCACTAACTGCAGACTCGAAGTCATTAAGGAACATTTGAGATGAATCAGGTTACTAGTCCCAGCTGAGCATAGCTCTTCTAGTCTCTAAATTCAGTGGAGGTACAGGAAGGAAATCTTGCAGCAACAGCTGCATCTCACTGGCTGGCATCCCAGCCCCTTAGCCTTAAACTGCACCCACTCTTGGGCGTCCCCAGGGTCTAAGCTGAACTGGCCGTTTCCTCCCTCTCCCAGTTTGGACGTTGCTAGGCAGCTCCCCAAACCATGCTCAGGGGCTCCCCGGGATGGCCTCTGGGGGCCGGGGTCCTCCCCCTCCTCCCAGTGCTGCTCCCAGATTTGCGCTCCACCAGCCAGCAACCTGTGTCCCTCCCCTCTCTTTGAGCAGAAGGCCCCCCCTTCTCCTTCCCTGAGAGGGCCGGACCACCCTCATCAGCTGTCTTCCTTTCTCCTCATCGCATCTCCTTTAGGGGGTTGCTATGCTAAATTTTCTCTGTTTTTTGAAAAACCACAATCATTGCTTGTCTACTACTCCCTTCCCCTCTCCGTTTCCATCCTTAACACAACTGCACAGTAGCCATGGCTTGCTCCCCGCTCCTCCTCTCTGGTTCCTGCCCCCACCCCTCTACTGAAATGGAAATGGCTCCTCCAAGAGCATCAGTGGCCTCCTAGTCACCAAAGTCGTGTTTCTGGGGCCTCATTCTTCTTCCCACCCTCACCGTCCCCAGCCTGCTTCTGATTTTTCTTCCCTGACTCTTCCCTGTCTTGAGGCCCCCACCGTCGCTTCCGGATGCTTCCAGTCAAGCATCTGCACTGCAGTCCGGACCTTCTTGTTCCAATGAAAACATCTTGCTTCAACAGCTCTTGTCCCTTCAGGACTGAGTGGGAACCCTGACATGAGGGACTGCCAAGGATGTGGCCCTGGCAGTCTCCCCTGCATCATTTGCGACCATTGTCCCTAGCGCCTTACACTCCAGGCACATCCAGATTTCTGCAGCTCTCTCATTGGTCTCCATGTGCTTGCAGGTGCTCTTTCTCTGTCTGGAATGCCTCCCTTCCCACCAGCACTCGCCTCTCCGCCTTGCTGGAGGCAGCCAAGCTCCTGAAGCTTTCCCCGAACGTACTCCATGAGCTCGGCAGCAGCCGCGGCCCTTTGAGTAGCAGCAGGGTACCCTGCAGCCCCGCACATGACAGACAGAGATCCTCACTCTTCTGATTCCACACCGGCTGCCTCTGAAAATCCATTCGATCTCATAGTTTCAACTTGCAGCTCAAGTCAACAGAAATGCCTGGATGCTCTCTGGGAAGGGCGTGTCTGGCTAGTTCTTAGCTCTCTGTCTTTACCTGTGTCTTCTAAGCCCAGGTCCTTGCTTCTGCCTGTTCACAGGGCGGACATTTCCATCCAGGCATCCGTCTGGGGCCTTGTCTCTCCAGCCACTCTCCCTAGGAACCAGTGCCTTCACGTTGTTCCTGGTTCACTGATTCCTTTATTTTCTCTCCCCTAGTGACCAAATTCTGTCCATTCACTCCTCACAGCCTAAGCAAACAAACAAAGCCCTGTGTTTTGTTTTTCCGTTATCCAGTCTGGTTGTGATGGTTCACTTCCTGTGTCAGTTTTTGGCTAGGCCACAGCACCCAGATATTCCGTCAAACATGAATCTAGATGTTACTGTGAAGGTATTTTTAAGATAAGACCAGCATTTAAATCAGCAGGCGTTGAGTTAAGCAGATGATCCTCTCAAATGTGTAGGGGGGAGGCCTTGTCCAATCAGTTGAAGGCCTTAAGAAAAAAAAAGACTGATGTCCCCCGAGGAAGAGGCCTTCTGCCTGCCATCCACCTTTGGACTCCAGCTGCAACATTAACTCTGCCCTGGGTCTCCAGCCTGCTGGCCCACCCTACAGATTTTAGACTTCAGCTCCGCAATCATGTGAGTCAGTTCCTTAGAATAAACCTCTTTCTCTCTCCACACACACATCCCATTGGTTCTGTTTTTCTGGAGAACTCTGACTAATACACTGGTCCTACCTCCTACCTCAGCTTCCTGCCCCTTACTCACTCCCCTCCAACCCACTCCAGTGATGCTCACTGGGTTTTTATTGTAATGTTAATTTGCTCACAAAATTTCCTGGACCCCTTTGGTTTATTGATGGACAGTTGTGTCTCCCAAACATCAACTGTTTGTGTATCTTAACCATATTTGACATGAGTTTTCAGTGTCCCATTTATACAGTTACTTATTTAGACTTTTCTTTACATCGACCTTTCCCAGGGATATTTGCATTCTGGCAGGAATGCATGAATTTTAAGATGAAAGTTCTTGCAGTTATATTATAAGCCTCAAACAAAAGGTGAAGAGTAGTTTTGAGGAAGGGTTTCAAGTCTTTCCTAATTCCTTGCAACCACACAAGCTGGTCCTCTTGATGTGTAAGCTAAATTTCTAAGACAGAAAGTCCCAGCAAAACGGAGATACTTGACACAGATTATTACACCTGTCTTGGGTCATCAAAGCAGAGGTAGCTCCTTCATGCAATCTGCCTCTTTGACTGCAGATGGGAGTGGGGAGGGTGAATGTTTGTCTCGGTCCCACGGTCCCACTGCAGGGTGGGAGGTTGGGGGTGGAGAGAGAAGGAGAAGAAAGAGGGCGAGAGACCATCCAAGTTTTCATAACTCACTTTCTTGTGTTTCAAAATATCCTGTTTCAGTATTTTCTAGAACTGATTTCTGCAACATCTATTCCAAGGAAAATTCTAGAAAGAAATATGTCGTTCCTTTGCATCAATTATCCCCTTTGTCAATAGTAAATGACTTAGTCACTTCTCCAGGGAAATTAAGGTTGATTCATGGTGATGTGACCCGCCTGTCACTTCTGGTTCCTTTTTTCCTTTTCTATATCAAGACTCAGAGCCCTTGGGAAGGGCATTTTTGCACTCAGAGAAGAACCTGAGAGAAACCTGTAAGTAAACTTTCAAAATAATCTTGTTTTTGAAATTGCTTTTTTTTTTAAGGAAAAGTCAAGTATTGGTAAACTGGAATAAACAGTTGAGACCGGAGGAAACTTTAAGCCCCCTCCTCTACCCTGAACAGTTTATCCGTGTACAGAAATATCAGAAGGAGAGTCTGTCACTGTTGGCCTTAGGGGTCTGAATCCCCTCACCTCAGGGAGGCCAGCAGCTTGAGCATCTTCTTAACAGAACAGCTGTGTGGACCTGCACCATCCCTGGCTTTTAAAGAATTGATCAGTTAGCGGAGCCTCAGGTGGGGAGAGGAGCAGGGCGGGCTCACAGACAGCGCGCCCCTGGCTGGACTGAAGTGTGCTGCAAGCGCTCCTCTGTTTACCCGGTAGCTCTCATTAATCTTTCCTTTCTTGTGTGAAGGCTGCTTTCAGAGAGGAAGGCATTTGCTGGCTTTCCCAAGGCAAGAACGATTAAAACAAAGTTATAAGGATTTCATTCCGCCTCTCTGCACGGCTTGAGCTATTTTGGCAGGCTCAGAGAACAATGTGTTCTGAACCAATTTATAAGTTGCAAGAGGAGAAAGAGACAGAGAGAGAAAGAAAGAAGGAAAGAAAGAGAGAGAGAAAGAAAGAGAGAAAGAGAAAAGACAAGAGACTCTCTATTCTTTTGTCTGCCTTATGGATGCTGGGTGGCTGCAAAATGCCAAAGCCCTGAGCTGCCTCTGCTGCTCTCCTTTGCCTTTATTTCCAAGACTGTGGGCTGGCAGGACCTTTAGAACTGGGTTAGCCCAAGGGAGCTGAGCTGTGGTCCCGAGAGATGATGTGACCTATCCAAGGTCACACGCAGGCCAGACCACAGGTCTCCTGTCTCCTCGCCCCATGCTCTTTTTCTGTTTCACTTGCCCTCTGTCCAAATTTCCTTTAAAATGAGATTGCCATCAAGTCCTGCAGTCAGAGAGGCTGACGGGTTCAGACTAGGTCCCCGCAGGGGCTTAGTAGAGCAGGTTGGAGGCGCGAAGAAAGAACAGCGGCATTGGCAGTCGGCTTTATTTCTCCCCAGGGTGTCTGCAGACGGGATCTGGGCTTGAGCATAAGCCACTGGCTTCTGCGTGGGGAGCAGGGTCAGAAGGCACTGGTCTCACTTACTGGAAATCTTGGGATGTCAGACAAGGCAAGTGCTCCCCAAGCAGGGAAGGAGGGGATAGGGCAGCGCCCAAGGTCCTCGTCCTCCAGTCCTGCATTGCTTTCTCCTGCACTTGCAAAAGGAGTGAACCTGTGGGTGTCTGTCTGTCAGCCCCGGAGCGGCTCTGGTGATGTGCTTCTTCAGTATCCCTCCAATCTAGAAGGCTCCAGGGTGGGCCATTTTGGAGGCTCTAATTATCACTCTCATGGCTGCTGGCTGGGTCTTGTATCTGAAGCAAGGATGCATTCTTCGCACCTTGAGAGTTGCGCAAAAGAATCACAGAACAACACAGGAATACTGGTCTCCCTGATTCCCCAACAAAGTGGGCGAACAGGGCTCTGAGGGTGGGGGAGGGGGTGAGGGCCGGGAGTCTGTGCCCTCCACGCCAGGGCTTTTACTGCTGCCCTTGATGTTTAACATCCCACAGGGGAAACAATCGAATCCACTGTGTATGTACCTTGCAGCCGGTGTCTGCTGGCCTGTGCAGGTTGATGGAGAAGCCTGGTCGCTTCTGTTTCCCATGGCAACAGCTCAGCTCTGCTTGAAAGCAGATAAGTGTGGGCTCAGGCTGGATACACAGGCTGCACAGTTCTGCACGGCTCCTGGCTGGGGCCAGGAGCTCCTCACCATTGCCCTGTTCCTTAACTTCTTCCCTTCTACCCAGCCACACAAAACTTGCTTTCATCCCATGAAAGAGAGATGCATCCTCAGTGATATTCTCCTGTGGACTCTGGCTGTGGTTTCTTCCCCCTCCCCCCAGGTGAGGCACAAACCATAGTTTAGGGATAAAGGCAGAAAAGTGGTGCTTATTCTTGGGATATTGCTGTTGGTAAAAGCAAAAAGCAGGTACATGTTCCTGCAGAGACACCAGTGTTGAGTCTGGAGATAAATGTTACTGATAATGGAGACATAATAAAGAGAAACTGCAGGTTAAAGGGATCAGGTTAGCCTTTTAGGAGCTGCTGGAAGAAGCGATGGGGAGTTGGGGGAGGGACTCCATCCAGTAGCACAAATGAGAGGAATAAAATAGAGTTAGAGATCTCTGGGCAAAAATAAATATTCCCAAGGCATAGAGAACAACCTTTATGCATGAGACCTGAAACTGGCCTACAGCATGATTTTAAAACATCCCAGGGGATAAAAAGAGGGAAAGGTAATCAGATGAGTGAAGGACAAGGTGAGGAGGGAGACAGCAGAGGGAAGAGGAAGAAGTCATGTGAGGATTCCCCATAGACCAAGGGTTGCAAACCGACAACCAGTGGCCAAAGTCATTGTCAGACTGTTTAAAAATAATTTGAGCCAATTTTTTTTTAATACGGAGATGCCATCCAAAGCAAATTAGATCTCTGGCTTCTCTTGAAGAAAGTCAGAAACCCTGGCAACGCTGGGTCTGCTTACAGACTCGAAGAAAACCTGCTGGGCTGGGGCTGCTGCTCCTGCAACTTCACTGGGGCCATGGGCTCACCGGGCCCCTCAAGACCCAGTTTCTGTCACCCTTTACATTGTCTGCCTGACCCCTGCAGGCATCTGAAATGCTCAGTGCTGCCCACACTGGCCTAATTGTCCAACATGGGGGAAACCCCGACTCTGACCCCTAGCTCAACAGAGAAGGCAGCGATCAACACTGAGTGCAGCTCTCATCCCCCCACCCTGGGAGAGATGGTTCAGTTGGGAACGAGTGCCTTGCAGCCTGGACCTCAGACCAGGATGGGCCTGACCCCAGGATGGAGATCTGTAGTCAGCTCTGGATGGTTCAGTAAAGCTGTGCTGACTGAGGAGATGGAGGGTGCCACTTGCGGATGACAATGCAAGGGGAGCTTACATCAGCACTGTTTCAGGAAGTGCATGTGATTGGCATTCTGAGAATGTGTTTCAACCGAAAGTAAAAGCTACTCTTTGAAGATCACGTTCCAAGAAACTTGCCTATCCTGAACCCTCAACTGCCACTTAAATATGGGTTAGAATCCTGGCTTTTCCACTTTCTCACTTGTATGACCTTGGGCAAGTTATTTAACCTCTCTGAGCTTCAGTCTCCTCATCTAAAATGTATGGATATAATAGCACAGAACTGCTATGAAGATTAGCAATAATGTGTATCAGATGCCATAACAGAGGCAGTTGGTACCAATTTGATAACTATTATCTATTACTATTACTATTTTACTAATTCTTGGATGGAGGCAAAGGTTATAGTTTGTCCACTTCTCTGATTATTTTTGTGGTGCCTGAAGGCAAATTTGGTAGGTGAGACATTTTAACTCTGTTACTTAGGACCTTTGGTAGGGATTTTAGAACGGGGTTCATGAAAAGTCAGAGATGAGATGTTGATGTGATGAGAAACGTATCACATTGTGGTGGAAAACTGGGATTTCCCTCCCACCTCTACCGCCAGTGCCAGGATGGCCGTGGTAAGTCCAGTAGCCTCTCTGGACTTTCATTTCCTCATCTGTGGAAACGAGCCAGCCAGGTGTCAGCCATCTAGACCTGTGCTGTTCAGTATATAGACACCAGCCACGAATGACTATTTAAATTTAAATTAATTAAAACGAAATAAAGTTGAAATAATGCCATTTGCAGCAACATGGATGGACCTAGAGATTATCATACTAAGTAAAGTAAGTCAGACTGAGAGAGACAACTAGCTATATGATATCAATTATATGTGGAATCTTAAAAAAAAAAGAAATTATACAAATGAACTTACTTACAAAACAGAAATAGACTCACAGACATAGAAAACAATCTATGGTTACCAAAAGGGAAAACGGCAGGGAAGGATAAATTAGGAGTTTGGGATTAACATATACACACTTCTGTATATAAAACTGATAAACAACAAGGATCTAATATATAGCAAAGGGAACTATTATAATATCTTGTAATAACTTATAATGGAAAATAATCTGAAAAAGAATGTGCATATATATATGTATAACTGAATCACTTTGATGTACACCTGAAACTAACACAACACTGTAAATCAACTATATTTCAATTAAAAGAACAGCTTACCCACACAGCCTCAGTCAGAACTGGAATTGCAAGTCTATCCATAGGGAAAGAGCCCACAGAGCTAAGCAAGCAAATCATATGACAGCCTTATAGCCATCAGCTGTTAAAGGAGGCAGTGTGTTTCCCCAGTTCTTTCTAACAAATCCACCACTCAAGCGGGAGGGAGGGAGCAGAGAAAGGGCAGTCTTCTGGCTAAAATGCCCTTCCTCTCAGTGAGGTGAAGCCTTGGGGGAGGAAATTCCCATTCAACAATCCTGAATAAAAGAGGATCTTTTAATGCAAAAAAAAAAACAAAAACCTAACTAAATAAAGTTAAAAATTCAACTTTCCAGTTGCTCCAGCCCTAATTCAAGGGCTCAACTGTCACCTATGGCTAGTGCTGACCATGCAGATAATAGACTATTTTTATCATCGTTGAAAGTGCTATCAGACAATCCTGAGTTCTAGAGATTGCTACCCAATGTCTGGTCCTCAGATGAGCAGCATTAGCACCACCTGGGACTTGTTAAGAAGGCAAACTCTCAGGTGCCGCTCTAGAGCTTCAGAATCAAAACCTACAGTTTAACAAGGAGCCCCCACCACCACCCAGTGATTACGGACTTAAGTTTAAGAAGCTGTGATCTACAAGATTTCTTTCAGCTCTAAAGATAAAATTTAAGAATCTGGGTATCCACTTGACAAAGTCTTTGAGAAAGAAATAAGCAACCAGCTTTTCTGAATCCTGATTCCCTGATTTATTTGAAAGGAAAGAATTGGGGCCATCTGAAGAAAGATCAGCAAGCAGAATGACTATACCTCTGCAGGAAAGAACTGAACAGACATCTAAAGGCAACATGTAAAACATCACTGCTCGGAAGGTGGTGCAATCCGGCTCCTGCCTCTGAGCCTCCCATCATTGAGGCACTCAGTCCTTGCCTAAAGATCTTCAGAGAAGGGAAGTTCTCGATTTTTTGTGGCAGCAAATGAAACAAGAAGAAATGGGTTGCATTTACTGCGTGCCTTATCCCCAGGGCATCTAACGTGCTTGCCAAAGCTCCCCTACTTAAACCTCTGCAGGAAGGACCTCAGGCAGGTCTTTTATTCAAGTAGAGAAAATGAGGAACAGAGATTGGTGAAGAAATCGAGGTCACATTAACCAGTGACAGGACAGAGACTGGAACACCAGCCCTGGGCTCTTGGTCCAAAGCCCTCCTCTGTGGCTTGAGCTATAAAATAGGAGAGAAGGCATTCAGTCCTTTTGCTGTGGAAAGTTTTGGTGTCTTTTGGTGACATGCTGTTTTTAGCACAAAAACAAAGAGGAACAATATTAGATGTGTTGCTTGTTAAGAAAACATGTGCCTCTTACAGGACAAAATTGCAGTCATGTATCTTATTTAATTGTTATTAGATTTTATTGCCAAATGTTAAAATTTTAATGTATCCATAAATCTACTTCTCAGTTTCAGAGAAACATCTTTATTAAGAACACACTGTACAAGGATGAAGGGGGAAAATGAATCTAAAATATGCATTATTAATTTTTTAGGAAGCAAGCAACATGGTACCTCATAGAGGATATTAGAAAAAATAAAATAGCTGGGATTTCTGATTTGCTTTAGAGAAAAATCTGCTGACTTGAGAAACATGCTTATAGGGTCAACTATTTTGATGCAAAAAAAGATGAGAGAGAGAGAGAGCAGATAGAAATGGGCTTGTGATATACAAATCAGCCCTTAAACAGTCACTGGCAGAAAGTGTGATGTGTTTCCAGCAGATACAATGAGCTGAACATCCTGTCATATAACCTAGAGCCCTGGAATCTGGACAGGGTGCAGGGGCCAGGCAGATCTGGTCTGAATTCCACTGTTCCACCTACTCTGGGTGATCGCTGACACATTTCAGCAAGCACTCTGAGCCTCAATTTCCATTGTGTGAAATGCAAAGAGCATCTGTCTCCAGAGGCTTCAGGGAGGATGCAGGGAGATGCTATATGTAAAGTACTCCTCAGACATAATAGGCAATTAATACCTATTAGTGTCCCAATTACTCAGATAATGGCTTGAGGTCAAATCCATAGCCATGACAAAGAAAGCAAATGGGGACACATCAGGAGGAGATCTGCTTGAGTGCTGGCTGTTCTGCCCACTGTTCGCCTGCTCCCACTGACTGGCCCGCTCCTGCCCAGGCAGTGAAGCAGGTCCGACTCACATTGGCAACGCTGGGAAGGGTCGGGAGCACAGGGCCCATCAGTGATTTCTGGGGGTCAGAGAGGCGTGGGAGTGGAGTCGGTGCTCGGGAGCGCTGCCAACCTTCAAGCCAACCTCCAATTCTGGAAGGAAGCAAGTCTGCAGGAGAAAAGAACTATGTTCTTTTGCTGATCCCCATTCTAATGACCAGTTATTCCATTTCCCCTTCCTCCAGCTGGAGTAAGAACATCCTCTTATGGAGGGTCTTGAATCTCCAATCAGGCCAGTCCCACATGGTAATGCCCCTTCTTCAACACAATTTCTCTCTGTATCCCTTTTCTGAGCTGAACTTTCCCATTTAGATTATGTGCCAGGAACAGCAAGTCTTCTATACTATTGCTGGAGAAATATCCACAGGTTTGCTCCTAACCTGCCTATTTCCCCACCGCATTTCTCCCCTTCATTAACCTCTTTCAGGCTGAACCCAGAAAGAGAATTGGGTTGCTCAGTTCATGCCCTCTAGTCAATGTCCGGACACCTGTCTCGCGTTACGAGTGTAATTCACTGGCCTGAACAGTATTAAGCTACTCCATAAATCCAGCTCCAAAATACCTGATGTGAGAAGGGATTTATTTGAGAGTATTTAAAAATTGACTAATGTCTTCATTAAAATTAAAATTCCATACATACAGTACAATACTCATCAGATATTTTCATGTCAATCAAGATCTCTCAAATTCATTTCATATGGTTCCAAATGAACCCAAGGCTCTCTGAGTGCATCCCAGACCTAAATCTCCATGACTGACAGGGCGGAGCAGCCCCAGAGCAGCTTTATTTTAGTTATCCCAGAGCTGGGAAAAGAGAAAAGATGATTAACTCAGTGACAAAATATTCTCGTTTTCCTCTTAAGACTCTCAGGAGAGAACTGCCCTCAGAGGGTAGGAGCAAGGGAGGGAAGGCACAGTGGTTAGAGCTGAGATACAATGGCCTCAGTCCGGAGCCCCATTTAAGATTTGCTTTCTTGTCTGTAAAGTTAGAGCACAAGAAAATAGATGACTATCAAAAAGTGATCTTACATAGTGTGGTTTATCAAAATTTGAGCCTGTCCATCAACCGAAGGTTGGTTTCAATTAGTAAGACCCACGACATAGCGTTGCTGCTTTTCTCAATGAACAATCACGGCCTAACAAAGCAGCACAGAATTCAGGAGCTTAAAGTAATCAGTATTTCTTATTGCTCAAGTGTCTGCAATCAGCTGGTGACTGGGGACTGGCGTGTCTAGGATGCCCTCCTTCACACATCTGGCAGTTGCTTGGCAATTGGCTGAGATAATGGAATAGACTGGTCATGTGCCTCTTGTCGCTCAGCAACCCAACCTGGTACGGCAGGCTGAATAACCTGCCGAGCCCCACTCAAAGATGTCCATGTCCTAATGCCCAGAACCTCTGACCATGCTATCTTTCATGGAAAATGGGACTCTACATGTGTGCTTGAGTTAAGTCTCTTGAGATGGAGCAATTATCCTGGATTACCTGGGTGGCCCTAATATAGTCACAAGGTCCTTGTCAGAGGGAGGCAGGAGGATTGGAGTCATGAAAGATGTCAGAGAGAGGCCAGAGAGAAAAGGAGCTGCAACACTGCTAGCTTTGAGATGGAGGAGAGTCCATGAGCCAAGGAATACAGGTGGCCTCTAGAAGCTGGAAAAGGCAAGCAAAAGGCTCTTCCCCTGGAACCCCCAGGAGGAATGCAGCCCTCTGGATCCATTTTATTGACTTTTTTTCTTTACATTTTCTAGCTGATTTTATTTAGGTATTTATTTTAGGGTTTTTTTGGGGGGGGGTGGTAATTAAGTTTATTTATTTATTTTGGGGGGCGGTACTGGGGACTGAACCCAGGACTTTGTGCATGCTAAGCATGTGCTCTACCACTTGAGCTACACCCTCCCTCCTTGGACCCATTTTAGACTTCTGACTTCCAGAACTGTGAGAGAATAAATATATGTTTCTATAAGTCACTATGTTTGTGGAAATTTGTTACAACAGCAATAGAGGCTAATACACCTGGACTTGGCAAAAAAAAGTTAGTAACAGGATTCCAAGAGAGAGGCAGGTGGGAATCATAGACTCTGGATAGGCATAGTGTCACTTCTGCCACATTCTATTGGCCAACGATGTCCAGGCATCTTGAATTCAAGGGTTGTAGAAATAAACCCTGCCACTTGACAGATTCTATTTCTCTCACTTCTCGATGGGAGAAGCTGTAAAGTCACATCGTAAGAAGGTGTTGAAACTGAGCAGGACCCTGCAGGGCCATCCCAGGGACAGATCCCCCAGGTCCTCCACCTCTTCTTTGTAGAAAAGCTTTAGTCTCCTAGGCCTTCCCCGAGTACCAAGGAGCAAATTTAATCAGAGAGGTGAGAAAATGCAGAAACAAAGGAAAACAGTCAAGCAAGAAACAAGAGTAACAGTTTAGCCATAAAACAAAGTCAAGGACCTTTAGTTCCTCCTCAAGGGCTATAGATAATATTCTGAGACATATCCTTGAACCGTTTGGCAGATATTAAAACCACCACCAGGTGGAAGAAGTTAACTGCTTGCTGACCACCACCACATTGACCACAGACTTGTTGGAACCAGAAAGCTGACAATATCAACCCCCAAAACATCACCCTGTTACCTCACCATCAACGAGTCGGAAGGATGTACACTAGCTGATCAGGCACCTGCAACCCTCTCCGTCATCTTGCCTTTAAAACCCTCCCCCGAAAGCCGCTGGGGAGTTTGGGTCTTTTGAGCATGAGCTGCCCGTTCTCCTTGCTTGGCCTCATGTTGGGTGCCTTGCAGTAAACTCTGTGCTTCTCTTCACCACAATCCGGTGTCAGTAGACTGGCTGTACTGTGTTTGGGTGAGCAGACCCACGTTTGGTTTGCTAACAGTGTGGAGACTGAGAATGGTAAAGAATTATGGCCATTTTTTGCAATCAATCTGCCATCATGTCCTTTCCAAAGTGACAGAAGACATTCAAAGGCAACATCTCAACCTGGTTTCTTTTTCATTTCCAGGGACACAGGGAGCATGGGTGTCTGGAAGTCAGGCACCAATATCTTCTTAAGTCTTTGGGGGATGTATGTGTCTCCAAGAAGCCCTGGATGGATAGACTTTACTCAACATTTGGGAGTTTGCTGTTTTGTTGCTTTCACTTCCGTAGGCCTCCTCTCTGTGGCCTTCTACTGGCTTCCATCCTCACTGCTAGCCTTCATCGCCTCCTGGATGGTCATGTGGGCTCTGCTGTGCTGCTCCAGACACGCGCGATGTTTCCTTCTGCTCTTCTTCCTCTCGTGTGGCCTGCGTGAGGGCAGGAACGCTCTGATTGCCGCTGGCACAGGGATAGTAATCTTTGGACATGTGGAAAACATTTTTCACAACTTTAAAAGTCTCCTGGACAGTATGACTTGCAACCTAAGGGCAAAGAGCTTTTCCATTCATTTCCCACTTTTGAAAAAATATATTGAAGCAATTCAGTGGATATATGGCCTTGCTACTCACCTAAGTCTATTTGATGACCTTGTTTCTTGGAACCAGACCCTGGCGGTCTCTCTTTTCAGTCCCAGCCAAGCCCTGGAAACACAGCTCAATGACACTACAGACAAAGCCCTGGGTGTCTTGTACCAGATGGTGACGGCAACAGAGGTGGTGTCCTCTGTGGGCCGGCAGCTACTTGCCCTCACAGGGCTTCTGCTGATGCTGCTCGGCACTGGCCTCTTCATGAAGCGGTTTTTGGACCCTCGTGGTGCGAAGTTTGAGAATGTCTACATCACCAGACAGTTTGTTGAGTTTGATGAAAGGGAGAGGCATGAGCAGAGGCCCTGTGTCCTCCCGCTGAATAAGAAGGAAAGAAAGAAGTACACTGTCATCCCGTCTTTCTGGCTGACTCCAAAAGACAGGAAAAACCTGGGGCTGTTTTTCCTCCCAGTACTTACCCATCTCTACATCTGGGTGCTGTTTGCAGCCATAGATTATCTGCTGTATCAGCTCATTTTCTCCATGGGCAAACATTTCCAAAGCTTGCCAGGGCTCGAGTTTCACTTGAAGCTGCACAGAGAGGTATGCGCTCCCAGGCCCTTCTCACTGTGTGTCCTGGCTGTCTGCTGGTCTGTTTGCAAAAGATCGTGAACCTCCCAAGGCAGGGCAGTGTCTTAGTCACTTCTGGATTCCCGGTGCCTGGCATGTAGGAAGAGCCCAAACACGTTGGTTAAACTGAGTTGAAATCCCCACATTACAGTGTGATTAACATTCTGAACATCTTTAGTCACCGTATTAGCTTCCTGTGGCAGCCATGTTCCAACAGAGAAGCCTTTTTGCTCATCCCATTTTTTTCTCTTTTCCATTTTGCCCTGCGGAAAGGTATGATTCTGTGGACATTCCAGAGGATCTGGATATGGTCAGATGCTCATCTTAGTTTTTTTTTTAAACCCAGACATTGTGAGGCTGAGCTAGGTGGGACATGTGTGTGTGTGGCACGTGTGTCCGTGTGCATGTGTGCATGGAGTGTGTGTAGTTGTGTGCGTGTGCGAGTCTGCGTGTGTGTGTGAACATGCTGGGTGGGGTGCACCAGCCTGGGCTGGTGAAAGCGCCATCCTCTATTTTCATGTGTCTGATTCTTCTCCTCTTTATGCGGCTACAATAGGTAGCTGCTGGGGAAATCTTAGAGGGGAAGGGCAGAAAGGGAAACCCTCCCTGGAAACCCCACTCACCCCACTCCCCCTCGCTGCGCCCACCCCCTCCCTCCCCTTTTCTCCTGGCTCAGCAGGTGCTGCCCGCCCTGCCCCTCCTAGTCCTGGGCTGCTCTCAGAGATGCTTACTTTGAGCACCCCGCTTTCCCTGAAGACTTCAGTTAATTATGAGAACCCCGTTGCTCTAGATACCGGAGCAGGGTGGATAATGGAAGCAGTGCATCAAATGAAAGCCAAACAGGATTTTCAGACCGGCTTGCTCCTGGGGAAGTCGCTAGTAAAAGGGCTGCTCTCCTCCCCTCCCCCATAGCCAACCCTCCTCCTGTATTCCCCCTTTTGATCTTTCCCTCAGTTCTTCCTCTCCTTCTTTCTCTTTTAGCTCCTTTCTCATTTAATTCTCTCAGCCAATCCCCTTGCCTGTTTTGTGAATTCTCACTGTTTTAGACAGAAGAGGGGAAAAAAGCAAGCTCTGCCTTCCAAAAAAAGGCCCAGAAGCTTTCCAATGACAGTGTCCTGACAAATACACATTTGGGTGTTGCGGGGTCTGGAGGACGTAGAGATGTCTAGCCGTGAGGGCTGTCATCGGGGGGCTCACGTCCGGGCGGGGGAGGCCGCCATGCACACTCGCAGTGACAGCAGGGCAGTGGGCGCTGGAACAGATGTGAGTGCCAGACTGTGGGAGCGCGTCTCAAACTCTCTCCTGCCGAGCCCGGGAGGCTGTGCCGCCAGCAGCCGGCTTCTGCGTGACTGGCAGTGCCCTGCCCTGATCCCAGGGTGCCCTTGGAGGTTCCCGGTCTCTCCTGCAGATTTGCAAAGGAGAAGTCAAGCAAGAGAAGAAACACTGGCTCAAAGTTTTGCCAATATTTTTCTCCCACTTCCATACCAATTTAAATAAAGAAGATAGAAAACGACCCAAATAGAGCTGGCCGGATAGGTGGGCATTGTAAGGAAAAATAGCTATAGTTGCTACTTACTGAGCACCTACTGTGTGCCCAGGGTTAGTCTGCGTTAACCTTTTCAGGACCATCTGATACCACAGCGAGTCTTCCTGCCATTAATCAATGACGTCTTGGCAAATTGTTTACTTAAGAGAGGTAAACACATTTTAATACACCAGGGTCTATTTAGTATATTGTTCGGTATTTTTGAGAGAGTTTATTTATCTTCCATACTCCCCTTTACCAAGCCTGTACAAAATTGTGGACCCAAACTTTATAAAGCCCTGACTCCCAACTGCAAAATGCCCCGTCAGATTCCTAGGCTAAGTAACTCCCCCCACCCCCTGCGACTGGATTCCCGCTGCTTTCTTATTGCAGGATTTCTCATCACTGACTCAATCGATGTGTTTGTTTCTTCAACAGTATTAAAAAGAGTGCATGCCTGTGCTCTGGGGACTGAAATCTATTTAATCGTAAGCAAACTGTCTTTTTAATAAGACAAGGAGAGGCCACACAAATGCCTTCTACTGCTTTAGCCACAATGCTGGGGAAACTGCAGATTTAACTTGGTATTTGTATAGTAGTCCCAGGTTTGGGGTTTCTGGATTTTTTTTTTCACAGGTATTGGAGTAGATTCAAGGTGTGTGGTATTCTCTGGGTGTGCCTGGGTTCTTTTCAGAAGTCATTTACCTCTTCCCGGCCCCAGGGCGCTGGGGTACTGGGGTGATAATAACTTACTAAGTACTCCAGTCTATAAGGTTAATGCTCCATCCCCAAGGTGCTTAATTTACACTGGGAGCAGTTTATTCATGGGCAGGATCTGGTCCATTAATTCCTGTTTTACCAAATTGGAAAACAAATCCACCGAGAGAGACTGTATGACTTTCTCAGGTCAGGGGAAAAGAAAGAGCTGAATCAGCACACGTTTCTCCTGCTGGTGCCTTGTCTGGGTGGCTCAGGGTCACCTGCCCTCTGGGTCAGTTTGATGAGGGCAACTGGTTTATTCTCTTGCCTTCAAGTGGAAAAGGAATGCACCCCTCTTAGCATCCAAGAGAAGTGAGACAACGTCCTCTTTTGAGATCTCTGTAGATAGGATGTTAGAGCCACTTTCAGTAAATACACTATTCCTGGTATTCTTGCACCAAGAACAGTTCTTCCTCCTCCCCCACACCACCCCAAGCTCTAGGTTGATTTAGATCATAATTTAATATCTCCACATCTTGAGGACCTTGTGGTCTGCTGACAAGGTTTTTGTTGCGATGGGGAGGATATGACTGGGTCTTGAGGGGCTCTGTTGCAAAAAAACTTCTCCCCAAGTCGAGCTAAAACCATCTTTCATTAATCCCACATGCTCTGAAGTGTAGAAACAAGGGTTCCATAAAAATGGGTTATATGGTCAACATTATTAGGAGAACTGTTGGCTGAAGTTAAACAGATTCTCTGCCTTCTTCTCTGAGTCTTCAACAGTCTCCTGGGCATCGTGCCTCTCTAAAGAAAGGACAGAGCAGACAACCTTGTCTGATATCCTTCTCTCAAGGAAATCTACAAACCCACTTTGGAAAACACTGCAATGGCGACAAATAAAACTCATCCCTTCTCCTTTATTCCGATCATAGCACATAAAAGGAGCTGTGATGGCTCCTTCAGCCAAAGCTCCCTGCGTATTTTAAGATAAATGCTATATGCTGCAGGGCGGTTTTGAGGAAGATAAGGACAGACTACAAAAATGGCATGGATCTTGATGATTTTATTCTTTCATTTTAGGAACAAGGAACTCAAGACATCATCCATGATTCTTCCTTTAATATATCTCTGTTTGAACCCAAGTGCATCCCTAAACCAAAGCTCCTTCTGTCTGAGACCTGGATTCCCCTCAGTATTATTCTTGTGATACTAGTGATGCTAGGATTGTTGTCCTCCATCCTGATGCAACTTAAAATCCTGGTGTCTGCATCCTTCTACCCAAACGTGCAGAGGGAGCGCATCCAATACCTACATGCAAAGCTACTAAAGAAAAGATCTAAGCAGCCGGTGGGAGAAGCAAAAAGGAAACTGAGTCTGTACTTCACAAAGGTAAAGCCAAGATAGGGGTACAACCTATAATTAGGGAAATTTTGAGTTTGAAGGACAAATGGAATTTCAAAGCAGTCTTCAACTTTACAGTAGGGCTCATATCCCCAGCGATAGGTGAGACAATGGTGGGGTGGGAGTGTGCAATCAACAGATGTACATGGCTAAGTTCAGAAGATTCTTGTAGAATCTATTGTATAGTGCTGGCCCAGAGGATCCTACAAGATACCCTTCAAAATATTGATTTCAAGTGACTTTGTTCAGTTATATCATAGAGAGGCTACTGGAAAGACCCTTTGTAATTAATAGCTGTTAAAGGATGATGCCCAATAGAGTTACTTTACCAGGATGAGTAAATAACGGAAGGGAAATATCTACTATGGCTTGGTAAACTCTGAAGAATTTGCTCATTCTCCAGTATTAAACAATGTATATGATAATGTATGGATATTTATACATATATGTAACATGACTTTCATATACATATAAATGAACACTTGTCAAAGATTTTATTCAAATTATTAATTAAGAGGGAAGAGTAAGAAATTCCAACCAATTCAAAGAACAATTTAAAGCGCACACATATATACAGCCTATCAGAAATACCAGAATGAATTTGCTTAACGGATTCAAAACTGGCTTCTGCACAAGGGTGGATGGGAGGGCCAACTGTACACTACAGGGTGAATTCATTTGCATGTCCATGGACAAGAATCACGTGCATCGGTGCCATCAGCTATCCACAACTTACAGAATCGGAAAACGGTTCATGGACAATGAAAGACCAAACTAACCCACAAGGATAAGCTTTTCTGGACATTTCAAAGTTTATGTCAGAGGCATTTAAAATGACTGTAGTGCTCATTCATCTACCCTTGTGTTCCTGCAGATTCATTTCTGGCTTCCAGTCCTGAAAATGATTGGGAAGAAACAGTCGGACATTGCACGTGAAGACAATCTGTGAGAGGCCCCACACCGCTCCTCCGCACACCGGCAACTCCCCTCAGGTCTACTGGTGGTGGTCGTCACTCGTGCCCAGCAACAGGGAACTAACTACACCGCACGGTCCTTCGGGGCTGTGAGTTTGCAGGGTCAAACCACTTTTTCCCATAGGGCCAAGGGGCTACCAGGTAAATGGTTACATTGTCTGTCTTGCAAAAAAGGCACATGATCTGGACTGTGTCACAAGATAACAGGACTATAACCTGGACCTCCGAGGGTAAGTCTCAGCATAGAGCAATATTCAAAGGAAAATAAATTAGAAAAAGAAAATCAAAATCTCTACTGCAGCCTCAAAGGCAAGTATCAAGGAAGACATAAACATATAATGTCCGGACAACATCTTTAAATGCGTCTGTCCCTTCTCTGCAGTCCTCAGGACCTTCAGCGCTATTTCTTACCCCTATAACTGTCTGCCCGCCACCGACCCCTTATTCAAGAGCTCCTTCCAAAACCCATCTCCAGTAGCTCCTAATTCCTTCTCACCACCTCCTCTGCTCCTACCCTCTACTTTCCAGGATCTCTTTTGTTTTTCCTCTTCCACCAGATCCTCTAGCCACATTTATTTAGCGAACACATTTATTCAAATCACACGAAAGGCTTGCTGAAATGTACATCTTGGGCCTCTTTTCACTATACTTAATATACATTACACTGTACGGGGGCCTATTTCCCCTGTACTCAAAATATGTTAGAGGGAGAAACACTGATTCTATTGTCTCCAAAGTGCCAGAATGAGAAAGAAGTAAAGAAACACTAAATTTGTTTTAATTTTCCATTTTTCAAATTTTTCAAACTTACAGAAAAGTTGCAAAATAGTGCAGCATTTCATTCCTCCATCACCCCTCATCCCCAAATGTTGACATCTTACATAACCAGAGCACAACTGTCAAAACCAGGTAAATAACATTGAAAAACGCATCACCTACAGAACTTACTAGATTTTCACCAGTTGTCCCATAATATCCCTTTTCTGGTCCTTGAGGCAAGTGAGGCTCATGCATCACATTTGGTTGTCATGGTTCCTTAATCTCATCTGATCAAGGACAGTTCCTTAGTCTGTCTTTTTTTTTCTCTCATGACCTTGACACTTTTGAGGAGTACTAGCTAGTTATTTTGTAAAATATCCTTTGATTTGGGCTTGCCTATGTTTCCTTGTAGGTAAACCCAGATAATGTATTTTTTGGTGAGAATACTACAGGAGCTCCAATGTGCTCCTCCCAGTGCACGATATCAGGGTGTGTGATGTTGATACACCTTAATTACTGGTGAGGTTATCTTTCTTCACTTAGTCAAGATGGGGTCTGCAGATTCTTCCACTGCTGAAGTTACCGTTTCCCCTTTGTAAATTAATAAGTATATTGTGGGGAAATACCATGAGACTATGCAAACATCTTGTTTCTCTTTACACATTTACCTTCTAATTTTAGCATCTATGAATGCAAAACCATGGCAGCCAAACAGTGATTTTCTATTTTCATAATATCTTCTACATTTTGAAATTGAAATTCTACCCTCTCCCCAGAAAGAAACATTTCTTTTCAAAGACCAAATTTTGCTTCAGGCACCAGAGAAAGCATTTTACACACACGACCTCATTTGTCTCAGGACAACCCTGTGAGGTAGGCAGTATTACTTCCATTGCATAGATCAGAAAACTCACCCTCAGAGACCCTGACTTCACTGGCCTGGGCTGGGGCCTGTTTATTGTCAAAGATTTTATTCAAATTATTAATTAAGAGGGAAGAGTAAGAAATTCCAACCAATTCAAAGAACAATTTAAAGCGCACACATATATACAGCCTATCAGAAATACCAGAACAGCCCCGTACAGGCGCTGGCATATTTAGAGCT
Source organism: Vicugna pacos (assembly GCF_048564905.1). Classification (NCBI taxonomy): domain Eukaryota; kingdom Metazoa; phylum Chordata; class Mammalia; order Artiodactyla; family Camelidae; genus Vicugna; species Vicugna pacos. The sequence continues at coordinate 12,727,623 of NC_133011.1, forward strand.
CCCAGCCAATTCAAATGGTCAGCCAGCACTGAGAACCACCATTCCCGGAAGTTTTTACAGAATTGCAGGTCGTTCAATTCAGGTCTTCAATGGTGAAATGTGTCTAACAGAAGAAGCCTGCATCAGAATGTGTCTGAGTCAGCATTTCCCAAAGTGTGTTCCTCAGACCACCAATCCCTTGGTTTTCCCATAAAAAGAGTTACATGAAGTTAGTAAATTCATACCATCTGCCTTCCAACCCTGAAGCTTCATAAAGCATGTTAGCATAATGTTAAAACTTTGAGAAACTCTATAATAAAGAAATCTCTTTTAACCTTATTTTACCCCAAATTCCCTGAAATTATTAAACCACGGAACAATTTTAACTGTAATAACTATTAACAGCAAACAAGACAAGTTCTACAGTCCATACTCTGGTAAATGCTGATTTAATTGGCCTAATTTTCGATCAAAAAAGATCTGAGAAGGTGAAGATGAATTTTCAGTGTTGGCTTATGTAAACAGTCTGATGATTTTATGCTTTGTTTTCTAAACAGACAGATGTCTATATAAATAAACTGATACTATACACACACACACACACACACATATATATATATATATTTTTTTTACTGATTTTGCATTTATTCCTCCTACAGAGAAGGGATCTGCCTCACATTAACTAAGGCAAAGAATCAACTCCTCGATTTTTAGAGAAAATTGGATCCTTTGGCCTTTCTAAATTCTATTAATTAACTAACTTACTTATCTACTTAGCAACATCACCAGCATTTACAGCAAACATTTGAACAGGGCTCACAGAAAGTGCTAGTGATGCCCAGACAGCTCGCCCTGGTCCCTGCCTTTGGGATGCTTTCAGTCTAGTTGGGAAGAGAGAAGATGTTTACACAATAAATAGTATGTGGTAGCTCTCGGTAAATGCCAAGGGCGTGGGGCAGGCAGTGCTTTTAAAGAACCACGAGTAGATTCTCTCCTCTCATCTATCACGAATGCCCATTTTACCCCTCTTCTCTAGGAGAAGGGTACTAAAGGGGTTGGTAAAGGAGTCTTAATTTCCTTGAAACCAAACTGCCTTTCTGAAGTAGCATAATCTCTGTTGTTTCCAAAAGACCATGACTTCGAACAGTTCACAAGACTTCTGGAGAGCATCCTGCTGTCTTTATCTGTTAGGCATGCTTGCCCCTACTCTGAAGTGCTTGTCCCTGTTGGAAGGACAGGCTGGTAAAGAGGTGCTGTCACAAAAGGCAATTCTGATCTTGAAAACAAGATTTAGACGTGTTCCTTAGGGCCAGTCTAACCTAGGACAGAAAATGCAATTATATGATCGCAGCTTATCCACTTTAGATTTAAATGAATGATTAGTTAAATTTCTTGAGACATCTATTGTAAAGTGTGCTCTGTTAATCTTGTAGAGGCAGAAAGATACTGCCCCAGGTAATTTAATAGAGCTTCCTTTTTCACCTCTAATTTTAATGGCTTATAAAAGTATATTGCATTATAGTCTAAGTCACTATTTCTCATCTCATGAATCCCAACTTGGCGGCCATATTTTATCATAAGTGTCATTCCGATGTCCTCATTGACTCCCTATTTGTTGTCAGTTACATTTCTCTTTGACAGTAAGACACAGTAATTCTAAACAGATTCATAGTAATAGATCTTTTATTGTTCTACTCAGGATGTTAAATATTGTTTTTTCTCTTAGATCCTATACCTGCTGCTTTCTCTGTTAGAACCTAGTGAATCCTAATTCTAATATGGGATATGCTGATGTCTTCACACATCATACATTTTTGTCATAATTCATCTAAGAGAAAGAAAGAAAAATATCTCATCCTAAGGGAGTAGTAACTAGCTTTTTTACCCAAAGTCAGTGATAGTGACAAAGGCCATTGAGATCAATTTTTTTTTTTAATTTATACTATAGAAGAGAGAAGAACTGGTTAAAAAAATGATGTGGGTTGAATGTGGTTATATATGTATATTTACAAGCCTGTTATATTATGATAATATAAACCCTGAAAGGTGGAGAAGAAAGATTTAAATTAATGGGTGGCTGAGACCACCAAACTTTCAAAGTTCAAAGCCCCTTTAGTTTTAGTTGCTAATGGTTGCAGTGACATTTTTAAAAGTGGGAAAAGACAGGGAGATGAGTAACAGGGTACAGGGGATAGCCTTTTACGATCTAAATCCTAGGTGTCTATGAACCTCGCTTTTGTACTCAGAAAGCAGAAGGAGTCAGAGTTGGATTTGTCATTGAGGAATTTTTGCAAATGCAAAGGAAAGCCAAAAAAAAAAAAAAAAGCAATGATAGAAATAAAAGCACAACTAACCAGAGCAACTACAATTAAGGCAGAAAGTGTTTGCACTGCTGTATTGGACTCTGAGGAAATACACAGAGTGCGGCAGGAGGTGCCCCCTCCCCCAGCCTCATTCAGCAAAGACAAAGAACAATGTGCCCACTGACCACTGCAAGGGACTCGCGGAGAGGACAGGTTGAAAGACAAAACGGAAGACCAGGAAGGACTGAGATAAAGATTCAGACATCCAATCCCTCATTCCTAGGATTCCATCAGTCCTAGAGTAGTGGAGCTGGCTGGTCATCAGAATTACCTTCAGAGGTTACAAAATGATGTAAAATTATGGATTGCCAAAACTAAACCCAGATATACTGACTAGAGAGGCCTGGGAGGGTCCTGGAAATCTGTCTTCTAAGGGTCTTCTTGGGCATTTCAGATGATTAGGCAAATTTGGCTGACACTGCTTTAGAGAATTGTAGCAAACTTTGGAGAGGAAGGGTTGTTGATTAAATAAAAACACATCTGTGTGATGTCTATGAGATTAGTGGTATGGACATACACACAAGACGTCCATTCTGCAAGTTGCTGAAGGAGCTATTAACCCATTAAGTTTCTCCAATAATTCAAAACGCTAATTGTCAAAAAATGTACTGCTCTCCTCCTCTGCAGTCCAACTCCCCCGCCTGTGTAACTGAGTACCCAAAGGGAAATGAAAGCCATGACGGCACCATGAATTAGACAGTTATAATCAGTATTTAACTATTTATCAAATATGATTTGGCAGATGATCCAGCAACCCCACTCCTGGGCATATTTCCAGAAAAGACAAAAACTCTAATTCAAAAAGATACATGCACCCCAGTGTTCATAGCAGCACCATTTACAATAGCCAAGACATGGAAGAAACCTAAATGTCTATCAAGAAATGAATGGACAAAGAAAATGTGATACATATACACCACAATGGAATACTACTTAGCCAAAGAAAAGAATGAAATAATGCCATTTGCAGCAACATGGATGGACTTAGAGATTATCATGCTAAGTGAACTAAGTCAGACAGAAGAAGATAATTTATCATTTATACGTGGAATCTAAAAAAAGGATACAAATGAACTTATCTATAAAATAGAAATAGACTCACAAACATAGAAAGCAAACTTATAGTTACCAAAGGGGATGGGGGAGAGATAAATTGGGAATTTGAGATTAACAGAGACATACCACTATATATAAAATAGGTAACAACCTACTGTATAGCACAGAGAACTATATATTCAATATTTTGTAATAACCTATAATGGAAAAGACATATATATATAAAACTGAATCACTTGCTATACACTTGAAACATTGTAAATCAACTATACTTCAATAAAAATAACTAAATATTTTTAAAATGTATTATTTGGTATTCAATATTATTTTTTAATTAAATAATATCCATTTAAGGGATGATATATCATATTTCACAAAATAGAGGGTAACCCTGACTATGACAAACATATGGTACAGAAGAAAGAACAGAGATTTTTAGGATGGGAAAGGCTGAATTCAAATCCCAGTTCTGCTAATTTTTTGCTACATAACCTTAAGCAACTTAGCTCTTATGTCTCTCAGCCTCAGTTTTCTTATTTATAAACTGGGGCTTAAGATAGCAATCTGATAACATCTTTTTGAGAATTAAATGGAATGACACATATAAAGTCTCCCCCAGTGAGGTAAGTAAGTGTCAGCTCTTTCCTCTCACTTTCTTCTTTCTCATCCTTCCCTGCCTATGCCCACTTTCTTCAACTGTTGTCATACAACTGATACAAAAAGAATAAAAACAAAAACCAGAATTTCAACCAGGCTTGATTTATAATGGGGACTGGCAAATCTTTTTTGTGAAGGGACTGTAAATATTTTAGACTTTGTAGCCATGTGGGTCTGCTGCAACTCCTCACCTCTGCCACTGTAGTGAGAAAGCAGCCACAGACAATCTGTAAACGAATGAACATGGCTGTGTGTTTTAATAAAACTTTATTTACATTAACAAGCAGCAAACTGGACCTGGCCTGCCCAGTAATGCAGGAAGACTTTTTCAGAAAGCCATGAGTTGATGCGGAACACGATGCAACAGGGCCTCAAAGTCTGAAAAACTCAATGGGATCAAAATCTCTCTTTTCTGCCAACTTGCTGGATGACTCTGCAAGTCGTTTCATCTTTCTGAATTGAATTTCCTCATCTATAAAGATGGAGGAGCAGGGCTACAGAATCTCTGAGGAAGCTGCCATCTCTTAAAGCCTATGACTTTGGGAGACTGCAGTCTCCTGGAGAGAATCACCAATAAACTGCGACCCAGGTTTCAGCATTTGATTTGTTTGTTCTTTCATGGTTGATCAACGAATCATGAAGAACAACAGACGCGCTTGGGTCATAAGTATGATTCATTTGATGAACAAGAGAAAAGATAACATTTGGTCAAAATTAACGTTGTTTTCTCCACACACACAAAGAAGCAGTCATTTTATTCTAAATGTCATACGTAACTTCAAAGGATTTAAAGTCACTCTGTGATGTCAGTTGGCTGAAGACCTTTTTCAAAGCAAGCACTGCACTCACGCTGAACGTGATATATTAACTACAGAGTGAAAGAAATTGATCAAAATTGCTTTTCCAAAAGGAAATCATTGTAGAACTGTGATTATATCAAAGAATAAGAGTGCTATGTCTTGCAAGTTGGAATGCTAATGCATAACAACAAATAAATAATCTGTTGTTTTAAAATATGATACAATGAAAGAAAAAGAATGTTGAATTAGAAATTATAAGAACTGACTTCTAATTCAGGCTCAGCTACTAACTAGTTCAGCCAAGACACTTCCCTCTCTTGAGTGAATTCAGTCCGAGCCGATGCCCCTGGCAGTGTCCCTGTCTCTGCTGCGCACAAAACCTGGAGGGGAACTTGGACAAGATACAGACGCCCAGGCCCCGCCTGCAAGGAACTGGGTCAGGGCCTCCCACGGGGCCCAGCGGGGACATCCTCCTGCCTTGGCCTCCTGCTGCGCTGTCTTCCCCAAGCCCCTTGCACACACGGTGGCTTCATGTCTCACATTCTGTCCTGAGTCTCAATGCCTTTCACCACAAATGCCCTGGAATTGGAGCAAACGGAGGACTGTGTTGCCCATCTCTGGTCCACAGTCCACGTGCCTGCCGCGTCCCAGGGACTCTGCATCAGAAGGACTTGTGGGAGATGCTGGAGCAGAGGCTCTTCTGCTTCCACAGGAAACTGAGGGGCCTCGAACCTCACCCAGCACACCCGGTGTTCTATTTGTCCACACATCACTCAGGTTTTATCGGGACCACTTCAAAACTAAGAAGGCTTATATTTGGCCTTCGCAAAAGTGGGTCATCATAACCAAAAATGTGCTGTCCTCACGTTAGTTAAATTGGCAAAACTGTGCCTTCACTGTCCATGCTTGCCCTTAGGATTTGATTAGACTCATGATGTCTAACTTTCTTACAGTGTTATATATATTTATATGTATATTGTAGGGACAGGGTGTGTGTATATATATACATTATATCTGCATTTGAATGTTGTTCTACCTGGAAAAGTGTGAAATCAAGTGCCCCACTAATATAGTCAGCATATAATGTGTTGTCCTAACTTGAACAATTTCTGAGTGAAAGGGGACCGGCAGTCACATGCAGGCTCACACAAGCAATGCCAGAGTGTCCAGGGCCCCTGGGACCACGCTCACTCTTGCTGTTTGTGACCCAGAGTCACGATGTGGGGCTGAGGGCAGGGGTCAGCTGACCTTCACCCCAGGCAGGCAGTGTCCTTCTTGCCTTGCTCAGGTCGCGGGACTGAGTCCCCTCCGGTGGCAGGAGGGGATGGATGGGAGGAAGCAGGGAAGTGAGGTTAGAGGAGGGATGGTCTCTAGAGTGACAAGGACCCAGGGAATGGGAGGGGCTGGTTTGCCATGGAGCAGAGACTCAGAGAAAACAGGGAGTTTGAAGGATCATCTCTGGACCGGGGGACAGGTCAGATGCATGGGCTGAAGGACAGGGATGGGTCAGGAAGGCACCTTGGGTTCTGGGCTGAGCGAGCAGGTGGACCCAGGCCATCTGCTACACCAGGCCCTTCACGCCTCTAGGCTGTGCCCGGGCTGAGCCCAGGACAGACCTGTCCCTGCCCCTTTGACATCCCCAACTCCCACCCCGGGATCATCTTATGATCCTTGTAATTCCGCCTGTTCCTGGCTTGGGCATCACCACCGGGACCAGTGAGGGTCAGACCAGCCAAGAACCTGGGAGTCAGGATCTGCTTTGTAGCAAGTTCTCCAGGGGACTCCTATGCCTCTTAGTGGGTGAAGAGCGCTGGTGGGCACTCCTACCCCTCCCTCAGTGCTCAGCTCAGGGCCACCTTCTCCAGGGTGCCCTCCCTCACCTCCCGCCCACCCCAGTCTGCTGCAGGGAAAAATGGAAAGCCGGGCAGGACCCAGCAGGGAGTGTCCAGGCCATGCTCACGGGCACCTGCATCCCTAAGTCTGTCCCTTCCACGGATGTGCACTTGCTGGAGGAAACCTAGTTCATCTCCTGTCCCCACGGGGAGCCTCCCAGCGGCTTTGCTCAGGGGGAAAGTGTGTCACACTCGGGAATACTCACCCTGTACCCCAGCCCCTTCCCCCTGCCCAGGGAGTCCCTGCTTGGGGAGCAGCTAGGAGATGAGACCCTAAGATTCAGGTGGGGGAACTACGTGGAGTCCAGATAGGCACGTCTGACTTCACACTTGGCTCCACAGAGAAGTGGCTTTCCGGGGGGTCACCCTCCTGCTCCTGGAGACTTCCCAGGGCTCTCCTGCAGAGATGTCACTGCAGTTAACTCACTGCCCGAAGGCAGCAGGGTTACTACAAGGTTCTGAGTCTTCTCAATCCTCTTCCCTGACCCCACAGCTGCCGAACACAGCCCCTCCGTCCTCCTCCTCCATCTTTCTAATGACCTCCTGGGCCAGAGCCCAGGGCTCCAAGCAGACCCCCGAGAGGCTCCTCCCCGGCTCAGAGGACACCACTCCCCTCTTCTCACCAGACCCCAGGTAGGGGTGGGGACAGTGTCCCTGTTGCAGCACCTGGAGCCCCAGCCTCTGTCTTCCCCTCCCTCCTGCCCCCTTGCAGGACACAATCTTCATCCTAGGTTCTCCATCTGCATCACCTGCAGGAGGGTGTCTAGTTGAAATCTGGGCTGAGCCTAAGGGACCTCTCCCTTCCTGTATGTTGGATTTAGGAAATGTATATCTCTATAAAATGATATGCTCACAATTGTTTCTCTTCAATCACCTTTAGTTTAAAACATTTTTAGAAATTTGCAACTCTCTTACATTTTTGAGGTATATGAAACAACTAAAATTGTCTAGTATCTGCCTTCTGTGTGTGTGTTTGGCATCAAAAGAAAACATTTTTATTTTGACTGCATATATTTAAATGCTAAATGACAAACACTATCTTAAACAAAACAAGGAAGGTGAAGAAGAAATTACAAGACATGAAATAGTGGTTGCAGAATCTCAAAATTTTCTAATCTATGAATTTAGTACTTAACTACTCATGAATTTAGGACAAACTATAAATTGAGACTAAGCTAACAGAAGTAAGATGTAGCTTGAATGGGGCTGTCTTGCTTAAGTTTTTCTTTTTGTTCAGTTTTTTTTTCCTTTTTTGTATTTTTGTATTTTTATTTATGTATTTATTTATTTAATTTATTTATTTAATCTTAGGTTTTTAAACCAACCAAAATTTATCCAGCTCAATATCCAGCAGTTACCTCTACATTGTAAATAGTAGCCTATTGTACAGAGAATTCTCATTGTCTCAATCATCTCTACCAGGACAAACTCAGAGGATGCTTTAGGTCATAGTAAGCATTTAATTTCAACTAAAATACAACACTATAGACTACATTCGTAAAGGTTTGAATGGGGAAAGTGGGCAATTACGAGAATACATTAAGGAAGCCCTGTTTAAATACTGCTACCGTCGAGTTATAATGCTATACTAGCAGGATTCACTGTGGCATTGACGTGGAACCAGGACAAACTAGGGAGAGCTGGATGGACGTGTCCTCCCCAGACACACATGTGGCCGTGGTGCAGTCGCTGTGGGGGTCAGACCTGGGCACTGGGAGCTGAGTCACCCTTGGGTGACCCCGGAGCCCCGAGGGGGAGACCCGCCTCCTTGCTGAGGGCCAGATGCCCGGGGCCCTCCACCTCTGGGCCCCTGGGGGTGGTGGGCAGGGCAGCAGGAGCACCGGGGCTTCGAGGGAAGGGCCAGGGGTCTCCCTGGACCCGCAGTGCCTGCCTGTGGCGCTGGCTGTCTTCCCTGAGCTCCTTTAGCTTTCTCTCCATCCCCACGGCCTACATCCAGCTCTCTTGGGCTCTCTTTTCAAAGAAGAGGATCTCCTTCCAATGATGGGCAAGGTTTTCCTCCAGGTGCTGGCCTAGGGCCTCGGCCATCTGCTTGTAGACGCTGCAGATCTGCTGCATGAAGGTCACCTGTCCACTCGCGGCGGCCAGCTCCCTCTCCAGCTCTGAGCAGGGCACTTCCTCCTGGTGCCACTTCTCCTGAAGCTGCGTAACGTGATCCACTTGGACTCTGGGCAGAATCTGGAGCCTCTGGCGCAGCTGCTGGAAGTCGCAGTCGAGCTGGGCGTTCTCCCACCACAGACCCGTCTCCTCTGCCTGCAGACTGGCTATTTGTCCTGCCAACTCTTCATTCATCTGCTTTTCTTCCCCCACTTGTCTGGCTCTTCCTTGAGGCTCCAGCCTAGGACCTGATGGGACATTCTGATGTCACCCTGGACCCGCCTCAGGTCACCTTCTGCCTGAGGGACAGATGGGGGGCCCTGTGCTGCCCCCGGCAGCCCGCTGGCCTCTGGTGCTGCCATCCACCCCACCAACTTCCAGGGCCAGGATTTTTTTTCTCTAATAATATATCTGTTCCTGCTGCAGGGATAATTACACAACTGATAATAGTTTTGTTTAAAAATCAGCATAATTCACCATGTAATTACTGAAAACCAGTCATCACTATACTTTGGAGTGCAAAAACGTCATGGGATCATTAATTCAGCTTAAATAAATGCATGATTTCTCTTTGAATGTCTGCATCATTCAGCCGTGAAATCCTAGACAACTTCCAGAAAGCTGTGGCCCAGAACACCTCGATCCCACTCAGAAGACTATTTATAAGGATGCCCCGCGTGCAGTAGTCTTTACAGGTTTTTTTTCCCTTCTTCTTCTCAAATGTTCTCTAGCCTGTGTAGATGGCATTTATGCAATTCAGAGAAAGGCGTCTCAACGGGATTAGTCAGCAGCAAGTCCTCTGACGCAGCTTCTGTGATCTAGTTAAAAATAGGAAAGAGGATGTTTTGCCCAAGTCATCACCATTGTGCAGTATGGGAGAAGTGACCACTTTTTTTGGTTTCCACATCCTGTTACTTTATCTAAAAATAGATGAGAAGTCTGTCCCTGAATTTTTGGACAAGACCTTAGCTTCTGTGACCTAGGCTCTCAGGTTCCTTCTTGTCCTTAGGTTCCTTCGCCTCTGCCATTAACAATCCCAAATGCCAGCCTTGGACTCAGGGCCTCTGCCTTTTTTCCTCCTCCCATGGGTTGCAGACTCCGGAGCCTGCAGGGACCAGGTGACAATATAAGTTCATAAAACCGGCCAGGTGGACTGGGCACCAGGCTGTGTCTGCCTCATCTAAGCAGAGGGCAGCTGGTTCTCCTTCCTCACACATCAGCTGACTGTCCCCAGAACAGCTGGACACCGAGTTTTAGGGGAACTCGCCTACTCTTTAAATGTTAGTAATCAACTCAAGTATTAATTTTACAAAAACAGCATTGAGGTCAGTCCACGAGCTTGAGGTTTGTGGCCTCCGCTCATACCTTCTCCTTTGGGAATCGTGTGTAGTTACCAGCTATAAAGTAGGGTTCTACAAAATCTACGTGCTTCTGCCTGAAACCTCCTGCTTTTTCCAGTTCTTAATCTCTAATGTGGAATGAGTACAGGAGGATGCTATGAGTCTGGGATTCTGTTCTCAGCTCTATCTGCCACTAGCCACAGGACTGTGGTTGGGGGGCTTCCCCACTCTGGGCCTCAGTGTGGCACCTGGAGTCAAGGACTTTGACAGCCTTATAAGTCCTCTCAGCCTGTGTGCCTGATAGTCCTCACCCTCACCCCTTCAATCTCAGAGATCAATTCCTTACCACCATCAGTGACCCAAATATTTTCTAGGTTTTCTTGGCTCAGGAGCCAGCTTTATTTGTAACTCTGCTTCCATCCAACACCCAACCATTTCTAAGTTCCACATCCCTCAACCTCTTTTTTTTCCCCCCAGTATTAATCGCCACCATCATTCCCTTACCAAATCACTATATTTGCTTTCATCCCTACTCCAGCTTCCCCATCATCCCTCAGCTCTGGAACTCTTTCTCCTAAAACAAGAAATAATTTAAAAAGCACTTTGTGCAGAGTTCATCCTTGGACGAGAATTTACAGTGTATGATCCCCATTACTTATCACATCCAACCCCTACATTGCCTGCTGCCCCTGCAGGTTAAGGAGTCAACTCAACCAGTCAGGTTTCATTCACCAGCTGGGCCTGGAGGGAGGGTCCAAAGGGGCCTCACCACGGTGAGGGTGGCTCTCAAGTAGTCCTAACAGGATATCAGGCGTTCACACAACAGGAGGCGCTGTAAATATTCAGGCAGTATCTCAGACACAGTGGTCTCCTGCACTCCGGCCAACAGTGTCTCCAATGTCAGGCAAAGAAGAACGCTCTCTATTTTTTTTCTCATATCCAAGAAACAAACTGGACAAGTTCCCATTTATCTTTTCCCATTTATCAGCTGAACTGTGGAGGCAGGACAAGATTCCTGAGGTTCAAACTTCTCACCTTGATCTAGTTTTCCAGTAGTGAATGTGTTCGTTTCCTGGGGCTGCTGTAACAAATTCTCCCCAACTGGGTACCTTAAGACAGGAAAAACATACGCTCTCACAGGTCTGCAGGCTGGAAGCGGAACTCAAGGAGGTGGCAGGGCCGTGTATTCTCCAAGGTCTCTAGGGGACAATCTTTCCTTCTTCCTCTACCCTCTGCTGGTTACTAACAGGTCTTCACATTCTTTGCCTTATGGCAGCGTGAGTCCAATTTCTGCCTCTGTCTTCACATGATGGCTTCCTTCTGTGTCCAATACTTTCTCTTCTTACAGGAACAGCAGTCACTGGATTAGGACCCAACCTGATCCAGGATAAGCTTATCTTAATTTGACTATATTTGCAAAAACTCGATTTTCAAATAAGGCCACATTCACAGGTAATGGAGATTAGGACATGAACATGTTTTTGTGGGGGACACAATTCAATCCAGCACAGTCAACAACCATCAAAGACTTTCCCCTACGAGAACTACCTCCATGTATGGTATGCAGAGCTAACTCTTCAGAAAATACCATTTACTTGGGTCATAGCAGAGATGCACGGTTAGGATGAACTTTACACGTCCTCGGGTGCACTCCAGCTCTAAACGCAGGCACGAAAAGGGAAGGAGGAATCAGAATTGAGTTTTTGATGCACTGCCAGAGGAAAGCTGTTCTACAGAGCTTATAATTATACCTTAGCCACAATAAATGGTCTGCTATGTAGAGGCTCACTGAGCACCGAGGAAAGGATCTCTAGATGAAGGATCCCAGCAATACACTGAACTGAGCCACGGAGGGCCTTGTAAGTGAGAGACACCAAATGTGAGAATCCATATGATGCTTTATGGGAAGGCAAGGAATGGTGAAAGGCCCAGGTGAGGAACAAGACTAGCTGCTGGGCCAAGAACAAGTCTACCCACCCTGGCTACAAGTGGCAAGTGTATGGCAGACAGTTCTTCCAGCAGATGTGAAAATCCACCTTGAAAAGAAAAGATGAGGTGACCCTGAGCCAACATTAGTGGGCCCCATCTGAGTGTTTCTTAGAAGTCTTCCAAGCTGACAGCGGAGAAAGAGACTACGGTCAAGGCATACTCTGTGAGTGGACCAAGATGGATCCCAACAATGGATTAGCTAGTTCCTTTTTCATTAAAGTGATGAAAACCATGTCGAGAGCCTTAAGACATGAATGGACCGGTTTAATAAACATGACACCATAAAATGAAATTAAATGTACACTGTGCCTCTTGTGCCTACATTTTCTTGGGATGGTGGTCAGATCTTCTTCAGTACTAAGGGTGAGTCTGCTGGTTCTCTGATCACAACAGTGATCAGCCAAGGGTAGAGTCCACAGATGAAGGCAGAAGTCTGAGAGCCAGACATTACTTCGGGAGCCAAATGCTTTTCCTGGAGACTCTTTCTGGGGCTAGCTTACAATATGCGTGGAGAAAAAAGTTTTCAAAAGAGTCAATGAAAATGGCTGACAAGGAAACTTGTTTTTTGGAAGGGAAGTTGTAGAGAAAATTTATATTTCCAGTTGAAAAAAAATCATGCCATAATGTGTTCAAAAGCAATTTTTAAAGTTAATTTCTGAGAAGACAATGTTCCCTTAATGTAAGACATTCTATATCAGGACAGGATGTAAACAGGACTGGGAACTGCCATGGTTAGAAATCCGAATAAGAAACAGTGATGCCTGGTAATGAGAGGCAGGTTGAGTCTGGCATAATGAAGAAGCAAGTTGCCATGGAAACAAGCCACTAAATGGAATGAGGCCATCTTGAGCACATATACCACATAAAGAGAAGGGAAGGTTCCCGTGCTGGATGCCCAGGAGTTCTTAACACGGAGCACGAGGGTCATATCCACATTAACTATCTGGCACTGGAAAGAAAGCCAAAGGCTGTCAGAAGCCCCCAACAGGAGGAATAAAACTCAAAACTTGTTGGGTATTTCGAACTTGGCCTTATTCATTTATCATTCGTTGGTTCATTCCAACGAATACTGAGTGCCCTCTAAACCCCAGGCACTGTGCTAGGTAGTAAGGTCACAGAGAGGACTGAGACGGAGCCTGCTGTCCCTAACTTCTCTCTGGAGGAGCAAGACCTAAACACAGTTCTTGTGTCCCACTCTTGGGAATCGAGCCTCCCTTTGTCTAGCCTGCAGCTCTGGTCCTAATCCAGGATGCCTGCCAGCTTTCCTTCCTGACCAAGTAGCAAGCACCCTTGCCACCCAGCCTAGGATTCCAGCTCTTTCTGAACTGGTCTTGGCTTCCAATCCCATGACCGTGGCAGGACCTCACACCTCCTGACAGCCTTCTCTGCCTAAATATCCACGTGCTCATTCTGACCTCCTCCCACAGCCTCCTGCTGGGCTTTCTCAGAACCTGCCTGGAGTGTCCAACTCAGTTCACCGTCCCCATCCTCCCAGCCCAGTGCATCTTCTCCACGGGTTCTTGAGTGCAGTCCTAACCTCCCCTTGGCGTGCCCGTTCCTGGCTCTGGCTTTCAGCTGTGACTTTCCCCAGGCCACACGCTGAGATGTGATGAAAGCTGTCTTCTCACTCCAACTCCTGGACTTCCTGCCAACATCCTGTGTCCTCTGGTGCATGAGGTGCTGACTTTTGGGGCTCTTCGTCTTTGCCCACATCACCATCTCATCTTATTCTAAAAGTCCTCCTTCTTAGTGTCAAGCCATTGCCCTCCAAAGAATTTCAATAAACAGAAACACCAGCTCATGCCTTCAGTTTCTCCTCTTTCATTAGATTCATGGCATAAAGGTAGGTTCTAGAATCCTACAACTAAGATTCAGAAATCTCCATTTTTTCCTGCATTGCCTATGAGGAGGAGGAGGTGAAGAATATGAAAGAAAAAAACAACACAAAAACCACAAGAAAATCCTTTTTCCAGGAACTCCCTTGAAATCCCAGCACTGCCTGCTTAGTATCCATGCCCACAGTCCTAAGAATCCTAATAATTTTTTGACTTCCCTCCCTGTTTATACAACATTTTTACTGTAAGTTCCCCGAGGCCTGTGTCTACATCTTCTTCATGCACCGTAAACCTCTCTCCCCCTCCGCAGACCGACAGCCAGTAACTATCGATTGGAGGGGGTGGGCCCTGTTCTTTTCGAAAAGAGAAAGCAAGCCATGTTGTTACTAGAATTCCCAAGACGAGAGTTGGCCATAAGGTGTAAAGCAGCTCAGAGTATTGTAAAGCACTTAAGCAAAGCACACAGGCCTTGGGAGGAGGGGGAGTGGAGAACGAATTGCTCCCAAACGGCTGTCTGCAGAGCTGCGAGCCGGGACAGCTCCGGTGCGGACGGAGGCGATGCGGCGGCAGTCGGGGCGCTCCCCGAGCCCGGGGCCCGGCGGGGGGCTGCATCCGCGCGGGAGGAGGAGGTGAGCGGCCCCGTCGGATCTCGCTGGGTGAAGAGCTGGACGGGCACTGACAGGGGGTGCCGGGGAGGTTCTGCTCAGGGAAACGCTGGCTGGAAAATTTGCCGTCGCCCTCATCACCTGTGCTCACTCCCTTCCAGCTCGGCACCGTCTCATTGAATCCTCACCACCCACCTCTGTCGCCAGTGCTACTGCCCCCATTTACTGAGGAGGAACCCGAGGCTCAGAGTGGCTAAGTGACTTGTCCCTGCTCTCCCAGCTGGTGAACACTGATTCGACTCCAAAACCTGTGCCGTTGAACCTACTCTAACAATGTGCTCTTACCTGTGCCTGGCATCTGATAGGTCTCAAAGCAATTTCACAGACTTTTTCTCATGAGTCCCTCACAGCAACCCTGTGACAGAGACAGGGTAAATGTTACCACCTCCAGTTATAACTGAAGCTCAGAGAGGTTGAGTGACTTGCCTGAAGCCACACAGCTGGAAAGGGGCGGACAGTGGAGAGCACCAGCCCTCAGACACTGATCTCGGACGCCCATTCACCACAGAGCTAACTCTGTGGTCATGTCTCATGACCATGAGCAAAGTCACTTCTCTGGGGCCACATCCCACAGGGCTTCGGTGTGAGGAGTGGGCGGAGTGTACCTTTAAGTGGGTGACTGCAGAGGCAGTGAGGACAGAGTAGAGGTGATCCAGAGGTTCTTGTTGAATTACCAGATGAATCTGATCCGGGAAAATCTCAGTTACAATAACCTTGGCAAACTATTTCCATAACCAACTCTCGTTCCAGTAGTATTTTCACAGTGACTACTGCAGCCACAGTCCTCATCTCTGACCATTTCACAGTCCCTCTCTGGCCATCTGGGAGGATTTGATTTTTTAACTCTGGGAAGAGAGCTGAGGGACTCTGCAGCCAGGCTCCTTGAAGTGCGTTATTGCCAGTAGGACACCTTCACCTTCACCTCCCCTCTCTCCAGCCTCCCAACCTTCTGACCACCTAAACTCCCAAATCCCTCTTGTACATTAATCAGCTTCCTTTCAAATGCTTATGTGTGTCTATTCTCCCTTTCAAGTCCTCTATTGTGATAAATCACAACATAGAAAATTTACCAGTCACCATTTTAAAGTGTACAATTCAGTGGCTTTTTGTACATTCACAATGTATGCAACCAACACCACTCTCTAATTTCAGAATACTTCTTTCAACATCCCAAAAGAAATCCCATACCCATCAAGCAGTCACTCCCCATCCCTTCCTTGTTCCAGCCGCTGGCAACTACTAGTCTCCTTTCTGTCTCTGTGGACTTGCCTCTTACAGACATTGCACATAAACAGAATCATACATTAGGTGGCCTTTTGTGTCTGACTTCTTTTACTTAACATGTCTTGAAGTTTCATCCATGCTGTAGCACGGATCAGTACTTCAGTACTTTCCTATATGGGTTGTCTCCACCTTTCGGTTATTATGAATAATGCTGCTACAAACATGTGTGTACAAATTTTTGTTTCGGCACCTATTTTCAATTATTTGGGGGTATACACCTAGGAGTGGAATTACTAGGTCATATAATAATTTTTTTGTTTAAGGAACTGCCAGACTGTTTTCCACACCTGTGCCTGTTCTTGGCCTGGCCTCATACTAGAGACTGGAGCTGCAAAGATGAATAAGATGTGGTCCCTGTCTGGAGGAATTCATAGCCCAGTTGGGGTGACTGGTGCATGGTAGGGACAATAACAGAAGTGTGTAACTGGTGACTTTGTTTGTTCAAACTCAGTCCTTTCAGTAGCTCTGTCAAGGCAAGGACTCTGATGGAGACAGTTCTATGGGATATTAGACTTTAAAACTCTCCCAGATTATTTGTGGCTGATAGTTATCAGAACTATATACTATATGCCTTAGAAGCTTAGAGAACAGATGGGGAAAATCAAGAATTGCTTTAAGGCTTGGAACAGACCCACAAACAGGGGGAAAAGGTAACACTTTCCATTGATTCATTGCCACACCCGCTCCCCAAACACATATACCATCATTCCATCTCAAAAAGCACAAGACATAAAAGGAACCACAATCTCAGAGAGGGAAGGGTTGATTTATCCTCAAGAGGTCTCAAAAGAGTCTGTTAATTACACTAAGTCTATTTCATTATGATCCATTGTTGACATGTGGTTATTCGACGCTTTGTCTGACTTTCTATTATGTGCCAGGTACTGTGTTAGACAGTTGGTAATGGTGATGAATTTACCCGTTAAGGTGCTGGTTGCGATGAGGGATAAAAAGAAAGCAAAAGATCAGGCTCTTGGCAATGAGGAGATTCTCTTGAGAAGACAACCCCAGCAGGTACAGAATAATCACTGTGACAAATACAAGGGTTCTTTCTGGGTGTGGGGCTGACTATAACTGCAAAGATTAAGACAAGATTTGCAGGAGCCGGAGGGAGATTCAGGAGGGAGGGCAGAGGGAGAGACATGCGCAAAGAGGATGGAGAAGGGGCTGTAGGAGTTATAGGAGGACCTTTGGTGTCCTCCCTCTGCTCCCACAGCACCCTGCCACAGCCACAGTCCTTCCCACATTGTACTGGAACCACTGGTTTCCTTGTCTGACTAGTCTCAGGGACTTCGAGCTGGCCCTGCATGGGTCTATCCCTGGTACCGAGTTCAGCACCTGGCACACACCATCAAAGACACCGAACCTTTCTGCAGCAAGAGGACTGATGCCTTCTCTTCTGTTTATAGCTCAAACCACAGAGCAGAGCTTTGAACCATGAGTCCGGAGGCTGCTCCCTGCCCTGCCCCTTGCTGTTGAATGTGGCCTTGATTTCTTTTCCAATCTCTATTCCTCATCTCCCCTACTTGAATAAAAGATCTGCCCAAGCTTCTTCTTGGTGAGATCTTAAAAAGGGAACCTTAGCAAGTACCGTAAGTAACTCCCTGTGCCTCTGTTTTACCATGTACAATACGGGGTAATCACTGTCCCCACCTCATGCTGTGGTTGGAAGGAGGACGTGAACTAACACTTGTAAGGAACATAGGGCCTTAGCAGGTAAGCTCTTAATGACTCTTAGCTGCCGTGATTTTTATTCTGAGCTCTAGTGATGTTCAGGCAAATGGACCCATTCAGGAATGGGTTCTTTCAAAAATCCTCACCAAAGAATACGCTAGAGTGGTCAAGTGCAGTCAAATGGAGCAGAATGCACTGTCACCCGCTGACTAGCTGTGTACCTTTGAGCAATTTCTTAACTTTTCTCAGCCTGTGTTTTCTCCTATGATCAGAATAATAACAGTATCTATTTCACAGGGCTGCAGAGAGCATTAAATGATAGTATCTATACAGAGCTCAGTGCTGATCTGGACACCTAATAAGGGCCCAATAAATGTTAATATTAATAATCTATTATCACTTATATGTGGAATCTAAAATAGGATACACATGAACTTATTCACAAAACAGAAACAGACTCACAGACACAGAAAACAAACTTACAGTTACCAAAGGGGAAGGTTCGGGGCAGGGATGGATAAATTAGGAGTTTGGGATTAGCAGATACAAACTACTGTATAGAAAATAGAAAAACAGCAAGGTATAACACAGGGAACTGCAGTCAATATCTTGTAATAACCAATAGTGAAAAAGAATATGAAAAATATATGTAACTGAATCACTTTGCTGTACACCAGAAACTAACACAACATTGTACATCAACTAGACTTAAAAAAAAATCTATTGAGCACATTTATAGAAATCATGAAAGAAAATGCCAAAGGTTCTGTACTCTTGTGGCAACTATATCCTATTCTAGGGCAAAAAGCAATGCTTGAAAAAGCCCTGTAAGGGCTTCCTGACTCCAGCAGCTTGTCCTGGAGACCTCGCTGGCCCGCAGAGCCACAGCAGCCCGTCCCCAGGGACCCTCCGTGGCTGACGGCCTTGGCTGGGCCAACCTGTGCTGTTGCTGTGCTGTTCCTTCTCCTAGAATGGGCTTCCTCCTCTCCTCTGCCAGGGGTGACTATCTTCACCAAACGGATTTTACATCCTTTTCCTTCAGAAAGCCTTTTCAAATTCAGACATTTTCCTCGAAACCCCTTCAGCCATGATAAATTAACTTCAGCTCAACAAGCCTACGATGAAGGTCTAGACTGAGTAAATCATTGTGCTGGTGTGTTTGGGGCACAAGCTGTTAAGAAGCTGTCCCTGCCCTCAAGGAACTTACAATCAAAATTCAGTTGCACATATTTTGCACAATATCTACAACATAGTTATCTTACCATGTTAGGTTCTTGTACAGGCCAAGTTAAAACATGGGCAAATATATTTCACAACTGGCCACTTGTCTTTTTCAAACTCCCCTGACACACTATGCATAGCTTCCAAGATAAATGCCGTCATGACCCCTGAACACAAATAATGATTTGCCATAGTGTTCATTTTCATTGGTGAATTATTTTTCTCCTCTTCCATCACCATCATCCTCTTCTTTTCCCCGAGATAAATTCATTGAGCACTTCCTTGTGCCCCTCACTATCCACATGAGGGACAGTGGCAGCCAAAACTCAGGGGTTTGGTTTATGCTCTACAAACAGTAAGGTATTTAATACATGAGAGATCTAGTGCTTTTTTTTTTTTAATTTGGCCATAGATATTCCCCAAAAAGGAGGAAAGAGTGGGTTTGACACAAAGAAATCTAATTAATCTATTTGTGCCCTCAGGGGGCTTGATGTAGGTAAATGAGAAAGAAGGGGGGAAAAAAAGGGTAAAAGCTGGTGGGGGGGCAGTAAGAAGAGGATGAATCTAACCTTCCACATCATCTTAATGAATACTTTCAACTCTCCTGTGCCAAGGAAGTATTATTAATTGCTCGTACATTACCAATGAGGAATCTGAGGCTCAGGAAGGTCAAGTAACTTAATTATCTGGTTATAATCCTGCTTTGGGACTTTAACGCCGGTGACAGGGCCACGATCTTTCCCCCACAGCATGGTGCTTCCTCAATGGTGGGCAGGAAAAGGGGAGAGAGAACACTGAGAGAAGAGGCTCAGGTGTAGCTGATAAATGCAGACATTGGGGCCAGCTGGACCTGCAGGCGTCACTGGAGAGCCAGGCTCCATCCCGCATCGAGCCGCTTGGGCCCCTGCTCTCCAGGCCCCAGGGCCACTCCTCTGTCCCCTGACCTTGGAGCCCTCTCCAGGCCCGTGCTGTTCCTCTCACCCCATGCCCATCACTCCACCCTTCCAGTCTTGGCTTCCATGCTCCTCTACTACCAAGCCGGGAGAGCTTCCTGCACAGGAAGAGAACAGTCAAGACTCCGGCAGTCTCTGCAGAGCACACCGTTACTAATTCACCATGTCACTATTAGCACAGTGGTCCTGGCTACCAAGCGCTGACCGCACAGTATGGGCTTGTAACCCTCACGGCATCCTCGTGTGTTAGGAAGGTACTATTATTCTCACCTTATAAATAAAGAAACCGAGGCTTAGTAAGATCAATGAAACTACATAATAAAAAGGAGCTCGACCTCATTAGCAGTCAAGAAAATGCAAATTAAAACTCCAATGAGATAACTTTGACATGAATCAGACGGGCATATTTGTTAAGCTGGACAACATGGAATGTTGGTGAGAATGTAGAGCAACAGAAACTCTTAACACTGTTATCCAGGGCATAACTTTCCACTTGGGAGAATTTGCCAGCGTCTACCTAAGGGGAAAGGCACCCACCTTAGGACCCCTCAGTCCCAGTCCCCTCACTGAAGACACGTACGCCATATAAATGCTCAGTGAACACAAGAAAACCGGCACAAAAACGCTTACAGCAGTGCTGTTCGTGATAGCAAGAAAATAGGAACCACCTAAATGTCTGTCAAGAAGCACGGGTAAATACATCGTGGTGTGGTTACACAATAAGATACTGTAGAGCGATAAAATGGATAACTAGAGCTAGACCTAGCTAAACAAATAGCTCCCAAACGTCGACTGAGAAAAAGCAGAAACCAAACAGTATGTATTAAAAAACCTGACACAGGCAGCTCCGGTCAAGATGGCGGCGGAGCACGACCACGAGCTCGCCTCCTGGCGCGAACACAACCAATAAAAAAGACTGGCACCTACCAAAAGAGATCTTCCCCTGGAGACACAGGGGGAGCCACAGCGGGACGGCAGAAGGGGTGCGTTCGTGGTGTGAGCAGGTCCCACACCTCCCAGGCGGGCGGCCCGCAAGCTGGAGCAAAGTTACACCGCAGAGGCTCACCCACGGGGGTGAGGTTCTGCGCGCCACGTCGGGCTCCCCAGCCTGGGGTCCAGCATGGAGAGGAAGAGCCCCCGGAGCCCTCGGCTTTGGAGGCCAGCGGGGCTTAACTGCAGGAGCTCCACGGACTGGCGGAAGCAGAGACCTGACTCTGAAAGCGCAGGCACAGAATCTGTCGTGCTCGGGGACCAAGGGCGGAAGTAGCGATTTCACAGGAGTCTGGGCCAGACCTGCCTGCTGGTCTTGCAGGGTCTCCCAGGGAAGTAGGAGGACGGCTGTGGCTCACCCAGGGACATAAAAGCTGTTGGCGGACATCCGGGAGTATTCAGCCACAAGAACCTTACTGGAAGCTGACACCTTGCTTGGGTCATTAGCACCAAGACCTGGCCCCACTGTAACCTTAAGTGCTGGGATGCCTCGGCCCAGACAACTAATGGGGTGGGAACACAGTCCCACCCATCAGCTGACAGGCTGCCTAAGGACTTCCTGACCCCGCCCAGCCGCCTCTAGACAAGACCCCCCCCCCCACGCCTCTGACCGCCAGAGGGCCAGGACTCAGCTCCGCCTACCAGTGAGCAGGCACGGGCCCCTCCCGCCAGGAAACCTGCACAAGCGTCTAGTCCAGCTTCATCACCAAGGCGCTGGCACCAAAAGCAAGAAAACAACAATCCTACAGCCTGTGGAACGAGTCCATAAACATAGGCCAGACCCTTCCCTGGGCCCAGCTGGCCCCCTGCTCTTGGGTGACGAGAGGGGAGTGCACTGCTGGGACACACAGGATGTCACCTACAGAGGGCCTCTTCTCCAAGTCGAGAAATATAACTAAACTATCACATACATCAAAATACAAACAGAAATTTAGACAAAATGAGGTGGCAGAGGCATATATTCCAGGCAAAGGAACAAGATAAAATCCTACAAGAACTAAATGATGAGGTGAGAGGCAATCTACCTGAGAAAGAGTTTGGAGTAATGATCATGAAGATGATTAGAGAACTTGGGAGGAGAATGGATGCAGAGAGTGAGAAGTTAGAAGTTTTTAGCAAAGAGTTAGAAAATATAAAGAACAACCAAACATAAAAAAACCAAGGAGATAAACCAATACATACTATATAATGCTTTTATAAGATTTAACTAAGTACAAAATAATGCTTAGAGCTATGCACATATAAAGCAAAGACATAAAAGACGTACGTGGGAATAAAACACCAGATTCAGGACACTGGTTACCCTGGGGGAAGAAGGGGAAATGAACAGAGGCACACAGGACACTGCAGCTGTTTTGGTAAAATTTTATTTCTTAAACAGGATAGTAGGTACACAGGTCTGATTATGTTAATTTTTTGGGGGTTTTTTGTTTTGATAAATTCATAATATATTTTAATTTCAAAAACTGCTTAATGTCTCATAGCTAGGAAATAGAAGTTTAGAGCCCACACTTTTTGCTTCCCAATACATCATGCTGCCCGTGGGAGGAAACAGACAATGGAAGGTGAATATAAAAAATGCTACTCATTCCATCTAGTCTTTGGACAGTCCTTGAGAATGCAATTGTTTAGTGACAAAGGGACCTTATTTTGTATACCAGAGGCAATCCTGAAAAACATGGTATTAAATATTAATAGCTTGAATCATGTTTTTCATTGTCTTATGTTGTTATTTGGAACTATGTTCCTACAAAAATTTTCACAACAAAGCCGAATGAAAGCAACAAAGGGATCCGGGATCCCCATATGCATTTCAAATGACTTTGCTGATGCTGAATCCTAGGGCTATTTCATTCTTCCAAAGAGATGCAGCAAATATTAGACAATGAATCTGTGGTCTTCATTTAAAGCACGCCTATACTAAAATGCTCCACAAAATTTATCTTTATTTTGTTGAGAGTTCTCACTAATTTCACTGGCATCAATTTAGGAACTTAGCAGGAACTCCTTCATGTCTGTTATTTAAAAATTAACGACTATCCATTGATGACCATCATTTGGCACTCTGGTGGAGAAGTAACAGTGGACCAAGCAGCTCTGCCTTCACTGAGCTTTCAGTTTCCTGGAGGAGGCCGACTAGTAAAGCAGGCAGTCACAATGCAGTGGGTGTGGTGCTGGGATGGGGTGTACGGTGGTCCTGGTATGGAGGAACAGAAAAGTGGGATTTAACCCTATCATGTTGGATCTGGGGAAGCCTCCAGGGGGGTTCTATTTAAGCTGAATTCTAAAGGATGAGTGGGCATTGGCTTCTAGATAAGAAAGCAACTTAATTCTTCCTTTTCAGAGCATTCAGTCATCTTAACTGTTGAGTTTTTATTGTCAACCAAAGTTGAGGAGAAAAGTAGTAAGATATTTTAAGGTATCTCTTACCTGAGAAGAAAGAATTGTGATTGTAGTTCATCATCCTTTTTACTGGGTTCAAAATGAATTACAGTTGCATAAACTGGGTTCCTACTACTGTCCATCAAAAGCGTGAATACACCCCAGATCTAAGTGAGTGATTCAGGGGCAGATGTACCTGCAGTGAGAACATAATTGCCCTGATTTTACTTCATGTTTTTAAAATCCCTCTTGGCCTAGTTACCCAGGAGAAGAAACTATAAGCTCAGCTTCTTTGCACACAAAAGGATCCCAGGACAGACCAGGATGCGGAGGAGAGGAGGGTATCACGGTAGCACCTTTCAGCCTCGCTGATTCCATTTAATTCTGTCAAATCCTGTGTTCATCAGTGTGGTTGGATAATTTGCCTTGGAGTTATTCTAAGGTTGAGGATCCAGTTTGGTTACATGGGGTTTGCTGAGGGACCTGGTTTTCAGGAGTTGCGGAAGCAGATGTCTCTCAGGAAATTATGCTTTTGAATCAAAACCAACCTCCCAGAGTCCCAATCCCACTAGTTAAAAGAAGGCACACATAACTCAGATAACAGGATATAAAATGAAGATCTAAATGCTTACTAATTACAATGAAGACCTAAATATTTATGAATCACAATAGAATGCAAAATCACAGTTAGCTATTTTTAAACAAATGTAGCCATTAAAAAAAACTTTCAACAAGAAAGTGATTTTTAAAAATTCAAAGTAAGAAATCTGGTACAAGCAAAGATGACATTTTAAAGTGTCATCAATGAATTTTCACACAGACTTTCCATCACAATAATATTCATTTCTATCTTCAATCTTACACAGCAACAAAGTCACAGTGAGAAAGACAGCAATTGCTTCTGAAAGGAAATCAAAGAGGTCTCGAGTGATTATTTTCTCAAAAGGATCTTGGGGAGTTGAAATAAGGCCTGCTTCTCCACCGGCTGACAACATTTAGCTGTGATGGGAACAGCAGCATCCTTTTCTCTGATTTTACCTTTGAACAGAATGAAAGGAATTCAGTGTAACATTCTCCCTCCCAAGGAGATGAAGAACCCAAGCCCTAACCCCCAAGAAATGCTATAATCAAAGTAAATGCTAATCCTGCTCTAACAAATGCTGGGAATAGCATGTTACAGCATTCAATAGAATTTCTTCCTCTCGCTCTTCATCCTCTGAATTTTTAAACACAACCTTCCTGGATTGGAAGAATAATTCCAACAGTCAGGAAATGACAACAAAGCTGGAACTATTGGCCGTATAGCACTGTTAGACTTAACAACGTTCAACAGTGAAAGAAAACACAGCCAGGAGTCACAGGACCCCATTATACAAGTCTCTCAGGTTGATGGAGGGAAGCATAGGTTATAATGTGAAAACCTGCAACGCCAAACTGGGTTTGTATAAACCGAGTCCTTTGAGAGTGTCCCTAATTAATGCAAACATCTCTCCTTGTCCATCATGCCAACCTCTTCTGCAATCCTTTGCTGATTGCTATGTGTTGAAACATCTGAAAATGTATCACAAATTAAAAAGAAAAAAAAAACAGAGGCCAGTGAAATTGCAAGACTGGCAAAACACATTGATTTCATAAAGACAGTAGACGTGATGTTAGAGAAATGTTTATATCACAGCAAAGCCACAGCCAAACAGGCATCTGGCAGAGCAGAGGCAGAAAACAACTGGGGAAAAAAAAAAAGAAAAAGAAAAAGAAAAAGAAAACTGATGGATGATAATAATAGGTGCTTCAAAAAGAAAGATTTGAATGTCAAAAGACTAAAAGAAAAATGTTGAAGCACTCAAATATTTTCTAAATGACCATGTCTATAATATTATTCTAAAACTCAGTATGAAATAAAGTCCATCAAATACTATCAAATAATTTTCCTGGAAAATTATACCCTCAAAGCAACCTTTGATTCACTTTTCATTCAATATTCTAGAACATAGTTGCCTTGGAAGATTCATTTTTTTCCAGGCGAAGTCCTAATCAAACAGTTTATAAATCTTGACTATAAAATTATACCGTTTTAAGTAGGGCCAGCTTTCCTCAATAACAGGTCCTCCTATGTTACCAGCCTCTTGCTCATATTTGATTCCCCAGGCCTCTGTGGACAGTTTCCTACCATCTCAGAGAAGAAATCTCTCGCTAGCCCAAGGCTTTCTTCAACCTGGGAGGCTCATCCAAGTGTTCTGCGTCAAGAGGTCTCTTACCAGTCTCCCCTTTGGCTAAACTATCCTTGAGTCTTATGCCACTGTGAAGTCTCTGACCTTGGCCTTGGACTCCCCAAACACTTACAAAGAGAGAGAGATGCTAATTATACAGGCTGTCAGGCAGGAAAACTTTCTTTGCCCACCTTCCCTTACTGACTGGCACCCAACTCAGGGGTGGGCCTGTTTCCTGGTCCCATCTGCGGAGTCGCTTTCTGTCCCTCTAGATTGCAGTGTGACGACTTCTCCCTTATAGGGTTCACGCTCCACAGGGGTAGGTGTGCAGGTCTGAAAGAGAACATTTCATTTTTCTCTTATGGTTTATTGACTTCTTGAATTCAGCCCCCTTAATGAACTGTAAGGCCAAAGATGAACCTTTGTGAATTTACCATGTGCCTCCCACCCCTGTCCTTTCACAGAAATTTCCAGCAATTTCACATGCCTGCATTACCCCACTATTTCGCTCGGGTTAACCCGCATCAGACAAAGGTGCAGGGAACACTCTCTAACAACCAGTCTTTCCACCACCACTGTCACTGGGGCCTCTGGCATGTCCTCACACACTCTGTTCTATGACTGCCTCACAGGCTTCTCAGACATTCTACCCTTCCTTGCAGTTTCAATCCTAGATGTCTGTATTCCCAGAGTGCTCTGTGGCACCTCTCCTAAGACTTTCAGCACTTTGCTTCAGATTCTAGCAGTTGGTGTGTGTGTTTTCTCATTTTCCTGATTGTCTCTGCATGGAACAAGCCTTCCACAGAATCTCCCCTCTGGAGCTACACCTCTTCGGTGGCCAACTGTGCAGTGGAACCCTCGGCTGGATTCAGCTAGAGTTAACTCAGTGCTTGAGGAGAGTTTTGAAATCGGGACTTTATAAACTGTGAAATAGAATTCATATTTTATGGTAGACAAGGCAAGTTTAAACATAAAAATTTTTTCTCTGCCCTTTGGTCTCCTCTCCCACCCCCACACTGTGCACTGTGTATCTGTATTATGCATCGACCAAACCTCCCCATGGGCAGAAATACCTGCTTAACCATAAAGAGCAACAATCTCCTAGCATCAACAAGACAGCTCCTTAAAAGACAACATTCTTTCCTGATCTTGTAAGGGGTCACATGACCCACCAGGATGACACTTAGATCTGGATTATGTAAACTGTCAATAATACGTCATTTAATGTACAGTCCTGTTTCAGAAAACTTACATAACTGTGCCTTGACTTCCAAAGGATGGAACAGTTCTTGGAGAGTTCTGAGATGCTCTTTCAGGGTTATAATCCTCAAATGTGGCTCAAATAAAGTTTTCAATTTTCTTTCTTAGATTGACTGATTAATTTTTCATTGATAAAACAAAGGGAGTCACTAGAAATAACTAAATCATACTGTTTGTCAACATGGACACAAATTCACTGACAAGTCAAGAGGCAGCAAACCACAGCGATTAAGGGCATGGGTTCTGGAACCAGACTGCCTGGGCACGTTGCTGAACACTGTGCTTCAGCTCCCCCGGCTGTAAACTGGGGATCATGATGGCACCTAATTTATAGGGTGCTTGTGGGGATTTAATGCTGAGAGGATGAGCTATATGTAAAGCATTCAGAATAATGCCTAGCAAGTAATAAGCTCTTAACAAATAAATATGTGTGTGTACATTTGTCTTTCTCTTGACCACCAAAACTAATACGTTGTAGTGATCAGCAACTTGGGCTTTGGAGAAAGGTAGATCTAAGCTTGAATTCATTCTAGCTTTGCCATTTACTAGTTGTAGGAAACTGGCAAGTTCATGAGCCCCTCAGAGCCTACTCACTCATCTTTGAAGTGGAGGGAATAAAACCCACCTCCCAGGCACATGAGATTTCCCAGATACAAAGCATTTCCTTCATTCAATAGATACTTAACTGAGCACACACATGCCCCAGATAGTTTACCAGGCACAGAGGATAAAGTACAGAAAAAGACAGAGACCATCCCTGCAGCTGTGGAATCTGAAGCACAGTGTCGGGCGCACACTGGTGGCTCAGTTAATGGGAAGACCCCCGCCCTCTGCGCACAAGTCTGAGCCTCTGTCCGCTTTCTGTGTCAGGCTTGAGGCTTTGCTGGACTTTCATATGACTCAGTACCAATTCAGCCCTTCCCTTCACCCCGGATCCTGTCATCACCTCGACCACAGACACAGGGAAATGGAGCACTGGCCCCCGGACATTGTGGCTGCCTGCAGTCCATCCACACCTGAAACTTTAAACTCATTTAATACCCCACTCTCTGACCACATCTTCCTTTTCAGGCCTTTGGTCTCTGTGTTTTTCCTTCTGGTTTACTTTCCAAGCCCGACTGTATGATATATATCTTAAGCCTAGAGTGACCGTATAATTTATCATCCAAACCAGGCCTTCTGAGAGTGTAAAGGGTACTGAACATAATTAACAGGCATAATCAAGGACCACTCAAGCAAGCCAGGATTTGTTTCCACCTTCCTTCATCCCCTCTTGCTGACAATCTAGAGTCTTATTTTTCTCTCTTTTCCTTTTGGCATTTGCACTCGGCAAAACTTGTGGCATATTTCAGTTCAATCGTCAGCCGTTTCTGCAGCCCCTGGAGAGAGTGACATCACTGGGCAGGTATTTGTGTCGCCTGCCTTTGTGCTGTGTCCAGCATCAGGTCCCAACCCATCTCCCTTTCCCCTCAGTGGTTCCTATGAAAGCTCACTGTTTGTGGTTTTCAGCTGTACCTTTTTGTCTCTCCTGGACTCCTTCCTGGGGACTGATGACCAACCCCAGTGATTTAAGCGGGGCCTCCAATCCAGTTCCCCACCCTCCTCATTCAGGGGTGGGCTTGCTCCACAAGCCGGCCAGCCCGTCGGAGGATCACTTCCCTGAGCCCAGCTGCAGGCTCAGGGGTGACTTGCATCACGTGAATCACGTCCTCCCTAGCATCGTTCTGCCGGGGCCTTGACTTCACCCATCCTGGCACACCCACCCTCCTTTTCACCTGCATGTCTCCAACGGGTCTTCAGTGACTCAGCTCAGGCAATCATCAGCCCAGGGAGCTTCAGCCCTCCCTGCCACCTCCACTATCTTGCTTACCATTTTCTGTAATTTCTGATTACCTGTCGGTCTCCTCCAGCAGACTCGGGGCCAGTGTCCTGCTCTGTTTCTCAATTATCAGTACTCAATAAATTGTTGACAAATTCCTACCAAGGGTGGAAGGGTGTTGGTGGGGAGGAGATCCCCATCTGAGCTTTCTCTCCTCTTTGTTGGGCTGTCTTGCCTGGAGTGGACTCAGTTTCCCTTGTCCTCCTTTGCTGTGCTTGGCCAGGAATCTGCTCCCCAGGCTGCACGTGCCCTTTGGCTGGTAGCCTCCTGCAGGCAGGTCTTGGGTCCCCTGGTTGTCTCAGACCCCTGCTGGCTGCTCAGTCACTACACTAGCAACATCACGAGGCTCCTCGTAGCCTGGCTGGTCACTCTGGTCACACTGAGCATCAAATGGCTCTGACCTGGACTAGCCAGGTCAAACCTGCACACAGACTCCCTCTTTATCTGCTGCTGAGGCTTGGGCCGGGCAGGGAGCAGTTTTCTGGCAGAATGGCCAAGGGCCGTTAACACTCCTGCCCACACCACCACCTCGGACACAAACTGACCCTCTCTGGGGAGGCTTTTGCTGTCCCACACTTCAGACTCTTCCCCTTTGACAGGAATCAAAGACAATTTGAGCTCTGATCTCAAGCCTTCCAGTGCTTTCAACCTTTTAATCTTTTCTTAGCCTCAGAGGTGGTTATATAAGGTCTTTAATGCTAGACCCAGGCTTGTTCATCTCTGTACTGTCTCTTGCCCCTGGCGTTGTGCTCTATGTAGATTTTAGAACCTCAATAGATGTTCACTGTGACAAAAAGGAAAAGTGATGGCACTCTTTTGGCAGAATTTTAAGCCGTCCCTGCGTTATTCAGTTCAGCTGCACGTTTATTTTCTAAGTAGACTTACCCTACAACTCAGGAAAAGTAGTCCCATCACTTCTCTCTAGTGACAACGGCAAATCCCCACCTCAGAGGTGAAGTGCTCAGTCCTGACATGGGTGCCAGCGTCTGGAGTGACCAGTGTGTGATGCCCAGAGGTTATCCGAGTGCTTGGGTCCTAAATAAAGTGGGCTTCTTTCCCTTGTGTCCCAGATGAGTACAGTGAGGACGGGGACTCCACCCTGAGTCTCCCGACTAAATGCGGACCTATTACTTAGAGAACATTAATGCAGCATAAAACTCACAGAGAGACCAGGATGGAGCATCAGAGGGCTCGGGGCTGAACCACGCAAGCAGGTCTCGTCTCTTCTCTGTGATCTCTTGGTTTTCTTCCGACCTCATGGGTAGGCTTTCTCTGGCTCCTTTGCTGTCTCTCCCTACCCACCCCCACCCTCAGCCTCTGAAGGTTGGCAGCCCCAGAGCGCCCTCTCTCAAGCCCCCTTTATTCTCTGTCTACACAGTCTCTCTGTTGGCTTCAGGCTCGTGGTTTTAAATCTATACGCCACAATTCCCAAATTTTATGTCCAGCCCCAATCTCTCCAATCTCCAGACTCCTTTATCCAAGTGGCTAGCTGCCCTCATCACAACAGCATCTCAAACAGGACTGGAACTTAAGCATCACAAACTACAGTTGAACAGAAGTAGGATTTAAACTCTTTGAGACCAGGGACTGCTGTCTTGTTTCCACTTCTAACCCCAGCACCTAGGATGTGAACTTGTACCTGATGCTTAACAAACATTTTTTAAATGAAAGATTTCTTGACTGTAGGACTTTTTAGAACTTTTTACATGATATTGGGCAACCAAATCACCTGAGGGTAGCACTTTCTAAAATCATCTGACAGCTTTCTTAAGGAGCACCTCAGGAGACAAGTAACCTGAGCACACCCCTTTAGAAGACTGATCTGGGTGGTGGCACCTTGTCTCCCCAGGACAGGCTGGTCAAAACTAGACAATCATACCCCACCAACAGTGCTTCCCATCTTGATGGGTTCACAAGCAAACAGAATGGCTTGAGGGTAAACCAGTGTGAGAGGCTATCCTAAGTGATGTAGGAAACACAGACAGCACCTCACCTGGCAGGGTGCTGGTGGTTTACTTTGGAAGATGAGAGTTCAATTTGAGTTTATAGTACTTAATGACGACTGTCACTGTGATGAGTTAATAGAAAGACGAAAGTGGAATTATATCACAATATGCAGTGCTATGAATAAATTAATTGCAATCTTATGCCTGCAGAATTGCAGAAATGCTTTTTGGTTAGCAGATCAGGGGAAAGAGGAAGTTGACAGAGAATTTAACTGTATTGTCTGCAGAGAGTAGAGAGCTAGGATGCTAGAGTTTCTGAGCCCTTAGAGAAGAATCCTGGATCCCAAGGAGGCTAAGATACTACAGTAGTGATGAAGACAACAGAACTTCCAAATTCCAAACAGCAGACACTAACCTAACACCAAACAGTCCAAATGAACAGCGATGCCCTGAGAATGAAATCCGTGCGTGGTTGGTGAATTTAGAGGTTGGTACTCAGCACCTGGTGAACTTAGAGGTTGTCAGAGGTCCTCACTGGACTGAGCTCTCCAGGGGACTGTGAGTCACTAGAACATAAATGACCCTGAGGTTCAGTAGAGATGACCTCTAACAATGAAAATTTGCATTTTGGTAATGTTTTGCAATCCATCGAACATTTCCATTTAATCCTCAAAATACCCTGTGAGTTATTTCTCAAGGACAATGTGAACATGTAATTGGTCATCGACAAATATTTACTGAAT
The DNA here is from genome assembly GCF_048564905.1 of Vicugna pacos. Taxonomy (NCBI): domain Eukaryota; kingdom Metazoa; phylum Chordata; class Mammalia; order Artiodactyla; family Camelidae; genus Vicugna; species Vicugna pacos. The sequence goes on from NC_133011.1 coordinate 12,758,853, forward strand.
GAATGCTGAATGTTCAGATAAAACATGAAGACAGTATTCATGGGGAATTCCCTGTATTCAAAGGGAAGTCCCTGTATGCAGTGATGTGCTGGTAAATGCTGGCAGCCTGCCTCCCCTCTTCCTCATCACCCCAAAGCTCTGACTTACAGCACTTGCCTATTTCTGTCATGTAAGTGCTCCCACCATTGCTGACGTCAAGCTACCAAACTGGTATCACTGAATGAGGACTTGGGACGAGAGATATACAAGTGTTTCTCACGAGCCAAAATGAGCTGGCTCCAACACACGGATCACTTTTTATAATTATCAGCAATCAATCTGAGGAAATTGGAATTACATGGCAATTGATGATATACTTAAATCATTTTCTCTGAGAAAGACATTGATAAACTGTTATTTCAGAAATGAAGAACACCTATTTTAAGGACTAGATCAGCCAACCACTCACTTCGTCTAATCTAAATGGCAAATTATGTTTCTCGTTGCAAAGGTACAAGACAGGTTAAAAGCCCTGGCAGCGGTGTTCTGAAACCACGCATTACTCCGGGAAGCTATTCGCGCTTCTCTAGAAAGTGCAGCAGGACCTTTATTTTCCAAAGGAGATTGAGTTGCTTATGACTGAAAAAAGAGAAAAAGGGATGACTTAAAAAATGTTTATACTTCCAAATTTGGGTAAAAATTGTAACACTCTAAACACACAAAAATTCTAGAAATAATAAATCATTTAAGTTTAAAGAGCATTTTTAAATAAAGAATTAATAGTATGTTAAGTTGATTTTGTCCTTTCAAAATGTACTTGACCATACAAGTTGCTGTTAACCATGGCCCTCCATATCCACAGCTGGTTGAATCCAATAATAAAGAGGGCGGACTATATTAGGCCATTTTTTTTTATAAGGGACTTGAGCATCTGCGGAGTTTAGTATCTAAGGGTATCGAGGGACGACATCCTTTTTTTTCTTCCTGTTTTACTTTTTCTTTCCTGAATCCCCCAACAGTCTTCCTAAAGTGAGTTTTTATATTGAATTGAAATATGTATTTTATGTTTTATTTACCAAATAAAGTTTGATGTTTCATCTTCAGATTTAAATTTTTTCCTGTAAGGATATGCTGTTTAAACGTTAAAATAAAGTAACAATTCCCTGAAGCTGTCAAATTGGATAAAAAAGTCATTTCTTTCCTTTGAAATTCCTCACAATATCTGTTAACAGTGATAGCTGCATGGCATGACACTAAGTTTTACTAAGCAATAAAATCAAGAGCAAGACTCAATCTCACAGATAACCCTACTGTTTGGGTTGAGACAGGGGACAATTTTCCATGCAAATTTATTCAAATTCCTTTCTATGATCTCTGAAACTGGTCTTTGCTCCTTTCGTCTGCAACTGGTTTATTTCTCAAATGCCTACGGTATGCCAAGTACTGGGCATAAAAAAACAAGTTCCTCAAAGAACTAACATTCTAGCCAGGAGACCAGGCAAGTTCCGGGACTGACAAACACTGGTGTGTCTCTACAAATGTGCTTTGGGAGTCCAGGAGGGTAAGTGATTAATTTTCTTGGGAAAGATAACAGATGTACAGAAGAAATGGGATAGACCATTCTCGCTTGCCTTCAAACTCTTATCTTCACTCACAAAGAAATCTGAATATTTTAAATGAAAACCAAGTAAGAGCTGTAACAACCTCACGTGATTTTAAAACATAGGATTCCTAACAATACTTCTCCTTAACCTTTGTGTGATATTTTTCTTCCATAAAATAATCTTTGCCTAATGGAGAGAAAAAGGGTCTGAAACATCTCCACATAATCCCCAAAGTTCATTTTACCCATTTTATTTGGTACTTTCCCCACATCAACATGTTTTAAAATAATGCATTTCCCATGATTTGAGTTTCACAATGATCTTCTTCCCTTTTCTTGTTCTACTGAGGTCCCCTAGCACAGTGGGAATCAGAAAAGTCTTACCACAAACCCTGGCTCTTATGTTTACTTACTGCTTAGCCCAGGGAAAGTTGCTTAATTGTGCTGAGAATCACAATGGGGGTGATAATATCTCCCACATGGCTTGTTGTGCAGATTAAGTAAAATAATAAAAATAAATTACAAGATAGTAAGTGCTCAGAACAACATATCATAGTAACAACTATTCCTTACTGTAAAAACAATAATGTACCTAGAATACCTAAAAAGTTGGTATCAGAAGAAAGTACTGAGAAACTAAAATAACTCACAAAGTGATAGTGAATTCTTTAAAAATGATGTTGACATTAACTTTGCCAACAAAATACCAAACAACAATCTGAAAAGAAGAATTGATGAAGCCAGTCAGTTACCCGGTGATCTCAGCAGCTTCAAACATTTTCCCTACAAGAGGAAGCCTTAAGCAAAGTCAGTCATTTAAGTAGCCTATCAGGTCTTCCCAGTTAGTCTAGCGTCCCTGCTGGTGAGCAATTGGTACTGACAGCCAGGAGTGGCCCCACCCTGAATTCACTTCAAGTGTCACATAATTTATCACCCAGCTCTGTTGGTTCCATCTCTTCATGATTTCCTAAGTCTACGCCTTTCTGTCCATCTCTTGGATTCTACTACAAGCATCAGGAATGAACTCGCTGCCATCAATGTTTCCGATTTAGATCATTTTTTCCCCAAATTTACTACAGAATAGTTTATCTCCCATTAACTCATTTACCTCAGTCTTTATGGTTTACAGTATATGGTTATTGCTTAAGTATATAGTTTTTGAAGTCAGATAAGCAGAGTTTATGTTTTGTTCCTGCCATACACTAGCTATGTGACTGGACCAAGTTTCTTTATTTCCTGAAGCTTCAGTTTCCCAATATTTAAAGTGGAGAAAATAAAACTCTCTCCTTCCAGGAGGTTGTTATAGTGATGGAGCCCCCAGCATCGTGCCTTGCTTTCAGTAAGCGCTCCGTAAATGTTATTATTGTTGTTACTTGTCATGTAAATGTTTAGAAATACATGGGAATCTTATAGTCACTACCTACCTGTCACCTGTCCATGTCAACATGTACAAAATAACCCCTGGCATATAAACTGCAGCCTTAAATATTTTGACTGAAATACAGTATATGAAGAATTGTAGCATCCTACCATTTAAAGCATTCTAGAGCACATTACTTAATCAGAGCTTTAGGAAGTGGTTAAAAAAACAAAAACCAAAAAAGGATGAATCTTATGTAACGGACTCTGAGACTCCACAAGTGAAAAATGTTCACAAGACATGAGAGGAGAAATCAAAGAGGCTACAAGACCCAAATGAAATGAATTGGAAAACAGCCAGAGAACTTTGGGAAAAGAGAGATGTATTTTAAAATGGAAAGAAGACACAGAAGCCTTAGAACTAATCCAAGGGTTACAAACTCTAATGTCTGCGTGGCCAGGCTGGGAACATTAATGAGTGAAGCCTGCGGTGAGAATCAGAAAGGCAGCCTCTGCACGGCTGGGCCATCCAGCTCTGGCCTTTCCTTACCGGGTGGGACAGAGGCACAGGCTGCCTCCCCTCATTCCCAAATCTAGCTACGTAGATGCTTTTAAACTGAACATTTCTGATATGTTAGTGTATTTAGTGAAGTGAATTTTTAGAACTGTTTGAAACACTATGTGAGCTAAACTTGCAAAAGTCCAAGATATATTAAAAGAATAAATAGCTCCTTTATAACAACAGGGCTGTTACAAAGACTTGGAGGCCTTTATGATAAATTCACTCAACAAAAGGGGAAAGCAAAGAAATGGAACTGACATTTACTGACCTCTTACTATGTGCCTTATACTTTAAAATCTCATTTGAGTCTTACAATCTGTTAGGGAGGAAACACTGTTGTCATTTTCTGGATGAGGAAACTGAGCCCAAGGATGACAGAGAAACTTGCTCTTGGCCACACAGCTAGGGAATGGAAGGTCAGGGTAGAATTCGTATTTACCTGGACCCCAAACTCCGCCAGAGCTCTGGTGGTTATTAGAATGCGCCTTGCGGATCCTCAGATACAGGGGCGTGATTTTTACAAGGGACGGTTGCTGAGTCTGAACTCCACCCTATTGTTCACGTGGAGGCCAGGCCTGCCACTGCTGCTCCAGCCAATGACAGCGCACCATGTGCCAGGCAGCCAGGAGACTTGGCTCGAGAGCTGCCCGTAAGCTTTGCTCAGCTTTTCTTAGTCAATACAGTAGTCTAGGATGCTTCCACCCCCTTTTTTCTCCCTCTTTCCTTCACTGGAGCCAGACTTGAATTGCAGTCTGAGGGCTCTCCCAGCCCATTTTCTCCCTCGGGTCTTTCCGCTAATAAAAAGTCGCACCTGTATCCATCTGGGTTTCTGCTTCTCAGAGGAACTTGACTAACCCAACTGCCAAAAGGCTCACAGGGGCCCTGACTTTGCCTGGGAAAAACAAACTTGGTCCGTTAGGAAACCCTGAATAGACACCAATCAGCAAGGGAAAATGCATCCACCCAGTAATGATTTTTCTCTTTGAAAACTGTATTTGTGCCCTCTCCTGACACCCCGCAAATATGTTAACCGATTGCATGTGACAAGACCCACCACCAATATCCAGGAGTGGGTGACAGTCTAGTCCGTGGTAACAGCCCACTTAACCCCAACTCACCTGGTCCCGCTGCTTGATCCGTTTGTAAATATATTCCGCAAAGGGTTGACGAGGGATAAACCTCCCGTGTCCTGCTGTGACACTGAACACTCCATCTTCATACACCACTTTGCCTCTTGAAATAGTCACAAGGGGCACGCCATGGCAAACCATGCCCTCGAAGATGTTGAAGTTAACAGCCTGATGATGTGTTTTTGCTGAAATGGTCCTGTTTGTGAAAACAAAAGAGGCTCCAGGTCATCGTCAGCTTATTTGACAAACATGAAATATTAAAAGAATGACCTAGAAGAAAATTTAGCAACTCTATTCAGCCACAGCTTCATCACTGGAACAAGTGACTTTAAGAATAGAACATAACATTAACATTTCATTACCAAGTAATTACATTTTCTGAGAGAAAAACCCAATAGATCACTCTTTACGGTGATTAATGGGGATAGGCTGGGTGGAGGAAGGACACTGTCTCTCATGGCTACATTTTAAAATTGTTTTTATGTGTATGTTTAAAGGACAAAATATTAATTATAAAACTTTTCAAACACAGACGTAATGACCCAATACCCCACTCTACAGAACGTTAACGTTTTGCAGACACAGCTGAAGCCTCCTCACTACCTCTCCCCAAATTCCACCCCTGCCCCTCCCTTCCCAGAGGCAATCATTGATTGGTAGTTATCAAACTGAATTTGGTAGTTACCAAGGAACATTATATCTTGAATTTCTTTCCCTGGTCTGTGGCAAAACTGGAAATTTGAGGATAATAAAAATAACAAAATATGTTAGAATATAATCTCTTAGCATATTGTCATGTATTTGCATAGTCATCATGACTCTCAGTAGTTATTAATACTTTTCAATCTTAACGCAGTATGATTGATGACTGCTAGGCTGGATATTTGGAAATATTAGGTATCTCCTTTCCCTAAATCTCATTAAATGGAAAAGGGGAAAATAAATCTGGCAGCAATGGATCATACAAGCATAATCTGAAGTGCTTTGTGCAAACGCCTGCTCTCAGGAATGGATTAAAAACTTTGCCCCAAATCCCAAGTTTAGGTCAAAGGAAAGGCAGCTACAAGCTCCCCCTCCGCAACCCTAATCTGGAAGCAAGGAGCTGGGAGACTCCCAGCGCCGCCTCCAGCTGCTGGGTGCAGGAAGACATGGACATGAACAAGCCAGCACTGGCGTGGTCCTGGGTTCCGGAATCCTCACCCAACTACCTACTCGGTTTTCTACTCCTAGCATGTCCAAACAGAATTTCTGACTTTCCACGAGACTACAACCCACGCACTTGAGTTTGCTCCTCGAGTTTCTCATCTCAGTAAACGACACCCCCAGCCACCTTTCTTCAGTCTTCAAACCATCATCAAGCCTGCTGGTTCTACCTCCAAAAACATAAATCCCAAACCTGCCCACTCCTCTCCCTCTCCGTTGCTCCCACCGGACCCACGCCACCATCATCTCTCACCTGGACAAACCCAACACCTCTTACTAGCCTCTGTGTTTCCACTCTTACCCTCCTACACTCATCACTCTCCACAAAGCTGCTCAAATCATCTTCTAAAAATGAAAATCAGACCAGGTGACTTTTCTATTTGAAAACCTCCATGGCTCCAGTCTGTTCTCCAAGAGTCAAATAACTATTAAAAAAAAGTACAGATGATAATGAAATAGAACTTGCTCCCATTGAGAAGTATCAGCATGGAAAAGAAAGGGAGGAGTTTCCTGTATGTCATGTAGATACTTTACAACATTCTATTTCATCTTTACAACACCTCTTCAAGGTAGAGAGTATTTTCCACACTCGGCAGGTAAGTAAATTGAGATTTAGAGAGGTTAAATAACTCGTCAAAGGACCTATGATGACTGATGAAACTGGAATCTTTTCATTTTATTTTATGTTTTGTCTGTTCTCTATCATATTGTTGTCTCTTTTCAAGAATGTCATATAGATAGAATCACAGAGTATGTAACATTTTGAGGCTGGCTTCTTTTTATTTGGCATAACTATTTTGAGATTTATCCAAGTTGTTGTGTGTATCAATAGTTCGTTCCTTTTTAATTGCTGAGTAGGATCCCATTGTATGGACGCACCATACAGTGTTCATCCATTCACCCATGAAGGACATCTGGGTTGTTTCCAGTTTTTGATGACTATGAATGCAGATGTTATAAACATTCATGTACGTGTTTGGTGTGAATGAGTGGCATCGCTGGTCACATGGCCAGTGTGTGCTGCAACAAAATGAGCATTCAGTATCCTTAGGGATCAGCTGACTGATAACAGAGAAACATTGAAAAGATCACTAATGAATTGGAGGTAGGTACAAACACAACAATAACTTCAAACACTACGGGGAAAGGAAGAGAACTGATCAAATAGTAAGTAATGTCACTAAAGTAGGAAAGTGGATAAAAGAGCTAAAGGGTTACCAGGTATAGAATGAGTTATGATGAGTTATGGGTTGGTGACAAAAGATACAAACTTAAAGAAAGTAGATGTAGGAAACAGTACAGCGAAGCTTTAGACCTTCAAGTGAAAATGACTTTTTATGACCATCATAATCTCTCTGCGATATTTCCAGTCTAGGCTGCTGCTTTCTGGCATACCACAGTTACACTGATGGCAGAAACTCTCAGGTTGATATTGCAGAGTGTTACATAAACATGTCGGGACTGATGCTTTAGTAAGCCTGCTATACAGAGAAAGTAAAATGCATAACAATTCATGCTGAGATGGTCACTGACATACAAGAATGGGAGGCAAAAAGGAGAACACCTTAAATCATAAAACTCGGTTTTTCTAAGTAGGAAGTTAAGAGTTACAGATGCTGTTAGGAATATAATCTAACAGAAAAAAATAAATTCTATACACAAAAATTGCCATTACAATTTCTAAACTATTGAAAAACCAAAGCATAATAATTTTCCAATGATTACTCAATGGAATATTGGACATATATGAAAGACTAGAATTAAGAATACACTGGGGAGGCAAGGAAAATGATAATTATACAATATTAAATGGAAAAAGTTAGAGAAAGTATGGGAAAATACATATGTATGTGAACAAATGCAAAGGGAAATATACAAAGTCAAGTGCTTGTGTGAGCTAGGAAAAAACAAGTATGAAAAAAAGCAAATATGAAAGCAAAAGGTTGGTGACAGCAAAATATCAAATCAGATTTCTCTGCCTCAGCCAAAATAAAAGTCTTTTTTTTTTTTTTCTTTCCCAGACTTGGGGTTAGCAAGAGAAAGAAGACAATTGGGCAACAGCTATGTGATTCTCTGTGATAAGGTATTATGTAAATGAGGTCAAATTAACACACAAAAAATGTAAATTCTCAGCATCATTACCAGCAGCAAAGAGAATGTGCTTCCACTTTCACATTCGAAGGTGTCTGACAGGGTGTCATTCCTCACCCAACTTTTTCCTCCAGCTGGAGCTGCAAGTCTCTAATTCTTTAGGAATGTTCCCACAGCTCAGTCTTCTCTTTCCCCGGGTGCCCTTCTCCCCGCTCCCATGTGCCCCTCCCTCCCCCATGACTCTGCTCCAAACTCCTGGTCCCATGTCAATTATATGTCAGTAAAGCTGGAAAAGAAAAGAAAATAAAGAGAGAGGAGAGGAGAGGGGAGGCGAGGAGGGGAGGGGAGGGAGAGAAGAGAAGAGAAAGAGAAGAGAAGGGAAGGGAAGGGAAGGGAAGGGAAGGGAAGGGAAGGGAAGAGAAGAGAAGAGAAGAGAAGAGAAGAGAAGAGAAGAGAAGAGAAGAGAAGAGAAGAGGAATCCTGGTCCCTAGACGCTTACCCTGATGACCCAGGGCAAAACTGAGCGTTTTCCTCTGTGGTTTAGCATTATCTGAATCAACTGTAAATGATATGATCTCTCAATCAGTCCCACTTCTACTCGGTGCACACTTTAAGACAGGGACTTTGTTGTTTTATCCCCAGCACACAGCAGGTGCTTAATAAATATGTATGAAATGAACAAAAAAAGAATCGCACAATTCCCCTCCTTTTGGTTGTATCTCCTGCCTTCACTGTTCTCTGGGAGATGACTGTGTTTTGGAAATAGAACACTGAATTAAACAGGATGGAAGCATCGAATCCTAAGGTTCTGTTGTGTACTTAACATTTCTGGTGAGCTGTGCAAATTCATTAGTCATAAATAAATCAATAAAGTAACATTGTTATAATAATCATTCCTGGTTGTATCTTACCCGGTTATATGAAACACTTGTTCATCGACACCTAGCAATACTTAGCAATACCAGTATGATCAACACTAATAGGTCCTCAGCTAAGCAGCAGTAGCCCGTGTCCCGGGTGGTGATGCTGAAATACTGCTGGGTAACAGCTTGCCCACGGTTCATACAGTTTGATTCTGAACCTCTGAGAGGTTGGAATCACTTCCACTTTCTGAGAATACTGGGGTATCTGTAACCCTGCCACAGAAAGGCTAAGAAAATGTGGTACATTTTCAGTATTTGTTTTAAACAAAAAATAGAATGCAAAATCATCACAAGAGTTATAAAGTTATTATACAATGTATTTAAAATCTATTCATTACGAGTACAGTATGGGAGATGTGGTCCATTATCAGAATGAACACAAGTTCAAAGTCACATAACTGCCTTTGTAAGGATGCCTGATGTTCCTCTCAACATGCTTCCTCTGTTCCAAGGCAGAAGCCAGGAACATTCCCTCCCAGCCTCCTTTGCAGCTGGGGCCCAGTCATGTGACCTGGCCTCCTCCAAAAGGATGTCCTTGCACCTGCATTTGCATGGCAAGCTGGTGGCTCAGGAAGCAGGTGCCACAGAACCCATGTGGGTGAAGATAGAGATGAATAAATCCTGTTTTTCGGGTCAGCTGTGACCGAGGTTTACCACCAGGGTCCAAGCCCTGCCTCAGTGACGCGATCCATGGTAACTGTGCTCAGGGACGGCACTGGGGCTCTCTGTTGTCCTGTGCCAGGCCTGGGGCATTGGTCCTTGCTACACAGCCTCTCAGCCTGCTCTCCTGACCCTCATGAAGATTCTCTGAGCCACCCAATCCTTTCAATACATTCCCCTTTTGTAGAACCATCTAGAATAGATTTCTCTTGGTGACAGCTAAGGACCCTGCCTGATACATCTCTTTTTTCCCCCCTCAATATTTCTAGTGTGCCTCTGGGACTTTTAGAAAAATACCCTTTTGTGATTATCTCAAAAGCATAAATGTGAGGCCTTTCTTGAGCACAAAGCCTGAATCCAATTGCCCTTTAGGCCTCATCCCTATGCTAAGTCTTGGACAGAGGTGAGCATTAAGCACCATCCCTTCACTCTCCATCCAGGGCCACTGTTACATAAAACACAGGAGCAGACCCATCCTTCTCAGAACTTTCTGGAAAAGCAATGAAACATCCTCTAGGTTTTCGTAAGTTGTGCAAAGGGGTTCCCTCAGATGCAGTAGGTGAAGGCCAAAGTCAGATGCATAAAACTTCCCCTGCAGAGCTGGAGGGCCTCATGTCATCTGGGGAGTAGGCAGTGCCTTCAGCACCGGCGAACATCTTGGAAGAAAGTAAGAACACACATGCCCAGGCTCTGACCACAGTGCAGAGTCAGTCAGTGGGCTCACAGGTCATCGTCACAAGGTTCAGCAACATTGTGAGATAAGCTGGAGCAGGTGACATGGGGCTGCTCAATGTGTTTCGGCCACACACGATCCCATCCTGAGAAATGCAGGGTGGCAAGCACTGCAGTCCTGTCCCTTGGCATTCAGTCGCCCTTCCTCTGGTGTTGGCATCCCAACTTTTCTTTAAGAAACTTCTCTCCCTTGTTGGAGATAACCTGGCAAGAAGGTTAGGCCTGGCGCCCTATTCTTCCCCAGACAAGAGATGGGAAACTGCATTGTTTCCCAGGAATTTGAATCTTTGGCAGAATGACAAAAAATTTTTTTTAGTGATTGGAGGGTACTTCCTTGAACACAGACCAACTCCTGCTGCAGGCTGCCCAGGGCTGCCTTGGGCTCTGCTCTTTCAAAGCCTAGAGCATTGACTATTCCTTCGTTCTGTGAGCTTCCCAGGGCCTTCCCATAGCGTGCCCCCGCTTACCTGAGGGTAAGTTAGTTGCTGTGGTTGGCAGCCGAAGACCCCGACTGAGAAAGCCCTTGTCCTTGGGAGAGTGATTCCCGTAATGAAGAGCCCATGGGTGTCTCCGAGGCACAGTTCAAGAGGTCTGTGACTCAAAAAGAAACTAGCAGCAATTTTCCACCAGATTTGTCTGCAGAACAGATGAGAATGTGGGGCAATGCTCTGATTCCATTCACAAGTAAAACCACAGAGCTGTGAGATTCATCAGCAAATATTTTTCAAATTTAACAATATGCTCAGGAGAACAGTATTCATGAGAAACACCTTCTCTCTAATTACTGACTGGCTAGCTAGGCTGCTGGCCTGTCCCGGTGATGACAGCAAGGACAGGTCTGATTAAAACCTTCCCATTTGCAAAGTGAGGCTGGGGCTCCTGGGCCATTGACTCTTCATTAGCAGATTCACAGGAAGGGTGTTCTCCAGGGTCACTCTGCCCCCAGGGAAAAGCTGCTCTTTGTCAAACTTGCTCTGAGCCTGAATCAAACAGGCACGTCCATCTCTCTGCAGAAGGATGACAAGGTTGTCTTACTGAGTCCCAATTATACACATCTCCAAGGCTCAAGCCGACGGGAAAGCAGAAGCCCTGAAGATAACATTAAGCTATTTTTCAACTTAGCCAATAACTTTGATACCACTCACATCACAGCTGCAGAAAAACATTCTGTCCCTTTGCAAATAGCTTTCTATCAAAGAGCCGCGTGCTCCTATAGATGAGAAAAATCACTGAAGCAAAGCCTGTGGGAGATGGCCACACCACCTGGTGCGTTCAGAGAGAACACTGTGGAGAGGAAGAGAGTTTCTTAGAACAACGTGGGTCTTCCTGACCCCAGAGAAATGGCTTGTTTAGGTATTTTGTTGTATTTTCTCCAACTCAGCTCTTCATCCATGGCATGAATGGATTCTTACCAGGTTGCCATGAGAACCAAGAAAAAAAGTTAAAAGACTCATGCCAGGCCTGCTTCTTTAAAAGCATATCTCATCTTTTTCCACAGTGTTATAGGACATCTTGTATATTCAACACGAAGGAACAGTAACCATTTAAATCTTCCCAACAACACTATGGGGTAAGTACTATTATTACTCCCATGCAAGAGACAAAGATGCTGAGACACAAAAAGGTGAATAACTCACCCCATGATTCAGGCTTAGTAAGCTCCTGGAGCTCAGGTGAGATAAAAGGCTAACGCTGCCCCTTGAAAGCTCTTGGAGAAGCTACTCGGAAAGCAATGAATCAATGACAACACCTTTAGTCCACCAGAAAACAAATGGGAAGCAGCTCAGTCCATACTTCCTGATGTTTCTTACTCTGTTTTCTGTTTAGCAGCAAGAGATTTAGGATGCTATTAAAAATTCCTTTACTGAAACTGGTCATTCCCCATGTGATCACGATGGAAGATATTTTTATGACGTGTGTTCCAACTGTCTATTTCAAACTACTTCTTCTGTCAATTTCCTGGACGTGACAAGTTATATAAATGGGGAGCAAAGCAACCACATCTCTGGAAATGCTAAATGGTGCTACTTCAAGTACATTGTCATTATTAAGCAAAGTTGCTGCTCACTGCACCCATCAATCTTCCACCCTCTGTTCAGACTTCTGCACCGCCTCCCACTAAAGAGAAAATGGGAATTGCTTCAGCCATGTTATTAAGTCTAAATTGGATAATAACTTGGAACTCTGTTAGTGCTCCGGACAACAATATATTTAATGCAGATTCATAAAAATGCTGCCCAAACACTGACTTAAATAAATAAACTAATCAGGAGAGCCCGCTATTTTGTCCTTGGAGTTATGTCATACAGGTCATGGGTGGTGGTGTAGACCATGGCTAGGTAAACTGGCTTTAGACTCTAGAAAGTTGGCTTTGGATGTAGGTACCACATCTTTCACCCTCTGTGCCTCACACAGCACTGAGCAAATAGAAGGCATTTTATTATACATATTTGTTTATCTGAAAATAAGTTATAAGCAAATTTCGACATTACTACTTAACATAAATATTTCATGTTCTATATACTAGTTTTCAGAAAGTGGAGAACTAAAAATAATTTAGCGTCTTGAAGGAACAGGAGCTGAATGTGAATCAGCAAAAGCTAGCACAACCCTAGGATGTAGGTCCTATGAATATCAAACAGGTAAGTGCTCACAGGTAAGGCATGATTATTAGCTTTTGGAAAGCAAGGTTGTTGGCCTAACGTATTGGTAAGAGTTAGAAACAACTTTCTGGGGTAGGGTGTGGACTTGGTCTTATAATTACAACGTTACCCTTCCTGGGAAGCCGCCCTGCTCTGGGCAAGACGATGACGTTTGACACACTATCTATGAGCACAACTTGGGCTGAAAAAGATGTGGGTTTTCTACACAGGAATACATTGGGTAAAGTTCACACCATATCCTTCCTGCAGAGTAGGCCAAGTACTTATCATCATGTTCAGCTCTAATACCATATTTTAGGAAGAAAAAAGACTTACCGGACTATGAACAGAAGACAGTAGGGTTCTCAGCTAAAGGGTTGGAAAAGAGCAGGCTGGAGAACAGAATGTCTGGGAGACTAAAACTTCACTCTTTTTTGAAAGGATGAAGATGACCTATTTTCCCTCCATCCCTACTGAAGGGAATAAAAACATGTAGTAAGCATAAACGCTGGCAGATGAAATGCAGTTTGACACTGGAAAATAACTTCTTGACAGTCGGGAGGTGTGTTAGTGAAAAAGAAGAGGAAAGTCTGTGGCCATGGAAGAGATGGGTGAATGCAGACTGCCAGAGAATTGTGTGAATCCCCAAAGGCCAGCTGCCACACCCCGTCAGAGGTTGGCAAGAATTTCCAGCTCTGCTGCCCTAAGAAGGGAGCCCTGGCCTCCACGTTCATGAGAAAGTGATGAGGCAAACGGAAAAGCACATGATCCTAATTCCAAGTTGCTTCAATTCAAATTCCTCAGCAAGTCCAAAATTGTCATTTTCTTACAATAACCATAACAAATACTTGTGGTTTACTCTGTCATGGGCATTGAAAGCATTATCTCATGTAATCCTCACGGTAAGCCTAGGATAGCATATTACCATCATCCCCATTTTATGGATGAGAAGAGTGAGGCTCAAAGAAGTTAAATTCTCCAGAACACAGCTAGCATGTGGCAAAGCTAGACCTTGAACTTAGGTTTGTAAGTAAGAAGTTTCCCTTTAATGATGAAAAATGGCTCATTTTAACGGCAGTGCAGGCTCTACATGCTCTTTTGGAAGTGACCTGAGACCATCGGTCGATAACTATGCAAAGTGCACGGTACCAAATGCTATGCTTCTGCATTTCTGCCATGGCTGGCAAGTTTTCCCTAATGCTGACTGCTCGAAATCCATCAGTCAGTTTTGAATTGACGGAGCTACTGATGATCCAACCATCCAAATGGAATTTCTTAAGAATTTTCTAGACTTGAATGGGTATTCAATTGTGAGTAGCAAAGTAATCTTTTCCAATCACTTCTTGATTCACCATCTAAAGGCTGTTCTGTGGGACAATACCAACCAAGAGCTGCCCAGGCACCAAAGTCTTCCTCAGTGTCACGCTGTGAACTGGAGACCCAGGAGGCCACACAAGGCGCTGACCTTGGATGTCAAAGGAGAAGAATCTATCATCTTCAAAACCCTAAATCAGGGGTTGGAAAGCATGAAGGTCAAATCAGGCCCACAATTCGTTTTTGTAAATAAAGTTTTACTGGCACACAGCCATGTTCATTCATTTATGTATTCTCTACAGTTGCTTTTGGACTACAACAGCAGAGTTGAATAGCAGCAACAGAGATTCTATGGCCCATAAAACCTAAAATATTTACTCTTTGGCCCTTTACAAAACAAGTTTGCTGACCCTTGCTCTAAATGCAACTGGGGGCCAAAAGAGGGGGGAGACCTATAACTTTTGTAAGGGAGAGAAACACAGAAAGAAAAAATGAAAGGCCAGGAGAGAGAAAGAAAGAGGAGTAAAGGAAAAAAATAAGAATAAAATGCTCAAAGGAGGACAAAAAGTGACCAAAAACTTGTGAGGCAGAGGGGACACCAGTGACCATCCCAGCAAGTTCCAGGTGTGGCCATGTCCATCGCCCGCATTGCCTCACCTGCTCTCCCAACAACTCACATTATCATCTCCACTTGACAGATGAGGAAATGGAGACTGGGAGAAGTTGAGAATTTGTCCAAGTTACACAGGAAGTAGGTGGCAGGGCTGGAAATAAAACACAGGCAGGCTGACCCCCCCACTCCATTCTCCTTCCACCAGACCCCACCATCCCTGAGCACCCCCTGCTCAAAGGATGAAAGCACTACATTCTTCACTCATTAAAAAGACTACCAGAATGCCTGGACTTTTAACAGTGAGTATCTGCTCTCCATCTGGGGAAGAACTCGGTGACAGCTAATCATCTATTTCCGTCCTGGTGCACTGGAGCGTTTCATCGACCCTCCGAAAATAGAGCATTTAGGAGGCTCTGTCAGAGTTAGAAGCACAGCTCCAAAGTCCCAATTAGCAATAGAGTTGTCTAGTTCAAACTCGACCGGACCTAAAGGCAGCAGCTTCGAGGAAGCACTGTCGGGTCACAGAAGCAGGCGCCGGGACTAATGTAGTCACTGCAGCATCACCTCTGTCCGCCTGGAGCAGGCACGAGGCTCAGAATCCAAGGTGGTGATGCCAAAAAGCTGCAGAACCACAGCCTGTGAAACTGACTTAGCTCCAGCACTGAGCACGCCTCGGGGCAGCTCATTCATAATGAGCAGGGAAAGGGAGCAACACCCAAGGAGGGCTGACGAGTTCTCTGCCTCTGCAGAGAGACATGCAGAAACCTGCTGACTCAAGCAAACTAGGGGAACAACTGCCAACAGTCACAGGGTGCTTACAGCCCTGGGCATGGCTGCAAAGAACTCACGTGTATTAATTCCCCAAGCCTTTGACATGGAGACTAGAATCATGCCCATTTGATAGATGTGGAAACTGAAGCAAACCAAGGTTAAGTAACTCGCCCCAGGTTACACGTCTGGAGGTGGGAAGTCCTGGGTTCATGATCCCAGGAGGTCTGACTCCGGAGACCAGGTCTTCACCTCTGTACTGAAGGTGCCCCTTCCCTCCCAGCCCTTTTGGGAGGCTGTAACTTTGCAGTGTTTAAGAGATTAGACACGAGTCAACCAAGCCTGGCCAGAATCCCAGCTCTGCCCTTTCCAGCTGTGTGTCTGAAGCAAATGAATGACTTCTCTGAACCTCTCGGTGTCTCCACCTTAAAACAGACACCCACATTGATAATGGCATCTCTGCCTCAGAGGGTTCAAGTGAAGCAGTAACCAATTTGTAGCTTAAATTATCTGCAGGCTCATCTGCTGGTGTGAGGAGCCACTGGGGCTGCGCCTGCTCCGCCTTCCTCCGGGTCCTCCATCAGCCGCTCTGACTCCTGGGCCAGGTGTGTGTGCGGCCCCAAGACCAAAGGCAGACACCAGCGCCACACCACCAAGGGCAGGGGCAACAGGAACAGGCACTGGTGTCACTCTGGTCCTCGTACTGGTGGTTCCATCCTGGCCGTGCTCTTCCCACTTCTCCTCCTTCCTCCCTTTCCGATGGCCTGCCTGCTGGACTTCAAGCTCCACATCAAGCAGCCTTGTGGTCACTGCTCATACAGCTCCTACAACTGCGGAAAGTCAACGCGTATACACATACATGTATGTGTACGTGTATATGTATATACACATGTGTGTGTGTGCGTGTTCGTGTGTCTGTATCTGTATCTGTATCTCCATATGGCTACTTCTCATTTGAACCCTGACTGATCATGTCCTGGATGGGTTATTTTTGGTATCTCTCTCTCGCTCTCTCCTTGTCTTCTGCTAGCCAAAAGCATTCGCCTTTGACATTTTCACTTGCTTTTCTTACATTTGCTAATAGCATCTCAGTGGCTGAGAGCCATGGCCGAGTCATCTAGGATGAACACGATGGTGATAAATAATAGCATTCAGCTGCAGCTTCCATTTACTGCTGGCTTATACATCAAGTCCCAAGCCAGCATCTTTTCATGCATTATTTTATGTAATCCTCTTTACCATCCAATGGAAGCACAGTTTTTAAAATACCTATTTCATAAATGAAGAAATTGCGGCTCAGAGAAGCTGAGTAACTCAACTAAGATCATAAATAAGAATTTATGTGACTCAAATACAAAGCATTTAACCAGTATGCATTCCCTTCCACAGTAAGTGACGCATCCTGAACACAAGTCTGGAGCAAAAGGCACATTTATATGAAGTTTTACCCCGTCTTCTTCCAGAAATACTAAAGCACCTTAAAAGGAAGACATAATGTGAGGAAGGATAATTAGAGACAAAAACAGAACAGAGAAACTTTAGAAAAGAAGATGGTAGCAGGCACCTGTGGGTAGTTGAATTTAGGTCTATACAGGAGATTAAACTCATTAGCATAAATTTCTATGCAGAACCTTTCTCCAAAAATAGGCAACCAAAGAATGAATCAATTTTAAGGCACACTGTCATGTTTTCTTTTAGACCTTGTGTACAATTTTTTCTCATAATTGCCAGAAAACAACAAGTGAGGCACGAAAGAGTAGGAAGTTTGTCATCTATTTGGGAATTAGAAATGCTCTTATATAAAAACAAAACAATGTGTTTTATCATATTGCTGAAAGCCATGCTCAGATCATTCAACTCTTCTTGTCTCTGGTTCATCACTTATATAAATGAGGTAGAATTACTAATTAGGCTTAAAATACTACCGTAAAGAAAGTTAGATTCTAAGAAATGAGTTTCCTAAGTCCAGAATAAGACCACTATGTCACTGCTTTGACCTACCAGCTATATACAACTCTATTCACTTCCAGCTTGAGGCAAAGAAGAAAATGAGATGAAGAAGCCATCTTAGTGGAACATTGTAGAAAATCCCTAGCCATCTATGTGTTTATCTCACACTCATTCATTTAATATACATTTATTGATCACTCCTCCATGCCACGCACTGTTTTAGGCACTGCGGGTGTAGCACTGAATAAAACAGATAAACATTCTGACCGCAGTTAAGCTCACACTCTAGTCATGCCTAGTTCTGAATTTCAAGGATCTCTGTGTGATAAACGTGACTTTAACATATGAACAAGGTCAATTTTTTCAATAATATAAAGCTTTACTGTTTATACAAAACATTTTCCTGTAACTGCAGCATTTATTTCTCAAGGTTCTCAAAGAACCTTGGGGAGTTTGCAAGAAATAAGACAGACCCTTTAAATGAAGAGGCAAATCATAACATGTTACCAAATGAACAATGAATAAAGGGCATGAAGAGATATTTCTTTATGAGGAAAAAAACCCCAACGACTAATAAACATAAAAAAATTCAACTTCCTTAGTGCTCAAATATATGCAATTTTAGCTGAAAGGTAACAATTTTTACCTGCCAAAGTAATAAAAATCAAAAGAAAAACAAAGATTGCGCCTCGAGCTGGTGAGGAACAATGAAGTGGTAACCACATATGCAGAGAACCCTTACTGCATATACCCTTTGATACAGTAATTCTGCCTTTAGTAATTCATCCAATGGAAATAATCAGAAATTTGGATTTAAAAATAGCAAAAAAAAAAAAATTAAAACCTGTAAAAGTAACCTAAGTTAAATGAAAATTAGATGAAGGGCCTCACGTAAAGAAATTATACAGAGAGCCTTCTCTGGAGAAGTGTCCCACACTGTCAGACAGCCAACACTGTTTAATGGCCTGTGCAATGGGACACCTGAGGGGCATTTTAAGTAAACTGCAGGTACAATTTCGCCCCACGGACACGCCAACCACGAACTAAATGTACGGAAGACGTAATGCATAAACAGGAGTGAAACTACGGCTGACAATCTGGAATTCTGGAACTGTTGTTGATTCATCTAAGCTTTCTTTTTTTTACCAGGATCTCACGTTATAAAAGTCATTTACTTTGATACTTCCCTGCTAGTTAGTAAATCTCTCATGTCTTATCACTTTGTATGTGATAATGATATTAATGTTACTTAAAGTGTTACTATATGCCATGCACCATGTTGAAGGTATGCTCTCCTTCCATCAAGCCCCAGAGCTTGGCACTACGATTAGCATACCTGTATTTGCATATCTGAAAGGAAACTGAGATTGAAGAGGTGAGTAACTTGTCCAAGGTCATGCAGCTAGTATTTGGGATTTGAATTCAGTGACCCAGTTCTAACTCTAAAATCCCATGTCCCTTAACCACTGGGCCACACATTCTGACCTTTTACCCTATATTATAGTTATTTGAAGAGTTTTGTTTTTTTTTTTAATCTGTCCAGTCAGGTCCTAAGTTACATTAGGGGAAGACATTTCTTACTCAACTTTGAGCACAATGTCTTGCACCCAGCTGGCACTCAGTAAATGCTTGGGTCGTAAATGAACAAAGCTGCAACTGATTTGAGGTCACTTCTGACTCCTCTACCTCATCCAATTTCCAATCTTTCTCCAGGTTTTCAGGGAGGATTTTTCCTCCAGGGGGAAAAATTACTTAAATCAATTCCTTTTTTCCCATTTCACTTGTCATTATCTTGTTTGAGGCCTTATCCCCTCAAGCCGGACTCCAGCAATAGCCTCCTAGTCCTTATCCCAGACTCCAACCCAGCCTGCACACTCGTCACCCTAAAATACTACTTAGTCAAGGTCTCCCAGCTAATGAGCCCAGACAGGAGACTGAAATTCTGAGATCCCAGGGTGGCCAGGTGTGGACAGAGCTCCTAGGCCAGTCACCTTTGACCGAAAGCACCCTCCCAGGTGATGAGCAGTCCTGGTGCAGGCTTAGGCTGAGGATTTGTCTGGACGTGGGACTCTCAGGGCTGTGGGAAAACTGTGAACATTCCAGGCAAACCAGGACAAGTTGGTTTTGCTGTATTCTCTTCCCAGTCTCCAGTCCCCTTCTCTTTATTGCCATGTACTCTACAAATAACCATTTTCTACTTATGCCATGTAAAAATAGGGAAGTACAGATTTAGATCAATTCAAATCCTCACACAAAGACATTCAATAGCTCGGGCTGCCTAAGAGAAAATATTCTATACGCAAACTACCATTCAAAGTCCTTGGCAGTCTGGCCAGGATTAATCTTGTCTCCAGCTGCCTGCCATCCTGACCCCCCCTGCTCAGCCTCTTGGATCTCTTGATTGCTCATTGAATTATCTTTTCCATTTTTCCTTGTTTACTTCTGACTTTTCCATCTGGAGGGCTTTACTGCCCTCTGTCTTCTTCTCCAGAGCTGTCCCCAAGGCTTTAACTAATTCAAAGCCCTTTCTCAAACCCACACCAGTCTTCTGGGAAGGCTCGATGACCTCTGCTCAGGACAGTTGCCTGGACCACTCATTAGGAGTCAAGCACATGAGAGCCTCACCACTTCCCAAACTGATGTGTTGAGCGATCATAATTTTCCTCTTTCCAGGGTTATCTTATCCTTGCCCATGTTTATATCTTGTCTGTCCAACCAGAATGCAGCCCCTTTGATGGCAGGTGTTACATCTTGTATTTAGGTCCCCCACAGCAGTTAGCAATGCCATTAACTTATACAGAGTGAGCATGCAATAACATGTTTATAGATAATTGACTAATCCTGTCTTTCTCCCCCAACCACCTGAGGAATTCAGCAACTCTTCTGCATAGAAAAAATGTTCAATTTTTTGTGTGTGGGTAAATTGCCTTCTCACTTTTCTGCCTCCAGACTCTTAGCTTTCCTTAAAAGCCTGGTAGGAGAATAGAATCAAGAGCAAAGTATAAACATTTCCCTCCCTGGTGATTAAAAAAGGGGAGGGGGATGCATAATCACAGTGGGGGGAGGGCTGGGGGAAGAAAGGAAGAAAATATTATACCAGAAGTATCAAGAAACCACCTTTAAGAAATTCCGGAGAAATGGAGAGCATTCCAAATGAAGAGAAAGAGACAAAGAAAGGAAGGGATCAAAGGGCTTCACGGAAAAGAAAAAAACAAAAGGAAGCTATCTCTGTTAGAGTCTGGCCAAAGAAACATGCAGAAAGGCCTGGCACAGATGCCAAGCTCTGCCTTGGGGGGGCAGCCTGTGCGACCCCCTCCAGAAGGCCGCCCCGGTGGTTCCGCGCAGATGGCAGGCCCCCCGCTGCCCAGCCAGCACGCAGCACCCGGGGCAGGACTGAAGGCCGGCACAGTGAACTGTTGGAAAATTTCCTTCAGGCAACATAATCTCGGCACAAAAAACAATATTGATCTATCTGCCTTCCAGCCAAAGAGAAATCAAGTTAGACAAAGGAAATTTAGGCAATAGGTTTAATGTGACTCCAACTGCAGCTGCAAAATGAACCTAATGTACCAACTCTCCTGCCCAAGCTCTCCGGTTTGCACCAGCCGCTCCTCTGGGAGGGTGCTCAGCAGGAGTTCCGCCGGCACAGATACTTTAAATGGAAAAAGTCAGCTGCCCTCTGGTGTCCAAAGAATCCCACAGCCAGCAGGATGTGCTGGGAAGGGACGGCCAGGAGCACTGGCAGATTTGCAGGCACCCAGGCCATTCGCAGGCCAAATGCCCGTGTGTCCAGAACATGCAGTCTGCTGCCCTGTAGCCCAATGAGGAAGCTCTGGCCTTGGATTCAGGGGCAGCCCACTCAGCACCCCCAGCTCATGGCTCTGCACGAACCCATATATGTACGTGTAAACTTAACCTCAGTTTATATGTGGTAAGAGTGGGGACATTAGGGCCAATATGTATATTTGTGCAAAATACGTGTGGCTGTAACTGGAGGCCCTGATGTCTGTGTGCATGTGTCTTGGGTGATGCCGATAGTCTATGTTGCAAGGATTAGGTGTGCAGTTAGCATAACAGAATAGGTACAGAGCCAGATCTAAAGGTGCAGATATTTGCTGTATACCCTCAGGGGACGGGAAGGGATCCTGAGCCCAAGTTGTGTAAGTTCACCTGTCTCCCCTACCCCACATCCCCAGCTCCACATTCTACCCTACTCGGCTAGTGAGAGCTAAAACCTGGAACGTGGGACTCGCAGCTCAGAAAACAATGACTGCAGCAGAAAGCAAAAGCCACCACCTCTCCACTAGCCCCGCCCCTGCCACCCCCAGTAAGGAGCTGGATTATGTCTTCCTCACTTTTGTCTTCAGCTTCCTGCTGTGGCCCTTGTGACACGGCAGGAGTCCAATACACAGCTTTTAATGACTGGGTAAATGAATGTGGGAGGAGATAAACTGTAATACAGACAAATGGAAAGTTCTGCATTTACTTACCAAGAATCAAGCAATTTTCTTTCTATCTTTCTACTGACAAAAATTTGACAGCATTTGATGTAAAAGAGACCAGGGACTAGATGGACGGTCTAGGGAAATGCTCACACAGGTATACAAGGATGTACACAGTGTCTGAAATAGTGAAAGACTGGAAGCAACCTAAATGTCCATCAGCACAAGAATACATAATCAACAATCAATCAAATCATGCTATATTCATAAAACAGAACACATGCTACATTCAGACACACTATATTCATAAACTAGAATACAGTGGAAATGAATGAAACACCTACACATTCCAATATGGATAAGTGCTACAAACATACCATTGAGAAAGCTGTACAGTAATATATATGGTACAACACAATTCATATAAAGCTAAAAGGACACACACTGTATATGCTGTGTGTATACTGTGCTTAGGGAGGCACCTGCACATACAGTACAAGGAGAAAGGAACGCATGGGAGTAATAAATATCAAATCCAGGAACTAAGGCAGTTACTGGGGGAAGGAAGGAGATGGACTTGGGAAGGTTAATACACAAGTGTTAACGGCATTATTCTTTGTAACTTTGGTTTACCTTAAATATTGCATCTTTTAAAAATGATGGACACTGTAAATTACTATCTGCTCAAGTGGACTTAAAAGAGTGATACAGAAAAACAACCATTTAGTATAATCCCAGTCATCGTAACAAACAGCAGAGAAGACCTACCTTACTGACCGAATAAATGTGATGATATGAGAACTTCACTCAGTTACTCACAGGTGGTCACTGTTTTTAACCTACAAGCAGCAATCTCATAAGGTACAGCCTAGAAAGGGTAAGAAAGGAAGTGCAAAGGGCTGCATTTAGTTATAAACCCAATCAGCCTCGCCTATTCCTGCTCTGGTGGTATTA
Organism: Vicugna pacos; assembly: GCF_048564905.1. Taxonomy (NCBI): domain Eukaryota; kingdom Metazoa; phylum Chordata; class Mammalia; order Artiodactyla; family Camelidae; genus Vicugna; species Vicugna pacos. The sequence continues at coordinate 12,781,778 of NC_133011.1, forward strand.
TGAGCAGAATCAGATCCATTTCTGGGACTTGCATCTTTGCAGGATGTGGACAAATGTGTGCCAAGAGAAGGGCGAGCAGACGCGTGGTCAGGATATTTGGGATTCTGCTAATCACGGAGATAAGGATCCACTGAAGGATGATCCGAGGACGCTTATCTGGTGATGAGATGGCTTATTGTGGCCAATGACTTTCTTCAGATGTTTGAACGAATGATTGAAAGGATACACAGACTGTTCTATGAGAGTGAAGATACACTCCGCATAGCTCCAGGGGCCAAAATGCTAGGAGCTGGAAGGAGGTAATTTTTAATGCAACCAAAGTCAGAACATCCTAACAATTACAACCATCCCAGAAAGGACTGAACAGTTTGGTTAGGTAGTAAGTCCCCTTAAATGAGAGTAGTAAACAAGCAAGGCCAGAGAGAACTCTGCTTGGGGAGTTAACTGGACTTCATGAGTTCCAGAGTCTTCTCTGACACCATGGGAACCAGTGATTCTCAAACACGAGTGTGCATCAGAATCCCCTGGAGGGTTTGTGAAAACAGGCTGCTGGGCTTCACCCGCAGAGTTTCTGCGAAGGCACAGAATTTGTGTTTCTAAGAAACTCCCAGAGGATGCTGATGCTGCTGGCCCAGGGACCATACTTTGAGAACCTCTGCTCTTAAAAAAAAAAAAAAAAAGAAAAGGTACACAGCTTACACTGAGGTTTTGCGTTTGTTTTTCTAATTCTGTTCAGGCCATTAAAAAAGGACTGCGCTTCCCTAAATTACCTACTGCCTCCAAAGATACTTCCACTGTGACCCTCTTCTGAAGGGAACAGTGCATTTTCACGGGTACCTTCTCCAAAAGTCTCTGTAGGAAGCCACGGCTCTTCGCTATGCTTTAAGAATATAAGGACCCTGGGATTCTTTTCTGGTACTGATACTAAATTTCCTTTGATCCACTTCCGCTCCACCTTCTGTTCCCTCCATAAGCAAGAGCCCGTGTTTTTAAGGTAACTTGCCAGAATCAGGAGTGAGTCTGGGATCAAAAAGCAGAGTTGTTTAACCCACAAAAGGATCCAATCTGGCTTAAGCTACATTCACGGCCAGGTCTGGCACGGCTACTGGCCAGTGACTCTGGAATGCATCTTTGTCGAGCACTGTTCTGGGGAAAAAGAAAGCAGAAGTGTCCAGAATTCTTTTTTTTTTTTTTAATTTTAAACTCAGAGGGGAAAATGTGAAACCTGGATCTTGAACCTGTTTCAAAAGCAAGTAAACAAAGCCTAACCAAAATTTTAAAATCACACATTTGTTCACTGGCCCAAGACAATCCGTACCTGGTCTACTCACTCGACAAATAATTACTGAGCTGCTATATATATTCCTGGCGCAGTTTTGGGACCTAGGGATACAGCTGTAAATAAGACAGGCAAATGCCAAAGACAGAAACATTTATAATATATGCTGGGTAGAAAGAAAAATACAGAAGGTGCTTAGTTAGAAAAGCCTATGCCTTTCACACAACCACCTCCCCTTGGTGCTTATTTTTTTGCCCAAATCCTAATGCTTAAAATAAACTTGTTTACTCTGGCAAAGGCAAATCATCAATGATAGAATGGGTTACCATGATCTGTTCCTAAGCTGCTTGTCATTTATAATTTGACACAAAAAAATTGCAGCTAATAATAGTGAAGTCCCTGGAAATCATTTCTAGTTCACTTGAAAGGTTCAGTTGCATAAGAACATGTTTAAATAAACAACCTGAAATCAATAGTGGTTAAAATTTTACCCTCATGTAATCAGCAAACTAGCTTTTTTTCATGCATAGTCCAAAACTTTTTTTTTTTTAAAGCAAATGTCTCCTGAAGGTCACAAAATGGATCTTAGGTGGTTTGTTGAAACAGTTTCACTGCAAATAATTTTTCAAAGGAGTTAGCTCTGGAGGCATGTAAGAGTTCTGATTTAATGAGGTTATCTCAGCCAAAGGATCTATTGAAGCCTCTTAATTTTAGACATTCTTGGTGCAAATTGCAGGTGTGTAAGAAGCACAAGAGAGGGAGCTTTTCTATGAAACATAATTTTAGTAACTTTAAGTCATTACTGCAAGGACTTTTGAATCACAAATATGATTAATAATAGCTCTCACTTATTCGATCAGTTGACCACTGACTGTCACTGACTGGCTACTACTACTCAGCACCTACTGGACGCCAAGCACTACTGAACATTAGTTACATAGCAAGGCTGTCAGTTATTTTGTTTTTTACTTCATTTATTATTCCAAGCATTTTATCTACACTATCTTAAACACACCAATGCTATACTATAATGAAATAAACATCATTCCTATTTTTACAAATAAAAAGACTGAAATTCAGAAAAATTAAATAGTACTACCAAGGTCACATCCAGTTAGGATGTGGCAGACACAGGAGGAATTTAACCTCAAAGTCTTTCGCTTTACACTGGGGTTCTGCTCCTGCCCTCAGCAGCTGAAATAGTGGGCTGAATTTTGTGTGGATTAGCAAAAGTCATTTATTCCTCAAGATGCTCTGCTATCATTTGCCAGAGAACTGTCATCATTACTGTAGAAACATACGGGGACTCCTATGTGATGGGTGTCTGTACAGCTGCGCAGGAGCAGAACCTGGCCGAGCTTCACCTGACGCCAAGCCGACTCCGCGATCACGTGCAAGACAACACAGTGGAAAATCCTGCCATGAATCGTCTTTGTTTCCACCCACGCACCTGGTGCGAGCTCTAGGTCTCCTTCCCCTCCTCCCACACAATGTGCACAGTGATGGTGTGGGCTTGGGGATTGGGAGAGGAGTGAGTTATAAACACTCTTAGAAACAGGCATCAGAAGCAGAGTCTTCAAGCTGACGAGCATGGACACGTAAAGACACGGCTGCTGTGCTGATGTGCCTGCATGTGAGTGTGCGCGAGCACGTGTGCACACAGATGCTTCCTTTGAGAGGGAGGATCATTGTGTACAAATTACTCATATGATACACGATGTGCAACTTCAAGGGAAAATGCCTGGTAGCATCTGTGAAATAGTCACTGATAACCTACCTATTATAATAAGCCACAGTCATCACTCTGCCAAAACTCACCCCACTCTTTATCTCTTCTTCCTTTTCCCCATATCCCACAATCCCCACCACCCAAAGATGAAACAGTCATTCTTCCCCTGCTTTGTTTCACACACAAGGCCCCCTCTAGAGTCCAGAGGGGCACTTTCATAAGTGCAAGTCATTACTCTTCTCTGAATATAGTTAAATTCATTTCTCTCTATCGTCAATGAAAAAGGGAACGAAATTAAGCAGGGAAGACGGCACAGTGCTTTCATGAATGGTGTATTCAAGGTCAAAGCCAGCTGTAATTGAGTCAAAAGAATAATAAACGAAAATAACTGTGAGTGAAGTATGCCTGCTTTGCAAAATACAGTCCAGCCCAGAAGTCTTCATTAAATGTTCCAGTGCACACAATGTGTTAGCTGTGTGTTTGTGTGCTGGAGATTCTGTGAGGTACCCTGCAGCTCATAAATACTGAAAAGGGACAGTTGCCATAGTAACTAAGTGCTATTTAATGAATACAGGAAAATGGAAGCTCATAGGATAGTTTTAAATTGCCAGAACATGAGTTACTGCTGCTGCTATGGGCTTGCAAGTAACTTACATGCCATCTTCTCAAATAAGATTTTTAACAAGTTGCCCGATTTGACTGGTCTCTGTCTTGACCACGTGACACAAGATTCTGTCTTGATACCACATGAAAATCATACTCCTGATTTCATCCCCCTGACTCTAAGTACCAAGATATCCTACAGAAATGGGCCAAACATTTAGCTAGGCAATGTGTCCTTAAATTTGAAGCATAGACCTAAGTAGTGACGTAAGGACACACACCTCTGTCACAAGCAATAGACCCTGGCTCAATGGGCTGTCACGCTGAATACAGCCATCTCTTTTTACTTCCAAAAGAGATGAATGCACCATATGCGCCAAATGCAGTTTGTTTTTATTGTGCAATGGCACAGAAGAGCTACTGCAGTTGATTTTTGCAGGAACTTTATACAGGTTGGTAACGTCTTAGGTATTCTTTCATCAAGATGTCCAAACCTTCTCTGTAGACTCCCACTCCCAATTCTCTCTCGTCATCCATCACCACGTGTCAGATTCCTCACTCTGGAATCATCTGGCTTTTTAAAGGTTTAAAAGAAAAAACAAAAAAAAGCATTGCTGCACTGGCTTTTCTTTACCCTGATCTCCCATTTTTAAGGTTACAGATTGTGTTGCAAGCATACTTACTTCTACATGCCATTAACTGGTAATGAGAATTTAAAAAAAAGGGGGGACATCTATGTACCATGGGGCCAAAAATCATTAGCAAATACATCCATCCTCCAGAGGATGGCTTGCTCTTGCATAACCAGCAGCTAGAATGGCCGGGTTCAGCCCCCTAGCTCAGTACGGGCCGTGGGCGCCCCCTGCAGGCTCTGGGGTGAAATGCACATTGCTCTCATTTGAGATACCAACTAGTCATTCTGGCAATAGCTTTTGCTAAAACCTTTCAGGAAATCTCGAAGGAAAATTCTGTCCAACCTCTATTTGTGTGGTCAGCCAGAAAGGCTTCACATTACCAGACCTGAGCTAATATTAACATCAGATAGGTAAAAAAAAATCAGGTAGGTAAAATAAAAAGGAGTATCTTGCAAGGAAAAAAAAACAAACCCTGTAGACATATCTACTTGTTCATTTGAGTAAACAATGCTTCTCCACTAGATGAGCTCTGCTTAAAACTGCCTCTGTCTGTGATAAACAAAATTAAAACTGGAGAGAGGCAGCCTACGACCTCGTCATCCTCCCACTCCCTCCCACAGCCGAGTTGGTTCTCTCTGCCTCATAATCCCTGACCTTAACTGCCTCCACCCAGACCCTCCCACCAATGCCTCCCGAGGGTTATCTCACCTCCACCTTTAACCTTGACTCTCAGCGCCAGAGTCTCATTTCCTCTCCTCTCTAATGTGTCCTAGGTCTTATGCCAACGGCTGTGCTGATACAACAAAGCTCTTTATTCTTTGAACTTCAATGGCATCTTGTTTCTGCCTCACATGTGATATTCTTAACACATTCGTTCTGAGACTGAGACCATTTGACTTTATGATCTTATCTCCTCCCCATAGACTGTCAGCTTCCGAAAGGCAGGGCCTGACTCTTGTACAACCTTGCTCCTCATGCCCAGCTCTCAGCGGGGCTCCTCGCTGAGTTAATGCCTGAGTGAAAGAACCAGGAAGCTAGCTCTCTGTGAACTTTATTTTCTCTCTTATCATAGGAGCTGCTTATAAAGCTAATATCAACCTCAAAAATGAACGGGACACGAGGAAAAGAAGACCCATGAAGGAGTTCTTCCTCGTCTCCTTGGGAAATCCTTTCTCCTTTGTTCATCTTCATTTATTTATTCTTTCAACAGTTATTTACTGATAACTTGCAAATAGTTAAAAGTGTGAAGGAAATGCTATTCTTCCTACTTTTCTTCTCACTGTAATTGTTGCCGAATAAAATCTTTCCAGTTTCCTTTACACCATTTCTTTATTTTTCCCTAGCTTTCTGGAGATCTAATTGACATACAGCATTGTGTAGGTTCAAGGTGTTGATTTGATACATTTACTATTGCAAGAGGATTACCACCATAGCGCCTCCATCACGTCACATAATTACCTTTTTTTTTTTTTTTTGTGGTGAGAACATTTAAGATCTACTCTCTTAGCGACTTTCAACTACACGATACAGTTTAGGCCAAGTCTTAACCACATCAATCTTCCATGCAGTGTGGAAGCCGGTATCCTTCTCACCCCTTCAGCATTCATTGTGCTTCCATTCTATGCTGAACTGGGCTAGGCCCTGGGGATGTTGAATCAATTAAAACAGAAAACCAGAGCGTAATTTCCCACTCCTTAAGCGTGGGCTGTGAGGTGACTTCCTTCTAAAAAGCACAATATGAAAAGGGGAAGAAATGAGCAGTCGTTCAGTGAAGAAACCAGACACAGCTCAGCTAAGTCAGTAACAGTGAGAAGTCGTGTTAACAGCAGGCACCCCTGAAAGGATGTGATGAAAATGGTACTTTGCCTCTGTGGTCTTCCTCCCCAAACCCACAATCCCCAGACTAGTAATGAGAGAAACATCAAATTAATAATAATAATAATAATAATAATAATAATAATAATAATAATAATAATAATTAGAGACATTCTACAAAATACCTGGCCTGTACTCCTCAAAACTGTCAAGGTCATCAAAAAAAAAAGTCTCACGGACCAAAGGAGTCTCAGGAAATATGATCACTACATGTAACGTGGGAATCTCAGAACGGAAGAAGAATATCAGGCAAAAACTAAGAAGTCTCAATAAAGTACGGACTCTAGCTAATGAAAGCATATCAACACTGGTTCATTCGTTGTAACAAACGTACCAGAGCAAAGTAAGACAATCACAACAGAAACCCAGTGTGGCGCATCCGGGAACTCTCTGTGCTCTCTCTGCACCTTTTCTCTAAATCTAAAACTACTCTGAAATAAAATACATATTTGAAAAAAATAGAATTAGACTTCAAGAATGTTAATGAGGGAGACAGACAGAGAATACAGACCGGCGCGCAGTGTGGCCAGCGGGTGTGCAGCATTCGGGAGAACCAGTCTGCAAGGCGAGGGGGGCGGACTGTCCCGGAGGTCGGGCAGTGGCTGAGGACAGTGGGAAGCGATGGATGATGTATGGACAGTTAGCGAAGGCTAAAAATATTGTCACGCACCAGAAAGGTCCTCTTTGAGGTCATCGGCATCAATTTTGGTCAGGAACAGCCAGCCCAGATGAGCAACTTTCTCATAACAGGCAGGCAAGAAGAGGAAAAAGCTGGTGCTATGATCGACCTAAAGTATAAGGTATCAGCGCCCCATTTCTATAAAAGTCTCTCTTTTGATGTGAACCGTGGTAAACGCACTTTCTCCTTGTTCAAATATGTACTCCTTTTCAAAGGTGAGGGAGAAACAAAAACACTTTCTTGAGTGACGACCATCCGGTCTGATTCCTGGCAGTGTGGAGAGCCAAGGGAAGGCTGTTCCCTGTGGCTCTTCTTTCTAACCCTACACCCGGGCATCCCAGCGGTACCCAGTCTTATGAGTCTCCCTGGCTTTTGTAATGTCTGAGGACGACACCAGCTCAGGTGTAAAGCATTGTCTTCCCTAGGCAACTGGACAAAGAAAAATGACCTGAACTCAAGGTCGTGAATAATTCACTTCCTTTATTTACCACACATATTGTTGCTTGGAGGATATTTATAGGCTGTGATTATGTCTCTTTGAGTCATGTTCTTAGACTATGCAAATTTAGACCACTCTCTCACAACTGTTAGCTACTGATCTCTATACCATTCTTTGTCCTTCCTTTCCTAGTCAGCTGTTTAAGAATAGCCCATAAAGATCCAGATGTTTAGTTCTTATTTTTTCCTAAGATCTATATATTACCTGCTTAATTTCCCTCATCTTCAGTCTAAGAATAACCAACTTAAGGTCAAGCTGAAAAGCCTCTGTGCTTTTAAGTTTCCTTCTGTCCCTTTCTCTCATTAGTTCTCTAGCATTCCTTATATATACTTACCCTTTACTTTATAACAGTAATGATAATAGGAAATTAAATATTTGCACATTTATATATTTATCCTTTGGGGTAAAGATACACATTGGCATTGAATGATCAGTGCTAAGTCTTCTCAATCGATGTCTGCTTATTATGTATAGCTAAGCGCTAAGCATAATGAAGACCAGCACAGCCTGAGAGCCTGCAGGTCCGGGCCCAGCTCATCAAAGCCCAGCCGGAGGACCCAGGCATGTCATTTAACGTCTCTGTCCACTCGCTCACATGTCAAATGAGATACTAACAATTTTTATGCCTACTTCATAAGGGTTTGATTAGAATCACAAGAGAACTGTGAGGACGTGTTACATGAAGACAGGGTATGTATCACGATGGTTAGTTTATGTTTTTCCAGTTTGGCTGGTCTCATTCTTTGCAGCCCATTTTCATTTTTAGGTGTGCTCAGCTCTTTTGACTGTGTAACCAGGGAGGCAGATGAACTATACAGTTCTAATTCTCTGACCTTCAGATTCTTTTAAAAAACCGGAACCTTTTTTTTTGTTTCGTTTTCCATTTCTTTTTTTAATGTCCTTTTGAAACATGGAGAAACGTTATCTCAACTTGGCAGGATACATTGAAATCATCTAGCCCCCTTTGGGTTTCTTTGACTTATCTACATTTTGCTTCTCCAATCGTTTAAGAATTTTGTCTATGCCACCGTCAGAATTTTTTGCAGTATCATTACTCATCTTTTTCAATGTGAAAACTGCAGAATGTGAGGAACAAGAGAGAAGAGGCGGCTGGAGAGGAGGCTTCAGAGAAGAATGAATCTGGAAGAATACAGGCAAACCTCGGAGACACTGCAGGTTGGGTGTCAGAACACCTCAAGAAAGTGAGTATCACAATAAAGCAAGTCACGTGAATTCTCTGGTTTCCCAAAGTTTATAAAAGTTATGTTTACACTATACCATTGTTTATTAAGTGTGCAACAGTGCTGTGTCTAAAAACAATGTACACATCTTAATTTAAAATTACTTTATTGCTAAAAAATGCCAACCATCATCTGAGCCTTTAGCAAAGCCTTAATTGTTTTTGATGATGGACAGTCTAGCCTCGATCATCATGGCTGCTGACTGATCATGGTCGTGGTTGCTGAAGCGTAGGGTGGCAATTTCTTAAAATAAGATGACAATTAAGTTTGCCGTATTGATTGACTCTTCTTTTCGCAGTCTTTCTGTAGCATGCAAAGCTGTTTGATAACATTTTACCCATAGTAGAACTTCAAAAATTGGAGTCAGTCCTCTGAAACCCTGCCTCTGTCACATCAACTAAGTGTATGTCATATTCTAAATCCTTTGTTGTCATTTCAACAATCTTCATAGCATCTTCACCAGGAGCAGATTTCATCTCAAGAAACCATTTACTTTTTTTTTTAATTTCACTTTATTTTAATTACTTTTTTAAAACTGAAGTATAGTTGATTTACAATGTTATGTTAGTTTCAGGTGTACAGCACAGTGATTCAATTATACACACACATACATACGTATGTATATTCTTTTTCAGATTCTTTTCCATTATAGTTTATTATAAGATATTGAATATAGTTCCCTGTGCTATACAGTAGGTCCTTGTGTTTATCTATTTAATACATAGTACTTTGTACCTGCTAATCCCAAACTCCTAATTTATCCCTCTCCACCCTTTCCCTTTGGTAACCGTAACTTTGTTTTCTATGTCTGTAAGTCTGTTTCTGTTTTGTAAATAGGTTCATTTGTATTATTTTTTAGATTCCACATATAAGTGACATCGTATGATATTTGTCTTTGTCTGACTTACTTCACTTAGTATGATAATCCCTAGGTCCACCCATGTTGCTGCAAATGGCATTAGTCCATTCTTTTTTATGGCTGAGTAGTATTCCATTGTATAAATATACCATAACTTCTTTATCCAGTCACCTGTTGATGGACATTTAGGTTGTTTCCATGTCTTGGCTATTGTATATAGTGCTACTGTGAACATTGGGGTGAATGTGTGTTTTTGAATTAGTGTTTTCTCTGGATATATGCCCAGGAGTGGGATTGCTGGATAATATGATAATTCTATTTTTAGTTTTTGAAGGAACCTCCATACTATTTTCCACAGTGGCTGCACCAATTTACATTCCCACCAACGGTGCTCCACACCCTCTCCAGAATTTATTATTAGTAGACTTTTTTAATGATGACCATACTGACTAGTGTGAGGGAGGTGATATCTGTAGTTTTATTTGCATTTATCTAACAATTAGCGATGCTGAGCATCTTTTCATGTGTCTGTTGCCCATCTGTAGGTCTTCTTTGGAGAAATATCTACTTAGGTCTTCTGTCCATTTTTTTCATTGGGCTGTTTGATTTTGTTAATGAGGTGTATGAGCTGTTTGTATGTTTTAGAAATTAAGCCCTTGTCAGTCATATCATTGGCAAATATTTTCTCCCAGTCTATAGGTTGTCTTTTCATTTTGTTTGTGGAAGAAACCACTTTCTTTGCTCATCCATAAGAAGCAACTTCTCATCCATGAAAGTTTTCTCATGAGATTGCAACAATTCATTTGCATCTTCAGGCTTCATTTCTAGTTCTCATGCTATTTCCACCACATCTGCAGTTACATCCTCCACTGAAGTATTGAACCCCTCAAAGTCATCCATCAGGGTTAGAATCAACTTTTTCCAAACTTCTGTCAATATTGATATTTTGACGTCTTCCTGTGAATCATCAATGTTCTTAATGGCATCAAGAATGGTGAATCCTTCGCAAGAGGTTTTCAATTTACCTTGCCCAGATCCGTCAGAGGAATCACAACCTACGGCAGCAACAGCCTTATGAAATGTATTTCTTAAATAATAAAACTTCAAGGTCAAAATGACTCTTTGATCAAATGATCTCTGATGGCCTGCAGAATGGATGTTGTGCGAGCAGCATGAAAACAACATGATGTCACTGTCTGTCTCCATTGGAGCTCATAGGTGACCAGGTGCAGACAGTGAGCAATCATATTTTGAAAGGAATATTTTTTTTTCTGAGAAATAGGTCTCAACAGTGGGCTGAAAATGTTCAGTAAACAGATGTGCTGCCATCCAGTCTTTGTTGTTCCAGTTGTAGAGTAGAGGCAGAGTAGATTTAGCATAATTCTTCAGGGCCCTAGGATTATTGGAATGGTAAATGAACTTTGTCTTCAACTTAAAGTCACCAGCTGGATTAGCCCCTAACAAGAGGCAGCCTGTCCTTTGATGTTTTGAAGCCAGGCATTGACTTCTCCTCTCTTAACTATGAAAGTCCTAGATGGCATCTTCTTCCAATAGGTGTTCTGTCTACATTGAAAATCTCTTGTTTGGTGTAGCCTCCTTCATGAATGATCTGAGCCAGGTCTTCTGGATGACTTGCAGCAGCTTCTATGTCAGCATTTGCTGCTGCACCTTGCATTTGATGTCACGGAGACGACTTCCCTCTTGAAACCTCATGCACCAACCTCTGCTAGCTCCAAACTTTTCTTCTGCAGCTTCCTCACCTTCTCCACCTTCAGCAGGCTAGAGTACTGCTCTGGATTAGGCTTTGGCTTAAGGGAATGCTGTAGCTGATTTGGCCTTCTATTTCGACTAAAACTCTCTTCACATCAGCAATACCAACAGTTTTGCTTCATACCAGCAAAACTTCCTCATCGTGCTTGTGCTCACTGGAGTAGCTCTCTTAATTTCCTTCAAGAGCTTTTTTTTTTGTACTCACAACCTGGCTGGCTGGTGCAAGAGGCCTAGCTTTCAGTCTGTCTTGCCTTCTAACTGCCTTCCTCACCGAGCTTAATCATTTCTAGTTTTTGATTTAAAGTGAGAGACATGTGACTCTTCCTTTCACTTGAACACTTAGAGGCCACTGCAGAGCTATAAATTGGCCTAATTTCAATACTGTTGTGTCTCAGGGAATAGGGAGGCCTGAAGAGAGGGAGAGAGATGGGGGAACGACTGTTTGGTGGAGCAGTCAGAACATGCGCAACATTTATCGATTAAGTTCACCGTCTTACATGGGCATGGTTCATGGTGCCCCAAAACAATTACAATAGTAACATCAAAGGTCACTAATCACCAGAGCCAACATAATAATAATGAAAAGGTTTGGAACACTGCAAGAATTACCAAAATATGACACAGAGTGAGCAAATACTGTTGGAAAAAAAGGCGCTGAAAGACTTGCTCCATGCAGGATTGCCGCAAACCCTCAATCTGTTACAAACACAGAGTCTGCGAAGTGCAATAAAACAAGGAAGGTATGCCTGTATAGACTTTTACTTACTACAATAAAAAACCTAACAGACTCTGAATTAATGCCTATTCAATGAAGGTAGGAGGTCTTATTGTATCCCTGTTTACACAAGTACTTGTGCATGCACACACACGCACACACACAAATGTTAAAGTGTGTGGGATTCTCTCCATTACAACTGCGGAGTTTATGAGAAACACAAATCAGGATGCAGGTGTTGTCCATGCCAGCATCCTAGAAGGGGAAATTAACAAAGCTTCAGCCTCTACTGAATGCTTTTCTAAGTTGGCGGAATTGGCCAAACCTGCAATATTAACATAGAATTATGGAAATTGGAAACAAAAAGCTGGAGTCTGCTGGGAATGACAGGCTCAGGATGAACTCAGCTGGAAAATCTGGGTAACTAAAAGTGACATTCTTTGTGCTGGAATTTTTCTCTCTGAAAGCTTTCAAAAGGCTGTAATTATTTCGAGTTCTCAATGCAGCCCTTTTCAAACTAAGCCTTTCTTTTTCTTCATTGCCCTGTATCTTTCCTCCATCTGAACACAGACGTTTGCCAGGCACGGAAGTGGGAAATTCATATTGGTTTTATACATATATGCATTTCCAGGGAATGGTAAACAACACAATTTTTGCATCTTCTATGCCAAGGAAAACAAAAGAACGTTTGTACATCCATGCTTTATCTTATGCACAGGCTCAAAATACCCGAGCACAGCTAAATAAATCACCTAATAAGAAATGGCTGATCAAGGTCAATGATAATTTCTTTGCAAGCTAGTGCTTATTCTCAATGGGGAAGCCATGGATACAAAAACTTAGACTTACCTTGTGGCTTTTGGGTCCCAGATCACAATGTCAGCATCTGACCCTACAGCAATTCTTCCTTTTCTTGGGTAGAGATTAAAGATTTTAGCCGCATTTGTGCTGGTAACTGCTACAAATCGGTTCTCATCCATTTTGCCACAGTGCTGTAAAACAAGTCAAGGGAGAAAATGCATTTATTTTAATGGTAAAATACTAAAAAACTTCCATCAATTAAAGTATGAGATTGTCTCTCTTAGAACCAAATACAACCACACCTAATTTCTTTCTTTTTTAACATTTTTTATTGATTTATAATCATTTTACAATGTTGTGTCAAATTCCAGTGTTCAGCACAATTTTTCAGTCATTCATGGACATATACACACTCATTGTCACATTTTTTTCTCTGTGACTTATCATAACATTTTGTGTATATTTCCCTGTGCTATACAGTGTAATCTTGTTTATCTATTCTACAATTTTGAAACCCCAGTCTATCCCTTCCCACCCTTTACCCCCCTGATAACCACAAGTCTGTATTCTCTGTCCATGAGTCTATTTCTGTCCTGTATTTATGCTTTGTTTTTGTTTGGTTTTGTTTTTGTTTTTTAGATTCCACATATGAGCAATCTCATATGGTATTTTTCTTTCTCTTTCTGGCTTACTTCACTTTGAATGACATTCTCTAGGAGCATCCATGTTGCTGCAAATGGCATTATGTTGTCGGGTTTTATGGCTGAGTAGTATTCCACTGTATAAATATACCACATCTTCTTTATCCAGTCACCTGTTGATGGACATTTAGGCTGTTTCCATGTCTTGGCTATTATAAATAGTGCTGCTATGAACATTGGGGTGCAGGTGTCATCCTGAAGTAGATTTCCTTCTGGATACAAGCCCAGGAGTGGGATTCCTGGGTCATATGGTAAGTCTATTCCTAGTCTTTTGAGGAATCTCCACACTGTTTTCCATAGTGGCTGCACCAAACTGCATTCCCACCAGCAGTGTAGGAGGGTTCCCCTTTCTCCACAGCCTCTCCAGCATTTGTCATTTTTGGATTTTTGAATGATGGCCATTCTGACTGGTGTGAGGTGATACCTCATTGTAGTTTTGATTTGCATTTCTCTGATAATTAGTGATATTGAACATTTTTTCATGTGTTTTTTCATCATTTGTATGTCTTCCTTGGAGAATTGCTTGTTTAGGTCTTCTGCCCATTTTTGGATTGGGTTGTTTATTTTTTTCTTATTGAGTCATATGAGCTGCTTATATATTCTGGAGATCAAGCCTTTGTCGGTTTCACTTGCAAAAATTTTCTCCCATTCCGTAGGTTTTCTTCTTGTTTTATTTCTGGTTTCCTTTGCTCTGCAGAAGCTTGTAAGTTTCATTAGGTCCCATTTGTTTATTCTTGCTTTTATTTCTTCTAGGAGAAAATTTTTGAAATGTATGTCAGATAATGTTTTGCCTATGTTTTCCTCTAGGAGGTTTATTGTATCTTGTCTTATGTTTAAGTCTTTAATCCATTTTGAGTTGATTTTTGTATATGGTGTAAGGGTGTGTTCTAGCTTCATTGTTTTACATGCTGCTGTCCAGTTTTCCCAGCACCATTTGCTGAAGAGACTGTCTTTATTCCATTGTATATTCTTGCCTCCTTTGTCGAAGATTAGTTGACCAAAGGTTTGTGGGTTCATTTCTGGGCTCTCTATTCTGTTCCATTGGTCTATATGTCTGTTTTGGTACCAATACCATGCTGTCTTGATGACTGTAGCTCTGTAGTATAGTCTGAAGTCTGGGAGAGTTATTCCTCCAGCCTCTTTCTTTCTCTTCAGTAATGCTTTGGCAATTCTAGGTCTTTGATGGTTCCATATAAATTTTATTATGATTTGTTCTAGTTCTGTGAAATATGTCCTGGGTAATTGGATAGGGATTGCATTAAATCTGTAGATTGCCTTGGGCAGTGTGACCATTTTAACAATATTGATTCTTCCAATCCAAGAGCATGGAATATCTTTCCATTTTTTAAAGTCTTCTTTAATTTCCTTCATCAATGGTTTATAGTTTTCTGTGTATAATTCTTTCGCCTCCTTGGTTAGATTTATTCCCAGATATTTTATTACTTTGGGTGCTATTTTAAAGGGGATTGTTTCTTTACTTTCTTTTTCTGTTGATTTATCGTTAGTGTAAAGAAAGGCAACTGATTTTTGAACATTAATTTTGTAACCTGCTACCTTGCTGAATTCTTCGATCAGCTCTAGTAGCTTTTCTGTGGACCTTTTAGGGTTTTCTATATATAGTAACATGTCGTCAGCATATAATGACACTTTTACCTCTTCTTTTCCAATTTGGATCTCTTCAATTTCTTTCTCTTGCCTGATTGCTGTGGCTAGGACTTCCAGGACTATGTTGAATAGGAGTGGTGATAGTGGGCATCCTTGTCTTGTCCCAGATTTTAGTGGGAAGCTTTTGAGTTTTTCACTGTTGAGAACTATGCTGGCTGTAGGTTTGTCATATATAGCTTTTATTATGTTGAGATATGTTCCCTCTATACCCACTTTGGCAAGAGTTTTTATCATAAATGGGTGTTGAATTTTATCAAATGCTTTTTCTGCATCGATTGAGATGATCATGTGGTTTTTGTCCTTTCTCTTGTTGATGTGATGTATTACATTGATTGATTTGTGTATGTTGAACCAGCCTTGTGTCCCTGGGATGAACCCCACTTGGTCATGATGTATAATCTTTTTTATGTGTTGTTGGATTCTATTTGCTAAAATTTTGGTGAGGATTTTGGCGTCTATGCTCATCAGTGATATTGGCCTATAATTCTCTTTTTTTGTAGTGTCTTTGCCTGGTTTTGGTATCAGGGTGATGGTGGCTTCATAGAATGAGTTTGGGAGTATTCCCTCCTTTCCAATCGTATGGAAGAGTTTGAGAAGGACTGGTATGAGTTCTTTGTATGTTTGGTAGAATTCCCCGGTGAAGCCATCCGGTCCTGGACTTTTATTTGTAGGGAGGTTTTTAATTGCTATTTCTATTTCCTTTCTAGTGATCGGATTGTTCAAGTGTTCAGTTTCTTCTTGATTCAGTTTTGGTGGACAGTATGTTTCCAGAAACTTGTCCATCTCCTCTAGGTTATCCAGTTTGGTTCCATATAGTTTTTCATAGTAGTCTCGTATGATATTCTGTATTTCTATTTTGTTTGTTGTAATTTCTCCATTTTCCTTTCTTATTTTGCTAATTTGTGCTCTCTCTTTTTTCTTCTTTGTGAGTTTGGCCAGACGTTTGTCGATTTTATTTACTTTTTCAAAAAACCAGCTTTTGGTTTGGTTGATTTTTTTCTATGGTCTTGTTAATCTCTATTGTATTTAATTCCTCTCTGATCTTTATTATTTCCCTCCTTCTGCTGCTTTTTGGGGCTTTTTGTTCTTCTTTTTCTAATTGATTCAGGTGGTGGGTTAACTTGTTTATTTGAGATTGTTCTTCTTTTTTGAGGAAGGCCTGTATCGCTATAAACTTCCCTCTTAGCACTGCCTTTGCTGTGTCCCATAGGTTTTCAGTGGTTGTGCTTTCATTATCATTTGTCTCAAGGTATTTTTTAATTTCAGCTTTGATTTCCTCATTGATCCATTGTTTTTTCAATAACATATTGTTTAATCTCCATGCTTTTCTTTTTTTCTCCTTTGTTTCTCTGTTGTTGACTTCCAGTTTCATGGCATTGTGGTCAGTAAAGATGCTTGAGATAATTTCTATCTTCTTAAATCTGTTGAGGTTTCTTTTGTGTCCAAGTACATGATCGATCCTGGAAAATGTTCCATGTGCACTTGAAAAGAATGTATATTCTATTTTGGGGGGGGTGTAATACTCTGAAAATATCCACCAAATCTAGTTTTTCTATTGTAGTATTTAATTTCTCTGTTGCCTTGTTTATTTTCTGTCTGGAAGATCTGTCTAGTGATGTTAATGCAGTGTTAAAATCTCCAACTATGATTGTATTCCCATCAGTATCCCCCTTTATCTCTGTTAGTAATTCTTGTATGTACTTAGGTGCTCCTATATTGGGTGCATATATATTAACGAGTGTAATATCTTCATCTTGTATCACTCCTTTAATCATTATAAAATGTCCTTCTTTATCTTTCTTTATGGCCTTTGTTTTAAAGTCTATTTTGTCTGAAATCAGTACTGCAACACCTGCTTTTTTGGCTTTTCCATTTGCATGGAATATCCTTTTCCATCCTTTCACTCTCAATCTATATGTGTCCTTCTCCCTAAAGTGGGTCTCTTGTATGCAGCATATTGAAGGTTCTTGCTTTATTATCCAGTCTGCCACTCTATGTCTTTTGACTGGAGCATTTAGTCCATTAACATTTATAGTAATTAATGATAGATGTGTGTTTATTGCCATTTTGAACTTATCTTTGCAGTTGAATTGGTATATCCTCTTTGTTCCTTTCTTCTTCCTTTTGTGGTTTGGTAATTTTCCTTTGTATTATCATGGATTTTATTTAATTTTTGTGACTCCCTTGTAAATTTTTGACTTGTGGTTACCCTTTTTTGTAAATCTATTAACCTATTACTATACCTGTTTTTATTAAACTGATAATAACATGATCTCAAACCCATCCTACTGTTAAAAAAAATTTAAAAAAGAAAGAAAAAAAATTCTATATTTCCCTGCCTCCCTCTCCCACTCTCAGTGATTTGTATGTCTTCTTTTATAATTTCGTGTTTTCTTTATTTGTAATTCATGAGTTATCACCTTTCCAGTTGTGAGTTTTTCATTTCTGTAGCATCCTGCTGCTTTTCTATTTAGAATAGCCCTTTCAATATTTCTTCTAGCATGGGTTTAGTGTTGCCAAACTCCTGCAGCTTTTTTTTGTCTGTGAAACTCTTTATTTCTCCTTCTATCCTAAAGGATAGCCTTGCTGGATAAAGTATCCTAGGCTGCATCTTTTTTTCATTCAGGGCTTTGAATATATCTTGCCACTCCCTTCTGGCCTGTAGTGTTTGTGTAGAGAAATCAGCTGAGAGCCTTATGGGGGTTCCCTTGTAGTTCACTCTTTGCTTTTCTCTTGCTGCCTTTAGAATCATTTCTTTATCCTTGACTCTGGCCATCTTGATTATGATATGTCTTGGTGTGGGTCTATTTGGATTCTTCCTGTTTGGGACCCTCTGAGCTTCCTGTACTTGGATATCTGATTCCTTCTTTAAGTTTGGGAAGTTTTCAGTCATGATTTCTTCAAAAACCTTTTCAATCCCCTTTGATCCTTCTTCCCCTTCTGGGACCCCTATTATGCGAAGATTGGGACGCTTTATATTATCCCATAGGTCCCTTATGCTATTATCATTATTTTTTATTTGCTTATCTTGTAGTTCTTCTGAATGGGTGCTTTGTATTGCCCTGTCTTCTAGATCACTAATTCGTTCCTCTGCATTAACTAGTCGGCTTTGCACAGCTATTAGATCATTCCTCATCTCTGTCAATGAGTTTTCCCATTCTACTTGGCTCTTCTTTATAGCTTCAATTTCACTTTTGACATATTTTATATCTCTAAACACTATCTCTTTTAATTCCTTCAGCAATTTGATCACTCCTTTTTTGAAATCTTGATCTAGTAGGCTATCGTCTATTTCATTGATCTTTCTTTCAGGGGATTCCTCTTGTTCTTTTAATTGGGAAAGGTTTCTCTGCTTCTTCATCTTGCTCATACCTCTCTGGCACTGTGGTTTATGGAGTATCAGTTGTCTATTTTGGATCTTAAGGATTTTATCTATCTAATGCCTATTTAGGAATACAACTTAGAAAAAAAAGGAAAAAAAATAAGAGAGAGAGTGAAAGATTTTTAAAAGAAGGGAGAAAGAGGGTTTGAAAACAGTGTATAATGAATAATAGAAGAGCGAGTTGAAGCAGAGTATTAATCGGGTTGACACGTCCTTTTAGAACCTTTAAAAAAAAAGGGGTGGGGAGATGAATAGATGTATTTGAAACCTGTGTCTAATCAATAACAGGACAGCAAAACCCAAGAGAAATAGAAATGAATTAAGAAGTAAAAGTTAAGAGAGTAATTGAAAATAGAACAGGTAAAAACAGATTTAAAAAAACAAAAACAAAAACAAAAACAAAAAAAAGGGGTTGTCAGTGTTCTCCTGGTGTCTGTGTGCTTTTAATGTGAAGTCCTTCTGTCTTCGTCCTGTTTTGGAAGCTCAGCTTGTTTTCATAGGCCCTCCATTGGCGCCTTCTTCTGTGCTGCTCCCAGCACCTGTCGGCAAGCAGACGCGCCTCCTCCTAACACGGGGTCAGATGCAGCTCTCCTCTGCTGTGGGCAGGCGGGTCACTGCCCCTCCGGATGCCGCAGTCAGATGTTGCAGACTGGCCAGGCAGGAGGGCGGGTCGTGCCCCCTCCCAGCACCTCGGTCAGGGGCTGTGTTCCTGCCCGACAGGCGGGGGGCCGCTCTCCCCCTGCCTGCACCGCCGGTAGCTCCGCTGCTTTGTGTGGCTGCGTGCTCCGCCCTGGTCGCGCTCCGCCCTGGTCGCGCTTGGGGAAGACCGAGGGGCAGCCTCGTCCCTGCTCCGAGCCAAGACCCAGCTGCTTGTTTGTCTTTGTGGAGCAAGTTCTCTGAGGGACCAGGATGGAAGGATCCTATCTGCCCCGGGCTGTAGGCCCGTCTCAGTCTGGCCCTTGAGGCTGCTAAGCCCTTCGGTGCGGATGCAGGTTTCGCCCCTGCCCCCGCCTGGGTGCTAAGCACCGGAGAATATGGCGGCTGTGCCTGGGCCCCGCCTCTCTTCCCCTGAAAAGTTTCTGTGGGTTTTCAGAGATGGGGGTATGCACCCTTCCCCCAGAGATGGGGGTATGCACCCTTCCCCCGAGAGCACATCAACCTTGCTGTTTTATGGAGGGCCCAGGTTGTTCTGTCCTGTACACCCACAGCCACAGCGCCCAGCCCCTTGCAGTCCCCCGGGGCTGCCTCCTTGCAGCCGCCCCCGTCCTCCGCCCGGCTTGTGCAGCCTGGCCCTGCCCGCCGCTGCCGGCCGGCGTCTCAGGCTGGGTGTCGGGGGGACGCTCTGTGCCCGTTTAACTTAGTTCTGTCAGACAAGGGCTGCTCTGTACAGATCCGAGCCTCGGAGGCTCCCCCTCCGTCCCACTGGCCTCTCAGTTGGAGAGGGGAGACCCAGCGAGGGAGTGCCAGTCCTCCTTTGCCGCTCCCTCCCCGCGGGTCCTGTCCCACGCTGCTTTGCCTTTTGTTCTTTCTTTTTTCCTTTTCTCCTACCAGATTTTTGGCATCTTTATCTTTTGAAGAGGGCGATGTTCTGTCGGAGTTCCGCAGGTGCTCTGGTTGGCTGAGTGGGTCTGTAGATGTGGGTCTTGGTGTATTTGTGGGAGAAGGTGACTTACGAGCGTCCTTCTACTCCGCCATCTTGCCTCTTCCCTAATTTCTTAAATTGTGGAGCCAAACACATCTGTGGAGACTGGTGAGTCTTAATCATAACGATAATGATGGAGATAATGGGGTAATATATGGAAGCCTGAAGATAACTTTTCAAAAACCTGTCAGCTTAAAAAAAACCCGTCATTGATTTTTCCCATTCTTCCCAGAATCAAACAAACAACTGTTAAATGCTGGTAACAATATTTCCAATTCTTGTTGAAAGTTTACCACCATCACCTACAACATTTATGACCTGGCTTATTTATTTGCAGAGCTTAGATTTAAGAGATGATCATGTAGACATCAGATGGAATATTACAGAATTAAAATAAGACAGACCTTTAAATCAGGTGATGATGCTTTCAGAAAGAGGAAAAATCAACTAAGACGTTCAATTTTCTGCTACTGAAATTTACATGAACCAACAGTCATGGACAATCTATTATTGCAAGAGATTTTAATATGGACAAACTGTGGAGGCATGTGATGCCTCTAAAATGATTTTTTTAATGTTGAGAGTTTATCCCTATGTACATTTAAATAGCAAGAGCATCCTTAAGATTTATTTATTTATCAAAGGGTCCCTGTTCCAAAAAAGCATTGAGAACCATGTCCTAAAAGTAATATTCCCATAAATAAACCATTTAATGTTTCAGAAAATAACACAGTTTCCTATAAGTTATTAAGAAGTACTTGATCACCTTAAAGCCATTTATACACTTTATATATTATGAAAATCTGCTGTAATGAAGTTATTTGTAATAACACAAGTTCAAAGGGAAAGGCTGGACCATTAAAGTCTCAGCAAAGAGAAAGAGGAAGTTTTCTGCGATAATTAGAATTAGGGTAGAAGTAAAAGGGGGTGAAAAGGACAGTTATCAGAAGATAGAGCTATAGTGATGTTTTGAATATCCTTTTATGTAAATTAATTGTTCCAACATCATCTTACAAGTAATGGAGAAAATTAAAGGGTTTTAGAGAGGAAAGTAGCATGAACAGATCTTCATTTCTGAAAGTCAACTCTGATACTGGAGTATAGAATAGATTGTAGTAAGCCAGAGAGCGGAGGCAGAGGCCCCAGCTGGGAGACTACTGCAAGAGTCCAAACAAGAGACGGGCCTCAAGCTAGAGTGGTAGACATGAAGGTGGAAACAAGGTGGCATTTTGGAAATAAAATTGACAAGACTTGGTAAATAAGAGTTAGAAGTGAGTGATATGTGCAAGGGATTCTGAGGTGGGAGATGGGATTCATGTGTCATCTGGGGGAGGGGGCTCTGCAAGATGGGTGAGGATAGCATGACAGTGGGGACTGCAGGTCTAACTGGGCAGGTCTTCCCTGCTGTCTTTACAACTACACCTGGCAGCTGGCTGGACAGGTTCACATATGAACATTTAGCTACTTGATTCTTCTCCATCCTCAGGGAGAAATTTTTTTTATTGAAGTACAGTCAGTTTACAATGTTGTGTCAATTTCTGGTGTACAGCATAATCAGGGAGAAATTTTTAAATCATGGAATTGTTTTTAAAAAATCTCTTTTTCTAGACTTTGGATTATTATTATATGACCTCATACACCAGTTTTTAAAACTTGATATTCAAAAGTTCTCAAAAAGGGACATCTACATTTTTGTATGAAATGGAGTTACGAACATAATAAAAATCCTTCATGTATTTTCAGTCTTTCCAAGTATTTATACCAGTGACACATGAGTAACTGGGATTCAAAAATATGAGAAATCAAGCAGAAAGGCTGTTACATTTCCAAGAGTTCAAGAATAATCCTTTTGGTATCCGATCTAAATTTATCCCCTAAGGTCTGCATCCTGGTCCAATGCATCCTCTAAGCTGAACCACGCAGAGAAGAAAATTATTTCTTATCATCATCTTGAGGGATAGCGTGGTGGTGGTGGTGCTGTTGTAGCCCCAGTCTCTGCTCGAGTAAAAACAGTCAAAATGCTTCTTTATGAAGGTTTTTTGGTGCGCTAGTCCTAAAATGGGCCAGATCCTAGCTGAAAGATTAAGTAAAACAGTCTGGATACTGTGACACTCACCACGCCTTTTTCCCATATTACTGACATCCGGTCCTCGACACCATTTACTCCATTGGGAATCTTGGTAAAATCATCCTTCCCGAGAGCTTTCTGACAGGTGTTGAAAGTGCAGTGGTCAGTCCCGGCTGTGGTCAGGTCATCACTGTAAGAGAAACGCATGAGAGCAACGGTGGTGAGACAGAATACGTCAGGAGGCAACCACTCTCACCTCCCCTGATCTCCTGACACTGTTCTTCACTGAAAGTCAGAAGACGGCAGTGGACAAGGAGCAGCTTTTCCAAGTACCTATTTCACACAAGCTTGTCGCTATTCTAGGAAACGCTTTGCAAAATAATACTCTTCCAAGAAGAATGAAGTGGGATCATACTTAGGTCAGAAAGAGTGGGTTCTAGGCTCCATCAGTTACTGGTTCTGTGATTAGGAGTTTGTCCCATGCTCAGTTTCTCAACTAGAAATTGGTAATTATGTATCCTTGAGGACAGTTGTTCAGGATCACTGGCAATAACGTAAGTGAAAATTTCTTGTGAGTGCAGTCCTACACAAAGATGAACCATGGTGATCTGCAGGGGCAGAGGCAGCCCCTGGCCGAATGGCAAAGCTGTGATGAGCAGAGGTGAGCCTGGCGGGGACGCTGATGTCACCAGGGACAGGAATCCTGCTTTGACTTGTGTGTAATCCTGGGGACAGAGAAGTCTGAAGGAGAAGAGAAGCTGAAAGGAAATGGCAAATAAACTCCTGTGCAGTCTGCTGTGAAAAGCTCTTTGTAACTTGGATCTGGGCATCAGTGAATGGGGAATGCCGGGGTGCCCCCGAGCAGCGTCTTTCTATTTCTCAAGAAGAGTTATTACAAAGTCCCAGAAAGTTGCATTTCTGAAGTAAGTCTGGATGACCTGTCATAAGGGTAACCTCCTTGAGGGCAGGATTTTGCCTTTCACCCCTGCAGTGGCTCAGCCCTAGATCACGACCTACTGCTCCTGTACAGCAGGCACACTGGTTCCTGGGTTATGTCAGCACAGAAAAACATTCAAGAATATTCTGAATGATGAAATAATAAGGCCTAATGAAGAGACCCGGCTCTAGGCAACAAGAGATGGAAAAGAGAACGAAAAAAATCAGAAGAGAGTAAAATTTCATTAAAGGGATCTGATTTCCCTGTGGCCAGGAGAGATTTTTGACACATCATAACACAATTAGCTAATGCTTCTGGGGCTCCGGATGAGGGAGTCCCCAGGACTTGTCAGGTCAAGTAGAACAGAATACTGGGAGGTCAATGGAAGGTCCAGACGGCAGGACAGGCTCTTCTACACTCAAAACTGAGACTCATACAGCATCATTATTTTGCCAAAACACTTCACCATCATCTGCCAAGTGATTACTTAGCCAAGAGATTCATGAGGAAGTCAGGCGTGGAAGGGTCGGGTCGCAGGGGTGGGCCCATGACGTGGTGGGCTGCGTGGTGCCATTCTCTACTCCAGTAGTGCGTGCCGTCAGTGCCCAGGCTCGCTGCTATGGGCTCTCCATAGACCACCTTCCCTGGAAAGTTTAAAGGAACCATTCAGCACCTCAATTTGCCCTTAAGGGAGCCATTTGACAAACACATAAATATTAGTCTTCTCTCTCCAAGCAAAGGATAATGGGAATCCTAGACTATAATTTATGCTTGTGAACAGGATTTAAAAATAAAAAC
This sequence comes from Vicugna pacos, assembly GCF_048564905.1. Lineage (NCBI taxonomy): Eukaryota > Metazoa > Chordata > Mammalia > Artiodactyla > Camelidae > Vicugna > Vicugna pacos. The sequence continues at coordinate 12,805,656 of NC_133011.1, forward strand.
GATGGAGCATTTATTATGTTCCAGTCAATGTGCACTGCATGTTGTGGTAGATGGTCATACCCACCTGCTGCTATCAGGCTCGGCCACATGGCTTACTTTGGCCAATTAAATATGAATAGAAGTGACACGTGCTCCTTCCACGCAGAAGCTGTTAAAGCCACAGTGAGTATTCCCTCTGCTGTGAGACCCACAGAAGCCGCTTCTTCAGTTGTGTCTCCCAATGAAGAGAATATGGAGCAGAGGCAGAGCCAATCCATGATGGGCATGAGTGTGAATCAGAGATACATCTCTGCAGTTGTGAGCCACTGAGATTCTAGATTCATTTGTTACTGCAGCATGGCCTAGCGAAAGCTGCCTGATACGTGTGCCAGTCTAATGGAATCTTCTCAAAATCCCTATCTGGGAAATGCTATTATTACCTCCATTAAAAGATGAGGATAAGGCTTATAAGGCTAAATAATTTCTGTACAGTTACATCACATGCACTCAACATAGATGGAGTGGAGGAGTTGGATTTGAATCCAGGCACTTTGACTCCAGTGGTCTTAACTTCTATGCTATACTCTGATGACAATGATCATATGGCCGTATGGAGTTTGACCACACTATAACTCTGTTACAAATAGATTGATAATCTTTTCACACCGTCAAGGAAAAAAACCTCCTCCAAAAACGTGTGTTAAATAAAAGAACACTCAGATAATAAAATTGTAGCCAGAAATGCATATTTATAAAATCATGCAAATGAGGCCATCAAAAGCACACAATGTTAGAAAAGTTAATAGCGCATAGTGAATTTGAATTTAAAATCAGAATCCTATCTCTGATTAGCATTTGTCAGCATAAGAGATGCACTGGCATCAACCTGATCATAGCCAGGCAGTCATGAAGGAGAGTGCACAGAAAAGGGTACCAAATTAGTTCACTCTGGTCAACCAGATGACCGATTTTAGTTAAAATCCTGACATATAACTGAAAAACACTGATTTCCTCAGAGAGCCCTGACAGTGGATGGCCACCAGCTGCCTGAGTCATATTAAATTGGAATGCAGCGCCTTACTATCTCACAGACCATTACTCCCCCAAACGAGCCACCTTCCTCCAGCTAGCCTAAGAGCTGAAAAACCATGAAAGCAGGGCTGCGCGAAGCCTCACAACCTTTGCCTTCTAAGTATCAAACTATGGTCAATAAAAGTTATGCTCCCAGAACTTAGCCACTGCTAAGATCCTTCACTTTCACGATATACACACAACTAGGCGAATCCCATCCACTCTGTCCTGTTCCCAGAAAAGAGGAAATGCCATTAGACTCTCCTTCTAGTGTAGAGAACAAGAAGCAATCACTTTTAACGTGAACTAAGGTCATGTACTATTTCCTGGAGAGAGAACAGGACAGACACGGTATTTTATTTGCACGTACGAAGAGACTTTCTTGTTCTGGGAGAACTTCTTACAGGTGCTTGAACAACGAGAAACTCAGATCGCTTTACAAGTTGCCAACTCAGGATGTTTCGTGGCGCTTCATCACAGAGGAAAGATTCTTATCACATGTTCTGTTCAGTCATTGGGCCCATCTAGGTGGTATGGGAATACAGTTCCAAAAGTTTTCCAATTTTAATAGCTCTCCAGGAAAGTGAAAAGTGTCAGAATCTACCAGGAGTCTGCCAGGACTGTTCTGAAACCAGAGGGCAGATCACTTCCTCGGGAGGGCTTAGCACCTTTAAAGTGTGACAGGTCACTTTCTGGGTATAGACAGCAAGCTCTTTGTTAACTGGGCTATTTTTCAGCTGTCTCCTCATTAAGCAACTATAAATACTTAAAAAATGAAAAAGCAAGAATTCATAACTACTCTTCCTCGTATTTCACAATGGTTCTAAAGCATTTTCAAAGGACAAAACAGCACATAGAAAGTAAAAAGGGGACAGAAAACGAGGTGCCTGGATAATTCATACACTGAAGAATCAAACTGGATGATTCAGCATAATGGTGGTTTCTATTAGATTTGTGCCAAAAATAAAGTAATAATAAATATAGCTAACATATGTATAGCCACTCAAGAGTTTGCAAATACAGTGCGAAGGTCATATATCTTATTTGACCTTCATGGCAACCAGCACACTGGTTTGACGGATAAGAAACTGACACTCAATGAGACTAATTTGTCCATGACGCAGGGATAGTTTAAGTGGTACATCAGAATTAGAATCCTACTATACTGATATCATGTCATACATATGCACTAAGTTACCAGGAAAAGTGTCATTTTTCATTTCTTGGTAAAGAGCATGTATTTTTAAAAGTCAACTATAAGCTATTTGCAGACGTGGCTAAGCAATTTTCCAAATTCACTTACTGGTTTCATTTACTACCCTTAGAGGTTGGTAACGAAAAGGGCCGTATCTGTCCTAGTCTGATGCTGTCCTGATCACATTTGAGATCAGACGGTTTCAACAACTCTTGGGAGATAGTACTTCTTCACTACTAATCTCCCACTGTCTCAGTGAGTGTCACATTATGTTGTAACCTGTCTCCTCATACATTTTCTCTCCTTCTTTTTCCATCCTTTGGCTCAAAACCAAAAAAGAATCTGCATTATGAGGCAATCTCCCACTTAGAGGAGTTCTGCCCTCTAAGAGATGCTGAAGACCTCCAAATAATGAAACAAGTCAGACCAACCCAAACTCCCTGCCAACCACCGACCAAACAACCCATCGTTTGTTAGATGAAAGTGACAGAGCAGGTGTTAATATCTGGTCTGGATTTGGGAGCAGCATTTAATCAAGTCATGGAATCTGTTAGAAAAGGTTGAAAGATGCAGACAGTATGCCCAGGAGTAGAAGTACTGGCTGCTAAACAGAAAGCCAAACGCTTGCATAAAAGTAATTTTCCCCAGCTAGAAGGAGAGAGTAGAACCTTCCCGGGCTTTGTTTGGATTAAAAATATTACATCTACAAAGAAAGAAAATAACGGAGGAGGAAAATACATAGAAGCAGTACAATAAAGTAGATCACACAGATTTAGGTTCAATTCCTGATTTTGCTACTTTTTAGTTGGTGACTTTCTGCAAGATGAGTCATTGCTCCCAGTCTCAGTTTTTCTCATCTATACAGTGGGATCATAATGTCCATTTAGTGCAGCAATTTTGTGAGGCTCAACTACACTAATGTATATAAAAGTACTTCTTCGCATCTTTCTGGGACCCTGGAGTCACTTCATGTTATGGGCTGAATTGTGTCCCTCGTCAAAATTCAAATGTTAAAGTACTAACCCCCAGTATCTCAGAATATGACTGTATATGGAGATACGGCACTTTAAAGAGGGAATTAAGTTAAAATGAGGTGTTAGGGTAAGCTTCAATTCAGCGTAACTGGGGTCCTTGAAGAAGAGGAAATTTGGACATAGACACACATAGAGGGAAGACAGTGTGAAGACACAGGGAAGAGACAGTCATTACAAACCACTGAGAAGGATCTAGAACACATCCTTCCCTCAGTGTCCACAGAAATAACCAATGGCACCAACACTTAGGTCTAGAACTTCTAGTCTCCAGAACTATAATAAAATTAAGTTGTCCTGTGATCCTCTGATACAGCAGCAAACGAATACATTCCACAAATGTTAGTTTCCTTATGGTTACACAATTTTTTTTAACATTTTAAAATGGGCAGTTTTAAACTGCTTTGCAGTTGGACATAAGGTAAATCATCTTGCTCTGAATTTAAAGGAAAAGGGGTGCTCAGATGTTCATGTGCAAGAAAGAAAAGGAAAAGGCTGAGATTCAACTGCACCTTGACTTGGAGCACACTCCTCCTTTCTTAGGAACAGGACTGATTACCAAGCATCGGCTCAGCGAACCTGTGTAAGTGAGATTCGGTTTACGCTTAGCACTAACAAGTAGTGGTCAGTGCAACCACATGGGCAGACAGTGGCCTCTGTGTGGACCTTTCTCCCCTTCGTCCCCAAACACAAGAGGAATATGTAGGAAGCAGAGTTTAAATAAAATGGAAAACAGGACATCTAAATCCCTCTGTAACAGAAATTTGTATTTTACAGCAAGAAACCTAGATAGCAAAGCTTTCTACAAAAAGGAAAACTAAAACGAAAAAACCAAGTCAAATCAAACCAAATCAAACAAACAAACAACTTAAACCACAATGTAGCCCAATTCACTGCAAGCTACTTGAGAATCAAAATTATCTTAATCATCTTCGCAAATCCAACGCCAAGAGCACAGTGCCTAGCATGTATCTGGTGTCCAATAAAAGGAAACTTAAAAAAAACAAACCACTGAAAATTTCAGTCATTAATTGCCAAACAAATTAAAACAGATATATGCTGAGCAGATATCAAGTAACTTGCTGAGAGAAATCTCCACTATTCTAAGTAAAGCGCCAGAAAAATAGTAAAGCCATGTGCGTCCAAGTTCTACTGGGAGGTGGGGAGGAAAGGTGAACAATATGTTTTTTAAAACGCTATTAATATATCCATATGTTAATACGTGGCAGAAAAGGAACACATATAAGCAAAGCTACTCAAACCAAAATAAAAAGTATCTCTGTCACTGAAACAAATGACACACATTGACACATATACCATTTGGACAAAGACTGGAGTACAGTGAGTGAAAGAGATCCAAGAGTGGGCAGACGGGAACTTCTATATGAGATACAATTACAGCTGGTTTGTCCAAATTTATACTTGGGGTGAGGAGCAAGGGAGGCAGATTCGGCTTCTGGAAGAAAAAGATAACACTAGCCTTCTGATTCCCTTCCCTCATTTTTGCAAAAGTGGCCTCTCACAGGAAGGATGGGAACTAACCCAGTTCTAGTTACTCAACTTAGATTAACCAAGACTTGAAATAAGCATGAAATTGAAATTCCTTGAAAACTGTCAAAGGCAACTCAGCTTTCAGTGGCTTGCACGTGAGAGTTTCACTCTTTTTCTTGTAACCTGCTTTTCACTCTTTATTGCGGGTGCTGAACGCTAAAAGGAAACATCAAGGTATGAACAAAGGGACACTGCAGGCTTTGAATTAAAGTTCATGGACTGTCTGCATTCCTGCCTCTTCCTTCCCAGTTCACATCAAAACCCTGGAGAAGATGTACAAAAGATCAACAAAATCCAAATCTGTGCTCGGAAGGAAAGTGGAACCATGGCTGGGCAGACGTTTGGACAGATTGCAGGAAGACAGAAAGCACATGGGGCGGCAATGCTTACAAAGCAAAGCAGAGGCAGCTACAGCCTGGACTCAAAGGAGTAGAGGGTCATGAGAAACATTCTTCAGGGGTGGGAAGGGCAGTTAAAGTGAGGGGCAGGGGGTGAGTTGGGGCAGTTAGCACCTATTTGTTCCCACCTCTGCCTGGGGAAACAGAGCTTTCTGTGGCAGCGCTGATGCTACAGAGTGAAGCTCTCACACCTGAAACTGAAGCTCACCAGTGACCACGTCCACTTACATTCACAAAGCTCGTGGTCTGTGCTCTCTTTTGGGGACACAGCCTACTCAGGAAACAGATCTCCACAGCAACAGAGGAAATCCACACCCGCTCCCTGCTCTAACCAAGCAGACTGTCCAGTCATGAATAGGGACAGCCTAGGTTCACCAGACACTTGGAAAAAAGACAAATAATATAAAATAAGGGCCAAGATGTTAAAAAAAAATGAAAATTTGACTCAGTAAGAAATAGAGGTAATCCAGGAAACAGAATACTGTTTGAAAAAAATCTCCATTAGTATTCTAATGGGATCAAAAAGATAATGCATCCATTGAAAGAAAAAAATTAAAAAGTAAGCAACTGTGGGGGAAAAAAGGCTATCAGAGAACAAGTGTTTTCTTGGAGATAAAAATATGATTCCCAAAACAAACGTTTATTAGAACGGCAGAAGAAGTAAACAAAACCCTTTCCTAAAATGTAGAGCAAAATTCAAAGTTTTTCTTTTAAAGGTGGAAATAGTTAAAGGCATGGAGGATTAATTCAAGAGATCTCATAGGGGAGTTCCAAGAGAGGAACAGAGAAAATTAATATGAAAGAAATAACAGAAGAAAAATATTCAGAACCAAAGATCAGACTTCAGATCAAAACAGGCCTGAACATGAAGGTGAATTTTTAAAAAGCCTACTGCTAAACATAATCTTGTAACACGTCTGGGCTTCTAACACAAACAGAAAATACAGAAATCTTGCAGATGGTGAAAAAGTGACAAAAGGCTATGAGTTTTATTGGCATTTGCCTATTCATCAGTAACATTAGACGCCAGAGGAGAATGAAATGGTGCCCTTATAACTCAGAGGGAAGTAATTCTGAACCTAGAATTCTATGCCCATTCAAGTTGCAAACAAGCTTGAGGACAAGACATCAGAAAATCTACCTTCCAATACTTTTCAAAAATTACATGAGAATCTTCAAAGTAATTCAAGAAAAGCAGGGAGATGGGAACCAAGAAACAGTATATCCAACCTAGGATGCTTTGAAAAGAAATCTGAGGATGACATTCTCTACAGCTTGGAAAGTATAAAAATAAAGCAGAAAGTCAAAAGATTCTCCTCCTTTAAAAAAAAAAATCTCTGCAAGAAGAGCTGATTCAATTCAATAAAAGCTAATTCCATTCAATAGAAGGTATGAGGCAGAAGCTGGAAAATCTTCACGATATGGTAGACAGCACACGCTTCTTTTCTGAACCTATTTTAAAAAGAGCTAATTGGAAAAATTCCAAGCCAAAAAAAAAAAAAAAACCAAAACCCAACTTTACAAGACAATAATGGTCTAAATATGTATTGAACTAAAATAAGGCATTCTTTTAGTCTCATAGGAGCATAGGAAACCCACTTCACCTTGACACTTGGCAGCTGCTTCTCCAAGAGTTCTTTTGAATAACATTAGCTTTCACTCCCAAGTTAGTGATGTAAATTTCTCTGAGGTTCTCTTCTCATGAACTGTTTCTTCTAAGAAGAACAGTTCCTCAGTCTTACATTGCAACAGTTCTAAATTTTAGACTTAACCCACAGACAAAGCATGGAAGACCTAATTACAGTTATAGAGCCAGCCGAAAATGCTGTAGTCCCTGTCCACATAAAGACAGTAATAGCACAGCTGACAGAACTCAGGAGGAGGCAGAGAGGGTAAATTCCTTTTCAACTTACTAGAGAATAAAGAGACCCCACAAAGAAAGAAAATAGCCAAAACACATAAATGGCACTTCAAGTAAATTATCTAAAGTGACATTTATTATTAACTAAACTCAGGAGGTAAGAGGTAAGATTTATGTAAGCTAGGTTGCTCTTTTTCATCGCTCAGAGTCAAGGGATACTGTAGAAAATTTGTAAGTCACTACTTACAGACTTATGGCTTAGAATTTTGGAGGAAACCACCAAAAAAACTAAAAATAGATGTGGTTAAACACTGCCCATTCCAAGGACTGGGCTAAGGGAGATAGAGCATGTTTACTTTTCATTTAATACATTCTTAATCATTTCCATGTCTGGCATTTTTTTTATAACAATGATTAAAAATAACAAAATGATGATAATATTTTAAATAAATGTTTTAAAATGTAAGGCCAATAAACAAAACCAATTAAATATAAACTTGATATCTGCATTTCCCAGCTCTGTAAACTGATTTCTTCTTGAACAGAGTGGAGAGTAATAAAAAAAAAAATGTGGGCTTTGGGGTTGGACAGACTTGAATTCCAGGTTTAGCACTTACTCGTACAGTGATCTGGGGCTTAATTTACCAAACTTTCCCAAGCCTCAATTTCATCAGTCACAAAACACTGGTAAAATTTAGCTTGAAGCACTGTTACGACAATTTAAAAAGATAATGTATATTACAATGCATTGAAGAGATAACACATAATAAAACTTGAAGTGAGATAAGATATATTAAAATATGTGCCGAGTACATATGAAGCGCTCAACAAAGTTGGTTGTTATAATCATTAACCCTCAAGTTGCTATCTTCTGGGTACATACTTGGCAATTCGACAATAAAATGTAATAATAGCATTGCATTTCTAGGCAACTACAACACAGACAATGGATAAATGGACACCTTTTGTGCCTCCTGAGGCAGTGGTTCTCACACTATAACGTGCAGTTCTAGTTATAAGGGCACGTTCTCTTTCAGTGCCACTGGGACGCTTCAGTGCCCTTGGACGCCAAAAGGGTCTGCATTTCTAACGAGCTCTCAGGGGATGTTGATGCTGTAGTCCAGGGACCACACTCTGAGTGACAAGGTCCTGGATGACGGAGTGGGCTGGTAGAGGTATTTACAGACAAAAAATGTTCACATTCTACATCTGTGAGGCTGAACTGTTTCTTACTTAAACAAGATAACAACAAATAGATGTGTATTGCTCTTTTACGTTCACAAATTATGTCAGATAATAAAGGAGTGCCGGGCAGCTGGATCTTCTGTGAAAGGTCACAGTGCCCACCAGCTCCTCATGTACTCCAGGACTCCCCACGGACCTGCCCCTGGACTGGATGATGCAGCCACTGTGTGACTAGTTTGACACGGCTTACGTCCAGCCCTCCCTCTGCTCCCTTCAGGTTCCTGTTCAGGTTCCTCAGGCAGGAGGCCACACGCCAGCAGCAGGAAACTCTCTCATGCTAATTTATTCCAGACCTCTGCTGCCTCTGGCCATTGTGCATTAGAGTCTTTTCACAAATGTTATTATAGTAATTCTGACTCAACTAGAACATTCGGATTGACATTTTAAATATTTCATATTTATAGCCCCTTTACAAAGGGATTTAGCAATGTCCAAAAGGCATATAGGCACTTACACTTTGAACCAGCAGTCCCACCCGGGAGGACTCTTCCCTGAGGCTACCCATCTGTGGTAGACAGCATAATGGTGCCCCAAAGATGTCCATGTCTTAATCCCCATAACCTGTGAATATGGTACCCTACATGGCAAAAGGGACTTCACTGTTGTGACTAAATTGAGGTTACCCTGTGTTAATTAGGTGGGTTCAAGGTAATGATCCAAGGGTCCTTAAAGTAGAAGAGAGATCAGAATAATGCAATGTTCTCCACCCACCATTGCTGGCTGTGAAAATGGAGGAAGGGGAACAGGAACCAAGGAAAGTCGGTGTGTCTAGAAGCTGGAAAAGGCAAGGAAGGGAGCTCCCCCCCTGGAGCCTCCACAAGGAACACAGCCCTGCTGATGCCTCGGTTTCAGACCAGTGTGACCTGTTTTAGACTTCTGACCTCCAGAACTATAAGATAATAAATCTGTGTTGCTGTAAGCCACTAAGTTTGTGGTACTTTGTCAGAGCAGCAACAGAAAACAAATACACCCTCCACCAATATGAGACAGCACATGCATCAGGCCATCACTGTGGTTTTATATGTAAAAACTGAAGACTGGAAACAGCCTAAACATCCATCATTAGGAACCAGCAGAACAGATACAGTGCCAGGCTCTCCAGCTGTGAAAAAGAATAAGGAAACTCTCTATACTTAGCAGGACATACTTTCAAGTTGGAAAAAGCAAGATACAGAACACTATGTGTAGTACTTTATCTTTCAAGTAGGAAGAAAAGAGAAATAAGAATACACATACATTCTTTTTTGTAAAGAGAAACACTATAAGGATAGGCTAGAAATAAAGTAATTAAAATAATTACTTAAGGGTTGTGGGATGAAAAAGCTAGGGAGGGAAGTAGTATGTCTCTGAGAATACATTATTTTAATATATCATTTTGATTTGGGGGCCAAGTAAATGTTTTACATACTCCAAATATAAAATTAACATCTTAATACAAATTAAAATAAAATGAAAATATTCCTACTTTTAATTTTAATAGTTTTCTGCCTATAGTTTACATTCTGAAACCATTCCTAGACTTAACTCTGCTCCTAATGGAATTCTATCCCCATGCAAAATACTCAAGATCAAGAAACTGTTTCCTGACAGAACTGTCAAAATCATAGCTTGCTGGTGGGTTAAGACTGACCTTTTCTGCTGATTTTGCTGTTTCTTAAATCATTACTGACATTATGGACCTGACTGACAGGCTAGAGGACATGGTACACGACTTACACAGAGCAAATTAGAGAAAACCAATTTCACAGCGCTAGCAATAGCGCCATCTGGTGGCGAAACCTAAGGCTATGACTTCAAAATGGCAATACAGATTCTTTTTGAAGTGCTGCACTGCACTCTTATACTGAATTATACTATATATGAGGGGAAAAGCAACCAGAAATGGTTGGTAGTAAGACCTTATCAACGCCTGTGTGAAACAGGTGTTACTCTTGGTACAAGATACTGATATACTGCATTCAAAAATGCATTTAGCTTGCACAAAATCTTTATCGAAACTTCAAGCAAAAAGAAATAATCTTGAAAAAATTTATCTTTAGTGTCAATTACAGACATGCCAAATCTATTGTCTTATTTTTTAAATCCATATTATAAAATGCAGCCAGTTTCAGTTTAAACAAACAAACGTCCAGGATGGTTTATAAGTTTATTTCTGATTATCCGAGTTCCTGAGAGTGGGCGGATGGAAACCATTTGCACATCCCAGCGGGGAGGGGTGGGGGTTGAATTACTGAATGAAATGCACCTTATTTCTTTTTCATCCTTTTTTCCAGTACTGGCCAATGAATGAAATTATTTCCTTGCTCAATTCTTATAAAAAAAAACAGGAGAAAAAGAAACATCTTTTCCTTTAAAATGACGATTTACATATTAAATTAAAGTGAGGCAATTAAGCAATTTGGAGTAGAAATAAATTTGCTTCTAAAAATCTTAAAGTAATCGTCATACAAGTACTAGTTGGATAATTGCTTCAATTGTGCCAGCACCCAAGTTGCTCTGAGACAGATCAATTAGATTCAAAAGAAATTTGTTGAGCTCCTACTATGTGCCCTGCACGAGCCTGACTGAGGTATTGAGAGGACTAGTGGAGGTGCCTAAGACACAGGGAAGCTTCTTAAAAGTTCTCTGGAGAGTTTGCAATTAGTGGTGTGAAGGGCAGAGCCGTGGCTGCAGGAGGGCAAAAACAGACAGATGTGCAAAAACCTGGGAGGAAAACAGAAAGGATATTGATAAAAGAAGGAGGAAGAAAAGTTGTGGAAATGCACGGGCAACTCTTCCCTAAGCAAAAGCAGAGGACGCAGGTATTTTATCTTACGAGTACTGAGCCAGAAATGAGGGCACCGCTCAGGAATTACCGTCTCTCCTGGCGTCCGCGATCACCTTTGCCGCGGACTTGCTCATCACGTGCACGACGTAGAGGGGGCAGTTCACGGCGCTGGCTATGGTGATGGCTCTCAGCGTGGCTTCCGCCTCCACCGCTTCCGGGCGGCACAGCTCGTGGCCCTCGGGACCTGTGATCCCCAGTGCCAGCATCTTCTTCGCTCCCTAAACAGGCAACAGCAACATACACCCGTGTGAGAAAGGTTTACTAATGACAAACCTCATAATTCTGTTGTGAAATGAATACACTGTCAGGCTTTTATTTCAGGTCTAACAGGTAGCAGTGTGTGTGTGTGAACATGTGTGTATACACAGTGTATGTATTTGGTAAAAATAATTCAATACCCTGATAGCATATGTTAATTTTTCATACACAGATTTCACGATAAAGTTATTTTGACTGAAACGGTGAAAAAGATAGGTCTGTTCTAATCACATTCTTTGAAGAGCAGTGCCCACAATTAAGACTTATTATTGGTTCATAGCAAACAAAGGAAGGCAAAAGATTCTAGTCCCCGTATTAGATCTTTGTTGAAGTGACTCATGGTATCATGCAGTTAGTTCTACTTTTTACTGATTCATACTCTTCACTGCCCTCTCCCCCAACCCATGGAATGATATTAGACCAGTTATTTCCCCTCTCCAAAAATGTTATTTCTTCCTTACAAAAAGGAAAGTCAAGACTCAGAGGGTCAGAATGATTTGCCCAGTGTCTCCCAGCTGGGAAGTGGAAGAGTCCAGTTTAAACCCCAGTCTGTCCAGTTTACAGCTCATGCTCTCCCGCTGTGACCCCCACCCCCACCCCACCGCGGCCTCCTGGCCACGGGGCCTCCATCTCACTGACTGTAATGGGAACTGAGCCCAGGGAGAGAGAAAGATCAGCTAATACACAGGGTAAGAGACAGCTCTCTAAATCTTGCAGGGCTGTACCCTTTGGGCATTAATTATGGAGCTAACATGAGAGATAAATATTATCTAGGTTCCTCCAGAGCACCTTTTAATACCCAGTGTCTGAAAAGAGTGAGGCTTTAAGCAGCTACCTAACGTACTGCTTAAGTCATCAGACTACACTGATGCCTACACTTTGGCATTCTGAACCAGTAGCTAAGCTACTTAAATTTAAATTAAAAAGGGGGGCTGCTGGGGACACACACACAAAATTGTGTTTTTAGAATAAATCTTGCTTGAGATCTAATAGCTGGTTTGAAAAAGGGAACTCCTCATTCAAATGCACACAATCACCGAAAAAAACAGAGCAGGGAAGCAGGTCATTCGAGTCAAACGTTTCCAAGCCATGGAAAATCAGTTTCTGAATTTCCATTCTTCCAATCCGTTACATGAATTTACCTACTTGGGGTCAATCATCTTCACCTTAAGTTATGGCCATTGTCACTTCTGTGGAAGCTCTGCAAGGCAACTGCTTACCTCTGCAATTAGGTCTCCATTTTCTGCGTGAACTTGAGCAATTGCGCCAATTTCCTTGCACCAAGAGAAGGCCGCGTACAGCTCCATATCTCTCACCATGTACAGATCTTTGTAGGCCATAAACATCTTGAAAGAGTTCACACCTTTATCTTGGGTAAGGATTTTCATTTCTTCTTTAACCTAAAAGGGCACAAGAACCACAACAAAATGTCACTCTTTAAAGACAGTATCAGCATTCTCCAAAATGTTGCACTCAGAAGAAAACGAAGTAAAATAGGGACATCAGCTGAAGTCCAGAATAATGTCATTAAGGCCGCGATCTTTCCCCTAGGTTAGACCTCGTTTCATCAGGTGAACTGCTGTTGCTACGATACTTTTAAATCATGAGAGAGTTAGTAGTTTCCCCCGCCAAATACTTCATTTCTATACTGAGATAGGAAATTCTCAGCATCTCTCTCTAGAGGGGAAGAAATTATTCTAGAACATGAAAACAAAGCCATTTGGCAGTAACAGAAGCAATCACGTCTCTAAAAGGAATCAAAGTTTTTGTGAAGTAAGGGTTTGGGCTCAAATCTGAAACCCACAGGAAGAGTTTGGAGACAGAGGAAGGAGAAGATGTAGACTGACCCACTGGCAGCTCCTGGAAAGTGAGAGACTTGGACCAGTCAGAATCCTCAGGAGCTGTCTGGGTTGCAACTAAAAGGTTCTGATAATAATTCCAATGTGTGGGTGACTGGAGGGTGCAGGGGTGGTTCCCCTACACCGCCAGGCAGTACTCCTGACACCAGCCAGGTGTCCTATAATGCAACTCGAGTTTGACACTGTCTCCCAGGAGACTGCACCAGGTTCTACAGGTTAAGGGTTCAGTCCTGTGGGGCGTCCAGGTTGTTACCAAAATCAGAGGTTCCCACAACCCCTTTCTCAGGTTCCATTAATTTGCTAGGGCAGCTCATAGTACTCAGAAAAGCATTTTACTTCCTGGATTACTGGTTTATAAAAGGATATAATAAAGGATACAGACGAACATCTGGATGGAAGAGATGAGTCACAGGATATGGAGAAAGGGCACGAAGTGTCAGTGCCCTCACTGAGAGCACCACCCTCCCCTGAATTTCCACTCAGTCACCATCCTGGATGCCCTCCAAATCCTACTCTTTTAGGTTTTTGTGGAGGCTTTATTACACAGCCATGGGCAATTGATCCAACCTCCAGCCCCTCCTCCCTCCCTGAAGGTCAGTTGGGTAAGACTGAAATTTTCAACCCTCTAATCACACAGTTGGCTCCTGGGTCAACCAGCTCCCATCCTTAGGGTCCAAAAGTCACCTCTTTAACGTAATAAAAGACACCTTTGTTGCTCTCATCACTCAGGAAATTCTGAGGGTTTTAGGAGCTCTGTGCCAGAAATGGGGACAAAGACCAAACATATATTTCTTATTATAATTCATAATATCACACCAGTGGTAAGGGCAAGTTAAGATGAAGACCAGCTTAGTAATTGCCCTTGAGGTCCAATTCTAGTCTCAACAACGACTACCAACTTCAATGGAAAAGCCAGAGGATTTGACCAAATAAAAAACTGCTTGAATTTCTACATGTTAAAATACACACACAAATTAAAAAAACATATAAATATAAAATAAAATATAAAACAAAAATATATAACAAAACATAAAATATATAACCGGCATAGGAGTATTGCTCTTAGTTATAAAACATAAATGAGTTATTGCTGTTTTATCTTGAAAAGAAAAACCCTAACATTCCAAGTAAAAATGTTATTTACAGTTCAGACAGTAAATACAAATGACTAATACACATGGAAAAAAATGTTAACCCTCCTGCTGATTAAAAAGGGCAAAATAAAACAATGCGATTTCTCCTACTGAATCAGCAAAGTTTAAAAATGACACTACCATATGCTAAGTTACTCGCTTCTGTCACTATTTATTTCCTTACTAATTCTCCTTACTTTTCTTCTTGGTGCCTTATCACCTGGCATGTAACATATTTACTTGTTGATGGCTTGCCTGCCCAGTAGACTTTCAGCCCCATGGGAGCAGGGGATTTGTCCTAGAACGGTACCTGGTGCGTCGTGGCCCCTCAATAACTATTTGTTGAATGAATAAATGAATGAATGAATATATATAGGAAAAGGAACAGAAAAAAACATCAAAATGTTGAGAATGGTCATTACTGACATGATGGAGTAAGTGCCAAAATAACGCCGGGTCACAACAGCAAGCGTAGAACTTGGTATAGTGCGCCTCGTTTCTTTAAAGTTCTCTGTAAGTTCAGATTTTCTACCGTGAGCCTATTATTTTTATCGTCAGAAAAAAATGCTTCAAACATGGTTAGACTATTCACATGATGGGATTCCCAACGTGAATTCTGATCTGCGTTGCTCCGATGAAACACCTGTTGCTGCCTGAGTAGAAGATCCTTTCTGAAGGTGGCCTCATGAAACACCCCTGTCACCCACATCCTTACGCACGGTAAGTCCCACTAGCCTCCTCTCTGGCGAAGTAGGTTAAGCCTTGCTGTTCCGAAAGTGCGGGAGCTGAACCAGGACGTCAGCATCACCCGGGAGCTGGCTAGAGATGCAGAACCTCAAGCCCTGCCCCAGACAGTGTGCCCCCCAAATTCATATGTTGAAGTCCTAAACCCCAGTATGAAATGGGACCTTATTTGTGTAAAAAGTAATAATAAACAGAACCTCAAGAAAGTAGAGTCGGGAGACCAGCAGGGGGAGCTCTCACACCCTGCATCCACAGTCCAGCCCAAGAGGAAGAAGAGACTCCTCTCCTTTCCTGGCAAGGATTCAGTCAGTAAGAAATCATGGACTCGGTTTACTACAGCCCTCCCAACTTCCCTTCCCCTCTACGCAAGCCTTCTCCTTCCCTTGCCATGTGGGAACTTGCACATGGCTCACCATGGTTGCAGACCCTGAGCTGCAATTCTCTGCTGGTCCCGAATAAACCCATCTTTGCTGGAGAAATATTTGGCAGTCTATTTGTTTCAGATCAATATTTGGAAACAGGGACACTGCAGATGTAATTAATTAAGATGAGCTCATTAGCATGGACTAGAATTCAGTATGACTGGTGTCTTTATAAAAGGGGGAGATTTGGACACAGACATACACACAGGAGAACACCCCGTGAAGACGGAAGGAGAGATTGGGGTGATGCTTCTACAAATCAAGGAACACCAGAGGCTATCAGCAAACCACCAGCATCTGTGAGAGGCCTAACAGGTATTTCTCCTCCACTCTGTCAGCAGGAGCCAGCACCCTGGCCTCAGACTTTTAGCCTCCAGAACTGTGAGATGACACATTTCTATTGTTTAAGCCCCACCCCCGAGTCTGTAGTTCTTTGTTACAGCAGCCCTAGCAAACAGATACACTTCCTGAACATAATCTGTATTTGAACAATACTCACCAGGCCATCATTTGCACATTAAAGTGTGAGAAACACTGGTAAGTGCAGTATCTTCACCTCTGCTCTTTTTATAGAATAAGCAAGGGAGGAAGGGAGGAAGAAAGAAGGGAGAGAGAGAGGAAAGATGGGAGGGAGGGAAGAAGGCAGGCAGGAAGCCCCTAGAAGTGATCAGAGGCCTCATTTAGAATGACATTTCTGGAGAAAAGTTAACTTTTTCTGTGGACTATGAACCTTGCTATTACATTTGCTGAATTATCTGTTAAAGATTGATTACTTGTTTTATATTAACTTGGTGTCCAAAGCCCAATTTTTAGGGGGAAGCAGGGACACAAGTTACATGGTAAATTCCAATAAAGTCACTCCTGTGAGCCCTTTCTGGCAAAAAAAAAAAAAAATTCTGAATTAGGTTCAATGTGGAAAAACATGTTATTTAAATCACAAGTAAAAATTTCTTCCAAAGTACACATACATGTTTTCATGGGAAGAAATAAACGTATTTAAACATCTCTCAAAACTCTTTTCTATCCGCATCATGTTATCATTTCTGCCATGGCCTCAATACTCAGAGATCTGGAAGGCTGCCGAAGCTCTGTTCTGGAATGACTCACCCAGGTGTTGCTCTCAGCAGAGCAGTGCTGGAAGCCCTCGGGGTTAGCACACAGCTGGGAGAAGGCCTTGAAAACATGCCTGGCCTGTCCCTTCTTGGTTTTTCTCCAGATATTAAAAATATTTCTAACTGAAGTTCTAATCGGTGGGAAAAGACTGCTTAAAAGTGTCTGGAGATGTTGAAGTTGAGAAGTTCAGTACTTTTAAAAATTACATTGAAAGGGGTGGAAACAGCTCAGTGCATGCTCAGCATGCACAAAGTCCTGGGTTCAATCACCAGTGCCTCCATTAAAAAAAAGTTTAATAAATAAACCTAATTACCACACCCTCCCCCCCCAGATTTTTTAATTACATTCAAAGTATTTACAACCCATGAATTAAATATTAAGAAAGGCTATTGTTAATGAGTAGAACCTACCATCTTTATATGCTTATTATTTTCTTTTTTTTTTTAGTTTTCTAAATTGATAATACTTCACTGGATTCAAAATTCACACGGGACCAAAGGATATGCACCAGAAAGTCTTTCCTCCAATTCCGACTTTCAGGAAGCCATCAACAGCACCAGTTTCTTGTGTTGTGACATTGACTGTTTCTTGATCTTGTACAGAGCAAGGGCTAAGGGACTAAATGGAAGAAACTGGACCTCCCAGTGGTTCACCTGTTCACTCCACCACGTCACCGCCACATGAAGGCTGTAGTCACAGCAGACTTTGGGATCCGCCCAGCCTCGCCAGGTCTCGAAGGCCTTGAGGAGAGAGTGGCCTTTGTGAGGAATGGCAAAGTCGATGATCATGGTGGTGCCTCCTGCCAGGGCAGCCTGGAATCACAAGAGGGTTTCAACAGGTTAGGCATCAATTTTCTGGTTAAGTCATTTATCTCCTTGAATGACATGCATTTGCAAGTACTTGGGCACCACTTGGACTTGACGGGTCCGGGAAATTGCACAAAAATGCTGCCTGTCCAAAAGATCTAGAGAGACATGAATAGACTGTCCATCAATTAAAGTTTGATGAATTAGAAATGCTGGAATTGCTTCTGTAAAGAGAATGGCATGTCTGATGAAATAAAAAGGACTCTGACACAAAGGAAACAGTGAGGGCTGTAAAGGAAAACCAAAATGGAAAAATGGAGAAGATTCAAAAATGTCTCTTCTCAAGAAAACTATATTCATCATTGTAAACTTCATTTCATTAGAATCAGTCATGGTCAATTGTATCTCTACCTACCCTGTGTTCCATGCAGACTCCTGGGAGACAGATTCCCACGATTTCCCACCTCACCTTCATGCCCACAACCAACTGGTGACACTTTAATCTATTCTTGATTCTCAGCTGTCCTAACCCATCTCCAATGCTCTGGTCTTGGAGTGTCAACCTTATCTAGATCTTTATGTCCCCAGTTTTGTTCCTACTTTGTTCAATACAAACCCCTTACTGCAACTAGCAGGAAGTTTCCAAGCACAAATGTGACCCCTTGGCTCCAAGACTTAAAACTGAATGCTTCTCACTGACTCTGGAATAGCGTTTAATCCTCTTCACATGGTCTACAAGGCCCTGCAAGATCTGCCTTGATCCTTCTATCTTCCTTGGCATATGACACTGTTATATTATGACTGAATTAAAAACTAAGTTATTAAATCAAATGTCTTTGACTAATTATTGAAATTGATTTTATTTAAACTAAGATTACGAGATGGTTAAGTATATTTTTAAAAAATTTTTCTTTTTTTTTTTTTTGCAAGGGGGAGGTAATTAGGTTTATTTATTTATTTGGTTTTTTTTTTTTCCCAATGGAGGTAACGGGATTGAACCCAGGACCTCCTGCATGCAAAGCATGTGCTCTATCACTTGAGCTATACCCTCCCCCCGATAAAGTGTATTTTTAATTGCTATATTCAAACAATGTAGGTAGAGAAAAAACAAAGGCAGAGGTATATTAGTGCACTGGTTAAAGGCACCAACCAAAGAGGCGTATTGGTTCCAGGCACAACTCAGATTCGGCCCTTATCAACTATGGTATTCTGAGCAATTCCTTAATTCCTTCCTTCCTTCCCTCCTCCCTCCCTTCCTCCCTCCCTTCCTTCCTTCTCTTCTTCCTTCTCTCCTTCCTTCCATTTTAATTCATTTGTTCATTCCTTCTTTGTACAGTATTGTTAACTCTACTCACCATTCTGTATTAAACTCCCAGAATATACACACAGATCATCTTACAACTGGAAGTCTGTGTCCTTTGATCAGCAACTCCCCCTTCCCCAGGCCCTGGCAACCACCATTCTAGTTTTGGTTTCTTTAAGTTCAGTTTTTAGATTCCACATATAAGTGAGATCATATCATATTTGGGTTTCTCTGTCTGACTTTTTTCACTTAGCACCATGTCCTCAAGGTCCGTCCATGTTCTCACCAATGGCACGATTTCCCTCTTTCTGAATAATATTCCATTGTGTATATGCACCACATTTCCTTTATCCATTCATTCATAGGTGGACACGTTACTCATTTCCATATCTTGACTAATGTGAATAATCCCGCAACAAACATGGGAGTGCAGAGAGCAATTTCTTCACCTCTGTGTGCCTTTGATTCCTTACCTGTAAACTCAGGACAATAACGGAACCGAAACCATAGGGTGGTTAGGAGGATTAAACTGAGATCATGTATATAAAGTGCTTAATACCATGTCTGACTCATAGTAAGTGCTTATAAGGTTCACCTCATAATGCATGATGAGCTTTTGTATCACTGCTTTAGAATTAGGCATTTTCCCACTTTTCATAGGGAAGCTCATCTCACCACCAAAACGTGGTCATATTACAACAAGGAAGAGAGTGCCACCAGCTTCTCCGCCAGGTCTGTGCCCCCACCCCCTCCCCTCACTGCCCCCCAGACATACCGAGGGCTCCCAGGTCCCCACTACTACACTAGCGCTATTCTCTCTCCTTGTTCTTGCTTATCAGTAAGATTTTTATTTTTCCTTAAGTCACTTGCTCCAGTTCAACACTTTTTGCTCTCAAAAATCTCACTTTTTATACTGGATCGCTATCTTCAGATAACAGTTGCCTTATTCATGGTAAAACAGTACATATTTGCATCTCTTAAGAAATCCCTGTTGGTATAATGACAATACCAGAAAAAATTCCTCTGGCTCCATATTTTTATTTGAACGCAGATTAATCTTCCCACCTTATTCCTTCTAAACCGTCTTCCCACGGATATCCCTTGAGGAGGAAGGGTATTGTTCTAATAGAAAGTGCTGTTAATTTAAGTGTTAGAAGAAAGTCCTTTTTTTAGTGTCTACTGAACCAGAAAATCAAGCTTAAAGAACAATTCTCTCCATATTAAAAGTTTATCGCATGCAGGATGTGGGGAAGCTAGATACTGCTGATGGAAATATAAATCAAGTGGTGCAGCCACTTGGGAAAATAGCTGGCAGTTCCTCAAAGAGTTACCATATGACTCAGCAATCCCCATCCTGGGTGGACACCCAGGGGAAATGAAAACATGTCCACACAAAGACGTGTGCAAAATATCCAGAGCAGCATCTTCCGTAATGATCAAGAAGAGGCAGCAACCCAAATGTCCATCTACAGATGAAAGGATAAAAAAAGTGTTACAGTCATACAACTGGATATCATTTGGCCAAAACAAGGAATGAAGTTCTGATACATGCTACAACTTGGATGAACCTTGAAAACATGACAAGTAGTGAAAGAAGCCAATCACAAAAAAATCACATATTATGTGGTCCCCACTATATGAAAGGTCCAGAAGAGACAAATCCATGGAGACAGCAAGTGAAACAGTAGTTGTGGGGCTGGGGCGGGGTGGTGCTGGGGAAATTTGGGGTGATAGCTAAAGGGTATGGGGCTTTTTTTCGGGGAGAGAAAAATATTCCAGAATTGATTGCAGGGATGGTTGCACAACTCTGGGAATATACTAAAAAACCACTGAGCTGTACATTTTAAATAGATGAATGGTACTGCATGTGAATTACATCTTAACATAATTATTACAAAAAAAGGCTACCACATATAAGCCATTACATGGAGTGAGTGGGGTGGAAGGACACACAAAAAATCAAAGATTCTGCCCTTGAGGTGTTTATAGTCTAGGGGGAAGACAGAAATGTGCACCAACGATTATAGTAAAATACTCAGAGTGTAATAACAAGAAGCAAGTGTATTTCCATAGTTAATATAGTATAGAAATTGCTAAAGGGAAGTAAAAATTGCTGTGCTCCCTAGAAGAGGTGCAGGGAGAAGACTCCTGGGAATTCAGAGGAGGGAAACAGATCAGAGGAGGCTGGGATTTGAATCAGCATTAGGACGTCCACGTGAAGTTGCTAATAAGGATAATTACATCTAACTTTCAGTACGTGCTTATTATGTGCCAGGAACTATTCTGATGTTCTAAGTGTTTTAACCCCCTCACTGGCTCTGTGGCAGGTAGTATTGTTACTTCCATTTTAGAGTCGAGGAAACTGAGAACAGCACCATTAAATAGCCCCCAAACCTCACAGCCAGCGAACGGCAAGGGTAGGGCTGGAACCAGGTCCTCAGGTTGCACGGCCTTTGCTTTCAGGGACAGCCAACAACAGGGGGGAGTGCAGAAAAAGGCCCGGGAGGAAGAATTGGCAGAAAAGTGGGAAAGAGCAGAATGTATATGCAGAACAGGAACAGACTCACAGAGAGAACAAACTTGCGGTTACCAAAGGAGAGAAGGAAGGGCGAGGGACAAATTAGGGGTATGGGATGAAGAGATACAAACTACTAGGTATAAAATAGATTAGCTAGAAGGATATGCTGTAGAGCACAGGAAATTATAGCCATTATCTTGCAATAACCCATAATGGAGTTAATTTGCAAAAATACTGAATCACTATGCTGTACACCTGAAACTAATGTAATACTGTAAATCAACTACACTTCAGTTAAAACAGAAAAGATGACTTGGGACATGTGGAATGATGGTTCCCAGAGGAAGGCAGGGCAGTGGCTGTCTGCAGGGTGACAGGAGAGCGTGGGGTGACTGAGAGGGTGGCAGACGAGGGGACGGGGGGTGGGCAGCAGATCTGGCGTTCAGAGGGGCGTGATCTCTGTGCAGAGCGCCCTGAGTGTGAGGTGCTTGGGCACATGTCCACTTTGGGTATTTGCAGATGGAGAGAAACACAGCCCTGAGGCTAAAGAGCACTCAAGGGCAGGAGAAAGACGTGGCAGTCACCTTGGAGAGGATGCCAGAGGGGTCCTGAGGTCACTGGAAATGACTACAGAGAGAGACATAAGACTTGATAACATGAACCACAGTAACACATTCTGGAACATTCCAACACTCAGCAAGGAAACAGACCTACTGAGCCAGGATGGAACATTGACAGGGGCTGCTTCTGGGAGGTGTGCTTACAGGTCATTTTAATTTTCCTCTAGTTAAATTTTATTTTTCAGTTATTGCTAAATTTTCTTTTCTTTTTTAAAAACAGTTTTATTTATTTTATTATTGTATTTTTTAATTTTGGCGGGGCAAGTAGGAAGGGAGATAATTAAGTTTAGTTTTAGAGGAGGTCCCAAGGAGTGAACACAGGATCTTGTGCATGCTAAGCATGCGCTCTACCACTTGAGTTATACCTTCCCCTCCATTGCTAAATTTTCTATAACAAAGCATAACCTTTATAAGAGGGAAAAAATAAAAATTTTTCCATATTATATGACACAAATATATATACATATGTATATATATACATATATATGATATAAATCAATGTATGCCATATAAATTAGTAGATGGACTTTGATGAGCTTCTTATGAGACAGAAGATGTGATGGTCAAATGGGCACTTTTTTTTAAACTACAGCAAATTGAAATTCCTGGGACTACAATTTGAAAGCTCATGAATAAGGACGCATCACAAACGCTCCACCTCCCTGATGAACCAGGGGCAGGAAAGGAGCAGCCACGTGACTTTTTTGATTCTTCTAGTTCTGTTTCTCCTCCCTGCTCTTCCTCCTTCTCCTCGCCCTCAAAATGGGAACAAATCTAGCAAAACCGTAGTGCCTGGGAGAGGACAGCTGGGGCTAGAGTGGGTGGTGGATGAAAAAACGGAACCTGCCTTTTCCGAAATCATCGGGGCGTCGTTATCCACCCACTTGCCTCAGGGATCCTGGCTGCTACCGTGGGCCCTGGTGAACAGCGGCCAGACATAACCTGTGCCCCAGCCTCCTGTGAACCCTTCTTTCTCCTGCCTCTTTGGTTCTCTCTGGTCACCCAGGGTCCTCTGGCTGCCCAAAGTTATCTCAAATCCCTGAATTTTATTCCAAGGTCTGAAATGTTCCCTTCTTTCCACTGGATCCAGGGAGCCCTGTGCCAGGGCTGCAGTTCTGCAATCCCAGTTAGAGCAGATCCCCCTCCTCTGGGTGTGAAGGAGACCAGCCCCTCCCAGGAAGTATCTGCCTCTTGAAGGAAGAGCTTGTTCAAATGCCCAGCCTGGGGCTAAGCATCTTATACACATTAGCTCATTGAATGAAGTCTTGCGACAGCCCTGAGAGGTAGAAATTGCTTTTCTTATTTTATACTTGAGGATACTGAGTCTCAGAGACTCAAATGACTGTCCAGGGGCACACAGCAGGTAAATTCTCATTGGTCACTTGGAGGAGAATACAACTTTAAGCAGGTCTTATATTCAGCCTATTCTGGGCCTCAGTCCCATGCAGGCCATTTCCCCTTATCCCATCTTCCATTTAGGGTGACTTGATTTCCAGCCTGATGTCCCAGGTCCTCAGTGAATCGCTACTTGGAGAAATGCATAGGTTGATAAAATGAATCAACAACTTAAGAAACCCAAAGCCATACAAAACAAAACAAATCCCATCAAACTATGAATTGTAAATTTCAGAAATGAAACACAATCTTATTAAGCTCACGTGATGTTCATCACTGCGACAACTGCCACTGAAATAACGTGACCCAAAAAGAGTTACAAGGAAGGGCCCTGTGTTAGTGCTTCTTCACCTGCACACACCTATCATCAATGGGATAATTAACATTATGCAGCAAACCAGCTCATCAGAACATCACTTTCCTAGTTCACCCTGGATATTTTCAGCATCCACTGAACTGTTTTTAACATCGCATGTTTCTGGATTCACTTCACAAAATGTACACCAGGATCAACACTTGAAGAATGAAGAGAGGTTAAGGGAGGCAGAACCAGTAAAGGGTGAAAGGTTCTTTCACATTTTTATACCAAACCTAACTGCTTCCTTTGTATTTACTGCTGATGGAGTTCACTCCACTTTTATTTGTCAGTTAGCCAAACAAAATGCATTTACCTTCTCTAATCTTGGCTCATAAATCAATCCTTTCAACTCCTAATTACCTTGGCTGTTCTCCCTTGAAAACCTTCCAATTTATCTAAAATCTTCTTTTGAGGGGAGGAGAGGATGTGCTGTCTCAGGTGCAAATGTGACAGAACATAAATTGGGATAAACTCTAACCAACAGTGGGGGTCATAATATCACATAACACAAGATTATATTGAAGAATGTATTAGGTTGCAAATCGTCAGTGAAAGCACCTGAGGGGAGGGGAGGTTCTAGCTCAGTGGTAGAGTGCCTGCTTGAAATGCACAAGATGCCAGGTTCAATCTCCAGTACCTTCATTAAATAAATTAAAAATAAATAAATAAATAAACCTAATTACCTCTCCCTAAAAAGAAAAAAATTAAAAAAAAAAAAGAAATCATCCCAAGCATTTCCTTCCTTTTTATGGGGTCACGGAATTTTCATTTCTAAGCTCATCCTGGAAAAAGTGACTTTGTTTCACTAAAGTGTATCACAGGACCTGCTCAACACAAACAAAACAAAAAGAAATCCAATGATACATTGGAGCCTTAGGGAGAAAACCACTTGGCTGAATTTTCAGCTTTCTCATAGTCACTAATACTTATGAAAACAAACTTCATGATCTCAATTTATGTTCCAACTACAGAAGCAAATCCAGCTTTGTAAAGATGTCCTCCACAAGGCCTCTGCACACTGGTCTCCTTGCCTCCCCAAGTGTGAAATATTAATCACACCATCACCCATCCAACTGGGCAAACCACAGACTCGAGAGCCATCCTTGACGTCTACCTCTCTTCCCGACATCACCAAATCCAATCCATCAGCAACAAGTCCCCTCTGCTCTCTGCCAGGCAGCCTCCTACATACTCTGTGAGTCTCCACACCTCCTGCCCCTGCAACTCCACTGCCCAGTGTCACCTTCAT
Source organism: Vicugna pacos (assembly GCF_048564905.1). Classification (NCBI taxonomy): domain Eukaryota; kingdom Metazoa; phylum Chordata; class Mammalia; order Artiodactyla; family Camelidae; genus Vicugna; species Vicugna pacos. The sequence goes on from NC_133011.1 coordinate 12,830,592, forward strand.
CTTCCGACTGCACTAGAGCAGGTAGCCTCTTCATTGTCACCTCACCCCCAGCCATGCTGGCCACTTCTAAACTGTTGATTTCCCTCTGCTTTTAGGATAAAGGAAAAGCAATAATTATACAGCCCATGAAGACCTACATGATCTGAGTTTCTGTCCACCTCAGAGAGATGTATCACCCACACTCTTCTCTCCCAGTCCCCTTCTCTACCAAGTCCAGTGACTCAGCCCTGGCTGCACGCTGGCATGGCCGAGGGAACTTCTATCCTGTCCTCCAGAGATTCTGATTCAATTAATGTAGTTTCATCCCCAAATGCCCTATGCCTATTACAGTGCCTGATACCTACATATTCTTTCATGTTTAAGGGATAAAGGAAGACAGACCAATGGATTTCCCCCAGAAATTATGAGATGCAATAATTAGGATGCTTTACTTTTCCAACAGCAAAGTGGGAAAGCTGGGCAAGTCACATATTCATGTGAGATTTCATTTCTCAAAAATATAGCCAGTTCTGGCCATGTGGTTTCCGAGATCCTTCTATGAAAATGTTCATGGAATACAGACTCTGACCACATTTGAAAGCTGAATGCTCCGTTCTGTCCCAAGCACGTTACCTAATCAGTGTTAACTAGGACTTTTAACAAAACAAAGTTATAGTCCATTTCTCTATCTGTGCCTCCAATAATGTCCTGTTTTAAAAAATGATTACAGTTTGTTTTATTTTAAGCTTTTAAGTGTGAACAGATCCTCAGGGCTCAAGAACTCATGACTATCACTGTAACATGCAATTTCTCTGTTAGATGCAACGAAATGTAATTGAAAAATTAAACTGTCCTCCCTCAGTTGTTACTTGACACGTGAAAAGAATTAGCGCACAGCGGTGTTGAGTAGCAGGCTCTGGGCAGTTGCTGAAGCCCACTTATCAGAAACACAGCCCAATGATGCCAGCAATTATGACTGGTTACTTAGCACAAGGGAAAATGCCAGATTGCAAGTGTTCATTATGAAACAGTCACAAAGGGTCAAGTCTACAAGTCCAAAAGTCCGTGGTACATACTTTATTATTAAAGCAAGATAAATTAGAGCCCCATATACCTGTAGTCTGTGTGCCCTTGAGAACAAAGACCATGGTTTTCATCTCAAAAACCCCAGCTAGCATGCCTGGCACTTAGTGGGTTTCCAAGAACTATTTGCTGACTGAATTAATGGAACCTAACCATCAGCTTGAAAATCCCTTAGCTTAGGGTTATTCCATATTAGATGGCAGTGATGGGCTCCAGCATATGTTTTTATGGCATAAAAATCATTTTGCACTGAAGGCATTTGAGAAAAAGCTTTTCCTCCTCCCTGAACTCCCTTGTCTGCCTAAGAGCAGAGCCTCTCAAAAGAATTCAATTGTCATAAATCCCCTACCAGGAAGATGATTCTTACCACCTGAGACTAGAAGCCCGCACCACACCTAAATAGACTTTGTCATCAAACCCCATCATCGTCTATTCTCCTAAGAGCCCATTGGTCTTTCCTAAAAGTCATTTGTGAATTTCCCATAAGTGTCCTTTCCATCCGCTTCCCCCACACCAGCTTCTCCTATTAAGAAGTCATTTGTTTTCCCATTAGTGCCCGTCTCTCCCTCCTTTTCCCTTGTTAAGGTGGTACAGAAGCCCCAGATTCTTTTTTTATTGAAGTATAGCTGATTTACCACGTTGTGTTAGTTTCTGGTGCACAGCATAGTGATTCAGTTGTACATAGATATATATTCTTTTTCATTATAGGTCATTTGTAAGGCACTGAATACAGTTCCCTGTGCTGTACAATAGAATCATGTTGTTTATCTATTTTACATACAATAGTTTGTATCTAGAAGTCCAAAATTCTAACTGCCTCCTTAAATCACATTTTTCCGTGATTTACATGTACATGAATGTTAAAAATCTATCTTTAAAAAATTTATTAAAGGTTATTACAAGATATGGAACATAGTTCCCTGTGCTATACAGAAGAAACTTAAAAAAACTATATATATATGTGTGTGTGTGTATATATATATATATATATATATAGGCTAACATTTGTAAATCTCAAACCCCCAAATTCATCCCTTACCACCCCTTTTCTCCAGTAACCATAAAATTGTTTACTATGTCTGCGAGTCTGTTTCTGTTTTGTAGATGAGTTGATAGTTTTGGGTTTTTTTTTAATTAAAATCCATTAAAAAGGAGGTGGGAGGGATATGTCTCAATGGTAGAGCGCGGGTGCTTAGCATGCACGAGGCTCTGGGTTCAATCCCCAGTACCTCCATTAAAAAAAAAATCTATCTTTTCTCTTGCTAATCTGTCTTTTGTCATTTTAATTTTTAGGTCCCCAAACACTAAACCTAAGAGGTTAGAGGAAACGTTTTTCCTTCCTGACAGCAAGGGCAAGGAAACCTTGATTCCTGACCGCCTCCATCAGATGCTTAAAACACTCGATCCAGGTAAATGAGGGAGGAAACAGCAGCGGAAGTGAGACGCACAGAGCTCTCAAGTATGAAAACTAACAGAAGGAAGGCAAGCCGCAGATTCCGCACAGTTGAGTGAAAGGGTTCCTAACACATAATACACCCTCAATAGGGCCAAAGCCCTATTAAATAGCAAGTGGTTTCAAATTAATCTTTGAGATGGTTTTATTTTCTTCCTCTGATTACTGCAAAAATTAACTCTGTAATCAGTAAACAGCCACTGAAGGAAATCATAGAATTATATGCTCTCACAGCTGGAACATGCAGGCTATTAACCCAAGAACGTTCAAAGCTCAGACTCACAAGCAATTAAAGAAATTCTCGTTTAAAAACATTAAGAAATTCTATGTTTTTCCTATTAAATTGCCATAGTTTTTTTTTTAAGTCGATATCCACAATCAGCTAGGATGCAGTGAGATGGAAATCAGAATGTATTGCTGGTGGAAGCATAACCTGAAGCACAATCTGGATGTATGTATTAAACTTCTTTAGGATGTAGCTAACACTCACTGGCTCAGGCCGGAGGGGTGATTTCTTGGTCAGTCATTAAGAATCTGAGCGTGATTTACATCACAGCTTTGTTATGCACAAGCAAAAAAAAAAAAAGCTAGAAACCACCAAAATGTCCAACACGAACAAAATGAGAGCAGAGCTGTTTACAGTTTGGGAAACAGGATGAAAAATGGTTGGATGGCTTGCAGGGAAGGATAAATTTGGGCACCTGAAGCCTGAGGTGCCTGAGGGACATCCAAGTTGAGGATGTGCGGGACATCCTCAGAGAGGCAGAAATGGAAGCCTGATGCAGAAGAGATACCAAGACCAGAGAGAACGATCTGAAACTCAGCCTTGGAGAGAACAAGAGGCCACGGAAATCACGTTCTCTGACAGCAGTGAAGGTCGTGCAGAAAGATTTAAAGAACAAGGCTGATTCCAAAGGGCATGCACAATTTAGTAGAAGGAAAAATGTGTGTATGTGCCCCACAAAAAGAAAAATATCTGACAGTGCCAAAGGCACAATGTTGAAATTATAGGTCATTTAGGTATTATTTTTCTTCATACTCTTCCGTATTTTCCTTTTTTAAAAAAGAAAGCAGTTTCTTCAACTAATACATGTTAAGCGACTACACTGCTCCAGCATTTTCTTGAATGATGAATATGTATATATTTTTTCATTACTTTAAAACATATCTTTTAATTGAAGTTGTTCTATGGCCTTGCTTAACAGATAAGGAAATGCCGACAATCCCAAGAGAAGAACTGACTTGCCCAAGGTCACACAGTCAGCCCACCACAGCTTCTGAAACCCATCCTGGAGCTCCAGCAAACAACAGAGAAAGGCACTTGGTCTGCAACCAAGTTTTCTGAATCTTAGCTCTTCTACAAGGTAAGGAAGCGCTATAAATACAACCATAAATGTGTACTTAATCATACACCTTCCACTGCCTTATTATAGGTAATCACCTCAATGGCATTTCACCAAAAAGTTTCAGAGCAAAGTATAATTTTCTTTCTTGATAATTTTGAGGACTTTTTGTCCTTTACAGAAAAAAATGTTCTACATTTTCCCAGTTTTTAAAAAATAATCCTTTTCCCAGCTACTGATGCTGCCAGGTTTTTAACGTTGAGTGCACCCCCTCCAAGCTACATATATATCTGAATACAAATATATTTATTTGAAAACTGGCCGAGCTTTTGTAATTCACTCTCTTATCACAGGATGTACTAAAAGCAAAGTCATAATTCCTTCAAGTTTATCTAATTTGCAATACCCATTTGAATAAAAAAAATCCCATTGTCTTTCCTCATAGATATTGAATTATTGGAAGACCACTGTATATCTAGCATAGACCAACAAAATGAAACATGATTCTTTAAAGCAGAATGTTATTTCCATTAGTTACATCAGATAGAAAGCTTTTACCTGTAATTAAGTAAATCAATTCTAAGATTTAAACCAACCTCTGACATGAATTCGATTTCCAAAATATGTGACCTTTGGTTGACCTATATTTCATTTTTTTAAATTGGGCTCCATCACAACCTAGTGATCAATACACACAATACCACAAACAGTATCCCTTCTATTTGTCAGATATTATAGACGATCAGCCTGGTGCCTGCAGAAAGTATACAGCTATTGGTCTAACCTTTTGGGCCCATCTCCTGAAAGCATGATACACCATTCTCACATCATGACTTGCTGTACTTAAGGTACCCATTTCTGCACCCTTAGAGATGATGTGGCTATAAATGCATGCACAAATGTCTCACAAACCTACTCCCTGCGATGAGTGTTTACTTTGACAACCTTAACTGCCTCCAGCGTTGGGAAGGTGAGGGGCTACTGTATTTCTTAAGGATGCTTTTGCTCTGCCTTTGAGAAAAGACATTGCACAGTAACATGCACTTTACTTATACAACTTCCTCATCCACCTACTGCCACGCTGACAAATCTAAACATTAGATGCTTTTTTCAATAGTCATTTCAGAAGGGAAAACGATCAAGTAGGTGAGAGCTCTAGGGATGTCAGGCAGTCCTGAATTTGAAGAGCCACCCTGCCACTTACTAGGTGTGCACCTTTGGGCAAGTGACTTGTATTTCAGTTTCCTCAATTGCAAAGAGCAGGTAACAGTACCTGGGATGGTTGGAAGCCAATGCACAGCTTAGCACAGCGCCTAGTATACAGCAGGGACTTGACCAAGTAAATGTCAGTTAACAGCATTCATTAGATGTTTTTCAAGTTTAGTCATATAATATGACCAACATTTGCACAAGACTTCTTTGTCCCTGTTTCCCCAAATCAGAAACTCTACCAGCACTGCCTTGGAAATTACTGGGAAGACTCTGGAAAAGGGGGCAAAATAACTCCATAATACCCATCCTTCAGAACTCAGGCCAACACTTTAATACTCAGGTTTATCTGTATTTACTTGTCTGGTTCCCTTTTATGGTGCCTCATCTGTTTAGGGGGTAGGGGAGATCTCCTGGGATCCAACCAACAAATTTTGAAGTAGACTTTTGCAATTTAGCCCTTTTGCAAGTACTGTTTAATGTTCAACCTGAACTTAGTCTTTGCTAAATCTTTGACCTTATCTCTAAGCATATCATTTTCTGCTTGTGATCCTAAGCTCATGAAAAACATGTTTTTGTTAAATGTTTGACAACTTAAGTATAGAAATGCCTAGAGATTCAACCTGTGAATAAGTTCTTCCAAATGCTGACATTATATGCTACAAAAACTTCCCTTCTAAGTATGGAATTGTGAGTCCCTCCACACTGGAATCCCAGAATGGAACAAGAACAGATAGAAAACTAAGAACCACCTGCCAGGGTCTTGGGGTATGCACAGATAATCTTAAGAAAGAGAAGGAATGTCCCTTCCCCCAACATTCCAACCCTTCTTCTTGAGTGCTTCATCTGGAACCCTGATGAGAGAAAGGGAAATAATGAAGAAGAAATGCTGCTGGTGGGCCTGGCGACTCACCATAGCAATAGCAGCTCCCTACTAGCTGAATGCAGGTGTCAGTGCAATGCCCTGTCATCAGCAATGCACTCGGTTAATGATGAGTCTATGATAATAGAAAGTACAAGTACTATAACTGAATACAACACGTTACAAAATATCGCATACAAGTACACACACACAGACACACATGTGCAGTGCAACCTCAATGTAAAATAAAGCATATTAAAACTATAACTACAATACACCAAAACACTGGTTGTCATTAAGTGGGAGATTATAGGTAACACTTTTCCTTCTGCTTTCCTATTATTTTTTTCTAATTTTCTATAATCATGTATTGCTTGATAGCTAATAAATGTATTTAAAATGTCAAAATAAATGCATTAACATTTAGCAAATTTCACATTTTAGCAAAAGAGAAAAATGAATGCTCTTCAAAACAGCTCTTTGCTACAAAAGACTTTGACCACTGCCCTGATGATAAAGGTTGATAATTAGTAACTAGGAGGAAACTTAGCAAATGTTGGCGTGAGCAGCCTACCCCATGTCCATCTGTCTGCATCAAATTGTTATTTTTTCCCATTAAACTTTGTGGTCAATCAGAGAGGATTGGGGAACGTGGAGCAGCAGAGGTGTAGGGAGAGGAAAACTGTTAGAAATCGGTAGGCTAAACGATGTATCGTCAAAACTGCTCTGAAAGTTTGCACAGTCCGTACCGGAACTAAATAGCCTGATTTGTTCACACGCATCAAGGTGTGGCCCGCTAGGAAAAACCCGCATATCCCTGAGTATGAGCTTAGACCTTGAAGATCTCAATACTTGCACTTTGGAAGGAGCCGTTTCTCTCACCGAAGCCCAAACGCAAGTCTCAAGGAGAGTGAGGGTTTGGCTTCACCAGAAGAGCTATGTGAAGTTTTAACTTTATGTTCCTGTAAGGCTGCCCTGTTCATCTTCTATCTTGTTTTCTGGAGCTTTGGAGATACATTTAAGGTTATTCTCATAGACTGAGCCTCTAGGCCTTTATGTCTAGAGAAACTCAAGCCTGCCTCACCTGCCGATCTGTGATCTGATCTTCCTACGCCATCAGTAAAACTGTAGGTGCTCAGTCAGCAAGAATCAGGGACTGTATTTGATGTCCCTGGGGCAAGCAGGTCGGGGAAAGGATGGGACCAGGTCAAGGGTGAGTGTTGGGAGACCATTTTGTAATATTTCTCTTGGAAACCCTTATCAGGGTTTTTGTTTTCTTTTTTCCTGTTGGCCGGTGGAAGTAAACATTGTGGACATGGTGCGCTCATCCCCATCACCCACCGTGCACTGCTAACTTCTGAGTCAAGGCAGTAAAGACTAGGTGAATGGATTTCTCGTTTGGTTTTGGCTGGGGATGGAGGATGAGGAGAAATGGCTGTGAGTGCCGGCTTAACCAACAGTCTATAGGCAGGGGGATAAATTGTAAGTTCGAGATTTGTAGATACTAAGTACTATATATAAAATAAACAAGTGTCTACTGTATAGCACAGGGAACTATATTCAATATCTTGTAGTAATCTAGAAGAAAGACTATGAAAACAAATATATGCATGTACAAGTATGACTGAAACATTATGTTGTGCCCCAGAAATTGAGGCAACATTATAAACTGACTACACTTCAATTTGTTTAAAAGTCTGCAGTTATTTTGGAAGACTTGTGAACTCCCACAGAACACCAATGAAAATGGCGGGGAGGGGATTGGTGGGGACCCTACAGAAATGAAGGTAAGGGAATAATAGGTTGCCTTAAACCTGTCAAATTATCCAAGGAGGGGACAGGGGGCGTCTTGGCCAAAGCCGGGCTGATGTCGCCGAGGAGGGGCCCCTGGAGGAAGGGAGCTCGGCATGGGGCCTCAGCCCCGCTCGGGTCCCTGCGGCTCCAGCCCTCTCAGCCCTTCTCCGCGCGGCGCAGACGCGAGCTGGCCTGGCCGGCCCCCGACCCCCGACCCCCGACCCGAGGGGCAGCCGGCGAGGGGGGTACCTTGGTGCCCTGGTAGAAGTCGTCTACGGACCGCGAGCCCATGAAGGGGAACTGCATGTGCGTGTGCGTGTCGATGCCGCCGGGCAGAACCAGCTTGCCGGCCGCGTCGAGGACCCGCAGCCCCGAGGGCGCGCCCCCGGGCGGCAGCAGGTCGCGCCCGAGCGCCCGTACCACGCCGTCCTCCACCAGGACGTCCGCCACCTGCGAGAAGTCGTCGTTGACCACGCGCCCCCCGCGGATCAGGAGCCGCGACGGCGCCGCCATGGCGAGGGGAGCAGGCGCTGCGGGCGGCGCGCGGGGCCAGACGGGGCGAGCGGGGTCGCGCGCCCTCAAGCTGCCCGGGGACCGCCCACAGCGTCCGGCTCGGGGATTATCAAGCGGCCGCGGAGTGGCGGCTCCACCCCCCGGGGCGGGCCCTGCGCCGAGAGGCGGGGCAGAGAGGGAGGTCAGCGCGCTTCAGACCCCAAAAGTTCTGCCGCCCTGAATCCAGGTACATCCAGGTCGTAGTCATTGGAAGGGGAAAATCTTAGAGCTTTAAAGGAGAGGGACGTTTGTCTTCCTTTAAGAAAAGGCGTTTTGGGGACAGAAATCCACCTCATCTCTTCCCTTTATAAAGACTGTCTCTACCAAAATGCAGAGAGTCAGAGAGAGAGAGAAAGAGGAAAGGAGGGAGAGAGAGAGACACCACCAGCAACAATGAAAATGCCCACGCCAGGCAGAACCCACTTAAGCTGGATTTCCTTTTAAATATTCTTAACTATGTGAGGGGCAGGTCATCACACGATACCAGTAACGGCAGACACAGAACAGGAAAATTCGCAGTGAAATAGTTAATTTTTAAACTAAAATGATTGGGTATCAACTACTCTCCAGGTTTCAGTAATACAATACATACAAGCAAGTTTTTCTTGGAAAATAGCAGGAAATTCTAGGGATCTAGGATTTTGCTCCCAAGCTTTTCCACAAAACCAGCTTAGAGGTCTTCAGTTAAACTTTTATCTTCTTGGTTCCTCAGTTTTCTCATATATACAACCGAGATAGTGCTTGTTCTTCCCTTCCAGATTTGCTCTGACGGATGTGAATACACTTTAATAAAATAGGAAGTTCCATACAAATTTATTCAACGAACACTAGCTTTGTAAGGACTGACTATCTGGGGGATTGGATAAAGGGGCAAGTGATAAAGAAAAATGACATTCTGGCCCTCAAGGAGCTAAGAGCCAACAGTGACACATGTACATATTTCAGTATATAACAGTATATAAAACAGAAAATTCTGCCTTTGAGAGGGGATAAAGATACAAGTTTAAAGGAAAAGGAGCGTTTCTTTTTTTTTATTGAAGAATAGTTGATTTATGCTGTTGTGTTAGTTTCCGGTGTACAGCAAAGTGATTCAGTTATATTTCTTTTCAGATTCTTTCCCATTATGGATTATTACAAGATATTGAATATAGTTCCCAATGTTATATAGTAGGTCCCTGTTGTTCATCTATTTTATGTATAGTAGTGTGTATCTGTTAATCCCAAACTCCTAATTTATCCCTCCCCATCCCCTTTCCTCTTTAGTAGCCATAAGTTTGTTTTCTATGTGAGTCTAATTTCTGATTTGTAAATAAGTTCATTTGTATCATTTTTTTAAAATTCCACATATAAGTGATATCATATATTTGTCTTTCTCTGTCTGACTTCACTTAGTATGATAATCTCTAGGCCCATCCATGTTGCTGCAAATGGTATTATTTCATTCTTTTTTATGGCTGAATAATATTCCATTGTGTGTGTATGCATTTTTTTTTATCCATTCATCTATTGATAGACATTTAGGTTGTTTCCATGTCTTGACCATTGTAAATAGTGCTACTATGAACATTGGGGTGTATGTATCTTTTTGAATTAAAGTTTTTGTCTTTTCCAGATATATGTCCAAAAGTGGGATTGCTGCATCATATGGTAAGTCTATTTTTAGTTTTTTAAGGAGTCTCCATACTGTCCTCCATAGTGGCTGCACCAATTTACATTTCCACATACAGTGTAGGAGGGTTCCTTTTTCTCCACACCTAAGAAGAGTTTGTTTCTGCCCTGAAGAAAATTAGATATGGAAGATTCACAAAGAGGTGTTTGAACTGGGACATGGAGGACATGAACATGGAGAGATGAGGGGTGGGAAGAGGGATGGTGTTCTAGGTGAGAGAACAGGCTAGGGAAAGGCACAGAGGCAAGTTGAGTCTCAAGTCCATGTGGTTAAATTAAGAAGATAGGATTGGACAGCTGTGCACCACCCCTTTCCTCACAGGGGAGGAGGAGGAGAAGGAGACAGAGGAGGAGCAGTCAGAGAGAAAGGGAGTGAGGGGAGACAGCAATACAGAATTTCAAGGGCATCAAGACTGAATGCCATACAAAGTGGGGCGAGTGTGGTGGACACGTGTGGTTCCTGCATCTATTCTTGTCCTCATTCTGCCAACAGTTACTGGGGTTTCTTTGGCAGGAAATCCTCCATGTGCATTCTCAGAACAAATTGCTTGGGTAGAACTGATGGGACCTCTAGTTCTGAGACTGATCTGCTTATCTAAGCTCAGCCAGTCACAGCAGGAAGTCCTCACAACCACAGTGATGTGTTCAGAGATAACACTGCCAAGCAGACTAACTGTGTCCAATGAGGGCTGATTCTGAGACTTCTGTTAGGTTGATCAGACAAGAAGCTTTTTCTTTCCTGCTGGGCATGAATCCTGGAGGGAATAGTCCTGTGAGTAGAGCCAACACAGACAGCAGGAGGGAGAGATGGAGAGGGACTGGGTTCTCATGACATCGTTAGAGCTCCTGAAACTAGCCATGCCTGAAGTCCCTTTCAGACTTTCCAATGTTTGCTTCAGCCAGTTTACTTTGGGTCTTTTGTCATTTTCAAGCATTAAGTGACAGAGAATGGGAAGATACTTCGAGTTTGAGGACTATGTAGTCACATGTAACTGCGGAGATAGCATTTTTAATAGTGGAATGCAAGATATTATTATTACCAAATTTCCTTAAGCCTCAGATTACACACAAACCTCAAAATGATTAAAAATTAGGAAACATCAGTAAAGTCTCATAGATTTGGCTGTCAAGCCAGGAACAAGAAACCCAAGAAGGTTATGCAATTATTGTCAAAAGACCATTGTGTAAAGGTGAAAAGAGTAATTGTAAATATAATGAAACTCCACCAAGCTACCCACATAACAACACTCTAGGAAAACAAGACTGGGTGTCAGAGGTTGTCATATCCCTTCTGAAACTGCTCAGATGAGTGATTTCAAAGGTTTCTTTATCTCAGACATTTTAGATCATGAAATGCCCTGCAACACAACACAATGCAAACTTTCCACTTTTAATTAACTCAAACTTGTATCAGAAAAGGAGGTTTGTAGAACGTCACTGAAGCAGGAGGAAATGGCTCACTGAGATTCACTGACCGCACAGAAGAGAGTGGGGCGTAAGTTTGAGGAGAAAGGCCAGCTCGCAGGTGGGGTCGTCCCCGTTTCTGGCCACCACTGTCCAGATGCCGGGTGTGTCCAGAGGCTGGACATCATCCAGCAGCTTGCCGCGTGTCGGGGGGCACTCTGAGCAAACGTGCTCAGAGCAGAAGCCTGTCCTCAGAAACCCCTCACCTCCGCCTTCTCTGCCCTACTCAGCCACCTCCTCACCCGGACACTCCGCCCTCTGTCAGGGAGCACGGAGTCCCAGACACGGTGTTGGCGCCGGAGGCGCTCGTTTTAAAGGAGAATTACAAAGATCGCGAACGCTCAACCCACAGAGACATACCTACTTTGAAGTGTAAGTGAGAGCAGTTCGAAAGAAAGGCCTTCCCTGCCCTGACTGATAGTCCTAAGGGACAGAAAGGCAGAGCGGCAAACAGTGACTTCCTTCACTGAGTAGCTCAGGGTTTTTGGGAAACAGACCCGCCGAGCCCAGTTGTATTTAAGTCCCGAGTCACGAGTTTTCTTTCCCTGTCCTCCTAACCCGTCCCCACCCCTGCTCTCGGCCCCTGTGGCCATGCGGGGGTTTCAGACTGTTGTTTCCACCTAGAGGGAAAGCTGTCCGTGGGGCAGAAAGAGTGGACAGCGAGGGTGTGTGAGCAAGACTGCACAAGGAGGGAGCTGCCCTCTCCAGTATGCAGGAGCCGGGCTCTGTGGGCAGGCGCAGTCCCCTGGCCCTCGCTGGGATGGAAGTCTCCTGGCAGGGTGGTGAGGTTATACCTGAATCAGCGATAGAAGAGGTGGGTAGGCAGCCTGGAAAGGAATTAGGAGCCTGATCCCTGCTCTGATGCCAATTTCTGGTGTGAGCCTGGGCAGGTCACTTACTCTCAGGGCCTCTGTCTCCTCGACTGAACAAGGAGGAGCTCAGTGGGCAAGAACTTGTAAGATCACCCTTTGTGCTTTTACAGTGCTGTGGTTCTGTGAGCAGGGACAAGACACCCATCCAGAGGGTGCCTGGCATAGTCCTAGAGTTAAATTCCTCTTGGGTCAAGATAAGTAGCTTGGAGACCATGTAGGACTTGCCTTCTAGATCAGGACTATTTTATTTCTGGTCCTTCCGCTGAGGCAGAGGGGATCTGCTTGGAACGGGTGCCTCATACAGAGTGTAAGTCATCGGGCGATGATGCTTGGTGGGACTGGTCTTGAAGTCTTTTCTCGGGTGAGCAGGGACAGCACCTTTCTGCTCAGCAATAACATGCATGCCAGTGGGAGTGGCCCTCCGACTCTGCGGAGCCACTGCACAACTCCAGAGGGCACTCTTCCCTGAAGCACCAATCCCGGGCAGAAGGAGGAAATGATAGCCCTGAATGACAGTACCAGCAATGGGAGCTAAGATTTACTGAGTACTCGCCCTAAGTCAGTCCTGGGCCACGTTCTTCACGTGCGTTATTTTACTTCATCCTCCACAACAACTCTTTGATTTCAGTACTATTTTCCCCCTTTAACAGACGAGACTTTTGAGGTCAAATGAGCTTCTCAAGGTCGTAGAACAGTAAATGCTAGAGTTAAGTCTGTCACTCTGGAACCTGTAATTTACTCGTTATGAGAGTCCAAATTCTAAAGCCAAGTTCAGATCCTAGCTACACTTGGGCCTCAGGTAATGCAAATGGATGAACATGATCCCAGAAGGAAATCCTGCATCCATCATTCTGGCATCTCCAGCACTTCTGACATGGGGCTTCAAAGCTGCTTCAGACAGTCATCTAATATTGGGTAGCCATGCTATGTTTTTTGCTCAGATAACTAATGTTATGAGTGTTAAAAAAAAAAAAAGTGGTCTTTTCTGTAACCAACTGACAAACTGGTGGGACCAGATCCAACACACCAATACTGACCTGCCTTGGGGGCAAATTTTCAGCACACAGCACCTAGATAATCCAGAATAATCTCTCCATTTCAATAAATCCTTAACTTCGTCATATCTGCAAAGTCCCTTTTGCCATATAAGGCAACATTCACAGGTTTCAGGGACTGGAAAGGTATCCAGGTACCTTTGGGACCTATAATTCAGCCTGTGACAGTGCCTGTCACTGGTCCTTTGAAACAAAAAGACGCCACCTTCTCAAGGGAGGGCGTAGGAGCACCAGGCTCGGCTCCAAGGTTCTTTCTGCCCATTTTGCCTGCAGCACTAACACTGCTTCCAGAAACTCTCCTGCTCCTCCACCTCACTCATACTGTGCCATGGTTTCCAAGTTATTTGGAGCTTTCTTAGCAAAATGTATTCCAGCAACATAATCATACTTAAGGAAACAGTGAAAGCACTCCCTTGATTAGAAAGAATCTAGTAAGGTGAAAGAAAGAAGCTTCGAGCCAGACTGATCTAGATGTGAGTTCCGGCTGTATCACCCATCATCTGCGGATTCTTGGCTAAGTTCCCTATAGGTTCTAAGCCACCTCGTTTATTTGTTTGTTTGTTTTTTAAATAGTGGTGTGAACCCATGATGGACGATACATTTTCATTGAGATAACTCATGTAAAGCCCATAGCATAGTGTTTGTTAGATATTCTTTTCAGCAAAACCAATGGTTTTATTTCTCTAGTCTAGCATTTTGTTCTTATTAATAGTTTCCCTTTCTAAATGTGAGATCCACAATCTTATGAAATTATTTTACTGGTCCTGGGAAGGCTATTTGCAGCTTTACTGAGATATAATTGACATTGTGTAAGTTTAAGGTGTACACGTAATGATTTGAGATATGTATATTTTGCAAAATGTTTACCACTAAAAGGTGAGTTAACACATCCATTACCTCACATATAGTTACAACTTTGTGTATGTGTGTGTGTGGTGAGAACTTCTTAAATTTACTCTCTCGGCAACTTTCAAGTACACAATATGGTATTAAGTATAGTCACCATGCTGTATATTAAGTCCCCAGAACTGATTCATCTTATAACTGGAAGTTTGCACTTTTAGACCACCTTCACTTATTTATAACCCTGCCCATGGCCACCACCAATCTGTTCTCTGTTTCTGCGTTCAGTTTTGTTGGAGTCCACATACAAGTGAGATCATGTAGTACTCATCTGACTTATTTCACTTAGCATGATACCCTCACAGTCCATCCATGTTGTTGCAAATAGCAGGATTTCCTTCTTTTTTATGGCTGAATAATATTCCATTTGTTGGCCCGAAACAAACAGACTGCCAGATATTTCTCCAGCAGAGTTGGTTTAATTGCAAAGAATTGCAGTTCAGGATCTGCCACCATTGTGAGCCATGTGCAAGTCCATGCAGGGCAAAGGAAGGAGAACTTGTTAGTGGCGGGAAAAAGGAAGTTGGGAGGGCTGTAGTAAACAGAGTCCATGGCTTTTCATTGGCTGAGTCCTTGCCAGGAATGAAGGGGAGTCTTTATTCCTGATGGGCTCTGTACAGGTTGTGAGAGTTCCCCTTCTGGCCTCCTAAATCTATTTGATTGACCTTTCTGTTTCTTAATTTTTTACACACTGTGTGTATGTGTATATATATATATATAAAACTTTTTTATCCATTCACGTGTTGACAGACACTTCTATGTCTTGGTTATTATAAATAATGCTGCAATGAACATTAGTGTGCAGAAGTCACTCTTTGAGATTTCATTTTGCGAAAGTTTTTTTTTTTAAGAAGCAAGAGTAAATCATTAAAAAAAATTACTTGGACTTTTGCTACATAAGCCAAATAGAGTTTGAATATTGCACTTTATATACTTAATTTTTAAATAAAAATTAAGTAAAATACATAGATTAAATCCTTCTTTTTAAGTGTACAGTACTATGAATTCTGACAGAGACATGCAGTTTCAAGTAACCACCAGCACAATCAAGATAGAGATTATTTCCATCACCCCCCAAAGTTTCCTGGTACCCCTTTGTAGTCCACCTTCTCCCCTCAACCCTGGCCCCTGGCAACCACTGATCTCCTTTCTGCCCTTTGTATTTTGTTGACTTGAGACTTGGATACAAAGTCAGCTGCAGGGTATCTTCAGGAGGGTTTACCTACTTTGGGTCTGCAACTTAGAAAACCTATGCCCTGCATCTCAAGCAAAACTCCTTGATGCTGTCAAGGTCTAAAGCTAAAAAGATTCAGAGGCAGACCTTACTAGGATTTACTTCAACTTTTCCAGGAATCCTGGGAAGTCCTGGGCCAGGCCACTGTTGGGGCTGAAGCAGGGACAGCAGGTGCTGTTCTGGAGACCTCATTATGCTGTTTTAAGTTATGTAGACGTGACAGTATCATTCTGATGCTCCAGATGTTGGAGCGTGAGCATGAGACACAGAGAGACGGTAGTCAAGGTGTGGCCCCCTTTACATGCACCTGTCCCACCTCCTCTGATGTAGGACCTTTCTATCACTGCACTGTGAGGGCCATCTCATTTTACACTTTTATTTCTCTAATATAACTGGAAGGTAATAGAATTTATATCTTCCTCCTTTTTTAAAACCTTTATTCATCTTAAACAAATATGTCTTGAGAGAAAATTGCTGTTTTGCTGTGAGAGGCTTTTAGTACCAAACAAGGTAAACACAGTGAAAATGTGGTTTAAGGTCAAGGATAATACCAACTACCCGTCTGTTGTGTAACTGTGTACTTAAGGGCACTAATCTGTGAGCTTCTGGGAAGTAAAACTGCGTCATGTTTACTTATCTTTGTGTTCAAAGACCCATCACAGACCACAGCAGTGCATAAGAAGAGCTCACTAACTCCATCTTCACCTTGTCAACATCACGCACGGGACTCTATGCAGGGACTTTTTAGTGCTTGGCTCGTATTAATAAGAATCCAGTTAAAACCTTACTTGAGTATTTTGAAAACCAAGTATTGAACTATGTGTTGCAAAATAAATAACTGTAATGCTGAAATCAACCACTAGATGGCTTCTTGAAAAGACCAACTATTCCTTTGGTTTTCTCAGCAATTTGCTGTAAATAAACAGTAAGCCACCCCTGGTGACCTTTTATCTCTATTGATATATAGCTGTTATTTTTCCTTTAAAGTTGGAAAAGAAAATGACAAATGCATCCTTTGTGGACATCTGTAATGTACAATTTCATATTGTGAAACTATGACTTTCTGGATTTATCAAATATATTTTTCACATTAAACAAAATCTTCACATTATGATCTAAAGAGCATATAGATTGAGCATGATTACTGAGCATATATTAGTCCCTCCATAAATCTTTAAGGAATAATTAGTTGTTGAATTTGAATATGCTGGGCACTGGGCTAAGGCCCTTACATATGTCATCTCATCTCCACAGGAATTCTATGAGGTAGGAAATATTAATTCCATTTTACAGATGTAAAAACTATGGCTCAGAGAGGTTAACTGCCAAAGTAACATAGCTGATCAGATTTCAAGGCCAGTGGTGCCCACAATCACTGCATTATACTGCTAGGTAGATGAAGACAGTATTTTCTGTCTTTAATTCAGTAAAACAACTACTTTTCTCCTGCAAAATAAGCAAGATTATTTGTAGAGGAGTAGCTTAGACAGAACCAATTCTAAAAGCAAACAGAAAAAAATGAACATTATTTGTTTTTGTTCTCTAATCTCTAATAGCTTTATTGAGATACAATTTATATATCACAGAATTTGCCCATTTGAAGTATTCAGTGGTTTTTAGTCTATCTACAAAGCTTTGTAGTGTTCACCTAATCTAATTTCAGAATATTTTTATAAACCCCCAAATTAACTTGTACCCGTTAGTTATCACCAATCCTAATACTCCTCACTTGCAACCTCCATTCCCTAAATGTAGGCAACTAGCATTCTACTTTCTGTCTCTATAGATTTGCCCATTCAGGACATGTCACACAAATAGGATCATATCGCTTGTGGGCTTTCGTGACTGGCTTCTTTCACTTAGCATAATGTTTTCAAAGTTCATTCATGTTGTAGTATGTTTTAACACTTCATTCTTTCTTATTGTCAAATAATATGTCATTGGATGGCTATATTGCACTTTATTTATCCATTTATCAAATGATGTATATTTGGGCTATTTCTACTTTTTGGTTATTATGAATAATGCTACTATAAACATCGATGTACAAGTTTTCTTTTGGGTATATATCTAGGAGTGGAATTTCTGGGTCTCTATGTGTGGGAAATGGTAAGTCTGTTTAACTTTTGAGGCACTGTTCAACTGCTTTCCACAGTTAACTGCATCATTTCATTCCCACCACCAATGTATGAGAGTTTCAATTTCTCCACATCCTTGCCACCTTATGAAAATTTAATACAATAAAGTTATACTGCTTCCAGTCCCAAAGAGAAAGGCACCTATTGATGCTTCTGCTGATGTTTGAGAGGCTAATGTCTGTCACACAGGTCTGTTCTGAGGAGTGGGAATGAAGTACATAGGCATCGGTACTATGGGTGCTACTCAGGAGGCACTCAATACGTGGATACTTCTTTTCATTTCACATCTAGACGAAGGTTACAAAGCACTGCTTTGTGCACTTGCCTAACATCTCTAAAAACAACTCATGAGCTAGGCAAATGTGAATTATGTTGTATGGTGATAACTCCATCGAAAACAGCAATGCAAAATCTAACCCAAGGAAAGTAAGGGGAACATTCAATGAAGTTGACCTTCACACAATGCACAATAACAAATACAAAGTCAATATTTAAGTCAGACTTTGAAAAACTAAATCCAAAAGCCAAATTAGATAAGGAATTTCTATGTTCCTTGAAATCAGAGCTCAGAATATAAGAGAGAAATATACAAATATTCAGGTAAAATTTGATCCTATTGTAGTGAAATTGAGAAAAGCTTTTGAATATTGTTTATATGTCACCATAATTTCTGAATAAAGTAAATTGTTTGTATTTCTTTTATTTATATTTGCTCAATATATGTTATTAAGTCCGTAGCATGTAGCCAGCCACATCTTTCCTGTCTGGAGCTCTACGGAAGCTCAGCATTTTGGGGCCTTTTTAGAATAAAATAAAGAAGTCTGTGTCAAGACGCCACTTTACCTTTGTTTAGTGAATCTACTTCTCATTGAGATACAACCATAAGTTGCCCTGTAATCAAGAAAATACAACAGTGATTACTATAAGAAACATGCTTTTAAAGACAGTTCTACTAATAAACAAAATTTATGACACTCATGGAGGGGAGCTTGACAAAAGATTATTTAATTTGAAAAATGAGTATAATGAATGACAGTAAAATGTGTTTCACCCTCTTATTTTTTTCTCTAGTTTAATCCTTACAATAACCTTTAAGCATAGGTGTTATCCCATTTTCCAGATGACATAATAGGGCTTAGTGAGATCAACTGATCTATTCAGTTATAAACGTTCTAAAGTAGCAGAGCCAGGATTCAAACTGTGGTGGGTCTGACTCCAAAGCCCAGGCTTTTCCACCTCACTCTATTATTTCTCCTCAGTAAAGCTTACATGTCCCTTTTTGGAAGAATATTAAGTTCTTGTCCGTGAAAAGACAAGCCTCCCTCCAGCACGTGGGAAAATCCACTCAAATCGACATCTCCATATCTTGACTTGAAATCACTCAGTAAATTCAAGATATTTCATGATCAGTAAACCATATGTGCTCTAGATTAGCATAGGGCATTTTAGCCTTGCAATGTTCCAGCACTGGTTTCCAAATTTTAACTCTCAAAACCATTTGTTCAAATGAAATCTCATAGGAAAGTCCAAGACACATAGATGCTGCTGGAAGAAGGCAGAGTGACCAGTGCACTGATAACCCGACCGTCAGCTGTGACCATGGTATCATTTATCCAGCACTCACACTGCCCTTAATTGTCACTATTCTACCTGGTTTTTATATACATGGTCTCATTGAATCTTTCAAACCACTGCTGTTATTCCCAATTTAAGAACCCGCCGATGAGTTAGGCATGCATTGCTCTGTGGGTGACTGAGAAGCCTACTACACTTGGTTCATGGATCCAGAAGTTGAGGAACAGCACCAGGCCTAGGCTGGTGCAGTTGCTCAGAGACTTCGGGCTTTTTTTATCTGCTTTCCTTCGAATCCTTAAAATGAGGCTTCTCTCCCCCTGGATGTTGAGAATGCAGTGTGTGCTACCATGAAGGAACTAAGTGATCTGAAAAATCACTAGGTTCAAAGAGTCCACTAAAACCTGTCTCCAGGTTCAGCCACTATGGTAATTTCCTCAGGCCCCAAGCTCAGCAGGCTCCTGTCTCCTGGTCTTGGAACTCCCTTCAGCTCGTCACATGGCTGCTACTGTCTCTTCTCCCTTTTCTTGCTCCCACTGGGCCTTCTATTCTGGCTGCCAGTTCCCTGCCATGATCCCAGGGTAAGTGGCTGCCCAGAAGTACTTGGAAAGCACACCTTCCTGAGCTTCGGAAACCACGACTCTTTTCAGACTTTTCAGAGACAAGATCTCGTTTATTTGCTTTGTTTTTTGGGGGGAGGTGTTCAGGTTTTATTTATTTATTTTTAACGGAGGTACTGAGGATTGAACCCAGGACCTCGTGCATGCTAGGCACACACCCTAGCACTGAGCTATACCCTCCCCCCAAGATCTCATTTAATTCAAGCTTCAGAGATGTTCTGTTTAATATTCAGACAATGACAATAATAGCAAACACGTAGTCCTTACAATGAGCCACGCACTGCTCCAGAAGCTTTCTATGTTTGAATTTATTTGCTCTTCCAGGAGCCCTTAGTTATCCGCATTTATAGATGAAGAACTAGAGTGATTTGCTGAAGATCACAGGACAGGAAGGAGCAGGACAGGTAATGTGGCTCCAGATTTTTGCTCATGATGTTGCCTCTAATAAATTTAAAAATATTTTACAGGTTATGGTAACATATATTGAAATAAATGAAAAATAACCAATTGTTAACATTCACCAACTGCCTAAATATGCTTATCTAAATTTGTATCAATGCTCTGATTTCTCATTCAAATATGCTAAGGCAAATTGCTATGCCGTTGTATTTCTAATAAACAAATATAAGATATGCACAATTAATGTACCTGATATATGACAGAGGAGCTGAGTTACTCTGATGTCCTTTCTAGGAAATGAGCTTCTTACTGGGACTGTAGCACTGTTTTTCTGCTTAAAATTATTAATTCTGGCAACTTAGTGTTTCCTGTACAGCAGGTACTGTCCTGTGGTAGATTAAAGACAGCACAAATTCTTTGCTAAGTCTGTCTGCTATGGAGAGTGGAGTCTGTTTCCCTTTCTGTAGAATCTGGGTTGGTCTTAGTGATTTGTTTGACCAACAGAACATGGCAGAAGTGACATTCCGGGCCTTCTGAGACTAGGTCTTAAGAAGCTTTTGCAGAGACATCAATTTTCAAATAGGGGCCCGTCTGAGTAAAACAGGTCCTATCGAGTGGCTGTCGTCTTCTCCCTGCAGGTCAGGAGGAAGGAGCTTGAATGGAGCAAGATGCAGGTCCCTGCTGCCAACATGACTGGGTCTACAGTAGGGACTCAACAGACACCTAATGAATACAGTCTGCTCTTTCGTCCTTTATTCTTTTAATCAGTCCTAGGCATTTATTTCCAGTTTAACAGTGGATGATGGCGTTAAGCGGTAACAGCAGCTAAAACCCCGACAGCGCTTCAGAAGACTCCCCTCACCACATGCTCAGTCCCAGTGAGGGACACTAGCCGAGGCACGGCTGCTGCCCTCAGAGCCCGGCAACACAGCCCTTTATTCCCTTTTTCTTCCTTCATCCCAACACCAGAGCTCTGACAGACAGACTGATAAGGCAGAATACAGTGGAGGAGATCTAAATGACACACGATAAACTGAGAAATATCTACTACAATATATATCCTGTAAACAGAGAACACATTTTTTTAAAAAGTGATCCTGAAATATTTTTAAAATTAAGAAAAGACAATAAACTCCCCACAACAGATATAACACACATAACATTCTCTGGTCTTGATGCCGAAAGATGAAAATTAATAAAAGAATCAGAAAACAAAAAACTACTACCCACACCAAAATGCCATTAACTAGAAAAAATCAGCAAAGAAGAAAGGAAAAAAATCTTCTTTTATATAGTTTGAGTTAAAGAGGAAATAAAAACAGAAACTTCAGAACACCTAGAAGATAGAAATAATGACAACACTAATACATTTAAGTGATTCAGCTTAAGCAGTGCTCAGAAATAAGTCCACATCTTTAATCTCATATTTATAATTAAGAATAAATAAAAATGAATGAATTAAATGCTAACTCAAGGAGTTAGGGGAAAAACAAAATAAAGTAAGGAAAGCAAAAAGTAGGAAATTTATTAAAGAAAATAAATTAATTGGAAAACAGAAGAATTATAGAAGAGACATTCAAAGCATACCACTTAGGGGGAAACAAACAAAAACCAACAAAAATAAATTAACTATTAGTTATCTTAATTAAAAAAATAAGGGAGGAAGCATAATACATATTAAGGGGGAAAGAGCCATAAGCACAAAAGAGGAAGGGTAACTCTGCTCAACTCTAGGCAAATAAACTTAAAAACTTGGACAAAATGGATGATGATCCCAGCTAAGACATAAAAACTACGCAGACCACGGCAGACACCAAAAGAGCTGTTTACCAAACATCCACCAGACCCAGGTAGCTTCACTGAAATTTTAAGGAAGAGAAAATTCCAATGCTATGTAAACTGTTCCAGAGCACAGGAAAAGGAAAAAAATGTTTCCAAATTTACCAGCATAAAATTAATAACAAAACTTCTTAAAGATAGCGACCCCCCCCCACTGGACTAATCAGACTAATGAATACAGATGCTAATATACTAAATAACATATGAAACAATCTGGAAATATATTAAAAGAATAATACATATGGTCAAGTAGAGTTTATTTCAGGAATGCAAGGATGGTTCAAAATTACAAAATATATTAATAAAATTCATCATATTAAAAGATCAAAGGAGAAAAATCATATGATCATCTCCATAGAAAAGGAAAAGGCATGTGATAAAATTCAACATGCATTCTTGACTAATTCTTTTTAAAATAGGGATCAATGGATACTCTTTAACATGATTTAATGTATATATATCAACCCAGTTCATTATAGCCAATATATTTTAACATTATTCTTAGCAGTACTAAACAATGCAAGTTAGACATAAAGAGGTATGCAAATTGGAAGACATGACTGTAAAACTAGAAAACACAAAAGAATTAACTGAAATACTATTGTAAACTATAAGAAAATATGAGTCTGGTAGCTGGGTAGAAAATTAACAAAAAAATCATTAGCTTTCCTATATATAGGAACAGTATAGTAAAATCAGACTAAATTATAGACAAAAAGGACTTCCTTAATAATGGTAACAAAAATAATAAAATTTCTTAGAACTCTTGAAACATGTACAAGATCTCTGTAAAGTAAAATGTGAAGCATGTCTGAAGGAAACAACAAAAACAGACTTTAACAAATGGGAACCATTTTCAGAAAGGGCATCGTGATTTAGACAGAAGCTCTGTTAACATGGTAATGATGTCACATTTCCCTAAGTTAATCTATAAAAGTAAAACTGTCAAAAAAAAAAGTACTATGGATTTGTTTTGTGGCACATAATGAGTTGATTCTAAAGTTCAAATGGAAAAATAAGCAAGAATTTTTGAGCATATAAAAATCACAGTTATTAAGACTGTGTAAGACTCATACTAAAAAAGAAAGGCAGGTCAACTGAAGACAATGGAATGAGAGCCTGGAAACATATCCATATAATATGAAAATCTGATAAAAGGGCCATTTCCAATAGTGATGAAAGGATAGATTATTTAATAGACAACTTTGCAGTAATTAGTTACCCAGGGGAAAAAAGTGGAGCCTTAAATTCAGGATATATCAATTTTTAAAATGTCAAAAATGAAGTAACAGTTAATACTCAACTTTACTTTTAACATTTAAACAGTAGTAGATACACTTTTTTTCAAGGGAAAAAAAGTGCAGAACAGTATGCATAGTATGTTACAATTTGTATTACAAAACAGCATTTATACATATGGATACACTTATGTATCTATATGGTGCTTCTGGGGAATATACAAGAATATGGTATTGATATCTGTCGCCTTTTGAAAGGGAACTAAAAGACCAATGTCAGGGGTAGGAGAGGGAGTTATTTTTTACTGTTTGAATCAATTAATTAAACAAAAAGTTTAAACAAAGTTAATTAAACAAAGAAATTAAAACACATCCCAGAAAACAAAAACAAAAAACCTGTACATGATGGAATATTATTGGACCTAAACAAGGTTAATTTAGTAACCCAAATTCTGCCAGTAAAATGTATAGGGGTCTAAAATGTATCTGAAAATAATATAAAGAGAGAACTGGTTGAGTTACTGCATCTTGTAAGATACATCAACTAAGAGGCAGTTTTTTCAGAGGCAAAATAATCCTCAGGTCCTTAAGGATTTTTACCCTTAAGAACTGGTATAAGCTATTACTTTACGATAAGGGAGGTAAGAAAGAATATCTCCCCTTTGGCTTCTCTTCTAGACATATTGCATATTTCATGGCCTGAATTTGTATTTACAACAAATGAACAAAATAAAGAGCAACTTGGATTTAAAAAGTACCTCAAGGCAATACAAAAAAAAAAGTCATTTTAATTTCTGATACATATTAAAACATTTCAGTCAGTTCTTCCTGACAGCATAACACGACAAATACACAAGACCTCAAACATGCTTTAAAATGACATTCAGCAAAGTATTTAAAATTTAATAAATAGCAATAATCACACACAAATACATTTTTCATACTCAATCATTAAGCTATTCAAACAGACAGCTAAAGAATAAATAAATGGGAACTGATAATAAAAAAATATGTGGGGTTTTGCAATTCACTTTACTTAAAAAAGGGAGGTGATATGAATGATTTAATTTGCTTTTCAACATGTAGCATGATCCTCCCTGTGAATAAAATTTATTGAAAAAAGTCACTTACTTACAATAATGCAATCTTTAAATACAACAAATAAATATGAAACCAGCAAAGCAACTTCAAGTTGTAATAAAAATGCCACCCTCACCCCCCAAAAAGCTATGGAAATATATAGTCATTATGATAGCAAATAATAGTATTTAAAGTGATAGTGCTTGTACACTAAACTCATCTGAGACCTTGATATAATTTTAGTGCAAATCCCTAGGGTCCAATAGAAGCATAACCCTGTATCAGGGAAAGATATTACCAGCTGGAACATATCTTGTACAATTTTTGTACATATCGTATAAAGTTCAAGATTTAATGCATAGTAGAACATCTTCATTTGCTTAATTCTGTCCTTAAATAGAGATGAAAAAAGAAATGACTTGGGATTTTTACCATTTGGTTTGTATCATATTTGAGTATTAAAGTCAACATTAGAAAATCTATAAAAGTTTTGTTTTTGCCATTAATTTATCTAAGTCTAACTAAATTTCACATCACTGCATGTTAAACATAAAAGAAAAAATTTTAGACAAGGTTTTTCCCTTGACAAGCTCATATCATGATGAAATCCAATACTATTTAGACATGTTATATAAATAAAAACAGGTGAGTATAAGGGCTTTTTTCTTTTTATATTAACAACCTTAACATCTAGTATTTTAAGTTACAAGATGTATTGGCAAAAGCATAAAGGGTTTAATTAAAAGAAGGTATTATTTTGTACAAAGAAACATTTTAACATAGGATAGATAAACTGACAGTCAAATGAGTTTGAGCAGCCATATCTCTACTGTGAACTACAGTACCAGGATGAAAACAATTAGAAACAAATGGAAGAACATTACTGAACAACATGTATACATAATGCACTTTTAGCTGCTAAAACGGTAAACTCTAAAGTTCATAGAGTTACAGTTGTTTAATTTAACCATGCAGGCTAATATATGATAATAAGTCACCCTGCATCTTTTTTCTTTTTAAATTAAAACTAGTTTAACTGTAAAGTTAACAAAACAATGAATGGATATTGCTCCGACTTGAATCCAGTCTCCCTGGTGGGACTCGTACCTAACAGAGTAACAAAGCTTCGTCATCACTCGTTTCATTTTTCAGCGTTGTTTCTATGCAGGTGTCCGGTATCCAGGCAGTGTGGACAATACCACAGCGCTCACAGGGGCCATCACGATTACTTGCCCTCACTCCAGGGTTTGTCGTGCTATAAGGCTGTCTGAACCCCTGCCCTTGATCGGAGGCAAGATCGAGAAGGGGTCTGGAACAGTCATTCACATCAAAGTCTGGCGCTCCTTCAGAAACTGGAATTAGCATTTCGACATCATCATCTTCTTCTCTTCCATTTACCCCAGTATCAAGCTGTCTCAAAGGGCTCTGGTTCTGACTTACGGAGCTTGACCGCCCTAGTGTGAAACGTACCCAGCGCAGCCCCTGAGTCACACGACTGAGCGCGCTTGTGAGCTGGTGACGTGCTGGACTCACACTTGGTGGATCCACACTTGTCACATCCCGTCCAGGATCTGTGTGACCACCTCGGGTACTCTGAGTTGAGGAGCTTCCACTTGCTCCCACTGTTGCTTCTACAGCTGTTGTGGGAGGGACTTTTTGGGGCAAAGGAGCTGCAACCCCACCAGATGCTCCTGCCGTATCTCTTCTCTCATTTTCTGTGTCTGTGTCGTCAGACTCCACGGAAAACAAACTTCTGTGAGTATGACTTCTTTCAGGTTCTCTGCTGGTACTCTGACTAGGGACAACCTCATCTCCATCTGCTGAGACCAGAGCCAATGACCCTGAATGGCGTGATCTTGCAAAATTAAAAATACGATTCCAGATATTGCTGGATCTTCCTGCCATAGGAAGCCTGATTGAAGTAAATCCAAGCTGAGATCGTACAGCAAGCCTCAGGTTTTCCAAAACAGAAGCCTGCAAAAAAAGAAAAAAAGAAAAGAAAGAAAAAAAAATCTTAAGACAGCTAACAATGAGGTACTAAGACGGAAAATACCCTACTATTAAGAATGCCTTGTGGTTAAAAATTCTATTACTGATTATCAGGGTCTATGGAGGATGAATTAAATTCTCTCACTGATACAGGTTCACCCCACACCAGAATCTAACCTGTAACATGAATCATTATTCACTGTGTTTAAGGTTTCCTTGATACTTCATTTCATATATGCAACTTTAAAATGGTATTTAATGTCAATTATAACAGCTATTTTGTTTCAAAACTTCACAGAGTAATCTAATCCTAGAAGTGTATGGAAGCTGGAAAATAAAATTATTTGATACTTCTTTAGCTAGGAAGATAGAAGAATCTCTACCATAATTCACTAAATGACCTAAAGGAGTGTGAAAACTAGGCCTTTTATCTGTTTGTTTGTTTTTTAAACATACAACAAGTTAGACTTGATTTATAAGGTTAAAACTTTCTAAAATACGTCAAAGTTATATTTCACAGTTGGTTCTCAAGGACCTGTTGAATCAATAGATACTGAGGACTGATTTATATTGTCATAAATAAAGTAATATTTGTAATGCAGCACAGGAAACAAAAAGCCAAAGAAATTAATTTGTTTACAGCACTATACAATGGTATCTGAGACATCTGGGTTCCTTCTCAGTCTTAAAGGTTAAGTCTTATTTTCTACCAGCTTAATGTTAAACATAAATTATATCCTTATTCTTTGAAAAAAAATGGTGATTTTTAATTAGTACATATAGGAGGTGACTATATTGTCCAACTGAAAGAAAAATCTACTCTCTCTTCTAGATGATTGACTTTCAGGTTTTGTTTTTTTTTAAAAAAAAAAACTACAGCATTTATAAAAAGTCTTTAAGCTCCATCTAGTGGTTATAAAAAGTAGTAATCAAACTTAGAACAAACAGAGCTTTCATCAATCTGGCATGTATTTAAAATACAGTATTCCTAAGAAATAATGATGAGTTGATATACTCCCTTTTACATGATACAGTTTCCCTCTGCCAAAATGAATGACTCTTGCCTTTCCCCCTCACAGAAGAAAAAAAGAAGGGAAAAGAGTAAGATGTGATAGCATACGTTCCCCATCTCTCTTTTTGACTGGTATTGCATTTATTCTTGATTTCCATATAGACCTTTGAACACAATCCCTAGAATATAATTCACAAAAGCTAATGAGGTACTATCACCAGAATATTTCATAGTCTAGACTTAGTAAAGAACAGACTGTCAACAAGAAATCTGAGTTATCAGCACACATAAATTTACTATATAAATGAGTACGATTTTCTACCACTTGAGAATATAAACTACAAATAAAAAAAAAAAGTTCACATCTCTATGAACTTCACCATAGACTTGGTCCTCTTCATTTGGCATTCAAGTTCTCAGGCTTTGTGTGAGCACAGTCATTACATTCAGCAGTGAACAGAAGGCTCTCTAGATATCCTCCCCTTTATGCAGCCAGTCACCCATCAAGATCAACAATGCCTCCTGCACACTTTAAAGCCGACTTTAACAGTGCAGTCTGTCGCAGTGAGGTGAAGCTCTCTACTCATTTCAAAGTCTGTTTAATTAAATGATTGCCAATTTAACATTAGTGTCTACAAGGGGATCTTAAGATTGTTCTAGGAATACTTCTATATACTTCTTCAGTTTATGAAGCAGAAGAAAGCATTCCTCAGAAAGGATTTCTATTTTGAATGAAATGGTAATTCAGAAGGTTATTTTTCTTTTTAAAAACTGCTATGGAAATTTTGATAATTTATTTCCAAAAGTTTCAATATAATGAGAATATAATCTCATTAAACAAATAAAATGTAGTTTACCACCTGCAAACGTATTTTATTTTAAAACTGCTGAAATAGAATTCCCTCACAGGGGCAAATTATGACCCTAGAGAAATACTATAGTAGGTAGTGAAGAATGAAACCTTACCCAAAGTGAGGTCTGATCTGTGCCCTTTACTTCTGGGATGAGATCTCAGACCTTGGAAGGTCATCTCTGATAGAAGTGTTGCTGCATGGAGCCCTGGACCAGCCAGACAGTAATACTGTGTTTTAGGCGGAGGCTCTGAGCCACACCAACAGTATGAAGTAGGGTGGGGGCTTTGAGTCAGCAGTATCAGTCAGTCTGGAGGAGCCAGAGACCGTGATGTGCAGTTAATCATGCCCGTGTGATGGAGCTCCAATAAAACCTCGGACACTGAGTCTGAGTGAGCTTCCCTAGCTGGCAATGTTCCATGCATACTGTCACACATCTGTGTCGCGAGAGCAATGTTGGAAGGGTGGTGTTTGATACCCTCCTGAACTCTGTCTTATGTGTCTCTTCCTTTGGCTGATTTAATCTGGGTCCTTTCCCAGCAATAAAAGTTATACCTGTTATACTATGAGTATAACAGCCTTCAATGAGTTCTAGTCCTTCTAGTGAATTACCAAACCTGAGGATGGTTTTAGGAGCCCCTGAACTTATAACTGGTGTTAGAAGTGTAACTGGTGTTAGAAGCGAGGGCTCTTTAGAGTGGATTGTGCTCCCTCTAACTTCACAGTTGGCTAAACTCTAGAAGGTAGCCTTAGGGTTAAGGGGTGGTGGGTGATAGGTGGGAGAGTGGGTGGGTGGAATTAACCATCTTCTGAATTCCTGCCTAAAAAGAAACCTTCCCAGTGGCAGGACTAACAATATATAGACACCACAAGGCAGGTTTTTCCTATGTTGCACACAAAATTCCAACCAGTGGAACTTCTGAATTATTTACCTAGCAAATAACATCCAGAGAAATGTTTTAAAACTACAGATTCTCACAAAGATTTTCTAAGACCTTGTCACAAATAAGGTGACAGACTGTAATCAGAAATCTCATTAACCAAAAAGGAAATGGTCTTCCATTTTGAACAGAATTAAATCACTGGGAAAACAATATTTATCAATTTCTCTTAATTCTAATACTGGAGACAATTTTTAGAAATGTTTCTGGATGAACTTTATATTTTAAATGTATAAACCTTTATGACCTTATGAGCCCTGCTACAATTTTAAGCATTGAAAAAGAAATTTAAAAAGAAATCACTAACAAAAATTTAAAGAATTCAGAAACCTTAGTAAAGAATGAATTGTTATTTAAAGAAAATGATATGAATTTTTAAGCACTGTAAAATCCAGCTGTGAAGTTTTCTCTCAAGTCAGGTGGAAATGTTAACTTCATTTCAACTACTTTCATTTTAATCTAGCTTGTTACTAATCTATTACTAGGCATATCAACTTTGGTATTCATTCTTCAATCTTCTAAATATTAAGTTCATGTAGAAAATAAGTGGTCAAACTTTACTTTTGAATTTTAATGCACTAAATTATCCTAAGCAGTAAAATGCTTAAGAATCACATAATGAAATCAGAAGTAAAGAATGAAAAGTATTTGAATGTTGTAGTATTTGTTAAAATACAATGAAACAATGAAGAGTTGATCCTTGAACAACATGGGCTTGAACTGCCTGGGTCCACTTACACGTGGATTTTTCTCAACAGTAAACTTAATAGACAGTACTACATGATCTGTGGTTGAATTTGTGGACGTAGAGCCTGGACACAGAGAGAGGGCCGAGTTACATGTGGATTCTCACCTGCATGGAGGGTTGGTGCCCCAACCTCCACGTTGTTCAGGAGTCAACTGTATAATTTCAAGTCCTCCAAATATTTAATTCTTGACTTGACTGCAGAAATTCTGACACAGTCAAGGACCTTTATCATTACATGCAAGTACAGATTTTATTTTAAGAGGTATTGACATAGAAATCATAAATTGTAACATACTTGATTAGGTGAACAAACGGGAAAATCTTCAACTGGTGGAATTAAACCCTGAGCAATCAATTGTCCATAAGAGGGAGGAGCTTCTCTTCTCAACAATTCTGCTTCCACTCTTGACAACTGTGTTTCAAATGATCTTTGAGAGGAAACAGGGATTAAAAGGGTTAAAAAAAAAAAGACAAGCCAAAACGATAATTTTTAAATTATCAGCAATTAAAACAATCTGAATTTTAATATGTTTGATCAATTGGAAAGCTTAGTCAGCCAACATTGGCAGAGTATCTACACGACCCTACACTGAGAACACAAAAATGAAGCAGACAGTCTATCCTCATGGGGTTTCACACTAGGGGCCTGTATCACTAAGTTTAATAAATCAGACATCCCTGTAAAAGGTAAAGGTACTAAATCTTTAAACCTCTAAGAATATAGGGGGCTTGAGATGTTAGGTGAAAGTTTTGAAAACTCTTAAAAGACACCTTATTCATCAAGTCCAACACATTTATTTTTCAGATAAGGAGAAGAGTGGAATGAATTACCACAATTCTTTCTGGAATAACTCATTCTTAAACTCAAGACCTCTCGTCTTCATGTTGCAATGCAGTAAAAAATTTTCTGGCCATTGATACTTACACAAGGAAATGATGCAGCATGGTTATTGAGATACTGTGCATCTATGCTTAGCCGTGTTATACTTGACGTGACATTCTTTGTTGTATCTATTATTTATAATTCTCCTGCATGAAGACCTCTCTGCCATCACTTCTCCCAGGACCAGCCTGTCGCCTAGCACATGGAGGACAACTCTCCCTGAAGGCTACCCTTTAACTCTGAACTATTTCTTAACTTAAGTGAGATCTTTTGACTTTAATACCACTGTTTTATAGCTCTTACAACATTTATATTTTTTGTCATCTAATTCTACCCATTAGTTCCTTCCTCCCTTCTAACTGTAAACTGCTCGGAAGGTAACTCCTTACTCATTTCTCTATTCACTTGTATACTGCTTTGAACATAGTAGGTTCTCAAATATCTGGAATTGTTGAATTAATATTTATAAAAATCCAGGTTAAATAGCTACAATGGAGAATTACAGCCTGCAAAACTCCTGTAAAACAGATTAATCTGAAAAACAGGAACATCATGATACAGATTGGCTTTTCTCACCTCATAACTCTTAAGTATTTATTTATTAGCCTTTTGAGTCATAAGCTTTTCACAGTAATTTTATAAATCATAAACATTATGCACCTATTTCTACAATAATATAACAAAAATACATTGCTAATCACATTAAAATATGTGGTGCAAATATTTGGGCCATGCTTTTATAGTGGACAGCATAAGCACTGTAGTCTTGTCTTAATACTGACCTTCGTTCAAACATCCTCAGAGAATAAAGCTTACAGGTACATCCCAACGCAATGACCAGCAACAGGCCACAGATGAGGCTCCCTATGACGGCTGCAGTTATGACTCGGGTGGGCACAATCACCGGGCAATTCTCCTCATCGCTGCCATCGCCGCAATCGTCCTGAGAGTCACACACCCAACTTTCAAACACACAACGGTTGTTTTTACAATGGAAGTTTCCTGGCTGGCAAAAAAAGCAGTTTTTCTCATCGGAGCCATTTGGGCAATGATTCTGGTAGTTGCAGCGATCAGAACGAGGGTAACAGACACCGTTTCGGGAACACGGAAACTCTTCCTTTTGGCACATGGTACAGTTGACTTCATCCCTTCCATTTGGGCAATGCCAATATCCATCACAACGCTGCTGCTCTGTGTAGCACCCCCAGTTCCCCCCACAGGGTATTTCCCATGGCAGACAGAAGCCATCTACTTGGTAAGTAGCATTAAATCCCCTTGCGGCATTGACCTTATCGGCACAGAAATGTACCCTTATCTGCCCAGAAGAAGACACAACTGTGAGAGGCGCGTGAGAATCAAAAGCAGTTAACACACGCAAAAGCTTGTGTGGATTCTCCTCTAATCCATCATATATTTTAACATAATCACCGTAACCAGTACCATCAAGTTTAAAGTCAGTGAAGCGCAAGATGACTTTACGATGATCACCAGTGTCTATTAACCAGGTGCAGTTGCTTCCAGGAGGATAGAAGTCTGGATAATTGGGAGAATTAAAAGTACCGTAAAAATATTTTAACCACTGCCCACAAGTTGGCACATCACAGTCTATCTCATCTCCAAGGTCGAGGCAGTCAATGTTCCCATCACATTTTAAAGATTCGGGGAGGCAAGTGTAAACTTTGGTAAACCGAGACAGACACTGGAACTGGTTGTAAGCACAGGGCTGGAAAGAAGCAGATGTTGGAGGATTAGCTTCTTTGGCACAGACCTCTTCATCAGAACTGTCTCCACATTCATCCATGTTGTTGCATTTCCAGGCTGCTGGTATACACTTCCCATTACCACAACGAAACTGGTCACAAGCACAGTTTGGTTCCTCAGATTTCCCTGGGAGGACATAGGGAAGAGGGAGATACGGAGGTAAGGAGAAAAAAACATACTTTTAAAAAGATATATAACAGCAAGTGGTATTTTTATAATAAGTGTTGATTAAGCCCAAGCAATTGTTGGGCTTAATCAAAAAATAAGTTAAGTTCTAATGGCAAATACTGGCTCACTGATTACTCAACAATTCGATTTATTAAACGTTTATGATTTGTTCCATGAAGATCTCTGCAGCTGATCTAAAGAGAAAGGGCCAATTCAGTTCTCTGCAGAAGCCATTTTATTGCAGAATATTTACTAAAATGATGTAAGAAATATGAGCCACTATGATATATTGCCTAAGAATTTCAAATAACCTATTGTATAAACATTTTGAAATGAAAAAAATTTATCCACAATAATCACTTTTTCAAATATATTTTAAATATTCTTCCAGTTATTTATACACAGTATTTTGCTATGTATGTCATAGCGCCCATTATTTAGGCTCAAATTTTTTGTGAGCCCATTATTTAGGCTCAAATTTTTGCTAAGATTATCCTAAAGCTAAGTTTATACTATTTATATGTTTCATGTAACCACAACATGGTACTTCCATTTTATAATTTCTATTATTTTGATACAACTGCAAAATAATTTATGAATCTAAGCTGAAGGTGTAAATTTACTCATCAAAATACTAGTGGGAAGGAGAGAGAACTGAAATGTTTATAGAATTCTAATTATCTTCATGTTCTACCCTAAATACATAACAATAAGGAGGCAGGGGAAGAAAATCAAACGTTAAAGAGTCCTACGGTCCAAACTGACAATGATGGCCAATATTTACCTTTCCATTAATATTTACTGGTAAATAAGTAAGAGAAAATGTGCTTCAGAACCTAAATAAATATTACAAAGACTGTGTTTTTAATTACAAAAAAAAGGGAGAAAGCAGCATATATTTGTTAAAGGAGACCATGTAATTTCAGAAAATGTAAAATGATTTTCACCAAAAATGGACCTGACTCTAATGCTCTGAATTGTTCATATTTGTCACTTTTTGGGATAAAGTTTAAGAACAGCAAAAGATGACTTCTGATGCTACAAACTATGAAGGATAAATCAATTATGTCTTTTCTTTGAAGGTGCCAAGACAATGCTAATGCACATATACAAAAATACATTCGAAGTAACTTTCAGGATCTGGATAAGCACTTGAGGGAAAAAAGTTGCTTTTCAAATACATGTATTTAAAATGTTCTTAAAAAAAGAAGATTGACTTTAGTTTTTAAAATTAATCATGTTCCTAGGATTATACGAAATTCCTTTTTGAGATCCAGCTCTAGGGCACCTGAACACTGGGCCTCTAATTCATCAATTTCAGATGTGTTTTTAGGACTTGGTCACAATTAAATGGACATTGTTTAGAAGACTCGTCCTAAAGTGACTGAGCAGTTAATACTACAGAATCTTGTTCCACAGCTTTCTTCTTATTTAAAAACACACCTGAGAAATACGCCAGTCTGAAACCCTTTCTAGAGATGCTGTCATCGGAGTGGAACCTGATCCAGACGTGGTCTTGTGAAGAAATATACGGTGGCGGGACTGTGGACCCACAGGCTCTGTAACTTTCAATATTCTTGTATGTTTCTATCGTCAACCAGTCCAAACTGCATCTTCTGGACCCTTGAATATCAAAATCCTGAAAACTACAAATAAAAAGTCAGAAAAGGCTATTGAAAGGGGAATTTTGGAAAAATAATTCATAATACAAAGTGAGTGAGGACTTGATTATAAGCTTCCACACATTCACTGATTTTCCTGGGTCTTCCCTGCATATAACTATATCATCAGCCAATATTACTGCTTCTAGGCTCCTAATATTTATACCCCTTTCCCAGGTTCCAGAACAATACTTCATAAGTAACACCAGACTACAAAATAATGCTATAAAACAGACGATAGTTGGCACCTTTTTTCTTCCTGATTCTCCCTGTATGTGTTTAGGAAGGACAACTTCTAATTTATAACACCCTAAACTGTTCTTGGCTTGAACCAGAAACACC
This sequence comes from Vicugna pacos, assembly GCF_048564905.1. Classification (NCBI taxonomy): domain Eukaryota; kingdom Metazoa; phylum Chordata; class Mammalia; order Artiodactyla; family Camelidae; genus Vicugna; species Vicugna pacos. The sequence continues at coordinate 12,865,305 of NC_133011.1, forward strand.
TTTCCATAATCCAATAAACTGAAGAACACACAGAGGAAGTCAGTCTTCTCTTAGATTAGACTGGCTCTGTTTGCTTAATGAAAAGTTTACAGCTTACTTTTTCAGGACAGCAAATAGCACAAACCTGAGCAAAAAAGGTTAAAAATGAATGAACAAAAAACTTCTTCAGAGAAAAGTCCCTGAGTTTGAGAATACATTTCTACATAAACCATTTATAGCCAAACTACAAGATATTGTTTGGCTATACATACAAAATTAGCCACAGCTATAAAAAAAAAAACCAAAATATCATTTATCAGTAACATTTCTCCCCCCAAAGTGAGATTATTTACCTCTGCCTTAAACCAAACGATAATAAAGTTAATTATCCAAGGATTTTTATACCAGGATATTTCCTCTTTAAATATTCTGAGTAACTATAACAAAGGCTGACAAACAATCTGACTGCGTCCAGTTTTTTCACTATTATGAACAATGCTTTAAAGAATCCATATACATGTTCTCTCCATGTAAAGAATCCTATATACCTAAGTGTTTCTCTAGGACAAATTTTTTGAGAAGTAGAATTGCTAGGTCAAAAGACACACTTCCACTTTAAATTTGATAGTGACACTGAGAAAAATGTTTATACCAACTCAATTCCACTGATTGTATATGAAAAAGTAACTTATACCCTGTAACTCTGGCAAAACAAAACATTCTATTTCTAAAGATTCACTGCCAATCAGGGAAGGATATGGAGAAAAGGGAACCCTTGTACACTGTTGGTGGGAATGTAAATTGGTGCAGTCACAAAGAAACAGTACAGAGGTTCCTCAAAAAATTAAAAACAGAACTACCCTATGATCCAGCAATTTTACTTCCAGGTATTTACCCAAAGAAAACAAAAACACTAGTTGAAAAAAGTTTTATGCACCCCAGTTTTCACTGGCAGCATTACTTATAATAGCCAAGAAATGGAAGCAACCTACTTCCATAAAGTATAAAAATATACATTTAATCAACTAAAATGTTTAAGATTCATGAAATGAGGGACCTGTTCCAGAAAAAAAGAGTTAATAAACATCTAATTGTGTATGTACTATTGGGGATTTGGTCTGCTAATGTTTCACTTAGGATGTTGAAAATACATTTATAAGTGGCAACGGTGTTTTTGGTTTTTCTTTTTTTTATGCTTCATAATAGTTCATGTAACAAAGATACGGTTTACAAACCTGTGCTTGTGCTTCTTCAGAGTACAGATGATTTAGGTAGAAATCTTCAATGTCTTCATGTTTTTTGGTTTAAGCAGCTTTTCCTAAACTTTCATTAAGTCAGTGTTGATAATTTAAATGCTCTTAGAAATTATCATTTTATCTTGAAAGTAAAATTTATTATTGCAAAGCTATACATACTACTTTCATACAATTGTTTAAATTTTCATATCTGTGGTCTTTAAATTTGTTTCGATTTTCTACCATAGATAAATGTAATACTGGTAAAAAGAGTTTCATCTCTTTTCATTTATTATACCACTAATCACTACTTATTGGAGTGCCGCATTGACTGAAGGTTCAAGTCCAAGCAGTGAAAACATGTACCCCTGTCTTGGTCCTTAGTGCTAAAATTAACTTCAATGTTAAGTTTGGTTTTTAATTTTTTTTTCAGATACCTTTTATCAGGTTAAAGAAATTCTTTCTCTATTCATTTGGTAAAACTTGCCTGTAAAACTCTCTGGATGTAGAATCTTATTTTGACTGTTGATTTAATTTCTTTAACAACCATTGCATTAATAAGTTTTCTAATTCTTCTTGAATCAATTTTGTTAACACACACTTAGAAAATGACTCATTTCATCTAATTAAAGTATTAATATAAACCATTCATGGTATTCCTTTATGACTTTTAAAATCTCTCTCATTGTTTTCATTATTACAGACACTTTTGTTCTTGAGATTTGGGGGGTTTTTTTGTGGTACCTTTCCTCTTTTTTCTTTACTGTTGCCTTGAAATTTGTCTTTGTCTATTTTCCCCAGTCTTTCCAAAAATGAGTTTTTGGTTTTTTGAATCATTTTTTGTTGTTGTTGTTGTTTAATTATTTTCTGATTTTAACTTTATTTTCTCTACTGAAGATTTACCCTGTAGCTATTCTTCTAAGCAGCTGAGAAAACGCTGAGCTTATTTATTTCCCATCTTACTAATTTTTAAATCAATGCATTAAAGCTAGAAATTTCTAAGTACTCTTTCAACGTGTTCCAACAGTTTTAATATATAATGCTTTCATGATAACTATTTTAATATATTTTAAGTTCCACCATAATTTCCATCTTTAATGCAGGAATTATTTACGAAAATGTTTCTGAACATATGGGTTTTTAATTGGTTTCTAATTTCACTGCATCATGGTCAGAGAACACAACCTGAATGAAGTAAAGGCTGGAAATACAGTCAGAATTCCTTTGTGATTTAATACATATTCAGTTTTTTAAAAATAAATGTTTCACATGTTTTTGAAAGGAATGTGTATTCTCTGTTCACTGAAATAGGTATAAACATTACACACATATATAATGATGCTTCTATTGGATCAAGCTTATTAATTTTATTGAGTCTTCTCTATTTCTACTAATTTTTTGTGCTTAATGTATTCAGATTAAAAGTATGTTTATAAACTTCCACTATAATTGTGGACTAGTTACTTGTTTGGTAATTTCCCACATTTTGCTTTGCTTGTGTTTCTAGGCTGTTTAACACAATGTTTAACCACGATTATACCTAGTGGATTATTCCATTTGTTACTAATATTTTGTGTCTTCAGGTCAATTACATCTGTTGTTAACCTTCCTACACTAGCTTTCTCCTAATCAGTACTTCCAAAGCTTATCTTTCCCTATCTTCATTTTTCAGACTTTCTGTGTTAGTGCTGCTTTAGGTATGTTCCTATAAGACCATTAAAGGGGTTAATAACACTTAACCAACCAATGAACCTGATCAGTCGGTCTATCTTGCAAAGGTTAAGTTAGTTTTTTTATTTGAATAGCCTTGCTATTTGGGGGGAGGGGAGCTCTCATTTTCCTCCTTTATTGTTTTTTTCTGTATTAATAGGTTTCTATTTTTAAAATTTTATTTTCTTCCACTAGATGCTCAATTTTGTTCTAATAAAGTCTAAGTAAGAGTATTCAGTGTTTCTATTCTCCTCTCAAATTCAGTAGAAAAATGTTTAACTTTATTTTCACCAATCTGTAACTGCAATTTTAACATTTCCTACACTTAACGACTATAAACAAGCCATGAACAGTATTTAGTGTCTTTCACATTGTCACCAACAGAAATCACAGATAATTTCATATTACATTTGTTTTAATAGATCTCTAAAATAACTATTTACACTCAAAACCACTTTGAAATTACACTAATTGTTAGAACCATCACTTGCTCACTAATACGTTAACAAGCATATTTGTATTATGTTGTAAATCTGTAGAAATATCAGATAGCTATATTTCAAGAATAACTGGTTCCCTCTGTAATGCTATATATTTTGTTTTATAAATTTAAAAACATCCTGGGAAAAGATCTATAGGTTTCATCAAACTACCAAAGGATTCATGGCATAAAAAAAGTCAAGAAAAAAACCCCCTATATAATAAAGCATATATTGTCTGTAGTGAATTTGTGTTCCAGCTTGATTTTGTTGGCTGTTTTCATTAATATTCATTTTTTTCACACATTCTAGAAATTTGGGTTGCAAGCTTTTGTGGAAGTTTTAAAAAAAATCTTCTCTCCCCTTACATTCCCCCAAAGCACCTTTTTTGTGGCGACCTCTACTAACTCCATTGCAAAACCAGCCCTAGCATGGTGGTTCCCAGTGGTATCACCGATCAAGCTGCAAAGTCAGCTGGGGGCTTAGCTAAATTTCCAATTGTCATGGTATGCCCAGGTAAACTCTCAGCCCCATCAAAGTTCTGGCAGAGGTTAGAAGTTTTTTTAGCTTCCTTCCTTTTTTTTTTTTTTTAACATTTTTTATTGATTTATAATCATTTTACAATGTTGTGTCAAATTCCAGTGTTCAGCACAATTTTTCAGTCATACATAGACATATACACACTCATTGTCACATTTTTTTCTCTGTGAGCTACCATAACGTTTTGTGTATATTTCCCTGTGCTACACAGTATAATCTTGTTTTATCTATTCTACAATTTTGAAATCCCAGTCTATCCCTTCCCACCCTCCGCCTCCCTGGCAACCACAAGTATGTATTCTCTGTCTATGAGTCTATTTCTGTCCTGTATTTATGCTTTGGTTTTGTTCGTTTGTTTGTTTTTTAGAGTCCACATATGAGCGATCTCATATGGTATTCTTCTTTCTCTTTCTGGCTTAGCTTCCTTTCTTGAGCAAAATATCCTGACCCTAGTCCTTGGCTTCAAACAGGGAACAAGAATCCAATCCCCTATCTCCTATGGGTAAGATGGCCTTTGTGTATTCTGGAAGATTTCAAGGGAGAGGATAAAAAAGCTTTTATATTACTATCTTTAGCCAATTTATATTGTTTGTTTATAGCAATTTCATTTTCCTCTTTCATCTAGATTTTAACTATTTTAAATTCAGAAATGAATGCAGTTCTTTTTTTTTTTTACCAAAATGTTTTAAAACATCTTAGTCTAGATAATCAAGTACCTTGCTTTGACTAGTTAATATGGTAAATTAATACTTCCCAATATTGACTCATTTATATGTCTAAATGAGCTGCAATTTGAGGATGTATAAATTTCTTTTGAATGATTTATTTTAGATTTAACACCAATACTCACAAATGAAATGTGACTTTGTGTATTATGTGGGTCTGTCATCTTCTTAAAGTTTGGTATCACCATAATGATTTCAGTAAGAACTAGGACAATTACTAAAATTACTCTCATTTTATGAGGTTGACTGTGTAAATCCAAATTCATTTACTCTGTCCAGAATTTAGGATATCTTCTTAGATGTGGGGCTCACCCTCTAATTCTGTCTGCATTTCAGTATTGTGCTTAGTTTTTAGTAAAGCTTTGTGAAATTTCAAGGATCCAACACATGATCAGAACCAGATGGCAGTATTCCATGTAACCTCCTCTGTGCTGGCAAGAATTTCCGAGTTTTACATAACTGAGCCGGCAGGCTACAAATTTAATTTGGGGTTGAATTTTTAGGTTAAAAAAAAAATTTCCAAAAATTCTAGTTTTATGTTTAAAAGAATATTCAGAATCCCTGTGGTAAAATGTTATTTTGAAAGCACATCTGTACTTAGTCATATTTTAAGTAACAGAAAATTGTTCAGATTACAACACTGGTACTGATGCAGAAGGATAACCTTAATGGTACATCCTATCCATCCATCAGGCAAAGGAATTACAATGCTCACAGAGAAATGTTACAGCTTCTATATAAGCTCAGCTCCAGTGTTCCAGACGACATGACCTGGGGCAGATGAAAAGAACAAAAAGAAAACAAACCATATGTCCCTGTTTTATGGCTTCCACATAGTAAAGGGGACAGACTGCAATTGTGTTTCTCCAGAGACTTCTTTTCTCATTACTTAATAAATATAAAAAAGGAGGATGGAAAGAATCAAAAGTAGGCTAAATTTATAATCTAATTTTTTAAAAAATGTAGAATGAAGGGATTTGTGTCTGTGATCTGTAAAGTCTCTCCTAAATCTTAAGTTCCATGATTCTTACCTATAAAAGTGTAACTAATGGAAGCATGTGGAAGATGCCTTTGTGCTGGCTCTGTGACAGGACAGCATTCTTAATTAAGTTACAGTCCTTGTTTAGGTACACTATTTTTTTTTTCTCCCCTTCAGGAAAATTTTCTTTCTAATACCTTGATATAATTTCCTTAAGCAAGCAGTATCTAGTTACACTGAATATTTCCTCCGTAGTATCTTATTCCCACAGTTTTTCTTTGCAATTTTAAATGTCTTTAAAATAATCTTAATCTTCCTTATTGGTATTTATTCTCAGAATCTTAAACTTTTGTTTATCTTCCCTAAGAATATCTTCCAGTTCGTATTCTCAACAAACGTTCTTTTGTTTCATTGTTATGAAAAAAAAGACTTTTCTAGAACACAGTATTTATCCATCATCAGCTTGTTTCAAGTTTTATACACACATACATACACACAGACATAGCCTAAAGCATGTTTTTACTCACTAAGGTAGAGGGCTCTATTAACAGTTAGACCAAGATTATGGGCTAGATCTCCAAGTGGATTAGTGAGTTTTGTTTACCTGTCTCATGGCCAAAAATTATACTCTCGATCCTAATAAGCTATTTTGTAATTGTGTACCTTTTGTTAAAAAGTGGCCTAGAAGAATATGGATGGTTTGGTGCAAATTCATTACCACCATTAGAAAATATTCCAAACATATGCCCCAACAGAAGGGGAAGAATGGGCTGTTACTCTTAACCGCAAGATGGTATCGATAAATATAATTTATTATATTTTCTGAAAATCATCTTTTTGTATTACTGCATGATGAGTGATGATACCTAGAAACTGAATTTATATTTTGTAATAAAATATCATGTAATAATACAGAAGGGTATCAGAATTACCTTATGGTGATGATTTCCCCCGGGTTTGCCCTTATGAACCAGCTACAGTTGATTCTGGCAGGATATTCGGAAGGCCAGCCTGGGCTCGTGATTATACCACTTGGTGCTCGGATTTGTTCTGGAGTCTCTCCACAAGCTGGAAGACAGCCAAAGCAACCTTAACTAATTATTACACTTTAAAATAAAGCATTGAATAAATCAGTATTTATTTAAAAAAAAACACTTCAAGACATCAAATCATATACAATAAAACATGGTATTACCAACCTTAAAAAGATTTTATTAGTCTAAGGAGATTATTTTACCTTCTTCCCTTTTAGTCAAAGTATCTTATCCTATTTAAGTACAATGTTTGGAAGGCATGGAAGTTTTCAAATTGCATCTTTGAATAACAACGTAAGAGTCAGAAGTGCTAGCTTTAGCCATGAAGATCAACTGGTCCGTCCATCTATCTATCTTTCCAAAATGCATCCTTTAAATTTATTTTATTATAAACTACATAAAGTTCAACTTTACTGAACTACTTTTTGTACACCTTAAATAAGGGAATATCATACAAATAGTGTTATGAACAAAATAATTAAAGGAAAGTACATATAAACATATCAGTTAAGATGCTGAGTTGTTAAGAAGTAAGTGGATGATTGGATAAAGACAGCAAAACATTACTTCAAAATTTCTTCAAAGTAGTTCTTTAATTTATTCCATGAATACTTCCAAACTTTATTACAGGATCATAAATGATTCCTAAATTTTAAAAATAAAAGCTTGAAATAGTGATTAAAGTATCATTATGTGATTAGATATCTAAATATTACAGAATAAACATAAAATAAATTCAAACTATTGCCAACACTTTCCTGTTATTATTTTCGTTTCATTATCCTGAACTCTCACAGTAATACAGTTAACACTTTATCAATCCAGAATTCAGCCAATAATCTGACAATTTATTCTCCCTCAATTTGTAAAAGAATCACTGATTATAAAAAAAAAACGTGATGAATGTTTAAATCCTCATTAAAATTTAAAATCTTGGAACCTCTTATTTGATACAATTTTGACAAGCTGGATTATCTAATTTTTAGAGTAAGAGATCAGAAGGAGTAAATTAGAAGTGGGGAGATTAGCTGCCAAAATGACTTTTGTTTTTTCTAACAGCGTATATTATAGTCTATTCAATTTAGGTTAAGTATGCTAGGAAGTATACTAGGGGTATTTTACAAAGTTTTTATCCATAATGATCAAAATAAAGCAAGCTATATTGCTCAGAGTCAATCTTCTACAGCATTACGCATTCTCTGATGAAAACATGCAATCGATGTTTTAAACCTCTGCAGGTTCATGCCTAAAATGGGTCTAGCCTGGAACCAGGGTACACTGCCAGAGGGATCTTGTTTTTAATTACTTTTCGAACACAGAAATTCACGGCATAGAACACAAAGATATAATATATCAAGAGCCTAGCATACATCTTAATTGCCCAGACACAATCAAAGCTTCGAATTTTTTGTTGTTGTTAAATTTCATTAAGAGGAAAATTTCCCTTGCAAAAATGTTTAATTTGATACTTTAGAAAAAGACTAAATGTACCAAATGTGATTCTATGTTGAGCTTATTAATAATGAAGTGCCAGAGTTTGCTTCCAACTTTGCTCTGAGTTATCATCATAATAATTAATGAAAAGGTGCCCTAAATCATTTATAAGGCCTTTTTTCTTTCTTCATCTCTCTCGCCAAAGCATTCTGCAGCAATATACAGAATGAATTCTTAAGTTCGTGATGATACAAACATACAAACAAACTGGCAAAAACTATCATGACCTCTTCCCCAGAAAGTAGAAAATTGTTCGTTTTGACTAAAAGATTCACTTACATTAAAGAGAATAATACAACTTTGAGTTAATCTGTACTTAACTTGTAATTGACTTATAATACTGTAATGGCATGTAAGTACTCAAATATTTATTAGCTGATCGAACAGCGGTGGGACACATCCAAAAACTAGGTGGGAATAACTTATGACAAAGCTGATAACTCTTAACCTTTAAATAAATGGAGAGACTAGTTAATGGGAAACACTAGAAAGAATTTTATTCGGTTTTTGTTTTATTAGGTTTGCTTAAAATTTCCTCCCCAAATACCTGATAAACCCATAGGTGGTGCTCTCATACCAAAAACTAAAGAAATTATGGTCTGGAATGGATGCTCAAAAATACTGTTGTGAATATTTTATTTTCACACAACTGCCAAAGGGTAAGACACACCACTCGTAAATAAGAGTGATTATTTAAAAATTTCGTAGTTTACATTTCTAATTCACTAAGTACTTTTATAACATTATCTTAAAATATTAATGATTCTCCCCAATCAAAAAAATTATTTTCTATTTATTAGTTATGAAAACATTTTGTTTTAATTTTGCACATTTGCAACATGACTGAGTTTGGCATTTTGCTTCAGATGCAGCCAGTGGCTTTTAATCAACACATTTTTATACGTACAACACACAGGGCATGCAGATTAATATACTCTAGCACAACCATAACTTATTCCCTTCTATATGTGACAAGAATAAATTCCAATGCCCAAAGAGTATGATAAACATTAGAAACCATTAGAGACTTCCAGGCAAGATGGCGGAGTAGAAGGACGCTTGTAAGTCACCCTCTCCCACAAATACACCAAGACCCACGTCTACAGACCCACTCAGCCAACCAGAGCACCTGCGGAACTCCAACAGATCATCGCCCTCTTCAAAAGATAAAGACGCCAAAAATCTGGTAGGAGAAAACGAAAAAAGAAAGAACAAAAGGCAAAGCAGCGCGGGACGGGTCCCGCGGTGAGGGAGCAGCAAAGGAGGACTGGCGCTTGCTCGCTGGGTCTCCCCTCTCCAATTGAGAGGCCAGCGGGACGGAGGGGGAAGCCTCCGAGGCTCGGATCTGTACAGAGCAGCCCTTGTTTGACAGAACTAAGTTAAACGGGCACAGAGCGTCCCCCCGACACCCAGCCTGAGACGCGGGCCGGCAGCGGCGGGCAGGGCCAGGCTGCACAATCCGGGCGGAGGACGGGGGCGGCTGCACGGAGGCAGCTCCAGGGGACTGCAAGGGGCTGGGCGCCGGGGCTGTGGGTGTACAGGACAGAACCACCTGGGCCCTCCATAAAACAGCAAGGTTGATGTGCTCTCGGGGGAAGGGTGCATACCCCCATCTCTGAAAACCCGCGGAAACTTTTCGGGGGAAGAGGGGCGGGGCCCAGGCAGAGCTGCCATATTCTCCGGCGCTTAGCACCCAGGCGGGGGCAGAGGCGAAACCTGCGTCCGCACCGAAGGGCTTAGCAGCCTCAAGGGCCAGACTGAGACAGGCCTACAGCCCGGGGCAGAGAGGATTCTTCCATTCTGGTCCCCCAGAGAACTTGCTCCACGGGGCAAACAAGCAGCTGGGTCTTGGCTCAGAGCAGGGACGAGGCTGCCCCTCGATCTTCCCCGAGCCCACCCGTGGAGCGCCGACTGGGGCGGAGCACCGGCGCAGAGCGCGCAGCCGCACAGAGCAGCGGAGCTACCGGCGGCGCAGGCAGGGGGAGAGCGGCCCCCTGCCTGTCGGGCAGGAACACAACCCCTGACCCAGGTGCTGGGAGGGGGCACAACCCGCCCTCCTGCCTGGCCAGTCTGCAACACCTGACTGCGGCATCCGGAGGGGCAGTGACCCGCCCGCCCGCAGCAGAGGAGAGCTGCATCTGACCCCGTGTTAGGAGGAGGCGCGATCTGCTTGCCCACAGGTGCTGGGAGCAGCACAGAAGAGGGCGCCAACGGAGGGCCTATGAAAACAAGCTGAGCTTCCAAAACAGGACGAAGACAGGAGGACATCACATTAAAAGCACACACACTCCAGGAGAACACCGACAACCCCCCCCTTTTTTTTTTGTTTTTTTGTTTGTTTGTTTGTTTTTTGTTTTTGTTTTTGTTTTTTTAATCTGTTTTTACCTGTTCTATTTTCAATTACTCTCTTAATTTTTACTTCTTAATTCATTTCTATTTCTCTTGGGTTTTGATGTCCTGTTATTGATTAGACACAGGCTTCAAACAAATATATTCATCTCCCCACCCCCCTTTTTTTTAAAGGTTTTAAAAGGACGTCTCCACCCGATTAATACTCTGCTTCAACCCGCTCTTCAGTTATTCATTATACATTGTTTTCAAACCCTCTTTCTCCCTTCTTTTAAAAATCTTTCTCTCTCTCTATTTTCTTTTTCTTTTTTTTCCTAAGTTGTATTCCTAAATAGGCATTAGATAGATAAAATCCTTAAGATCCAAAATAGACAACTGATACTCCATAAACCACAGTGCCAGAGAGGTATGAGCAAGATGAAGAAGCAGAGAAACCTTTCCCAATTAAAAGAACAAGAGGAATCCCCTGAAAGAAAGCTCAATGAAATAGACATCGATAGCCTACTAGATCAAGATTTCAAAAAAGGAGTGATCAAATTGAAGGAATTAAAAGAGATAATGCTTAGAGAAATAAAATATGTCAAAAATGAAATTGAAGCTATAAAGAAGAGCCAAGCAAAATGGGAAAACTCATTGACAGAGATGAGAAATGATCTAACAGCTGTGCAAAGCCGACTAGTTAATGCAGAGGAACGAATTAGTGATCTAGAAGACAGGGCAACAGAAAGCACCCATTCAGAAGAACTACAAGATAAGCAAATAAAAAATAATGATAATAGCATAAGGGACCTATGGGATAATATAAAGCGTCCCAATCTTCGCATAATAGGGGTCCCAGAAGGGGAAGAAGGATCAAAGGGAATTGAAAAGGTTTTTGAAGAAATCATGACTGAAAACTTCCCAAACTTAAAGAAGGAATCAGATATACAAGTACAGGAAGCTCAGAGGGTCCCAAACAGGAAGAACCCAAATAGACCCACACCAAGACATATCATAATCAAGATGGCCAGAGTCAAGGATAAAGAAATGATTCTAAAGGCAGCAAGAGAAAAGCAAAGAGTGAACTACAAGGGAACCCCCATAAGGCTCTCAGCTGATTTCTCTACACAAACACTACAGGCCAGAAGGGAGTGGCAAGATATATTCAAAGCCCTGAATGAAAAAAAGATGCAGCCTAGGATACTTTATCCAGCAAGGCTATCCTTTAGGATAGAAGGAGAAATAAAGAGTTTCACAGACAAAAAAAAGCTGCAGGAGTTTAGCAACACTAAACCCATGCTAGAAGAAATATTGAAAGGGCTATTCTAAATAGAAAAGCAGCAGGATGCTACAGAAATGAGAAACGTACAACTGGAAAGGTGATAACTCATGAATTACAAATAAAGAAAACACGAAATTACAAAAGAAGACATACAAATCACTGAGAGTGGGAGAGGGAGGCAGGGAAATATAGAATTTTTTTCTTTCTTTTTTAAATTTTTTTTAACAGTAGGATGGGTTTGAGATCATGTTATTATCAGTTTATTAAAAACGGGTATAGGTTAATAGATTTACAAAAAAGGGTAACCACAAGTCAAAAATTTACAAGGGAGTCACAAAAATTAAATAAAATCCATGATAATACAAAGGAAAATTACCAAACCACAAAAGGAAGAAGAAAGGAACAAAGAGGATATACCAATTCAACTGCAAAGATAAGTTCAAAATGGCAATAAACACACATCTATCATTAATTACTGTAAATGTTAATGGACTAAATGCTCCAGTCAAAAGACATAGAGTGGCAGACTGGATCATAAAGCAAGAACCTTCAATATGCTGCATACAAGAGACCCACTTTAGGGAGAAGGACACATATAGATTGAGAGTGAAAGGATGGAAAAGGATATTCCATGCAAATGGAAAAGCCAAAAAAGCAGGTGTTGCGGTACTAATTTCAGACAAAATAGACTTTAAAACAAAGGCCATAAAGAAAGATAAAGAAGGACATTTTATAATGATTAAAGGAGTGATACAAGATGAAGATATTACACTCGTTAATATATATGCACCCAATATAGGAGCACCTAAGTACATACAAGAATTACTAACAGAGATAAAGGGGGATATTGATGGGAATACAATCATAGTTGGAGATTTTAACACTGCATTAACATCACTAGACAGATCTTCCAGACAGAAAATAAACAAGGCAACAGAGAAATTAAATACTACAATAGAAAAACTAGATTTGGTGGATATTTTCAGAGCTTTACACCCCCCAAAAATAGAATATACATTCTTTTCAAGTGCACATGGATCGATCATGTCCTTGGACACAAAAGAAACCTCAACAGATTTAAGAAGATAGAAATTATCTCAAGCATCTTTACTGACCACAATGCCATGAAACTGGAAATCAACAACAGAGAAACAAAGGAGAAAAAAAGAAAAGCATGGAGATTAAACAATATGTTATTGAAAAAACAATGGATCAATGAGGAAATCAAAGCTGAAATTAAAAAATACCTTGAGACAAATGATAATGAAAGCACAACCACTCAAAACCTATGGGACACAGCAAAGGCAGTGCTAAGAGGGAAGTTTATAGCGATACAGGCCTTCCTCAAAAAAGAAGAACAATCTCAAATAAACAAGTTAACCCACCACCTGAATCAATTAGAAAAAGAAGAACAAAAAGCCCCAAAAAGCAGCAGAAGGAAGGAAATAATAAAGATCAGAGAGGAATTAAATACAATAGAGATTAAGAAGACCATAGAAAAAATCAACCAAACCAAAAGCTGGTTTTTTGAAAAAGTAAATAAAATCGACAAACCTCTGGCCAAACTCACAAAGAAGAAAAAAGAGAGAGCACAAATTAGCAAAATAAGAAAGGAAAATGGAGAAATTACAACAAACAAAATAGAAATACAGAATATCATACGAGACTACTATGAAAAACTCTATGGAACCAAACTGGATAACCTAGAGGAGATGGACAAGTTTCTGGAAACATACTGTCCACCAAAACTGAATCAAGAAGAAACTGAACACTTGAACAATCCGATCACTAGAAAGGAAATAGAAATAGCAATTAAAAACCTCCCTACAAATAAAAGTCCAGGACCGGACGGCTTCACCGGGGAATTCTACCAAACATACAAAGAAGAACTCATACCAGTCCTTCTCAAACTCTTCCAGACGATTGAAAAGGAGGGAATACTCCCAAACTCATTCTATGAAGCCACCATCACCCTGATACCAAAACCAGGCAAAGACACTACAAAAAAAGAGAATTATAGGCCAATATCACTGATGAACATAGACGCCAAAATCCTCACCAAAATTTTAGCAAATAGAATCCAACAACACATAAAAAAGATTATACATCATGACCAAGTGGGGTTCATCCCAGAGACACAAGGCTGGTTCAACATCGCAAATCAATCAATGTAATACATCACATCAACAAGAGAAAGGACAAAAACCACATGATCATCTCAATCGATGCAGAAAAAGCATTTGATAAAATTCAACACCCATTTATGATAAAAACTCTCGCCAAAGTGGGTATAGAGGGAACATATCTCAACATAATAAAAGCTATATATGACAAACCTATAGCCAGCATAGTTCTCAACGGTGAAAAACTCAAAAGCTTCCCACTAAAATCTGGGACAAGACAAGGATGCCCACTATCACCACTCCTATTCAATATAGTCCTGGAAGTCCTAGCCACAGCAATCAGGCAAGAGAAAGAAATTGAAGGGATCCAGATTGGAAAAGAAGAGGTAAAAGTGTCATTATATGCTGACGACATGTTACTATATATAGAAAACCCTAAAAGGGCCACAAAAAAGCTACTAGAGCTGATCGAAGAATTCAGCAAGGTAGCAGGTTACAAAATTAATGTTCAAAAATCAGTTGCCTTTCTTTACACTAACGATAAATCAACAGAAAAAGAAAGTAAAGAAACAATCCCCTTTAAAATAGCACCCAAAGTAATAAAATATCTGGGAATAAATCTAACCAAGGAGGCGAAAGAATTATACACAGAAAACTATAAACCATTGATGAAGGAAATTAAAGAAGACTTTAAAAAATGGAAAGATATTCCATGCTCTTGGATTGGAAGAATCAATATTGTTAAAATGGTCACACTGCCCAAGGCAATCTACAGATTTAATGCAATCCCTATCCAATTACCCAGGACATATTTCACAGAACTAGAACAAATCATAATAAAATTTATATGGAACCATCAAAGACCTAGAATTGCTAAAGCATTACTGAAGAGAAAGAAAGAGGCTGGAGGAATAACTCTCCCAGACTTCAGACAATACTATAGAGCTACAGTCATCAAGACAGCATGGTATTGGTACCAAAACAGACATATAGACCAATGGAACAGAATAGAGAGCCCAGAAATGAACCCACAAACTTTTGGTCAACTCATCTTCAACAAAGGAGGCAAGAATATACAATGGAATAAAGACAGTCTCTTCAGCAAATAGTGTTGGGAAAACTGGACAGCAGCATGTAAAACAATGAAGCTAGAACACACCCTTACACCATATACAAAAATCAACTCAAAATGGATTAAAGACTTAAACATAAGACAAGATACAATAAACCTCCTAGAGGAAAACATAGGCAAAACATTATCTGACATACATTTCAAAAATTTTCTCCTAGAAGAAATAAAAGCAAGAATAAACAAATGGGACCTAATGAAACTTACAAGCTTCTGCAGAGCAAAGGAAACCAGAAATAAAACAAGAAGAAAACCTACGGAATGGGAGAAAATTTTTGCAAGTGAAACCGACAAAGGCTTGATCTCCAAAATATATAAGCAGCTCATACGACTCAATAAGAAAAAAATAAACAACCCAATCCAAAAATGGGCAGAAGACCTAAACAAGCAATTCTCCAAGGAAGACATACAAATGATGAAAAAACACATGAAAAAATGTTCAATATCACTAATTATCAGAGAAATGCAAATCAAAACTACAATGAGGTATCACCTCACACCAGTCAGAATGGCCGTCATTCAAAAATCCACAAATGACAAATGCTGGAGAGGCTGTGGAGAAAGAGGAACCCTCCTACACTGCTGGTGGGAATGCAGTTTGGTGCAGCCACTATGGAAAACAGTGTGGAGATTCCTCAAAAGACTAGGAATAGACTTACCATATGACCCAGGAATCCCACTCCTGGGCTTGTACCCAGAAGGAAATCTACTTCAGGATGACACCTGTACCCCAATGTTCATAGCAGCACTATTTACAATAGCCAAAACATGGAAACAACCTAAATGTCCATCAACAGGTGACTGGATAAAGAAGATGTGGTATATTTATACAGTGGAATACTACTCAGCCATAAAAACCGACAACATAATGCCATTTGCAGCAACATGGATGCTCCTAGAGAATGTCATTCTAAGTGAAGTAAGCCAGAAAGAGAAAAAAAAATACCATATGAGATCGCTCATATGTGGAATCTAAAAAACAAAAACAAACAAACAAACAAAAACAAAGCATAAATACAGGACAGAAATAGACTCATGGACAGAGAATACAGAATTGTGGTTACTGGGGTGGGGGGCGGGGTAGAGGGTGGGAAGGGATAGACTGGGGTTTCAAAATTGTAGAATAGATAAACAAGATTACACTGTATAGCACAGGGAAATATACACAAAATGTTATGATAAATCACAGAGAAAAAAATGTGACAATGAGTGTGTATATGTCCATGAATGACTGAAAAATTGTGCTGAACACTGGAATTTGACACAACACTGTAAAATGATTATGAATCAATAAAAAATGTTAAAAAAAAAAGAAACCATTAAAAAATTTCCCTCCCTTTTGAGTCTACAGTTTACCTACATATCCTGGCAGATTTGTTTGGAGTCAGAAGACCTAGATGCTGTGTGTCCTATCTGTCACTACTTGCTTTGCCATCACATAAACTACTGAACCTTTTTGGGTCTTGGCTTCCCTTATGGGTTAAAATAAGGAGTTGCTATTTGAATAACTCTAAGTACTATTTCAGCCTTAAATCATGCTCCCCTTCATCATATTTCTGCCATATTTCTGATACTTATCAGGATGCACTGATACATTTCAAATGCCCACTGGACATTCCAACCTTAAATTCAACATGATCAGAACTGTGCGTTTCCCAAATCCTTTTCTTTATCCTATATTCTCAATCTTTATTGTCTTAGGTATCGTATTTGGTGAAAGGAATAGTTATTTCACCTAATTCAAGTAAAAAGGAAACTTAAAAGATTACCACAGTCAATCTCAAGGATTTTTAAGCACAGGAAATAAAGCTCACAACAACCAAAACTAGAAATCTTAAAGTCAGAAGCTGAAGTTGCCTGCATCACGTCTTAAGGAATCAAGGTGTGCTTTATCACCTGCACATCTGCTCCAATCTTCCAACTGGCTTTCTGAGTCCTCTATTTTTTCATTATTTCAGTGTCTTATAATGATGTCCCATTCCCAACTCATCATAACACTTCAGCTCAAGCACCCTCCATCAACTGTAACTTCATTTTTTCTTTATTATATTTATACTATTATTCATTTTATATTATACCCTTTTAGAGAAAGAATTGGAGGTAACTGATTATTGCAATCAATTTGATAACACTTAATCCTCCATTTCCTCTCTTGTAAATGGGGATTAAAGCACTACCTACCATGTAGGGTGTTGCAGGAATCAAATACAATTATTTTGGTAAAGGATTTAGCACACTGCTTGGATTATGGCAAGTTGTTAATAAATAATATCACATGATATGCCAAAGCAGACTAGTTAGCAGCAACTGAGGTGATTACTAAGGCTGTGTTCAGGCTAAATGGGAAAGAGGGCAGTGATCATTTAATATGTGCTGGGTATCATTATGCTAGGAAGAATGAGAAATTATGCCACAACTAACTGGTTATCTGACATGGGTTGGGATACACAAAAAACATTGCTTTAGGGAATGAATTTTTGTTTTAAACAAAATTTTTATATGGTTCTGCTAGTTTGAACCTCATCTTTCTAGATTTTGACTACACTCCAATTTAGGATGTACCAAACTTGACCTTTCTTTATCTCCATTTATTCTACCCACACCTTCTGACTGTTTACGTACAGTCATTTTAGCTACTGTCTGGTTATTTCTTCAATGGAACTAGTTTATATGTAATTGGCAAACAGGAATCTCGTCAATATAATGCTAAGTCGTGGAAAATTTTATTCCCAGGATGTTAATGATTTGAAGTAACCAGGGGCAGGAGAAAACCCCTACAGCATCACCTTCCTTTACTCCAAGAAGGGGTTAATTTTACTGGTTTAAAACTGAACTGCTTGACCTTTCTTTGTATTAAGCTATCTTGGGAGACTGCAAGTACAGATGGAAATGGTGCACACATTTCCCTAGAATCAAAATAAAACAGAACACCTTAATTGATGAAGGGTATCTATGAATTACGTTTTTAGTTTTGATTGAACTGGTCTCCATTGGAAGCATCTACCTTCAAGGATGAAGAATGAACCCCAGAATATATGGCTGCAAAAAAATGGGCTGAGTCCAGGTGTAAATGTCAGGAGGTATTCGACTGTGCTGGCGTCTGGATCGATATTTTGTTTGTTAGGGCTATGCTTACAAAGTTACATAGTTGTAAGCACTCTGTACCAACACCACCTTTCTCATAAGCCCTGTCAGTTAAGTGGTCACTTTTGCAGAATGTGAGATTTCTCGGGAACACGTCCATGGCATTATGGCAGAAATGACTGTATTTTAGTCTCTGTTCATTTTGCTTCCTTAATATCTCCCTTAAAAACCAGTGTCAATTTTTGTCCTCAGAACAGAAATATCTACAAAAAAACTTATCTATTTAACTTGCTTTAAATCAGTATCTTAAATAAATGTCCATGTATTTTGGATGATAATGATATATATGTCTACTTTTGATAAATTTCCATCTAACTCTAGAAATAGAAGTCCTCAAATTAAAGGAGTTGCAAATGTTCAAAAAATAGTAACTTTCTGGGACATTCTGCTATACAACAGAAATTGATACACCGTAACTGACTATACTTTAATTTTAAAAACCCCAACAAAATAAATAAATAAATAAATTTGAATCAGTGATCAGTGGCGGAAAAAAACAGCAACTTTCAACATGGACAGCATCTTCTTCCTAGGAGAATGCAGTGATTAGGTTATCTGATTAGCCCCCAAAGCCTATTTAATTCACAGTGGACTAGTGAACAGGACATCTGGAATGAAAAATAAAAGAAAATGGCATTACCACAAGGCCAGTGGTTAAACTACACTAAAAGGCTAAACTAAATACATACAGTTTTTAATTCATCATGTATGTTCTCAATTAAGAAAGGGAGAATTAACTGAAGAATAAATAGGTAGAGATTCTCTGGAGTTCTCAATAAGACTTTGATAATTTCCAGGTTTAAAGTACAAAAGATCTCACTGTATAGTTTAGAAAACAGGGCAAAACTGATTGAGAAATACTCTAGACTTCTTCATGTTTATTCTAATATTAGTTCAATGGTCCCAAGAAAAGCAAAAAGCTATGGTTTTAAAACTAGATTGATACACCACACCTATTATCTTTAAAGCAATCATTTAAAACACAGGATTTGTTCAAACAACCTCTATTTCACAAGACACATGGGAGAGAAGAGGATGACTTCAAAGTAATGTCAAATGAACTGCCCTTACTTTGGGATTTCATGGTTTTTAAAGCCTGAAAAAAAATAGGCACACAAGGAAATTTATGGTTAGAGCTGAACACTTGTAAAAGAAAAAGAAAAGCATAATTTCCTGTTCCACATATGAAGAATTGGGTTTCTTTTCAAAACTGACAAGGGTTGTTGACACTTTATGACTAAAAGTGACATGAAATCTTTGTGCCTTTTGTTTTAATAAGTCACAAAACTGAAATGCAAGTAAAATTCAGCTATGCTTACTGGCTACCTAAGTGTATATGATACATATGAAAAGCACAAAAGAAGATCATGAAGAAAATTCATGCTCTCCTGGAAACTATAGTTTTGTAATAATGAGACAGGCTTATTAACTGAATCCAAGACACATATAAGCAGCTATGAAAGCATACAAGATAATATAGTCCTAAGCAATACAATGCATATTTAAAATAATTTTAAACAACGTATATCATATGGCATGGAGTATTATTAAACAGAGACAAAGGCCCGCCTTTGGGCCTGCATTAGGTAAGTCAAGTTTACTTGACTATTAACATAGTATTTCTTTCACAGAACTGAAGTACACAGAGCCAGCGTAAAGGGCACATTCCAAATGAGAAGAATTTAATGGCTCAATTCTGTAGATACTAGCCAACTCATGGGAGGCTACTATTAAAAGAAGTGATATGATTCAAATATTTCATAAAGATCTCTTTGCTGTCCTATAACCTAAGGGAAGGGAAACTGGCGAGATAAAGAGATCGGCTAATAAGCAAACACAGAAGCTCCTTTCCTTGTAAAAACTGTACTTTATGAAAGTTTCAGTGTGGAACAAAAGCACGCTCACCCTGTTCCCAAGCAAAGGACAGCATTTATAGTCAATGGTGGTCATCATTTGGCTATCTCATTTTTCAGAGTAAGAGTGTTTTATAAACAGGAACTCCACTGTGGCTGATGAATACAAAAGCAATTCCAAATGTTGAAAATATGAATAAGAAGGGTTTGATTCCAATGAAAAAAATGAACTTAAAAAAAATCTTCAAAATAAAAAATTAGTAAGCAAATGGTGACTGTTGAATGGCCATGTGGGATGAGAGTAAGAATCATTCTGAGGGCAATAACTGAATCACACAATACTTGGAAAACATTGTGCCCATACATGAAATAAAAGGCATTTAGACACAGTTAGAATGCAGAGTTAGATGATCAGCACAGAAACCAGACACCTACTGGCCCACTGTCAATTTAGGAGAAGGGTACCAGTTTAAAAACTGACAGCTGAGTATGGTGCACAGTGCTGAAGATGAGATTTTTGTTGCAAGTCAGAAGCTCATGGTTCACAAGTTCAAGGCCTGTGAATATACTCAAAGTGAGGAGTGTGTGGTCAGGTCTGTGGAGCCCATGGCTGATGATAATGTGAACACCTGTCAGCTTCTTCCTCTTCTCAGGTCTTTTTGCATTTAATTCTTAGTATCACTATCCCTGTTTAACTGATGAGGAAAAAATGGAAGACAGAGAAACTAAGGAATTTTCCTTAGGTCACAATAAGGTAGTAAGTGTCACAGCTGAGACTGGAACCCAGGAAACAGGCTTCAGAGCTGCACACCTAACCACTAAGACACACTACTGCCCTCTAGGGGACGCCCTATGACACCTGGGATAATTATCAGGAGGGTGCCTCAGCAGAATTTTCAATAAAGATAAAGATGGTCTATTAGGGGAAAACAAAAACAAACTCTTGGTCTTACACTAACGTGGAGAGAAAAGGTACAGAATCTATGAAGACAGAGAAAGACGGTATAATAAGATTTAAAGCAGCTAAGGACTGAGTCCTATCTGCTACAAGTCTACTACAGGGCGGGACAAAATTGCTTCTTAGTCTCTTTGGGAGTAAAAATAAAAGACTGTATAAAAAGGATTCTAGAGGTTCCTGTAATAATAAAATATACACATAGACATTAAGTACAGGTAGGCTGATGAGGGCGTGGGCAGAATGGAAGCAATAAGCGTATGCAGCGAAGGCTGAGGAAGCTATTTCAGAGGGAAGAAACAGAGAAGGCGAAAGCAGAGCAGGCCAGGCGACTAATGTAAAGTGGTGGTGGTCTTAAAGATGCTTAATACTGGGCAGATGGTAGGCGTTTAGACAGCAAGCATGCTGAGTATGAAGTCATGGGTCACTGAGAACACAGGGCAAGTACCAAGTGAGCGTGAGAATCTGCAAGGTGGGTGGCACTGAAGTACAATGCCGGCCGTCCCCAGGGACACAGCTAAGCCCTGCAACTCAACAGGGAACACAAGAAGCCATGGCCAGGAAGAAACTACTTCAGTTTGAAAGTCCCCTTCTTGCAACTTGACTGGGTTTGTTGCTCACATGTAGCGTCTTGATTTCTTTGACCCTTTGTTGTCCGGACTCCTTTCATACCTGAGCTCTGTCATACTGGAAATGTCAGAGCAGTCAATACACTGAGGACGGACTAAGCTAGAAGGAGACAGAGGCTGGACATGCGTAGTATTCCCTTAGAATTATTCCGAATTTCTTTCTAATTTTTCAAGAAGTCAGCAAACTGAACTTCTTCTTTTAGGGAGATAATCACTAGCACTCTTAATGGCAATATTTACTAGTCCAAGATGGGAAAGCTTTTAATTATCATTTAAAAGGTAAGAATCAGTGCAAGCAGAAAAATGTGTATTAATCTATCACTCACACTCCAGAGACTCATTACTCTCAGACCTATTACTAGCGATCACACATTTCTATGGCAAGCAGGAAATCCTACATCCAGCTGCTTATAGTTAAATGAATATTCCTCTGCATTAGCAGAGATACTTAAGAATGAATGCAGCAATATATTTATTCCTATTAGTCTCAGTGATTTTTTTTAAGGACCAAAATATTTCACTTGGTCATTAGCTCTAATCAAGGCAGGTAATCCTTGTTTTTTTCCCCAAGGTCACTAATGCACAGAACAAACAAGTAATAATCAGAGGCTACACAGCAGTAAAATAAAATATATTAAAAAGTCAAAAGAGGCACAAAATACAGAAAAAGAAAAAAATAGGGAAAAATACAGTTTTTCCAGTTCTAATAGGGTCACAGGCACAATATGAATAAGATGAGAGTACACTTAATGGAAAGATATAACTAGCTTTATCCTAAAATTTCTAAGGGCAAGAATAATTTTGAATTTTGCTAGCAAAGCATAAGATAAAATGAATACAGAAGATTCAACCTTTTATATCTTTTTTTAAAAGGACATAAAAGGGCAATTTCTTCCTGTAAGGGCATAAAAACGATTGATATGGTACCCATTTTCTAAATTTAAGCACTCCAGATGACTAAAATGCTAAGCAAGCTACTGCTTCTATTTCCTAAATGGGAAAAACTGTTAACTTTTGAAGTTTACTGTGATTCTTGCTGGAAACATAGAAGGGGTAAGGCAGAAATCAGCACCTGAGTGAAGATAAACTGGCCTTGAAGTTCACCATTTTCCAAGCCATTTCTGCCAGCTTTCACATGGTTTTCAGTAACTCACATCTTCCTCTAAGAGTGTTCCAGTCTTAGTGTCATCTGTCAAGGGTGATACCCAAAGATAAACCTAATACTCAGACTATGTTTAAGGGATGCACTTTGTTCTGGATACTGTATTTCTATTACTGCAGCTTAAGATCAAATCAGCCCCTAACCTGTATCCGGCTACTAGTCAACTTGAAAACCAAAGCTGAATTGCTCACCTGCTAAGTGACTAGATTTTGCACAACAGCTGCACAGTACCTCCACTTCAAATCCATGTCTTAGCAAAATCACAGAAAATTAACAAGATACCACACAGTCAACTTGAAAACCAAAGCTGAATTGCTCACCTGCTAAGTGACTAGATTTTGCACAACAGCTGCACAGTACCTCCACTTCAAATCCATGTCTTAGCAAAATCACAGAAAATTAACAAGATACCACACAGTCAACTTGAAAACCAAAGCTGAATTGCTCACCTGCTAAGTGACTAGATTTTGCACAACAGCTGCACAGTACCTCCACTTCAAATCCATGTCTTAGCAAAATCACAGAAAATTAACAAGATACCACACAGAAGAATTATTCTCCAAGTGAAAAAAGGATTATTCTCAAAGTTACAGAGTGGAAAAGAAAATGTTAAATGTTTGAATGCAACTTGTTTTTTTACCTCCACTCGATCTGGTCCACTCACTGAGCAGATGGACTTCACTTCCACCATCAAGGCATGACACACATCTGTCACATCAAACCTGTTCTGTCTAGGATCCTGGTACATTGAATGTTCTCCTGCTCAGTTCATTTATTGTTTATTATAGTAATATAATATACAATTATAAGATATCATAACCTTGTAATAAATATATAATTGTTCAATAAACAGCTGGTAATATATGAAATGCTATGATTATGTAGTATGCTTCCCATAAAATATATTATTGTATAATAAAATGTTACATAAGATTTAATTACATAGCACATAATATTACATATAAAAGCATATTATATAAATACTGTAATACCACCATCACTTTCTTTTCTAAGACTTACAGTGAATGCTCTACTTCAAAAGCTTGTGTCTCATAAACTCTCTGAAAGCAGGCAGTGCCTTTAAAAATTAATAATTTCCTAAACTAATGGATTCTTTTTTAAAAAATGTACTCTGTCTTGTATTATCCACTCACAGTTTCCTTATTTGAACGATAGTTTCTCATAGATTCACACTGTTCTATGTTTATATTCTCAAATCCTAAAACCCCTAAAATATATAAGCTTTATTTTTTCTTCTCTTGAAACATGGATAGAAGACACTGTATTGGTCAAAAGAACTGGTGAAATTCTTTTTCATGAGTCGAGCAATAGGTTCAGGTATTTGACTGAATAATTGAAAATAATATTAAAATAACATAGGAAAGGTACAAAGGATCACTTGCACCTGCTGCTTTACTTATGTAACTTTTCTATATTTAAAAAAAAACTGTACACTGTTATCAAATAATTATAGTTTAAGCTTCACTTCCTTTCAAACTTTTTATCAGAAGATATGAAAATCCTAGGATAATAAAAGTGTTACCAGACTAGATCTTCTTCCAGGGAAATGTCAGGATACCGTATTATAGTATTTAAGCCTAAAACTGTGGTTAAAACACAAACACCATTTTACTATAGTGCTCTACAGTATTACAAAGTGCTAAGTAATTTGTAAGCAAATTATTGACATTTAGAAAATAATACATCCTACTTAAAGGTCACAACTAAATTATTAGTTTTAAAAGTCTTACGGGATCAGCAGTGTGCTAGGCTTCTGAGGACTACAATAGGAACTGTAAAATGAAAAACGCTAAAGCAAGGAAGGGTGATGATTCTGATGGAATAAAAATTCTGATAGAATACAGGAAGAACAATGCCCAAAACTACTATTTTCCATACGCTGCTAATTCAGGGAATATGAGCAAGGATTAAGTAAGAAACTTCCCAAGTAGATATTCTCTTTCTCACCTCTCAGAAATGGCAGCCTGGCCTGACAGAAGATTCGAAGTCAGATGTAAAGTAGACTCAAGATCAGGCTAACTTCCAATAGAGCTTTTCGCGATGGATGTCGTAAGTAGAAACGTTTAGAAGCTGGATCATTGGTGGATTGGGAATAACGTGTTAAACCTCACATATGAAAACTTTCTAGTTGAGAGAACACATGCCCTAACATCTGTTCCTATTAACAACCAGAAAATCTTTTTAAAATTTCAGGGCAGTTTTCACCTAACTATAAAAGAAAGCCAATCTCATTCCTTTATTCTTTGCAATGTCACAACTTCAGGCCATGAATCTAAAGAGAGGTAAACAGGTATATTTCTAAACAGTTTGGGGAAAATGAAAGGTTGAGACTTTAACAGAAGCATGGTAAGAAAAAATTAAACAGGAAAAACATGATTATATCCAAAGTAGTGCCCTTGTACCTTGCAGATAGCTGTGTAAATTGGTACAATCCTTTTTGAAAGCAATCTGTCAAAAGGTTTATACAAATCATTAAATTATTTACGACCTTTAGTAAAGTAATTCCAATTCTAGAAATCTATTCTAAATAAATAATCTTAGAAAATTTTTAAAAAGCTAGACATACATTAATATATCCCTTGCATGATCCAGACTAGGGCGAACACACTGGAAAAAAATCCATTGATATGTTTGACCACATTACAATATAGCCACAGGATGGAAATTTTATATACAGGTATTAAAATAACAATTATGAGAAAATTTATTCTATAAAATGTTAATTAGAACAGGCAGGAGATAAAATTAGTTATAATTCAAGTGCATATATAATTATTTTTAAGGAATGTACAGAAAAAGGACAAATGAAATACTACTATTAATTATACTAAGAATTCGGGGTTAATGGGTAATTTTCTTAATTTTTTTGCTCTTCCTCAATTTTTCCAAATGTTTAATGAAGCTTATATAATAAATAAAGAGAATCTGTGAAAACAAATAAAAAAAACCTGATTTGGAAGTAATTAAGAGTAAGGAGGGTATAATCAAATTATTTCTAGAATTATTCTGACTCAAAGACAGATTCTAGAGTAAAATTCAATTTAAAGTAGATATATTTTAAAAATCAACTGTATGTAATGTATGCAAAGGTCTTGTTATAAATCAATCTGACCTAAAAATATTTTACTGTACGTAGGAGATGACAGTATGTTAGCTCTTTTAAAAATTTAGGCTTTCTAAAAGAACATGAGACATTTAATTTAGACACTTTTAGAAAAGAACATGAAAATAGCCTTCCTACTCTCTCATATATACAATTAAATTACTTGCAGTTTCTGTGGTATAATTTCATAATGATTTTCACATATTACTAGACTTACAAAAATACCATATGTCTTTTCTCCTTTCTCTATTTTATATAGGAAAGCAGATTTAAAATTACAGGTCATCATAAGTTCTAAAGAAAAAATACAAAAAAACTACTTTATACAATTACTTTCTATTATACAATCACTAGATGTATACTTTTTGATAATTTACATTTTCTTATGACAATTCCTACTGCATAAGAACCAACAGAAGGACAAAAACTCAATTCTCTTAGCAAAGGTTTGAGGAGGAGAAAGATGAAAATGAACAGAACATTAGAAATAGAAAAAATTATCGCAAGTATGAGAACCCAAACTATATTATCAATGAGAAATTATCAATTCCTGTAAAAACTCATACAAATAAACAAAATTAAGTACTTAGTGCTATTTACAATTAAAGTAAGAAAAATATTAAGTCAACTACATATCAGACATTGTACCTGGGCCTTTTATAAATTCATGATCTAATTTAATATGGTCATTATTTACCATAGATTTACTACACAAGACAGCATTATAGGTGCATTTTCTACACATCTATTTTCTCCATTAACTGGTAAGCTCCTTGAGGCAGGAATGTTTTACTAATTGCATACTTCCACGCTTCCTGGCACAAGGTCCGTATTAGGTGTTTAATACGGGCTAAATGAATTTAATTTATTACAGGCAGGGTGACTATACATCTCCAACTGCCCAAGATAGTTCCAGTTTTGCCTGTGGTACCAGCATTATCAAAAAATAGTGTATCCTTTTCTTTCAAAGTGTCCTGATCTAAACAGTAAATTACCTGAAAATACTACTGCAGATAATTTAAAGTTCTTTCTAAAACTGTCATTAAAATTTCCAGAATGCAAAGAATGAATGAACTAAGGCACTAAGCACAATCAAATAAAGCAGCAGAAGTGAAAAGAGCAGGTGAGGAGCAGAAACAGGTAGCACCACAGAATACTGAGCCACTTCGCCTCTTCTGTGGCCTGTTGGTCTCAAGAGAGTGCAAGTCCTACATTCAGAGGTTCTTCCAAAAGCTAATTTTGCATTTAGACCAGCACTGAAGGGGTTCTCATTTCAACTGGGGATGCAAGGAATTCAGAAGGCTTATAATACAACAAGCATTACATCTTCTATAGCTCCCTACTGACCAAAGAAAAACTGTGATGAATCTGTATATTCAAAAGCACCTTTGGAAAGAGCATCCATTTATATTTTGAATGAGATATTTGGAGTATACTTCATATTATTCTTCTCTTTCCATTGAAGAAAGATTTTATAAGACCAACCTTCAGGAAAAACAATAAGCCATTAATAAGGCTTCACTGACCTCTGAAATTAAGTAATTTATTGATACATAAATACATTTAATTAAAACACTTGTTTTGTTATGGGTTGAACTGTGTCAACCCTAAAACTCCTATGTTAAAGTCCTAACTCCCAGTACCTCCGAATGTGACTGAATTTGGAGACACGATCTTTAAAGAGGTAACTAAATTAAAAATGACATCACATGGGTGGGCCCTAATCCAATATGACTGGTGTCCTTACAGGGAGAAATTAGGACACAGATACACACGGAGGGAAGACCATGTGAGAAGGGAGAAGACTGCCATCTACAAGCCAGAGAGAGGGGCCTCAGAAGAAACCACCATTGCTAACACCTTGATATTGGACTTCCTGCCTGCAGAACTACAAGAAATATAAACATATGTTGTTTAAGTCGCCTGGTCCATGGTGCTTTGTTATGGCAGCCCTAGCAAGTGAATATACATTTCTAAACATATGCCAGAAATACAGAAGTAGAAAATAAACAAGATTAAAGAAAATAAATAAGATGAAAACATGTTTTACATATTCTAACCAGTTAATTTTTTTTAAATAGGAGTTTATTTAAGGATAGCTTCAATGCTCAACAAGAACCTACCAGTCTAATTTCAAGCAAACAGATAAAAATAAGATGTAGAATCTGATCTTGATGAGTTGAAGCAAAATTTAGAATTTAAGCAAATACTGGATCTGTCCAAACTTCTATAACCTCTCACATTCCCTATAAATCCACCTAACTCAGCAAACCAGCATTTTCAAATATCTAATGCATATTACAAAATGATGCATGGTGGAAAAAAGATCCATTTAAAGAGCAAGAAAAGCCACTGTTTTTTTATGTAACATAGAACAAAATGTCCACTGATTTGGTTTCAGATTCCCACTTGCAACTAACATTTAAGAAACTACCATTTGTTGAGTTTCGGCACAGTATCAAAGAAGAATATTCACAATTACCTGAAAAGGCTATGAAAATACTCCTCTCTTTTCAAATTACACATAGGTGTGAGGCTCAACTGTCTTCTCATTGTTTAACAAAGTAACATGTTACAAAAGGCTGAGTGCAGAAACAGATGTTAAGAATCCAGGTATCTTCTTTTAAGCCAATCTTTTAAAAACTTTGCAAAATTATAAAGCAATACCACTCTTCTCATTGATGTTTTTGTTCTGGGAAGTGTATTTTTAATAAAAGTATGTTATGGGATGTAAACATGCAATAGACTCATTACTATTATTGGCAAATTAATTAAGTTGTGTTTAAACAATTTCTCAGTTTTAATTTCTAATACAGTAAACATCAGTAGCTATAATCTATATAAACAAAAACTCTTTGAAGTTCTTGTTATGGGCTGAATTGTGTCCCCTCCAAACTCATCTGTTGAAGCCCTAACCCCTAGTGTGACTGTATCTGGAAACAGGGCCTTTAAGGAGGTAACTCCTAGGGGTGAGGCCCTCATCCTACAGGACTGGGGTCCTTAATAGAGGAAGAGGCACCAAGGAGCCCTGTCTGTCTGAGTGCTCAAAGAGGCAAGGCCGTGTGAGGACACAGCAGGAAGGTACCATCTGCAAGTCAGGAAGAGAGGTCTCCTCAGAAACCAATCCCATCAGCACCTTGATCTTGGACTTCTGGCCTCTAAAACTGTGGGAAAATAAGTATCTTTTATTTAAGCCTATGGTATTTTGTGATGGCAGCCCAAGCAGATGAACACAGTCCATGGTATTGTTAAAAGAGCTTAGAAGGGGTCCTGAGACCAAAAAATTTGAAAATCACTAAGTGAGAAAACAACCATTTGGCTGTGCAAATTAAATGTTTGTAAACAATCTCTTTTCATGTTTACAACTTGGAAAAGTAATCATAATTTTCATTAGCTATCCAAAGTAGAAAAAGGGAGAAAATTAATGTTAACTCTAAAATAACCTTTTAAACCTTGATATATACAGTTACACGCCATTTGAAAGCATACGAAAACGGGGAAACACTGTTAAAGAATTAACGCAGGCTATGAAGATGGCCACCTTTCATTTTCAGGAAACCAGCCTTGTCAATCTGTCTGGTCTAAAACAGGCTAACTCTCAGAGTACTTGTTAAAGTCTATTAACTTTCTGAATATAAAATCAGACATAAAACCAAAGAGGAAACCTCCAGTTTTGCTTCATGAGAAAAAATAACCAAAAAAATTACAAGGTGACAGGAAGAAATCAATCAGTAAACTGACAAACACACCAAGGACAATTTTTCTAACCATACAAAACTTATCAAGGCTATAGGGAAATAACACAGTAATAGTAAGAAACTCTATTTCAGTACATGCAAAAATCAAAGATTTTGCTCTCCTAGTAATGATAGTTTATAAATCAAAAATGGCATCAAAGCTGTGAAAGTCATCTAAGAATGAAAACTTTAATAGTTATGGGCCTTTAATTAATTATTAGGTTATAAAAGCTTAGATTGAGCGGAAAAAAATGCATTTACCTCAACAATGTTCTGAATCTCATGGACACAATATGTTGTTGGGTTGCTTTTTAGTAACATATCAATTGTGCACTTAAGTACTACAGTTTTCTGCATGGTAGTCCTCTAAAAATCAAGCAAAATGCTTAATATCTAACGCTCTAATGCTAGGAAGAACATTCAAAATTACATTTTAATACATTTCATTTCATATAACTTTGTATGGAAAAGAAACACTAGTTCAACTTAAGCTAACTTTTCTCTTGGCTCAATGTTTGTACGGAAAAATTATCATGCAAACCTTTTGGAAAAGTATAATCAATCCATGGGCATGCAAGTATCAATTTTATCTTATGAGAGTTTCTCCATGTTCCAGTTACTTCATTCCTTATTACATGCTGCAAAAAGCAGTAATAATTTTTATAGCCAAATATCACTTTGTAAGATACCAGGTGGCTTTCAATATTTACCATATAAGTCATGCATGAAATTTAAACATTACAAAAAATGACTTACCAGTTGACATTCCTGAAATATGCACATTTTCAGAATGTTCTGCAAGAGCACCATTTCCTAAAATTAAACATAATGAATAAACTAATTTCCAAGATAAAATTTTAAAAAATTTTTCAGATTTTCCCTTTAACAGAAAAACTACACAGAGTTACTTGTAATTTTCAGAAATTAAAGTCTCTTATAATAAAATCTTCAAAACAATACCACAAAGCCCAAAATTATAACAGTAGTAGGGAAAACAAAATGTTTTAGAAATCACAAAATAGTGTAATAGATAAAAACAAAAAATATAGATCTGATTAATACCAGAAAGGATTTCCTATCAAGTTAATAATCAAAAGAGAACTTAGTACTATTACTAAAAAAGAGACAATCATATACTTTTTAAAAATAGCATTCCTCTGAAATCAGTCCACAATGTGCTTAGTGCTAGGGTAACACATGTTGGTACTTACAAAAAAAAATGTTTTGCATTGTCTTGTAAATCTTTCCACATTTTCTCACCAATGACTCTAATAGTCTTTAGACTGGGGACAGAATTAAATCCTATTCTGGTAGCCCCTGATGTTCCTACACCTCCTGCCACAAAGTTGGGCACATGGATGCATTCAAGTAACTTACTTAAGTGAGTTATGAGTGTCACCTAGTAAAATAAAAGTGTTTTAAAAAGACTCCCATTTAAAGTATTGATACTATTTACTCCTTTAAATTCATGTGAAGTGTCTCCAGGTATTCTTTTTTAAAATTTTATTTAATCATAAATTATTTCTGTCTACTTTTCATGTACAAATCGCTTATCTTTACTTCTAAAGTTTTGTCTCTTTCTACTCATTAGGTCAATTTAGCATCACAAGACCTAAGGAATCCAGCTAACAGATTCTCCCCAGAGTGGGGCAGGGGAAGAAACTAGGTGATAGAAACTTTGGGCAAAAGCACAATTCTCTTCGAAGGTTGAAAGAGTAGAGACGATAGCAAATATAATCAACAACTATTCTTTTGCAACCATCACACTTCTATGGTTACTTGATTACTGCATAGCATCCCCCAATGCACTAAGCTCTAGGACAGCAGAATCTGTGTATACTTGGCTCATCATTGTATGCAGTTCCTAGAACAGAGC
Source organism: Vicugna pacos (assembly GCF_048564905.1). NCBI lineage: Eukaryota > Metazoa > Chordata > Mammalia > Artiodactyla > Camelidae > Vicugna > Vicugna pacos. Next base: position 12,896,822 of record NC_133011.1, read on the forward strand.
AGGTGCTCAAAGAGCTAATGAATGAATGAGGGAGGTCATGATGATTCAATGAAATCATGCCAATTAAGCACCTGACATAGTGTTTGGCTCACAGCACTGAACAGGAATTCATTTTTGCCACTACGTAAAATATATTTTTATCATTACTAAAGATTAATAGTGATAAAATAAACTTTTTAGTTCAACTACAGCTATAGCCTTCAAGATGAAAAGAAATGTTGTTTCCCTCCATTAAAAATGATACAGTGGACATGGTAACATAGGTGTGTAAGCCACATTTAGTACACAAATAAATCTGATTACAGTTATTTACTTAAGTACTGTGCATTAATGCTGCAGAAAGCACAATTTATTTTTCCCAGCAATGTTAATGCTACAGACATAGAAATGAAACCACTAAAAAGCTCCCACCTATTTCTCCAAACTGCACACAACTTACGGCAATTGGTAGCATAAACAAAATGGTGTAAGAAACTGATTCAATAAAACAACAAGATTTGCCAAAGGTCAGTATAAATTGCCTAAACCTTTGCTACTTACAAGGTAGATCAACAGGTTATTAATAGAAATGTAGAGTCTCAGGCCCTGGTCCAGATTACTGAATCGGCATTTACATTTTAACAAGATCCTCCCCGACTCCCAGTAATGCGTATGCACATTAACATTTGAGAAGCACTGGCTTAAACCTTCCACTTCTAGGGCAGCTACGACTCCAAATTACAGGTGTGTAATTTGTGACCCTAAGGTTTCTAATATTCTTAAGGTAGCATATTAAATTATTCTCAGGAGAGTTCTAATATTAGACATTTTACACACTAAATTTTTTTCTAATTCAGTAAAAAAGAGTTAAGACAGGCAGAAGGAAAACAGTAACATAATGTGGTATTGAAGACTATGGATTCTGGACTAGATTGCCAGGATTCTAACCCCAGCTCCACTACTTATTTGCTGTGCAATGCAGGGCAAGTTATACAGCCTCTTTGTATCTTAATTTTATCTCGAAAATGAAGAAAATAATATGTCTTACGGGGCTTGGTGGAATTCTTTATTATAGAAAAAGAATTTAATCTACATCTCCATCAGCATGTAAATGACTAAAAATTGCCTCATAATAAAATATTCAATAAACTGAATTAAGTAATTCTGTATGTACTAACTTAGAAAGACATGCACATTAAGTTAAATGTGTTCAGAATAACATTAAAATACGACCTATTTTTAACTTTTAAATGTTTTATGTATAACGTGCATATGTTTACATAGGCAATGATATATGCATGTATATGGATTTACATACATATATATATTTTTTGAAGAGTCTAAGGGTATATACAAATTGTGGAAGAAAACCTCTGGAACTGAAATTAGAGCAGATGTGTTTTGTATACTTCAGCATTGACTGAATTTACTGTTACAACAGGCACAGATTTCTTTAAAAAAAAATTTAGTCATATTGAAAAAAACAGAGAATATAGTTCATTTCCCATCATTCTAAACAAACAAAAGTCTAATAAACAGTGTGAAATATTATAAAATATTACAATTTCAGGGGTATTATTTTTACTCTAATTTATTCTAACTTAAAAATAATCCTATTTAGAAGTTAGAAAAAAAATTAATGCTAATTTCTTTTTTTTTTTTAGAAAGTAATCTTTTTTTTTTAATGACATTCACTTTTTTTTAACTTTTTTTGGCGGGGGGGGGTAATAACGTTTATTTATTTATTTATTTTTAATGGCAGTGCTGGGGATTGAACCCAGGACCTCATGCATGCTAGGCATGCACTCTGCCACTGGGCTATACCCTCCCCCCAATGCTAATTTCTGATAACATCAAATAACTATCCCTTTTTTGGGGTACATTAGATATTTCTTATTCTAAGTATCATGTGAAGTAACTGGGTACTTAATTTAGGGGTACTGCCATTCTAAAAAGTATTCTACAAAAATTCCACTTATAAAACACAATTATTTCTATGTTATAAGCAAATAGCACACCCAAATTGCTTTGTTGATATGAAGTTCGTTGTATTTTACTAATGTCCTGCCCCCAACTCCCGAGAGAAGAAAACCCATCCATATATGAGGATGTGTACCAGCTCCTTACGACAACTACAGTGTAGCCCTGTTAGATATTCTCACTGAAGTCACCCTTTAGAGGTGCCACATACCAGAAAAACATACAGAAGTAATGTTTCATCAGACTATAGCTATACACCAGCAGCTGACTAATTAGTTAATGGACCAGCTAATTAACAAGAACTAGAAAACAAGAAGTTTTATTATCACCTAAGTCAGGAAATAATTTTTTGTAACTTTTTTTTAGTCCTACTAACCAAATACCTAAGGTGATCAACTGTCCCCATTTATTCTTCTTCTTGCCAAGCTGAAACACAGTTTTGTAGTTTTTGATTGCAACACAAGAGAAAGAATCTTTTAAAAGATGTATGTTCTGTTTTAGGAAAACAGGCCACAGGGTGGTGAGTGTGAGCTCTGGAACCAGACTGTGGAATCAAACTCCAGCTCTACTATTTATTTAGACATGAACCTTAATTTCTCCTAAGATTTGCTTTACTCACCTAAATAATCAGGACGTCATCATTAAGAGATGTCTAAATTTAGTCTCTGCATCCCTGTTGCTTTGTATCTTTCTTTGTTTATTTTTATTCTTTTCATTTAAGAACTACTGTTCTTAAAGAATAGCTATTAAGTACAGCTGAGATTTGAGAGATACGTGCCAGCCAAATCCTGAGTGCCTTACAAGGCTTCCTTCAGCTCATCCTTAAAACAGCAGTTCATTTTACCGGTGAGAAAACCAACTTCTAGCAATTTAGTAATTTTTTCAAAGAGCCAGTAATTGGATAGATTGAAAATTCAGATTTACAGTCATTAAGAAGTTTGTCTTCCTTACTTTTTTTTCCCCTTTGAAGAACTCAGACATGAATATACTTCTTGCTTGTAAAAGAAACAGCACTTAATTTTCAGAGTTAAAAACCACCTGCCACAACTATTCCAATTTGTATGGGAAAGATCATTGATTTAAAAAGTTAACAAGGGCAGTTACAAGTAACTTATATGCTCAGCATCTTACAATCTTGTTTTCACTGTGCACTGAGAACAGTTATCACACACCAAAATGTGTATGTATGTTCATATATATACCCCCAAAGCAAACATCATTCCTATTTTACTTTATTTAAGGAAAAGTCCCAAATCCTAATAATTAGGGCTTACCAAACTCTCCACAATGTGGTTCTTCCCAACTACTTCAGAAGCTTCATCTCTTGTGATCCACTTTTCCATTCTCTCTCTTCTCTCCAGAAATATTGGATTTCTTTTAGAAAAGCGTTGACTGTCTCTCTTGCCTTTGTACCTTCGTTTAATATATTATTTCCTTAGAGAAGCATCTCCTGATTCTCCTCATATTAGGTTAGATCATTCTGTTATAGGTTCCTATAGTATCTAATACTGTCACTTTTTGAAAATTTATCACATTGGTGTTATCTGTGTAATGTCTGTTTCCCACCAGATCTTAATCTTGGTGGGGAAGGGGAGTGTACGTGGTGATGGGACATAGTTGGGTTTGTTTGGTTTTGTAACCCAATGACCAGCACAGCACGTAACACAGTAGAAAATATTTAGTCCATATCTGCTCAGATGAATGAATGGCAGGTTGATATACAAGGAAGAGGCATAGTCCCTGCCACCAAAGAGCTGATAATCTCTTGAGAAAATAAAAAATAGATGAAGCAGAAGCAAACAATATAAACCTAAAATAAAGTCAGCAAGATTCTTAAGTGAGAAGCCCTAGAAGCTTTTCTACTAAAAATGCAAATAGAAAATATCGTGCCCATTATGGTTACTGATAGTAGCCAGAGCAACTACACAAAGAAAAGACAAATTATAGACATAAGAACTGGAAAAGAAGAGGTAAAACTGTATCTATCTGTAGATGATATGATCATATATCTATGACAAAAACCCAAGAAAGTCAACAGAAAAAGTTGTAAGCAATATGAAAATTAGCAAAGTAGCAGGATATAAAATAAGCATACAAAAATCAAACGCCTTTGTAAATACAAACAACAGCCAGTCAGAAGATACAGAAGACACAACTTTTAGTAGTAAGAAAAAACAGATTTTTTAAAAACTCAAAACACAGAACTCCTGCTGCTGGTCATGATCGAGCAATGGGGAATGGACCAGCAATGTTGTGAATCACGAAAAAAAATGGCAAAAAGCATTAAAAAAAATTCAGACATAGGACAACAGGCAGGGTAAGACTGTGATCTATGAGAAAAGGGAAACAAATTAAAATGAACCTTATTATTGCCCTAGCTTTCCACCTGGAATCTTTCTGGACTGTGACACATTGAGGGAGAACCTAAGTTCTTGTCAGGCTAAAGAGACAGCCTATAGTTTGGAGAGGCTGAGGCAGATGAAAGCAGCTCAGAGTATCAGAGAGGGAGGAACCTCATTCAAACAAATAAACAATCTGCATCTGGGTCCTAGTTTCAGGCTGAATGCTAAGCTACACATACATAAGGTAAGACTTCACAAGGACAAAGAACAAGTGCTGGAAGCTGGAAGCTTAAAAACTTCCATCCCTTAGGGTTAGAAGATGCTGAAGTTCTGATCTACAAGAATAGAAAGACATCCAAAGGGGACTTACTATTGACATTTTGTTCATATTTTTCTGGCTGTTTTATAAGCTCCTTTGTTTCTTTTTTCTTCTCTTGCTCTCTTCCTTTGTTATTTGATGACTTTCTGTTATGGTATAAGATTTCTTTCTTTTATGTTATCTACTATAGGTTTTTGCTTTGTGGTTATCATGAGGCTTAAATAAAATATCTTATCAGTCTATTTTAAAGCTGTTGACTTTGAATGTATACTAAAGCTCTACATTTTCACTCTCCCTCTCATTTTGTTTTTGATGTCACAATTTCCATCTTTTTACCTGTGTATTCATGACAAATTACTACAGTTACAGTTGTTTTTAATACTTCTGTCTTTTAACCTTCATACTAGAGTTATAAGTGATTTACCTACCACCATTACAACATTAGACTGCTGTGAATTTAACTATATATTTATCTTTACCAATGAGATTTATACTTTCATATGTTTTCTTGTTACTAATTAACATCCTTTAATTTCAGCTTGAAGAAGTCTATATTAGATGTTGTTCTAGTATCCAGACCAAATTTTTCTAAATTGTGCAAAGGGTGTAACAGAATATGTTAGACCCTTGTAGAAGTTAATAAACATTTGCCTCTGACATTTCTACTATCAAACTGTAAAGGATATAAGGTTTCTCTAACATTGTTCTAACCAAATCCATACAGATGTATTTCCTCTCCTAGGTGTTCATAAACCACTTCTTTCATTTTCTGTTATCTTCCCTAGGGCCATTATCACTACTTGCTGGTTTGTGGAATTCTCATCCCTCCTGCCCTGTTTTGGAAAATCAAAATTGCATTTGCTGTTTCCAGTCACCTGATCTTTCTTTCCTTCCCTCATTCCTTGGGAGTATTTTAGTACCTAAGTCAGAACTCTTTAAGTTGTTCAGAATACCTGAATGAACTATAATCTTTGCACGTATGTCCTTCAAAAAGGTTTTCAGATATAGTTACTCTTACTCTTTCAGTCCGAAGAGAACATTTGACAGAGAGCACATAAACATCACCACTATTACACCATCTGCCCAAGCGGCAGCCCCATATACCTTTCTGTTACTCTTTATTTTACCAAGAAATGTTTCAAAGACCAATTTATTGCCCTTGATATTTTTGTTGAACTCAATCTTGCGTTTTCTCTATACTAGTAATATTTATAATTTATTCTTGATTAAATATCTTTTTTATCTTGCAAATATGTTCTTAATTAGTCTGAAGTCATTGAGCAATCACTTAATTTCTTTAGGATCTTTTCCTGCCATTCATTTCTTTTGGGGATTGTTTGTGATTTTAATAACCAGAAATTATTTCTGAGATCTTAATAACCTCTCTGGACTGTCTTTGCAGATTTTCATGTTGTGAAGACATATTAATACTTTTCCTAAATTACTTTAGAATCTATAGGTCTTAAGCTCTGACTGTGCCCAATCTCATTTTTTTAAAAAGTGCTTATAACATAGTTATATCTACCTGGTCAAATAAGGTATAGAGTAGTACACTGTTATGGACTGAACTGCATCCCCCCTAAATTCATATGCTGAAGCCCAAATACCCAATGTGACTATATTTGGAGATAGGGCCTATGAGGGTGAGAATTAAGGTTAAAGGAAGTCATAAGGGTTGCCACCTAATCTAAGACTGGCTTCTTTAAGAAGAGATATCAGAAATCTCTCTCTCCATCTGCACACAGAGAAGAGGCCATGTGAGGCCAGTGTGAAGGACAACACAAGCCAGGAAGAGGGACCTCACCAGAAACCAGCCCTGCCGGCACTTTGATCTTGGACTTCCAGACTCCAGGACTGCAAGAAAATAAATGTATGTTGTTTAAGTCACCCAGACTGTGGTATTCTGTTATGGAAGCCCAAGCAGACCAGTATACACACTTTTCCCAGGTTACCATTGAACCAAGATGTTTGTGAATGTTTTGAAAGTATATGAAAAATTCAGTACATTCTTCTAAAGACAGGCTCCATGGGGTCTAACAAACACTTGTAATGAGATGTTTCATGCAGAAAAAAAGGCTAAGAAATCCCTAGGAGACAGTTTACTTTCCTGCTTTATTTAATTACTGGTATTCTAAAAGTATTGCTTCCACAGCTTTTTAATTGCAGGCATTCATTATGGATTTAATAGACTTTTATGAACTGGCTTGAACTTATCTGCCACTTAAAATAATAGTAATGATCATTTATAACACTGCTTTTAATGGAAAAGTACATTCTAATTTTCAAACCACATTCTTTATAGACATTTGGGAGTTCAGTTGTTTTTAGGTTTAGACTTCCCATATTATGTTAGTGAGATTTTATCTTTGAAATGTCTTCAAATAAGGGTATGATGACAATGAACTATTACTCAAAGTACAAATACTAAACACAAGTTCCTAGTATTCAAAGAATGAATCATATCCCTGAAAGAACATGCAAGAGAGCTATGAATCCTACTACGCAACTCAGTAACAGTGTTCACGCAGATGGAGATAATTTTCTTTATTCTAAAATAGCCTGAACCAATGATGTAAGAACTCACAAAATAAAACAGAAAGGGACTTAAAGACCACATGAGTTCATCTAGTTCGAAAAGATACATGCACCCCAGAGTTCACAGCAGCACTACAGACAATAGCCAAGACATGGAAACAACTTAAATGTCCATCAACAGATGACTGGATAAAGTTGTGGTATATTTGCATGATGGAATACTACTCAGTCATAAAAAAGAATAAAATAATGCCATTTGCAGCAACATGGATGGACCTATAGATCGTCATTCTAAGAATAAGCCAGAAAGAGAAAGAAAAATACTATACATGATATCACCCATATGGGGAATCTAAAAAAAAAAAAAAAGGACACTATGAACTCATCTACAAAACAGAAACAGACTTGCAGACATAGTAAACAATCTGATGGTTACCAGGGAAAGGGGGTGGGAAGGGATAAATTTGGGAGTTTGAGATTTACAAATGTTAGCCACTATATATAAAAACAGATTTAAAAGAAAGCTTCTGCTGTGTAGCACAGGGAACTATGTTCAATATCTTGTAATAACCTTTAATGAAAGAATATGAAAACGAGTATGTGTATGCATATGCATGACTGGGACATTGTGCTGTACATGAGAAATTGATAAAATATAACTGATGGTACTTCAATTAAAAAAAAAAAAGACCACATGAGTTCAAAGGTTCCTACCTGTGATTTCTGCAGTTCACAAGAGAACATATGAAGGTTTGAAGGGATTCCAAATTCCAGAAAAAACAGAATTATACCCCTATATTTCCAAAGAGACTTATTGACATAAACTTCATCTAACATAAAATTCATCTTTTAAAGTGTACAATCCACTGTTTTTTAGTATATTCAAAAAGCTGTGCAATCATCACTACTTTCTCATGCCTGAATGTTCCCATCACCCCCAGAAGAAAACGTGTACCTATTAGCAGCTATTCCTCCTTCTGTCCTCCTCTGGCCCCTAGCAACAACTACTTGTTTCTGTCTCTAGGGGTTTTCCTATTCTGGACATTTCATATAAGTGGAATCATACAATAAGCGATCTTATGTGTCCAGCTTCTTTCACCTAACATAATGTTTTCATGGATCATCCATGTTGTAACATGAATCAGTACTCCATTCCTGTTTGTGGTCAAATACTATTCCATTGTATAGATAAACCACATTTTGTTTATCCATCATCAGCTGACAGACATTTGGGTTTTTCAACTTTTTGTGAATAACAGTGCTATGAATATTTGTGTGTATGTTTTTGTGTGGACATATGTCTCCAATTCCCTTGAGTATGTACATAGAATGGAATTGCTGGGTCTTTTGGTAACTCTGTGCTTATCTTTCTGAGCAAAGGCCAAAATGTTTTCCAAATGGCTGTACAAATGGCCTTACACTAGCCATGCGTAAAGGTTCCAATTTCTCAACATCCTCACCAACACCTGTGACCATCTGTCCTTAATTATTAAAGCTATCCTAGTGGATGTGAAGTGGTATCTCACTGTGGTTTTGATTCATATTTCCTTAGTGATGCTGAGGTTTTTTTCATGTGTTTATTAGGAACTTATGTACATTCTTTGGAGAAGTATCTACTCAAATCATTTGCCCATTATTAAACTGACTGGATTGTCTTTTTGTGGTTGAGTTGTGAGAGTTTTAACATATTGTGTATATTAATCCCTTATATGCAAATATATACATGATTCACAAATATTTTCTCCCATTCTATAGTTTGATTTTTTCATTTTCTTGATGTACAGGTGTTTGTGACATTGAAACAGGTGTTTGAAGTACAGGTGTTTTTGATTTTGAGACAGTCCAATTAACCTGTTATTGTTGTTGCTGCTTGTGCTCTGGTGTCATATCTAAGAATCCATTTCTTAACCCAAGGTCACAAAGATTTATTCCTATGTTTTATTCCAAGTGCTATAGTTTTAGCACTTGTATTTAATCTCTGGTCCATTTTGAGTTAATTGTTGTCTACAGTGTGAGAAAAGGGTCAAATTCACTCTTTCACACGTGAATAACCAGTTGTCTCATCACAATTTGATGAAAAGATTATTTTCCCCATTGCATTATCCTGGCACTTTTGCTGAAAATCAATTGACCATAAATGTAAGGGTTTATTTCTGGACTTTCCACTCTATTCCATTGAGCTATAATTCTTATCCTTATGCTAGTATCACATAGTCTTGATTACTGTAGCTTGATATTGCAGCTTCTGAAATTGGGAAGTATGAGTACTCAAATTTGGTTCTTTTTTGAGATTATTTTGGCTATTTCTAATCATTCGAATTTATAAATGAATTTTAAAATTAGCTTGTCAGTTTCTGCAAAGACAGCTGAAGTCTTGATAGGGATTGTACTGAATCTGTAGATCAACTTGGGGAACATTAATACTAATTCTTAAAAGTACTAGTTCTTCAGATACATAAATATGGGATATGTTTCCATTTATTAGGCATTCTTTAATTTTTTCCCATAATATTTTGTAGCTTCTGAGTATTTGTTTTGTATTTTCTTTGTTATATTTTTTCTTTTTCATGCTCTTGTTAATGGAATTGTTTTCACGATTTTCAGTTGTTTACCTCGAGCGTATAAGAACACATTTTTCTTGTATTCTGCTGACTTGTTTATTAGCTCTCATAGGATTTTTTAATATACAAGTATGTCACATTTATAAACAGATAGTTTTACTTCTTCCCTTCCAATTAAGGTGCCTTTTTTTCTTGCCTAACTGCCTTGCCTAGAACCTCCAATACAATGTTGAGTAGAAGTAGTGAGAGTAGACGGACATCCTTGTCTTGCTCCTGATCTTAAGAGAGGAAGGTTTCAGTCTTTCACCATTAAGTATGATGTTAGTTGTGCGTTTTTCATGGATGCTCCTTATGAGGCTGAGGAAGTTCCCTTTTAGTCCTAACTTTTTGAGTGTTTTTATTATGAAACAGTGCTGGCTCTTGTCAAATGCTTGTGTCTACTGAGATGATCCTGTAATTTTGTCCTTTATTCTATCAATATAGTGTATCATATTGATCGTCCTATGTTGAACCTCACATTCTTGGGAAGAATTCCACTTGGTCATAGTTTACAATCCTATCTATATATTGCTGGATTTGGTTTGCCAGTACTTTGTTAAGAGGATTTTTGTATCTACATAAAAAAGGGAAACTGGTCTGTAGTATTATTTTTCTAGTAGTGGCCTCACAGAATGAGTTGGGATGAGTCTGTGAAGGATATATATATATATACACACACAAATAAATACTCACACATACATTCAGTGCACTGCCACTTATGTATTTTATTCTCATTTAAAGAAACATCAGGTATATTGCTCTGGCTTCTAATTTCTCTCCTTGGTTTACTAAACTTCATAGCTTACTACGGAGCAGGAGGTAACGAGTCTGCTGATTACACTTCTGGAAAGTGACCAGTGGCCTGTTTCACTCTAACGACCTATCAAGCACAGTATCCAGAGAGACAAATCCAGTACATGCGGTCAGCTTAGCACAGAAGAAAGTGTTACAAATAAAAGGTAATTTCTCTTTCTTTCTTCCTTATTTCCCAACAGGCAAAAACGTTTGCAATGTGGGAGTGGCCTGTGACTGGGGTTGGGAAGGGACAGTAGGAGAAGCCCAGTGATTAAAGTGTTGGATCTTTGCTATCAACTCTAATAGTTGACGGAACTGAAGTACAGAGAGAAGGGAAAGGCAGTTAACTCTTTTAAAAACATCAGCTTTGTTGAGGTATAATTTACATGCAAAAAAAATTCATTAATTCCAAGTATATAGTTTGATGGGTTCTAACAAGTGCATATGGTACTGCAACCACCACTACAATCAAGACACACATTTCCATCACCCAAGCAAGCTCTCTGGGCCCCTTTACAGTCAATCCCCTTCCCGCACTCCTAAAGCCAGACAACTAAATGGTCGCAGACAGTCATCTTTTGTAAATATTAGGCACTGCAATGAACCCATGATGTACTATATAATCTTCTGCCGAAAGCCGTAAGAATACTGTTATCCCCATGTTATGGATGAGGAAACTGACTCAGATCAAGTTAATCATGCAAAATTCTTTAGCTAGTAAGTGGTAGAGATAGGCTCTAATCCAGATATACCTAATTTCAATGTTAAAAATTGAGTTTTAACTTAAAAATACTGAACTTCTTGACTTCCATGGAAAAACATTTTGTATGAGTCTACCTGTATTCACGTATGTAAATCTACTGAGCTTATTTCCTTCAGGAGAACTGTGCACTTTGCAGGTGCCCAACAGCTCCATTACCTTCTACTGTCATTCTGGCACTGACTCCAGGCCCTCTTAGCTCATTTGTGTTACTTTCCTGGTCTTTGTCAACATTTGAAGTTGGGGCCTCTGGTGTATTTTGGGAGTCCAACTTACATGTGTAGGAAAATGTATGGAAGGATACCAAAAAACGTGCTAACAATGTTCACCCTACTCCCTTAACCCCATCCCCAAGGTAGGAAAAAGGGGGGACAGAAATGATTAGCTTTCATTCTTGATACATTCTATAATGTATGACTTACTAAAGTATATATTACTTTTGTAAGTTAACTCGTGTGGATTGAACATTATGTACTAAAATGCTACCTTCTGAAAAAAATCAACACAACATAAAATTCTATAAGCTACAGTTTCAAGTTTTTCTTTTATAACAATCATAATTAAAAATGATTTTAGATTCTTTTTTCTTAATATTACTGACAAAATGGTACAAGAACTATCAATATAAATGCTAAAATATATCCACTGCCCTCTTGTATAGTAACAGATCACTTAAAAAAATGTTCTTAGACATGAGATTCAATAATGAGAAGACTAATGTGTGGCTGCCATCTTCCTATTCCTGCGACATCCGTAATGACTCTAGGGTGTTTATGCAGACTACAGCACACAGGAGAAACAATGCTGCTTCTGCAGTAACAACAAAGATAAATGAGTCTTAATCTATTTGTATTAGCCTGCAGCCTTTTAAAGGCAGAATTATAAACAGAACAGAATTTTAAAACCAGTAACCATCTAAATTTTTGAAGTATACTTTTAAGAATTATGAAAATAAATCACTAAACTGTTAAAATCACTGTCAATACTATTTGTAGACTTACGTTTTTCTTGACATTCACCCTGCATTTTTTTTTTTGCATCAAATGTCCACATTGTCTTTTTTCTACCCTTATTACTTATGAAAGATGAGATGGTAAGTAATTTGTTTCTACTTCTAGTCACGGCTAAAACCAGGGCACATGACACTGTGAGTGTTAAGCCTTTCACTGGTAGGGAAGACTGCTCTCAAGTCTGTCAGAGGCCCTATCATGGGAACCAAAAACAGCAGGTCTAAAAGCACTCTGGATCCTGCAGCCTGATCAGCCGCTCTCTTTCCTTCCCCTGCAGACCTTTTCCCTCTCTGGTTCCTTTGTCTCCTCTTGATATAGTCAGGTCTTTCTCATCCATAAAAGAAAACCCTTTTTACCAGTACGTCTTTCTGTTTCTGCTTTCCTAGCTTGGTCTCTACCTTCTCAGCCAAACCGTTCAAAACAATCTATACTCTCTAACAGAGCTTCCTTACCTATCACTTGCTCATGAACTTGCCTAGCTTTTACCCCAGTCCATTTCTGAAACTCATGTGTCAAAGATCGCCAAAGATGTACCTCACAAACACGATCCTCAGAAAATGCACCTCTGACTCCAGTGCTCTGATATTGGAGAAAACCCTGTAACTAGGAAGAACTGTGTCACCATAAATTCACGGTTTAATCTTATCTGGACACTCATTACTGGAGTATAACTGTTTAATAAAGCCTTATTCAGCTCCATCTCCCCTTCCCTCAAAAACTACACAGGTGCTTCATTCTTCTCTTCCAGCCTCCAAACAACTTGGTTGACCAATACTCTTAGTAAATTACCTCCCTTGCTAACCACTCTGGGATCTTTTGGCATATTATCCTCTTCCTTTCTAGAAACTCTTCAGCATATACGTTTAAAGGTTCAAGTCCTCCAGGTTGATACCTCTCAGATGTTTCCCATAATAATCTCTCTCCTGAGGTACAAATATTTACTTGACATTCATCTCCCCAAAATTCATGGAACACTTATCTTGTGCCAGTCATGGTGATTGGTGCTTTTCATACACTATTACTGATCTTTATAGCATCTCTGTAAATTAGATACTATCACCATTTTACAAGAAGAGAAACTTAGACTCAAAAAAGGTACTGCCAGGATTTAGGCAGATTAGTCTAGCTCAAAGTCCATACTCTTAACATAACAGCAGCAGCAACTAATGAGTTTGTACTATGAGCCAGATGATGGTCTAAGCAGTCACCATGCTTCAGCACATTTAATCGTCACAATCACCCTATGAAGGAGCCGCTGGTATCATTTCTATCCTAAAAGCTATCTTTTAACTTCCTCCTGGAACAGGAATTCGGTATTCCCTTAATATCACCTAGCGATCTCAAGCTCATGACGTCTGAGATCGAAAGAACTCCTCTCATCTACCCTCAACCTGCTTCTCCTCTCGCACTCCTCACCTTGGTGAACGACACCGACATCTCCCACCTGTCGGTGGAGAAACATGCCAGTCACTCTAGACGTCTTCGCCATCCCCTTCCTTCCCTTGTGCACTATTATATTATCTTCCTTCTCCCCAAACCGCAGCTATTTCCTTCTTTCACGTCACTGATACCTCTTTCTAGTTTTACTGCATTAAATATAAGCTCCATGAGGACAGAGTGTAGAATGATGCCTGGCTCACAGCAGACATTTGATAAATACTTGCTGAATGTATACATTAGTTTACCAGCAAGCTTTCTAACTTTTGGTCTTATAGCTCTCTGATCCATTCTTCACAATGCTACCAGGGATCTTTTTATTTTTTACTTATATATTTATTTTTGCTCTTTTAAAAACTTTTTTACAGGGGAGGTAATTAGGTTTATTTATTTATTTTGGGGGGAGGTACTGGTGATTGAACCCAGGACCTTGTGTATGCTAAGCATGCAGCTCTACCACATGAGCTATACCCTTCCTCCCCACAGAGATCTTTTTAAAAGGCATATCTGATATTAATCTTCAGCTCATAAATCTGTCATTGGTTCAATCCCTTATATGTATTAAAGTCTTTGAGGCCCACTATAATCTGGCTCTTCTTCTGTGTCTCCTCCCCTTAACTTTTAATCTCATACGTATATATTCCTGTTTCATCACAGCTGAAGTACATACAATTTCTGAAACTGTGATGTTTTTGAATGTGAAGTTCTTTCTGCCTGGAACAGCCCAGGGCATTGCCACCTGTCACTCACCTAACTCCTTCAAATTAGCCTTGGGAAACAGATCTCCATCTCTCTCAGGATGATTACAAGTCCTCCTTGATGTTCCCAGTACATCATATTTGTAGTAAGCTATGAGCATGTTACAACCACAGTCCTCATCATCCTGTTTTGCCCATCTTCCACACCACATGCTGAGTGTCCTAAGAGCGAAGGCAGTCTCCCTCCTCCTTTCCTCTCTTTTTCACTCTCTTCCTCCCTGCCCTCCTATTCCCCAGCAACCATCTCCCACTTTCTGACACAGGGTGAAATTTCAGTAACTGTTGATTTAATGAATCAAAATGATCAGATTTTGAAATAAGCATGAAACACCCTCTGTACAATTAGCCATTTGGTATAGTTTGCTCAGAGGGTAAGAGGAAAGAAGGAAAGGATGAATAAACAAAAATAGGACGCCAGGTGTTCTTTCATCAGTGAATGAAGTTAGAAAGCCATAAGGGGAAAGAGACTTCAGATCCAAATGCCCATCTGGACCACAGGCTTTAAGAGAGCTACTTCTTACCACAGTTCTTCAAAATGGAAAACGTTGGTAAATGATTATTCAAAGCTCTTGAGCAGCTTCAGTCCTTAGACTGTATGTGACTGTACTCTGCATTACCTGTAGCAACTTGTTGGTAGGCAAGAGAGGACACCAAGCCAAGGGCATGACGCTTTTACCATTTCTGATCTTCAGTGGCACCTGGTTTTCTTAATAGTGTATAGCCCCTAAATCTAATAAACATATTTAAAGAATTCTTTTTTTCTTTGAGCAAGTGGCTAGCTTTTCACCTACCTCTGTTGAAGCTCCTCTCCTAACTTGCCTATTCTTTCACAGAATCTTAAAATAGCATCTTGCAGCTTATCCCATCAACTAGGCACTTTCCTATAGAAGTTTCATTTATAAAGTTAGGATTACCCTTTTTACATAACTTTAAACAATTATCCAATGTAACTATATCTATCCTTGCTATATAGGTATGTTTCCTCAGGTGAACAAACAAAAAAATTATTTATTTGTCTATTATGTATTTGTTGCTATACTATGAACTTGGACAAATTTTGATTTACTTCATCATCAGAACAAACATTTGAGGTAGGTATTGGCTCCAGTTTACAGATGAAGAAACTAAACTTCAGAAATAAGAAACCACCTGCCCAAACTGACAGGTCTAAGAAGAGTATCCAAACCTAGGTCTATCTCATTACAAAGACCATTCATTTAATTTCTTCACTGTACTTTCCAAAATACAAAATGGGTCATATTTTAAATAATGATTTTATAATTTATAAAACATTTTCCTAATATGTATCTTTTAATTTTAAAACAATCCCAGGATCCTCTGGTTTCTCTTCAGATTGCATAGATCTTTCGCCTTTTTAAAACAATCCCAGGAGTAACTGATATTCCTTCCCACATTAAGGCCCAGGAAGTTGAGACTCGGAGACTAAACTGGTAAGGCCAAATCTCAGCTAATGAGAGCAGAATCAAACATGGAACACCAGATCTCCCACTACCATGGCCAGAAGATGCAGTTACCCTCTGTTAATGATGTCTAGACACAGTGGAACAGGAAAAAAACCAAGAGTTGCACTTACATTGACAAGAATTCCAAGAGATGAGGGAATTTTAAAAAGATCAGTCAGAAGACAATACTAAAATCTATGATAGTATAGACGGCATGACAACACAGTGGAGAGCATATGAGCCTTGACATCAAAGTCTGAGTATGACTCCTGCTTTTAGTACTTACTTTATACTTTTTTTTCTTTTTTGTGAAGTACGTTAAAGTATATGCCACATATCATTTCACCTTTATATACTTCAACATGCATCTCTGAAAATACAGACATTCTCTTATCAACTACAATGCTCTTTTTTTTAACAAAAAGTAATAATCATCCTTGATACCATTTAATATAGCCGGGTTATAATCAGGTTTTCCTGGCCATCTCATGAATGTCTTTTTACACTTGGCTCATCTGAAGCAGGATCCAGTGTCTTCACATTGCATCTGGTCAGCGTGTTTAAGTCTCTAGTAACCCACAGTGATACTCCCTTATTTTCCATGCCACTGACTTGTTACAGAAACCAGATCAGTTGTCCTGTAAGAGGCCCACATTCTGTGGTGTCACTTCCTTTTGGTGTCAGTTAACTTTGTTCATCTAGCTCAGGGGTCAACAAACTTTCTCCTGTAAAAGGGCCAGATGATACGTATTTTAGCCTTTACGGTGGGCCATACAGTCTCTGTCACGACTACTCAACTCTACCGCTGTAGCACGAAAGCAGCCACAGGCAAGACTTAAATGCATCAGAGTGGCTGTGCTTCCATAAAATATTATGAGAAAACAAAACAAAACAAAGCAAAAAACACGCAGTGGGCTGGATGTGGCTCAAAAGCCATAGTTTGCCAGCCCCTGCTGTAGAAGCTTGACTTCACGCAGGTTCAACATTTTTGGCTGGAATATTTCTGCAGAGCTGTTGCTGTACGCTTTATACGTACCCCTGCAGGCACACACTGTCCGCCTGCCCTACTTTTCATAAGTCTGAAGTTAATCAATAGGTCCAGGTGGGGTAGCCCGATCCCTCCATTGTAAAGCTCCCACACGACCATCGGTCTAATAGTTTCATTTACTGATCACAGCCTAAATAATTATTTCATTAGGGGTGGAAAAGTGATTTTTCTAATCCTGCTATTCTTTATACACTCATTAGCTAAACTTCTGCAAAGAACTTTCCCTCAATAAGTGTTATTTTCTTACCTTGAAACACAGTTCATACAGAGAAAAAGGAAGAGAAATACTTAATTCTTTCCTTTTAATTGCTTATTTTCAGAGTATGGAGTTAGTGCCCTATTTATTACCACTGGTATCTGGTAATTTGTTGTAGGGGGTGTGTGCATGTGTTTGTGTGTGTGTGCATGTGTTTCTTATTACAAGTCTGTTGACAGGAACCAAGGAGTTTTCTATATTCAACCAGCTAACCTTATTATTCTTTTTGATACTTAAGTTCCCTCATCTTTGGCCAATGGGAACCCCTTTCTGTTGGTCCTGGTGTCCTTTTGGCATGAACCACTAGTCTTTGAGAGTTTTCTTGCTTTTTGATACAACAGAATGTCCTAGGCTTATCTTTTGGTATTTTCTGCTCTAGGCTGGAATGAGCCATTCATCCATGACCTCTGGATCCTTTCAAGGTGGGAGGGTATTTATGATGATAATCTGAGTTCTAGTTGTGCTCAATGCTATTGTGTTGTTATTGCAATAGTTCGCTGATGAGGGTATAAAAAAATGTATAATCTTGAATTCATGGGCAAAAGCCTAAAATTGTACACTCTGGAAAACAAACTCTACCTCTAATTGTGTGACCTTAAGAAATTATTTAATTCCTCTATGGCTGAGTTTCCTGTAAAACGGAGTCAAAAACTGGGCCTCGTCTCATAGTTTTGATAAAAAGAAAAAATGAATTTACATGTCTGTGTGTGTGTATATATATGTGTGTGTGTGTGTGTATATATATATACACACACACACACGGCATTTAAAGCAACAACTAGCATGCAGTGAGCACTCAATAACAATCAGGTAGTATTTTTTATTGAGAGCTATGAAAATACTCCAAACTTTGACCCAGTAATTCCACTTTTATGACTTAATCATAAGGAATATGAAAAATTAAGATAAAAATTAATAAAAGCATATCAATTATAGTATTTATAAATGTGAATAAAATTGTAAACAACCTAATGTTCAACATTAGGGAAATAGCTTACACAGAAAAAGTAACATGGAAAAATGCCCAAGATATATATCAAGTAATACTAATAAACCTATCAGCCAGAGATACCATGTCTACTAGTCAAGACTGAATGCTCATCTCATTGCACCCTAACCACACATTGATTTTTACGTCCTTACCAAATATTTTGAACACTTAACAGAACAGTTTGCATTTTACATATTTACTAAATTAGTATGTGGTATTTATTTGTATTTCTTTGTGAAGTTAATTTTTGTTTCTAATTTTGCAAACCAAAATTAATTCAAAAAACACTAATGATACGGCACCTGTGGCTCATCTATCAGTATCACAAGCAGATGAGTTCTAGTAACAAATTTAAGAAAGCAAATATAATCAGGAATTAATCAGTTTGCATGTAAAGTGCACTGGGTTTAGGGAAGTCTCTAAGTAAAACTACAAAGAAGCAGTGTAGTGTAATAGTTAAGAGCACCGATTCTTGAGTCATGCTATCTGGGTTCAAATCTGAGATTTTCCACTTATGAATTATGTGATCTTGGACAAAAATACTTAAACTCTCTGTGTCTCTGGTTCCTTACATGTAAAATAGAAATAATAATAGTATCTAAGTTGATAGGATTGTTACGAGAAGTAAATGAATGTGCGTGTATATAACATACACACACACACACAAACACAGTGAGTAGAACAGTGCCTGGAACACTGTAACTGCTGTGTAAGTGTTTGCTATGGTTACAAAAATGAGTTTATAAATCAGTCCCTTCTTGTCTCCTACTACTTCACACAGCATAGCTTGTTACTCAAACATTATACTGTTTTGCAACTATTTCAAGATATTCCTACCTGAATTAGCTGTGCACAATTTGGGTGATCAAGGGACAATATTTTCAAGTGTTTCTGATGACACAGCAGACATATTTAAAAAAAAAACTGAGAAAGAACAAAGCTGGGGGCATCACGCTCCCTGATTTCAAACTTTACTATGAAGCTATAATAATTAAAACAGTGTGTTAGTGGCATAAAAACAGACATGTAAATGGAACAAAACAGAGAGCCCAGAAATAAATCCATGTACATACAGTCAATTAATTTACAACAAAGGAGCCATGAATATACAATGAAAAAAAGAATAGTCTCTTCAATAAATGGTGTTGGGAAAACTGAACAGCCACATGTGAAAGAAGGAAAATGGACTATTTTGCACCGTATGTAACAATTCACTCAAAATGAACTAAAGACATGAACATAAGACCTGAAACCACAAAACTCCTAGAAGAAATCATAGGCAGTACGCTCCTTGACACAGGTCTTGGAAATAAGTTTCTGAATCTGACAACAAAAGCAAAACCAACAAAAGCAAAAATAAAAAAGAAGGACAGTATCAAACTAAAAAGCTTCTGCATAGCAAAGAAACCATTAACAGAATGAAAAGGCAGCCTACTGAATGGGAGAAAATATTTGCAAATCATACATTTGATAAGGGGTTAATATCTAAAATATATGAAAAACTCATATAAAAACTCAACCCAAGAGCAAAGAACAGTCAGATTACAAAATGGGCAGAACATCTGAACAGACATTTTTCTAAAGAAGACAGATGACCAACAGGTACATGACAAGATGCTCAACCTTACTAGTCATAAGGGAAAATGCAAAGCAAAACCACAGTAGAGATATCGTCTCACACCTGTCAGAACGGCTATTACCAAAAAGGCTAGAAATAACAAGTGTTGGTGAGAATGTGGAGAAAGGGAATCCCTGTGTGTTGTTGGTGGGAATATAATTTGGTGCAGCCACTGTGGAAAACAGTATGAAAGTTCCTCAAAAATTAAAATTAGAACTACTATATGATATATTCAACTCCACTTCTGGGCATTTATCTGAAAAAAAATCATTAACTCTAAAAGATATATACACCTTGATGCTCACTGTAGCACTTACAATATCCAAGACATGGAAACAACTAAATGTTTATCAATGAATAAATGGATAAAGAAACTGTGGTGAGATATATATACATATACATATAAATAAATATATATAATGGTATATTATTCAGCCATAAAGAATATCTTGTCTTTTGTGGCAACATGGGTAGACCTGAGGGTATTATGCTAAGTGAAAGAAGTCAGACAGAGAAAGACAAGTACTATGTATCTCTTATGTGTGTAATCTAAATTCTCTCTCCCTCTCTCTTTCTCTCTCTTTCTCTATCCATGCTCAAAGATACATAGAAAAAAACAATCAACATAGATCACATACACCACAGCACTACAGAGGTTTCTAACCTCCCGCAGCAGTGCTCTCGAACCTGAATATGAAAGAAAATCACCTGGAAATCTTGTTAAAATGGAGACTCTAATTCAGTATCCAGGGCAGGGCCTGAAATTCTGCATTTCTAGCAAGCTCCTTTGGTAGCACCAATGCAGCTGGTTCAAGAACAGCACTGTTAAGGGTCACAACGAGCCTTAAGGAGTTCTGGAATCACACAATATCATACACAACATTTTCTGTGAATGTGCATTTATGGATTAATTTGTACAGAAAGGAACTATGTATAGTTCTTACCATATTCTTAGGGGTGGGGATGTGAGTAGAGGAGAGTGCAAGTAGAGAGTAAGATAATTCATGGGAGAGCTGTCAGAGACACAAATCAGTTCTTCGGAAAAAAAAACTGTTAATTATAAAAAGGAAAAACTATTTGTAAAGGCAATTATTTTATATATGTACAAAAGACAATTATAACTTATAAGACTAAGCTGAAGAATTGGACAACTCTATATTATAGACAATTATACTATAGAAAAATTATAACTTAGAAAACTAAATTGAAGAATCTTTAATTCTAGAATAAAAAAACAAGGATAAGAAACTAAGAGACAAAAAAGATAAAGCCAGGATCTACTACTCATTTATAGGAGTTTTAAGAGTAGAGAACATAGGATAAAAGGAATTTAAAATACATATACATATGTATACATATATATACACAATATATACATATGTGTATATATTCACACATATATGTACACATATGTATTTTAGAAAAATATCTTTAGATCATACAACTAGATATGTTCAGATAAAATGCCCACCAAACACCAAACACATATAACAATGACTGAAGATACTTAAAAAACACATGTCAGTAAAAACGGTAAACTCCAAAGATAAAAAGAAAGTTATTATAAGCTACCAAAGGAACAAAGGAATCAGAATCAAAATGGCAACCTAAAGTTACAAGACAACAAAGCAACACACACAGAATTCTGAATAGAAAACATTGGAACCTGGAATTCTATACCCAGCCAAACCATTATTCAAGTGTGAGGGCAACATAAAGAAACAATTTCAGCTGTGCGCATCTAAGAATATATACAAGCAATATGTATTTCTTATGGGGGGGAGGGTGGGGAGATAATACATGAGAATGTACTTCAGCAAAATTGAAATATCAGTCTAATTAAAGGCTTAAGGAAAACTGACACAGGGCAGAAAATGGTAAGGGAAGGAAAAGAGAACTTTAGGAATCAAAATAATTGCTGAGAATGAGGATGCAAATCTTAATGCAATTAATTTGGGGAAGTATTTTAACATCTTTTTTGTTTTCTATGTGAGTCTATTTGTAGTTTTTGTAAATAAGCTCATTGGTATCATTTTTTTAGATTCCGCATATAAGTGATATCATATATTTGTCTTTCTCTGTCTGACTTACTTCACTCAGTATGATAAATCTCTAGGTCTATCCATGTTGCTGCAAATGGCATTATTTCATTCTTTTTTATAATTGAGTAATATTCCAGTGTGTGTGTGTGTAACACAACTTCTTTATCCATTCATCTGTCAATGGGCATTTAGGTTGCTTCCATGTCTTGGCTATTGTTAATAGTGCTGCCATGCACATTGGGGTGCATGTATCTTTTCAAATTAGAGTTTTTGTCTTTTCTGGATATATGATCAGGAGTGGGATTGTTGGATAATATGGTAACTCTTATTTTTAGTTTTTTAAGGAACCTCCATACTGTTCTCCATAGTGGCTGCACCAACTTACATTTCTACCCACAGTGTAGGAGGGTTCCCTTTTCTCGACACCCTCTCCAGCATTTATTATTTGTAGACTTTTTGATTATGGCCATTTTGACCGGTAGAAGGTGATATACCTCATTGTAGTTTTGATTTGCACTTCTCTATTAGCAACGTTGAGCATCTTTTCATGTCCCTGTTGGCCATCTGTATATCTTCTTTGGAGAAATGTCTATTTAGGTCTTCTGCCCATTTTTTGACTGGGTTGTTTATTTGTTTTTATACCAAGAATATAATTCATAAAACAAAATATTAATAAACTGAATTCTGTAAATTAAAAACTTTTGTTTTGCCAAGGGCACTGTCAAGAGAACTGGCCAAAACCTGCACATGAATGTTCACCAGGTGAACTAACTGTGGTACGCCCATACACAATGGCACACTGATCAGCAATAATAAATGGTTGATCCATGCAACAATGTGGATGATCTCAGACATTATGCTGAGTAAAAGAAGTTAGTCTCGTACTGTGCAATTTCAGTTATTTGAAAAAGACAAAACTGTAGTGATGAGAAATAGATGGGTGGTTATCTGAGATTATGGGCGAGGAGAGGATGTGACTAAAAAATAGCAGGAGGGAGATTTTTCAGGTGATGTATCCTGATTTGGGTGGTAACTACATAAATCTGTATGTGCTAACCTTCACAGAGATGTACACCAAAAGGATAAAGAATCCATTTTACTCTATGATAATTTAAAAAACCAAATAAACAATCATCTTAAAAGTTAGAAAACAACAAAATAACCCCCCCCAAAAGAGTTAGGTTAAAAGAAGAAATTCGTAACATCGAAAACAGAAAAATCAGTAAACCATAAAACCAAAAGCTGATTCTTTGAGAAAACCTGTGATAAGTATGTTCAAGAAAAGAATGACAGACAGGTATTAGGAATGACAATGGTGCTATAATCACACACATAGAAAATATTTTTGAGAGCGCATTATTTACAACTTTAAAGCAAATGTGGAAATACAGATGAAATTATAATATTCCCGGAAAATATGACTTAGCACTTTAAACAAAACTGACTCAAAGAGGTAGAAATTGAAAAGATGTTATTCCTCAAAAGTACCATGCCCTTACAGTTACAGGACAGAGTTCTGAAAAATCTTTAAAAACACATCTTTTACTATTTTAAATTTTATCGTAGCTAGCCCCTTACTTACATCAGGCGAGAAAAGAATAAATTTTTGAAAAATACACAAAATAATTAAAAAGGGATAAATCATGTATCCATTCTCTGTAACACACCCCCATACTTCAGTCAAATCAAACACTCAGTTCCTTATTGTAATGCAGTGGAAAAAGTAATGTGGAGTTGAATTCTATTCAGACTGAATTTGTGCGATTTTATGTATACTCACTCATATTTTTCATATGGTCCCTCAATAAAATCATAAAAAACTTCTGCACCAATGCTCAGAGCAAACAGGATGTTTTGTACTTAATGAAAGTATGCTATTCAGCTTTGAATATACAAAACATGTATACTGTAATCTAAGACGATTTCAGGGATTTTCAAAATAACTGCATTTTAGCCTTACTCACTGACATTAGACCTAAACTCTGTGTAGTGATTCCACTCCAGCAGCACCAAGAGTAGGCTCTCCCATCCATCTCCCACTCTTTGTAACAGGGTGAATACTCTTTAGTGCAAGCAATCATGTCAGTGACACCACAAGGTCAAGTCTTACATAGTACTAGGGCCATGTTTTGGGTTAACTTATGGTTGTTAACCCATATAAGTTTGGTCTTAAAGTATCATCATCCCCAAAAGACGAAAGTACCCAATTGGCAGAACACAGCAATCCTGTCCCTTGACTTCAGCTCACTCTTCATTTAGCGTCTCCATTTTATACTACAGACCTTCCTTTGGATGTGAATTCTACTTCTCATCCAATCAGTCCATCTCCACTAAAGTATCTTATTTGCTCATTTGGCCATAAGGCTCATTCATGAAAAGGATTTACATCTTATAGGCTCATCTCTATTATCTTACTTAGTGAAACAAAGTTTAACCACACTAGGAACGAAAACATTTCTCCTGTCAGCAGGACAAAGCTGTTCATTTTTGCTTTCTTATTGTAACTGTAGCTATACAGTTCATAAACACTCTCCTTTTCTAATCTGAAAAGGTAAAATAATCACAACTTGAGCCCTAAAATGTTTTACACTGTTCTTGACCACTGAAATCAACTTAAAAAAAGGTTTAGCTATTATAAGTGTATCTTAAAGCACAGATTAAGAAATATGAAAATCAGGTAGAGGAGAGAGGAAGTCAGGTTACAGGAGAGAGAAAGAAAAGGGGTGGAGGGAGGTATGACTACAGACTGATCTCATAGATAGAAACACTAAGCCTTAAAACAATTAGCACATGTATTCCAGCAGATTAGAAGATAATATATCATTACCAACTTGACGTGGCCTATCCCACAAATGCAAAAGTAGTTCAACATTAGGAATCACATGAATGTAATTTATTCCATTCATGGGTAAATGAACTCATTTATTCAACAAGTACTGTCTGGTATTATGCTAGGTATGATTCACTCACATTATTCTGGCCCTCATAAATACCTTATGATCATTTTGGAAACAAAAAAACTTATGTGACAAAATTAAACATCTATTCTCAAAAACATATTTTATACAGGAATTTAAGTTGTATCTCCAATTTGATTAAGAGTATCAGAAACCTATAGCAAATTTACACTTAAAATTAAAAAATAGAGAGAGAGAGAAAAGGGATGGGGAGCCAGTAAAAGACTTAAAAGATATCAATGATTGCAGAGTATGGACCTTACTTGGATCTTGATCCAAACAGTTTCTAAAATATCATATTTATATGACAACCAGGGCAATATGCATATGGCTAGATATGTAATAATAACTAGGAATTGTTAACTTTTAAGTGTGATAATGGTATTGGGCTTAAGTTTTGTGGGTTTTTTTTTTTGGGAGGCTTTCACATGTTAGAGATAGATACTGAAATATTATTAGATTAGTTATTTGGGATTTGCTTCAAAATCATGTGTGTTTAGGGAGTGGGTAGAAGTCTAGATAAAACAAGGCTAGCCATATACTGATCATTTGTTGAAGCTGGATGTTGGTATATCAGGTTAATTATACTAGTGTCTCTACTTTTGAATATGTCTGAAATTTTCTAAAGTACAAGGTTTTAAAATTATTTTTAATTATCTGACACAATGGGAAAAAAATTAAACAAAAAAGAACAAAAAACACAAAACACTAGAGAGAATCTACATTATCAGGAAACCTTCTATGGACACTTTATTCAACATTATTTGATTGAAAAAAATTATTATTTAGTAACTTTCAATTGAAATATACATACAAAAATGCACAAATTGTTAAGTTTCTAGTTCCACGAGTTATAACCCAAAAAACCCCTATCTGTGTAAACCACCACTTAGGTCAAGAAACAGATTTGACCAGCAGCCCAGAAGCTTCCCTGGTACCCACCTCAATCACTGTCTGGTCCCTGTCTCACCCCAACAGATAACTACTCTCCTACATTATTCTAACTTCTCACATTATAATCGTACAGTAGCTATAATTTTGTGTCTAACTTCTGATCAACCTGTGAAATTTACCCATGATAACTGTAGCAGTAGTTTGTTCTTTCTTTTTCTTTTTTTTTTAGTTTGTTCTTCTTCATTACCTTTTAGCAAGTTACCTTCAAAGTGTGGTCGGTAGACTTCTGGGAGTCCCCAAGACCCTTTCAGAGTTTAGCAGAACGCAGAAAGTTCACTGATAAGATTTCAGATTCCATGTTGCAACTAAACTTTAAAAAACTACTACTTGTCAAGTTCTGGTGTAGCATCAAAGAACATTCACATTTATCTGAAAAGGCTACTAAAATTCTTCTCCCTTTACAATTATCTACATGAAGCCATATTTTCTTCCTAATAAAACACATCACAATAGACTGTGCAGAAGCAGGCATGAGAAATCAGCTGTTTTCTATTAAGTCAGACATTACAGTGATTTGCAAAAATGTACAGCAACACCACTCTTCTCACTAAACCTTGTTTTTGAAAATCTAATTTTCATTTTACATATTTAAAAAAGGTATGCTATTTACGGTCACATGTAATGGGATTTCTTATTTTAAATGGGTTAATAAATATCTTAACAACCTCTCAACTTGAATTTCTAATATTATTTTGAAACATACATATATGCCAAAATGTAAATCAAAACTACAATGAGGTATCACCTCACACCAGTCAGAATGGCCATCATTTAAAGTCCATGAATGATAAATGCTGGAGGGTGTGGAGAAAAGGGAACCCTCCTACACTGCTGGTGGGAATGTAGTTTGGTGTAGTCATTATGTAAAACAGTATGGAGATTTCTCAAAAAACTAAAAATAGACTTACCATATGATCCAGCAATCCCACATCTGGGCATATATCTAGAGAGTACTCTAATTCAAAAAGATATATGCACCCCAATGTTCATAGCAGCACTATTTACAATAGCTAAGACATGGAAGCAACCTAAATGTCCACTGACAGATGATTGGATAAAGAAGTTGTAGTATATTTATACAATGGAATACTACTCTGCCTTGAAAAAGAATAAAATAACACCATTTGCAGCAATCATGGATGGACCTGGAGATTGTCATTCTAAGTGAAGTAAGCCAGAAAGAGAAAGAAAAACACCATATGATATCACTCATATGTGGAATCAAAAAAAGAGAAAGAGAAAAAGAAAAAGAAAAGGAAAAAGAAAAAGGAAAAAAGGACATTATGAACTCATCTACAAAACAGAAAAAGACTCGCAGACATAGTAAACAATCTTATGGTTATTGGAGAAAGGGGGTGAGAAGGGATAAATTTGGGAGTTTGAGATTTGCAAATATTAGCCACTATATATAAAAATTGATTTAAAAAAAAGTCTTCTGTATAGCACAGGGAACTATATTCAGTATCTCATAACAACCTTTAATCAAAGACTATGAAAACAAATACGTATGTATATATATGACTGGGACATTGTGCTGTACACCAGAAACTGATACATTGTAACTGACTGTACTTCAATTTTAAAAAAATTTTTTTAAAGAAAGAAAAACATATATATTCACCATCTAAAAACATTCATTGAATTACTCAATAATTATGGATCCCTGAGTCCCAAAAACTTGAGAACTGCTGCTGCACAGTTTTCCCTTATATGAATATACCATAATTTATTCATCCATTTTATTGCTGATGGACATATGGGCTGTGTCTAGTCTGGAATTATAACAAGTAAGGATGCTATGAATATTCTTGTACGTGTCTTCTGACGCACATGACGTCTCTACTTCTGCTGAGTTCATACCAGGAGCAGAACTGCTTGATCACAGGGCATGTTTACACTCAGCTTTAACAGACACTGACTGTTTTCAAAGTAGCTATTAACCATTTGAAATGTGGTTAGTCTGACTGAGATGAGCTGTAAGAATAAAATTTACACTGGATTTTGAAGACTTAGTATGAAAAACATAATGCAGACTATCTCATTAATAATTTTGTATTGAATACATGTCAAAATGATAGTATAAACGTACGATTAACATCAATCTCACCTGTTTTTTTTTCTTTTTTAATGTGGCTACTAGGAAATTTAAAACTATGTATATGACTTACATTTAAGGTTCACATCATGTATCAGTTGGATAGCACTGCTCCAGGGGAACACAGAGAAGTAAAACAGGAAAATACCAAATACTGCTTATAAGAACAGTCCGAGATGCTCAGGAGATGGGCACCTAGTTTTGAGGAACCAGGAAAGACTTCCCAAAGGAGGTAACATCTAAAGGAAAGCCAAAGGACCACAGGAGTTAGCCTAGAGAAGAAAGTGGTGGATGAAGAAGGCTAAAAACAGGCAGGGGGAACAGTGTATGCAAAGGCCAGGAGATAGGAACGAAGACAGGAACATGGGCCAGGAACATGGGCGTGGGTGGTGAAGGGGAGTGACAAGAAACAAGGGAAAAACCAGCTAGCTTGTGAAGGGCAGAGTGATGCTTCCATTTTAAGAATAGGGAACTACTGGTAGGCTTTAAGCAAGAAAGTTACGTAATCATACCTTAACTTTAGAAGAGTCACTCTGCTGCTCCTATGTGTGATATGAGTAAATCAGGACAAGACTAGAGCCAAGACAAGTGGGGCTGTTACAACAGTGGAGATTAAAAAAATAATAATAACGGGCCTTTACATGAAGAGAACAGCAGGAGGGAGGTGTGAACCTTAGGCAAACCACTACTCTCAAAGCTTCAGTTTCTTCTAATAATACCTACTTTGCAGAGTTACTTGGAGGATTTAAGCAAGGCTTTTTTTTTTGGTAAAGGAGTTCTGTATTCTAACTCTCGGTAAAAGGTTTTAGTGCCACTAGAACAGGCAATAATAATTTCGAGAAACTAAATTCCATTTCAGAATATACAGATAAAAAGTTTCATCTTTTCTCCAACGTACTAAAACCTGAAAGATACTTTAACAATCAGTGAAATTAAGTTAGATAATTACATTTGAATAGTAAATTCCAACTACTAAAACATCCTACTTTGCTCCATTTAACCTCAATATGAAAAGATCAGCACCATGTCCTGCATCTCTAAAAACTGAAATTTCAGAGACTTAAAGGTTAGGTATCAAGCTAGTCTCATTCAACAGTAAAGACATGAATGTAAAACAATTTCACTTCTTCACCAAACTGACACTAGCAGGGTAGTGAGTTATCAATTCTAGCTCTCAATTCTAGTTCAGAGAGTACTGGAAAACTGTTAAGTCAGATTCACTTATTTTGAAGTTTTGGGACCTTCTAAAGTGTTGCCTTCTATAAATAAAGTCTTCAACTCGGGGGAAAAGGTAAAAAGTCACTTTATTTTTCCAAAAATTTCTTAAGAGCTCTAATCCACCAATTCATTCTTGACTCTTCCAAGACATAAAGCAATCTTTAATTAATCACTTAGTACAAAGCATTTAATTTAGGCAAAAAGTCCTTGAAACCTAACTTTTCCACCCTTTACTTTCTCCCTGGAATACTTTAACAAAACTGTACGAAATTTTGTTTTCTGTACTTATTTCATTGACAAAAATGATAGTCCTTAGAACTGAGTTCTCCGCCGAACCCTTCTTAAGCCTCCCCTTTGTAACTTAAATCCCCAACTCCTGCTGTCACAGCTATTCACTGCTGTGTCCTTCTTACACTGAGCCTTCTTAGCATTCTCTCTTCTAGATTAAAAAACAGACACTTAACTTCCTAGGGGTCTAAACTGATTTACTGAATTATGGAAACAGAAATCTCCCCCAAACTCTCATCCCTTTCTTCACTCTCACCTGATGATCTCATGTCCTATTACTTTGAGAAATCTCTATCTTTCTACCCCAAAACCTACAGACCTAAGTATACTTGCACCAATATTTTCCCCCTTCCCTCTTGTGACAAGAGAGGAAGTACCCCACCCCATCAAAAGGGCAATCCACACCCTTCTTTCTCTCTCTACTACTATCACCTTGGTCCAAGCTGTCTCTCACCGGCGTTACAGCCCAAACATGATCACCCCATCAATACTGGTGCCTAATTAACAATCCACATAGTGGCAAACGCAACTGTTTCAAGACATAAATCACACGATGTCACTTAAAGCTTATCAACAGCTACACTTAAAATATGCCCAAACTCTTTACCACGGTTTCCAGAGCCTTGATTTCCTGCCTAAGATTCTAGCCTCACCACGTCACTCTTACGACCACTGTGCTCAGACTCCTGCTTTTATTCCTTTACCTGCAATGCCCCAGCTCTTCCACATCAACTCTTTCCTAACTCTGGATCTTTCAGTGTTGTTCCCAAGTGGAAGGCTCTCCTATCGCAATCGTAACATGGTTAGCTATCCTTGGATCTTTTATTCTCTCAAGAAAGCAGCCTTCCTCTAATTACCCTGTGTCTGTTACCATCTCTGCCCCTTGTTTTTATTAGAGCGCTTACTGCAAGTTATTCACTAGACTGTGAGATCCACGAGGGCAGAAACCATGTCCGTTGGGTTACCGTGCCTTACACAGTGCCAGACATAAGCAAGTGCTCAACGAATATGCACTAAATGAATGAATGAGTGAAAAGAAAGGTCGCAGTTGCAATTTCAGCTCTACTACTTCCCAGTGGTTTGACCTTAGATAAGTGACGCCTTCTCTGAGCCTCAATTTTCTCTTCCATAAAAAAAGGGATAAACATGAGACCTAATTAAGATTAATGGGCAATGAATAAAGACCCAGCACAGTATTTGAACTTAATTTAATAAATGTTTGTTTCCTTCCCTTCCTTCTCTAGTTTAGACTGTGAGAATTCCCTAAGCTAATTCAGTATTGAAACTAAATAGAAATAGACAGACAGACCTATCTATCTATATACACATCTATTTAAAAGACGAATGGCATGCACCTGAACAGATAGACTGGTAACCTGTATTGGCAGGATCTAATCCTACACCTTAGAAAATGGGAGTAAGTAGCATAACATCTATTACTCACCCTCCTCCTTCCACAAAGGACGGGGTGGGGTGAGGAGAAAATGAAGAGAAACCGTAGGGAAAGGTAACCATAAAAATTAGAATTCATTAACTCAACTTCAATTCCTAAGTTAGAACAACCTTCATTTACCCATAAAAACTTGTAGCAAGAACGGGATTAGTATGCATTCTAAAACACTGAAATAAAACATTTTCTATTTGCTTAAATCTACATAAATCTCATCTATAGTAAAAGTTTTCACCTTCTTTTTACCTTTCATTCTTTAAAATGTAATTTCATTGACAAGATGTAAGAAAAAAGCAACAAGAACAACAACAAAAAAAACCCAGACACAAAAAGTGCCTTGGATCAGAAAAACAAAAAGTTCTCACTATTGCCTTAATTTTTTGATAAGCTTTAAATTTTCTAACCACAAAAGTTAAGTCCTTTCCCACAATTTTTTTTTAAACTGCTGATCACTTTTCAGCCTGACATCATGTTTATGTTTTCTTCAAAGATTTTACTTTCTAGGAACCTTCTAAATAATTTACCACACATCATTCAAGTCTCCTCCATACTGCACCTTGGAACATAGCTACCCCTCTGAAAGTGGCCATTTAATACTTTCTGCCTGGTAAACACCTAGAACTTTGTGGAATGTCCACATACCTTTATATGCTCCCTAGGGTATGGATATAATTTAGATTCTAAACCCAAAGAAGGGTTTATATTAAGCAATTAATTCAGTTTTAATCAACATATTTTATGTAATCAAGCTTGACTTTTTTAGAAGTAACTGGAAGCCAGTTTAGATTTTTTTCTCATATTCCACTTATTTCTACAAACTTTCTAAAGTTGGAACTTCTAGTCTATTCTTAAACTGAAGATTTATAAAATGCTGCTGAAAGTTCAATAAAATTCACAGGAAAAGATCTACCCATTAGACATAAAATGCAAGAGTAAGAAGATTATTTTATGCTCCCACAACATCTAGAACAGTAGTGTGTACAGAAAGGACTTTTGACTATAATAAGCTAAAAACCAGTCTAAAGATTAATTTTTTCACAGGTTAGTATATGTCAAGAAAAGTTCTTACTGCTCCCAAAGGTTCTAGCAGCAAGTAACTGAAGCCTTTACCATCTGCAACTTCTCAAGGCTACTGTAAAATGATATACAAATACAGCAAACATTTTAAATTACATTTTAAGCCTTCATCTAGGGCAGTGTTTCACAAACTAAGAACTATATTCTATTAGTGGGTCCAAAATCAATGAGTCCAAACTAGCAAACGAAGAAAGGAAGGGGAGAGAAGGGAGATGAAATACAACAAAATGTCAACGTGCATCACAGGTAGTATGGGCAAGTATTATTTCAAGAGCTTTGTCTTGTTCTTTTTACTGGCAGTGACATAAAATGTATTTTAATGGATCTGAATGAAAAAAAAAAAGAGAGAGATTAGCAAACACTGATCTGGGAGACAAACAATCAGAAAAGGATAAATCAATGGAACTGCCATAACCACTAAATTATGGCTTGGGAGGTGATTAGGACTAACAGCTTCTTTTGAGAAGGAGTCAGTTTGGGAAATCTCTACATATCTTAAAAGCCAGATATTCCCAAGTGAGACGTGAAGAAGCACCTTCCTCACTTACAGCAGGCCTAAAACAATGCCCAGCAAAGCTCGCAGTCATCCCACTAAACGTTATCCCTTCAAACTTCCAATAACAGCAGAAGTTAACCTTCACCTTCTCCTAACTCTCAGGAACACAGTGCAGGTAAGTTAATGAAAGATAATTATTGGTCTGTGAACAACTAGTCCTAGAAAACATTAACTGCATTCCATATCATAATTTAGAGTTTCAGATAAGGCTTTGGCATTCAGAAAAGCAACTTGAAAGTAAAACAGTCACACTATTCCACTAAAATGGTCACATTTAATAGTCACATTCTCCACTAAAATGGTCATGTGAAGAGAATAAACATCAGGAGGGAGGTGCCAAGACGATGTTGTAGAGAGACTCACAGCTCGCCCTCTCCCACAAATACACCAGTAATTACATGTACAAACCCGCTGAATCACACAGAACACCTACTGAACACTGGTAGAGTGTTTCTCGCTTCAAAATACAGGATTCTCACAAAATCCGATAAACAACAGATTCATACCGTATAGCACAAGGAAATATATTCAATATCTTGTAGAAACTTATGGTGAAAAAGAATGTAAAAAACAAATGTATGTATGTTCATGAATGACTGAAGCATTATGCTGTACATCAGAAACTGAAACACATTGTAAACTGACTATACTTCAAAAAAAAGATACAAAAAAACAAACAAAAAAGAATAAACATCAAAGTAAAGATTTTTTAAAGTATATGAAATATTCCAAATATTCAAGGCATGACTTAGAGTCCTTTAACACTGCAATTATAGATAAGAAAAGAGTCACTCTGTGAAGAGTGAGTATCAAAATCGCCCAAACATTGGCCAATTAACCTGCATTTTTTCACTGGGTCTATGTTAAGAGTTACTCTGATCATTCAGTTGCTTTAACAGGGGTTCATAATTATTTCTGAAGCCACTTAAAAAAAATACACACACTTTTTGATGTATGAGGGACAGTTTAATAAATTATAGCTAATGTGTTCTAAAGGTTCAGAAAAGGCGATGGCTATCTCTCAGGATGCATCTGCTACTCATCACAATTACTGCATATTCAAGTAAAACAAATCCCACCCCCTCATACTACTGTTACAGCTTTTTTCCTCTAATATAAATCCCCATACAACTGGAGAGACAGAAGAAGACAAAGTGCAGCAATAAAGAGAATTTATTCAATTGCAGAGTGAAGGATTCCTCTAATCTCTGCTTACTCTTTAATGTTCAGCCCGGCTCACTATCTTTTTCTTTATACTTTTAAAATTTGCTGTGTGGCTTGAGATATCAACCCTTGGCATAATTACTTGCTAATTTTACAATCTCACCCCATATTGTTGGAAAAAGGAGTTTTAGTTTTTGCCTACGAACAATTCCTCACTAAACACAAAATTCCTAAAACATAAATCTCTGATAAGCACCTACCAGAAAGTCGTTTTGTGTACAATTACAAAGGAGTGCACCAAGACAAATTATGGGGTTCACAGCCTCTTATCCCTAGAAGCAAGACTTTTAGTCCAAACATTAACGACATAGCTTTTAATGAAAGAAGAGCTAAGAGAATCCATTTATTTATCCATTCTGATCAGATATTACTAAAGCTCAATTCTGATTATAGGACAGGACAAAGCTCGACACTCTCAATCACCCTAGATTAAAGATGCCTCTCACTTTCTTCTCTCTCCTGGGCCATTACACCAAACTTAGAGCACAACTAGACCCACCTTCAGGCTAGAAAAAACACATAATAGCTTATTGATCTCTGGTGCAGACCCAAACCCACAAGTCCACCAGGCGAGTAGGGATCACAGCCACTTGATACAACTAACAATCAGAAGTCATGCACTGGGTTTTCTGGTCACAAATAAGCATACCATTGGCAATTACCACATCAAATGTGGACCAACTCTTCTCCTTCTCCCAAACAAAAACAGTAATATATTAATCAGGTCTGGGAGTAATACATCTGGAATCACACAGAAAAACTACTATTTCTTGGTTGTCAGTAAATGCCAATTTCAGTTCATCAACTTCTTCATTCCGTGAAATTTCTCAGGTTTTAAAAGTCACCATCACATTCAAGTCCACATATAAATACTTTTCAAAGAGACACTACTTGCTCGTAAGTTACGTGTTGCCTGAACTCCAGCCCACCACCATTAGTGGAATTAATGTTTGTGGCAAATGACTTAGACTTTTTATAAGTAGAATTTACCAAAAAAAATTGGTAACTTCTAATTATTTTCCTCTGAAGAATTCAAAGCACCACTCCGAAAAGTAAAGGTTAACTGTGTTCTCTGGAACAGCTATTTAATGTTTTTAACTGATGAACCAAGAACAGTCAAGTCAGAAGTGGAACTCAAGTCTCTCAAGGAATGAATGTTCTTTACAATTAATTCCATGTAGCTCTTGTTCTGACCTCAGTGTAATACATAAAGCTTGGTTCTAGTCTCAGCCCTCTCTTAACCTCAAAGGAATATATGTAACACAACCCACAGATTGGAATAAAGCAACTGTGACAACATTTGCAGACAGTGATGGATGAAATGACAAACGAACTAGGAGTCTGGGCAGACACGTACGCCCTAAGAGGGAGAGACTGAGGTGGGGCTGGAAACTATTTTCTGGCCTTCTTCCGCGCGCTGCTCCAGGAGAAGGGACAGGATCCTGCACGCCCGGGATCAGCAGAGCGTCGGCCCCCGAGGTGCAAGGATGGAAGACGATAGCGGGCTGCTTTTTCAGGGAGTGGGGAAGGTGGGGGATCCGTGCGGTGTGAATTTCACTGGGAAGAGAACTTCCTGACCCCGGGAGGGTCGGGGTGGCAGAACCCTCCGGGCCAGCGGCGAGGGCGACCTCCCCTTCTTTCTCCCACAGTCGCACATCTTTGTGCGTGTGGAGTATGCAAGGGGCTACGAGTCCTCGAAGAGCCGGCCGCCGGGGCCCTCTAGCCCAGGTCGGTAAGTCCGCCCGCCACACTCTCGCTCCCGGGGGGCTCCCCTAGCCCGGACGCCCAAGCCCCCCTCCAACACCCTGAGGGTCTGGAAGCGGGCGAGTGGACCAAAGCATCTTTGTGTGGGGACACCCCTTCCGCTGCATCCATCCCTCGCCGGGTCTTTGTCCCTCTGGGGGCCGGAGTCTCTCCCCGGTTCTTCGGGGAGCCCCCGTCCTGGAGGCCTCGGGGCCCAGGGTCGCCCCAGCTTTGTTCGGTCAGCGGGGTGCGGAGACGCGGACACTTACCGTACACCCCGGCGAAGAAAAGCAAGACCAGCGCAGACCTCCACCGCGGAGACTCTTTTGTGCTCCAGCGACGGGCCATAACCACAGCAGATGGAGGGAGCGAGGAGAAGAGGAGGAGGAGCAGAAAGAGGAGGAGCTGGGGCCAGACGCCGCCGCCGCCGCCGCCGCCGAGCCCCCGGCTGCTCCCTGCGCTCTCCGCGGCGGCGGGAGGGGGAAGGGAGGAGCCGCCGCCGCCCGCGCGCTCTCCCTCTCTCCCTCCCTCCCTTCTGCCCCACCTCAGCAGCTCGCCGGCTCCCACCCCGGGCGGCGTGACAGCCCTCAGCCGGGCGGCCCTCCCGGGGACGGGGACAGGAACAGGCAGCACGCGCGCGAGCGCGAGGGAAGGGGGAGGCGGACGCGCGACTCGGGCCTCGCGCCGCACAGGTTAGCCCGCGCCGCCACCGGCCAGACAGCGGGAGCCGGCACCCGCGTCCATCCGTGCTATCGGCAATCCCCTGGCCCGCCTGCCTTGGTTCCCGCCCCGCGCTCCGCCGGACTTTCCAAGTCTCGAGGCCGCTTTCTCCGCGACTGGAGCCGGAGGAGCAAGGCAGTGCCAATCGATGAGCGAGCGCGCGAACGCCGGCCGCGGTGTTGCCCAGTTCTGGAGAGCCGGGGCCAGCGTCGGAGCTCCGCCGCAGTCCAGGGCCTCCGGGCTGCCCCTGCGGGTGGCGTGAGAGCGAATTGGGAGGCGGAGGGTGCCTGAGTGTGCGAGGAGACTGGTTGGTGGGAGGCTGGGAACTTGGGAGTTCCTCTCCCCATCTCTACTTAATACCCGTGCGGAGCTGGGGATGGGTGGGCGCAGATTAGTGCGGGGACCTCGACCGCAGGTCGGTATGGATGCCTGCTGGGGACCTGGGGCTGCACGCCCCAGCTCCACGTGCCCGGGAGGAGTCGGGCAAGGCCGGAGTATGGAGCACTTCCAGTCTGGCGTGGAAGCCGCGGGAGGCGGGTTGACATCCCGCTGGGGAGTTGGAGCTGGGGCAGGATGCTGGGCTGGAGCCACCGACCGTGGGGGTCAAGAAGTGGGAGAAGGATTCACCCAGCACTCCCTAATTTCCCTAAACATCTTCCCGGGTCGCAACAAGTGTGGCCCTCCTTTCTTTTACATTTCCGCGGCACTTTCTAAGTACATTTGTAGTGACACCGGCACGTCAGA
Source organism: Vicugna pacos (assembly GCF_048564905.1). NCBI lineage: Eukaryota > Metazoa > Chordata > Mammalia > Artiodactyla > Camelidae > Vicugna > Vicugna pacos. The sequence continues at coordinate 12,933,781 of NC_133011.1, forward strand.
CCTTCCGCCTTGTAGCTTTAAAGTGTTTGTCTACCTGTCTTATCTCCCCTATTGGACTATGATGGGCCTTTACACGCACTTTCCGGGTTAGTCATTGAAGACGTATAAGGCACTATGCTGTCCTATTGACATAAATTAATCTCTTTTTAATCCCTAACAACCTTGTGAGATAAATACTATTATCCATATTTTATAGATAAGAAAACGAGACTCAGGCTAAATTAACCAAAACAGTGTAACTAGTGTATGGTTTGAGATAATTTTTCTCATTCCAAATTCAAGACTGTTTCCTCTCTGCTGCAGCATATACTCTGTAGCACAATGCTTAGTGCATAGTAGGCAAATGTTTAAGATTTTTTTTTTTTGCAGGTACATTTAGGCTTTCTCTCTATCCCCTACCAATTTGTCCCCTTTTAGATTTTTTCCCCAGGAAATGGAAGTACAAAATACGAAATAATGATTATCAAACCATACAAAATCCAATGATAACAAATCTTGTATCATTTGGCAAAACAAACTCTGTTATTGCAAAAATGTTTTCCATTTTCACTGGAGAAAAAGGAGGACTTCAGTGTTCTGCCTTAACCTGCGGTTGTTTTTCCCAGTTTTAGGATTCCAGACCATACTTGCTTGTTTTCTGAGATCTCTTGTCATAAACTGCACTGCCATGACCACTGTGTTTAGTTAGGACAGGCCACAAACAAAATGAAAAGAGACTGGGTTGCATCTTTCCCTCTCCACTTTTTAGTACCACTCAAGGAACCCTGTCCCCAAGACAAGAGGCACAATGCTCTCCTCCATCCCTTGACTCTTGCCTTCACACCCTCTCACCACTCGACTTGCTCATCCACCCAGACCTGTCCTTTGAAACTTAACTAAATTCTCAAACTTTTTGATCTCAGGTTGATTTAAGTGTGGTGAGTACTCCAAAGAGCTTTTGTTTATGTGGGTCATATCTACTGATATTTACCATCTAGAAGATAAAGCAAGCTTAAAATATTTGTAAATTTACTTTAAAAATGCGTTACAGGTTAACTATTTCCTCCCCCCACCCCAAAATTAGTGAAAAGTGTGGCATTGTTTCCATCTTTGTAAATCTGGCTTAGTAGAAGACAGCTGGATTCTCATGTCTGCTTCTGCATCCAATCTGTTGCAATATGTTGTTTTTGTTGAAGTATATGAAGAAAATCCAGATTCACACAGATACATAATTGGCAAAGAGAGGATCTCATGTGCCTCCACAGAGTCCTTAAAAAAAAATTTGAGAATTATTGATCTAGGTGTCTATCTTAACACCTTCAAAATTCAAGTATTTTGTTTCCCATTGGAAAAAAATCTAATAAATATTCATTCTAAGGTATTAGCAGCTGAGCACTTCAGTGTTCACCAACCAAGGGTATTTATGTTTCATGAGGGAACATTTTATTTATACAAAATCTAATCCTAATAGAATATCAGACGTTTGTAAGCAACATCACACAGAGTAGGTGTTCAATATTACCCTTTTTCTTACCTAATCTATTGAGCTCTAGATGTCTACTTCTAGGCTAATACATCAAATAACTCAGATGCGAGAAAGCACTTAGAAATCTATGAAAACTACATAAAGTGGTTAGTATTGGTAACAGTTCTATTGCAGCTGGAGTGCTGATTTAACTTGGCCAGCATTCCTGTCTGTACCCCATAAAGCATAAAACATGCTCCTGAGACCCCTGGTTCTCAATCTGGGTCTATAGATCCGTAGCTGTACTTCAAGGATCTTGCAATTTATGAAATTCTGTGCTCACGTATTTTTATAGGCAGAAGATTTGTTATTTTCAGCAGATTCTTGAAGGGCTGTGTCAATCATTAAAAAAAAAGTTTAAGGAAAATTGAATGAGGCAACTATTTGAGTTGCTTCTTAATCCTTTTTCAAATGATTCTCAGACTCTTTCAGTACATGCATTTGGAAGTGGAAAAATACATGGACTATTTCTTTTTCTCTTGACACATTCTGAAAAGAGCCATGCTCCTCCACTTTATGGAGATGTGCCCTCAAATAATCTTTTTGATTTTAAACTTCTCTTTCCTGCTTCTTTGGTTATCACCACATACGATGGTTTAATTTTTACTTTTGTCACTAATAAAAATTCCTTCCTTCTGGGTGTAGACCCTGCTCCATTTAGTAGCCTTTGAGAATCTCATCAACAACCAGTGAGGTTAGACTGGGAATTTAACCACTCTGAGCATTGTCTTTTATTGGAAAGAAAATTGATGGTAGTGGTTTTTCTACTTGGCATGCTGCTGAATCTTTTAACTCCTCCTCCAAGGAGTATTATATTTAAAAAAGAAAAACAAACTTGATAAACACATATAAATAACTAAAAGGGAGAGAAAATTTTTTTAAGGATTGAAGTTAAATAAATGAGATCTTTACAAGCAAATTGTAATTTCCATTGGAGTTGAATAATAGAGGGCTGCAAATGGAATCCATCAGTCTAGTCAACTTCTATACCAGCTCCCTAGCACATTTATTGTGGTTATTAGTTATTACATTCTGTGCTCTGACAGCATACCCAGCACTGTACCAAGCAGTCAAAGACAATCCTAGCTCTAAATTAAATATGCCCAGTCCACATAGATTTAGATTTACCCTCATAAACTGAACTTCTTAATTGCAAAACCTGACGTAGACCATGCATGAATTTAGAAGGCTAATAACATCTATCTCTTGTAGCCATATGAAACATTTACCCCTTCAAAGAAAAAAGGAGGGAAAGGGGAATTAGCTACAGACATTGGCATTTAAAAGGGATACTCTGAGTGTTTGATTGTTGTTTAACTGCTAGGATTCACAATGTACATAGCTGGTTTTTTTTTTAAAGTTCTTCCCATGATTGATTGAGAATATGACCCAGAAATAATTGTAGGATGGAACCATATTCCATATGAGCCCATCGTAAGTGAATCTAGCAACTGTGATGGCAACCCAACGTTCTTTATAGGGAAGTATTGCTATTTTCAGGCATATATAACTTAACTGTTTGTACTCTGTCCAGGTGCAAAAAGGATTTGAGGTTCCCAGTGTATTTGGCAATAAAGTATATTGTAGTTGTTAAAAATACAGGTCTTAAGAGTTTAACAGAGCTGAGTTTGACCCAAGTGGTTAACCCTGGTCAAGTAACCTAAGTACTTCATATTGCCACCTATAAAATGGGAAGATATAAGAGGGTCATTAGATTATCTGCATGCCTCAAATGAGATAATAATTGCTAACACATATTGAATACTTATGGAATGCTACACATTTTGTCCTCAAATAATCCTATGATGTCAGTACTATTATTATCCCCACTTTTCAGCTGAACAAACACACAGACAGAGATTCAGTAATTTTCTCAAGATCACACAGATAGTAAATGGTCAGCATTTAAACTCAGGCAATCTGACTCCACAACATGCACTGTTAATCATTCTACCATATTGTCTGTAAAGTACTTAATAAAATGCCAGGCACTTAGTAGGCACTCAATAAATGGCAGCTACTGTTATTAAACACATAAATGCCATAAGCAAAAGAGTCCTTATTCTCTAATCTCATACACTTTAAAATACAGTATGTGTAATAATTTTCTGTCTTTCTTTTATTTCCTGGAAGTAGCTGATACTATCCTGAGTTTGGTTTAAGATAGACGTAAGCCTCTTTTAGATTTCTTTTTAAAAAGAAAAATCACTTTTTAAAGTTTTATTTCCTTGAGTTTTGGAAAACATCAAGTGAGTATCAGTTAGATGAAGCATCTTAAGTCTGGCTTTTTGCTGCTTGTACTAAAAATTTTTTTCAGTGACCTTGTAGTCATTATTTATAGTTTCCTTTGAAGATCAGAAAACCTTAGGTTGCTTACTGCCCTCATCTTCAGAAAAGATCTATGACAGACTTTTCTGATCCCAAAGAATAACATCACATCGTACGAAACTGTTCAGTTATCAGGCCATGAAAACAGAGGTCATTTCTACTAAAGAATAGATTACTCCAGCTTCATCATGAAAAGAATATTCTCCTTGGAAATACCCAGGCGGGTTTGCATTTTGAATATGTACCAGCTGTGATGGAAAAGAACAGTCTAATCCTTTGGATTTCTGTAGTTTCCTGCTTCACTTGAACAGCAGGGTATCTGAAAGAAATGGTGTCAAAAAGCATCTCAATATAAAATTTTTATTCTCATACTCAATAAAATGAATTAAGCAACTGAAAAAAAGTTAAGCCCTTCAGAACATTAAGTCCGTTGGTTCTAGTCACCAGAATACTTAACTCAAGTCACCATAACTTTTTTTTCCACGTTATGGCTAGCTCTGCTTAAGGATAGACACTCCTGAGATGGAAACCACAATTTATAAACACTCATATATACAAAATTTTAAAAAAATACTTTTGCCTTTTAAATGCCTGACTTAAGGGCAATTAATGTCAGCTGGCAGGTAGAGACCTCATTATGTGGCGTGTCAGCAGGCATATGAATGAGAAAAAGGACACAGTCCCAGAGCAGCTGTGCTGACCGTGCTCTCTCTGGACCAGAATCCCTGCAGCGCTAACCTTCAGCACTCCAGGGACCAGGATCTGTGGGAGCATGGTGTCTTCCAAGAAGTCTGTTCTCAGTGTGATCCCTCCTCATCAGAACAGTTGACCTATTTTCTCAGGAGATTCCTTCTAGTGCAGGTTTCGGATCTGTTCTGGCAAACCACCTCCTGGGCACCCCTCATTAACTCAGAATTGAGACGTGGGCCAGTCTCCGATGATGAGAGAAGTCACTAATCCATCTGTGGCCCCTGGACTGGTGCATTTGCTAATCTGAAGAGTTAAACCAGCATAGTCAGATTCTGCCATCTTCATCGATGGAGGTGGGTAAAGAAAGGGAGGGAAGCTCCAGTGAGACAGGGCCTTTTATCTCTTTTGGTCACTACTGTGTCTTCAGCACCTTGAAGAGGGCCTGTCTCCCAGTAGACGCTCAGTAAACATTTGTTGAGTGAATGACCAGGGAGTTCAGGAATGCAGTAGATCCCTGGGGAAAAAGGATATGCAAAGCTATTGGTCAGGGTAATATTGAGGAGAAAGGGCCCATGCTTGTCCTGCAATTCGTGCCCAGGCGGCCTGCAGAGAAGGCAGTTTGCTTTGTAGCCCAGGCACAGGGGGAGTGCAACATCAGTGCTTGGTCTTCTAGGAAGAGCCAATAAACCTCACTTCCAGGTTGAGGCCCATGTAACCTTGTGTGCTGAGACTCAAGATACTGCTTAATGAGGTCTAAAAAAAAATTCTGGTGTTGAAGCCAGTTTTCTACAATTTTATTGCTAGTGTTTAGTATTTCCAGTATACCATAGGTTAAATGGACTTTTAGGGCCTCAGCTGGCCTTATATGCTCTATAAGTTGGACACTACTTATTTTATTGACTATTAAAATAAACAGGACCTTTGTTGTCTAATCCAGCAGAAACCCTCAGAAAAGAAGACTTTTTAAAATGTTCTTCAGAAAGCTATGAGCTAACGCTTTGCTTCAGACGTGCAGAGAAATTCCAATTCCACTGCCTGTGAAGGTAAACTGTTCCTTAACATCAGTCCAAGAGGTGATGAAATCAATATCCAGTGTAAAGTCAGGACCAGAGGGCAGAGAAGGAAATCTAGAGGGCCAGTATGAATTCAAGATGTGTTTAATGTATTATGAGTTTCTGGGTCAGCAGACACTCCCATATTAAAATGTAAGTACAAAGAAGTACAAAGAGTACTTTCCAACTTCCAAAATAAATTATCTTTATTGTTTATAATTTGCTATTATCAATATTGTCTTCTCTCCATTAATATATATTTGCTGAAGTTGATTGTTCAGCAAAATAAAACCAATTCTCTAAAAATTAATATTGTTAATATTGTCTAGAAAATTTTTTGCAACTTTAGTAACATTTCACTTTATGTTTTGAATACTTGAAATATGCTGAAGATTAATTAACGGTGGAGGTTCTACTCTGCCAGACATCACAGACAAAGGAGCTTATAATCTAGTGGGGGAAACAGTTATACCAATAAGTACAAGCAACACTCATTCAGTCAACAAATATGAATTGAGCACTTACTATGTGCCAGTTGTTTTTCTAGATGCTGGGACTGCTCAGTGGACAAACATGGTAACTCCATGGTAGAGGTACATGCACATGAAAAATTCCAGAACCACAGGGGGAATCAGAGAAAGCCTCACAGAGGAAAAATGTTTGATTTGAGAAAAAAAAAAACATAAGTAGGAGACTGACAACAAAAAAGGAGGGAGGCAAGGGGTGATAGAAAAGCATTCCAGGCAAAAGAACGTTAAGTGGACATAGGAGAGGAGAATAGGGTATGTTCTGGGGATGTAAAATAGTTTGGTATTGCTGATTTCAAAGGGGTGTGTGTGTTGGGTGTAATCATAAATTACACCCTGAAAGGTCTTAAATGACATGCATAAATATGTGTAGATTTTATTCTGTAACACGCAGGAGATGGGAGACTTGAAAGAACTGGAATGGGAGGGGAAGGGACTGGAAGAGCTGTGCGGAGGGTACTGCAGGAGTGGGGAGTGGGATGCACTGAGCAGGGCCTATTGGCAGTAGGAGTGGAGAGTAGGTAATGCCATCAATGGTTCTTTAGAAGGTAAGGATCCATGACCCCCAGGTTTGAGCAACTGGATGCTAATACCTTTCCTCGTGAATAGGGGATATGGGAGAGGGAGTGTGATGGAGAGAAGAGGTGAGCATAACTTTGAGGAGCACGTTCAGGTAGAGAAGTCCAACAGGCAGATGGATATACTGTATATCGCAGAGGAGAAAAACAGGCCCAAGATAGAAGACTACGGGCATTGGTAAGACTACTTTTGGAGAGGGTGAATTTTCCCTTAGAGGATACGAATGGCATTGGTGATGCACGGGGTAGAGGTGGTGGAGAAGCACACATGGGAGGAGCGTGGAAAGAAACGGCCAGAGGGTGGGAAGAGATGCAGAAGAGCTTGGTATCACAGGAACCAAGCACAGAGAAGTTTCAGAAGAAAGGAGAGGTAAAGGGTGTCCATGCCAAGGAGACCTCAAGTGATAAAGGGCCGAGGTGTTAAGAGGAACTAGCAGAACTGGCTACAAGAAAGTCTTATGCTCCTACCTGAAGACTTCTGCACACATCTATTTGGCTTTAATTTAGATCACAGCTGAATTCTTGGTGATTTATATATTCTGTTCTTATATCTTCAAGAATTTTACCATTTTCTCCATAGTCTGTTATATCCCAGCATCATCGATTTAGAATTTAAACGTAAGAATTTCTAAGTTCAGTCTGGACCCTAGACACAAACATTAAAGTTCATCAAGTCCGTCTTCACCACCCAGTATTCCTTTTCTTAATTTCCCCTCTCCCCTCCCGAGCCCTGCTCACATTCTTTTCCTCTGACCACTGACTCCTGACATGTTCGTGCTTTCTGACCCTCAGCTTTCCTCCATCAGAAATGATTCTCAGGAAAGAACTTTATAAGCAAATCCATCTTGAAGGCCAGATACGGTTTCTCTCTTAGGAGGACGGGGGAGAAAATGCTAAACATCCTTGGTGGATGTTTCAGGGCTGAGTGTCAGTGGACCGGGGAGAGACTTGGGGCCTGGGAGGTATTCTCAATGGCCCTCTAAGGTGACCTCTGTCCACAAGGCAGTCCCTGCCTGAGGTAGAAGATATGGCGGTGCAAGAATGCCTAATTTTTCCTCCTAGAACCTTTAGCCTTTAGAAGATTGAAAGGTCACAAACATTTATTATATCAGTAGTGTTCTTTTTGGAAATTATATTTTTGGCTGATAGTATTTCAGTGTACTTAGTTGCTAATGTAATAGCCAAGGAACACATCTCTTTTATCTTGTTTAATGCCAATTACTCTGTCACTATTTTGCTTGGAGCTTTTGGAATAACTTCAAATGTGGTTTGGGACAGACAAGTTCAAGTCCACAGAGGCCATATTTCCATGTCCAATGAATCAGCTGTTTCCTTTTGAATTTTTTAAAAATATTAATGACTGACTTCTGTACAGCCAAGTAGCTTGATCATGCTTTTCATTTAATTCAGTTGTTTAGGAAAGGGAAACAATCCCATTAATCATTTTTTAAGATTCAGTTTAAGCATGTGATATAGATACCGTGTTTCCTGAAACTGTCTTTGCTGAAGTTTTTCGATTAGGAAAAAAAAAAAAAAGAGTAGCTCAGTGAGTAAAAAATTTAATTGTTATGAACTTCGTTTCTAAAAGTAGAGATAAATGACAAGAGGATTTGCATATTCTGATATGTAATGGAAAACTATATTAACTTTAGCTCAGGATATTTATTTAAAATGTGTTATGCTTTCATGGATATGTTTGTATCTCATGTAAATTAATTAAATGCTCTTAATCCTTTATTTACATTTAAGCCTCAGGTAACAAGTTTCCTAATAAATGCATTGTGTAAAAATATTCTCTTACTGAGAGAGAGGAGGACTTGGACAAGCCCAAATGTCTCCTCACCAGCAAAGGCCCAGTACCGGAGGCATGTGTGGGTCCTGGCCAGAAAGTTTACTGACAAGCTGCTTAGGGGAAGGAAGCAGTAGATTAGCAAGGCTTTCCTTTTAAATTCAATTTGTGTCTTGTAAGAAACGCAGATGGAAGATCTTTAGCACATCCCTTACTGGTATGACTAGAATAAATTGAGTGAACCAATAATAACTAGAGTATTTAAGGAAAAAATCCTCCCTAAGAAATAGAAATATTACTCCAAAGGAATGGTGAGAAATTGATCATGAGGAAAAAAAGAACTAGGCATAGATATGTAGGAATAGAAATAATTCAGGACCTGGTGTGATTTTATTTTCTCTGAGGTGCTGTCAAGGACCATTAAATGGAAGCCACATTTATAGGTGCATGGGACTGTGAGAGCTGAATGGGTCATCTCTACTCCGGTCTCCTAATTTTACAGGTGGGAAAACCCAGGCTCATTTATACAAGGGTGATAATTCTCTGTGAATTCAGCTAGAGGATAGGCATCTGGGAGTAATGAGAGCCTAGAACTAGACCAACAAACTTGGGTGGAGATGGAGGAGGAAAAAGGGACTGGCTTCCAGAAGAGAAGCCCAGTCTCATGGAAAGGGCATGGCACAGGAAGGGTAGAGCGACAGAGACAAGGTCGTATCCTGGAAAAGTAGCTTCAGCTGGAAGGACTGAGGCAGCAGGGGTCTTCGTTAGATGGATGACTGGCACTGGGAGGCCAGCACTTGGGACTGGAAAATCTGAGGAGGTAGTACCTCCCTAGCAGGTAACTTGTACCTTAGTTAATTCATCTTCCATCCAGAGGCAAGTGTCCCACCCCTGGAAAAAAAGGAAGCTTCACAAAAGCAAGATAGGGCTTCAATCCCAGAAAGACACCTAACTGGGATGCTAGTTAGGCTAAAAATATGTGATCAGCATTGAATTACCTGGATGTTCAAGATGTGTATCTGCAGCTTTAGAATAAAAGGGAGAGTCTTAGTACCAGGGCACAGGGTGAGAGCTAATAGAAGCAAAGTAGACAAATGGTGTGTTCTGAAATGCTAGGCTACAACCCCTACATTCCTCTTAAGGAAGGATTTTTCTAAGAAATTCTAGTTTGTGGAAATCCAGTGGTTCCAGCTGAGAGGAGAAGGAGGCTTCAAGTCCCATGAGAATACATTTAGTCACCTCTAACATTGCAGACCCAACGTCACATAGAACACGTTTCTGCATTATCAGGTAACTTCACATTTAGTAAATGAACCTAATCTAGAGATTTCACCTGAGCAATTCTCAAATATAACTTATATTAGCATTATTGTGATGGAGAAGTAGGAGAAAATTTGTCCTTTCCTTCCTCATTAATAATACTGATTGTTCTCGCGCATGCGTCTAATCCTAGAACTTTAAATTATAGCTCTTGCTTTTGCTTCTGGCACAAAGAGAAAAGTAAAGAACAGTGTAATTGGAACATCATGCAAATTTTCAGATGAGTGGGATAATCTGTGTCGTTGAAAAGTAATATTCAGTCTAGCATTTACTGAGACCCTACCATGTGAAGGAAGGTTAATATGGTAGGATGGTTCATGTTATAGGTCAACTTGGCTAGGTTATGGGGCCAAATTTGGTGTTGGTCAAATGTCAGCCTAAATGTTGCTGTGAAGGTGTTTTTGGTATGTCATTAACATTTATATCAGCAGACTCTGAGTAAAGCAGATTGCTACAATATGAGCAGGCACTGTTCAACCAGTTAGAGGTCTTAAGAGCAAAGACTGAAGTTTCCCGGAGAAGAAATTCTCCTTAAGACTACAACATAGAAACTGCCTGAGCTTTCACCCTGCTACCCACTGGAATTTGCACTGCAGCATCAACCCTTGCTTGAATTTCCAGCCTGCAGGACTGGTCTACAAATTTCTGATTTATCAGCCCCCACAATCACATGAGACAATTCTTTAAAATATCTATCTATCTACCTACCCACCTACCTACCTATCTATTATCCATCCTACTGGTTCTGTTTCTCTGGGGAACTCCAACTAATACACACGGCCTATTCTAACACTGAGAATCAAATGCAGAAAAATCTTCAATACCTCTAGTAGCTTGATCTGTTTAGATAGCATTCGGATTTTTTTAAAAGTGTAATCAGGAAAACAATACATCTCAAAACATTGTACTTCAGTTTCTCATGCCAAGGCTTGATTCGTTTTGTCTAAATTCAAGTCACAATAAATTTTGCATCTGCTGAATCTCTGCCATTTTTCCTTTCAGGAGCTCTTCAAGCCAGGTTTCAGTGGAGACGTGTGAAAATATCTGTGAGGCCCTGGTAAGAAAATCTGAGAACCTGAAGGGCATTTTGATGAGCAGCCTAGATCATTATGAATTAACTGTTGCCAAGTATTTATGTAAAAATGGCATCAAGTTAAGCTGTTGATTTACTGTTTATTGTTAATCACAACACATTTAATTCAACTATGGATTGAAGAAACCCTTTTCCACTCATATTTTTATGATTTCTTAAAAGTTGATGCAACCTAACTATGGTTACCAAAGGGGAAAGGGTGTGGAGGGATAAATTAGGGGTGATTAACAGACACACATTACTATTTTATAAAATAGATTAAAAAAACAAAGACCTACTGTATAGCACAGGGAACTGTATTCAATTTCCTGTAATAACATACAATGGAAAAGAATCTGAAAAGAAACATACATATATATGTATCTGTATAACTGAATCACTGCTGTACACCTGAAACTAACATTGTTAATCAACTACACTTCAATGAAAAAAATTTTTTTTTAAAGTTGATGCAACCTAAAAGTATCTCTAATCTAACTTACTGGCTTTGCAAATGAGGTACAGAAAAATTAAGTGATTTATTTTTAACTAGCAGCCAGAGTGAATTTTTAAAAACATGTCAGATCATGTTACACCTACTCCAAAATATCCAAGGACTTCCCAACTCACTTTAAGAAAAAGCTAAAGTCCTTTCAAGTTATACAACCTGCTACTTGATCTGCATCTTCCTTCTGTGCCCCTTGGTTACCACTCTGACCTCATCTCCTTCCACTGCCTTCCTGGCTCAGTCTGTTCCAGCCAGCCCCACTGGCCACCTTGATGTTCCTTGAACAGACCAATAAAACTCTCCTACCTCACGACAGAAATGAGCACCCATCCACAAAATGTTCAGAAGAGCCCATTCATGCAGAAAAGGTGTACATAATTGATGCATTCCAGATGGCAGGCCACTAAATAGTGGAGGTGGCAGGAGCTTGTTCAGAATCAGAGAGGTCTAGCAATAGCAACAGATTTTGAAAACCCTAATTTGTAGGAAGACTGAGGGAAAAGTCGGAAACAAGGCTAGGCAAGGCTATTCCTTCAGCAAACATACTGAGCACTTATAATGGGTCACATACTTTAGGCTCTGGGCACAAAACAATAGACAAAGAGGACCCTGACCCCTGTCCTTATGGAATGTAGATTTTAGTGGAAGAGGACACACAATAAAACAAGCAAATGTGGTATGCGAGATCATGATAGTGTTGTAAAGAATAATGAAGTAGGAAAGAAGGGTGGGATAAGGATTGTCAGAGTCAAGGAAGGGTAGGGAGAGGAAGGTTCAATTTTATACAGTAAATACCTGACCAAGAAGGCAGCCAAAATGAAAAGATGTGAGAGAGCCAAGTGGATGTATGAGGCAAGAGTGAAGAGGGCTGGACTCGTCAATGTGGGGTCATGAGACTGAATGAAATCACCAAGGAAGTGAGGATAGATAAGGAAGAAAGGGCTCCTTGGCCTTGGATGCTTCTCATCCTGGAAAAGAGGAGGAATCAGCGAAAGAAAACTGAGAAGGAGGAGCCAGTGGGAGAAGACCAGGAGAATGTCGGTCCCCTGGAAACCAAAAGGAAGTGTTTCCAGCCGGAGAGAGCAGCGAACTGTGACAAAAGGTGCTCGTAAGTCATTTAAAATGAGAACTGAATATTAACCATTAGATTTATAACATGGAAGTCTTCAGTGACCTTGAAAGGACTGCATTCAGTGGAGTGGTGGGGGGAAGCCAGAAGGGGAGTGCATTGCAAAAAGAACAGAAGGAAAGGAATTGGAGGCACCAAGTACAGACAACTGTTTTGAGGAGCTGTGTCGTAAAGGAGAACAGAGAACCAAGATGTTTAGCTGAAAGGGGATGTAGAATTAAAGAGTGGGGGGAGCTTGACGAGGCAGGAGAGAGGGGAGAATGTTGGGGTAGATGAGAGGATAGGGTCAGTGGGTCAGCGGAGGGGCTGATCTCAGACAGGAGCACACGGGGAGGAAGGCAGACTCTCTGGACCAATAGCTTATACTATTGGATGGATAGGTTCTGGTGGCAGGACCCTGAGAAAGTTCTTTTCTGGTTGCTTCAGTTTTCTCAGTGAACTAGGAAACAAGACCATCAGCTGAGGGAGAACGGGGGAGAACACAATTTGTTGGGGTTTCTAACTTGTCTTGTGAGTGGGGAGTGGGAGAGAGATCTTCTATTAAGGAAGGAAACGCGTTATTGAGATAAACAGAAATAGGGATCTGAACTGGTTGGTTTGAAACAAAATTAATTGTGAGCTAATCATGTGCCCCAAGCTGGGCACAAGTTCTTCAGAGAACTTATAAAATTATACCAATAGGAAAAGAGAGAGAGAGAGAGATTATATTTTAAGGAATTGTCTCATGCTCATGTGACTTGGAGCTGGCATAATTTAAAGTCTGAGATCTGCAGGGCAGGCTTGCAGGCTGGAGACCCAGGGAGAGTTGGAAATACAGCTTGAGTCCAAAGACAATCCAGCCTGGAGACAGAATTCCCTCTTCCTTGGGAAACCTCATCATTGCTCTTAAGGCCTTCAACTGATTGGATGAGGCCCACCCACACTATGGAGGATAATCTTTCCCAAAGTCTACTGATGTAAATGTTAATCTCATCTAAAAAATACCTTCACAGCAACATCTAGACTGGTTGAGTGAATATCTGGGTACCATGGACTAGCCAAGTTGACACATCAGAGTGGTAGAGTCTGAATTAACCAAATTGACCATCACTGATTGACCATAATTACCAAATTAACCATCATAGTGGTATAGTCTGAAGAAATGAGAATCACAGTTAGGGGGAAATGAAATGGAGAAGAGAGGGAAAAAGTTGTGGAAATAGCAGTGGGGAGTGAGGAGGATTCACCCCATGTTCAGTCTGAACTTAATGTTGGGTCAATTAGTTACTTAACTAGAGAGTTTTATTTTCCTGGTATACTTAATGAGATTGGTTTTAGAATCAGGAACAAAGGTAGCTAGCAGATAGGTATAACATGGTCTTCAGCTGTTACAGCCAGTAGAGCATGATCGCTGTGGACATTGTAGCCTCATGTTATTTTGTTTGTTTGTTTGTTTGTTTTTGGTGTGTGTGTGTGTTCTGATTTTTTGCCACATATATTGAATATACTTGCCTAATAGTTATAACACTTTGCTTCATTTTTCCTCTTACTACATATAAAACATTAAGCAAGGTGTGTATCACATATAATAGAACAAATGAACCCTCTGTGCTTCTTTTCATTGAATATATGTATTTTTGTATTTTCCCTACTTCCTGTTTTTAAAATACAAAAGTAATTTTAGGAAATGTCATGTGATAATGAATACTGGGTGTCTGATTTTAATAATAGCAACAATGGAAATGATTATGATCAATTTTCCTATGTCACCATAAATTCCATTACAAATTCCCTTTGTAATGGAATTTATGGTGACAGATGTGCTATTTCTAAAGTGAGATGCTACTTCTATCAACTTTACTACAGCCAATAGAACTGGGTATCTCACTATATAATCTCCATCCTAGCCTAGCCTGGGTATCTCACCATATAATCTCCTCCATCCTAGCCTGAAGATACCACCTTCATTTCTTGGAATTACATTATGCTACATATATATTTCCATTTTTGGTTTTGGATAATAAATATGTTTGTTATGATTATGGTGAGGGTTACTCACTGACTAAATCTGATTTTCTTAGGAAGAAATATGTGAGTAACTTACCAGTTGCTATTTGGCAAAACTACCAGCAGAAGATTGTAGCTGTGAGACCAGTGAACTTCCTTTTCATTTTGTAAATTTTGCTGGCATATCAATAATTTTGTTATGGTCATAGATATGTTCCTTTTCATTGTTGTTTTTCCTGTTTCTTTAGAATATGCTTTCTTCTTACTCTTCCTGGTAAGGCTTGAGATAGAGTCTTCACATATTCTCTTATAAGTACTATTTGAATAATGATTTTTTTTTTGCAAGTTAGTTCTTCATAATGCTCATAATAACCACCATTTCTTGAATGCTGCCTTCTGTTCCTGCTATTTTTAATGCTTATAATTTTGATTTTTGCAATTAAGGTAACTAAGGCTCAGAGAGGTAGAATAACTTATGTAAGATGTCACAGCCAATAAATGGCAGGGCATGATTTGAACCCAAGTTTGTTGAACTCTGAAGCCCTTCCTCTTTCAACTATGTTATGCTGCCTGCACCAATTCCTTTTATCTTCTCAACAATAATAAGAACTGACATTTAAAAAAAAACAATGCCCGTGTACGTATTTCATACATTTGGCATGTATTATCTCATTTAATCCTTAAACAGCTTGACAAGGTAGGAAGTATTATTAGCCTAATTTTGTAAAAAGAGGAAATGGAAGCACAGAGGGGTTAAGTAATGTGCCCAAATCAACCCGTTTCTGGTGGAGGTTGGATACATAAGGAAGCTGTCATTATGTTTCCCATTTTACAGATGATGAAAGTGAGATTCATAGAGAGCCATGATTTATTTATGTTTGTAAAGCTGGTATGTGGCAAAATTGGATCCTGTGGGTTCCGATTTCATAGGTTTAACAAGAGTAGTGTAAAAGTTATGTTTAAAAAAGAAGAGTTATTAATGGCTCTTGAAAGATATGAGAGCCGTGTAGTGAGAACTCTAAGCATTTACTGTATAGGAAACTTAAAGGAAGTGAATGCAAGTGAGGGATACAGAGGAAACCCATTAAGTACAGTGAACAACCATTTCAGACCGTGAAGGATAACCATGGATCGTTGAGAAACAGTAATAAAAGACAGTCCAACCAAGCATGCAGAAATCAGAAATTGGATTGCTCTTTGGAAACAAATGTCACTAGCAATTGCAAAGATATTTTTTAATCTGTGAAGTAAGGATAACCTTTTAAGTCTACATCTTTCTTGTTCTCTTTTCAATATTTGAAATGCAAGCAATCTTGACTTTATCATATAAAGCTATGAAGTTTGTAACCTAAAATGTAAGAATCTAAAAGAGTCCATTTCTGAACTCCAAATTCTTCCTAGCGCTTTTCTTTTTAGGAGTGAGTGTAACTATTTACTACCAACAGTACATTTCAGCAATAAAAGAATTATTGTTGAGGCACTCGATGTCAGTCCCGGTTATCTGGATAATGTGCTATTTCCAGTAGCCCGTGGTCCAAGCTGGTGGAAACATGCCCTCCTGAATGCACATGTCACACGGTCCAACAACAGCAACATTTGAGACAAACAAAAAATAACTAAGAAATTTATACTCTTACAGGAGTTCAGATTTCAATCTTCAAAATCTCCAAATATTATAAATAATTTTTGAAAAAGGGATTATCAGTTTGGTAAAATATTAATGCAGTTAGTCAATTGAAGGGTTCTATGTTGCTAAGTTTATAATTGAGTGTTATTGAGTAACAATGTGTATGATGTGGAGTGTATTTTATCATCGCTGATCCTCTAGTTTCTACGTGGAATCAATTATGTGAAGCTCAAAAATGCAAACATAGGAAAACTGAACAAAGTTCCCCTTGTTGATCTTCTAAGCCTCTTTGAAATGTATGCACGTGTCTTTGTGTAAGGATGACAAAACTTTAAAGGCTGTTTTGTTTCCTTATGTCAGTTTTAGGATAGGACATTTACTTTCAGTAAGATTACCCATCCTGTAAATACAGCTCTTTGTTTTCTCAAATATGCTAGTAAAATATATTTTGTGTGTGATTTTTGGTGTACGTTTATAGAAAAGAAAGCATACGCTACTGCATCAGCATGTTAGTAGAAAAAGGATTGGAATTGATCCAGTCTGGATGTTCAGCAATATAAGAAATAATCTTTAAAAACTTGATTAAGCCTCTCACAAGATCTCATACCTCAACTCTTCAGAGTATGAGGAGGATCGGTGTTGGAATTCTAAGAGTTAAAGTTCCATGTGGAGGAAGAGAGGTCCACTGAGGACACCGAGAGGGGGTAGCCAGAGAGAGTAGGGGAGTTTAGCATCAAAATAAAGCAAAATGGAATCATCAAAGAAAGAGGATCATATTTTAAAGTCACAAGGACATTATTTAAACATCCTGGAGGAAGGTGGAGTATACCAGACAATTCTCTGCACAGAGCAAGATTCACAGTGGAATTTCCTAGGAAAAAGTAGTGATAGTAATCTATTAACATCTTTTAAAATAGTTTAAGGAAAGTGAGCATAATGAAGTTTTAGGGCTTGAAGAGTAGAAAGGGCCTCTTCAAGTGGTGAACTGTTGAACCAGTTAAGCTACATCTCAGGGAAAAAAGTGGCTGATAACCTTGTGGGGTCAAGTGTGAGATAATAATAGTAGTATGAACAGTAACCATATCAAACATGCCAGACACGGAGCAAGGTGTTTGATGTACTGTGGCTTCGATTTTCACCAACACCCTTGCAGCAGCTTCAAGGTCTCCCCATAAGCAGGGACTTGGGAGTCCAGCAGTGGAGTTCCTGTTATGACCTCACACCTGCCTGTTCTTGGAGGTTAGGCCACTTCCTGAAATGTTCTGCCTGATACTGACAGACCATCTCTCCCTATCTCTACTTCTGAAGCACTATCCAGTGATTTCCCCCTTGGATCATGTAATCTTTGATTTCAAGGAACCATGTCTGAGACTGGACTGCATCTGCAGGTAGCACCTTGGTTTTTTTTTCCCTTCCAGTTTTATTGAGATATGATTGACAGACAGCACTGTATAAGTTTAAGGTGTCCAGCATGATGACTTGACTTACATACATTATATGAGCAATGGTTACCACAATATGTTTAGTGAACCTCCATGATTTCATATGGATACAAATTAAAAGAAAAAAATACTTCTTTCCTTATGATGAGACCTCCTAGGATTGACTCTCTTAACTTTTATATATAACATAAGGCAGTGTTAATTATACTAATCATATTGTATATTACATTCCTAGTACCTATTTATCCTAGAACTGGAAGCTGGTGCCTTTTGATCACCTTCATTCAATTTCCCCTCTGTCTATCCCCTGCCTCTGGTAACCACAAAACGGATCTCTTTTTCAATGAGTTTGTTGTTTGTTTTTTGAAGTGTAATTGACCTATAATACTATGTTAGTTCCTGGTGCACAACATAATGATTTGATATTTCTGTATATTACAAAATGATCACCACTGCAAGTAGCTCCTTGTAAACCTTGGTCTCTGATCTCTGCCACGAGGGACCCCCCCCCTTTCTGGCTCTGTTTTTGTTACTCTTGCCAAATTTCAATGAATTCTTCCTTCCTTAGCTGCTCTCTCCCTTTACTTATAGGATGTGGTGCATGTCCTCCTGGAATTAACTCTGAGAATGAACCAAAAGTCAGAGCAAGAAATGGGTCAGATTCAGGTAGTCAAACTAGATTCAGGAAGGAAGAGAGAGTTAAGTAAGGCAAGGTCATGAGTGCTGGATAAGATTTTCAATAGAATCCCAGTGTGGGCTTGACTTCGGATCACGGATGCCTTTAAAAGCACAGAGTGTTCATGTCAGAGAATGCCGTTCCCGCTCCTGGCTCTCTGCACTCTTACGCAGCAGCCGCCCTTTGATGCCTCAGGGCCCACAGGTGAGCAACTGTAACCTGAGGGAGCACTCAGAGGCCAGCAGGGCCGCACTGGTTCTAATAGGGCAGGAGCAGAGGGGCTGCAGTTCATGGAAGAAGCCTTACTGGATTGTACAGCAAATCTCCAGATAATCATAAAAACCCACGCTTACCATCTGCCTTGGAAAATGTTATTCAGTGAGAATTTAATATTTCATTATTGTTATAGTCAGAGTTGTAGTCTAAAGGTGGAACCAAATTTCGAGGTAGAGATGAGTGTTGATGGAGTGAATTTTTAATGTGCTATATTATTGCCATTTCTAGACAAGGAGGACTATCTCTAGTGATAGCTTTATTCTCCTGACAATGCAAGGGCCAATCACTCATTCAGCAAGCGTATGTTATTGTCAGCTATCTGCTGCACACTCTGTGCTGGGAGCAGAAAGACGAACAAGTTCCAGGTCTGACATCAAGGAACCTAAAATCGAGTTAGGGAAACTTGGAATCCTGTAGAATTATCTTAAGGTGCAATGGAGTGTCTGGAGTGGCTTGGCAGATGTCAGCATGGAATGTGTTGGGAGTATGGGGATGAGTCGTTAATTTTACAGAGTTGGGAGGGTTAAGAAAGCTCCATGGAAAATGTTATCCTTGAAATGTGCCTGAAAAGTGAGTAAACAAGGACTAAGACACTCCAGGCCAAGGAATGTGGGTGGGCCGACACAAATGTATAAAGAAGTATGGCTTAGAGGAACTGCCATTTGAGAATAAACCTTCTGACCAGAACACGGTAGGTGGATAGAGGGGATGCGAGATGGGAGGCGGAGAAAGCCTTAGAATACTGTTTCCAAGGGCTTGAATAAGGCAGTAGCCTCAACGATAGAAAGGAGACAAATTGGAAAAATGATTTTGAAAAGATAGAGTCTATAGGACTTTGTCGTGGGTTGGGATAAAGAACAGGGAGGAATCTCCAAAGATTCCCAGATTCCTGGCTTTCATGACTGGATAGAAGGTCAGCCGTTCACTAAGACGGGGAAAGTTTAGAAGAGGAGCAAATACAGAGTACAGATTGGAGATGGTTTTGAGGTGTCTGTGAGCAATCTAGGCAGTGAAATGGGTATTTCTGGACCACAGGAGAGAGGTCTGATACAGAGGCACGGATCTGGGTGTTACTAGCATGTAGGTGTCAAGCTGTTGTAGCTCCAGGAACTGATAAGATCACAGAGGAGGCTGTTAATATTGGAAAGCAACAGAGGAGTCATCCCTGGCAGTTACCACCCCTAGAGGACTAGGGAGGAGATGGATCTGGCAAATAA
The DNA here is from genome assembly GCF_048564905.1 of Vicugna pacos. Taxonomy (NCBI): domain Eukaryota; kingdom Metazoa; phylum Chordata; class Mammalia; order Artiodactyla; family Camelidae; genus Vicugna; species Vicugna pacos. Next base: position 12,953,502 of record NC_133011.1, read on the forward strand.
ACCAAGAAGGAACGGCAAGACTAGTAGCAGGGAACTCAGGAGAGCTATTTCCACTTGACCAAAGGAAGAGTTGTTTCAGGCAGAAAGATGTCAGTATGGTCAGGTGACGCAGAGAGGTCAAGATTTCCAATAATTTATAGGTGTCAGTGTGTTAGGATGTCAAAGGTGACCTCTGCCAGAGCAGAGTCAGGGCAGTAGGAACGGCAGAATCTTGACCACAGTTCACTGAAGAGTCAACACGGGAAGAAAAACTCTTCTTTGGAGAAGCTTGCTGAGAAGGGACAGGGATTGCTAGTGTGGAATTCAAAGCCAAAAAGTGAGTATTTTCAAGGGGGAGCTTGAGCTGGCTTAGCCTCCTGAAATGAGCCTTTGGAGAGAGCAAGATGTTGAAATACAGGAGAAAGAGGAAATATCTTTGCAGCAAGTTACCAGAGGAGATGGGAAGAAATGGCTTCAGGAACCCAGGAAGAGAAGTTAACCCAGACCAAGAAGGACACGTGTCCCTCTGAGACTCTGGGGGAGAAGGGGAGATCTGGCATGACCACCTTTCTTCCAGGTATCCTACACAGCATCCTGCAAAGCATTCCAGCCCACATTTTCCTTATTGTTTTATCAAGATATACTGAATCATTGGAATGTTTGCTTCAGGTTTTCATTTTTCTTCTGATATTTAATCAAATATTGGTGCTTGTTTATTAGTTATATTTTCATGTTTTTGATTTTTGTAAAGATGCAGTCTTTCTGGCACAAGCATTTGCAAATTAAGTGCTATTAAATCCACAAGAGCTGAAAAACCCTGATTGCCAGCCTTAATTATCAACTTTAATTCTCCCAGTAGCATGAGTGTTGGTGTCATAAGGCAAATCCCAAATGTCTGCTTACAGAAGTTCTTCTGTTATAGTCTTTAAGAGCTATAAAAACTGAAGCTACTCTCCTTATGTAATTTTCTGTGAAGGTTTCCTGAGAATCAAGCCCTTAGTTTCTGGTCTTGTAGTCTCTCTCTCCTTCCTTCCCTCCCTCCCTCTGGCTCCTCTTCTCTCTCTCCTTACCTCCCTCTTACCTGGCTTCTCTCCCTCCTTCCTTCCCTCCCTCCCTTCCCCCTCCCTTCCTTCCTTCCTCTCCAAATCACATATTTTTCTCTTTTCTATGTTGTAAACAATTCTATAATCAGTAAATCATTGCCAGTTTCTCCTTTCTGACCTTCAGCATTTCTTGCTTTAATTGTGGCAACAATTTCCCAACTGGTACTGCTGCTACAAGTCTTAATCCTCCCCAATCAACCTACCAAATGTCCACCAGCATTGTTTTTTGTTTTTTTTTAAGACTTTTAAAAGCACTTATCTGCAAAAATGGAAACAGCTGTGGCCTTGACAGTACTAGCTCTAGTGGAGCGGGGTCGCGAAAGCCGGAAGGACTGCGGTGGTGGATTGTCTTACTCTCTTCAGAGCCTAATATGACTCTCACTGACAGCAGGATAGAGACCAAATATATAACCTGTCTCCAACTTACTTTTTAAGACTTGACCCCTACAATGTATCTTATCTCTTCCATATATGTGTATAACTGAAATTCTACTTTTTTGCTATCCTGGAGTATCTTCTTTTCCCAGAACATTCCATGTTCTCTCACATCCTCATGTGCCATTTTCCTGAAAAGCCTCCCATATTTTTCCACATTAAAAAACAAAAACAAAAAACTCCTACTTATTCTTTAAGGCCCAGTTCAAATATCACCTTATCTGTTGTCTAGTGTCACTTTCATCCTACTGTGTTGTCGTCAGAGGAAGTGCCAGCAGTTACTTCAAGGAAAGCAAAAAATGGCTAGGAGGAGGGATTCCTGTGGTTTGACCATGCCTTATTCTCAAGATAAAAACTTTTGCTGACTGCATTTGAAGGAAGTGAGCCATTATCTCAGTGTTCCATTGTAGTTGTCTACTTGTCTACTCCTGCTAATTAACTTTTATATTCCAGCCCTTAGCTCCTAGGAGACACAAATAAATATAGAAAAAATAACATTTAACTGCACAAATAGGTGATCCCTAAGGATCAGCTTTGTTCCTGGATGACAAGAGATGCTAAGGAGGAGTCCAGGAGATCCGCGAACTCTAATAAGCAATGTTGTATAGTCGTAGTTTGAAAGTGACTGCAAGGTGTTAAGTAACACGGAGAGATGAGTGGTTTCTCACTCTAGTCAAAGTTCACCATTGACCCAGTTTTTATAAAGTGCACATGTGGTTTCAGGGCTCACAAGGCAAGTACAGCTCAGCAGTTTGGGAAACTTGAGGAAGAGCCCTATAAAAGACTCTAGGTCTGCTCAGTTTACTGTATGAAGAACCAGTCTCTCAATCATTTTAAAGTCTTTTAAAACAGATACTACTTAGCAAGTACGTGTGTGTGTATGTGTGTGTGTGTGTGTGTGTGTGTGTGTGTCTGAGGGATGCCAGCAATAATTTTGTCTACTAAAATAAGATTGGCTATAATTCTTGGACTCGTTTATTTTTTACATAGCAAAATGAAAAACTAATCTACATAGCATGGAAACCAAACAGACAAAAAGTGGGTTTTTTGAAAGTTGTTGTTCAGCGGTGTTAATAACAGCTACTATTTTTATCAGAGGCTCGTGACTGTATCTTCTGTTGTGGAGAAAACTATAGAGTAAATCTGTTTTAAAAGAATCTAAAATTATTTTAGAACAATTTTTGAAAAGTTACTGAAAGAGTTAAAGTGCAGAGAAATACTTCAATAGCAGGAGTAATATGGATAGGGGTGAGACCTATCATGTTTGAAAACAAATTTCAAAATGCAGTATTTAAAACTGTATGATACTACCATGACAGACTGATCAGAGAAACACAATGTGTTGACCAGAAACAGATACCATTATATGTAAGAATTTAATATATAACAAAAGAGGCATTACAAAAGCAGCGGAGAGCAAACTGATTGTTCAGCAAATGGTGCAGTAAAAGGCATTGTTACATGGTGAAAAAAAAATCAATTTAGTTACTCACTCTGCACCATACACAAAAGTAAATTTCAGGCAGATAGAAGGGTTAAATATAAAGACAATTAATGGATAATCTAAATGAAAGTAGAAGCTACTTTTTATCAGGCTTCTAGAAAGTGGAGGGGACAGACTCTGGAAGCTTAGAAGCAAAATAAGAAAACACTAAGGAAAAGATGAATAGTTTTGTCTTGTGTAGCTAAACGTGCACAGCCTCTTTAAAAATCAAAGACCTAAATAAACTGGCGAACAATAGAGTAAGATATTTTTAGCAAACTTAAGAAACAAAAGTTTAATATCTTTCCCAAAGAGAGAAAATATACAAATCTCTCTAAAAAATTAACTTCACACACCTGCAAAAATAAAAACCTGATCAACAAATAAGGGAAAATATTTGTCTTCATTAGCAACCAAAGAAATATAAATTAAAACAAGAGTGAAATGCTGTGTTCACGTATCAAAATTGCATATATCAGAATTAATTAAAATAGTGATGGAGAGAGTATGGTGAATAGACTTTTTCTTACAGTATTGGTATTTACGTAAATTGTTTTTCTGAAAGCTATTTAGTAATTTTCATTGAGCCTAAAAAAATGGTCGTATATTTTGACCTATAATTTCATTTCTAGGAATCTGTGCAAAGAAATTAATTGCTAAAAGCAAAGCCAAACAATAATGTGTATCAGTGTTTGTATTAGGATATGCGGCTGCTTTAGCAAATTGCCACAAACTTGGTGGCTTAAAACAATAGAAATTTATTGTCTTACAGTTTTGGAGGCTGGAAGTCCCAAATCATTATCACTGGGCTGAAGTCAAGATGTCAGCGAGGATGTGTTCCGTCCAAGGTCTTGAGAGGAAAATCCATTCCTTGCCTCTTCCAGCATCTGGTGGTTATTGGTGTTCCTTGGTTTCTGGCTGCATCACTCACTCCCATCTCTACCTCTGTGGTCACATGGCTTTCTTCTGTCTGTAGTCAAATCTCCCTCTACATCTCTCCTATAAGGACAATTCTGATTGCAGTTAGGGCTCACCTGGATAATCCAGAACAGTCTCTCTACCTCCAGATCATTAATTGATTCACCTCTGCCAAGACCCCTTTCTTTCCCCTATAAGGTAACATTTACAGGTTCCAGAGATTAGGGCTTCGCTATCTTTGTGTAACAGGGAAGAACAAATCTGACTCCATATTAGATCTGTTCCTTTTGCTCTGACCCTGTGCTCTCTTTCCTGAGTTTAGTCACACTGGTTCTGCACCTTTTACAAAAGAATGTTGCCTATAGCCTGAAATTTATAGGATAACCCATTATCAAGGCTCTGACATTAAAGGGGATAACACTGTTCCATTCATATAGAGATAAAAAGTTGCAGAACAGAGAATAACATATGTTTCATGGGAGGTTTACAGGAACATGGTGACCTGACCTACATGAACTGCGGCAAGAACAAAGGATTTCAACACTAAGAAGTTTGCAACAAGCAACCACACCCCTTCCTCTTTTTAGTATCAGGGTGTCTGAATTCTGACTTGGGTAAGATGGTTCTCTAGGTCACTGGTCCCCGCCCCCTCCCATCTTCTTGGTCTGCTGGCTTTCCGAAAGAAGTCATTATTCCTTGCCTCAACACGTCATCTCCTGAGTTATTGGCCTGCTGTGAGGCAAACGGAACGAACCTGGACTCAGTAACAAATTTTGTGAAGCCATCCTGCAGACATGCTGCTCATGGCCAGCTGGCCCCAATTGGAGAATATTTGTGTACGGCCCTAGCCGCTACCAAGACCGCTTGTTCTGAGATCTTCTCTTCAAAATTACCCCAAGTGGCACCCGCTGCCCCAGCTCTTGGCAGTTGGAGCAAGGAACCAACACTGGAAGCTGACGGGCTCCAGACAGTAGGGTAAGTCCTGGTGTGTACAGCCAGGAGCTTTATTCCTCTCCATTTGGGGCTTTTCTTCCTCTGGAATAAGCCAGGTGGTTTTGTACTTGAGTCAGGTACCTTGTTGGAGAGGGGAAATTGTTGCTGGACTTTTACCTGATTTATGAACTGGTTTGTTTCTTTGGATGCTAGCATTTGTGTGCGCTATTTGTGTTTTGTTTGTGTTGTATTTCTGTCTTTAGAAAGAGGGGAATGTTTCAGTTACCCCCAAAGAAGCGCATTTTGGATAAGTGGTCTGAGTACAGCTATGAACTCATGCCTAAGAGATGGACAGTGTGTGGTCACAAAACCTGTTGTGCTCGTCACAAGGGTTTATGTGGGGTTATCTCCTTAAACTGCCACCCTTCTGTTAATTACGTCATTTGTGGTCTCCCATGTCATTGGTATATGCGAAACCCAGACACCAAACTTGAGCATTCATTAAGGGTTTTCTGTTTGTCCTCTGGGCTTTTTGTGTTGTTTTGTTTTGGTACCATTTCTCCATTTACAGCCAAGTCAGTTTTGTGATATTTACAACTTTTATTGATGTCAAATGGAAATAAGGAACAGAAAAAAAAAACAACAACAACAAACCCTGTCTGTTCTTGTTCAAGAGTGGGATGTTCCCAAGGAGAATAGAAAGATTCCACTTGGTTCCTAAAATCACCACATGCCCCAGCCCAGAATTCAGCCTGGTTGGTTGATGCCAAGACAAAATGGTTAGAGAGAATCAGTTGCTATCTACGGCTTTACAATAAAATGCCGAGGAATTGTGGCCTTTGCAATTACAGATATTCTGTGAAAAAGCAGGGAAGAATGATGAAATCCCCTCTGTGCAAGCATTTGTGCTGTTACATCAGGGAAAACAAGAAAAGCAAAGGAACCGGAGCTAGGATAGATTGTTTCAAACCTTAACTCCTCTGGCTGAGGTCGCTGTCCCAGCCGCTCTGCCCCTCTGCCACTGTATCTACCCCCTCCACTGCCTCCTGTTCCTCCAGCGCCAGCCCAGTTCCTGACATTGAGGCTCAGGAAGTGGTTGGACTGGCTGCCCTTCCTTATAGGGATCAATTAGAAAATCCTGTGTTCATTCCCGGGGCACGGGAACCTCATCTGGTTTTACCATCTAAGACCTGACAGGGCACTCAATTTGGATCAGGAGCCACACCTGACACAGAGAAATTTCCCCTACACCATTATCCCATAGGGGGCCTAAATGCAAACAGCCAGCAGGCTAGGTTAAACAAAATTAAATCCAGCAAAAAATGAATAAATCCTCTCTGAGTTTTTGGAAAGGATTTATCAGATCTACAGATGATCCCAAGGCCCCTGAAAATGCTAGAATGCTAAATATGAGAAAATTGCAAAAATTAGATTGTGCTCTTGGAATGCTTCTCAACTGCTTCTCAACCTTTGGTTTTAGCCTGACGAGGTGTTGCTCTGTGCAGTCAAGTTTCTCCCGGGTGCTCTGTGCTTTCCCAGCACTCTCTCCTTCCCCTGGCACAACCCTACACCCAGTTCTAGCTGCCTCTCTACTTGTACCTATTCTGCACGAATGTGTTACTTCTGAGAGATCCTGGTTTATGTCTTTCTTGGTCACTATGGCCATGCAGGCTTACTATCTCCTAGTAGAGTATCTGGCACATACTCCATCCCAGTAAGTGTCGAGTGAGTGAGGGAATGAGGGAATTAGGGAATGAATGAACACAGCTGGTGGGGAACTTCTAACTAACAAGCGCTCACTTACCAATCCTTTTTGCATGGACTTTTTATTAAATATGCAGCTTACCAAGGTAGACTAAGCACTCAGTTTGACATAGGTCAGTCAGACGCAGGTTCGAGATTTGTTTTTCTGCTGTTCTTAAGTGTGTCTCTCTTCTGTATCGCCTAACAACCCTAGGCCTCATTTCTGTTATTCTGTCTATAAAATTCAAACCTGGATATATCTAGGTCTCTATCCCGCCCTTCCTTGATTATTGCCATTTCCCAGTCAGACTGTTTCTTTATTCATGCACTTCTCTCTTTGGAAGGCTTTTTCTTGTGTCCCCTGGGGACCTCCTGATAACCCCTGAAGGCATGGCTCAAATATCTGCTGCTCCCACCTCTCGCCTGAAGCTGGCAGGACTCCTCACTCCTCTTCCCAGAACACTTTGCAAGCATCCCTCTTACAGGACATAGCACACTCTGCACAACTGCTTATGTATTTCTCATTCCACTCCCTTCCCCGGCCCTTCGCCTTCAACTAGGATGACAGTGCCACCAAGCAGGTATGAGTTTTCATGTTTTAAATTTCTTTGTATCCCTACTCCTGAGTGCAGTTCCAGCATCAATTAGCAGTGAATGCAATTGAATTCATTCTTTTTCCTTTCTCCCATGTTACATATGAGCATTTGAGAACAAGAGGTAAGAAGGTAAGAATGATGTTAGTATCATGGCAAGTCAGTAGCAATTTGGTAGCAGCAGTGCATTGCAATCCTGTAGTTTACACAACTGCTCTGTTCTGCTATGTAAATTCAGTCCAAATGGTCACTTGCTGTAAATGTAATTTTGAATATCTTATAAACAATAGAGGGACTAGGCTGAGGTTGTTCAGAGCAGAGAAGGGAGGCACAGCTTACTTCTTATGAGGAAGTAACAGGTAGTAACCTTTTTGAGCTACCTGGATCCATTTAGTAATTTACCTTTAGTAAATTGCTTCAACAGAACCTCAGTGGCCTAGAAAGTTAGCACATCTGCCTAAAAGTAAGCAATTTACTCTCTTCTCAGTTATGGGATTAGTCCTTAATGGCCTCTTTAAATCTTAATGACTTCCTCAGAGTGTGGAACAGCGTAGTCTTTATGGTATTCTAACTTAAGCATTTCAAATCAAATCACATATATTTATTGAGCTCTGTGCAAAGCAGGCACTTAGCTGTGGGGCATGCAAAGATGAGTAAGATATAGTTGCTGTCACTAAGGAGAGTACCGTCTTATTGGGTACACAAGACAGATGTGTGATAAATTAAATAATAATACATGATTTAAATAACAACTTGAGAGACTCGTTGAAAGGATTTCACAAGGCAGTCAGTGATTAATTGACAAATTAATTATTCAGAGTACATGTAGTAGGCATTCTGGTGAGTGGGGAAAACCCTTTAGGTTATGTAAGGCATTATGAAGAAGGAAGTATTTGAGTTAGGCCTTCAAAAAGGTCTGGGAAGGGAGGAAGAATTTGTATTATCTGGGGACACGAGTGGGAACGACCTGTTACCTGGCCGGACAGGTAAAACTCTCAGGAAGTAGTAGGTGGTAGGTTGTCTTCGTCCATTTGTGCAGCTACAACATACTATGTAGCTTGTAAATAACAGAAATTTATTTCTCAGAGTTTGAGAGGCTGGGAATTCTGAGATCAGGGTGCCAGCTTGGTCAAGTAGGGGCCCTCTTCCTGCTGCAGACTTCTTCTTGTATCCTCAGTCCTCAGATGGTGGAAGGGGTGAAGGAGGTCTCTCAGGCCTCTTTTATAAGGACATTCATCTCATTCATGTGAGCTACACCTTCACGACCTAATCACCCCCCAAAAGGCTCTACCTCCTAATATCATCACGTTAGGATTTCCATGTATGAATTTGGAGGGGGACACAAACATTCAGACCACAGTATAGGTCAGACACCAGGATCAGACAGGGAAATTGCTGGGAGAAAGAGAGTTCAGTCTGTAATATAGCATCCAGAGGCGAACAGCCAACACATGTGACATGGTCTTGGCAAGAAGTCAGCATCGTGAGATTCAGCATAAAGGAGAAAGATGTTAAGATAATTGATTGTACATAGATGATAGTTAATTATAGCAGCAGGGACAATTAAACAACAACAATGGTGGCAGCAGTAATCAACAATTTTTGGGTGCTTGCTGAGTGCCAGGCACATACCTGTGATCTCATTTCATGTATTAATTCTTCTAATCCTCACTAATTCATTGGTTAGGTACTATTATAATTCCCATTTTACAGGTAAGGATATTGAGATATCAATCCACAAGTAGATGATATTTACCAGTCAAATGGCATAAAGAAATTCTGTCCACAGATGGTGCCGGTGCCTGGGCAAGAGCTGCCTTGGCAAACGTCTTAGCCCTCCAAGGATCTGAGAATTTTAAGCAGGTTTTTAGGAGATGGTTTAATACACAGGGGTTTTCAATCTGGCCTGAATCATCCATTCACCATGTACTCATCAGCCCAGGAATTTAAGTTGTGACTGTCCGATGGTGTCTGTGCCATTTGGCTGTAATTTCCCAGTACTTTCTCACTCAGACTCGATTTCTGCCCTGTTCTACCCTTCCAGCTCTGAGATCTCTGCCTCGATTCTTGCCTCCAGCTTCTGCATTAGTTTTGAACTTAATCTCTCTGGTCTTAAAACTCTGTAGACAGTAGACATTGACTTGACTTATTGTCTTAATTGTTGGCCTGTCTTTAGCAGGAAGTTCTAGTTTCCATTTCAGCCCCCAGACTCAATCTTGTGGCACCCAACATTGTCCTTAGCCAACATTCCACACAGGCCAACCCCCATGGCTCCTTCCTCACTGTTCCCCGAAGTGGGGATAGGGTGGGTGGGCATATGGGTGGGTTCAGACGTGAAAAAAACGGAGCCATGTTTGGGAATCCATGAATTTGCCTGGAGCAGAATTCTTGGAGGAAATAGAAGAAAAGTATGATACAATCCTTCGAGATTGAGATGGGGAGGGCCCTATCTTGAAGTACTTGAAATGTTGCATTTCTAGCAATAAGATTTAATGTGAAAATAATCACAAAACTAACACAGCAATGTGTTTCAAATGCTCCAACTCTGGGTTATATTTGCAAAGTTAAAGTCACACGTGGGGTCTATTTAAGGTAAATTTTTCTTTCCCGTTTCGAGGAATATATACAACTTCAGGATATCTTGGATTAATGTTTCTTAAGGGGTGATTCATTGGACTATCAGGCTCAGACATATAAAATGAAGATTCCAAGGGGTAATAGATTTTTGGTTCTCACCTCAGGTGATTGTTGAGTGCACCAAATTTTTAATGAGAGGAAGATCAGTAAACACCACAGCCGCATAATCAGGCTTTACAGAAAAGTGTAAGAACTTTGTGATTCAGTGTGGTGCTACTGATAGTTTTTGTCTCTTTAGCAGTATTGTTATTTATCTTAATATCTCACCACTATGACTCTGCTTTTTTATTCCCTTTACAGTTACATCTGTAGCCCTTACAACTTTTGTACTGTCTGTTCTCCTACTTGCTGCCTGATTTTTGCTTGTTTATGGTTTCTACTGCCTCAGGCCTTATTCTTCCTGCCTTTTCTCTGGATTTCTGTCTGCTCTGCTCTTCCTCTCTACTGATGGTTTTGTTATTGTTCAGGCAGAAGCCTTAAATCAGAGATGAGGAGATCTCTGCATGAGATAATGCTCATAGTTTTTGTTTCCTATCCTCATGAATAATTTTAATATTTGGAGGATTATAGAAGAAATAAAACTGTGATTTCCATTTCCCAGGTTATGTAATTAAACTCACATACTCTATCGCGTCTTCCCCATCTCCCTCTCACGCTCACATGCCCTGCATTTAAACTCTACAGCAGAGAGATCCTGATTTATTTAGTTGCCCACTTTCCCTGGTAGAGAGTAGCTCCGTTAGCAGAGGTCTCATGCCGTTTCAAGTGTCCCTTGCCAGCCTTGCGTCAAGGACCCATCCTTGTTCCAGTTAACTGTAGCCGGAGTAGTAAGGTCACATGACCAGCTCTCCTGATAAAAAGAAACTATAGACCAGACAAGGACTTAGAACATAAACATCCCTCTCTAATGTGCAGCCACATCGGTTGAGTATTTGGTGATTTGGGGCTTTTGGGATAGCCTGTTTATTGTGTGTGTGTTGTATTTGCGAAAATATAGTCTAATAAATCATTGCCTGTCTCAAGTATTTGGATTCTCTTGAGGATGGCTCTGGACACAGAAGGAGCTCACGGTTGGCTACCTCACTGGGTATTTGTCACCGTGGCTTTACAGTAGAAATGCAAAGCGAGGGCTGGCATGTTCCAAAAGTCACACGCTACTACTTCTCCACTCCCCAGAGGCTGGATGCATAATAAAGATTCATGAACCTTTATCTCAAGTGCTGGCTAAAAACAAGACAGTAAAGTTGGCTGAAGGATTCTGTAGATATCAAAAAAAAAAAAAAAATCACAGCCCTATAGCTTCCTCAGACCAGAGAAGCAATTACATGCTAGGTTCCTTGAGAAACCATGCATTATTATTTATAGCAGGCATGTCAATTGATTATTATGGATTGTACTTAAAAAAAAAAGAAGCCTTGATTTATAGGCACCTGTTTTCTCACTGTGGATATGAATTGCTGCTGTCCACTGTGTTCATGAGACAAGAAAAATTATGCAACACATGTCATGAGGGCCCTATTACTGAAAAATCTAAATGGATAATTATTTCCCCAAACACTGGCTGTTAAACATATTACATGGAGCATGACACTTTTATTCAAAAAGAATTGCTCCTTGCAAAGAGGAGATTCAAAGTTTATATTCTGTAAAATCTTTTCTACTGGCATTATTGTGAATATTTACTAAATACAGAAAGTTCCCAACTATCCACTCAACAAATATTTATCAAGAGTCTATTATGTCCCAGACCTTATGTGCCAGACACAGGCAAGATACAGTCCCTCTTTCATGGACCGTACCTCCCAGTGGGCGAGAACAGGAAAAAATAAGATGATTTCAGATAGCGGGCAGTGGCTGGAAGAAAATAAATTAGAGTAATGGACAAAAGGGTAAGAGGATGGATGGAGGTGGGGGAGTTAACTAGACAGCTACTTTAACTAGCAAGACCAGGAAAGCATGCTCAAGAGATAAAATCTGAGCTGAGATCTGGACAAAGAGCAACAGGAACTTTATTTAATGCTGGTGAAAGCGTGTATTTTCAACTTGGTGCCAGGCACAGGGTTATGAGGTGTCAGGAAGGCTCTCATGTGGCTTGGTATTAAAGAACCTGTTTCCGCTGGCTGCAGCCTGCTCAGTCTCGGAGAGGGGAGTGGTGGAGAGGGGGGCTCTTATCAGCCCAGCGTCTTGGAAGGAAGCCTGGCAGCTGGTGCGGCCACTCAGGACCGGGGCCTGGAGCTGGTTTTGCCAGGCTGGCCGCCGGGCTGCTGCTTCCCCGTGGCTTCCCGAGCCAGGTCACAGGTGATCGCGCCAGTGGAGGTCTGGGGCGATTCCGAGTGCTCTGGGGACTCCAACACTGTGGCCATGAATGGGAGAGTGGACTTCCCGAGAAAGAAGCTAGCCCAGCAGTGTGCCGGGCGGCTTTGGGGAGACCGGGGTGTTGGGGGGGTGGCTTCCCCAGGGTACCCCGCACTTCCACAGGAGCTGTTACTGGAAGTGGAGTCCAGGCGGCACCGGGACTAGTCGTGGTGGCCGCGAGCAGCAGCTGGAGAGAGTGGCTGCCAGGCTCCTGCTTGCGGGCTGGTGGAAACCTCGGCCGTGACCCCTCGCGGGCCTCAGCGCGCGATCACAGGTGGCGGGGATGGGGACGCTAGGCCACCCACCAAGCCCGTTTGCAGAGGTGACCGCGAGCCACCGCTCCACGACCCAGGCGCACGGGGGCCCAATACAATATTCTGGTGTAATCTATGGGAAGTTGAGGACACACTCCCTACAACTGAGAAATTCCTCTCCCAGTTGTATACTCAACAGAAAAACTAGCAAGTTTGTACCAAGAATTATGTACGGGGACTACCTGTGATGAGGCTACTTAGTAAGGAGGCTCACACCTGTGCTGGCCTCATAGTGCTCAATGCAGAGAGCATGGGGTTGGGATGTGTCCTAGGACATTTCTGACTGCTGTTGACTTACTGAAAAATACACTGCTCCAAACACCTACAGCGTTTCACAGTCTCAAACTGTGAACGAGCCACAAGTCCATCCACAACAGGATGCATAAATAACTTGTGTTACTTTGTACCATGGAATACTTCACAGCAATGAAAGTGGCCGAATTACATCTATGTACTCATCCTGGATGAATCTCACAAACACAGGGTTAAGTGAGCCTGACACAAAAGAATATGAGGTTTGTAATTTCTTTTATATAAAGTTCAAAAAGGAGGCAAAATTGAACACTGGGGTTTAGGGGATGTAAGCTCAGGTGGGTATTCTGAAAACAGGCGGAGAGGTAACTACCGTATGGTTCAGGACAGTAGTTACGTCTGGAGGAGCTCGGGGTTGGTGTTGGGAAGTGGACAGGTGGGAGGCTTTGGGATACTGGCTTTGGGGCACTGCTCTGTTGACCTGCAGGATAATCTGCCTATCCTGACAAACTCTGTTGACCCAGGTTATAGTTATATAGATCTTCCCTTCGTGATGCTTCCTTAAACTTCACGTGGTTATTTTCTGCCTATAACTATTTGTTATGTTTCACAGAAGAAAAAAATTCCTAAAAGCACAACCCATGCATAATTGAGTACTACTTTTACAACAGAATGAGAACAAAATCAAAGCTTACTATTCAAACTAGTTTTTAAAGCATATGAAATTTTAAAAAATTATTGATGGGATTTTTATGTTGCATTTAAAATGTTTTAAATTATTTAATATAAATATGAGTTTTATCTGCAATAGAAAAATCTTACCTTTTATTAGTTTTTAATTTGCTACTCCGTTGCTGTTTGCCTGTGAAAGATGCTTATTCTTAACCTTAAACTATACCAGGAGGTATTCCAACCGTTAGATCAGCAACAGGAATGGAAAGTAATGTTTCATATAACACCTTTTATGCTGAGAATGCCTTCAGGCACTTTACAGAGTAAACATGGGTAATGAGTAACCTTGAGCACATTTTGCTCTTATAATGCATTTAAAAATCTATACATATCAAATAAGCAAATGTTAGCCAGAATGCAAGGCTTTTGTTATTATTAATATTTATTTCCATGCCTACTAGGAGTGTATATATATATAATAAAACACCATGCTGAAATAATAAAGGTCAACAATCATAAAAACAAAGATTTACATGCCTACTTATCTACATGGTAATGATGCTCTTATTTGCGCTGACATCACGGTGCTCAGTACTAAGCTTCAGGTGTTGGGATGTGTTATACAGTGTTGCCAACAACTGTCGATCCATGAAAAACTTGACACTCAATCCACCATTATACAGGAAACTGCCAGGGTGTACAGCAATCTCATGACAAAGGAAAATCTTGCATGTTTTTCCTTAGTTCTGCTATAACATCTGTAACTTCTTTTTCCCTGGGTGTGTGTTTGTGTGTGTGCATGCATCTTTCCCCAAAACGAACTGGATCTAGAGTGATAAAATCTATTCGCAGCTGTTAGCCACACTCTTGCTGGTACCTCAAACAGGAAGCTCAAAGGTCGCTAAGACAGGGGTGAGCTAAATTGCATTAGGAACCCAGGGACACCCCAGGACAGAAGAGACTGAGATACTACAAAAGTCAGTGTTATAAAACCCTGTTGAGCTAAACTTGTTGGTCCTGAGTAAGGCCCAGTGGTGGAGTAGGTACAGAAACTTCGTTGTTGAAGTTATGAGATAAAATTACTATAGTAGGTAAATAGACTTAAAACTAGAGGACTGGCTTGGGCGACAAGATGGACAGTTAAAGAACAATGACTTTTCTGGGGCCTGTGAGGCAGTAGACACCAGAACCTATGTATACCTTTGGCACACTTGGGTCCTGGGGAGGTGTCTGAGTGGCAGAATCTAAAACTGCAAGGCAAGGAACCCAGGCCAGAGAAGGACCTTCCTCTCTCACTCTAAGAAGAACAAGTACAGTCCAGCCAGGAGTCTTTGTCACAGTGCTGGCTCACGCAGCTCTCTTGCTTTAGGGTGGACCAGCCAGGATTTAAGCCCTTAGAGAAGCAACAACAGAAACAAATGGAATTTCTTCAGACAGTCTTGGGAAGGGGCTTCCCCGAGGCTGCTGTTCTGGGAAAGTATGGTCCCTGGAACAGCAGCATTAACTCCCTTGGGAACTTGTTAGAAATGCATGTTCTTAGCGGCTCCCCACTCCCCCCACCCCGAATGCGGATCAGCATTTTGTATTTTAACAAGTCCTCCAGGTCACTCTGATCAAGAGGAAAGGTTAAGGACCACTAATCTAGAGCCACCAGCTTCCGGCAGAAGTGGTAGAATCCTCCAGCTTCAAGGGTCTAACAACAGGGTGAGAACCACCAGGAGTGGCCCTTTAAGTCACTACAGGTGGTGACGGACGATGAGCTCTTGTGGTGGTGACAGGGTCGGCAATCAGTGATAAGGTCAGGGGCCAGTGCGCTGTCTAGATGATGGTGGCAAGAGCAGCATGTGTCAGTTTCTAGAGAAACCCAACAACCTTCATTACTGCTGGGCTTCCAGCAGCCTGAAGGGAGCTTGGCTTCAATGTGACTTAAGAGTGGATCAGTTGGAACTTTGGATTCCAGAAAGCAGTCTGAGGGGGGGGTGGCTTTTTGAACATTCAGAAGAGGGAGATCCAGGAGGAGGAGGAGACTGAGCTTTTTCTAATCTGTGATGAGGGGGTCCCAGTGTTGCATGGCACAGTGTCAAGGGCTGCTTTTGTACCTATACCTATGGAGAGGGGGTACCCTAATTATGCAAGGAGGTATTTTCATGTATTAATTTACATTTTTAGCCCATTTTGTTTAAAACGTTAAAACTTGAAACATTTTTATTGAGTAATTAAATGATCAGCATCCTGACTTGCGGTATTCCTGGCTTCGCGTTTGCATTCTCTACGATGGCCTTCTGTCTAGTAGATGTTATCAAGGAAGGAGTTGGTGCTCCTATCTGGAAGCAGCCACTGGGACAAAGCACTCAGCGGAAACACGCTGCTTTAGCCTCTCAGGAGAATAGGACTGAAGTCAACGTTGTCTTTAGGAACAGAACTGAATACTCGCTACAAGAAAGATGACAGGGCCTTTGTCATGCTTATCTATGGCTTATGTTATAAGAGTTAACATCTAAAAAAATGAAAAACAGTGTGAGGACATTATTAAGATCTCGTGTAAAACAGTGCAAAGCTGAGATTGGAGAAGATTGAGGAAACTACAGGTATTTATGGAATGTCTCCTCTGCCTTGATTTTTAAATACCTTGTGCACTTTCTCTCTCCTCTAAGGAAGATGGGAGAAAAAATTGAATTCTCATACCTTAATATAAAGATACATCCAATGTTTAAAAAATGTTGTTATAGCTAAGCTTGGCACCATTATTTTGTATTTTACATTCTCATTAATTTCTCTCATTTTTCTGCAGCCAATGAATATATTACATCATCTCCATATTAAAGGACTGTGGGAAGCTATAGACTTCTCTGCAAAGTTTTTGAAAGGGTGGAAACAGCCATACTCATAAATCTATAGTGCTTAAAATGACCATAAGCTGTAAAATCTTACTTTAATAGTTCTTAGCATATAAATGAGAGCAGAATTTGTTCTGAGAAAGTTATTGCTATACTGGCACTACATCGGTGGGGCTATTGGGTTCCCTGTTTCCGTACGATTGGCTATACCTTATGGTCTAAAATAAGCCAATAATATATTTCTTTTATCTAGTCAAAATCTAGATGGTCTCACAACTAGTAATACTGACTTTTTTTTCAGAATCATCCACAAACAGCAGATCACTATGAATAATTCTGGTTTGAAATGTGGTGAGATCCTGAATCCAGCTAATTGCAGAATAATGTGAGATGCTTTTCACATATGCCTTCATATATATCCTCACCCCTGGAGATTTTGACTGAAGTCTAGGAAGGAACCTGAGAGTTTGAATTAAAAGAAAATTCCTAGGTGTGTCTGTTATTAACCAGACTTTACAACCACTAAAATACTCTACCTGATTATCTATCTATCTATCTATCTATCTATCTATCTATCTATCTATCTATCTATCTATCTATCTATCTGTCTATCTATCTATCTATCTATATCATCTATTGGTTTATATCTACATAGATATACAAATTATATTTAAAACTTGCTCATAACTTTATAGTTTACAAAATGTATTCTGAGATGACTGTATGAACTGCATGATAAATGTTGAGGCAAGTACGGAAATTTTAGGCTAAAGACGAGGCTCAGAGAAGATCTCAAGCTGAGGTTCTGTCAGTTTGAGGTTGGCAGGACTGGGCTTCAAACCCATAACTGCAGGGCTACAGTAAAGTCTTGCCACCAATTCAACACCATCTTTCTCCTTCAGGAGGGTGTGATCAACCCAAGCTTTTGCAACTGAGAGAGGTGGGAGGACATAGGGAGGAAAAGTACCACTTTCTTTCCTTTTTCCAGAATAACCCAGTGGTCTGTGCCTTCAATAAGGTGATAACAAAGAGTATTTAGTAGTATATGATTATACTAGGGGTGCTTGACCTGGTGGGAAGGAGAATTCCAGAAGATACATGTATGAGTGTCAGAAGGTCTGTGAACCTTCCAGAATTATATGTAAAATTTTATATTTTCCTATAGTTGAAACATTGGGGTTTTTTGGTACTCTAGTCTGCTGCATTCCACATTCTTTGAGTAATAGCGTCACCCCATGGATGAGTTACACTCTTTCGGTGTGCAACTTTGTGTTGGAAGCACTCTGGGAGGCTCTTAAGGGAGGCACCCCACTCATATCCAGCCCAGGTCTAGGTATATGACCCATGTTAAACTAATTAAACATACATTTAAAAAATCTGAGTAAGGAAACAAGTAATACAAGACTCAAATCATTTGGACTTCATTCTTTCAAGCAGAGGTGTCCTGAGCAGTCCTGTAACTAGGGGACTTTAGAATTGCTTGATTCCTAATTTTCAATCAATCTGTCTGCCTCCCTTTGTATGTGTGAATTCCTTGTATGCTTCCATAAGTGACTTTTGTTTGTGTAATCAAAAGTTCTGTGACTTGCAGCCAAAGAGCTTTAGTGACTGGATAACTTTTTTTTCTGGGGAGAAGATTCAAAACTTTCATTAGATCTTCATTTCAGTCAGTGGCCTCAAGAAAGCTAAACGTTGCCAGTCTGGAGCACCGGAAAGGGATTTGACACTATTCTAGGAATGGGTGGTGGGCAGAGGGCTGCAGTGGGTTCTCGATACAATTTGAGTGGTGGGAGCAAAACCTCACCACGCATTACCCCTTCCTCTTCTGAGCTGCCTCTCCATGTTAGGTGTGATGCTGATGGCCCAGATGGCACCAAAGTGAAACAGCCCTTTGCAGAATCACTTTTTGTCTTCACATCTCTTGCCCCATTCCTTATCTCCCATTGGCACACGAGTGAATCTATGTTTTCTTCCTTGCATAAGAAGTGCTTATCTAAATCAGTATTTCTCAGAGTGTGGTCAGGGGCCCACCCACATCGGAATCACATAGGGTCATGAAAAATCTATATTCCTGGGCCTTTCCTGCTGCTACAATGGATGAACTGTCCCTGTTTTTCTGTACGGCAATTCTTCTGCTCACGTTCTGGGTTTTATCACTTCTAACCCGCCCAAGAATTGTGCACCACAGTGACCTCCTGAATCTTGTGCATCATTAACTTCTGTCCACTGGATCATTCCCTGCAGTGCAAACATGTTATGTTATCTCCAGTCTTAAATCCTCTAGACTGCTATTCCCATGTAGCGACTGCCCCGTACCTCAGCTCCCCTTTTAGCAAACCCTTTTGAAAAACTCTTTATACTTTTTTGCATTCTTCCCCCAGTCAACTTCAATCAGGCTTTTGTTCCCACTACTCCAAGAAACTTTTCTTTTTCGAGCTATGAAGGTTATTAACAATTTCAGTTTTGTCAGACCCCACGGTCGGTTCTTACCTTCCTGGCAGCTTTTTACCAATTGATCACTTTCTTATTCTTGGAAAACTCTCCTCATTGTCTTCAGAGACAACATGCTGATTTGGTTTCTCTCCTGCTGCAGTGGCTCATTTTCCCTTGATTTCCCCCCTTTTCCTCATCTATAAGTTGCATCTATAACCAAAGAGCTCATTCCTCTGCTTTCTTAATCTATTCTCACTTCCCAGGTGAACTTTTCCTACCCTGCTTGTAAGCTGTGTGAATTTCAAATATTCTTCATTTTATCAGGTAGATGTGTAAAGTATATCACACTTGGACTGAAATAAATCTTGTTAAGAGAAAAATCTGTTAGGAGAGCTTTTTACCTAGTTTTGTCCTCTCTGCGATCCAAGGATCTATATATGTACCAGCTAGAGGTGTTCTTTATCGCGCTTGTGAAGGTGACAAGAGGAATTTGTGGAGAATTATTCAACCTATAGTCTATAGTGACTAGTATTTACAATCTGCTCTACATATGTGTATATCTCAAAGTAAAAAGATTCTGCTGTCAGTCTTCAGTCTTCTCACTTTGGAAATAGAATGAGCCCTTTTCCCGCGCTAAGGGAGCAGTCCTGGGTTCTCTTCTTACTGCCCCGTATATGTTTGCTTCTTGAGAGGGACCCTGATGACCTGATCTCAGCCTTTGTTCATGTATTTATCTTTCATCTGAGTCTCTTAAGACTTGAATCTCAATCAGAGGCCATGTAGAGGAGGTTTTGCAACCCTTTCAGTGTATTCTAGAAATTTTTAGTTATGGTTGTATTTTTTCACTTCCTGCTTGAAAGTGGATATCCCTGGTATTGGTCAAACATGTGAAAATGATTGTGATGACTTTAAAACATGTCTGTAAATTCTTTGACCCTTCTCCGATCAAGGGGTGAACTCTTATTCCCTTGCCCTATGGAGTGGCCATAGTGATTCACTTTTAAAGACTAGACAGACTGTGGCAGAAGTGTTTCTATGTGAAATCTAGGCTGGGTTAGAAATAGCCTGATTTTTCTCTTTGGGACACTCACTTTGGAATCCGGCGCCATGTTCTGAGAAAGTCCAGGCCATATAGAGAGTCCCAGTTGACAGCTTCTATCAAGATCCCAACCAACAAGTCAGCAGCAACCATAGTCATGTGAGTGAGAAGACCTTGGAGGTATCTCTACAGCTAACCACTGTTTGACAGCAACTGCATAAAGAGTGGAACCCAGCTGACTAGCTGAATCTGGTCAGCCCTCACACCCATGAGAGATAACAATGATGACTGTTGTAGTCTGACATCCCATCACTTGGGGTGATTCATGATCTAGTAATAGATAATTGGAACAGCCAGGGCACTCCCTTGGTAAAGCTTCAGTTTGTGCTGGGCACCTTAGCTTTTTGCTTTGTGAAGCCTGTGCCTTTTTCCTCTCTAAAATTTGTGATGCAAAATGCTGACTCATGTTGAGTAATGTTTTTAGGGCAAATGGGCCTGAAAGGGAATTAGTGACCAAAGGAGACAACAGAGTGGCACCATTTTTCTTCAACATAAAAAGAAGTGACTTGGGAGCTGCAGGGAATTCAGATAGAGGACTCAGGGGAAAATGGTGATGGAAGGAGAGTCAATTACTGGGCATGGCCCTAGCAGGTGTCTCCACCTCTTCTTACCTCACTCTAATCCAGTGTCCTCACTGTGGCCCAAAGAATCTTTCTAAAGCATCCTTCCCATCACTCACCTATTTAAAAGTCTTAAATTCTCCCTGATATATTGCCTTCAGGATAAAGCCAAGCTCTTTGCACAACACACCAGCATCCTTATGAACCCTGGCCTGGACCACTGTGTCTCTGTAGCCTCAGGACTCCTCCCTCCCTCCCGCCACACTCTGTGCTGCAGTTATGTTCCTCATGACTGCACTTTCCCTGCACTTAATTTTGTACTTGGCTCTTCCTTCTCCTTGGAATTGCCTTTCCCCTTCTTTTTTCCATAGTCAATTCCTATTCATCCTTTAAGTCCAAATTCAACGTTGGCTTCTTCAGTGTTGGTGGTGTTACATACATATTCTGTGAATTCTCTAGGCCCTGTGGTTCCTCTGTCCTAGGACTTTCTGTCTGGAATTGTCTTTGCCCATCCCCTTACCCAGCTGTGAGCTCCTTGAACCCAGGGGTTGTATCTATCAGAATCCCCAGAGCCCATCAGTCCAGTGTGGTAAACACTCATGCATATTCCATGATAAATCAACTGTAGTGGACAGTAAGTAGGGAAGAATAGAGAAAGGTAAGCTGTTGTTCCTAGTCACTGGGAGGAAAGTGTTATTGTGATATTTAACACTGGCAATTTGACTTCTTAAAGTTTAGAATAAAGTGAAACACATGGGGTCTCAGCTGTGAAATTGCTTTGGGGTAGACTCCAGATGGGAAAAGGATGGGGATATCAAGTGATTATAAGCAAACTTTATCACAGTAAACTGGCAGAATTGTTGTACCTACAGGTGTTCTCTTTCCATCTTCTATGTTATAGTGCACAGAATGTATCTTTTATAAGTGAATTTAATTTATTTTGTGTCCTACACAATTGTGTGTGTGTGTGTATGTGAAAAAGAAGGGTAATTTTGTGGGATGATACAGCCAACGGCTTGCTACAGACGCTCACATGGCTCACATGTGCTTGTAAGAGACAATTGTTAAATTTTCGGGAGTCTTGCAAGTTGGTTATTAAACACAGCTTGAAATTGGCCAGGGTGGCATATTTACATCCTACAAACCAGCAAGTGCTGCAGGTCTGGTTCTCCTCCCACTGTACCCAGCTGGTTGTTATACATTTACTAGTTTATTACTGGTTCCAGTCCTGTTTAACTCAGTAGTATTTTTATGCTCAAAGGCTGCATAAACTATGTCCTTTGGAAACTCATGAAAGATGAAAGATGACATACCCATGTGTGGGCAAAGGACAGGGAGAATGAGACTGTCCCCTTCACATATGACCAAAACTTGAAACTTTCAAGCATAATAGAAATATCACTCTGGTTTTGTGTCACCAATAAATTCTGTCTATATTGTCAACTTGGGGAGCACATTCTACTGAGATCAATGAAAAGGAGAAAGAGCTATGTTTTTCTGAAGTGAAACTTTTCATACTATGACAGTCAAAACAACTTTTTTATCTTAAAAAAATCTACAGTACAATGCTAAATAATTTAGACACAAACTTATTATTAGAAAACTTATCCATTCTGTAAACATTCATTGAACGCCTATAATTGATGAAAGAGGTCATATTCAGGGGAGGACAAACAGGTCTGCCCTTGCGGAGATCACGAACTGGGGAGACAGTCAGCAAGTAATTACCTAACTAGTGTTAAATGTTATGAAGACATTAAGAGGGAAAAGGAGGAACTAAATATGAAGCTGATCAAGTTTAAGCTTCAGGATGCAGTTGGCACTCCCCATGGATATGTAAAGACCCTCGGCATGTTTTACAAACTAAAACGAGGCCAAGGTGCCTAGACTATTAGATGAGAAAGAAACTGGCACCTGTGAGGCTAGAAGGGGACTAACTTCACGGAGCACCCTTGGAAAGGGTTAAAGACCTTGGACTTTTTCGTATGTATGATGGGAGGCCCATAAAGTGTTTTAAGCTGAGGAGTGACGTGTTTTAAAAGATGGCTCGGAACTGCTGTGTGGAGGATGGATGAGGGGGTGGCACATGAAACATAATGAAAGATGGTTCTGTTGTGAATTGGGAAAGCAAGAGGTTGCCCAGGAGAACGCTAGTGGGATTATTATTATGAGGCCAGTTACACTGGATGTCCTTTTTAATGACCTGGAAGAAGTGATAAAAATAATTTGATTACTCTTGCAGGCAGTAATAGAAAATTACCCATAAAAGTGGGAAAAGGCATCATTTTTAAAGCTCTAGAAAAATTATAACCAGTTATGAAATAAAGCCATATTAATCCTGAAAGTCTGTGTGCACATACATAAGAATTTGTCGGATCTGATGGAAAAACGCCTTGTGAACAACAACGCGTCTTGCCCAGTGCTGCTTTGATTCTGAGAGCTCTCTAGCTGGTTCAGCAAAGTAGCTGTTCCCAGTTAGCTCCTCACGCTTTTAAAATCTACCTCTGCCAGAATGACGACTGACTTAGATGTCTACTTAGAGCTTGCCGGAGGACAGCCTTCATGTTAAAAATTGGGAACGGCCTCACTCCTGCCATGAAAGAATCAAGAATCCCCTGTGGTATCCACAGTCAACAAGAAGCTCTCTAAACGAGATACCTTCAAGAGTCTGCCCAGAACGGAAAGTAAAAATAATTACTGAATAACCTAACTGGCCGAGGAAGCTTTATATAATGTTTGTTGCTTCTTATCACAGATGAAGCATGGAAGAGTGACAAAATGCAACAACCTAACGTTCAAGTGCGGAAGTATGAATATTCAGCTTTCATTACGTCCATGGGAGACAAAACTATCCAATTGAAAAATCCAACTTGAATTGCTCTGGAAAAAGCACTAATTTAAGTTATATCCTTGGAGAATATTCTGTTCAGTTCCTCCAAATGAAAACTCATTTACCTTCTGTTTCATAAGTTTAAGTCATACTGACTAGAAACTGGCTGCTTCTTGTCTGAATTCCACTTATCAAATCAAACGGAGCAGATGGTCGCCTTAATGCAACCCATTTCATTCAGAGTCACCAACAAATAAACAATACGGTTAGTTTGGTATATAGGGAAATTAATGTGCTGATGACTAGTCATTAGGTTTGCAACTGCAGTTTATTAATTTTGATTTTTATGATTATTACATTTGTTACCAGGAGAGTAGGGTAATTGCCAGAGTGAATAGTGTCCATTCTGCCCTCACTAAAAACTAAAAATGTTATCAGTGCTGCTACAGTCTCTTTTTCCCAAGAAGAGAGATGCAAAACACTGGGAATTTTTTTTAAAAAGGTTATGTTTGAAGAGAAATAGTATAAACAATTTGTGATGCTGATGGTTTGTGATGTGATGAGATTAGATGCTTGATTAGAAAGGTGGCTAATCCTACACAGTTGCCTGGTTTACAGACAGAGCTGGGCGAAAGATTTTTCAAATGCTGTAGTGAATTCGCCTATTTGAAAAATGTGTTACTCAGTCTTTGTAGATGGGAGGCCATGACACTACTGAATCATGTCCCTCCACGTGCTGGTTGGCCAGGACCCAGGCTAATGCCTAAAAATGTAACCCAGCGGGTGAGGTAGCGTCCTGGCTTTGGTACCATGGAGGGTACTTTTCAGGTAGCACTCAGTCTAAATTCTTTCTAACGCTTGGGTAAGGTCTGGGAAGGAACAAGGAGGGGAGAAGTGGAGAGACAGGGAGGAAAGAGGAGGCAAGGGGAGAGAATTCCTAGGTAACTGGCAGCAGCAGACAACTTGGGAGAGTGGATATTGGAGGAATGTGAAGCTATTTTAAGCCTTACAGTGTGGAGGTCTGAGTAGTAGCAGATTGAAAGACATACAGGTGAAGCTATGAGAACAGATTCGGAGGTAGTAAGCCGGAATGCATACGGGAGGCAGGCAAATGTCATAAATGTAAACAGGGACCAGGAGGGTCCTATAAAAGTGTGCAGCAGGCTACAAGTAAGAGATTGGTGTCTTTATTGCCACTGAGCAGAACACCCGTCAGGTTACGATGCCTTTTAAGATACAATTTGAGCTAAGAGAAAAAAATTACCCTATAAAACACACCGAGGTTGATTTGTGACCTCTAAGGTTCTGTGCTTAGAGTTTGAACTTGAGCGTGATGCAGGGAGAATTTTCTACAATGACTGAAAAAGCCCTGAGACCAGGAATTGTTCTTTCTAACGGAGGCAAGCAAGATAAAAGAAGAGTATTTCAGAATCATATTTTAAAAGTATGCATGGCTAAAGGTTTTTGTTATTTTTTCAGTAAGTTCCCAAGTGGGGAGGGGTTAGACTTAATAGCAAAAGTTCCTATTATGTTATTTATTCCATGTGTGTATGCACTATATATTTGCCCAAGTTAGCACTTCAGTAAACTTTTCACAATTCATTACTCAGCATGGAATTAGTCATTGTCAACTCAGCCCTTTTCTCTATAGTGTTCCATTTCCAAGTTAAGCTTATTCCCCATTGTCTCTGCTTTGAATTCTTGTAATTTTGCTGTCACTATTTTTTGTTTGTTTGTTTTACCTCCAGTTCCTACTTCCCTTAACTCATCATTTCTAGCCACTTTCTTAGAGAGAGTCTGGGACTGGCCCAGTTGGGACTTCCATCGAGGGGCAGTGGTGGGAGCTGAGTGTGTGAAGGCAAGACCAGCACAAACTCTCCTGCCAGAGGTGGTCTAGAAGTGGAGGAAGTAAATAGTCACAATAGTCCATTGGGGAATGTGGAGACTTAAATGTTGGAGAGTCCAAATACCAAGGCCAAAGTGTGAAAGGTAAGTTCAAGTTGGGGATGAGTGAAGAATTTAGAGTTGGGTAGAGCTAGGTCAGGGGGTGATCACATGAGAAACATACATCGACAATCTATGGTTCATGTCCATTGGTCACTGGGGGTGTGCATGGTGGTAGGAGTGTCAGATTGGGGCTGGGACAGGATATATGTTATCCTCTTCACTGCCGTTAAAGGGGACTTGCTAACATATGAATTGCATCATGTAATTCCCTTTCTAACAAACACGCTTAGAATTCTGCTCAGAACCCTACTGCTTGCTGTAATGCTGTCTGATGTGGAGTCACAGTGTCCTGGTGTGCTGCAGTGAACTATGTGTGCAGTCACTTTTAGAGGTGTCTCATGTAATCTGTTGCTTATAATAAAATGCAGGAATTTGTGAAGCACTTTTTTCCCAATATGAATTAGAGCGGATTGATTCTCCATACTTTGTCAGTCTCTCTTGCACTTGAGGAGGTTTCTCGAGTAGAAATGAGAGGTACGATGTTACAGGTAAGTCTTGGGGGATTGCATTAACCTTAGGCTGCAATCTCTTGGAAGCAACTACCTTTCCTAATGTGCTGATAGTTAGCTATGATCAAAAGATGACTGTGAATTACTTTAGTGCTGGGCTTCATCAAACTGTGATGTGCCCAAGGGGTGTGTTGTCAACGAGAATGTTATCCGTCATATCTCTTCGGCAGAAAAACAGGTTGAGGCCTGCTAGCAAAATCCAAGCTTGTAGTTGTACTGTCTGGTACAGCTTCCTCTTTCGCTCCCTTCTCAGGTGTGTTAGACTCATCTCTCTGGTTATAGAGTCACCTCTCCATGCTTTCACTCACCCGTCCTTTTGCCAGGAATCCGGGGCTGCTGTATTGTCTAACTCTACAGAGTACAATTTCTGTGGCACGCTTGAGTTGTCCTTTGGGAACTGGGCAGGGCGTGGCAGTCACCCAGGTGAACGGTGTCCCTGATCTTGTACTCGGGGGTGTTTTTCATTATGCTTCCTTTCTCTCAGAGATCTGTGTATGTATATATATATATATTTGTTTTCCTTTAAAAATGTGTTATTAAAGTCCTCTTCTTATATTAATTATATATGATCAGTTAGCTTTTGAAATAGATCAAAGCTTTCTACATTTTAGAAAATAGTCATATACCTTCATCATGTTTCCATTCTCATTCTCACCAGGCTGTCAATGAAAACAGCCCTGTGCCAAAAAAAAAAAAAAATCAGAAACTTTTTCCAAACTCATCCAAGTATCCAAATGTGAATGTCTACATCTATAGCTGTATCTTTGGCCATTGCTTATTTTTCAAAAAACAAGATCCTCTAAGACAGTTTCTGTACAATACCCTAGACTTTCCTATCACTCCATATTTATAGACAGAACTCATTATTTTCCAGGGCTGCATTTAGAGTTCACTGGGGAGCACTGAGAGTTGTGTTAGGATAACCAAGTACCAAACGCCAAAAGGCCAAAGATAGGTTCAAAGTAAGGCCAGGAATTTAGAGTTGGGTGGGGATAAGTCAGGGAGAGATCAGGTGAGGAACAAACTTAGGTGGTGCCTGGCTTCTGTCTGCTGGAAATGGGTGTTTGTACGGTGATTAGAGTGTCAGGCTGGTCTAAGGGATCAGCTTAATAGTTATTGATCTAGCTCATTCTTTTAAAGCGCTGCATTCTTAGCTTGAATGTACCGTGATTCATTCAGCTCTTTCCCTATGCAGTTTTGCCAACTGCCTCAGTGCTATATAACAAAGAGCCTTGTGATGTGTCCTTAGGCTGTGCAGCTTTGTCTCTATAGAGCGCCGGAAGCAGGACTGAGAGGTTGAAGGTCGTGTGTATATTGTGTTTATTTCTCTTGCCAGGCTGCTCTCCAAAGTGGCTGCAGCAATTCTCATCCTTTGGATATTTTCTCACTGAAAGAATATACTTTTAAATTATATGGGCCATAATCTTATCTTTGCATACTGGAGCTCATGCTTTGAGTTTGTGGATCAAAAAACTAAAATTGAAGCTTTTTACAAGAGAGAACACTTACTGACTTTTTTTTTTTTCTGTTGGCAAACATAACCATTAAGCCAACAGAGGAATAACACAGTGATCACCTTGGAACTTGGTCAAAGTTAATTTCATTAACTTCAGCAAAATCAGATAGTCTGGAAGATGCTAGCACCTGGAAAGCCCATCCAGGTGGAAGTGAGAAAGGGCTCACACCTGGCTGTGACAGGAGGACATCCTGTCCGGGAGATAAGTCGTGGAGTGAGGAGGCTCATTCAACAGAGCAGTGGGAGTTAGAGCCCATGGCACCGGGGAAGCCCAGGGCTGAGCCCAGTAAGGGAAAATTCAGGAGCAGAGGCTATTAGAAGAGCAGTAGGAAGGTAGTTGGCATTAGGGTTGTTTGTTGGAAACTAGCAAGGATCCAGTCACAGGATTCGGCAGCAGGGAACCGTGAACCCCTGGGAGAAGCTCAGTTTCTCTAAAGCAGACAGTCTTGCTTTCAAACGCTGGCCTTGCTGCTGACTAATTCTTTGACCTGGAATTCCTTCATCATAGGTCTCAGTTTCTTTATCTGTATTGCATTTCAAGGACTTGGCTCAGTGTGTAGCACAGACGCTGTATACAATGTTTGTTGGCACTTCTAAGACTGCTGAATTTTTCCTATGACAAACATTGCATTAGCGGGCAGTGTGTGAAATGAACTGATGGTTGTAAGTCCAGTCTCCAGTGTGCCATGTTTACCTTGTCTTCCTGAGTAGCGCTTGGTTGCCCCATTGGAGCTGCAGCTGTATCTCAATCTTAATTTCCTGGAATCTCCTGCCAGTTTTTTGGAAAAACTACAGGAAACCTTGAGGCTGTCATTTGCCTAATTTCAAGTAACACCAATGCCTGGAAGGCCCCCTGGCAGGGCTCACTTGCTGCAGTAGCCTTTCTTGGTTATTTATTTTAAATGTCCCTCTCTCTCTAGTACTAGGTTCTGGTCTGTCTCTTGCCTACTCACCTACTTTCATAAGTTCTCAAAATGTTTCCCAATCAAGCGAACCCGAGTTATGACCCAGGGCAGAAAGGAGGCAAGTCCAACCCCAGACTCTGATGCTGATCTCAGAGTGTTGACCTCACACCCTTGGAAACCCTATTGCCTAATGGTCTTATTTGGCCCTCAGGTAGGGAGTGGTTGAGCCTGTCACTCAGGGGGCTGTAGACATTGGGAACCATTCAGTGCTTGGGCGTGTTAATGTTTATAACTGGATATTCACTGCCTGAAAAGTATGTTATACCAAGTACTTTTTGTACTGGTTAGACAGAGTAGATGCTAATGTCCTATGAACAAGAAGGCCCTTCTAGTATTTTATGAATTTCTATGATTTGTTATGTTAACAGCAAACAAAATAATCAATTGACACATTGTGACTGACTATACTTCAATTAAAAAAAAAAGAATCAGTGGCATAACAAACAATAAAAGTAAGAATCTCACAGTATGTACACCTGCTAATTTTGCTCAAAATCCATTGTCCTTTCTCTGGGAAACTGTATCTCAATTTTTCCTTGGATTCCCCCACCCGCCGCTGCCCCCAACTATGGGTACCTGCCATGAGCAGGTGACCCAGGTCCAGCCAGTCAGCGTATTTCAGTTGCTAGTCATGGCACTTAGTTCAACAGTAAACTGATCCAATGAAGTTCAGTCCCAAGGTTTTTGCTGGAACTATTGGGAAGGAGGTTGTCTCCTTCTGCTGTGGAATTTGGCTGGTAGAGCATAAGCCTGGAGGTGCTGTTGGTCATCTTGCCAAGATATGGGAGGAGCCTGTGTAGCCAAACTGTATCTAAAGCCACTGCCTCTGAGCGTTAGTTACATGAGCCATTAACTTTATTGCTTTGTTTGAATTGATTTCTGTTGTATTTCCATGACTTGCAATCACAAGATTCCTGACTAATGGATAGGTTCCTGAAGTTTCGAAATCCAAAGTTACAGTGAATGCTATTGAATTGAAGACTCTTCTCAACTGCTAAAACTTCAAGTAATATAATAGTTTGTATCTGCTAATCACAAACTCCTAATTTACAAACTACTATATATAAAACAGACAAACAACAAGGTCCTACTGTATAGCACAGGGAACTACATTCGATAGCTTGTAATAAGCTGTAATGAAAAAGAATATATATATGTATAACTGAATCACTGTACTGTGCACCAGAAACTCACACAACATTGTAAATCAACTATGCTTCAATAAAAAATTTCAAATAAAAATCTGGGGAATGAATGTAGTTTCTGTTCATAATTGAGACAAAATATTCTGAGCTAAAAATATCATAATACACCTTCTAACATTAAAAATGATATACCATAGCAAAAAGAACTTACATGACTGAAAATTTCAGTGGCATTACTATTACCTTTGAGCATCGAAGGTAAATGCCATAAATTCATCTGAGATTAGTTGTTTATTCAGATTATTTCTAGAGTACTTTCCAATTCTATAGTTGTAGACAAATTATATAGACAAGAGGGTATGATTTGGTTTGTTAAATGTGTTTATATAGGGAAGATTGAAAGGGAGCCATGACCATGTGGGTAAAATGATATTGTACAATGTACGTAGATTTTGGAGCCAGGAAAACGTGGATTTGAATTCTGCATAAAAGTGACCTGGGGAATTTACTTAAGCACTCAGCTTGTCAGTTTTGTCATTTGTGAAGTGGAAATAGCAGTGCCTACTCCACTATTAAAGACCAAGTGAGATATTCAATGCTTATATCCTCTTTTGTGCTTGAGGCATAGAATTTTAGTTTTTGTTCTAAAGTTCTATGAGAGTGACTTAGTTATACATAAACCTTTTATGTTTTTGTGTACATGACTCCTTTATTCAAACCTAGAATTAAACTTTCTGTTGTAAATCAACTATAGTTCAATAAAAAAACCCAAACTTTCTGTTACATATTTTGCACATAAGACTTCGCAAACAGGTATTGTTTTAAGTAGTACTGAGTTTAGATTTATTTGAGCAAAACAAGTAGCAATAGCGGGAAATTGAGGTTTAACAAAAACTAATTTGGGAAAAAATGCACGCATAACTCTGGCTCACGTTGAGAACACAACCATTTAAAATGCAGACGCTAAGACCGTTGGAAAGAAAGTCAAGGTGTTTATAATGCATGATGTTGAAATGGTATGTGCTGTATTGATTTCCCTGCTGAGTGGATGTTTTGCTTTTTGATACGCTCTGTGTTTTTAAAGGTTTTGTAGTGTGAATTATAGATGATACCAAAGTATTTGCTAAGCCCCAAATAGCATTTCTTTCTTTCCATTTGATTTTTATTTTTGATGGAAATGTATGTTTTGACGATGCTAAAACCATAAATCTTTTTCAATAGTGCTCTGTTGGTTTTCCTAAGTAGTAGCCAGGGCCGGCTTCCTTTCACAGTCGCTGAACGTTAAACAGCGTTGACCATGTTAAGTTGTTAGATAACTGACTAGTTTTGTCAAAGCCCCTCTGGGAGGCTGAGAATTAACCAGGCTTCTGGCTCTCCTTTTCACACTCCGAAGGGAATATGCTAATTCACTATGAATTAATGAATTAATGGCAGTGGCTTAATATTCCATTTCTTCTAATTCATGATTCACTCAGGAACTTGTGCACAAGCCCTGTGTAAGGTGATTTTACTCCATCAGGAATTCACATCTGGAGAGTCGGGCCCTGACTCCTGCATGGTACCCGGCACGTAATAATAATAGTAGTAATAGTAACAGTAATAGTAGTAGTAGTAATAATAATAATAATAATAAAAACACCTGGCTCAATGGATATTTGTGGAATCTATGAAAAATTAACCACTGTCACACTTTGCTATGATGTTTCTGCTCACAAAACATCCAAATAGATTTAATTCAAAGGAGATGGAGAGTAATGTTGTGAACGTGAATCCAGGCCTGTTAGTTTTTCTAGTAAGGCTCCTTGATGTATCTTTCAGGAGCAAGTCCTTTGAGACCCTGTGACTCAGGAACGTGGCACATCCTTGGGCCGGCAAGGCAGCATCAGGATCCTTCTGGGACTTGCATTCTTTTTTTCTGGAGGCTTGATGTCACTATTTTTATTCTCCCTATTCTTTCCTGACCCACTAACGCTCATCTGTTATTCTTTTTCTTATTTGGCCTGTGGTTCTTATATTTTTGCTGCTGTAAAGATCTCAGATATTTAAGGTTTTATGAAAACAGTCCCACCTGGATACATGAAAAAAACATCACATCGTTCTGAGTTTCTCCTGTGTTATTCAAAACCACATGAATTTATCATTTTTCTTTTTTTCAGGCGGATTAGCAGCCTCTGGTCTGTAGATGGCTACCATTATTTATTTGATCAACTAACTTACTTGGGCCTAGGTAGTCCGTGTACATTTCATTTTCTCTTTAGGCCTCAACAATCACCAGTCCATGGAACAACTCTGAGGCATGCGTATTTCCATTTATGGATGAGAATATAGAAGCTTAGAGATGTAAAAGTCCTTTTTAATTAAGGGCAATATTTTTGGTTTTTAACAGAGATGGAAGGAGATATAATCAAACAGAGTGTTGTGTCCAGACAAAGTACTGTAGGACAGGACACCTCTGTATAGTTAACTTTCCATCTAGGGCATAAGATGTTTCATTATGAAAGTATTTAAATGCATTTGTTCTGCAATCCTATAAATATCTCTGAGCTACTCCGGGGGCTTCTATAATTTGTAACTTGATCTTTTAATGCCCCATTTCCCCTTTCTTCCTAGAGCACCACTTACTTTCCAAAGTACTGAGGTCTCCTCTCAGATGTTACCCCAACGCTGCCTTCTAAGACAATTCTAGACTCTTCCATCACTATCTATTCCAATGCCCTATTTCATTTCTTCCATGATTTTGATGGTTATTCAAAATCGTAATTTGTTTTCATTTGTATCTCTGATTGGAATGGGAGCTGCTTAGGAAAATGGCTTTTATTTGTCTTATTCAGCTCTGCCTCCCTGGTCCCTAGAACAGTGCCTGGATGAATGACTGCATGTTCTACAGACCAAGGCAAGGAGCATGACTCTGATCCTTAAATGGTGAGGGACGGGTGAGGGCAAGAGCCGGTGGCCCCAGTCACAGCGCGTGGCAGATGTGACGAGGCAGTGCTCGTCTTTGCCAGATGCTGTGTTGTCCTTCCTGCTCAGCCTGCTAAGGTGGGTGCAATTAGCTTTCAGCGTCTGTCTAAACAAGTGCCCGAGTCCCAACACGAAGTGATCATTATCTACGTCCCTACAGGCATTGCTGGTTTGTATGAAGCCAGAGCAGCCTCCGTAGTTACTCATAACTCTTGGGAGGTTAAATCAACCTGAACTAATCCTGGGGATTTCTGTTTCAATGTAGGATATTTGTAGATTGCTTTAAAAAATGACCTAACTCACGGATCCCTGCAGATGAATGCATACACAGGTCCAGATAGAACCCTACTAGTCACCAGGCACTAGGCTAATTATTTTAATACCGTTTGATTTCATCTTCAAACATATCTCGAAATAGGTGCTTTTATTGTCCTCATTTCTCAGATGAGAAGACTGAAGCTTGGAGAGAAGAAGGGACTTGCTTAGGGTCCCACAGCTGGTAGAGGAGGGATGCAAACCCAGCCTGACTCTTCCCAACATTGGTTCTTACTAATTAGCAAAGATCTGATGCTCCATTCTGATGTAGCTTCTAACCGCTAGGAAAATTGTGTCAGTGTGCTAGGAATGAGTGCTCAGTCTGAGGATGGGCCTAACGGGCATGGGCTTAGAAGTGAAGTCAAGCTTCAAATCATCATATTTAAGTCCTAAAAAATAAAGGTCTTATGCAAGTCAGTTTTTGAAAAGAGTTCATCTTTACTGGTTTGAATTATATATGTACTTCGGAGACAGATAGACTTGGATTCTAAACTCACCAGCAATTTAATAGCTTTGTAACCTCCAGTAGTTTGCATTTTGTATTTTTTTTTAAGAAAATTCAGGCTTTTATTTTTTTAGTTTTATAATTTTATTTATTGTTGGATTGAGTTTGCCAACTTTTTTTTAACATTTTTTATTGAGTTATAGTCATTTTACAATGTTGTGTCAAATTCAAGTGTAGAGCACAATTTTTCAGTTATACATGAACATACATACATTCATTGTCACTTTTTTTTTTTACTGTGAGCTACCACAAGATCTTGTATATATTTCCCTGAACTATACAGTATAATCTTGTTTATCTATTCTGCATATGCCTGTCAGTATTTACAAATTTTGAAATCCCAGTCTGTCCTTCCCACACCCCCACCCCCTTGGCAACCACAAATTTGTATTCTATGTCTATGAGTCTGTTTCTATTTTGTATTTATGTTCTTTTTTTTTTTCAGATTCCACATG
Source organism: Vicugna pacos (assembly GCF_048564905.1). NCBI lineage: Eukaryota > Metazoa > Chordata > Mammalia > Artiodactyla > Camelidae > Vicugna > Vicugna pacos. Next base: position 12,987,056 of record NC_133011.1, read on the forward strand.
AGTGATCTCATATGGTATTTTTCTTTCTCTTTCTGGCTTACTTAACTTAGAAGGACATTCTCCAGGGACATCCATGTTGCTGCAAATGGCGTTATGTTGTCATTTTTAATGGCTGAATAGTATTCCATTGTATAAATATACCACCTCTTCTTTATCCAGTCATCTGTTGATGGACATTTAGGCTGTTTCTTGGCTATTGTAAATAGTGTTGCTATGAACATTGGGTGCAGGAGTGTTTTTTTTATTTTAAATCCTTTTAAGACAATGTGGATTCTAATGCCTATCTCACAAAGTTTTTGCAAGGAGAGCAGCTAATTCAGTGCCTGGCACATAAGATGAGGTGCAAAAGATGATAAAATTGATATATAATGTTATATTAGTTTCAGCTGTATGGTACAGTCATTCAATATCTGTATATACTACAAAGTGATCACCAAAATAAGTCTGTTTACCCTCAGTCACCATATAATTGATCCCCTTCATCAATTTCAACCACTGCCCCCTTTCCCTCTCTGATGACCACCAGTCTGTTCTCTGGGTCTATAAGTTTTGTTTATTTGTTTTTTTGTTTATATTCCACATATAAGTGAAATCATATGGTATTTGTCTTTGAGTTTCTTTTCTTTAAGTATTACAGTCAGGAATTTTTTGGTTGTGAAATTTTATTTTTCCCCAAATTCTGTGTTCTCCTAGCATATATGTTAAAATTTTGTTTCTATTCTTTTCATTCCTTGTCTCAAGTACTGCTTAAGATTTTCATTAATTTCCCAAAATTTATGTATCACTTCTCTGGAAAAGCTCTTGATAAGGTTCACTTTTTCTCTTCATTGAATCTTCCCAGACCTCATCCTTGACCACAGTCTTTGTTTAATAGCTGACATTTCACACTGTTAACCATGCATGAATCTATGCCACAACTTCTGACATTGTCTGAAAAGAGTCCCTCTCAAAGCACACTTCTGAAAAGATGGGGCATAAGACCTTGAGAGAATGTTTCTATTACCTTGGAAAGTTTGGATTGCTTTTGGATCATTTTTATAGCCATCGTATAGAAACGTGTGTAAGAAGGGAAAATACAAACATGCAGTGGCTTAGTCCTGGCTTGTATCAGTAATGGAAACAAGGGCCATTAACTTGGTTGGAACATATGAATCTGAGAGTGAATTCAGATAGAAATAGCTGACTCCATGCATCCACGCAAGGCAGCAGCTACCTCCAATATGAGAGGGGCAATGTAAAGGCAATAAAGCGTGGATTGTCTGTAATATCTCTCTTGGAATAAGATCATGTTCTTTACGCTTGACAGGCTACATCTAGTAAAATTATCTAAATTTTTGTTCTATTTTTTAGGAAAAACAAGCTGTAGAGCTTGCATATTTATCACAGATATCTCAGGACACAGGTGCAGAATTATAATAAACTTACTCTTCTTTTTAAAAGCTTCTGACTTTCTGTTGTTTTTGAAACCTTGGGTTCCATGACATTTTCGTGCTTCCCCAGTCAATCCCAAGTTATCAGGTGCAAAAGGCTGCTATCGGCGCTAGTACCTAAGTACTCCGATCCTACTGACTCACACCGCCTAAGGATTCCTCAATCAGTGTTCTGCATTCTGCTCTCGGGTGCTACTTTGATTCGAGTTGGCTCCAAGGAAAGCCCTTGCATCTGTGCAGGACTAGAACTACTGAAAAATACTTAAGGTCTCCTTTCACTGGTGGTAGGTAAGCACTATTATCCCCATTTTACAGATGAGGAAACTGTAGCCTAGAGATGCTGAGTAAATCACACAGAGATGCTGAGTAAGTAGGTCACACTGTTTGTTAGCTGCAAACTAGCTGCACCCAAACTCAGGATGACCAACTGTCCCAGTTTTCTTGCGCCTGAGGGGTTTCCTGGGATGCAGGACTTTCAGTTGGGAAACTGGGACAGTCGCAGTAGAACTGGATGGATGGCCCCTCTAGATGTCTGACTTTAGAAACTCTATATGCTTCATCTTTTCGCTTCCAACTCTAAAATATTTAACTCTCCCTAAAATATTTAGCCTGCCACATTCTTGTCACCCACCTACTACCCTACCTTCTTCTGCTAGTTTAAATAGCCTGCCGTGTTCACTGTTGCATTCACTGCAAGACCCTCACTACAAATTGCTGGGCCTCTTTTCTGGGCCACAGGAAATTGAAAGGCTGACAACTTAGTGTCTCTGTGGTCTTCTGGGCGTCTAACCCTATTGGATTTCCAGGCAGAAAATTGTTATTCTTTCTCCTGGGTGACAGCGTTGTTGAGAAACTCAACAATTGCCCTGATTGCAAAGATGACAAGGTCTATGAAGAGAAAGGAAGCTAAAGATCTCTGGGAATTTCAATCCCTCCATCCAGATACTCTGTCTCACGCTTTAAGGATGGTTCCTGTTAACCTCAAATCATCTGTCAGGGTGGCCTCAGCTGCTCTTGGCAAAGGAGGATCCTGATGGGGAAGGCTCTTGGCATTTGCTCTTATTGATCCAGGTTTTCTTAGCAAGCATTCCTCCCTGAAGGCTCCTCCCGTTAGTAGATCCTATTATCTGTAACAGCTTTGGGAGATAACATTTACTTCTGGTGGCTTCTTTGGCTAATAGTAATAATCCTCTTCAGAGCATCTCTTCTAAGATTTTGCTGGAGACTTTTTCTTTTCCAGAAAGCTTTGTGCTTCCTCTACAGCTGATAACTGAGTTTAATGCTTAATAGGTACCAGAGTTCTTGTTAGATCCTCTAGTGAAAACCATGGTGCTCTACCATGCTCTAAGGCAGGGTTTTCACTGTGGGTCCTTACTCATTAGTGGGTAATCAATGGAGTGGGTCAAGACTAGCCATTTTGAAAAAGAAATCTAAAAAGGCTGGACTATAACAGAGTAGAAAATTTGGAATACATTGTGTGTAGTAAGGATTAGCATTGTTTTAAAATTTTTTATTTCATGATTTTACATATACATGTTTTACAAATATGTATATTTGTGTATGCTTGTGAACACTCTCACACATAAAGTATGTACTTGTGATAAAAACTGCATTTCTTACTGACTTGCATTACAATTGTTAAAAAGATTCTAGAAAGATTTTTGTAGAAAGATGTTCATCACATGGTTTCTTCAAATAGTAGAACATTGCAAACAGACAAAATGTTCAACATCAAGGGATTATAAGTTCCATGCATACTGTATCTACAACATTCATTGCTGTATCCCCTCCAGAGTTTAGCATTAGTGCCCTGTACACAGTATATGCTCAATAAATATTGTTGACTATCATTGTTGCTAGGAGATTAAATGCATTCTGAAGCATCCATGTGATAGAATTTAATGCAATTATTAAAATATATTCTCGATAATTTTGTAAACGTATGGGAAATGTTCATATTATAATGTTAAGAGACCATATGTTATATAAATATATATATATATATATATATATATATATATATAGTTGTATGTATGCATATATGTGAAAGACTACAAGGAAAAACACCAAAATACTAACTTTGGCTATTTCTGGTTTAGTAAGATTATAATTAAAAATTCTTCATTATCCGTTTTTTATTTTACAATGAACATCTTTTATTATTACACTTGTATTAAAATTTTTGATTCCTTTGATCTTGCATTAGATAATAAATTTACTCAAAACCATATGGTATCTGCCATACATACTCTACAAAAGTGATCTCTTGAGGGTATTTTCACTTAATCAACATAAATATATTAAGCTCCTTCTTTGTGAGAGCCACTTAGCCAGGTTCAAGGGAAACAGAGAAGAATGGAGCATAAGCTCTCTTGTAGGACTTCCCAGCCTGCTAGGGAAGGGAACAAGGAAGTAGCTAATTCTTACACTATATAAGTGCTAAGGCGAAGCTGGGACACTGCAATGGGGGATGAATTCTGAGCGCATCACTCCCTTTTGCAAGGGCTTTGCAAGCTCCAAGAAATTCAAGAGCTTGAAAAACATTCTAAATTTCTCTTCCTAAATTTCCCCCTCTTTGCCGAAGGTCTGAAGGAATCCTTGCAAATCAATTCCCAGCAGCAAAGGTAGTCATCTCATAGTCCCTCCAGAAGAGATGTTAACCAGAGGCAACAGAGGCGGTGGTTAAGAACATTGGTTTTGGATTCAGCACACGATACTGTAGTTTATAATTTCATTGCTCTGTGAGCTAGGCAAGTCACTCAATTGATGTGAGTCCCATTTTTCATATCTGTATAATGGGTTAAGGATATCAACCCCTTAGAGTTGTCACTGGCACACAGTAGGATTCATTATATGATCGCAATTGTTATTCTGGGTTCTGATGTTTCCAAATGATTGTCAGCACAGGGGAAGCTAAGTTGATTTTCTCTTCTGAGCATTTACCATATAATACAAACACCAGGAAAGTTCAAACTTCTTATAAATTACTTTACTTTTTAATACAGTATATGACTTTTTCTTGAGAGATTGTGTAGATTAATAGATTGAGAGTGGAGAAATATCTTAATTGAGAAATTGACAATTAGGAGGAAACTCATAAAAATTGTAAGTCTCAGTATAGATTTTTGGAGAAGTTGACTAACAGTGATTATTTTCTTGCTGGATGGGAGCCACTGAGAGGCAGCAGTTTTGAGAAAGGGCCCCTACAGAGATCACCAGTTCATTGTTCCCTTAGCTTCTGGAAAATAGCATCTTTATCACTTTTCCACGATTCTGTGTGTCTGTGTCTATAGCTCTGACCTGGGAAGCTTAATGCTTGTATACCTCAAACAAGTAAGCAAACAAATAGAAGTATACAATAATAACTTGCTAGAAATCTTGTACTTTGTAAAGAAAATGTTTAATTCCTTCAACAGCTATCAATCTATGCTAAAACGTTTATTTTCCTCCTGTTCTGGTGCTGACTCTTTTCCACAAGTATCTGTATTAATCAGGATCCTTTCAGTTGCAAGAGGTAGTTCAGCTTCAGGCATGACTTGATCAGATAGACCAAATGATGCCACTAGGAAGCCATCTCGCCGCCTCCCAAAGTTCTTTTCCTCTGTGTTAACAGCATCCCAAGGCAAGCTCTCCCCAAGGGGTGGAGAAGATAAGACTGAATAATGGCTTCAGGCTTACAGTCTCCCAGTTTAACAGCTGCAGCTAAAAGTGGATGATTTTTCCTGATAACAGAAGTCTTTGGACTGACTTTTATTGGCACAGATTGGAGTCAGCAGGTGAGCTCACCTGGGAAAGGGGAGGTGTCAGCCTATCTGATCCCAAAATGAGATTCGATGCTGGCCATGCAAAAACAAAAGAAAACAACCCTGCCACCCCTCAAAAAACCCCAAAATGAATTCTCACTATGTTATTAACCCAATTTGTTTATTTGAAATAAACATAAAATTTAGAATAATGAGACTCATGAAGGCACTTTTTTCTTCTCTGTGATTTTATTCACTGACAGAGCTTCAGTTGTTAATTCGATGCCATTTTTCTGTCACCACACTGAGCCTCCTTTCTTGACTGCAGTGTCAGTACCACCACTTGTTTGACATCTTTAGCTGAATGTCACACCTTCACCTCACTCAGATATGTCTCTCTTTCTTAAACACATACATAAACAGACACAAAGAATATTTGTGTTTGTGTGTGTGTGTGTGTGTGTCTGTGTGTATGAAAGAGAGAGATAATCTACATGAATTCTTGGTAGTTTTAAAAGTACCTTGTGGACATATAGCTGCTTAAATGAAGCAACATTTCCACATCAGCTGCTTCACTGGTAAAACAAAAAATGAACAAGCCAACATGTGGGCCCATCAATGTGACCCTTTCCCCCGCAAATAATTAAAGGCATCATTATGATTTGATGCTAACAAGCAATGGGAAACAATATGCTTTTCTGCTGGGCCTTCATAAGAAAATCCGTTGACCTATTTCTGGATGTCTGTTCAGACTGAACGTGCCGCCCACTCCATGGAGGGAAAGGTTACGTGGTGTCACCCTGGCCCAAGCACTGGCATGTGAACCTGCTGGCAAACCACAGTGTGTCAGATCCCAGAAATGAGTCAGTTGAGACTGAAATGCCAATTAGAACAGATGTATACTCCTGTTTTTATTCATCAACTTAAGAGGCTGTCATGATTGTCACAGTGTACATATTTAGGTTGGTGAGTTTTAAGTTTTTTTTATGAAAATGTCTCATTTCCTCTGAATCTTCAAGGGTATGGTTCTGATTGAAAAAAAAAAAAGAGTATGGTTCTGATGAGGGAAATACCAAGTGGCAGACCTTAACAACAGGGATGGCATGGAAACTTTTGTCTTGAGAATCCTCCATAGAAATTGCATTTTTTTTGAATGCAATTTTTTTTGCGGTATTCTCATTTATTCAATTTCCTAAAATGCAAACTAAAAACATAAAAGCACTTAAATTTTTATTCTGTATTTTGTTAAGCTCTTATCTAAGACTAAATAGAGGAGGAAATACAATTTACCAAGATATGGGTATTTTCCTTCCTTCTAAAGCAGCATTGCCTGAGGCCAAACTCATCATCTCCCACTAAGACCAACCCTTTTCCCTTGGTTTCTTCATTCTGTTCAAAGCTCGATGATTTTTCAAATGTTGTTTGCCTCTGTCTCAGCACACTGGTCCAATATTGATCGTGCTTTTGTTTATGAGTATGTGATGTGAGAATTAATCATGTTTGTGCTTACAATGGAAAGACATTCACTTCTTAGCATTTGATTTCTTCCACTCATAATTTTCACTTGTCACTTGATACCTGGTAATGGTATGACTCTGAGGTCCTTTGAGCTATGGATGATCGGGGGGTGGAAGGAATGAGGAAAAAAGTTGCTTATACTCCTGGTTTGAGTTGGAGGAGGAAAAGGTTTTAATCAAGAACAATTTGAGTCCATAGGAAGAACTTTAGACAGTGAAAATAGCATAGCTTTAAAAAAAATATTTTTATTGAAGTATAGTCAGTTTACAATGTTGTGCCAATTTCTGGTGTACAGCACAATACTTCAATCACATAGGAACATACATATATATCTGCATTTTCATATTCTTTTTCATTATAAATTACTATAAGATATTGAATTAGTTCCCTGTGCTATACAGTATAAACTTGCTGTTTATCTATTTTATATATATTAGTTAGTATCTGCAAATTTAGCTTTTTTTTAATTAAAAAAAAAGTTTCTACTCCTTTTTTTTTTTTTAAGAGGTGCTTCCCAGAATCAGGTAAAGAACAATTTCTCTTCGTCTTTATAAATACATAGCGCTAATAGTATTGTAGTAAAAGGGCAGTTTCCCTTTTGTAATGGTTTTTAATATTGGTCTATTACATTCTCGGAGCACTTTCCTTGGAATAGTTTCATTTATTCCTTAGCTCCTCAGGCCATCAAAGTTTCCTGCTCCAGCTATAAAACATGGTACTTAAACATGCACCGACCCCTCACTAGTTTCTCATCTACATTCTCCATGTGCTGTCAAGTCTCAGCCTCCCCCATATTTATAAACCTTTTGGCCTAGTATTACTGTTGCCACTGATGCTACAGAATTTTTTTGATGTTGGAAGTTACTATGGTTAGACCAGGAAAAGACATAGTTTGAATTTTTGAAAGCTCAGAGAGACTTCGTATCAAAGCAATGTGATTATACCTAAAGTGTTTGATAAAAAATATGGTTTACAACAAGGGACACAGTTACAAGTTCAAGGAAGACCTGTTTGCATCACTTACTTATAAAGGGTTTGACAGCATTGGCCCCAAACAAGATTATGGGGCATTAAGGAGGTGGTGGCAGAATAGGTAAGTGCCTTCCCCTCAGTAAGCTGGATAATTGGCATGATGCTACTCCAGACCTGAAGGACTTCCTCACACCTCTTCCTAAGATTTCACAAGGTCAACTGGTAGAGTGGCTGGTGGCCCATTTCATGACCATCTTAGGTGGCTTGGCATTTTGTTTCTTGATGTCATGGTTTTGCTCAGTCTGTCATTACATCTCAGCTGCACAAATACAAATTTTCCAGATGGTCTCCTTGCCTCCTAACTGACCCTAATCAAAGCTATGTTTTGCATGGCTGACCAGTTTATCTTTTAAAAACCCCACCGATTTGTTAATTCAATCATTCGGGATTCACTTAACTTTATAGAGCCCCTGTGATGGGAAGGCCTTTGTGACAAGGCTAGCGAGGGAGACAGACATGTACACAAAAAATTACAAGACAATGTGCTATGTATTTTATCTGATTAAACCTTTCCCATATTTCTTTACTGTTACTGAGAACAAGTGTTTAAGTTATTCTCCTGTGATAGAAGATCCTTCACAATATGAATATCTCTGCCACACAGCCTCATCTCCAGCCCTTCCCCCCGGGCACCCCATGGGCCAACCGCATAAAATGAGATGATGTTCCTGGAACCTGCACCACTCCCCATGACTAGCAAATTCCTACGTGTTCTTCAAGATTTAGCTCAAGTGTCATTATCTCCTTTTGACTCTGACTTCATAATTCCAAAGCAGAGTTAGTCATTCACTCTTTTGGACTCTTGTGGAAATTTTCATATATCCCTCATGGGTCATAAAATACTTTATTTCATTATAAAGCCCACTAAACTGTAAGAATCTTGAAGGCAGGGAGGGGAGTGCTTATTATGCTTTTTATTTTTCCAATTAGTTCAGGGACTGGTACACACAGAATGTATGTTGTATTTTTTTTTTTGAACAAGTGAATGAATGAATGAGTAAATGAATTATGAACTCAGGTTTTGGAATTACCACTGAATTTGTTTTACAATCAGCACTGTTGAAATACTCCGTACTGTTAAGCAATTATCTTCTGGTAGAACACCTGGTAGAAGTCTGTAACTATGTTGGCCAACAACTCAAAGTGATTAGTGCAACCAATTTACTGCAATTAGAAGAAAGACCACACTCCATAGAATTTAAAAGGTGCATTGATGACACACCTGTACAACATAAAAGAGACTATGACTACTGCAGTAATCATGAAAGCATATCACTCTTTCACTAATTAGTTAAACAGACCACCAACATACGTATTTTATAAAAAAAATAGAGCCAGATAAAAGCAAAAGGTGAAAAGCAGGTTTGAGAAGGATCACCAAACAAAGAATTTTTAAAAGTTGATGGAATTCCACACACTCCTCCACTCACACCAGTGTAATCATTTTCAGGTCTCGTAGGGCATTTTTAGAGTTGCCAGAGGCAGCTGGATTCCAGAATGTCAAATTCCATGGAAAGCAATGTACATACAGCTTCATTGTGGAGTAGAGTCTTCCTCAGTGCAATGCGGTGGTTAAGAGCCTGGGTTCTGGAAGCAGGCTGCCTGGGTATGAGTCCCAGCTTCACCCACTTCTAGCTATATAACATTAAAAAAGTCAAATTAAACTCTGTTTTTCAGTTGCCTTATCTATAAAATGAGGCTAATAAGACCTACCTCCTAGGATCGTTGAGAAGATATAAAACGATAAGCACTGAAAAATGCTAGCTTTTATTACTATTCATCAATTTCCTCTTTGGGTTTTCATCATATCCTATCTGTACCATTTTTTAGCATGTATTCTCACTGGCACTTGGCTCTTCCATAAGTTCTCCACATCGTATGTCTTACATATGTTCCTGTTAAGTTGCTACATCCAAGATACTGGCATTTTGTTTTGTCTAGGAAATGGTACTACTGATCATGGGCAGATGGGAGAGAAACACCAAATCCATTAGTAAGCAAGGTCACAAGATGATTGCATTCTCCTCCTTTTATTGTTTGCTGTGTATTGCTCAGAAATCCTTTATGTTGCCTACAAAGGCTGTGAATCAGCCATTATTGCTGAGTTTAGGGCTAAAATAAGCACATTCCATTGTAACTGAGTTAACAAAGAGCTAAGTGCTGAGAGAAATTATTAAAAGTTTCTATGTAGCGACGATTGTGTTCCTGGGCCTCATAATTAGGATGGGATACAATAATTATTGTATTGGTTGAAGATATACCCCACTTTGGTTTGACAATCAGAGCCAAACGTGTAGCAATCTTCCCTCAAATCTATGAAAGGCTTGTTCTGTTGAATGACTCACTGCAATATTTCAAATAATTTCTTTTATGATCAAACTTGAAAAGTAAATAACTATTCAGATGATGAAGGGTTGATAAAAATAAAATCAATTAATGAAAGCAAACAAAGCCAGGCATTGTACATAGTAGGAAACATAAATTAAGATTTTGGATCTTAATACTTTCTATTTTGAATGGAAACATTGAACTGGGGACTATATACTGCTAGCATTTTAGAAAGCTATACTTCATTTTAGATGAGCTATTTTATACCTAATTTTAAATGGCTGTTAATGTGAAATTAGCAAAAATGTACATTAGTAGAACTAATTTTACTGTGTTAACCAACCACATTTCAAAATTATTTTCTATACTAACCTGTGATCAAAGATGCGAAAGACTTCCTATTTAAGAATATCATGAGAGGATATGGAGGGTAAAATAAGGGAAGTTCCACAGTGTCTTCTACTGGCAGGAATCAAAAATAGAAATGTGATTCACATGGAGTGTTAAGTACCATCATGGTGACCACTTCTTTGACCAACAGCAAAGGTCATAAACCAAAAGTGGTGTCAGCTGCGCTTTGGACAAAGTTACTGCTTTAGAAAAACCAAGTGAATGAATGAAAATGAATACGTGGATAACTTCCCAGAACTAAGTTTTGATGTGATAACTATGCATAGCTTTGTAGTTCCCTATTGAACAGGTCTCATATCGAGAAAACAATCAAGAGGTCCAGGTAAAGATGGAGGGTTGAACATATCCACTCACATTCAGTCCCTAAATTCCTTCTCAAGAATAGTAAATTGACTTTTTAAAGGTTGTATAAGTTAGCTTTAGCTACGTAACAAGGTACCACAAAATGTAGTGGCTTAAAACAACAACTCTTTTTTTAGCTCATGATTTTGTGGATCAGCAGTACGAGCTGCTTCAAATAGAGGATTTACCTGGTCTCAGCAGGGTTGCTTCAGTATCTAGAGTCAACTGCAGGGCAGGGGCAGCTGTGCTGACCTCTACGGGACCACTGGGCTGACTCAGGCTTCCATCCTCCATCAGGTCAGAGGGACCCTGTTCATATAGAAAAGGAAGAGAATTCCAAACAAGTGAGTGGAAGGAAGCATGTGAGGTCTCCGAGGTCTTACCCTCAGATCTGACGTATTGTCACTTCTGCCTGGTTCTGTTGGGCCATATAAGTCACAAGGCCTGTCTGGATTGAAGGGATGGCATGGTGGCCCCATCTCTTAATTGGAGGAGCTGCAAACTTACATTACAAGGTGCATGCATATGAGGAGGGAAAGAAATACTTCTGTAATCAATCTACCACAAGGACACAGAGAACAGAAGAGGACAGTAATGAAATTTTGGAAACTGGAAAGAAAACACATGAGTGGCAATTGACTCAAAGACACCTGAGAAAGCTGAGTCCTAAACTGTCAGGGGAGAAAGCCAAGAAGCCACTCCGTGTGCGGGTGTGATCTGCAGACTCTTCTACAGCCTCAGGAGTTGGCTTATCTGGCATATACACCAGGTACGTGTAGACGTAGGAGGGTGAAGGTAGAAATAAAAACAGGAAGATTTGTTGAAATTCTCTTTAAGAAGTACTGTAGTTAGACCCTCCAAACCTATTCCTCAGTCTTCCTAGTCATTAATTGCCACCCCCTCCACATCTCATCACAGAGAAGACAGGAGGTTTAGTTTATGAGGAGGATAAAACCAAGGGTCTCTGGACTTGGCAGACAGGGCACATGTGAAGACTCAGGTGCTGTCATAGGCAAAAATACCGGCCACCAAACAGGATCATATCTTAATTCCTGGGACCACAAATATATTAGGTTACATGGCAAAAGGGAATGAAGTCGTAGGTGGAATTAAGGTGGCTAATTATCTGGCCTTGCGAGGAGACATTGTCCTGGATTATCTGGGTAGGCCCATGTAATCACAAGAGGCCTTATAAGCGAAAGAAGGAGGCAGAAAAGGGAGGATCAGAGAGACAGCAGCATGAGAAGGGCTTGACTGCTATTCCTGGCCCTGAAGATGGAGGAAGAGGCTATGAGCCAAGGAGTGTAGGTGGGTACGTCTAGGGGCCAAAAGGGCAGGGAGATGGACCTTCAAACAGGACCCAGCCCTGCTTGTGTTTTGATTTTATTCCAGTAAAATCCTTTCTGATTCTAAACTTTATCATTTCAAGATAATCAATGTGTATTCTTTCAAGCCACTAAGTATGTAGTAACTTGTTGGACTAGCAACAGAAAACGAATGTAGGTGTTTCCTGACAATGGTAGGAGCCAGTGAATATTTACACAGTAAATGCTGCGACGCCCATTGGTCTTGGTCTGATGGTTTCCAGAATACTGGCAGCCAGGCCTTTGTCCTTTAGGCGGGAGCCTGGGAGAATCTTCTCTGGGGAACCTGACCAGTCCAGACAGATTATGTAAAGATGCTGACATCCGGGACTGGCCAATGGGATGGATCAGTCAGATCACCCCATGGTAAAGCCCACAGTAGACAGGCTTAACGAAAGCTTTTGAGTGTCTCATGCCTAAGGCTCAACAGGCATGTGAGGAAAGCATGGAAAAAGAAATTCACAGACCCAAATAAAGAGAGTCTGGGGGACTCCAGAGGAGGATTCTTGAGGAAATGGTATGAAGCAGTGATGAAGCAGAGGAGTAAACCATCAGGCAAAGCTGGGAGGGGGCAGGGGGTGGGAAGACGGGCATCCCAGTCAGAAGGAGGCACAGGTTTGGCCCCTGGGGAGCCTCCATCCTGGTGTGGCATAGGAGCAGAAAGTCACCATTATCACTAAAGCTTAGAGAACCAGGGAACAGGAGGAAAGTGAAGGAAAAAAGCAAAGGGATAGTGTGAAGGAATGAAGTATTTGTGGCCCAAATCCAGGGGCTTCTAAAAGTCCACAGTCTAATCAGAGGAAGAAAATATTTATATACATAAATACATACACATATGTTATACATGCATAAATACACACACATAAATCTTGTATATGTATATAGAGGATGTATGTATATATAAAACATTTATATATATGTCTCAACCTCTGTCTGATACTTGACATTCTTTATTTTTTCTGATGGATGGATAGGAGAAGATACTCCTCATCTCTGCCCGCTGAACATAGGTAGGGAGGAGAGGCTGCAGGAATTGTTGGTTCCTCTGTGTACAGTCGAGGCAGTGAGAGGCCAGGCCTTCATGAGAGGTGGTGGCAGAGTTTAGAGATGAGACGTGGTCAGACTAACAGTTCTGTTGACTGTTCCCCAGGGCCCACATCTGTCAGGGTGATGGAAGACCTGTGACAGATCTATTGAATGCTGTGCCTTTCCTCTTAGTGACACAGCTGTGTCATCCTCATTTATCCCCAGGATGACTAAGAAGCAAAACTTCAACCTCCTGGCATTTCTGGAGCTGGATGGCCTGGGATGTTCAGGCTTCTTTTGAACTGACTTTGCAACTTATTCCCTGGAAGTTTTTCAACACTGGGAGCCTCGTGTCTGGAGAGAAGGGAAATCACTCTCTCTTTGGCAACGCATGTGACATTGAGTTAAAAAAACAAAACAAAATTTGCTTTTGCCAAGTGAGAAAAAGAAGGTTTAAACTCACAAAAAGGGAACGACCTAAGGGAAACGAAACAAAACTAGACCATGCTGTTAACTGTCCAAATGTGCAATTATGTGCAACTGAGCCTTAAGTGGTCTGTAAAAAAGGTTCCTGAATAATCTAGTTGATAGAAGGCAGTGGCTGGCTCCACATTCATTGTGACTCTTCAAATGGAGTAACTCTCCATGCCCTTCTTTGGAGAGAAGTGAAAAAAACGGGCCCCTCTGACTCACTCTGCTTGTTCTTAAAACAGCAACAACAGCAGCAGCAAAATGCTGGGTTTTGCCTGTTGGGTTTCTTGGTGCAAGAGTTGCTGAAGGGGGCTGGGATCTGGAGCCAGCTTGAAGCTGTCAGCTTCATCCCCCACATCCTGACAGCAAATAGTGGTTACAGCTCGGTCTGCCTACTCCTTATTTCTGTAGCAGTCTAACTTTTCTTTGTGAGCCTCCATCTGTCCATCTCTTCGGAGCTGTAGCAATCATTTCACTGAACCCGTGTAGTGGGTGCTTAGCACAGTAGCTGTACGGAGTAGGCCACTCGATAAACATTGGTTGAAGCCAACTGAATAAGATTTAAAAGCGGAAAGGGTGGATCAGCAAAATCTTATACAGGGAATGTGTTGTAAAGCCTCCTTTCATTGTAGGCATTCTTACTACGTCAAAGCACTGTACGATTATATGTTGACTCGATTTAACAAATGTTTACCCAGCCTTCCTTGCCACACTTCACCAAGAGCCTGGAAAGGCAGGAGAGAGAGTAGTACAAAGGATATCGAATGGATCCCCGGCTTTTCAGGGAGTTTAAAATCCAGCAGGACAGATGGACAGATGGCCTGTTTTTTAAAAGTTGAGTCAACAGAGACAGTTGGAATGCCGTTGAAGCAAAGTCTTACTTCACTTACTCAGAGTACCAGGTAAATGAAAGGGAAATAAGAGCCTGGACTGACACTGAGAAGAAAAAAAAACAGGTTTGGGTGCATCGTGTTTTCTGAGGGTAGGTGAAATGCGCCCGGAGCCATGCCACTGAATGCCAGGGCTTCTTGTTTGAGTGAAGACCTGACTCACAGGCTGGTTTTCTTCCTCTCCAGTGTCACCCTGATTCCCCACCCATTTCCCCATCTCATCATGAGTAACTGCTGGGCTCTGGCATAAGCTCAGCACAGGAGAGTTCCCAGGCAACTATGGAGCCCCCTTCCCCAGCCCTCTGTGCCTCACAGGTGCCCTCTACTGGTCTGGCTTGCTCATGAACTCTAATATTAGGAGATGGATTTCAGAAATGGGAGAGCTGTAAAAGACTCTAGAACCAGAAAACACATTGGCTTCGGAGGAATCTGTCTTTCTGGGTGCTTCATATTTCTTGGAACTATGCCAGCATTGTGGGGGCTGCTGCCAGGCATTGAAAGGAACCCCCAAACCAGACACTGGTGGGGTGACCCATGGAGGAGCCTGCTTGATTTACACTTTCAAGCTACCATGATCTGTTTCCTCTCAAACTGCTTCCAAATGGTTTGGAATCATGCTGCTTTGAGAAAAACAGTGAGCACCTCTAGTTTGTCTGTCCAGAGCCTTCTGGAATCAATCCCACTCTCTCGGTAACTCTTTTCCTTCCATTCTAGCTCTGAGGTTCTAGAGGGAGCCACCACGTTCTTACCTGACATCACCTATCTCACCACAGGTGATTGGTTCAGGTGTGCACAAATTATCCAAAGTGGGCAACTCAAAGTAACCCCTGGGGTGTTCCTAACTGGAATTGAGGAAAGAGTGAGTTTCTCTCAGGTTATGGGAGGCTTGGGTTGAGAAGCTTGCCAACTTTTGGCAGTTGTGTTTTCTATTACATGGTATCAGACAGTCTGCAGTGGGCCATGATGCACGTGATACACAGAGAAAAGCAAAGATAAGAGACAGACTAAAAGAGTCCTAGTGGGTTTGAATCCCTGGTTCCTACTGTGTGGGAGGAACAGCTTAACTCTGCCATGGATTTGGTTGTTTAATCTTTTCTTCAGTGACTGGAAAGACACCGGTATGCTTCCAAATAATCTTCTACTCTTTGTGTATCCTACTTCACATCGAGTTTTTATTACTTGCAACCTTTAAAAGTACTGATTAATAAAAGGATTTGCTCTGATCCTAGCTCCTTCTCTCCCCTTCTTCTGTATTCTTTCCTTTGCTTTTATAAACCGCTAGCAATTTTCATTCTTTTGTGTATTTTTCTCAGTTTATTTTCTTTCCACTTTTCCCTGGTGTTACATTCTTTCCTTTTCCTCTTTCTTCTTCCTTCCTTCCCTCCTTCCTTCCTTGCGGTCAGTTATGATTCATTTTATGTAAACAACAGCTGAAAGATGTTTTCAGTTGCATCCTGGAGGCCTTTGAAAGTGATTCTTTGACAGCTATTATTTGGGATTATGTTGAAGATAAAGGTTCAGAAAATAGAAATAAATGTGTTGCTTCTGTTGATTACCTTTGGATTATACAATTACAGATGATTCTTTTGCTTTTTGCTTTCTTTATACTTGATTTGCTTTTATTAAAAAGAATCATTAAAATATTTTGTTATTGATCACCTAAATTTGTTGCATAAATGCTTACCCTTATCTCATTTGTCCTTGTTGGTAAACTATGTAACATTAAGTGATCTAGCTAAAGATGACTCTATCGAAAGGTCTCCCCTGAGAGAGTCCAGATACTTATAGCTTAAATCTCCTTGGCAAATGTGAATGGATAGGCGAATAAATGAATGAATGAATGAAGGGGTGAATGAATAAGTGTTTCCCCTAAACAGAAAGCAGAGACCATTATGGCAAAGCCAGATTCAGTATAAGACCCTCAGATAACTTACCAGACTGTCAATTTCTTTCAGCAGATATGTCTGTACTATTTGAACAAAGACAAATATTCAGTAAATTCTCTGGGCTAAACCTGGTAATGATATATTTGACAGCTTTAAATAGAGAAGGAAAGCTATACTTCTGGATTCATCTCAGCTGGTAAAGGAAAGGCAGATGCTCAACACAAATATTTTAGCAAGTTACAAAGACAGTGAGAATGAGAAAGGTCAGACTGGAAATAATGCTCTCTCAAATGAAACATCTGGCCACGGAGAGTCACAGACACGGTATCTTTGGTCTGAAGGGACCTATAACCCATACGACTGTACACTGAGCTGCCACATGGATCGCAAATTAGAGGAAAACAAGCCAGTTAAGGAAAAGTGCTTAGGATATGGAGACACTGGTACGTCATATAGATACAGCACCCATGGAGATGTATTTGTGCAAAATACTCTGGTCATATGTCTCATGCCTTCTAATTCTTCTAACCTTCTAACTTCTAACCAAGCAAATCCATTTGAAAGAATTTACAATAAGGAAGTTGCAGATTGTATAGACGTATGTATATTAGGATGTTGACTGGGGTGTTTTTGTTAATGACAAGAAAGAAATTGAAACAACTTAAATATCCACAAGAGGTGCCTGTTTACATTATAGCACATCCACAGAATGAATATTATGCAGCAGTTAACAATGACATTGATTTATATTCATGGGCATGGCTATCTATCCAGTATACTCACGTATATTTTGAAGTGAAAAGGGTTTTAAAGTAGTGTGTATAAAGTGCTCTTGCTTTTGCTAAAAATATTAACATGTATATGAATTCCTACATGGAAGTACAGAATTTTTAAAATTCTGAAGAGTTGTGCCAAAATGTTTGTGATAGTTCTATTTGGGATTGCAAGTATTTCAAAATATGTTTCCTTATCTTAATTTTCTGTTTTTCTATAAGGAACACAGTTATTAGCATAATAATGTAAATTAAGTTTTAAAGGGGAAATGGGGACATTGGTTAGGTCAGTTACGTCCTGCCTTCTCACCTTCCATCACCATCACCCACCACCTCTGTAAGAGGCTCACGGCGCGTCCAACACTGAACGGGGCTTTCACTTTTTCATCCTTGGCCACAACGACTGGGAAAGTGGGGCAGCCATTCTCTTTCAAGATCCAGTTGGGAAAAATGAGAAGTAAAATCTTGATGAATGTTTCTCTTGAGGCAGCTGCAGTTCCTAAGCCATATCTGCCCCCAAAATGTGGTTTTGTGGGTTTCCTTAAAGACTTTTGAAGGTGAGGAATATTACAGGGCAGATCTCCTTTTCAATATTTTGAATTCTGTTGTGCAGAACTTAGCCTAACGTGCCTGACAGCCTTGGCGAAAAGCACTATATAAATGCATCATCAATATAATAATGTAAATTGAATTAGAATGTTCATTCTGTTCTGTTGAGTTTCTCTCCTGAGCTGATTATGTCTGAAACGGCTCTTGTTAGGAACTTTCTCATTACGAGGAACTCAATGTCCTGTTCCAGCCCTCTGTCAAGCACTACCTGCTTGGCACTTTCTACTCTGATTTTTTTTTTTTTAAATCAAGTAGCTCATTGTGAGGGTTTGAAGCTAAGAGTCATGGCAATAGACTTACAACCTGTTGCTTCTCCTCAGTAAGTTTTTCTGTTCATAAGTTAAGGTTGCATTTTGAACAGTAAAGAGATGACAGTTTTGATACATGATGGTTGACAAGGTCAAATGGTGGCCCAATAAATTGTGATCTTAATGTTTTCTCTAATAATCTTCCTCTGGTTGCATGAGTCATCTTTTATCCTTATACGGAAGTATTTATAGTGTCCTGAATCACTTGCCATTCAAGTGAATTGGATAAATGTCTAAATTATGTATTGCTAGGGATGGGTCTTTTTTTTAAATCAAATATTTTGCTTTTTTAGAGGAGTTTGGAATTACAGAAAAGTCAAGCAGCTAATACAGCGAGTTCCCGTATGCCTCTCTCTGCCACCCCCACACCAAGTTCCCCCTATTGTTAACATCTTACTTAAATATGGAACATATTAACTAAAGTCCACAGTTTATATTCAGATTTATTTAGTTTTTACCTAATGCCCTTTTCCTGTTCCAGGATCACATCCAGGACACCACAATACATTTCATTGTCATGTCTCTTTAGGCTGAGCTTGGCTGTGTAAAACAAAGCCCCCCAAACAAATAAGAGCCCCCAAGAACAGATTCTAGGGTGAGAGACACAGGCCCTGAGGTTTGCCTGCTCCCTGTGGCTCTCACCCTGGGCATACGCCTCTCTTCCCTTACACTGGGCGCCTCCCTTCGGCAGGCTGTAATTTTCACAAATGACTATTAAAAAGAGAGAAATAAGAGATTTTAAAAACATACGGGAAAAACAAACAACTCATAATAATAAATTCTCAGAATTATAGCTTTGTTATGTTTTGTCCCAATAGAAGTATCAACATGCGTCACTAAACTCGCGAAGGTCTTTAAGGGGAAGTTGGTACCGAAGTTAAGGCTTTCCTCCCTCCTCGTGTCCAAGGTGGCTTGGTTGGGTACTGTCTCATCATTGTCTGTGTCCCTGGGCCTCTGAGGGTCCTTTAATGCCTAGTCAAGTGCCAAAGTAGGAGAGTTACAAGGAGAGACAGTACAAGGCTGACTCATTATTCCAGTGGAGTTCTGTGAACTTCTGGGGCTGGTGGGGGCGACAGAGTCACTGGGGTCTAGGGCTGCATGGATCCCAAGCCGTATCCCAGCTCATGAGCTTCGTTCCTGTCCCGGGAGGACTAGTGTTTCAGGTCGCCTCAAGTTCCACAGATATGCTTGTCGTCCACATTTCCACGTGCACCCTCACATCATCCAGATCTCTTTCCTCCACGTAACATGAGGAAGGTTAAATAGCACGTGTGCCTTGTCTCCATTCAGGTCGGTGGGTGTTGTGCTGCACACTGCAATGGGTCCAGCCCTCTGCAGCCCAGCTTCTCCCCCGTGCACAGCTGGGAGACATTCCAAATAGTTTCATAGAGATTTGTTACCTGCCTCCCCAACATAGGCAAATAGCCTTATAAAAGTCCAGTCAATGCAATAAAAATAATTTATATTGTGGGCAAAAGAGGTTGTACCCCCCCCCCCAAGATTTCCCACCCCCTTGCATTGGGTCCTTTGGTTAACTGACTTACCACAATCCAGTTACTTATTCATTATTTGATTTCAGACTGGTTATAGGCCTTCTCTTCACCTGCTCTCTGACAATGAGTCACTAATATTTACATGTGCAAGGTACTGTTCTAAGAAATGTACAGATATTAATTCATTTCATCCTCACATCAACCCTGTGAGGAAGGTATAATCATTATTCTCTGTTTTTATGTAAGGACACTGAGGCTTAGAGAGGTTAAATAATTGGCCAGAGTTCATGCATCCAATAAGTGGGACTTGAAGTATAACCTGATATTGGAGCCTTAGTTCTTAACCGGGGCCATGTTCTCTGATGCCCGTAGCCCAGTGTCCCAGTCCTTCCTTCATTCTGATAGTTGGCACTGAGGCTAACATCCAGTCGACTGCCAGGATCTCCCTGAGGTCTAGACTCCCCGTTGTGGGCTCAGCCTGACTGTAGACAAATCCCTGATAAACACCCCTTAGGGTGAGTTTTGTGGAAATAAACTAGAGTAGCACTTCACTCTAGAGCCATAGGAATTCAACCCCCAACGTCTGCTTCTTCAAAATAACGTGTCTGAACCAGATTGCCTCTATATCCAGTCATTCCATGTAACTCCACAGAAATTTTCTCCTGGAGTTTGATGTATTCATTCCATTTCATCAGTGGACAATGGGGCAGTGAAGGGTGTGGCAATGGTCACTCTCTTCATAAGGGCTTCCACAGCTGCCAGATGTTGATCATTCCCTGTCCTCTAGTGGTACTGAATTCCAGCAGAGTCCCTTTTCTCCAGTGACCTGCTGCCCTGCACGGCTGTCTGTTTGACGGGCTCTGGTGGATGCTGGGCTGGAAATGATCTGCTGTTTCCAGGAACCTCCATTACAAACGTTGCCATTTCCCAAGGAGATCTGCTTCTATTACATTGATCTCTTGCTAGGGAATATGTGGCACCTTTATTCAGACTCTGAATGCCTTTTCCTAACATAGGCAGAAGGGAAAAGACTCACTCCAAATTATAAATCTCCTCCTGCCAACCTCGAGTTGTCTGATGGCATCTTTTTCTCTCGTAGGAATTCCCTACCTCTGCGGAAAGCCCAGTGTTGTAGGACCGATAGTGCCCTAACCTTTCTGAGCAGTTTCTAGTGAGAGAACTAGCCTAATATTATGGATGGCTGACAGTATTAGTTGCCTTTCCAGGAGCTTCCCACTCCCTTTCTTTATAGGACAAACCCTTCGCCTGCTACAGAAAATGTAGTTCCTCTTTTCCCAGCCTCCCTTACAACTAGCGCATAGGCAAGTAACTCAGGATTGACCCATGGGACACGAAGAGATGTCTGCTAAGGGTTTGGAAAAAAGGCTTTTCTTCCTAGAAAAGAGGCAGCATCCTTTTTTTTTTTTTTCTTTTCTGAACATGATTTGTCAGCATGTGACCCTCTGGAACCATTGCAGCCTTTTTGAGGGGCATTAGACGGGGCATCAAGGTCCCACTGTGAATGCCAGAGCACAAAGAAGAAAAGTACATGGGTCCCTGAGCTGTTGCACCCAACTTGGACCTTCCTTGTCTTGACTTACTTGTGATAATGATAGTAAAAATAGGGATTATTATTAGTATTACTGGCAATAATAGCAGCTAATACTTCTATGGAGCCTATTACAAACCAGATACCTTTAATTATTATGCGACATTAAAAATATCTGTACTGTTTAAACCACACCTTTCAGTTGAGTGTTCCTTTATTTGCAGCTGAAAACACCTTAACTGATAAGCTTGCAACACAGGTGTTCATTCTCTTGGAGCCCTAGATGTCCTCGAGGGGCTTCTTCAGGAAGCAGGTTTGAGCCTGTGCCCTCTAAAATAGATGATCTTCCCATCATGGGATGAATCGTGGCCCTTCAGTGAAACCCCTTCTCCTGTGCGAAGCATCCTGGCGCTCACGCAGAAAGGGTCCTGGGAACCCGGGTGTGCACTGGCCCTGCCTTCACTACCATTGCCTGGTGATTTCTGAGTTACACAGACAACAAGAATTAGTACACATATGGTTCCTAGGGGACCACTCTCTCGTAAAAATATCTGAAAATAAGGGCTTGGAGTGAGGGTGGGGGAAACATTTCTGAGACTCCTCTATTATTCTCATTCCCTTACTAAAGTCGGGAAGGTTACACTTAGGGTTCAGGATCCCCTGAGGAGCTGGAATGAGTCCGCTGCAGAGTGGGCGTTTATCTGAACATGTCTGTCCAGAGCAATCATTTTCCTGGCTCACAGATTGCACTTGACAATACTCTGCCTATAGTACATAACTTTGTATAATAAAATGAACACCATAACCAAAGAGCTCTATAAACTCTAAAATATTGTACAGATATAACTTATGATGACCATGAAGATTTATTCATTACCTGCTTTCAATATTACTGACTCGGGGTCCTAGGAATATATTTATATCCTAGTCTGTTTTATGACCTTATTCAGCTGTCAACATAACCTGGTTTCCCACCAAATACAGTGGCTGTGTCTGACCCGGCAGTGTTTTCTTTCACTGCTATCGAGTATGTCTCACACGTTATTAATAAGGATGACCAAGGTTGGTGAACATTTTACAATTTACGGTTTGCTTGTCACATATGTTAACTCACAGGAGCTTTGTAATAACCCTGATTAAAAATGAGGCTGTGGAAGCTCAGGCCTGTGTAAGATGACTCAGGAAAAAGTCAGGGAAGGAGCAGGTTGTTCTTTCTGCTGTGATGTGTTGATGCCCCTTTGGGTCAGACCTGGTTTTAAGATTGAAGAGGGAGTACAGGGACCAAAGGCTGGGGTTCAGTGAGGAAGGATGCGCGGCCGACAACGTGCGCTCAGGGCTGGAGGTGATGGGGAGGTTTGATGAACTGGTGGCATCCTGAATGACCACGCTGTGGACTTGAGTTGCTCCTGGGTGGGTTATCTGCGCAAGTTACTTGCCTCAGTTTCCTCATGAAACAGCGTTCCCAGTAGCACCCACCTCGTAATATTGCTGGTTTATCCGTGTTTGAATGGTGCTTCTGTAACAGGCGCTTCATGACAATGTGCTGTTTTGGTTCCTATCCTGCACGAACACTTAGTGCGGCTGCGGACAGAGGTAGGGCCACTCAGCTGCTTTTCTCTCCCTACAGACGCTCCCTGTCTCTCTCTCCTTGGAAAAGTTCAGGGTAACATGTAGATTACAGAGCTGTGTGTATATATGTCTTGAGGGATCATCTAACCTTGCTTGGAAGCACCCTGGTAGTAAAGTGAATCTTCAGCTTAAATGAAAGCTGTAATATTCAGCTCCACTCACTGTTTAAAGAGTTTCCTTAAAGAGCTTAATAAAGAGGATCAGCAGGATTCTTGGGTATTAAACACGTCTTCCAATGCAGTATTTTAACGAGGAAAGTATAATACAGCAAGCCCTTGGATTAATCTTCCTTTAAACGACCCATGAGCTCAAGATGCAGGGAAAAATAGCCTCAGAAAATCGTGGAGACTTTTATTGAACCCACGTGTCTAATGCAAGAAAATTGCAGGTGCTTGACTCCTAACCCCCGTCAGGGCTGGTTTGGTCTCTCCTTAAAATCTTGAGGCAAAAATGACTCTCACAGAGGGACCCAGAAATGCTGCTTCTTTGTCTTCCCGTTTACGGTGCTGAAGCAGCAGTCTTTCTCCGGGGCCGGTTGGAGGGCTGGGCCACTTGTGCGCACTGGGGTGGCTGCCAGCGCCTGGGGCTGAGAGCTGCTTTGCTGAAGGCCCCGTGGTGTGTCCTCGATGCACAGACTGGTTTTCCTCTGAGAGCTCCCAGTTTATTTTTAACAGCTGGTACCGAGACCTCGTGTTGTTTGCCTGCATCAGAGTGTGGGCAGCAAGGACGCACGCACGCAGTTTCAGAGCACGGGGCCACTTGCCTGGTGTTAGTCACGAGGAAGCGGCTGCCGCCTCCTGTGGCAGTGCTGTATAACCGAGCAATTTCAGGCTGCTTGTCCTCATGTGTACAGTTTAATTTTGAGCTCTTTAGTTTAATTTTGTCCTTCGCATTCCTTTATAAATTACAGCATCTTGTGATGATTGTTTTGCTTTTTCAAAAAGGAAAGGACTAGTATATAAATCTCTGAAATGAGAGAGAGAGATGGGGAGGAAGGATGGGGAAAGAGAGGAGGGAGAGGGAGCAGCTAGGGAGGGAGGGGAGAGACATCGACACAGGCACAGATGACCTCAATGGACCTCAAAGGGCAGATAGAGTAGCTGACTCCTGTGGGGTTTCATTGGATAAGTTGACATGGATTGTCCAATTACCTCCAATTTCTTCTCTGCTTTTTGGTCTGATTCATTCCCTTGAGTTAAGTACTGCCTTTCTCTAAGATGCTCCTTAAAAGGCAAATCCTTAGAGAAGGCTAATCATGAAGTTGTAAATGCTCGATATGAATGAAATTCATAGATTAGTGGTTCCCAAATCTAGCTGATCGTCCCAAGCCTCTGGGGATACTTGTTAAGCATACAGATTCCAGGGCCTGACCCCAGACCCGGGCAGGAGTCAGAATACCTAATGAGGTGAATGGACGTCTGTATTCATAAACAAGCTTTTCAGCTATTTGAATGATTTGGGAATTTCTTACAGACTTCCAGATATGCTTCCCTGTCTGATTTATCTTAGGAAGAAAGGAAGGGCAAAATGGCAGAACTGTATTGGGTCCTTTGGAAGAATGAGAATTCTAGAAAGAGAGAGTAAAGGGAGTACTTAAAAAAAAAAAGGCAGTGGAGGTTTCCAGAAACACTTTGCCTACCTGACGACTTTGCTCCCAAATAGCTTTGTCAGTGGAGAACGTGCCATCACCTGGAGCCATCTTTACGGGCGCAGTTTCATGGGACACTGCAGAAGGCTTTGCTTGCCTTCCAGCACTTCAGATACTGAAGCCAGTCAGCAAGTTGATACTGATCCTCTGGCCCCGATATTTTGCTGGTTTGAATAAAGAGTCTGTTTATGACAAGGAAGAGAGAGCTCAGTTAATTAAAAAGAACACACGCACGTTGGTTTACATCAGCGGGTTATTTCCAGTTACCTGTAGGTGTGATTATCACGGATGGAAGTCCTGGTGATGAAGCATTATCATTTTGGCTTCTGTTCCTTCCTTTTTTAGTTTCCTCATTTCTTAAAATAAAAGGAAGAGATTAGAGGAGATGCTGTTCTTGGGGGACATGAAATAATAATGAGACTCCATATTGCTATTTTCAATAACTGAATAAGAAATCAGGATTAAACATTATGTATTTATTTGCAGTAAAAGCATATAAGCTAACAAAAAAGTCATGTTTCTTTGTTTTTAGGTAATAAGCATATCAGCTCATTTTTAAACACTGGTTCACTCATATTGAATTGAAGTTATGATTTGGAGTTACACTGTTGACAAATAAAAAAGAAACAAAATGTTTGAAAACACGGGGTCCATTTGTTCATTCATTTGGTTGTTCTAGCTAATAGGAAGTTCAGATATCGCTCCCGGAAGCATTTAGATAACAGAATTAAAAATATTCCAAAGCTTTCAAAACACAAAGCAATGGGAGAAGTATTTTAAATAGGGCATTCTCCATGAACTCACAAATGTAAGATTCTACCACATATAAGACCTCTGTTTTATGGTGGGTCTCTCCAGGAAGTAAATTCTGAGACTGAGATTTTCAAGCAGGAATTTCACTGGGGAGTGCTCGGAGGAGCCACGCTGACATGGGAGTGAAGGAAGTGCTTTTGAGCAATGTGGAAATCCTCAGCCAGTCCCACAGAGAGCTCAGGTACTGGGATGACCCTTCACCATGGTGGAGATTTCCAGAGGGGAACTAGGCTGAGCCATCAGCCCCCTCCCCGCTCCCCTAGGAGGTATCTGGAAGTGCACTGTCACATCCACTCAAGACCAGCTCTGCTTTTGTGCAGTCGCTGATGCTCTGCCTCCTGTGTGTGTGGGCACCTGTCCCTCGCCATACCCCTAGGATCTGTATTGTCATATATAATGTATAATGTCCTTTTCATCAGACTTCCTGACTGCTGAAGAGCATTAACAAAACACATTGAGCAACATTAAGATGCCAATTCTTCCTGTGTTTTCACAGGAGGTGGGTCTCAGAGCTGAATGTTCATGAATACCCTTATTGGTCATAAGACTTTGGCCATGAAGGGAAGGGTAGGGCAGAGAATGAATAGTTTCAGGTACCTGCAGGTCCTGTGCTAGACTATAGAGGCAAAACAATGAATTAGATGCAGTAGGTATGCACAGACTTGCAAATGAGTAATTGCAGCAAAGTATTATGAAGTATGATTTGAGTTCAGTGGAGATGAAAACATGAGTGTGGTTAGTTTACAGTGAGGAGTATTCAGGGAAAGCTTTCTGTGAAATGTGAAATTTGAAATGAATCTTGAAAGATGACTAAATAGCGGCCAGGGAGCCACACAAGGAAAGTGTCCCAGAGAGAAGCAGGGTATGCAGAGGCCTGGGGGCCTGGGCTTGCTTGGGAAACTCCAATCATTTTGACGTTGTTGAAGCTTAGGTTTGGGGATATGTCATCCTAAGCGGCAAAGCTTGAGAAGTGGGCAGATCAAAGAGGCTTTGATTTCTTGTCAAGCTCTTTGTATCTTGAAGGCAAAAGGGAACCTCTGAAAGGGGTGTGTGTGTGACTCCTTAAAGAGAGGAGTGACATGATCAGATGTACATTTTTAAGAACTCACTTTGACAGTACACATCAGTACTAGGCTAAGGCAAATTGTAGACTCTTGGAACAGGCCCTCTTCATTTTATACAAATGTCCTGGGTACTTAAGAAATTAAAGCCAAAATATGATACGTAAAATATGCTGACTTTGCTTCGTATTTTTTTATTAATTAAAGGTAAATGTGAGGACTCATATTTATCAGCTCCATCGAACATTATAGTCTTCATTAAAATCAAACAAATGCATTAACCTTTGCCAGACTTTTTTAGAAATTCATGCTGTTTGCTTTCTGTTTACCCAGAAACAATCTAGTAAAATTTAGACAGAATTTTTTTAGAACAAGTTTGGTAAACAAAGAAACTTTCTTAGATAATACTGAAAATGTAGAGCAAAGATGCAGTCATATATCCATCAATCCATCCATCCATCCATCCATCCATCCGTATATATCCTGGCCCATCTATCCTGGCCCACCCCCAGGCACTATATAAGACACTAGGGCAGAAAAGATGAATAAACTCAGCCTCTGTTCAAAGAGCTTAGAATTCAAATTCAGAGACACATATATAAACAGATGAGAATACTATATGGTAATGTAAATGCTATTATAAAAAATATATTTTCAAATAAAATAGATAATTTATTTTCAAACAATTAAGCACTTGAAATTGGAATACTAGGGTTTAAGTTCCAGATATGAAATTTGCTATCCAGGTTTGATATATCATTTGACTTGATGATGTTATTTGACTACACTGACATATACATTTAAAAAAATATGTATAAAGGAAATAATGATTGTACCTCATCCAAAAGAGTCACCTGAAAAGTCACTCAAAGTAAGCATTCAACAAAGTTGCTGCGTATGAGACAAGTGCATAGAACCCAAGAACGTTCACATACCCCTTTCGTGAGAGGCAGTCCCCCATCGTCTTAAGTGTCCATGCATATTCTTGCTTCTTGTGCCAAGAATTCAAGGCCCTGGCCTGACACGCTTTACTCTGGCTGGCTCTCAGGCTTGGGTTTGCAGTAAGCTACGCTGAGGGATGAGATAACATCTCCACCCGGTGAAAGAGCAGGATTCCTACTGCACACTTCTCAAGCAGAGGATCCCCCAACCTCAGCGTTCCTCTCTGCAAATGCTGCCCACCGTGTGTGGTGACAAGCCCTTTGCTTCAGCCCCACAGGGAGATGGAGAAGCCACAAGAGCATCAGGCTGACATTCCGGCCACTGCTTCCACTATGAATAGTAAAGTCCTTTTTCTGACCCAAGAGTCTCATGTCTTCTAGCAGTATTCATGAAACAGCAACAGTCTGGCATGCTAGCTTGTAATTAGAGTAAAATCTCAGATGCTGCATGGTTCTTGACAATAACTACCATAGCTATTTAATATCACAAACAAAAGAGATCTTACTGTCAGCACTAATAAAAATATGGTAACGAGGGATGATTTATGGAAAAAATATTTTTGACTTATATGAAGAAAAATGCAATATTTTATTAACATTAAAAGTGGAGACAAGAAAATAGAAAACAATGCCATATTCTTACATGGGAAGATTAAATATTTATGAAAAAAATCAATTCTCCTATATTGTTATAGGTTAAATGCAACTTCAATCAAAATCCAAATAGGATGCTTGGAAACATTATTACCTAATTCTAAAGTGAATATGGGAGAATATGCCAAAGGGTTTATCAACAAAATTCCAGAAAAGAGAAGAGAGGTCAGCAGCACAGAGGTTAGGAGCACGAAGGTGGCAGTATGGCAGCGGAGGGGATACAATGTGGCTCTGTCATTAGAATGCTCTGAATCAGAGCTGTGGCTCTACCATTTATAACTGTGGGACTTGGCCAAGTCACTTGACTTCCCTAAGTCTCAGCTTTCTCATGTGCGTAATGGGGCTTGTAATAGCAACTACTTTGTGAGGTGCTTGTACGGATTAAAGCACTTAGCAACATGCTTGGAACTTGGTTAGCACTCAATAAATTTTGGCCGTCATTAGTTTTAATTTATATTTAAATGTATCACAGAGCTATTTGGAACTGGTACAAGAATTCAGAGAAATGAGTCAGAATTCTATCATCTTTGATCCATCCATCTACCGGTACCCAGAATGTAATTTATAACAAAAGGAAATGTCACAGATAAGTAGAGAATGAACACACACACACAAATATATATATAGGTGTCATGTTGCATGCAGTACTAACTCTCAATTTTTTGTAGTTGACACCTTGTTATATGTTTGTGTAGACGTGTATGTATAAGCATACTATATATAAACATACCATATAAAAACATGTTTCTCGTCTATTCACCTGTTATATTTCCTTTATTATAAATGTTTGTGTATCTATATACTATACATGTGTATTTGTACACACGTGCATACGTACACACATACACATGATACAGATGTATGTGTATATCCCTAGATATATAATGCACATACATGCTAATACATACATGTATGTATATATACACACAAATACATACGTATAAGGCATATATACATTTGTATGTATACATACAAATACATACAAACATGTACATAAATATACACAAATTCATATGTATTTTTACACAGAGACATTTATAGTAAAGGAAGTTTCACAGATGAGCAGAGAGTGACACACACACATATGTTTATATATAGTATGTTTATACATTCATACATGCACATGTATATAATAAGGTATCAGCTTCAAAAGGTTGTGAGCCAATGCTGCATTCAACAAAAAGATTGCCCCTCAACAGGCTAATAATTCAAAAGAAAACCCCTTGGAGCACACTAAACCTCATTTGATATATAATCCTACCTCCTAAGAAATACTTTATGCAAAATTCCTATCAAATAAACTCTTCTTTCCTGTTTCTTTGGGCTGCCAAAATCAAATACAGGCTCTGGTGTAAAGGTTAATCACATCCCTTTAAGGAGAAAACCCTCTAAAATCTGATTGCTGACTGTTAGGGGAAAGTTGTAAATATGTAGTAAGTTCTGAATTAAATTTAAGGCTATTTTAATTATAAAAGCATTAATGACAGCAGGAAATTTAATGAAATAGTGGACCATGAAATCAGTGTTATCATTTTAATACATGGCAGAATATGACAAACTCTGTAAGATTCCTGTTCTCTTTCATGTCTATTACAATTTCCTTCTATTAGTTTCTACAAATAGAAAATTACATATAAAATTGAGTTTAACCAAATCTCTGTTAAAATCAGACAATCTGATTTGGTATTATATAACCACACTGAAATTTCATTTAATTTAGAAAGGGCTTCTGCTGGTGTCTTGAATACTAACTACTTTTCTAACAACACGTATGCAGCTCTGGATTTGACGGGGAATAATCCTTGTGCTGAACAATAGATCAAGATTTTACCAGAAAGAATGAAGACAGATAGAAATGGAGAGCTTGACCCAACCTCCTATAGGAAAGATTTCAAAAGCATTTCTTGAAATTGTCTGAAAATATTTACTCTTGCTTATCATCTTACAAAACATTTTTTTCTATGAAAAAGTTGAAGATTCAAATGTCAAGCCTGACTGTCTCCAAATATGGCATGTCTGAGGCTCCCCTGCAGTCTCCATGAAGACTAAAAAGCCTTAGAAAATCGGTCTTTTATGCTTTAACTATACTGACTGGTTGTCAGCGTAGCGATCTGTTGTAAGCGGGTAATTATTTGAGGTTTTCTAATCTTTCACACAGATGAGAAGTGTTTCAAAATGAAATATCTTAACAGGAGGTTAGTTTATTTTATAGGAAAGGACCAAATCTAGCGGTTAGGAGAGAGGTGACCCTTGGGGAAAAAGTACTGATTTAAAGGAAAGAGGAGGGGTCATCTGGGTGCTGACAATGTTCTTGACCTGGGTGCTGGTTATAGAGTGAGCAGTTGTGAAAATTGAGTCCTATCATTATGATAGGTGCAATTTTCCATATGTATTTTATACTTTACAGAGGTTTTTTTTATTAGAAAGTAATTGCCTAAACTTTTTCTGTTAAGAATACAGTTGCCTGAAATAATGTAAAAATCTCAAGCAGTAAAAATTTCTAGGTTAGCACTTGGTGGAATTTCCTAGGCTTGGTTTTATCTTGCTCACCATAAAAAAAAAAAGGCTAGAAGCAAATAACAGGATCTCTGTTTCCTTTGGATCTGGCCAGTCCACTGTGACTTGTCCAATCCTATCTCCTAAGTTCCATCCAAGGAAAGTACCCTTAACCATGCAATCTCACAGGATTTCAAAATGTGTGCCCTAAAATGGAATGCCTCAACCATTAACTTCACTTCGGTTAGTCTCCACATTTGCAGCTCTCTGTCAGCACCTAATCTGTATTGAATCCCATAACCTAACAGACAGTGAATCACTCACTCATTTAGGCAAATTGTCCTTCTAAGCATCTAGAAACATAACTCACTCCAACCCTTAAGGGTTTTTTCACATCTGGCAACTCCCTTCTCGCCTTTGGTTAACCATATCCTCAGCGGTATGGCAGACAGTTCTATCAAATTCTATCAAAATCAGGCTGGGAAGCAACATAGAGTAATAAAAGTAGCACAAAAGCACAAGAATCAGAATGAGAATCTGTTGGTTCAACCCAAGCTTTATTTTTCAATAGTTGTATGCCCTTGTGCAACCACTTTGTAAAACAGGCATTGACTACCTGCCCTTGTGGGTTTATTATGGGGATTGAATAAGATAATGTATGAGAATGTACCTTGTTCTCATAACAGCATACACAGTGATGCAGGGGTTAGGACGGTAAAGTAGCTTATTTACTGTAGGCAATGTGTTTGTGCTTGGCGGGTGAGGATTTACCCTTCTCTTTGAAAATGTTTTTAGCTCCTTTCCTGTAGAGAGGTATTAACAGTCACATCCAAGGCACAGGAGGGCAGAACGGTTTCTGTTCCACTTCTGGCCACTTGATTAGGCATCTTTCAAAGGCAGAGTGACTTAGCGAGGCTTGTAGCGCAAATGCCAAATTATAGCGCCAACCCTGTGAGACAGGGCAGTCCTCCTCTCTCCTTCCAGACGACTCAAAGAGTTTTGTATTTGTCTTCAATTTGCTGTGTTGGGACCTTCCCAGATCACCGACCCAGAGCAGATGGTGACCATAGCATCTAGGTCATTGGAGGCATCTTGGAGCAAGTCTGTACAGAAAATATTAAATGAGCTTAAAATTTTAAGCTCCAATGATTAATGGGCAATGGGGCTCTGTTAGGAAAGTGGGTTGGGGAGAAAGTGACTTCTTCGGGTTGATTCTTCAATAGATTGAGACCATTCATTTGGAGGCGGATTGTATCCTGGATCAAGATATTTCCTGGTGGGAAAACAATTGTATAACCTTGGACTGTCTCTTGTGCAATCCTGGGGACCCCATCCTTACTTAATTCAAGCAATGTTTTAAAAAATATTCCAGTTCAACTCTGCTGGAATTCTGAAACTTGCCTCAAAGGGTTTGTAAGGTTACACAGCCCAGAGGGAGTTGGGAAATAAATTGAATTCTTTAGCTTTACAATTTCTTTTCCCAGCTGGAGCTTACATATGAAGTTATTTACTGCACTTCGGAGTAGTAGCCTCTTTCTTATTCTTAAGCCCCAGATAAGCCATAACTAATACTTAAAGAATTACGAAGGCAGAGAATAGACAGCTTAAAATAAACATAAAGATGTTTGCAATTCCATGGAAAATAACAACTCTCTATTCCAAGGAATACAGCCCATAAATATGCCCATAGACCAGAGTTCTATATCTTTTTTTAAGGGAAGCTGGTGCTGAAGCAAGTTAATTATATTGTTGTCCCAGGGGCTGGATGGAAGGTCAGGTGATGCCTTCAGACGCTTTCTGCAGTTCTGTGTATTAGAAGAATGGTACTCTCATCAAAGCAGCAATCAAGACGGCCCTTTTGCCGTCTTATTTCATTACGTGCTTTCAGAAGCTGCAGCTCTCTAGCCATAACCTGGTACAGTTCAGAGAGATAGTAAGTGGGGGACAGAGGAGAGGCTATCGAAGGGGGCTTTGAGGTCAGCCTCCCACCAAGAAGGGCTAGGGCATTTTTTAGGGAGGAGGCTTGGGTCGAGGGTAACTGCAGATACAAAGAGAGCTGTCAGCACAGGAACTGGTGTCAGGTAAGAATTTCACAGGGTCTGGGTAGAGAAGGCAGAATTCTCTGGGTGGTGATTTTTAGCAGCCAGTCACCACCCTTGCTGGCCTAATACTTGTCACCTCCCTTGTGTTAAATGTTTGCTTAGCTGAGCTGAGCTGGAGCTGCCTATTTAAAAGTATAGATCTTCTCAAGAGAAGCAATACATTAAGCCACTTAACATGTTAGCATGGATGAATCTGGACAGGTAAGCCCGGGGAGGGAGTGGAAAGGGAAGGTGAAGGAGGCCAAAAATCAAGCTGTGAATTTATGCAGGGCCTTGCTTGGGGCGGAGGGCTGTCGAGGGCATCTGACGGAGGAGATGGCTTGCTTCTTTGCCTGCACAGTCCTGGGGTAGTGTCCCGTCGTGGGGGTGGTCATCAGGAGAGGATGCTTCAGGAGGGGCACCTTCCCAAAGCTCTCCCCGCCCCGTAACCCTGCCTGCATGCTCCACCCGCTCCAGTCTCTTACTCTCCCTATCCTCACCCTCCTGTGGGTTCCTCCCCAATCCGCCTGTGTTTGGCTCTCTGGCCCTTCTGAAGTTTGCTCTGTGACATCTCTGTGTTGACCCAGCCCTGTAAACCCAGTGTCTCTCTGGGTGGCTTGCTCACTCAGGGAGGGAGTGGGGGCGCTCGCAGACTCTACAGTGTAAGGGCTCCAAGGAGACCCCTGGAGGAGAGATGGAAGGAAGTGGGTGATGCTGCCCAGAGGAGACAGAGCTGAAGGGCAATCGGATGAACATTCTGGAACACGAAAGGGCCCTTCACGTCGGGTGGGGACCACTGGCCTCTGTCCTCTCTGAGGATCACACAAAAGGAAGGGAAGTGGATGGTGGGGGAGGGATTGTGGCTGGAGTTAAGGAAGGACTGTCATCCTCTTTTCAAAAAACAGGGTAGGAAGAAATAGACTCACAGACATAGAAAACAAACTAGGGGGAAAAGGGTGAGGAGGGATAGACTAGGAGTTTGGGATTAACAGATACACATCACTATATACCAAATAAATGAACAACGAGGACCCACTATATAGCACAGGGAACTATATTCAACTTATTGTAATGAGCCATAATGGAGAAGAAATTGAAAAAATATGTATGTATATGTATATGTGTATGTGTATATGTATAACTGAATCGCTTTGGTATACACCTGAACTAACACTGTAAATCAACTACACTTCAATGAAAAATAAGAATAAAAAAAAAGGGTAGGGGTGAGGGAGGGGCTTGTCTTAACCAGGGATATACTGTTGGGAAAAGTAGGAGAAAAGAAATAATTGGTGAAATTGAACCATTTTCCAATTTTTAAGGTTACTGAACCCTTTCTCTGGGATTTAAATTGTATACAAAACTCTAACCAGAGCTAACATTCTCTGCTTGAACTGGGGGTGGGCAGCTCTGAAGGCAGCCCCCTCATTCCTCCTCGCCCACTGAGGCTCTCCTCTGGAATCCCAGGCTTTTCTGAAACACAGATGAAATTCCCTGGTAGAGCATTTAGAGTTTACACAGCACTTCCACATCCTCCATCCCATCTGGGATCCTAGTGAGCACCATCATCCAATTACAGATGAGGAGATCGGGCCAAGAGAGCTGAAGGGAGCGGCCCCACAGGCTCAACTTAACAAGTCCTGTCCTGGGCATTCTGGCCGCAGAGACACCGCCTGCTCCCAGCACAGCCTCCTCGGAGGTGCCTGCAGACCCGTGAGAAACCCAGGGCCTCAGCCTCCCGGAACCTCAGTGAGAAAGACTGCATCGGATAGTCATTCAGTTTCTAAAACACAAAGCTGGCATCTGGAGCTACTGGTGACGATGGAAGGACAGTGATGAGGTGACCCTGATGTGTCTGCCTGCTTGTCCTACTGCACAAATGATCCAGAAATAGACTGTACCTGGGACATGGGATGGAGTCAGCCCGAAGGCTGAGAGAAGGGCTCAGGGAAACGGTTCAGAAGAGAAGACAAGAGGGGCAGAAGAGCAAGCTGATGCTTTTAAACTAATTAAGAAAAGGGAGGCAGATGTGCAATGGAAATGCTGGCTGGAAATTGTGAAAATCAGACAATTAGGCAATATCCGTCCTGCCTAATTCCAGGCACCGTTCATTCAAAAGGAGGTGCAGGTCCCACCTCTGTCACTCGCTCTGGGCAGACTCGAGGTCAGCCTCATGTGGAATGGAAACATGTAATTGTAGTTTGTTTTTGAACCGAGTCCATCTCCCTTGCTCTCATCTTGTTATGTTCTGTTATGTTATGTTCTCATCCCTCTCTCCCTCCCTCCTGTTCTCCCACCCTCCTTCCCTCCCTCCCTTCCTGCCTTCCTAATTTTCATGCAGAATTTGCTCTTAGCCATTTTAATTGGCTTCAGCACTGCTTCTTTCCTGGCTCCCCTCCCTCTTCCTGACTCTCTCCTCTAATTTGCCTTCCCACCCCCCTTTTAGTCCACCCACATCTTTCTCTCCCTGAAGTGCCTCTTATTCTCCTTGTCTCCTCTGCTTCTCTCTCCAAAGATGAGAGAGAGTGAAGGAGGGCGGTAAGGGAATCCTACAGCCCGAATGCCTTATTCTGTGTGTTCCCATCCAACCCATCACCGGGGGAAATTGTTGTGCTGTAGTTTGAAACCAGTGTTGTATTTTCTGCCTGTGCTGATAATGTTTTAAAATATTCAAAAAGAAAAATAATGGTTTCCCTGCATGACAAAGTATAATCTATGTGAAAGAGCAAGTCTGGTCTAAAGCACCTTTTGCGGGAGCAGGGATCACCTGCAGGCAAGGGCAGGAACCATCCAGGCTCCCGACCTCCTTTCTGCTGCCACAAGCACCCACTGGCCCTTGCTCTCCTTCCTCCATGGGCAGCAAGGAGCAAAACCGGGAACACAGGGCCATTGTCTTGAGATCCCAGAGCAATAATGCCATGTGCTTGGTTGGGTCTTACGGACTTCGGGTTCCTGCCTCACTTGCCTAGGACATTTCTAGAGGTGCTTGAGATCTTAACGTCTTACCGGTCTACACCTTCCCAGGTTTGCCTTTTCTTTCTGCTTGCCTACTCATCTGGTTTCTTATGTTCAAGGACTGGTAGTATGATATGTTTGTGGTATGGAAACATTGGCATAGTAGATAGTAAGCCTTCGTTAAGGGAAGAAAACACTATTAACATGCAGAAAACCAAGATCATCAACCTTGACCTCCCTCCCTAGTGTTTATTAGCTTGTTCTGCAGGTCTGTTGCATATTTTTATCTCTTCTTTTCCCTGTCATATACATGACGGTCATATTTCAGTTTTTTTATTTTCTACCTACAAAATGTCCCTTGACTCTGTCCCCTCCTTCCTGTGTACAGGCTCCTGTTACCTCTTACCTTAAAAGATGCCGTTCTGGGTTTCTTAACTCTCTCCGACTCATCTTCCAGATCATTTCCCAAAATCTGAGATATGACTCTATCACTCCCCGGACTAAATATTGCTGCTGGCACTGGCACCCCACTGCTGGTGTAATGGCAATGCCCCTCATGACCTTCACCCCAAACACTTCCCAGTCCCATCCCCACCTGTGCCCCTTCACCCCCACACTACATCCCAGCCCTTGTCCTGATCACAAGGCAGCCCTACAAGCCCCTGCCCCAGTCCCTGAACATGCTATGCAATTGCCAGCCTTCAGATCAAACTTCCAAGGCAGAGCTCAAATGCTACCACTTCCGGGGAGTCCCCCCTCTCGTCAGCCAGGCGGGAATGAAGCACCTCCATTCTGTTTCCACAGCATGTGGTTCATACGTCTCTTGACATATTCATCATTTTCCCTAATATTGTAGTTATTATTTACAGATCTGATTTTTCTACTAGACTGTGGTCTCTTAAAGATCAGAAAAGTGTTTTGGGGGGCGGGGCAGGGGTTGGTGTTTAAATATCTCTAGCACAGGCCGTGGTGTCCAATAGGCAATACATGAGATACAGTTGGGGCCTTAGTGATCAGGGCCTGTGTAGAGTGATATTTGCAGCCTCTGAAATCTCTTGAGTTTCTCCCGCAGCTGGTCCACATAATAGCAGTGCCCTTGAGACAGCGAGGCCAGAGGAGAGGCCCTTTCCAGTAACACAAGGTGAGCAGACTAGGGTGTTAAAATAGTACTCTTCCTGTCCGGGGGTTTTGTCTGAAGCCTCAAAGCTGAGAATAATGGATTCCAAATATCGCCACATTCTAAGGCAGATGTGAGACCATGTATGGAGAATTTGTAAAAGGGAGTGATTAAAAATTTGTTCCATAAGCAATACCTAGACTACAGTATCTTGAAGTGGTCTCCAAACCAGTCTCCCCGATTTCATCCTTCCTCCCCTGTCTCTCCCTGGTATTCTCAATATAGCTGCCAGAGTGATCCAGGTCAGTCTTGCCTCTTGTCTCCTCAGAAACAGGGAGATTTGGCTCTCACTCAGAGTGAAAGCCCAAATCTGTGCAGTGGCTTCTGAAGCCCAGCAAAGGTGAGTTTCACTTCCTCTTGAACCTCATCTGCTGTGAATCCTCCCCTTGCTCTCTCTGTCCCAGCCACACTGGCTCCTTGCTCTTCCTCAAACATGTAAGCACACTCCTGCCTCAGGGCCTTTGCACTGGCTTTTCCTGGCTAACTGTTTCACCTTCAAGTCTTTACTTAAGCATCTCTTTCTTACTGTTGCCTACCCCATCACCCAATTTAAAACTGCAAGCTGTAAATACTAGTCCTCCTAATTCCTCATATCTTACTCTACTTTTTCTTTTTCTGCAGCAGTAACACACTATAAAATCAAATTATTCATTACTTGATGGTTCATTGTCTGTCTCTGAGGGTGGGGCTGTTTATCCTTTCTGCCCATAAAGCACCCATTCTACTGAAGTCTGGAATACGCTTGTTTTCTGTACTAGCTATTAGCTAATTCAGGATTTCCAGGAAAGAAAGGATGGCTCATCAAACTCACTTCCCATAACAACCAGATTTTTTCTTGGATTTGATTCCTACTTGCCTGGCCACTGTTGAATTCTTCAAAATGACCCTATCACTAAAATAATCTTTCTGTGCTGTTTACTAGGATTTTAAAGAGGCTCTTCAGGGTAGCTTTATCATAAAAGCAGTCTCCTTTGAGATGCTGGTAATAAAAAAAGACTTTGTCTTGTTTTCCTCTTGCTCTGTCTTGTTTGTCATTTCAGTGTCTCACATTACTGCTTTCCCAGGTGAAGGAGAAAATCCACCTGTGTGCTTTATCTTAACAGAAGAAAGGGGGAATTAAGTGGGTCGATTTGGGCAGAAACCGATGGCTCTAGGAGGGAGCGATGTGAAGACACATGAAATTAGTTGAATAGACTTGTGGACAAACCAGTCTCTAATACCAGGCTCAAAAAAATAGAGGGCGAGGGAGCTGTTGTCACGGATTTCAGCATGTGCTCAAACCTCAGAGTCACAAGTAGAAGCACAAATACTTATATTACCCTGAAGTCCTTATATTGCCCTAAAAAATCCGAGACATGCAGTGGTAGGACCCTAGGCTAGAAGCCGAAAGACTGGGCCACACCCGGACTTACTCACTGACTCTTATGTAAGTGCTGGCCTATCCGTTAATCTCTGAGTGGGGATGTTGATACACAGGTCATTCTGTTTCAGAGTTATGGAAAGATAAATGAGAAAACATTTGAGAAGGCATGTTGCTGAGTGTTCTATAAATATTGGAGTCATTTATTCCAGGATTAAGGGGATTTGTTTATTAGTTTACCAAACAAAGGCAGTAAGATTCATTTGAATCTCCATGAAAAAATTCAACATTGTTCCGTTTCCTCACACTGGGAGGCAAACCTTTTCACTTAATATGCCTACGTTGACCACCTAGGGACTCGGACGCTCAGTTGTCCTCCTTCACACCAAGAGTAAGAAACACTAAAGTGGCAGCGGGAGAAACAGAAGTACGAGGAGAGGTGAGGATTTCGGATTTCGTCAGTCTTTGTCTCCATTACTTTCTAGATCAACAGTTTTTTCTGGTCTTTGGTCTTTCCCACGCAGTATCGCCAGTGTGACCTCCGAAGGCCCTGCTGCCCTCCGAAAGTTCTGCCATTGTTGCCCCCAAATCCACCATTAGGGATTCTATCTCTTTTCAGTGAGGTGTTAATTTCTGCTCAAATCTCTTTGAACTGTCACACAAAAGAAAGGCGGAAATGAGGTCCAGAGTACCAGGTGACCCTGGAGAGGTAGAGGCACTGGCTGCACAAAGAGTCACTTAAAAAGAGAAAGTGAGAAGATACTGGCGATTACCTTTATCCCCTCTGATTACTACCGTGACCTGTCCTGCGGAGCCCCACCCTGTCCTTGACTTGTCCTTGACCTGTCCTGCTCCCACCCTGCCTCTTTTTAAGCATGGATGGTGAAAGACGCTGAGCAGCAAGAACTGAAGTACAAATGTGAGTTGTTACATTTCTCTAGATGTCTTACTTGCAATTTGAAGGCGAAACAGAATTTTTAAGATGGAGATCAGTTTTGTCCTTAGAGTATCTTGGCTTCTATGAAACTCTGCCCCCCGCCACCTGCCAGTGCTCATTCCTGCCAACATTTGGCACCATTTTTTCCCTCTCATATGTGTTATCAAGGAACCATTGCAGGTTTTGGATTGCTTTATCACTCGGCTCGGTTATAAAGCATGAAGTCATTTCTGAGGGCCTTGATCTTTACCAGGTGTGACCAGGTAAGCTACCTTGGAATTCAGTACAATCCCAGGATAGCCCTGATCGTCTCGGGCTCGCACCGCTTACTGTAAGAGAGGCCTGCAGCACCCTGGAATTGATTTTGGGACTCACTTGTTTGCATTTTAGGCTACAGATTTAGGTGCTCATTTGGTTTATATGGGGCTTGTCACTTTAAAGTACTGCTTTCTTTTTTCAAGATGAGCTTATGGAGGGTGGGGAAGGATGGGAAAGAATCAAGATGAATCAGCGATGGTTGAGGCCAAAAAATTAGATAAGCATTTCAATATGACACTAAGCAGTTTTGCAAAGACCCAACCTTTGTGCTTCTTTTGAAGGCAAGTCAACCAAATAGACACAAAGGTGATTCTCAGCTTTTTACTGTCTGTGCCTGTGAAATGCTATTTAAAGCTGTGGAAGAAATGTTGGAAGAAAATGGTTTTGAATGTCAAAGGGAATTGATGAAAACCAAATTACAGAGAGCCAAAATAATCATTGCCACAATAAGAAAATCAGCCATGAATATTGTAAAGATCTTCCATGATCCTAAGACAAAGCCTTAATTGCTGGTTCTACATGGAGACATTGGAGAGCAACTCATAACTGTCCAAGACAGCTAAACCCAAGGTGATGATAAATGGTTGCAATTTAAGGTATGTGGTGAAGTACTGATTACTTTTATCAATCTCCCTTGGCTCCAAAGATGAGATGAGAATCTGTCTAGAGATCTAAAGAAAATAGGATTGAGAACAGAACAAAATTTTGAGTTTGGAAAAGTAACCAGCATTTAAAACATGAATATAATCTTCCTGTCTTGCTTATTTGGCCAGCTTTGTGTACCCAGGGAGCCTCTCCTTTCTACCACGTAAGTAATGCACTTGATTACCTACCTGTATGAGTTTGCTTAGAAGTAGTACAGTAGAGAAATTAAGAGCGGGGGCCCTGGAATCAGACTGCCTGGGTTCAACTCTGCCATTGACTAGCCGTGTGACCACGTACCTTAAATTGTAAGCACTTATCAGTACCTTTGGCCTTTCCAAACTCTAGGCTCCTCATTTGTAAAATGTCATGTATGTAGTAAATGCTCAATTAATTTTAGGTATTATGATTATAGGAAACACTACTGGTGCCCAGCCTATATTCCCCTTACCAGTGCAGCCATCCTCCAGCTGTTTTGAGTGCTGATGCTAAAAGATCACAATTAATCCCTTCTTTAAGGACTTGCTCTTGTCAAGAGGGAGGAAACTCGATAGGGAGATTGCAACACACCCTGCTCTCTGCTGCTGGCAGCCAATGGCTGACTAACATGGGTTACAAAAGGCTATGGGCCATCCCTGCCTTCCTTGCCCTCCCTCACTCCCTAGCATGGAGCAGGCAAGAACTAAACTCCTCTTGAGATCACATCCTGGCTCAGCTCCTCCCCTTTCCTATCCTGTTTGTTTACTTTTGTTAGGGAATTTTGTTTTTCCTCCCTAAAAAGTACTTTCTCAATAAGCCATATGCACTTGAATGTCTGTTAGAGGCTTCTAGTAAACTGACCCAAGGCAAAAACCATATTTCTTTGATTTTAAGCCACACATATTTTCATACTGTAACAGTTCTGAAATCAGAATGTGTCTTAAAATCACGGTGGCCTTGGCTAAAGTTGTTTAATGTCAGTTCTGCACGCTGAAATAAAAATGTGCAGAAAACCCTGGGACAACAACAGAGCATTCATTTGCTGCATTGCCAACATTCTTGATGGCACAGGGGACCACATTTTGTGGAAAAACAGTCATCAATGGCTGGGTTGAAAAGTTGTAAAGTTAAAGAGTCAGACTTCGAGGAAAAGTCTTAGGACTATTTTAATCAGTTCATTTTGCTTTTGTTTTTCTTTTGGATCTATTAAATGCAAAACAGTGATAAGTAATACATTTTATCAAAATAACTCTAAAAGAGCTGTTTCCATAACAAAACAGATTCTAAATAATGATTATGATAAGGTGACATTGCAGTACAGTGGGAAAGTCTTTCAAAAAAATTCTCTGAATCAATTGAATGTGCACATTGGTCACTGGGATGTGCACACTCTTTTACTCGTCACCCAAATCAGCCTCAGATGGATTGTGGGTCTCTCCATGTGATCAGAATCAGAGACAAAACAATGAAGCTGCTGAAAGATATCATAGGAGACCATCTTCATGAGTTTGGGTTGGAGAAATACTTATTAAGCAGGACCTCAAAAGCTCTAGTTCTAAAGAAAAACATAAATACATTGGATTACATGAAAATTAAGAACTTTTCCTTATCAAGACAAACCATTAACAGAGCGACAAAGCAAGTTATGAGTTGGGAGAAAATATTTACACTATGGATATCTGACAAAGAGTTGTATTCCATATAACAAAGGAACTACAAAACAGTAATAGGACAGACATTCTAACAGAGAGATGAGAAAAATCATGGGCACATCTCAAATCAGAATATCAAATGGTGGAGGCGAGGGTATAGCTCAGTGGTAGAGTGCATGCTTAGCACTCATGAGGTTCTGGGTTCAATCCCCAGTACCTCCATTAAAATAAATAAATATACCCAATTACCTACCCCCCAATAAATAAATAAATAAAACTTAAAAACATTAAAATTTTTTAAAAAGGATGTCAAATGGTCAACAAACAAATGAAAAAGACTTAACCTTATTAGTTATCAGGAAAACGCAAATTAAAACCACAATCAACAATACTACATACTCACCAAAATGGCTAAAACAAAAACAAAACAAAAGCAGACAATATCAAGTTGTGAGGCTGTTGAACAACTAGAATTTTTCCACACTGTGGGACTGTAAGTTGGACAACCACTTTGGAAACTGTTGTGGCAATATTTACTAAATATCTAGTCTGACCCCACGGTTCTCTTTCCAGAGATGTACCCGACAGAAGTGCGCCTAAATAGCCATCAAATAAAAATAGAAGACTGTTTATAACAGCACTATTTGTAGTATTCCCAAACTGTAAATAAATAGCCCAGATGTCTGTTAATGATGCAATGGATAAATATAATGTGGTATATTCATGCATGGAGTACTATACAGCAAGGAGAAGGAATATATTACAACTACATACAAATAACACGGATGTAGAGCAAAGTCAGACTCAAAAGAGCACATAATAAAAAATTCCATTCATATAAAATTCAAAATTAACTAAAAATGATCCATGTTGTTAGAAGCCGGGATAATGGTTACTTCTGGAGAAACGTAGTAGCTGAGAAGAGGGATAAGGGTCTTCTGGGGCCCTTCTAGTTCTCAGTCAGAGCTGCTTACACAGGGGTGTTCACATTATGAAAATTCACTGAGCTATGTTTGTGAGTGTCGTACTTTTTGATAACTGTGTAAAGTGAAAGCATTGTGTTATTATTGAATCGGCAGCATTTATCCCTTTTCTTAGCAGTATTAAAATCACGATGTGTCTTCTAATTAATGGCATCTTGGTAAAGGTAAAATACAGTAATATTATCATGATCACTGGTCAAGTAGGAGTATTTCCCTGACATGGATCTCCTATTTTCACTTTTACAGTTCACCTCGAGTGGTCAGTGTGACACCCCAAAAATCTCTTTCCGACTTTTTAAGAGTAGCATTTCTGCTTCTTAGCTTGGTTAGGTATTCACCTGGAGGGAAAATTACCCTTCCCAGATTCCCATGCACCTGAGTGTGGCCAATGTAATTACACTGGGGTCTTTATCAGAGGAAGGTATATGGGACAAGGTGCAGGAAAGTGTTAACTGAGCAGGGCCAAATCACTCAAAAATCTGCACATTCCCAAGACGGGTCTGCTCCATGCCTGGCCCTTGGCTGGTTCCCAGGAACTGAGCTCTGGGAATGCTTTAACTGATAAGGTTGTTTTGTAGGCCCTGGGCTTTTGATCGCATCGCACCATCTGGCCTAGATATTCTGTGCAAACTGTTTCCTTCTTGGGGTCTGGAGCTTCAGTGACCTCAGTTAGTCACACAGGCACAGTACAGCTGTGCAGGTGACACTGGACCCCTCGACTCAGTCAAGCTTCTCTGACCAGTGCACTGCATGGGTTGTCACAACTGCTTGCTGGAAGAATTAATTGTGTCCTGGGTGACTGGAACACACTTAATTCACACTGGGGGAGACTCTGGGAAGCTAGCACTAGGCTTCCTCTGGATTTCACCCCTTGTTGAATTTGCTCTGTATCCTTTCACCATAATAAACCAGAACTGGGGGTAGTGACCTATGAGTCCTTCTAGTGAATTGCCAAATCCATGAGTGGTCTTGGGGGGCCCTGGCACGGTAGTGTAATGTATTATTAGTCAGAAAATACTTATTCCTCTCCCTTAGCTTTCATGGGAGGAGTATACTTTCCCATCTGGTTTATACTGAACTTGGCCGTACGACATGCTTTTGCCAACGACATTGTGCCAGTGAAGTGACTTTGTGCCAGTTTAAAGTTTAGGCCGTAGGAGGCACTGAATGTTTCTGTTAGACTTTCTGGGAGCACTTGACCTCCTCCTTGGGAAAAACATGTTTCATGGAGCTGCTGGTTCTAGCAACCTTGGGCACGGAATGAATACACATGACGTAGACCAGTGTCCAAACGGCAGGGTGGTTCAGGCCGGGTGAGACCTGCAGCCTGAGGCAGAGTCACCTGCTGCCCGGCCTAGGTCAGAGAGCTGGGAGCACAAGAGGGGTGCAGCCCAGTGTCACTGTGGAGTGGTTGACACAGGCAGCCCTGGAAATCTCCCGAAAGAGCAGCTCGGCTGTGTCTGCTCTTCCATTGTCTGTTTGGTTGTCTGGACAACCAGATTTGGACCTCAAGCTCTAGCCACTTTTGTGAGGAGAGAGGATGCAGGCCAGACCCTAGGGATGGTGGAGTAGGTGAGCTGGGAGGCCCTTGGACACT
Organism: Vicugna pacos; assembly: GCF_048564905.1. Lineage (NCBI taxonomy): Eukaryota > Metazoa > Chordata > Mammalia > Artiodactyla > Camelidae > Vicugna > Vicugna pacos. Next base: position 13,031,152 of record NC_133011.1, read on the forward strand.
GGAGCTGCCATATTTCTATGCTGTTTAGACCACTGTTGGTAGATTACCTGTCACATGCAGCTGCATTTAATCCTAATTCAATCAGCAGATCCTTATCCATCCGTAGACTCCGAGGCTAGAAGACCTCAGGGAGACGAGGTAGACACAGAAAGCCCAGGTGAGCTGCTTTGACTGTCTCCCGGGAGGTCCTGCGCTGTTATCAGAATACGAGCCTGTTACCAGTCTTGAGATTTTTTCTCCCCTCCTCTGTCGAAAAGAATGTCGCCTCTTGGAAGGAAGAACAAAAGGGCTAAGGTTGATGTTTTGGGATATTCCACCAGACCATTTCTCTTAAAAGAAGTTTTTTCTTTTTTGGCCTCCAAGCCCTTTCAAATGAAACCTGAGTGAAAGCCAGTAAGTGAAATAAGCATGAGCCAAGATGCTCGGAAAGAAGGATGTGGACCAAGCCCAGCATTGTAACCCTGCCGTCTCCTGGCCCCCCGGGGCTCTGCTGAGTCACCCTGGCCTTGCGAAGCCCGGGCCTGAGCCCAGACGCGGTGCTGTGTTCCCCGCGCAGAGCTCCGGGCGCCACCCGCTCCTCCGCCCAACCCAGAGCTTTGCCGACAGCACTTTATCGAATGTCACATTATTATTCTCTTCAGTGCTCTCTCTCTTCCATCTGGGGTGGAAGGGAGACAGTGAGGCAGACAATTACATTGCTGATGTGGGACTTTTAGAGGAAAATTGAGGAAATTATAGGGACTACCCAGCTGTGGTGAAAACTCCTCACTCTCTTCCCACAGGACCCATTATTTTACAAATTGCAACTATTAAAAATGATTTATCGTCACTTGCCAACTTTACCACGCTGTTAGAGTCACTGGAATCTTACCCAGCTCTTAAAAAAAGAGAACAAACTCTCAAAGTAAGTCCACTCTCAAAATGGCGTGGATGGAATTAGATGACTACTACTGAGAAAGCTGAAGTCTACTACACCATCAAGGTCAATCTTGTCTCCCCAATATCCCCTATTCTATTTGATCTTATTTCCTGTCTCCTAGATCCTGTCTCCCTGTATCTGCTAATTTTTACCTCGGAATTTACCTCTCACTAAAGAATCTCTGAGCTTTTGCCTGCTTAGTCCTCTCTTTCCAAATATAAAGGAAAACCTTTGAAATGTTTATCCTTACCCTTTCTTTATTTAAAGGCATTCACTATGTAATTATATTCACCTTCTTCCTTTCCAGTTTCATCAAGAAAGACAGTTAACCCAAAACGAGTGATAATCCTGTAAGATTGACCCAAATCCTACTGGCTTGGTGAGCTGACAGGTCCTCGTTTAGCGTCATCTCCCAGCTGTCTTATTATCTTAGAATTTTGAAGAGCTATGGTCCAGGTGAAGGTCAACAGTGAGGTGTCTGTACAGTAGCAGCCCTGAGCACATCTGTAGCTAATTACCGAAGGGCGGCATCTCCAAAGCTTGGTGTAAACTTTGGGAACCTGACTTTAGAAGAGAACTACTATCTGGTTCACTTTGTATTTTCATTTCAATGGCCACTGCACTCCAATTAAAACTTAGGCAATGAGGAGGAAAGTTTTTTTTCTGGAGAAAATGCCCAGGAGACCTCCCAGTAGTTTAGATTGTAGCAAAGGAAATGTCTTGAGTGTGACAAAAGTACCAAATGGAGTAGGAATAAAATGAGTCACTTCCAAGATGTGTGTTTAAGAACTGCAGAGCAATGGGCTACTTTTAAGAGGGGCAAAAATGGGTGATTTTATCATTTGGCTATCATGTTATGTGGCTGTTTTTTTTTTTTAAGGGAAAAGAACTGAGATTCTAGCTGGGTAGCTTTTTTTTTTAACATGGTATAGAAGGTTTCACTCTTTGTTTTTTATATAATAAAAGTAATTCATGCAAAAAATGTCATGCAACGGAGGAGAAAATTGCATTGTTCAGGGTAGACTGGGCTATGCTGCATGTGGTTGTCCGCTTCTGAGATGGCCCTGGGGGCTGCCTCCTGGTGGTCTCAATCTTGAAAGTCTCATCTGCAAGAGTAGGGGCTAGATTTAGTGACTCACTTCAAACAAACAAAATAGGCAGAAGTGATGGGATGTAACTTCTGAGATTGGGTTATAAAAAGACCGACCTCCATCCTGGGACCTCTCCTTCTCGTTCTCTGTCTTTAGTCTCTCACTCTAGGGAAGCAAGCTGCCTTGCCTTGAGCAGCCCTGTGGAGAGGCCACTTTCTCATCTGGCTAACTGCCACCAAAGAGCTAAGTTTTGCCAGCAGCCATATGAGCGGGCTTGGAAGAAGATTCTTCTGCCCCAGTAGAGCCTTGCGATGTCTCCACTCTTGGCCAACACTTTGATTGCAGCCTCATGAGGGGTCCTCAGTCAGAACTGCTCCTGAGTTCCTGACCAGTGAGGTGATGAATGTTCGTTGCTTTTAGCTGCTAAGCCTGGAGAGGAGGGGGAAATGGGTTATGTCCATTATATTCATTAACTCCTAAATCTCAGGGCCTTTACACAATAAGCACCCTCCTTCAATACATACAATCACACACACACTACATCTTTAGTTCAAGTCAGGTACCTGAGAAACTGTCCTCCATGGGGACTTAGTGATCCAGGCTGCTTCCATTTGGTGGTAGGGAAATTACTTGGATGACTCACAACCTTAAGTATCCCAGACAGAAGGTGATGTATATCATTTTGCTCACATTTCATGGGTAGGAACCAGTCACAAAATCTCACTTAACTGCATGGGAAAATGCAAAAATGGAGAAGCTTATGGATAGTCAGTGAGAGTCAATGAGAATTAAATGTTTCTGCCCACATGCACAGCATAAAAACTGAATATCCACTTTTCTCTTTCCGTCAAATATTTTGTATTTGACTGCTTAAATTGTGGCCTTTCAGATCCCATAAAGCCCATGTGCATATATATATATCACATACATCACATATATAGGTTGGTTATATGTAAAATAGGATCAAATTTCTACATTGAGATCTATCTCATTCTTGGTAACTTCTGCTTGGTATTCCATGGTAAGGATGTATCATAATTCATTTCATTATTCCTCTATCAATAAAAATAATTTAATCATTTGTATAGTTACAAAAATGTCTTAATAGCTCTATATTCACCAATTGCATCTCTAGCTTCTTCTTATGACATCATGTGTATGTGTTGGAACCAGTCCACAGAGAGCACAAATCCTGTTTCTACCAGCCCTTGCCTCACCCACCCTTGCTTGCTTCTTAAATTAAGGGCATCACCATGTTTCCTTCCATTTTCTAGGGGCAATAAGAGATGTTAGGGAGCTGCTGAAGTATGCAACTTCACATCATTCTGATGTGAATGTAAGAGAAAGGGGCAGGAGGGAACTACCGTCTGTTAAGCACAAGTGCTTAGGCATTGTGCTATGAATTTATGTACTGATTTCATTTACAGTACCCCCATGAAACAAGTAATTGTTATGTAGCTCCATGGTAAAATCCTCTTCCTAGCTTTAAGCACCTCCTTGCCTCCACCCCTGCCACACATACTCACCATGTGATTTTCTTTTCTTTTCTTTCTAGAAAGAGTTAACAGGCTGTGATGATTGTTGCTTTTCTTATAAAGGTCCATGTGCCCTTTCCCAGAAGATAGACCATATATAGTAAAAAAGGAAAAAAAAAAAAAGCAATGTTTGCAAACTTCCTGGGAAAAGTCTCTCTGTTTAAAAGTATGCTAGTCTGCTTTCCATGTCTCCATTTAAGAACAGAGCAACACAAAATAAATATATCCCAAATGATGGGAGAGAGATACGACTGGCTGTCTCCACTGGTCCACTATTTCCTCTGGGGAATCTATTAAAGAGCCAGAACATCCTCTGCCTTTGGAACAGTTGCCAGATGGTGTCTAAGGTGTGTGAAGGTTGCAGACAAACTCCTCTGGGTCCCTCTTTCTGACCTAGTAAGCTGTTCCAGCCCAGAGGCTTCGGACAACTAGACAGCCAACTATTTCATCTTTGACAGAGAGATGGGAGCAGGGAGGGTAACATCTGAATGGGAAATGAAAGGAGAGAAAACTTCCTTGACTGACCTCTGGCTTCTGGAGTCCTGCAATTTCCTACTCTCTGCCCTAAAAGAAATGAAATAAGGCTCAGTCTAGACAAAGAGCCATCTCCAGTCCTGGCAGGTACCAAAATAGTACTACTATTTCAATTTTGTAGATGAGCAAACAGAGGCTCCAAGAGATTAAGGAACTTGACATGTTAAATGGCATCTCCATGCTCAGATGGGATGGCTATACAGATTAGGTAACATTAGTGAATGATTTTCCATTTCTTATATAAAATTGGACTACCCCTCCAAGACGTATTTATCCTTGGGCTATGTATGTGTGTGTGTTCTAATAGTCCACGCACTGATTCATCTATTCATTTACTTGATAAATATTTACTGAGTGCCTACTGTGCATCAAATACTGATGCAGTTGCTGGGAATACAGTAATGAATAAAAAAGACAGAAATTCTTACCATCATGGAGCTTTTTTCCTTTTAGTAGGGGAAGAGAATCAAATCAATAATTAACATAAGGCAAAAGTAATGCATCAGGTGCAAAGGATTACTGCAGAGAAAAACAGCACAGGAGGGCGGCTGGGGCGGGGGAGTAGTTTACAATTTTAAAGAGAATGATGAGGAGGTGCCCCGTGAGCCCTGAGGTGAGGGTGGAGGTTCCAGGTAGGGGAGCAGCAAAGGCAAAGGCCACCAGGAAAGCCTCGAGAGGCTGGGGAGGAGGAGAGTCGGGAGAAAGGTGAGAGATAAGGCCAAAAAGGTGAGGGACAGACGGGACAGGTGGGATGTCAGAGGATGCTGTAAGGACTGGCGCTTTCGTTCTGAGCAGGATGGGGGGTATAGCAAGGATTCCAGCAGAAGCTGGTAAGATCTGACTTATTTTGTAATTGGATCACTCTGGCTAATCTGTTGAGATTCAGCTGTAGGGAGGCCATTTGGAAACTATTGTAATAATTCAGAAGAAAGGTGATGGTAGCTTCAGTCAAGATCCATATGGTGAAAGAGGCAAGAAGTCCTTTGATTCTGGATGTATTGACTGACCTATTGAATGTGGGATGTGAGAAATGAGGAGGCACAGATGACTCCTACATTTCAGTCTGAGCAATTAGAAGGATGGAGTTGCTATTTATGGGCAATCAGGAGTTTTCAGTTTTAAACATGCTAAGTTTGAGATGCCAAGTAGGTATTTAAGTGACAATCTATGCATTGGTATTTCAGAGGGGAGTTCTGGACTGGAGAAAAGAATTGTAGGCTGGTACTTAAATTCTGAGATTGACAAGTTCACCTAAGGAATGAATGTAGACAGAGAAAAGAAGTCTCAGGACTGAGCCCTATTTTTAAAGACTGCAACAAAAAAAGACTTTCCTCTCTTACATGGGCAGTAGAGTGAGGAATAGGTTTTTAAAATAACTTAGTTATCCTACTGAAACGAATAGAAAACTCCCAATAAGAAAATGAGCACACTATTTTTTCCCCTCTCAAAATATTAGCATTAAGTTATATATAAAGCACAAAGCATAGAGGCAGCTTTCTAATCCCTTACCCCTTACATTTGTGTAATGTTTTAAAGTTCCATAACAAATTCACATGCATTATTTCATCCTGTCCTTGAAACATTCCAGGAGATAAATAGTATTTGTGGAAGTCCATAATGAAGGTCAGAAAATAATATATGAATTATTTACAACAACCCGATTTGATAGGTATTTTTATCATCCCCATTTTGCAAGTGAGGAAGTCGAAGCAGAATGAGATGAAGGGATTTGATCAAGCTCAAGCTTTTCAAGTCTGTTAGCAGTAGAGCTGCGTTTAGAATGAGTTTATTACAATCAATACAACGTAAGGAGGGCTGATGACACGGAAGTGAGAACCGTGCAGCTGCTCCCCCTTCCCTAGCCTCGGCCTTCCTCGCCCTGGCTTAGGGCGGGCTTCTCCGTCTGGGCTCTATTAACTTCAGGGGCTGGATCATTCTTTGTTGGGGTAGGGGGTGGTCCTGTGCCTTGTAGGATGTTTGCCAGCAGCACTCCTCACCCGTGGTGGTGAACAAAAATGTCTCCAGGCTTTGCCAAATACACCCTGTGTGGGGACAGTATCCCTGATTGAGAAGCACCGGTTTCGAGTCTCCACTCTGCTCGTACTGGGCTGGGTGCAGCCCCTCTGTCACCAGGTTCCCAGGGCAGCTGAGTGGGGGTATCTGGAGGCTCCGGGGCTCCCAAGGCTGGCGGGTTGTGGCATCTCCTGCCTGGTTGGGCCACTGCACAGTCTCTTGCACGAGGCCCTCTCCTCTGCTCTTCCTGCCTCTAAGGGGGTTGCCTCGTTTATGCTTATTTGTCACCTCCATTTGCTGTGTTCCTTCCAGAGTCCAGAGAAGGACGCCAAGGACAGGACTTGATGGTGGTTCTCCCCGATTCCATGTCTATTAGCTAAATGAACAGCACGTATATGTGGCTATTGACCTGCTGGGAAAATGTTACACACCTGGATTTGATTGGATTATTTCTGATTGGGAAGAGGATGGATATTTGTTGGTAGAAAGAAATTCTATCATGTCAATCAAAAAGCATTTAATGAATATCTAACCAAAATTAGCTTGGCACAGATGTGCCATGTCCCACAACCCCAGACGTGACATTTCCACATACCAACGAAGAAACATGAATTTGGAATTTTATTCCAAGTATACTTTTTAATATTTTATATAAAAATATTTTTACATTTCATATAAAAAGTATATATATATATTAAAATCTTTCTGATCTTCCCAGCCCCTGGATATGCTTGGATTGCTTCAGAAAGCCTGGCTCAGTGGTTGGATTTTGTGTTTCAGTACATTCTATTGGAATGTTTTCTTTCAGACACTTATGTCTGCCAAGTTGGTGACATTTCTCTCATGATGCGTGTCTCCACGAGTCACCACAGGCTTATTGTTAAGCTGGAGCTTAATTTCTGCATCAACTCACTCAGTTCCCTGCACCCAAACCTGCAGGGGCTGTGCTCTGGAAGAGGACCCAGGGGTGGTTAAGGAGAGCGCATGGAGACCCTGCCAGGGGAGATACACAGAAGTTTACCAGTTTGTTTTCCCATTTAAATTTGCTGGGACCGTCTGTTCCTAATTTAGTGCACGTTATGATTTTGTGAAATTGCTGCTCACTCGTCCACTTTCGATTTGCTAGGAAGTGATCTAGATGATGAAAGGCCGAGGGTATCATTTGGTTGGTGACCCTCAGCATTTGTGAAACTTCTTCCATATTCTGTTTCTGCTTTTCTTTTTGAAGTATTTCCTTATGGGAAGGTTTTCCTTAGGGTCACCATGTGAATTGTGGAGGCTACTGCTTGATTTGAATTATTCTTCTGTGTTACTACAGAGTCATGAGGCTCTGGTGACAGTTTAAATGTGGCACTTCGAAAGCATTTTCCCAGGAGGGATCTTCTCTGCTAATGTGGGGTTTTTAGGAACAGCAGCTGTCCCAGTTATGCCTAAAAACTTTCTCCCCTGTCTGCCACCATAAAGTCTGATAAAATTACTCACTTTTGCAGCCTCCCCTTAAACTAGACCTGATTCAGGCCAATGAGATGGGTGAGGGGATTTCTAGGAAGGATTTTTCCTCATTAGTAAAAAGAAAATAGGACAAGGGACAGGATTTTCTTACTGCCCTGGCTACTCACCTGCTTCCTGTCTTGGACTATAGCCAAGTGAGATGGCTGCAGCCCTGGCAGCCACCTTGTGACCATGAGGGAGTCTCTCTTCAAGAGAATTGCAGAGATGCCAGATCCAGCACCTTGACACATCAGGAACCCCACTGTGGTAGGTGTTTCCAGTGGTGTTTTTATACTCTACAGCTAAAAGCAACTCAACAACTAAAGCTCAATCTCCAAAGTTCAAAGAAAGCCAAGGACTCTTCTCTACAGGAATCTTCTTCCTTTACGCCTCCCTGACTCTGTAGATGCAGTTTATAAAGGTAAAGAAACACAAACTACTACAACTGAACAATAAGACGTGTGGACCATATAGAAGTATAGAAAAAGGCACATATAATATAGAAAAAGACAATTTCAAGTTATGTTTGATTTATAAGACTCTTTAAAGTTGATCAAATCCAGCTAAGAAGACAGCAGAAGTGAGGCCAAGTAGATCCTAAAGATGCAAATATCTGTATGAAAGTCTGAATTAAGACAAAACAATGCGGGAGCTCTGAAATCCCATACTCTGTGATTTAAATGACTTAATACTAATTTAATTTGCTCCTCCCCTGGTTTCCTTTAGAGCCTCTTCCACCCTGAAGTCAAGCTGTGAGTGAGCATGTTCTCTTACTATTCAGAAAAGAAAAAAAAAAAACCAGCATAAACTGGGAGCAGTTCCCCAGGGCTCTGAGCCTGGTCTAGACCCTTCCCTTTGGCTTTCTATATCGAGACTAGCAGTATAGAAAACGAAGCTTCTCTCTCATATTCTGAGCTTTCTTGAAGGGACTTGGCCTTTGTTCACGATTGCTCCTACACTAAGGGCAAATGTAAAGTTGGTAAAAGGCTTGGGTGTGCAGATGATGTTTTGAATAGAACGCTTTAAGATACAGTACCTTACGGGATTTGGAAATCAAAATTACGCTCGGACTGGCAGTGTGTATGCTGTAAGGCTCATCTCAGTGTAGTTTTAGAGTGCTGAGATCCTAAGCTGCCTGAATCAGCCTTTGAAAGAAATCGACAAGCTCAGTATGCCGTGGCCATGTTCCTCCAACGACTACAAGATGCTCAAATACGCTAACTCTGAGCGAGGTAACACACTGTGACATGTTCAGAGGAGGAATTGAATTCCACGAGACAAGAAAGCCGTTGATACAGGCTTTTATGCAAGTTGATTAATACCCTTTTCAAAGGATTACACCCAAATCAACTACTTTCTCTAGAATAATGTATAACAGGAGGTGACAACTTCTCCACTGACAACTGGGGGTAAAATGCATTGCAGGACTCAAACTGGCACAGGTGGGATGGAGAAGATGGTGAGATCTGGAGGGTCTGGGTGTGACTGGTCCTGCAGAAGCCCAGAAGAAAATGGCTAACTTTTCAACTCGAGGGGCATTTTTTTGTGCTATTGAAGGAGGGTATGAGGGGAGCGGTGGAGGAGTGGGGAGATGCGTGAAGATGTGGTGTGAGGCTGAGGAACTACAGAGCGTTAGGTAGCCCATGGAGCCTTCTGGTATTGGGCTGAAAGGCTTCCAAGCACAAGGATGCTTGTTCAACTTGAAGTTCTTTGCGATGTAAACTCTTGTTTGATCTCCCTCCAAATCTCCAATACAATCTGATAAACACAGACACTGCCTTTGTGAATGGATGTTTTTTGTGGAATTTGACAAAGGGACAGCAACTTACGCTGGAAGCTGCAACGCAGACCAGAGATAACATCCATGGGGTGGCAAGGTGATGAGCTGATTGAAGAGGAGGTGGGAGCCAGAAGGGAGCAGAAGAATGAAAAGGCACCCCCCCCCCATTTTTGCAGATGTTTGGGAATCATGGAGAGGGTTTGAGTAATACCATCCTGTTGCTTGCATTAAGACTTGTGAGGAAAAGAGTGTGAAGATTTCTTAAAAAACTGAAAATAGACTTACTTTATGATCTAGCAGTCACACTCCTGGGCATATATCTGGAGGAAACTCTAATATGAAAATATACATACACCCCAATATTCACAGCAGCACTATATACAATAGCCAAGACATGGAAGCAACCTAAATGTCCATCAACAGGTGACTGGATAGAGAAGCTGTGGTATATATATACAGTGGAGCACTTACTCAGCCATTAAAAAAGAATAAAATAATGCCATTTGCAGCAACACAGATGAACTTGGAGATCATCATTCTAAGTGAAGTAAGTCAGAAAGAGAGAGACAAATAACCATATGATATCACTTATATGTGGAATCTTAAAAAAAAAAGGACACAAATGAGCTTATTTACAAAACAGAGACAGACTCAACAGACATAGAAAACAAACTTAAGGTTACCAGGGGGAAAGGAGGTGGGGAGGGATAAATTGGGAGTTCAGGATTTGCAGATAATAACTACTATATATAAAACAGATAAATATGGTCTGAAAAAACAAACAAAAAAAAGACTTGTGAGGTCCCTATGGGAGGGCAGTTGGGAGTCTTGCCTCTTTGTGCGCCCGGGCTGAGCTGAGTGCTGAGCTCTGAGCTCACCCTCCACCCGCCTGTGCCCTGCGCTCTGCCCTGGAGGCAGCCAGTGTGCACCTGGCCGCCGGCTGGCTTGGCTCATGGGGAGCCCACGCAGAGCCTCTGCAGGAGGTTGGAAGGAGAGAGGAGAGTGAGACCAGGGTTTCTCTTCCCCTGACCTTCTCCCTCTGAGTTCACTTTGGGTTACATGTGGCCTTGTCTGAGGGTCACGCACTTCCTTGTAACAGGACTGTCTTTCTTTTCAGGTTTCAATGCCCATTCCTTTCTTTTCTACCTCAGCACTAGTGACATCCTGGGTGTCTATGGACACTCATGTCCTTTCTGCTTAAGTTTCTTCGACTGCCAAATCAGAGGGTTACACTAGAACATTCCCTTACATCTTTCCAGCTCCAGCATCATAAAGTTGTTGAAAATCGTGATTTATCTCTTAAAATGTTGTAACTGTCTACTCAATTCCCACTGTCATCTTCTAGTCATTCTGTCCAAGGAATTCTTGAGGGCCTCCTACCACCAGGCCTCGGCTGTGCCCTGGGGAAACTGAGGTGCAGGGCACATGGTGTTGGCTCTGGTGAGGGTCATGTCTGGTCTAGGGGGAGGAAAAGAGGGAGAGGCTAGACCATCAGCAGATTATTCCAGCACGACATGCTATGTGCATGCTGAATGAGATTTATACAAGGTGTCCTAGAAGCTCAAGGACAGTTACCCAACCAATTCCAAGGGTTCATGGAAGGCTTCCTGGAGGAAAGGACACCTGAACTGAGTCTTAAATGATGTACTGGGGCCAGGTGTGGAGGCAGAGGACATGAAAAGAGCAGGCAGAGCATTCCTTGCAGAGACCTGGAGCAGGCCAAGGACGTAAGTCATAAGAGGAATATGGGAAGATTTCGGGGTGGGGTAAGATTTGCCGTTCAGCTTTGGTGGAGCCTTAGATATAAGGCAAGAGATGAGTCTGGAGAAGCAGGCAAGGCCAGATTATGGAGGGTCTGGCAGGCTGCTTATAGAAGTAGCCTTTTATCTTATAGATAACAGAAAGTCACATGATGGGTTGCTTTACATTTGAGCAGGGTGATCTAAAATTTAAATATCCAGTTTCTTTCTGAAAATGAAACATAAAGAGCAGCTCTGAACCACCAACAAAAAATAATGTGTGTTCAGCAAACTTTCTGAGGTCTTGCCTATACAATGGAACTTGAAATCTGCGTTATTAGCTGCATTTAGCATTTTTTTGCATCTGAATTATAATTGTATTAAATTCCATACAGTGAACAATATGTGATATAGTCCCACTGATGTGTATGATGTCTTGAGCCCGTAAGTTTTACCGCTCTGCATCACCAATGGCTTTTGCAAATACATAATCTCTACCTCCAAATCACAGAACACCACCTTTCACATGAAATGATAAAGCGGTGCTGCTATTAGGAAAACACATCAAACTCTGCCCCAAAGCCTTCTCTGAAGGAAAAATAGCAGATACGAGGCTTGAGGCATTCGCCTTGATGGTCTTCATTCAGTTACTTCAATTCAAATTCATTTTGGATTGCCCAAATTTTGAGGCTTTAGGACAAAAAAATGTATCTTATTTATATTTGCATCACCAGCGATGAAGGCATTGTCTGGTACATGGAGGGGTCAGTTAATGTCTGTTCCACGAAAAATCTCTGTTCCACGAAAAATCTCTGTTCCACTGAGTGCCCACTGAACAATAAGTGCCAGCTGCACTAAGGCCAAGAAGTAATGAAATGCAACATTTGTGTCCATTCAAGGCTGGAGGTGGACCTTGAATTAAACAAACCAACTGTAAAAGGACATCTTCATTCTTTTAGAGAAATTTGAATGTGGAGTGGGTATAAGATGAGAAATCATTATTATTTTGTTAGGTTGTAATAGCAGCAATTGTGGTTGTGTGACAGAATATCTTTTTAAAAAGTGGTAATTCAATCCTTGGTACCTCAAGTTAAAATAAATAAATAAACCTAATTACCTCCCCTCACCAAAAAAAAAAAAAAAAAAAAAGGGAGAGGGCATAGCTCAAGTGGAAGAGCTGCATGCTTAGCATTCATGAGTTCAAAGGTTCAATTCCCAGTACCCTCTCTAAAAATAAAGAAATAAACCTAATTCCTCCCCACCCCACCAAAAAAAAAAAAACTAAAAAAAAAGTTGTAAAATTCAAAGTATTTAGGGTGAAATAATATGATGTCAGGGATTTACATTAAAATATTGTCACTTCTGCGGCAGTTTGTTTAAAAAAATAAAAATTACTACTGAAACAAGAAAGAAAGAAAGAAAAGAATGAAAGAAAGAAGGAAAGATGGGAGGAAGGAGGGAGAGAAAAGGAGGTTAGCTGGTTCTGGTCCAGGAGAAGCTTCTAGACTTGAAAACACATTTATGAGTTTATACCAGTGATGAGTAAATTAGCTTTGCGATGGGGCAAAGCATGACTGCAGGGTGTATGGACACTAAGAGAATGAACCTAGAAGAGGTGCGATTTGAGTCAGGTTTGTCAGGTTCAAGGTAAGAGCTCATCTCAAATTGAAGTCATGCTTTCTTTCCTGTTCCCCACTTCAGTAGAACAATGTTTTTCATTTCCTCTCCAAGTCTAGCATCATTTAGAAGAAGTATATTGGGATGAGACTCTTACCTTGTGATAACCTGGTTACAAGGCATAAAATGCAAAAAATAAAAAAAATCTGGATAGTTATCTATGGATGATGCTCATTGGAGGCTGACGGGGTGGGCCTGGTTACTGACAAGAATACACTATTCTTTATTGCACAAATTCATGAAAATCTTACTGAGCGTCTCCTATGTCTTGAGTGATGTGTTAGGTGTGGAAGCAGAAAACAGGGCAAAGTTCCTGCCTTCATGATGCTTACATGCTGTGGATTTTTAGGGACAATGGTCACAGTTTACAAACAGCTTTTGTGTAGGGAATTGTTTTCTTGGCTTTGAACTTGATAACAGTCTGGTGAGGTTAGCCACTGTTTAAATGACTTTCCTTTTAAACATAAGGCTGGGATGTTCCATGACTTGCTCATGGTTACATTAGTAAATGGCAGCAAGTATGATTCAAACCTGGATCTTCTCACTCGGAGCCCAGCACTGTTACCAGTGCTCCACGGGCTGCTCTTTCTTCTGTGGCTTCTGTTAACCAGAAGGAAATGCAGGTGCCACGTGCATACTGTGCATATGGCTGGGCGCCTGGAGCGGGGTGAGCAGTGCCAGCTCTTCCGGCCATAAGCGAATGTTCTACTTGGAGCTCATCTGTGGTGCGGATCGAGGGTGTCTGTTAAGTACCAGCACGTCATGACACTTCAGGGGAGAGTTTCTGTTACCAGCTAATTATCGCTTAAATTTGTCAAGAAGGGAAAAAGCACCTCTCACATCTTATTTTAAAATCTAAAAACCTTGGGAGAGTTGGAGGGTGACTGGCTGCTCTTTCAGCCCCACAGACGGCCCCAGCCAGCCCTGAAACAGGTAGTGGCAGAGGGCTGTCAGTGTGGTGGCCCCTCCTCCCAGGAGCTCCACAGGGTGGCAATCCCAGACCAGCGACTTCACACCGAATAAGATGCAAAGAACACCAGTGAGAGCCTGGGAAGGGAGAAAAGAGGATGGAAATGGAAGATGGATCTCAAAGCAATTAACTAGAGAAGATTTACTGGTGCCAAGAGAATATAGCCAGACACAAAAGACCACATATCGTAGGACCGCATTTATATGAAATATCCAGAAAAGACAAATCCACAGAGACAGACAGAAAACAGATTAGTGGTTGCTGGGGGCTGGGAAGAGGAGAGGGAGGTTGGTGATACAGTCATGGATCCTTAATGGGTACAGATTTCCTTTTCGGGTGATAAAGATGTTCTGGAACTAGATAGTGGTGGTTGCACAACATTGTGAAGATACTAAATGTCACTGATAGTAATTTTTATGTTTGGTGTATTTTACCATGTTAAAAAAAATACACATACACACACACCCCAAACTTAAAAAAAAAAAATCACCTTGCCTGTTGGTCAGTCTCTAAGGTACTTCTGTAACATACCTGATGAGTGGTCATGCAAAATTTACCAGAATATCTTCACTGAGAAGAACATTTTATCTCAAAAGTAAGCTTGCTTGATTGTTAGAAAGTTCACTATTAAAATGAATTAAAATCTATGAGGGAGACGTTGGACTGTGGATTGTTCAAAATCTAGCCTTAAGGAGCACTGCAGTAGATGGGCAGGAATCTAGGGAAATTTGCAGAATTTTCTATGTGAAGAAATAGACTCCCATGTTCATTTTAAGATGAGAAAATAGGTTCCTACTTCAAAAAAATGCATGAGAAAAACCACATTCCCAGAAGTGTTATGGGTTCAATAAGCAGATATGCTATAAAATATCTTTAAACAATGAAGCCCCCAAGGGCTTTGATTTGATTTAATTTCTAAAATACAGTTCATCCACGTTTCCAAAAGCATGTCTGCTGGGAAGTTCACGTACACAAGTGCATTCCCCTTACTTTATGCTGTAACCTAAATAGCACATGTGCAAACGTAGTTTTAACAATAGGAGAGATGAATAGTCCAGAAATTATTTCGTGTTCCAGTTTAGTGAATAGTGAAAAAGATCAGTAGAAAAAAGCAAGTGGCTCCCTCCGAGCAAGGCTCGAGGTTTTCTGGTGAGAAAGGACACTAGCAGTTTACTCTGATTTCTGATTCACTGGGGTCACAGCTGCCAGTCCCTCATACACCAGCTCCCTTGTAACCCTGAGGAACAGGGCTCCCTTCTACCCTTTGTGGTGGAACAAAGGAAGAGGTGAATTTTGCCCCTGGGAACTAGCAGTGTTTTGTATTTTGAAAGCCCTGCTTTTAGATGGTCCCCAGCACAGGACCGTTTGAAAGACATCTTATCTTTTATCATCACTGTAGTGGAAAAATACTAGCCTGAGGCTGTGGGCTGGTAAAAGCTGTCAGCCTGCCTACCTTTAGTATTTCATGATGACGTTAGAAGCTTTCTGCCACCCCTACTCAGAGCTGACTCAACATGGGGAGAAGCCAGAAATACAGGAGCAATTCAGGAAAAACATAAGAGCAGCGTGGGGGAGAAGCCAGGAGGAGAGGAGGCTTTGTTTCAGACCCAGGGAGAAGGAGACAGAACCAGGTTAAGGATGTGGGAAAACAAAACAAAACAAAACACATTTATCTTCCCCCCAAAGTGCTGAAAGCTGGGGAAAACAGGACCCACGCAAAGCTCCTAGGCACTGGAGCTTCCAGGCCTGTGATTTCCTCTGCCCGTGGGAGAGGCCAAGAACATAGTGTGACGGTGAAAACTTTGCTTCTCCCTCCCTCCCTCCCTGTGGATTTATTAGGCAGGCGGGCAAATCGGTGTGCAAAGAATAGGTCTGCCGAGAACAGCTGCGTAAATGGCACATTATGCAATTTTGCAGGCACACACTGATCTGCAGTCGCAGGGAAATGAAATTATACGAGGCAAAGGGCTCTGAGGTGCCAGCTTTGGGGCTCAGCATTCGCCTGGCCGCTCTCTGCTCCGGGAAGGGTTTATTTGCAGTCTGTCTCAGCCTGCAGTTCTGGGCCGCTGCGCCATCCCGAGCACGGAGCTGGTGTTTACTCACTCATGTGAAGAGGACGTTTTTAACTCTCCATCTTCCCCTCCAGCATGTCGTATTGATTATCTGCTGTGAGGAGACAGAAAGACCTTTCTTCAAAGTACCTTTGGAGGCAGAGCTGGCTGTGGATTGGGCTTTGTGAGAAAGGACCCGCGTTCCCGGAACGCGGAATCTCTTTCTCAGTGGCAAATTGTGTTTGTGCAGTTTACTAGTCATAACAAGTTCATGTTTTACTGCTAGTTGTTCAAGAAAACCCCAACAGATTGAAGCTGCTTCATCACTTGATTAGTCTAAACAAGTTCGGATAATTAGTCTGGCTAATTAATACCTATGTCTACTGTGCTGTTTGAGCTGACATATTTTGAAGGTGGTGCCAGTTCAAAAATGTAGAAATAATTACTCTATAAAACTGGGCATGCGGCATATTTCCATGGGATTTCACCTTGAATATGCAAATACTCTCCCTTTTGAAATGTGATTTGCAAAGATGAGGAATATTTGAAAATTCTCCAATCTAGGGCTGCTTTTTTTTTTTTTTAACAGGAGTTTATGAAAACCCTGATCCTGCCTTGCAGGCATAAAATACCAGTAGCATCTTATAAAGGAAAAAAAAAAAAACTAAAGAACTATCCCTTGCTCTAAAAAACCCAGGTATATAGTATGCTGAATGTGTAGTCTTGATAAAGCAAAGAATTAGTTTTTTATTACTTTGAAATTAAGTGCTCAGGTTCAATGGCTCCCCATTGCTTACCAAATTAAGTACAGATTCCTTAGCCTGGGTTTCAAAAGGCCTGAACCACATACCCAGCATCTACAGGCCAAATGTGAGATTGCAATGGACTTTTATTAAGTAAAAATACCATAAAATACAGTACTCAGATGTAGGGGAAATTCCTGAGGCCAGAGGGGAAGACAGGAGCATGGAACAAAGGAGTTATTGGTTCATTGATTCCTTTGAGGTCTATTTCCTGAGAAGTAACTGAAGGAGTTGCCCAGTGAATGGTACTCAAAACAATCATGGAACGATAAAATTGTCATTAATAATTTATTGGCAGCTGGAAGTGGAAATACTAATTTAGTCTGCAGCACACCTTCTTTGTTTTGGAAAGGACCGACTTCGGCAGTGCCACTTAGTTATTGTCAGACGTAGGGCAAATGTGGATAGGGAGCAAAGGGGGTTCTTGGAGGAAGGGAACCGATCCCTTTGTGTTGAGGTTCAGTGTTCCGTATCATGTCTGATGAACTGAAGTAACTATGATTGAGGACAGTTGTTTATAAATGAAGATCTCAAGAGGAAACTCACTTTAAGGAGGAGGGCAGTCTAGAGCGGTGGCCAAGGCCAGTGTGCGTGTCAACGTGAGAGCTGAGTCAACAACAGATCACGGCTTGGGAAGTCCAGGCCAGTTACAGAGTGCTGTGAGCACTGCTGCACGTGAGCCCAGGGGAGAGATTCTATTCCAGCCCTGCCCTGCACCCAAGGAAATAATGTCAGTGTGGGCAAGTTCCTTGTTACCAGAGCATGACCAGGAGTGGGCGGGGGCTACTCAGGACTGCCAGAGTGCCTAGCTATGGGCACTTTTTGGGCAGAGACACCATGATGCAGAGAATGGGGCTTTTTAAAAGATAGGCACAGTTTTCCAGCCCATTGTATTCTTGACTTATCTTGTAGCTAAGGGGTTGGGAGGAGACTTTCTATTGAGGAGGGACATGAGTTATTGAGATGAGTGGAAATAGGGATCTGAATTGTTTGGTTTTAAAATAAAATTAGATGTAACCTAATCATGTGCCTCAAAGTTGGGCAAATCAATCAGGGTCCTTCAGAGAAATTCTATCTGCCCACCAATAGGAAATTATACCAGTTAGAAGGGAGAAACAGAGATAGAGAGAGAGAGAAAGAGAGAGAGATTTATTTTAAGAAATTGGCTCACATGATTGTGGGGGGGCTGGCAAGCCCCAAATCTGTAGGACAGGCAGGCAGACTAGAAATTTAGGTAAAAATTGATATTATAGTCTTGAGTCCAAAATCCATAAGGCAGGCCAGCAGCCTGGAAACTCAGGCAGGACTTCTCTGTTACAATCTTGAGACAGAATTCCTTCCTCCCTGGGAATCCTCCATTTTGACTCTTAAGACCTTCAATTAGTTGGATGAGTCCTACCCACATTATAGAAGATAATCTGCTTTACTTACAATCAGCTAATTGTAAATGTTAATACATCTACAAAATATCTTCACAGTAACATCTAGACTAGTATTTGACCAAACAACGGGGCACCTTAGTCTAACCAAGTTGAACTATAAAACAAACCATCATGCTGGAGAAGCAGGACAGGTTGGCCATCTACCATAGACACTTCCTACTTGGTAATGGGATAGTCAACTTATCACAAAACTAAGCTGCAAAGTAGTGTGTGGTATTTTGTGGTATGTTGTTGAACTGGCATAGCATAGCACAGCACGAGACGTGCAGGAAAGCACTTGAAGACTGCAACAGAATAGACACTGACAATTAAGTGGAAGGGGAAGGGGACTGTTGGAGTTTCTGGGCACAGGAGTGACATAATTACAGTGATTGAAAGCAGGATGGATTGGTGTCCAAATACTTTTGAAAGTGGTGGTGAGGAACAAAAGCGATTTGGTTGACTGACAGTAGAATAAGAACCTTTGTGGATCTGTCTGGAGTGATGCACTCTCCCTGCCACCACTCCCTTTCAGTGATCCTGCGACCTCTGAAAAATAAAGCATGAGAAGCCATATAGATAAAGATGTGTGCGTGTGTGTGTGTTTGTGTACGTGTGTGATGAAAGGTTTGGTTTTTGAACAGGTAGCAATGTGATTAGAATTGTGCTCCAGGAAGACTACTATTATAAAAGCTTTCTGGATAGATGTGAGAGAGTGATGTAGGATAAACAGAAGGCTCGTAGCTATTATGCAGTGAAGGATTGAAATCAGGGTTGAAGCTGTAGCAACTGAATTAAGGAGTCATGTTTTAAACACATTACAGAAGTCAGATCTATCGGACATGACAATTAATTTGGAGTAGAGTGAATAGGAATGGGAGGATTAAAAGCAGATATTAAAATATCCAAATAGTATAAATGAAAAGGTAGGAGTAATGTTAACAGGACTAGAGAATTCAGGAGGAGAAACTGGTATGAAAGACAAGGTAATGATTTCGTCTTTAGACATTTTGAGTTCGACGTGCTGGTGGGACAATCTGGTGAAACTCTTTAGAGCCCAGTCATAAACATGGTCTGGAGCTTAGGAAGGAGGTCAGGGCTAGAAATATGTTTGTTTCTAATGGCTGTCTAGGTTAAGGTGTGTCTGCTAATCCCATGCCTGGAGGCTTTGCCCTTCCATGCAAATATCACTTCGTATTTCCAAGGACAATATGATAGAGTGGTTAAAAGCTTTTCCCTTTGGCTTCAGCTGGGTCTCACCCAGCTATTTAGAGACTCCATAAATGTTGGGGGTGTTATTGAGCCTTTTTCTGCCTCAGTTTCTTTATCTGTAAGTTGGGAGTAGTATCAGGGTGGTTGTATTAACAAAGTTAATACACATGAAATATCTGGCTGGGCAACTGTTACACTCCTGGGACTGTTGATGGAAGTGCCTTTCCTACTATGACCCAGATCCTTGGCTGTGGATACCAGAACACCCTTCCTCTCCTGCTCACCCAGAATCTCATGTGAAGCTCCTTTTCCTCGGCCAGCATGAGCTGAATTCACTGGAGTGGTGAGAAAGTGCAGTCCTAGCTTGTCACAAGTCTATGGTTCTTCTTTCTTCTCTGTATCTTGAGAGATTAGCTGATGATGTGAAGGCTGGATGGTACCCTTCACCTGAGGATGTGTGTCTCTGGTTTAGGTCCACTTATACAGATAGAAAAGAAGTTATCTTTATCTGTTCCCCTGGAAGAAGAAAAATCAGTCCTTAATCAGACAAGTTTACTTGCATAGAGATGATGGCTGGAGCAGCAGGAGTGGACAGCATTGCCCCTTGGGTGGGTGGAGACAGAGAAGAGCGTCTAGAACAGAGCCTTGGTGGATATCATCATTTATGAGTCATGGAGAAAAAAAAATTGCTATTGTTATCACTAGGAAGACAACTGTAATTAACAGCAGGAGCCTTATTTCTTTTGTTCACCACTGTATCCCCGGCATTTATTCATTCAACAATTATTTATTGACACCTATGAAGTATAAACCACTATCATAGGCCTTGGGCATATAACAGTGAACAAATCAGGCAAACCACTTTGGTTTTCATGGAGCTTGGACTATAGGAGGCACTTGGAAAAAATACTTGTTAAATGAAAGAATAAGTATTTGAATAAGAAGCATATCTGAAAAGATAAAACCAAGGACGGAGGGAGATCTGGCTATGAAAATATGAAAGGTCAGCCCATGGGGTCCTTGTTGTGATGGAACTGTTTTGTATCTTAACTGCGGTGTATGATCACAAACTAACACCGGTGATAAACTAAACGCACACACACACACACACACAAAGGGAAGTTCAAGTAATAGCTGGGAAACCTGAGGAAGACCTGAGTCAGATCGGTGGGTTGTTTCAATGTCGGTTTCCTCGTTGTGATATTGAACCAGTTTTGCAAGATGTTACCATTGGGGGAAACAGGGTAAAGGGTATACGAGACCTCTCTGTATTATTTCTTACAACTGCAATTTGACTTCATTTCTCAATAATCTACAATTTTCTCAATAAAAAATTCAATTAAAAAAAAGAAAGAAAACAAAAGAAGCCTACCTGAAGGAAGGGAGCCTTTGTTACGTGCAAGCCCTGTGTTTGGCAGGCACTGGGGAGTCTTTGTGAAGGAATGAAGGTAGGAGGCAATACTTGGAGGGTGGAGAGGACTTAGAGGTATGGAAAGAAGGGTGAATATTCGAGGCAGGGAGACAGATGCAAGGAAAGGGCAGAGAGATGGGAACTTGCATATTGTCTTCTTTTTTAAATTCATAACAGTCATATTTATTTCTCTATCCTTTTTTAAAAATATTTTTTATTGAGTTATAGTCAGTTTACAATGTTGTGTCAATTTCCAGTGTAGAGCACAGTTTTCCAGTTATACATGAGCATACATATATTCATTGTTGCATTCTTTTTCACTGTGGGCTACCAAAAGATCTTATATATATTTCCCTGTGCTATACAGTATAATCTTGTTTATCTATTCTACATATGCCTGTCAGTATCTACAAATTTCGAACTCCCAGTCTGTCCCTTCCCACCCCCTCCCCACTGGCAACCACAAGTTTGTATTCTATGTCTATGAGTCTGTTTCTGTTTTGTATTTATGTTCATTTGTCTCTTTCTTTCTTCTTTTTGATTCCACATATGAGCGATCTCATATGGTATTTTTCTTTCTCTTTCTGGCTTACTTTGCTTAGAATGACATTCTCCAGGGACATCCATGTTGCTGCAGATGGCTTTATGCTGTCGTTTTTATGGCTGAATAGTATTCCATTGTATAAATATACCACAGCATCTCTATCCAGTCATCTGTTGATGGACATTTAGGCTGTTCCCATGTCTTGGCTATTGTAAATAGTGCTGCTAGGAACATTGGGGTGCAGGTGTCTTTTTGAAGTAGGGATCCTTCTGGATATATGCCCCAGAGTGGGATATCATCTTAAAGAATAAAAAGATAGTAGCTGGTGCAGTTGGAGGGGCGCATTCAGCTGCCTATAGGAGTGGAGAGGCAGGGAGGAGAGCTAATGAAGTCAAAGAATTTGACTCATGCTGCAAAATAAAGATGTTTATGTCTTTATTTTGCAATATGAGGCTCCTATTTTGAGCAGGAGCCTTGGCTCATCATCTCCAAGATCAACAACTTCGACCATGACAGAGTTTTCTGTCATGTTAGTTAGTAAGAAGAGGAAACTAGTACCTGTTGAGATTCTCCTAAGTGCCAGACGTTAGATCAGCAGCTGTGCCTATACAGGACTTAAATGAATTAGCTCCACAACACTCACGTGCACAACCACCCTATTTCTCTTCTTATTAAATCAGATTATACCTGGGTTGGCCCAGACCAGCCAGGGTTGGTGAGAAATTCAATTTCAGTTCTTGCCGGAGAGGAAGAGGCTCCTTCCCCTCCCCTGGGGGAGAACCGTAACTTCAGGATTTGCACCAGCCAGGATGCTTAGGAAGGACCTCTGGTCTTCGACCCATGCCCATTTTTATCAGGACGTTTATTTTATGTGTCTCTTCTCTTTGTCAGTTTAGTCCCTTGGCCATGGCTTAGGCCTCTCCACCTTGAAGGGCTTGATGTCAAATCCCCACTCATCCATTGGGCACCTCCATTAGGGCTTCTGCCATCTTTGGGAGCAGGCTTCCGGCTCTCCTTCAGGCACCAGTTTCATGGTAGCTGGAGGGAGGGGCACTCCCTTCTTCATCAAACACCTGCCTCCTCCCATCTCTTCTCCATAATTCCTCTCCAACGATCCGTTCTCCCAGACTGTCCCATGTCGGGGTTGTCTTCAGGGCAGCTCGTGCCACCAAAGAAGAAGCCATTTCCCTCTGCGGCCAGGAAGTCCAAGACAGAGGCCAATTCTGCTAGGACACCGGAGAGGGAGGCAGGAGGGGAAAAAAAGGAAAAAAAAAAACCTACTGTTCATTTTTTGGAATTTTCTAGAGAAGCAAGAATAAGACAAAAATTAATATGCCAATATATTATCTTGCTGTATGCATTATCTCCCCAATCCTCCAAATCACAGTGTGAGAGAAGTATTGTTATTACAATTTTATGGAAAGAATTAATTCATTCAATAAATATTTATTCTTTCTGCCTTACAGTGTTCCAGGCTCTGGAGAGAGAGAGAAAAAAAAACAGTGAATAAGACAGAAAAAAATCCAGATGAAGACACTAAGTCTTAGAAAGTAAATACCATGCTTGAGATCCTATAATCCATAAGTGGAAAAGCTAGAATGGGCCCAGGACTGTCTTTCTCCAAAGACCACACTATTTTATGCTGCTTTTGCAATTCGAGCTATTCTGCAGAAAGCTGCATGGGCTTCCGACAGACTTCTTGGGAGAATTAAATGTGACATCACAGGCAGTCATAAGAATAACACCTATCATGTGTTGGTTGCCTACCATGTGGCAGGCAATGTAAGAGCCTGCCTCAGTATCTCTCTTAATCCTCACAAGAAACCCACGTCCTCACTTTTCTTGGTTCTAGGAAACTGAAAATTAATAGTGGTACATTCCTTGCCCAAGATCACAGGGCCAGCATGTGAGTAAGCAAAATTTCAATGTAAATATACCTTATTCTACTGTACAGGAACCATACCACAACAAAGGTGTTAAAAAATAAATAGATATACCTTATTCCAGTCCGGGGCTCTAAAGAGCAGTATTCCTCATCTTGATGGTCTTGGGGTCTTGTTAAGTTAAAACTCTGCCCTTCTTGTCTGGGAAACCTGTGATGGGACAGGTGAGGGTGGTCAGCATCTAATCCTTGTTCCAGCTTTCCTCCCCCCAGTTACCAGCACCCACTGTCTGGAGTCTCTCCAGGTCTTGTTATAGGCGTGTATGACAGGTCAGGCACAGGAAAGTCTTATGACTTGATCCCTCTTGTGGACAGTGAATATCCAGCGTTACCTTTTTCTCCCAAGGGCCCCTATGGAGGATCCTTGCAGATTCCCCCACTCTGGATTAGGTTCCCACAGGCCCCTCCAGGCAGCCCCAGATCCTCCCCACTTAGACATCTCAGGTGCAAGTGAGGAGCTGGTCCCTGCAGCCCTTAAACTCAAGAGAGTATGCGTTTCACTCCTTAAATGGCTCTTCTGAAGCCCCCTCACTTGGCTTCACGTGGCAAAGAGCAGGATCGCCTCCTTGCTCTCCACCATGGATGGGTTACCCAGACTGAAGGGAAAGACGGGACCCAAAGTGACCCGCCCTGCCTGCCTCTGCAAACGCTCAGCGAATTTCTTAGTGTCTTGTACACAGCCTGGAGCTAGCGGTGGGCTCAAGTGGCAGAACACAGTGTCCCAGCGGGTCCTGCACAGAATGTGAGAATATTTGATACCTCTGCTGAAAACAAAAAAAGTGTCATTTAACATGAACTTTGCACTCTCCCCGGAAACTCCTTAAGGAGGCACAAGATCACAGGCCGTGGAATCAGACTGCCCAGGTTCGCATCTTTTTGCTTTTCCTTACTAGCTGTGTGACTCGAGGCAAGTTAGTAACCTTCTTGTATCTCCATCTTCTCTGCATATCCATCTGTACAGCAGGGACGCTCAACTACCAGCCTCCTAAGGTTGTTGGAAGAATGAATGAGGCAAATACGTGCTAACTGGGGCACAACACTGGCCACGTGGCCAATGTCCCCAAACTGTGAGCTGACATTATTCTCACCACTTTCTCCTGTACATCAGTTTCCAAGACAGACCGAAGATAAATGCCTCTGACTGCCTCTGAGTTTAGAGCACAAGATTTTGTAAAACCCCAACTCAAGAGGCAGATATAAAAGAGGCAAAACATATGGGACTTCTGTTAGAACTATGGCTTACTTTGCTGTCGGGCTGCCGTGGTTTCTTTTACTTTCCAAGACAGGGTGCTGCCTAGTCTGGGCTGCTGTCTTTCTCCCAGTGTGGCTGCAACTACCTTCAGGCTGATTAGAAGCAGTGTGTCCTGGTCATGGAGACGGCAGACACTGGGGCACTCAGGCTTGGCTTCTGATCTCAGCTCTGACACTTAATAGCTGCTATGACTTTTTGCAGGTTACTTAATTTTTCTGAGTCTTAGTTTCCTCATCTGAAAAATAAAAACAATAATTGCGTCTACTTCATAGAGTTGTTGTGAGGATTAAATAAGATAATATAGGTAAAGAGCCTGGCACAAAGATGGGCTCAAAAAATGACAGCAGTGATACTGTAGGTGGACTCAAGGCTTGGTTATTGATCAAAGATTAGAAGCAAACTCTCTTTTGACTTTTGTTGTCAATGGATCTAGACAGTTAGAACTAATCTCCCCAAAGTAGATTGGATCTGCTGTGGATAAGTTTGAACCCATTAGACTGTGAACACAGAATCTAAGAAGCTGATACCATGAGTGGTGCTGGTGAGGAGGGGTCCAGTTGATATTGAGAAAGCCTCAGGTTTCATCTAATTCCCTCAATAGTGCTTGAAACACTGAGGGGTGATGGGGGTTCATGGCTCCTTACTGGGAGCAGGGGAGCTCTCTTGTTTTGCTCTCAGACTTTGCCAAATGTTTTTACACTTCTTTCCAAAGTATGGCCTGCTAGTCTCAAGGTCATCCTAGGGCGCCCTTCCCCAAGTCCAAATCCTTGGACTTTATCTGACCAATGTCTTAATCCAGTTCAGATTAGGATATGCATTTTGTGTCTGTTCTTAGTTGTGCTCAGTTCTTTTTACCATACCTGCATCTTCAGAACATATTGGAACTGCTTTGGGGACACTTGAAAAGATGTGATGAGCCAGGCCCTGACTCCCCCTGCTCCACTCTGTCCTGGAGAGGCTGCACCTAGGCTGCTCCCCAGAGGATGCCGTCTAGGCTGGGTGTCACCAGTGCCTGTTAGATCCCAGTACGCACTCATCTTATCTCCTCTCTAGCAATCTTTTCTTCAGTCCTCACCTCATAGTTTCTGCCCTGGGCTGGTCACGGCTGAGTGGTTTACCCAGAGGACACACAATCATTGATTTGGTTCCTGGAGATCATCCACCTCCTAGCGCTCTTGGAGCTGGCGTTACTTCTTGCTGGTCCCTCCTAGAGTCACCAGGCTGCTGGCTGTCCAGGGACCCCCAGTGCTTTTGGACACCACTGCTGCCTGAGGGACTCTCTCTCTCGCAGACAGTTGTCCTCCTCATGTGCTTATCTTCAGATAGGGATTATTAAAACACTTAGGAGCTCAGTTTTTATAATTATTTGAGGGAGAGAGAGAGAGGTAGAGAAAGAGACAGACAGACAGACAGGGAGAGAGGTCTTCTTGACACGTCAGAATCATCTGTAGAACTTTTTAAACATCCATGCCTGGCCCCATCTCAGATTTTCTTTATCAGTTTTTTTTTTCCTAGGTGCCCTTTTAAGTTTGTTGACTATGAATTTTTTGTTGGTACCAGTCTTTCCACTTGTGTAGTTTCTCTGGATCCACTGAGAGGTGTGAGGAAGGCAGTGAGGTGTGCTCAGCCACAGATGGAAGTTGTCAGGGGGGAAGATGAAGAGAGGACAAGTGAGCAGAGATGTTGAGTGTGTGGACGAGGGACTGATCGGAAAGATCTAGTGTGGAATTCACATCGAATAGAGAAGGCAGTGAAGACAGGTGTTGTCAAGCTGGTTGTGCAGGTCAACTGGAGGGAGCAGAGGGTGTGATCAGAGTGTGGTATCTTTCCACATTAGGATTTTGGAGGGAAGACTGCAAAGGCAGGTATGCAGTAATCTGTATAAATGAGCCTCAGGTAATCTGAAAACCGAGTGACTTGTCCTTCACCCCAGGCTTTACTTCAGTCCGCACTTTTCCCCCAGGTTGCATTGTCGTCTCCACTTAACCTCTGGCTCCCTTATTTTTGTCGATGTACAGCTTCTCCCATGGCCCTTGGACTGATGACAGAATTCGGACTGTCCTCATCTCATCTCATTATCTCCTTGATGGTAGGCGATTTCTCTCCTTCTATCCGTGCTTCCTCCTGCTGGCTGCTCAGGGAACCATCCAAATGAAACTCTGTCCCATTTTGCCACGTATCAACACTGGTTTCCTGCGTCCACGTGGGTCTACCTTGGCCTTTGCAAAGAGGAATTGGGTACCAGGCTTCTTGCCCCCGAGTCTGGTGCGCGTCTTCACACACACTGCCACGTTCCCTTACACGCACGGGAGCCTGACTTTCTGGTTGTGACCAAGGACCCTGTTTCACTGTCTGGTCACGTGCTCCTTGGAGCTCTCTTCGGGCTCCACTGACTCTCCCAGACCTGCACTCAAAGAGCCGCCTTGAGCTGTGACATGAAGGCCCTCTGGGGGTGACCTGTCTGTGGCTGCTCCTTCTTGCGTTTCTCTGGCTGAGCTGCCTGATTTGAGCTCAGCCCTTGGTATATTTCTGAGAATTTTCTCTTGCTTATCTTGTTTGAGATCAGTTAATTCAACTGATTTTTCCTAATTCTAATAGTGATCAATAAATGACTCAAGAAGCCACAGTAAAGACGTTTTGTGTAGAGACAGAGGACCAGTCCTCTTGTGATACTGGTGCTGATTTGGGTAATTTTGTATTGACTTGAGTCAGAATGAGAGTGTGCTGTGCTTTAGAACATGAACAGGGCAACGGGAAATAGGGTTAACTGTTTTCAGGAATCACTGTCACTCAGTCTACATTTGGAATCCAGGAACTTTTAGTGTAAATGATGTTTTTTTTTTAACCAGGCTCCAAGCAGCCTTACACTTACTCAACTCTGTCATTAGACCTTAGTAAAAAGAGAACGATTTCTGCCACAAACACATATTCCCTAAGACCCAGAGTAATGGTAACAAGATGGCAACAACAGGGGATAGACTGTTAAATGTCTGTTGTTCACAGTTTAATGAGCTTTAGTCCTATGTGAGACACCTCTCACTAAGGTAATGGGAAAAACTAGCGTGGTAGAAAGAACACAGTCTTGGAATGAAGCAGATTTGATTTTGAATTAGAGCCCACCCCTACCAGCTACACCATCCAGGACAAGTTTTTACTCTCTCTGAGCCGTGGTCTCCTCATTGGTAAAGTGGGGATGTGGTACCTCCCTTACCCAGGCGGCAAGGTGCCTGCCACACAGGAGATGCTTGTGGACACTACAGATTGGCTATTCAGCATCCAGTCCAAATCTCCCTATGGGGTACCCCCCTCATTGCAGAGGCTGGGAAGCTAAAAAGAGCATTTCTCAGACTCTCTTGCAGCTGAAGTTCTGGATTTGATTTCAGTTCCATTAATTACATGCACCCAAATAAGACTTGAATCTGGAACAGACTTAAGGAGAAAAAGAGACTGCGGGAGGTAAAGAGCCCGTTTTGCTGACACAGACCGTGACAGAGGTGAGGTGGTGGCTGTCAGCAGCTTCCTGGGGCGAGGGGCTTCCTGCAGCAGCAGAGTCCACTTTCCTTATGATGGGGATGCTGTGCCTGGAAGTTTAGTCTAGAGTTTGCTCCCCCAGCCCTTTCAATAAGTGTATAAGCCCCCTGATCCCTGGTATAAATCTCTTTATGCTTAAACTAGTGATAGTGGTTTCTGCTGCCAAAAACTGTAACTGAGACAAAACTGAGTGATGGCAGCTCAACAGCAGTAAGTCCCCCCTCGTTAGGACTGCACATATGCCCACGTGTAGGTAGGTCCTCTACAGATGTAGGAAATGCAACAAGGAATGGGGCACCGCTCCCCCATCCCTAAGGAGCTTACAGTTTTGTGGAAGAGACACCCTTGTCAGCGGATACAGATTAAAATGATCTAAGCACCATGTTATCCCCCAAAGTGCTTTGAGAACCAAAGGATGGAGAAAATAAATGGCTTGTTGAGCTGGAGCAGAGCCATGGCCTTTTATAGTGATGGGAATAATGAGAAGGAGGTCAGTAGGATGAAATGGGAGAGGGGGAGCATTTCCCCACGAGGGCTCGGCATTTGCAAAGGGGCTGAGATGTGTAAGTGTCGTTCAGAGAAGCAGGAGCGGCTTGGTGGCTCGCGGGTGTGGGGATGGAAGCATTAATGAGTTTGAAGAGTTAGGTTCTGACCAGATTGTGTAGAGCGGTTTGTGCCTAATTAGGGAATCTGAACTTTATCAGCCAGTGCTAGTGAGCCAGCAGGGATTTTGAAGCAAAGGAGTGAAAAGAAACAGTTTTTCTGTTTATGAGGAAAACTCTGGCATCACTGTGGAGAATAAATTGTAGGATGGAGGTCCTCAAAGGCAAATAGCAGGCTGTTAAAAAAAAAAATAAAGATGAGAATGAGAGTGGCAGTGGAGCTGGGAGGAGGGGCGGGATTTAGAGTAGGTTTCTGGAAGACAAAATGTACAGAATGGAGACCAACTGGGTTGCAAGGAGAGAAAGAAGGAAACAAAGTTTGCAGCCAGAATACAGGTTTCATTGGAGTAAGAACTTTGCTCATGGAAATATCCTCAGTACCGAGTTAATTCAGCCTGAAGGCTAGTCTCCTGGCATCTGCATTTGCTGCTAAAGGGCAGAAGCCCAGTGGAAAGGATGAGATTAAAGATATAGGGGAGGGAGGAAGGCGCTCACGAATGGAAGACGTTCTAGACGGTGGCAAAAGAGAGTGGGTTTGGTTTTGGAGAGGAGAGTCATTTTGCCTCTAGTTAAAAATCAAAGGAGGTAAAGTGGAAATACATAGACATTGATGACTGTTGCTAAGGGGTGACAAGTATGTTTAGAAGGGAAGGAAAGGAGGACAAAATGCTTCCCATGGCCTTCGTCTGCGCTGTGAAACAGACGGCACAGCCTGGCTCAAATGAAGGGGATATTGTGCTGGGAGCCTGAGGTTTGAGGAGAGTCGGGGAACTCTTGTGCTTCCGCTATGGAGAGCGTGAGCAAGAGCAGCCTGCGGAAAGAGTAGAGGATCTGGGGCAGTGTTACGGTGCACTGATAAACCCGACTCACTTAGGAGAGATAGAATAGTGACCAGATTTAATCATCAGAGCTAACATTCTTTGAGCTATTCCTGTCCACCAGGCACCATGCTGAGTGCTTGGCTTGTTCTGTCTCATTTCATCAGGTCGACCACCTGTGAAGTGGATGGTGTCTTCCTCCTTTTACAGGTGAGGGAACTAAGGCAGAGGGAGAGTCTTGCTCAAAAGTTCGTGCCCTGAGACTGTGGCAGAGATGGGATTTAGTTCCAGGCCTCAGAGTCGGAACTCTGCCTCCCACTGAACAGTCTCCTTCTGGCTGCTTTTCCCACCACATGCCCAGGCGGGCTGTCCACAGGCAGTGGATGTGGAAAGCTCAGAGCCCAGGCTGTATCTTTAGAGCTTCTCCTGGTCTGGGTTGTACAAGGAGAATCTGCATCCCAGCACTGACCTTAGCGTTGTGGCTTTGGGCACGATGCTCAGCTTTTAGGAACAGCGGGATGAGAAGTAGTAGAGAAGAAGCGATTGGTTAGAGCCAGGTGGTATATTTGAAGGCACATGGGATTTCTTTTTCAATTTTTTCTTGAAGTGTAGTTGATTTACAATGTTGTGTTAATTTCTGGTGTACAGCATACTGATTCAGTTGTACATATAGAATATATATTCCTTTTCATATTCTATTTTTTGGGGAGGGGTAATTGGGTTATTTATGTATTTATTTTTAATGGGGGTGCTGGGGCTTGAACCCAGGACCTTGTGCATGCTAAGCATGTACTTTACCACTTGATACTTTACCACTATCCCCCCACCCCTTGAAGGCACATGGGATTTAGAGGTAGAGAACCCAAATTTTGAAATGAATCTGCTGCTTTTCAGCTAGTGTAGGGCAAGTTATTTCAACTCTGTACACACCTTTTTTCCCCTTCTCACTTTTGAATATGGGACTGGAAATATGCTCTTGGCAGAAATGTGGTGAAAATGAGGGATGTTTAGGTAAAGCGTTAGAAGAGCAGCTGGCGCTCAGTAGATGCTCAACTCTTTGTTCTTACAGTGTTGCCTTCTTATGACTAGGCGGATGAGGGAGAGCCACTCTGCCACTTGTCTGTACTAAAGGGAGCCAGTATATCTGTGCTTTCCTGTCTTCTCTCTGAATTCCCTCATACGTAGTCGTATGGAGACCAGTATTCCCCGCTGGCAGTTTTGCCCCCCAGGGGACCTTTGGTTACATCTAAAGCATTTTCGGTTATCACAGCTGGAAGAAAACTACTGGAATCTAGTAGGTAGAGGTCAGGGATGCTGGTAGACATTCTGTAGTGCACAGAAGAGCGTCAGAGTGATCTGGTCCTAGTACTGATGTCAAGAAGAAAACAGTGCTGAAATGAAGCCTGGAGGGGGAAATGGCGAGGCTGGGAGGAAGAAGATATTTTCTGCCTTTGGATGTGTGACCCAGGTTCACCGAGTGGAGCGTTCAGAAGCTCTGTCAGTGGGATAAAAACAGACCAAATCAACCAGCAGAGCAAATGGCCTCCGGAACAATGCTGCCTTTTCCTTTTTTCTCCTCCATATCTGACGAGAGTGGCTGAGTCTGAGAGCTCGCTGCCACTTACCCTTGTGAGAGAACATTGCCCGAGGACGCTGTGGTCGGCATTGCTGGGTGTCAAGGCTGGGACCACTTTTTCTGAACTGAAATTGGGTTACCTGATGAGTCAAGTATTTATGGGGACGGGGGACAGGACTTTTAACATTGGGACAGCCTGGAGCTTCCAGGGAGTGTCATCAGAAGAGAGAAGACAGAAAGCTCTGGACAGGGAACTGTGAGATCCAGGCACAAATCCTGCTCCCCTGATGACCGGCTGCCTAATCCTGAGACATTCCTAAGCTTCTCTGAGCCTCAGTTTCTTCGTTTGTAAAATTAGCTTAACGATACACACCTCAGTGGCTGAAGCACAGATGAATGCCATGATGCATTTGAAAGTGCTTTGGAAATTGATTAGTCCAATCAATTAACATTATCAATAAGGATGTTTAATAAACAATAATAGTGACATACACAAGGTATGAATATAATATAATAACAGTCTTTTCTATATAAAAATGTACATAAATGTAGCCAGAATTTGGGCACTTGACCAAATATAGATTTCTCAGGGGCAGAGTCCTTGGCTGTTCTGTTCATTTCCTGGCACATACATCAAAGGAAAACCACATAGACAATGATAGAGTTCCTTCTTTTTTTTTTTCATTTGCAAATGTAAAACGTATGCAAAGTAACTGAGTTTCCGATAACATGGCTCTCAGAATAGAGAGAAGACGATATGTGGAGGTGAAATTATGGTATGACTGTCGGCAGCTCTGATTAGGTACATTTTGGGTCAGTTCTGATAAACAGAAAGTTCTGTCTTTGATTAAAATAACATTTGAAAAACAACTCCTCCTCCCCTCCCCAACAGATGTACCTGGCTTTCCCCCCACTTCTTTTGCAGCTCATCTCAGGATAGAAAACTTTTGGGAAGGCCCGGTAACTCATTCATGGCTTAGCTCTTAGGAGTGAAAGTCTCCAGAGATGTAAAAGTCTGAGTCACAACTGACTGTGTTTCCTGGCAGTTAGGCTAAGTTTTACTATTTTTATGTTTTAGGCATTTAACAAGTAATTGTCGAAGGAACGGAAGAGAAAGACGTGAGATCAGGCATGTAAAGTAGTTATCAGAAGGCCTGGCTCACATTAGTTGTTCAGTAAAAGACAGTTGCTGGGATTTGTAAATGATGAGAATATTAAAAGGAACGGGCTGTGGATTCTGAAGAAGACATTGGAGAGAGAAGTATTCTAGGGGCTCCTGTAAAGAACCTTCGGCCTCTTGGTAAAAGAGACAGACAAGGAACTGCCTCAATTCTCCTTACTTTTACACTGAGCACAGACATGATGCCAAAATTGTGGCATAAAATGACGTGGGTGAGGACGAAGGACACATGTCAAGGGTGGCTGGGTAGAAAGTCCACCTTTCTAAAAGCATGATGGAGCCAACATGCCAGCCCTACACCATTTACCTCCTGGCTTGTGGTTGTGTGATTGGCATAAGCCACTCGGTGTTGGATTTGTCCTTCTGGCAGACAGACAGGATCCTAACCATCCAGCCCACACTCGGCTCAGCAGGCCCACCTGCACACGTAGCTCCTGCCGCTAACAGCGTGGCTTCTTGAGACGGAAGAGCAAAGACGGCCCTCGGTGTCTTCTCTATACTTGTCCTCCATTTTATGTTTTTGGTAAGTTTCAAGTTACACTTTCAATGACACTACACACAGGATCATCATTTCTTGAGCCTCCCTCCACCTCTCATCTCATATCCCCCCCATGCCCGTTCTTCAAGTTAACACCAGTGAAGAGGGGCGTGATGTTCATACCCAAGCAAGCCCTGCTCATCTCAGATGTTTGTGGTCCTCAGAGCCACATAAATTCACTGCTGGAACTGCCCTCTGGGCGCCGAGGAAGTGGGCAGGACTGTCAGCTCTGCCGGCAAGTTCAGAGATGATTGAGTCACGGGTTCCTTGGAGGTGCATCCAAGACTTGTTGAGGGGTCTGGCTTGTGCGGGGTGCCGAGAAGGTCAGGATCCATCCTCAACTTTCTCTCCCTTCCACTAGGATTTCTCTAGTTGATCTGTATTGTATAACGTACATTAGAAAAAGGATTCTCTGGCTAGGAAACCCTGATACACAGATCAGTAGTGTGAGGGACAGAGAGGTTAATCTAACGCAATGGTGGGGAGTCCACTACACACACCGCATCACCGCGGGCAGGTCTGCGCACCGCTCGCATCTAGGGGGCGCACTTCCCACGCACTGCAGCGCGAGTGCCGCCCAGAGCGCAGCCTAACGCGGGCGCCACGCAGGTGACGAGTCAGATCTTAAGGGGTTTAAAATTGCGTATAAGGAAAGAATGGGGGAGATATGACAGACACACTGCAGTCCTGATGCAGGGCAGAGTGAGATAAATTTAAGAAGTCTCCACCCAGTATGATGAAAGTTTAAAGAGATAAAAGGTACGCGGGGGAGAGGTTTCCAACAATTTTGGGCAGGAAGCAGTGTTTGATATGGACCTTGACAGAAAGCTGTGTGGATTAGTATACATTGGTAAACTCGAAATAAATCACCAAGTATAGGTGATAGGTGAGTCCACAGCTCCTGCTGCGTTGAAACCTCACGTGAAGCGGGGTTATTATCCCCAAGGAAACTTCCAGTGATGAGAAGGGAACTAGCTACTCTATAACTCGGTTTAAAGACCTAGTCACCTCACCCTCAAGGCAACTCCGGAAGGTCTGTATGTTTATCCTCACTTTACAGAGACCCCTGTGCTAAGTGACACAAATGGAGTTCCTCGTGTAGCCTCAGTTTCCATCTAAGTATCCTTGATTTCAAGGCAATACACCTTCCTCTTAGGCACATGACTTCCTCTCGTGCATCAAGAAATAAGGATGGGAACCTGTGTGTGTGCGCGCAGGTAGAATTTATCATGTGACAGAAGCGGCAGAAGTTAACTCTAGCATCAGCTGAGGAGGTGAGGAGCTGTCTCAGAAGCTGAAAATCTCAATGACCTCCTTCTTCCACCTGACGCTGTGTGTCAACAGTGTGCTCCCTGAAAGCCTGGTCTTCCCTCTAGCAAGCAGATCCCGAGGCTATATACCATTTCCCCCATATTTATTCATGGGGAGTGACTCCAGAGAAGAGAGGTACGGACTGGGGAGAGTGAAGGTGGAAGGAAGGGGGACCATCTAGGAGTGTGGTCTTGAGTTGCTGTGAGAAACTGGATTTCTGCTTGATTCCACCGAAGTTTTTTGAGGAGCCGTGCAGAATGCACCTCACAATCGTCCTGCCGTGTACGGAGGAAGGTGGGGGTACCCACCAGCCTCCCCCTACCCCACCACAGTGTTAACTCTCAGGCACTTCCAGGTCGTGCATGTGCTGGGCAGGATTTTGCAGGGTCCCTCCCAGGGAGTGGAGAAACACTGTGCGGCCGAGGCGCGGTGCTGATGGTGCAGCCAGGGCTGGAGTTATAAGTGGGCGGAGAGGATGTGAGGCGGGGACAAGAGATGTCAGAACGTGGGACTCAGGTCAGGAGCTTCCTCCAGAATGCAAGCAGGACTTAACAAACACAGACCCACTGTCATATCTGGTAGGATCCATTTATGTTCCCTAAATAGGAGATTTATATGAGGCAGGACAGGTGTAAATGCCGGAGAACAAGGAACACTGGAAAACAATTTTTTAATTGTCATGAAATGTACATAACACAAAACTGACCATCTTAATTTTAAAATGTACAATTCAGTGAAATTAAATACAGTGAACTATCCTCACTATCTAGTTCCAGAACGTTATCATCACCTCAAAAGGAAACCCTGACCCTATTACGCTATTCCCACCTCCCTCCCCTCGTTCCCTACAACCGCGAATATGCTTTCTGTCTCTGGATTTGCCTACTCTAGATCTTTCACATAAATGGAATCATACGATATGTGATCATCGTATCCATCTTCTTCACTTAGCAAAGTGTTTTCACTGTTTGAAAACATCTTTTGAAAGGAGTGTTTTTCTTGCCTCCACCAGCAATTTCGAACGATTCGGAGGTGGAAGGCAAGGCCTCCCCGCTGTCACTGCTTGCAGAACAGCGGCCCCTGGTGGACTCCAGGAGAAGTTCGCTTGTCCAACTGCAGACAAGCAGCGAGGAAGTGAAAAAGCAAGACGGTTTTATTTAAAAGCCAGGGGGGATTAAAAAAAAATCAAAATTAATTTGTTCTCACTACCCAAGCTACCAAAACAAGACTGCAGGGAGAAAGTACCTGTCAAACTGGTATAGCAATTGGTGATCATCAAGCTCTGTATTACAGGGGATCTGTAGGGTCGAGATAAGTGTATGGGGTCATTTGCGTTGCTTGTGATTACTCCATCTGGACTGGACGTCCTTAGAAGTCAGCTCTAATAAAATAGCAGCTGCATTTGGAGAAAGCCATACTTGAAGTTATGTTAAATGCCCATAAATTAAAGCTAAATGCAGATGTGCTATTACTTTGGTTATTAGTAGCAATCAAGTGTTTAAGTGCTGAAAATTGCCCCATCAAAATTCAAGTCCACGGCAAACATGATAGTAAAGAAGTATATTCCCATGTTGAGAAGGCTCTGTTTGAACCTTGTCTTCCCTCAGTGACACAGGCTGAGTTGCTACATCTTAGGCTAAATATTTGTTCCCATTGTTTGGCTCCTCTATCACTCCAGCTCTGGCATTTTCTTAGGCACATTTTTTGCCTCCTGACATAAAATGGACCCGGGACAGTAGAAGAGAGGCATCTGAAAGGAGATTTTGTAGACAGCAGTGGGACTCTAATGTTCACTGATCCAAGTAAGAGCCTTTCTGTGTGTTGCTTCCATGGCTCCCTGAACTTCTTTCTGCAGTTAGGAAATTGGTGATTTCTTAATTATTTTATATGTCTGTTCTTCCTCCGTGGGGAGATTATATTTATATCATTGCTATGTCTATCTTCTATCTATCTACCTATCTATCATGTTTCCCTAAGCCCAGAAGACGGCCTAGTGCATTATAGGTGCTCAGTAAATATTTTTGGATTGATTGTCTAAATGAAAAGCTTTCTGGAGACATGATCTCTAGCTCTGGTTCTGTCTTGTGTTTTGACTTATCTTACAAAGTTCTCTCAAGATGAGCTAGTGTGCTTTAAAACAGTACTTTTAAGTAGTAAGTTTCCATAATGTGACTTATTAAAACCAATGGTAATAAGTAGCCTTCTGCAGTCTTTGGTTTGGTGCAGTGTAATGGATTGAGTGCCTGTTGCATGCAAAATATACATGTGGACATTAGCCAGGGATCTAAGAAAAGTTAGGCACAGCCCCTGTTCTAAGAGAGATTTTCAAGACTGACTGAAAGGACACGAGAACAAGACAGATGCATAACAAGCCTATCAAGTGAGCTCTTCAAACCACGTAACTGTGGGTTGACATAGGTGACTAACAGTGAGAACAGAAGCCGGCTGGTAAAGCTGAAGATCATTCCCAACTAGAGGTAAAACGGTCTTTACAATTATGTCTTCAGTGAAAAAGAGAATAAAGAACAAAATAATCATGCTATTCAAACTTTCCCACCGAAGTACATGTAACAGCAAATAAGAAAGAAAGAAATGAAGAAATAAAGGACCAAAGAGCCTGCCTTGGTCAAGTTTTCACAGTTGGTAAACGGCAGAACCAGAACATCAGCTGACCCA
This sequence comes from Vicugna pacos, assembly GCF_048564905.1. Lineage (NCBI taxonomy): Eukaryota > Metazoa > Chordata > Mammalia > Artiodactyla > Camelidae > Vicugna > Vicugna pacos. The sequence continues at coordinate 13,067,829 of NC_133011.1, forward strand.
AGGACTTGGTTTAAATCAGTGCGTTCCCCACCGTTACACTTCTCTTCAAATTCCAATTGCGAATATAGACTTTAATTTAGGAAGCTGTTCTTATGTAAAAAGGCAGATTGTGACTCCTGTAAATAACGGTGCCCTAGAAGCTTCCCAAACGACCTGAATGACTTCCAGCTCCTAAGGGTGAGCAGGGCCAGAGGTTTGATTACACTCTAACTCCCACCACTCCATCCATTCTCTGAGGTCCCTGGTGCTTTTCTGACGACCTAATTCAATTGCTTTTCCTCAGACTCACCTGTCTTGACCTCTGCTGCATTTGGATAGCGGGGGCTGTTTCCTCCAACTTGACAAAAAAAGTTCTTTCTTGACTTCTTTCATTTTCTTCTTGTTTTTGCCGTCACTGCTGTTGAGTTTTCTTCTCAACTCTTGCTCCCAAATGTGGGTGATTTTTGATTTTTTAGCAGCTGTGTCTCCCCCTTCACTCTCTCTCTCTGGGAGACCTCTACCAATAGGTGATGCTGCACAGAAGCCTTTGTAAATTGTCCTTTCTGGGAACACGATAGCGCTGGAGGGGATTTCTAACTGTAGCTGCTTTCTGGGAACACAGGGTTCAGATAAAGTCCAACATTGTCAAGGGAAAAACTATAAAGCAAATGTGTGTATGCTGCTATTTCCCATCTTTGCAGTTAAAGGCTTCCTTTTTTGTAAATTGAAATACAGTTGATTTATAATATTATGTTAGTCTCAGGTGTACAACATAGTAATTTGATTTTTTTGAATATACTCCATACAAATTTATAATAACTTTAATAATAGCTATAATTCCTGTGCTATACATTGCATCCTTGTAGCTTATTTATTTTATACCTAGCAATTTGTACCTCTTAACTCCTTCACCTATTTTGCCCCACCCCTCCCTCCCCGCCTCAGGAAACCACTACTTTGATCTCTGTGTCTGTGACTGTTTCTGTTTCGTTATATTTGTTCACTCGTTTTATTTTTTAGGTTCCACGTATAAGTGAAAACCTGCAGTGTTTGTCTTTCCCTGTCTGACTTATTTTACTAAGCATAACACCCTCCTGTGGTTAAAGGCTTCTTTTCACACAGCTGGCATCCTATCTTGTTCCCAGCTAGTTGTCAAATAATTCTTAAAAGACTGTGAAACACCTAAGATTCTGATCTGCATAAACGTGAATATTTGTGAGGTTACGTTTGGACTATGTTATGACTTTTAAAGGAAAAAGAGGCCGATTTTAACAGTTAATCTTTAAAAGCAGAGCTTCCCATAGATGACAATTCACTTGGTCCGTTACATGGAAATCTCAGCCATGAAGGAAAGAAACATGCATTTTCTCGGCACACCCAGGTCTGCTTTGATAGGACTCCTAGGATCCCAGGGCCTCCTGCAGCCGCTGCTAAGTCAGAGTTTCTCAACTGCTTCGTAATCGGCCGGTTAATTCTTTGTTGTAGGGGCTGTTCTATGCATTTTAGGATGTTCGTGGCATTCTTGGTGTCTGCCCTCTATGGGGGGCTAGCAGCACCCCCACCCCACCTTCCCCTGCACAGTCATGACCATCAGAAATGTCTGCAGACTTTGCCAAAGGTCCTCTGGGGGACAAAACAGTCCGCAGTCAAGAACTACTGATTAAAGAATTTATGTTTTAGAGTCAGAAAGTGTCAGAATTTGAATAGAAGTGGAGAATATAAGCCCCACTTTGAAACAGAGTTTAATAAAAGAATTAGGTTGATAGGGTAGCCACCTGAAACAAAATTACAGGCCAGAGGAATAGACGGAAAAGCAGCATAACTAGCATCACGTGTTAAAGACCCAAAGGTCGTGATAATGGAAAGTCTGGCGCGTAATTAGGACAGACCTGGGAGTTTCCGTATGAATAAAATGAAAGAATAAATGTGATCAGGAGATTTAAAGTCCCCTCAAAGGGCATGTGGTATAGTTGTCGAATTCTTATTCTGTTATTTTAATATTTGATTATTTCATATGATGATATGTTTTTTAATTTGTTCAGCTTATAGTAATAAATGATATTTTTAAAGGACACATATTCAGCCATGCTGTTTTCTTTTCAGTATTTCAAAGAGAACTTAATTACTTGGTGTGAGACTCAGTTGTACCATCTGGTGTTACAAACCTCAAACTGCAGGCAAAAAGAAACTCGAGAAAGTCCTTCTGGGATCTAATAGGCAAGTTGACTTTTTTCAGAGACAAAAAAGAAATTGGATTGATGGCAGCTTAACAGGCAACGGTTTCCAGTAATGTTTCTGTCTTAACAGTATTTTCACTTGTTTTAAGTCTCCTGTGGGCAGCGACCATGTCTTGTTTGGCTTTGTCTCCCTAGCACAATCCTTAGAATACAGTAAATGTTTAATGAATGTCTGATGAGTAAATGGATGAATACATAGGGTTTGAGACCCAAGGAAATGGGTCTCCCAGGTAGAATTTCAAGCACAGACAGGTGTGTTGTGGTGGCAGTCATAGACAAGGGAAAAGCGTCATGGCATCTTTGTGGTCTCCATGCCATCACTGGGAAGCAGCATTATAGGACATACCTATATGGTAATGTGGGTCCAGCGTTTCAGCAGGGGCTGCAACACCCATCATTATTTCTGCAAAGGCCCTTAACCCGGCCTGTGTGTGTATTCATTCCTGTACACTTTCCCCTCCGAGCATCACTCCAGCTCTATCAAGAGGACTTAATGCTGCAAACCAAACCTCTGAGGTTTACAAGCTGCATCTGTGCATTGTAGCCAAACTTGACATTGTAGCCAAATTCACTGATAGGGACTAGGGAGTTTTCTTAGACCCTCTTCACGTGTGAATTTGCATGTCGAAAGGAAGATTTGGAAATGTCCTTGATAGACATTCTCCTGTGTTTCACAATGTGGTTGAGCGCCATGGGATTTATAGCTTGAGAACACAATGCACAGATTTTTAAAATGTCATGGAGTTTTGCCAGAATAGAAGGAAAGGAGTCAGTGACATTCCTGTCCTTTTAAGTGCTTACTTTATAGATTGGTGAAATGATAATCATTTTCATTCCCTTTTCCACTCATTCCTTCTATAAACATGTACTAACTGAGTGCTCGTTCTTAGGAGAGAATTGTGCTGGGAACCTTTAAAGACTCATTAGAGTGAGGAATGGAGGCTCTTTCCTCCAAGAGTTTAATCCAGTTGGGGTCACTTGGAAGACACAAGGCACACTCCCTTTCTAAGCATTAAAAAAGGAAAGAAAAGAGCCTAAGAGTTAAGTGAAAATGCAACTGGTAAAAATTTACAAGCCCCTGACTATGTTCTGCGATTGTGGTTCTATGGTGAATATGCTTATCTGGTGTAGTGAAGTGAGAACTGAGCAGAATAAACTCTCATTCTTCATCCTGTTGTTCATCACATTGTTAATTCCTTGTTGGGAATAAACGAGTGCCAACGAGTGTTCCTCTAAGTGTCTAGCTAAGTGCCACCCTGCTTTTATTAACTATCAGTGCATTGAGGGAGGACGGGGAAGAGAGGCATGCTTTTGTCCTTCTTTAAAGGAGAGATTTGGGCTATGGTTCTAAATAACAAACATGTAACTATTGGAAATATCCAGAAGATTTGGGCTGAAGGGGATAGAGAGAGGGAGAGACAGAGACAGAGATTCTGAAAGAAAACTCATAGCCCTGTGGGAAAGAGACATTACCATGTAAATGAATAAAGTCCTTGGTAGGGATGCCCAGATGCCCAGTTAACACAGGTCGGCAGGTGCTGTCCTTTTACAGAGGAAGCTAAAGTTTAGAGAGAATACTTGACTTGTCCAAAGTATAAAAAGTGATAAGGATAGAAGCCAAGATTTGGAAATTGAATCCTCTGATTCCAGATTTGGTGCTTTGCCCCGTTCTGCCAGGTTCCAGCCTACAGTTGGGATTAAACAGACCATGGAGAGAAGGAGGAAACACTGTTCATTATTCCTGGTTTACCCTTCCTCATCCATTTACCTATTCTTTCAGCAGGTGCTTATAGTGTACTTAACACACACAGGGCATGCAACACATGTTCATCCCACTCTGAGGATGGAGGTGAGGCGAAGGGATCAAGTTGTCCCTGTTCTAAAGGAACCTGGAAGCTTCTCCTGGAGCCACTCTCTTGCACTCTGTATTGTCGTTCCAAAATGCTTCATTCTCCATTCCATTAAATGCACTATCCTTCTAAAACTCTTGGTCTAAACCTACCTGTGTCATTATTTTTTCTTTTAGTCATTGGCTATTTCTCCAGGTTTATCTAATTTTCTATCGTAGACAGTATAGTTCTTCATGACAACATGTTTTAATTTCTTAATAGTCTCCTGAGCGACTGCTCCTAATCTGGTGAACTTGGTCTGTGGTTCCTGGAGCCATATTTTATGAACATCTTTAACGGTCTTCCATTGCCCCAAGAACATCTAATGTCTCTAGTTACATATTCCGTCTGTATTAGAGTTCTCTAGAGAACCAATAAGAAATATGCAGATATGTAGGTAGGAGATTTATTATGGGAATTGGCTCGCACAGATATGGAGGCTGAGAAGTCCCAGGATCTGCTGTCTGCAAACCTGAGACCCAGGAAGGCTGGGGGTGTAGTTCAGTCTAAGAAACAGGAGCTCTAATGTCCAAGGGCAAGAGAAAATGGACATCTCAGCTCGACGATAGAGAGAGAGAATTCACCCTTCCTCTGCATTTCTGTTGTATTTGGGTCTTCAATGGATTGGTGAGGCCTTCAGTTGCCTTGATGAGGGGGGGGCCTTCTTGACTTGGCCTATTGAGTAAAGCTAATCTTTTCCAGAAGCATGCTTGCAGACACAACCAGAAATATATATATATATATATATATATATATATATATATATATATATATATATATATATATATTTTTTTTTTTTTTTTTAACCAGCTCTCTGGGCATCTCTTAGCCCAGTCAGGTTGACACATAAAATTAACCATCACACCATCTCATTCTAACTCACGCTAAGCATGACAGACTCTACATTGTCCAGCTGCCTCTCCTTCCTTTGACGGTCATAGCCCAGTACAATTACCCTACTTCCTTTAGGCTGGACTCTTCACCATCCACAACAGGCACACACATACCCTACACACACACACACACACACACACACACACACACACACACACACACGTTTACCATTCTCCTCTTTCTTGCAATTCTTCCTCGAAAATTGAAAAAAAAATGGTATTAGTGCTAATCACAAGGGACTGTTATAAGGATTACATAATATAACACATTGAATGCTCTGTTTGGCACAGAATAAGCTTTAATAAGTAAATAAATTAATTCATGCTCATCCACACCCTAAAACCCAGTCCCCAACTGATCCCTTTTTTTGCTTTGGGCAACCTCCTTAGAACTTATATTATCATTTAAATAATATTATCTTGTAATTGTTACATTTTTTTAGTTTTGCCTGCTTGTTTACCATAGTTGCACCTTATCTCCTCAAATACATTGTAAACTGCTTTAGATCAAGGACCATACTTGTGTTTGTGTGTGTGTGTGTGTGTGTGTGCGCACGCACGCACATACTTTATGGCAACTATTACAGTGCTGTGGACACTACGGAATTAAATGAGTATCTGTTACGATTTGACATATAGAGGAAACAATAATTTTGGATGAGTGAATGAGTAAAGAGGAGCATGGAGATTAATCACCCATTGATATTCTTTAGGGTGCAAAGCTGCCTCTAAAGACCTCCTTATACCCATTTGCTCCTTTTCCATCTACCATTCTTGACCCCTTCCTCTTATTCAATCCCCATATCCTGCCAATAGTTACGTTTTGTCAGTTCCACCTTGTTTTTCGGTCTTGAATCTACATTTCCATTAGCTCATGCCATCACGACAGGGTTGTTACTGAGCTGCTTGCTATGATGGGCCACCAGGGCTCAATCTCCTGGGGACCATCTGAGGGTCCATGTAGTATCCTTCTCAGAATTGTCCCTTGCAGGTGGGATCGGTCATGTGTCTGTGTCTCCTGACTCCATTTCCGTTGGCTGGAGGGTTATAGCTGGAGGTGGGCTGTTCACTACCCCCAGACTTAAAGCTGCTTCTCAGCTCAGAGAAAGCCTTGAGGCAGAGTACACACTCAGGCTGGGTACACAGCCCGTACTCATACCAGTTTTCCTGGACTCCCTGGATGAACCAGGCTTTCTCTTCCCTTTGCTCATTGCACGTCTTATCCCTCTGCCTGAAATGCTTTTCTCCTCAATGACTTCTGCTTTCCCCCAAGTTTTAGGTCAGATATTGTCTCCTCCAGGTAGTCTTCCCTGACTTTGTGTCCCCACTCCCTGGCCAGGTGCCCACAGGAAGGAGCTAGTTGCTCCTCTTGTGTGTTCCATTAACTCCCTCTTTCTCACTACACTTATCACTCTGCATTGTCATCAGGATCTCCTTGAAAACAGTAAAGGCTTTGTCTTTTCTACCATCATATCCCTTGATCCTTGCAAAGTAGCTGGAACACAGTAGGCGCTCACTATGTATTTATGGAATAAAAAAATAAATGAACCAGGACATAGTCCTGTCTTGTAACATATTAGCAATCTTTAGTAGAAGCAACTCAAAACATAACCCAAACTGGTGTAAGCAAAAAAGATGATTCCATAGTTTATTTACTGAAAAATCCAGGGGTCAGGGTTAGCTTGATGGGAACTCAAACATTGTCCTGGGATATGGTCCCTCTCAGGAGAGAGAAAGGGGAGATGGGTGGAGTGAAGGAGTAATAACATCTTAGGCTGGGTTCCCAAGAAGCAGAAACTGAGACAAGGATTCTTGGGCAAGTGATTTATTGGGGAACAGTTTCAGGAGAAGCGAGAAGAGGAAAGCCGAATGGGGTGGCAGGAAAAACTAAGCAAGGGTGTGGTCTCAGAAGGAGACCAGCTATAGACTAATCCCATGGGGAGCCCGTGAGTATGAATTGCACTAGAAGTTGGTTTCACCTTAAGGCAAGGGGGGTGACCTTTTGTATCCCAGAGTCAATTAGTTAGTCCTTGACTGTGGGCTGCCTCTGGAACTGGAGTATGGGGAGGAAAGAGTCCTAAACTTCTGTCTGGATGGGTGCTGTTTGGTCCAAAGCATCTCTCCTGAAAAAGAGAGCTGAGCACTGTGAGCAACCAGGGGATGGGGACGTGGGCCGGGTTAAAGGGGGTCTGGGAAATTGTGTTTGGTGAAGGGCAGATGAAGGTTCAGCTCCTCTAGAACTGTATGGATGAAGACTCAAGGAAGGTGGATCTACAGGTGCAAAACTGGAGCTTGGTATCCAACGAAGGGGAGGCAGATGCTAGATGGCCAAAGAACAACCTGGACCCACGTCCTGGGAGCGATGGTCTTCTCTGTTACTTAGAGGTGGCGCGGTACCTGGCCCTGCTGGTCTCCCATTATCAGCATGGCCCTGAAAGGACATGTTGATAGGTTTTAAAAGAGATTTGAAGTTTATCTTCACTGGATGGTTTGGTTCTGATATCCCTCAATATTGTCATTTTATTTACCACTTGGATGCCTGGATATTCGATGACAGTGGACAGGGTGGGAAAAAAAGGTGAGCCCTGCAGAAAGGAGGGCAGTGAGGAGGGGGAAACAAGAGCACAGTCTGTGATAGAGGAAAACCTCCGCTTGCAGCTAGTCTGCTCTTGGGGCAAGGAGTGGTAAGGAAAAGTTTACTCTGGAACCCTCTGATCAGTCAGTCTTAGGCCTCCTTGTGCATCCACTCATCGGCTGGAGGATCACGGAAGAAATCTTTATGAACCAATGAGAACACTTTCAGTTGAGAAGTGTGAAGTTTCTATCTTACCCAGGAGCCTTAAGAAGTTTAGCACTTTCAACCCACCTAAAGTCTGAAGAAGGCAGGCCACCCGATCATTTTCTTTCCCATCCTTTAAGTTTCCTTTAATTAGCTCCAGGGAGTAGACCGCAGCATATCTGGCAGATGGAACGTTCACACGTTGAATCATTTGCTTTCACAGTCCTTAACCTCCTTCAAGCACCGCAGTGGATTTAAACAGTCATGCATTTTAGTGGTTGATCTGTTCGGATTTCAGTGTGAACATATGTCTGTTATAGTTTCTGAACCTGTGTTAATGTCTTGAAGGGACAACGGTGAGAAAACTCCCCTAATTGGGGTTCTGTCTGAGTTTGATTATTAAGGATAATGAGCGTAACTATTTATCAGTCTTAGTAAGTCCCTCTGCCGTGGAAACATCTGTCGTGTGAAAGCACTGAGGCTGGCAGGTATGGTGTACAATTCCGCTTCAGTGATGACATGGAATCTTACCACCAATAAAAAGAGGCTGCAATTACATAAAAAACATCCACCTGAAAAGAAGCGTAAACCTGACTCTAAATAAAGGCTCTTGGTCGTCATTCTTTATTCACACACATCAGTCCTCATTTGAACGATAGTCTGATGTGGTCTGTCAGATCGTCCTGATCCTGTTCTTCTGGTACATTCTTCTACCCCCCAGTGTAAATCGCTCTCCAAACATTAATTTAAAGCCCCCTTTCGTGCGTCAAGAACAGTTGTTGGGAGACCTCGGGGACTGAGCCCAGGGGATGGAGTCAGGAGTGCTCGTGAGCCGTGGACAGGCTGCCGTCATTGCTGGTCAGAGGGACGGCAGTGGGTGGCCGTGCAGGTCTCCACGTGTACTGGGCCAGGATGAGATGCTGGGTTTCTCAAAGTTCAGTTATTGACTATCTTTCACAGCTTTTGCCCTCTCAGTGTATTGCCTGTTCAATTTTTAATTTAAAATTTTCCCTGAAATTAACTCATATTTTAAAAATTGACATACTACTCCAGCCTCATCTGAAGTAATTAATCCATGTATCAGATTTGGTGTGCCCTTTGTATCCCTTATTTCATTAGATCTATGACCCACATTTCCCCCTGTTAATGTATATGAAGTCGTGATGTCTCAGACAATGGATGCCAGGGAACATCCTTGCACTTTGTGTTGACCAGTCAGCGGTCAGGATGCAACTGTTATTGCCTGACAATTCTTCTGGTGAGAAGGCGGCACTGGACAAAACTTGAAGAATGGATGTTAGTGGCATGGACTGAAATCCCAAAGACAATGGGGGAGCCTCCTTGAAGAAATTCAGCTTCCCCGGTGATCTCCATGGCATGGACAGTGATATCATGGGGCAAAGCATGGACGTTGTTGACTTTGAGTTTACAAGTGATTCAGAAGACTTGGACACTTGATCGTAAAGAAATTTAAGAAATATTTTAGCCAATTAAATTTGCTTATATGTTCCTTTTTATGTATGCCCACATGTAATTCTTTTAAAATGCTATGTTCAAACAAGCCTAAAAGAATTCTTTCAGTGAGAATAAAATAGAAATATTAAGTGATAAGGAAACATTGGGTCGTGCTGTGTTCTTTTTTTTTTTTAGCAGTGCATAAAATGCTGGTACATGTTACAATGGAAAGTGTCCAAAATTTGATGAATTATTGTTTTACTGTTCTAATACACATGAAAATAAAAACAGACAACCCATCCATGCACAACTTTAAAGCTTCTCAAGCACCCCCAGTGGTTCCTGTGCTGTGTCTGGGGCAACGTGGGTACAGTGAGGGAGTGGAGTCAGGTGTGGGGTGGAATCTGTGCTTATTCACTTACTAGTGTGAGTTGGGCAAGTGACTTACTTGTTAAGCCCCAGTTGCTCTATCTTTTAAGTGGGTGTCTTGAGTGGATATCCTCAGAAGCAGACCCTGAGACAAAAATGTGAGTGTAAGTAGTGTTGGGATCCTAGGAAACAGAGGTGGAGGGAGAGTGAGATGAGGGGGAAAGGGAAACCAGCACACGTGTGGCTGTGGGCATGGGCAGGGCATCACTGTGGGCAATTGAGCCTGGATCCCACCGGGATGCTCTGACCCTGGCGTGTGTAGAACACGCCTCAGAGTTAATCCACCCTAAGGAGCAAGGAAGATACTGATTTATCAATTCCTTGTTTACCAAGTATTTGGTACTTGGTAAATATGTATTTATCAAGTACTGTTTTGTATTAATAGGGCTACTTGCGGGATGTCAACTCCGTGGCACTCTGGTCTGCCGGTGCACCTGCAGCCTGCTCCGCAGGCAGACGAGGGCTGGTGAGGGCTGGCGGACACTGTGACATGTGTGATGACGGTGAGCACCAAGGGAATACACGCAGGGCCTCAACAACATTTCCTCCAACGGGAATGATAACATTACCGCAAAGCGCTGTTGTGAGTGTTAAACGCAATCAGACAGACAGACACTTGCATGTAGTTAATTTCAACAAATACTGAGTCATTATTACATGTTGTCCTCATCTTGGACTGTTACCCATCTCACCAATCTGTTGGGCTGCAGGCCAGTACTCGGTAGTGGTCTCACACCATGTGAAGTTTGGCTTTTGTGTGTCCTTAAGCTTTTCCTTGGTTAATGTGTCTTCATTCCAACTGGCTCATCAGAAAAACTGTCAGAAATACGTTCTCCTCTCTGCATTTGAGTGTCATACTGCTGCCTCTCCCTGGTGTGACATTTTAGAGGACTGTCTTCTTTTTGGTATTTTTTCACTTGGTTCCTCCCACGACAAATTGTTTTAAAAGTAACTATCTTTTCAATTACATAAGAATTACATGCTTGTATAAAGATAAAACAATTATTTCTGATCCTACCACTAACTCCTGTTAACTGTTGGTGTATATTTTCTCGGATCTTTATATATTCTAGTGGGCATTCATCCACCTCCTACTCAATTCTGACATCTTCCCTTTCCCCTCCTAACTACACCCAGATTTTGACGGGTATAAACACTCCCCACCATCATTACTATGTCCAGCAGTCATGTGGTTTGGTAGTCCAGATCCAGCCCACCTCCAGGAATGGGTCTCAATTGGCCTAAATCTTTCAGCAAATTTCACCTCCTTGATAGATTTTTGGTTCAAGGACGGGTATTAACCCAGACCTAAGCCAGTCAGTGCATAATATTCCTCTCGTTCAGAAGTCATCATATCTACAATAGCCCAGTCGGAGTTAAGGGAAGGGACTTATTTGATGATTCAGGAGAGACACTGTCTCCTTTCTGCTGGACCAGGGTGAGAAAGTCCATAGCCTTGATTGCTGCTGACAGCTTTCCTAGCTATGACTTTGAGAGGCCTGAGCTTTAGCTGTCGTTGTATAGGATTGTGGAGGAGAGAGTGGGGAGAAGTAAAGAAGGATGGGTTGGGTCTCTTTTAAAACACAGCCAACTGTAAAAACTCCTGGAGGGGTAGGGTGGGGATAAATTACATCCCTCCTGATGGTTCCTTGATGCTCCTCGTGAAAGATCAGAGTTCACAGAGATGGATAATAAAATCATCATTTTTTTCATAGACTGGGGGAGGGTCTATGGTGAGTGTCACCTTTCAGGAAGCCATGTGGCCCTAACAAATATCCTTGCAAGATACCGTCCATCTTGTCTCTGCTATGGTGAAGATGTGTCAGGCTGCTTGTATCTCTCAGGGGATGAGGAAGTGAAAGAAGACTCTCCTGACATTCTTTTCTTATAAGAGACTCTCAAAATTTGCTCCAAGGTAGCACTGTGCTCTAAGCCAAGCCACACAGGTGAGGGAGGGATGATGTTTACCGGTCACAACATCAAAGGTGGGAAAGGATGAGAAGTTGCTGGGATCAAGGATTCCTAGTCCTCAGACAGCTCTCACACACCCATAAGTTCTCGAGGGGGCTCTGAGGAGAGGGACCTTGAGGGGCCTGAGACACTGGGTCCCTGATTCTGATGACCTGGGTTGGGCTACATGGAGGCACTAAGGTCAGACTGCCTGCGTTTGAATCCAGGCTCCATCATTTCCTACCTGAATAATCTCAGGCAGTTTACGTAAATCCACCGAGCCTCAGTTTTCTCACCTGTAAGGAACGTGTAAGAGCAGCTGTGGCGAGGATTAAATAAGAAAATGACGGTGAAGCACTTGGCACGATGCCTGGCACAGAGTCATTGCTTGACCCACACGAACTACAGCTGCTGCTGCTGTGGTTCTTGTTGTTATTATTATTATTTGCCTAATCAGACTTCAGTGGATTGCACTAGAAACAGAACTCTTATCCCTAGATCCAGACCCTTAACTCGTATTTGCGCTCGGATCCCTTCCACGGTGAGGAGAGAGCCTGAAGGAAAAGTCAACTCTGTGTTCTCTGCCTTTACAGCTTTTGCTCTGGAGCAGAGTTGATCATCCCTCCCGCCCGCCTTGGTCTTCTCTCGGTGGGGGCGTCCCTAGAGAGAGAAGTGTCTCCATCTTTGCCACCTCACCAGCCCCACAGAAGAGGCACTCTGCAAACGGCCAAGCCAGAGAGGCCCTTGCACCCAGAAGCCAGGGCTTCAGCCTCTCTGCTGCCCTGCAGGCTGCCCGACAGCGTTCTTGCCTGTGATCCTCCTTGGGTTTCTTCCTGGAGGAGGGGGCAGGATGGAGGGAGAAAGAATTGTGAGGAGAGGAGGCTTGAGCTGTTCTGAGAACGATGACCCTGTGGAAGCTTTGTGATGCCAATATGGACATGACTTTCAGCTTATAAAGTATTTTCATCAATGTTCCTTATAAATCTCACTGAATGTTAAAAGGAGTTCCTCGTGGAAGACAGGAAACACATGTGAGCTACCCGCATACAAACCTGTGTGTACAGTGCATGCACAGTCATGCCTGCACTTCTAGTAACCCCAGGACTGTTAGCAGTAGAGTCATTTGGGTAGGTATTCCCAAATACGAATTAGTCTGAGGATCGGGGCCAAAAATAGGAAAAGGAAGAGGGGAATAAGGGGAGAAGGGGACATTTTCTAAGTCCAGTTGGTTTGTATGTGTTCCCTCATATGCATACAAACAGCAATTGACAAAAGAGGCCTTATTCTCCCCTTTGGGAGGAAGCTCAATATTGCAGGTGGTAAGCAGCAGTGCCAGCTTCAGCCCTAGGACTGTCTGGTGTCAAAGCCCACGTCTTGTCCGGTAGCACCACTCTCTCGTTTTCTTTAAATAGTAAAAGACCGCCTTGTGATCAAGTTAACTGGAACTTTGATGTCCACGAGTTGCACTGAGATATCCTGGAATGCCCACTATCACTTTGTTTACTTAACAATGTTCTGCAAGCGCTGCTCCCACCCCACGTGTCCAGACTTGCACTCCACCAGATTACAGCGGGGCCTCCACGCTAGCAGAGCTGGACCCGGACTCCAGCACATTCCTGGCTCTTGCCTGTGCTGTTTCTCACATCTGGATGCCCCTTGCCATCAAGGAAATGACCAACGCCCCCTTCCCCATTTCTTGTTAAACCTTTCCATCCCCCCCACCCCAATTTTGGCAGTTAGACCTGCAGTTTTCATCCCTAGGTCAGATGGCAGAAGTCACTGCTTGGGATTTGTTTCAAAAGCCTGGCCCTGGGAAGAAACAAGATATTTAGACAACTGCCTGATAAGTGGGTTGTGAAACCAAAAATAGATGAAGTTTCCCAGGGCTGGGTGAGGAGGGAAGCCGAAGAGAATCCCAGGGGCGGAGGTTTCATGGAGCTGGGTCCCTAAGAAGCCGGCCTTGAAGAAGCTGTGTCCTGGGGGCGAGGCGTATTCAAGGAATTCGGATTCGTCTGGGGAATTTGAGAATAGAGATGACCTGTTTCCCCCTCAAACCGGAGTTCCCTGTGCTTCCACGTGCTGCGGGGCAGGGTAACGATGTCCTGAGCTGAGATGGGCCCCAAAGCAGCCCCTGCAGCTCAGAACGCATCGGGTAAATAGGCGTTTCTTGCAGAGCAGCCTGGACAGGGTGTCCGGAGGGTCGTCAGGCTCAGGGGCTCCTGCAGCTGGGAGCGTGGAGGACATGGCTTTGTGCTGGGTGGACCAGGAACCAGATCCCGATGGGACGGGGGCCATCTAGGCAGATGCCAATGCAGGTGGAGCAGGATGACCCAGGCTTGAATGCTGCGGCAGAGCTTCCGGCCTGACTCAATTTAGATCCGGCCAAATGCGGGCAGATTAAGTTTCTGCCTCTCAAAAGGGGCTCAACACCAAAATCAAGTTCAGTTTGAACAAACAAACAAACAAAAATCAGAGTTTGTGAACTATTTTTCAGAGACACTGGAAATAGGTCGGGGGAGTTGAAGGATGGCCCCTCCAGGCCCCAGGGCGGGCCAGCTCCTCTTCTGTTCCTTTTCAGGAGTCACTCCTCTGTACAGGAACCGGCTGGTCTTCAGCCTCACAAAGCTTGAGGCGACTCCAGGGGCAGGGGGGCACACAGACAGCTACTTTGGCCGTTGTCCTGGGTAGCAGGTGGGGTTGGGGATACTTTCGAGACATCTTCGCTAGCTTTGCAGTCAAGTGGAAATCTGCCTGCAGACATTCCATCCAGCACCAGGGCGGAAAGTCATGGGGGGAAATGACCAGAGATGCAGTTTACTGGCAGGAATCAGGTAGAAAGCTTGGCGGGGAGGGTTTACAACTGAAAAGTATTCCCAAAGAATCAAACAAAAATGAAAACAACAGTTACCATTGTATAATGATCAGACTGGCAAAGGTAAGAATGATAATGCCTAGTGCTGGTGAGGAAAGCTGGTGGGAATATAAATTGTTCAGTTCCTTCTGAGGGGCAGCTTAGTAACGTGGCTCAAAATGTAAACCATTTGTTTCCCTTTGAACCAGCGATTCTAGGAATTTACCCAAACGGAAGGATCAGACAAATATGAAAATACGTCTGTGTGAATATGTATGTGTGAAGAAGTTGATCCCAGCTTTGTTTACAGGTGAAACATTGGAAACTGCAAACATATTAATAAAGAGTGGAGTGAATTAATTACGAAACATCTGAATACCAATCAGTAATCTATATGCAAATGAACCCAGAGATGTGATGTAGACATTGCAATGATAATGCAGATTTATATTTATTAGCATAGTATGGTCTTTAAGATGGTTATTAAGTCATAAAAGCAGCTTAGAATTAGCATATTTGGTGAATGAATTAAAAATAGGCAGAGGAAAAAAAAATCACAGAAAAAAATGTGAATGACCACAATTAATTATAAGCCTTGTATGTTTTCTTTTTAGAAAGGATTAGAAAGTGCATTTTTTTAACCTTACAAATTGTTATTGTTGTAGCACAGTTATTTTTTCCCCTCTTTAAAAAAATATGCAGAGAGATAAGAAGCTCAGAATTCAAGGTATAGCATGGTGACTATAGTTAATGGTACAGTATTATACATTTGAAAATTGTTGTTAAGTCTTAAGCATTTTTTCCACACATAGACACACACACACACATACACTGAGAGTTACCTATGTTAAAACTATGTGAGGTGATGGATATATGAATTATCTTGATCTGGTAATCATTCTTATATATAATATGTATACAGAATATATATATAAAATCATCTTGTTTTGTGCTTTAAATACATACGATTATATTTATCAATTACTCCTGATCTGAATAAAGTTAAAAAAATAGAGAAAAGTCTGGAGGTCATTACATCAAAATATTAAAGGCAGATGTTTTGAGGGCAGTGTTAATATCAGAACAACTAAAGTGATTTTTGCTTTCTCCTTTTCAATTCAATATTATCTGAAAAACTTTTTTAGAATGAGCATGAATTATCTGTTTATGTTTATTTAAGTACCATAGGGTGTTGGACCAGGTCACCTCCAAGGTCCTTCCACAGTAGTTTTTCTTTGAACTCCTGGGGAAGTTAAACCTAAATTCTGCCCAAAGTAAGAGTTCGATGAAGAAATTTTGTTAAAGACACCGTTGGTGATGAATCTGTCTTGGGCTGTTTTTCTGGTAGCTTTGTGAATTCAACTAGATTTTAAATTATTTTAGGGCAGGAACCAAGCATTACCAAGACATTTTTTGATTGGCCTCATTCTTAGCCACTTCTGAGAACCCAGAAAGCATAAATAACCCTTTGTGGATTGATTAGGTGTAGACAGGTGGTGAAAGAAAAAGACCATCTTGGATTCAGACGGCACTTCTCCAGTGGGGCTTGACGACCGGGAGCTGTTATACAGGGCCAAGGCCAAGCACCTTGTGATGAGCAGAATGGCAGAGTTCTGTGATAGGAAGGACCACCAGCAACCGCTCTGTCCTGGGATCCTTCTCTTCTTCCTAGCTGTAAACACAGAAGGTGCTTTTGCACTGCTTGGAGAAGCTGGCCCTATGGAATGCTGAACATCTGCCTGGTCTGGTCTGCTTGTGGTGCAAACCTGTCATTCTTGGGTAGGAGGGAGAGCAGGGGCTACATTGCCCTTGAACCTGATTTCAGGGGTAAAACCTGAAAATCAGAGGTCTGAATTTCATATTGCTCCCTAACTCTTGATAAGCAAACTGAGATGAAAATTTTGGTTGCAAGTGAGTAAGTTGTCCCCCAAGTATCCCTGGGGATTTCATTCCAGGACTTCTCTCAGATACCAAAATCTGAGGATGCTCAAGGCTCATAAATAAAATGGCATAGTGTTTGCATAAAACCTAAGCACATCCTCCCGTATACTTCGTCATCTCTAGATTATTTATAATACCTAAGACAATGTAAAGTCTATGTAAATCGTTGTAAATATAATGGAAATGCTATGTAGATAGTTGCCAGATTGCAGCAAATTCAAGTTTTGTTTTTTGGAACTTTCTGGAATTTTTTTCTTCAACATATTTTTGATCTGTGGTTGGTTAAATCTGGGGATGCAGAACCCATGACTATGGAGGGCTGATTGGATACTATGGAAAAAAGAGAGGGGAAAAAAGAGCAAAAAATGAAAATACAAGAGGAAATAACAAAAGAAAAGCTAAAACAAAGGAAAGAGGGCAAGAAGAAAAAAATTTGGAAGAAAGGTGTTGCAGGAATTTTGTAGGTACTATCTCTGAGAGCAGCTGTAAAGGCTTTTGAAGGCCTGCACCTACGGTGCTTAGGGGGCACTTGGGGACCTGGGAACATGCACTAGAAGCCAGAAAGCCTGGGTGGAGGAGGTCTCACTTGATCATTAATCAATCCTGTGGCTTTGACTGAATGCACCCCCTCTGGACCCCCTTTTGGAATACAGGAATGTGCAAGGAGATGGCAAAAGTCTCCTTCCAGCTCTAACATTCCATGTTTCACATGTGATAAAAGCACACATTCTAAAGTGGGACAGGTGGGTTTGTTCGTGGTGGCTGTGTTAAAACTTACCCACCCGTTCACTTTGTCACTTGCCTTTGTTTCTGCCCTTTGCCCCAACCAGTGACTGTCAGAAGACACACTCATAGCTCCTCACCGGACATAAGCCGTGTCCCCATGAAAAGAGTGACAAGTACAGTTCCCTTCGTTTGCTTGCCATCTGGCCTAAGGGGTGGCCCTAAAATTTTCAGTGAAGTGACAGAAATGACAAGACCCCAAGTCCTTTAGTTAATGATGTCTAGGTTTGATAGATATTCGGCTTCTTATATCTAAGTTCCTGAGTATCCATAAGAAGTCTGTGTGGGATGTGGCCTTTGCTAGCCTAAAAAATGTTCCCCTGTGGCTGTCCTCTCTCAGGATTGGAGGTAAGACAATTATGGAGCCTCATTTAAAAAACTGATTACTGACATACCATGCATACAGGAAAGGCACAATATACGTGAATTAAGTGCATTGATCATAAACATACGTTTTACGTGTGTACACACCTATGTAACCACCATCCTGACTAAGAAACAGAATGTTCTGGCACCTGAGAACATCTTTTCCTGCTCTTCTTCTAATCAATTTTCCTTTTATCCCCACCCACAGAGGGCAGGTATTTTGACTTCTATCACCATCAGTTGGTTTTGTCTGTTCTTTTCTTTTCTTTCTTTCTTCTCCTTCTCCTCCTCCTACTTCTATTGAGGTATAGTCAGTTTATAATGTTGTGTCAATTTCTGGTGTACAGCATAATGCTTCAGTCATATAGGAACATACATATAGTCGTTTTCATATTCTTTTTCACTGTAGGTTACTACAAAATATTGAATATATTTCCCTGTGCTATACAGTATAAACTTGTTTATCTATTTTATATATACCAGTCAGTATCTGCAAATCTTGAACTCCCGGTTTATCCCTTCCCACCCTCCACCCCTCTGGTAACCACAAGTCTGTATTCTATGTCTGTGAGTCAGTTTCTGTTTTATATGTAAGTTCATTTTTTTTTTTTTAGAATCCACATTTGAGTGATATCATATGGTATTTTTCTTTCTCTTTCTGGCTTACTTCACTTAGAATGACATTCTCCAGGGCAATCCATGTTGCTGCAAATGGCATTATTTTATCATTTTTTGTGGCTGAGTAGTATTCCATTGTATAAGTATACCACAACTTCTTTATCCAGTTATCTGTTGATGGACATTTAGGTTGTTTCCATGTCTTGGCTATTGTAAGTAATACTGCTATGAACATGGGGGTGCATGTATCTTTTCGAATTACAGTTCCCTCTGGATATATGCCCGGGAGTGGGATTGCTGGGTTATATGGTAAGTCTATTTTTAGGCTTTTGAGGAATCTCCATGATTTTGTCTGTTCTTAAACCTGATATAATGGAGTCCTGTAGTATGCACATGTCG
The DNA here is from genome assembly GCF_048564905.1 of Vicugna pacos. Classification (NCBI taxonomy): domain Eukaryota; kingdom Metazoa; phylum Chordata; class Mammalia; order Artiodactyla; family Camelidae; genus Vicugna; species Vicugna pacos. The sequence goes on from NC_133011.1 coordinate 13,086,398, forward strand.
GGGCTGCTGGGAGAAGTCCTTCACTGTCACCACTTACTTTACTGTCTCGTCTCTGCCTCTCTTCTTAACCCCTAAACCATTGCCATCAGCACAACTCTGACATGAACTGCATGTTGTCTGACTGCTGTTTATGTACTGTCGCAGGCAACTGTTCAGTTTTGTTCACATGACTTAAACTCATGTCAAGGGTTTCCAACCTCTTCAGTCAAGCGCATGAAAATTAGGAAATAAATGGTGAATCCAGGGAAACAGACTCTGCTAAAAACAGATAAACCAGGCCCAGAGGTGAATCACCATAATTATGTAAAAGGGGTAAAAACTTTTTCCCGAGGATACTTTTTACAAAGTGTAATAAGAGGAGGCATCTCACTCTAACTGCGAGCCAGGTAAAAGCCTAATGCATCTGGCTTACGGGCCTAGGTTTCCCTACCCAGAAGTGCAGACAAGCAACCTGCTATTCAGCATAGAGTCGCTAGATGGAGATCTTGAGTCAATCATGGCTTGCTGGCTTGCTTTCTCTCTGGTTTTCTTTATTTGAATCGGCTTTACCACGGGTCTGAATACACATATAATGCAAGTTTACAATTTTGGCATTGCACTTTCTTCCCCCCAGAACTTTTTGGGGATGGTAATTTGGAGTAAAATGGATTTAGTTTTAAATGCATTAGCTTAATTAATTTCTCATCTGGGGTCTCAGGGAGGTGGAAGCGTCCTGATGTGCAGGCTGCGAGCTATTAATCTGGTGTTTTATTTCTGGCAGAAGCTACTAGTGTTTATTCATGTCGCCCCCACAGGGTGTGGCTGGTTGTGGAGACTGTCATTATATCTTATAACTGATTAAAAGAGGAAATCCTCACTAAAAAATTGCTTGGCTGCAGCCAACAAGTGAACCCAGCCGTTTTATTTCCATAGAACAGGCACTTTCAACCTCTTTATTGATAAAACTGTACTGTGAAAGCTAAGCCTTTTGTCCTTTTTTTTTTCCTGAATGAGATTCCAAAGTGATTTTAATGTTTAATCACAATTTGACCTTAGAGAGAAATCTAGAAGCCCGAGGTAAAAAAACCTTTGCTTTCTCTTTCATTTGTCAAGGCAGTGATGCCGTTCAGGATTAAAATCCTCAGTTTGCCGAGAACAATGACAGAAACAGCTTGTCTTCTTGTGTAAGTTTTCGAGAAAACTCAGGAGCTGGACAGTTTTGCCTGTGACGTGTTGACCTTCTGTCCAGGGAGAATGTGGCCATTTAGCTTAGGCTGCTATCTGAAATGAGTTTGGGTGTCTCAGCGCGTTTTGTAAGAAATACACATAAAGGCCACATAATAAACATGCAACTTGGGATTATAGCCAGTCTCTGTTCAGAAGGTGCCGAGAGCTACATTTCTGAAAACCAAATCCCTTTTCCACGTAGATAGAGACTCTTGTACCTCCAGATGGGGGTCAGTTGGAAGGGAAGGAAGGAAGAGAAAGGAGAAAAGGAAATTGTAAGCCGTGAAGCATCACACTGGCGGCAGTGACTCTGGTGACCCTGCTGTCCCAGGGATCCCACCTTCAAACTGGCGGCGCGTCTGCACCTGCATGATTTAAAGGCTCAGGCCGAGGCCGGTCTGCTTTTCCACTTCGTGTTCTGCTTTTCAGCTTCTACAAAGCTGCATGATTAAGAGCGACATGGACTTTACTTCTCACTGCCCTTACCTGTCCCTGCCAGGGTTCCAACCCACAGATCAGCCAGGCCAGCAAAAGCCCCCAGGCCCGAGCCCTCTGGCCCAAGGCAGTGAGCTCCCTGCTGGCCTGAGAAATAGCCTCCAGGGCCTGGCTGTGGCTAAGAAGGGGCTTTGTCCTGTGGGTGTAGCTCTGAACCAGTTTCCACAAGCATGGGATCTTATCCAAGAACATCTCCAATTTCAGACTCTGAGTGATCATTTCATCAAGGGAGGATATTTTGGTTCACTTGTGTGTTTTTCCTTGCAGTTCTTTTTTCTTAAACAAAAGCAAACCATGTTCATTAGAAGAATTCTAGTAAATGCCGATAGTTCAAGCGAAAAAAATTAAAAATTATTTGTAATCCTGCCACCTAGACATAAACTCTGTTAATACCTTTCTGCATATCTTTCAATCAACGGTCTGCGGGTAGATACATATGTAAATTTTTTACAAAAATAGGAGCCATTTTGTACGTACTGTTTTACGGCTTTTATTCTCACAAAATGCTATATCATATCTTTCTATATTATTAAGCATTTATATATAATTTTACATTTAATAGCTGCCTTGTATCATACACAATCCCTTAATGATGCACAGAAGTCCCCCCAAACAATTATATTGATGATACAAGCAAAACGGTAATGAACATTCAAAAGTGACTTTTATTGTATATTCTAATTTTCAAAGACATCCAGTTTGAAGAACTTGGCTACTGAGAGATTCCTTCCAATATGAGAAAACTATTCCTTTTACAAGAGTGAGGAGCATAAATCAATTATTTATGAAGAATACAAAAGATCCACCCCCATATTAAAACACTTCTTTCCTATATTTACCTGAATTGTACATATATACCTGAATACTTCCAAGTGCTACACCATTTTAATGTAATGGAGAATAGTTTAACTTTAATTCTTAGAGTTGATTCTTATGTGGGTAAATGGGAAAAAAATTTGCGGGGATACAAGATGCATGAAAAATGTTTCAAAGTCTTTATTGGGCTTGAAATGATGAGAGTTTACATAATTAATCATAAGGGGATGTTTTCAGTCACAGAAATGATCATTAGTACTGCACTAGAGTTAAGTAATCTTTATAGCAATATAAAAATGCCATTTCGCCCTTAGATCTTACTGAGATTTTGTCTCTCTTTTATGCTCTTTGGCATTACAACACTCAGTAATTGAACGCTACTTAATAATGAGGGTGGGTAATGAAACCATCTACGCTAATGTGTCCATGGAAATTTCTGAAGCACAAACTCCAAATATCACCACAGTACATTGTGTTAGCCCAAAGCTAGGAAAAAGAGAAATTAAGTGCTATCATTGTGATGTTTAAAAATTACCCCAACTTAAAAAATTAATAGCCTTCGTTCCTTTTCATCCTGTTTTTTTAAAAATGATGTTTTAAGATGCAAATTCTATATTTCAGCCTCGGTTCTCATCAGTTGCTTTCGTGGGAGCAGTCATAAATTTTATCCATTCTTCCTAAATTATAAGAATGTTTGTGTGAGCTTTTTGATGAACAGATGGCTCATATTTGGTCTATTTTGACAAAGAGGCAATAATAAAGACAATTAGTGATTTTCACTTGCTCATAGGGGAATAGAGTTCATGTCAGTGGTTAACAGGGCAGCCTCTGGAATCAGGAACGTCATTTGTATCTGGGCCCTGCTGTGTGCTGTTTGTGTGACCTTGGGGTGGTCTGCTACCTTCCAGGGGTGTTTCAGCTGAAAAAATGAGAATAAAAAGGTTGTGAGGTTAAATGAGGAAATGCAAGGTGTGTATTGTGCCCAAATCAGAAAAGAAATTCAGTAAATTGTTAACTACTGTTAAAAAAAAAAAGAAAAGTTGACTAACTGTAGTTGAATGTTTAATGAAGTGAGATTCCACTTTATTTTGCATCCAAAACAAAATGCCTGTGGGTAAGCGTAGTTGTGGATATTTCAGCCTATTTGGTCAGAATTAACTGTGTCATCATCTAACTAAAAATCCTCCAAGAACTTAATTCAGAGATAGTAACATTTATAGAAACAAAAGCACAAAACTGTGGTCTAGATGTTTTGACTTTTGCCTGATCTGTTCAGTGAAATGACCGTTCAATTGGGATACATGTCTTCTTATCACAAATGTCGTCTTTTAACGGCTTTTAGCAAATGTAACATTGAAAATAGGAAAAGCTGCCTAACATAACATTTAATGAAGCACCTTTAAATTAAAAAAAGAAGAATATCTCTTGTGCCTTCCAAGTGGAACTTAATTGGTTCCAAACATGAACAGTTGGATTTTGATCTCCTTCTACAAAAAAAAAAAAGAAAAAAAGAAAAGAAAAATCTTTGATTTTGATTATAAGACCTGGTTTAAAATTTAACTGAAGTAATTGATTTGTAAAATTTCAAAGCAACTCTTTAATCTTTTCCTAAACTGTTAATAAGTTAATAACCTTATTTCATTGAATATAATTTTATTATATTAAGTCCAGCTCTTTGAGTAGGTCCCACTCATTCAAAAATATGCTCTTATTTTTTTGAAATGTCAGTCTTGCCATGTAAGAAAAATGAATTTGCAGCATCTTTTCTTAGTTTCAGTTTTCCACTAAAATCTACCTTCAAGTGAAAGTAAGGTGAGAGAGGGCTCAAGAAAGTAACTATGAAAAGGTTTCTGAAACTCACACTCATATGGGCTCCAAATTTTAGCAAATCTGGTTTTTAAGTAAGTGGATTCCAATTTTCTTTGATTTTTCCTGACCAGAGATACAGCTGGATAGAAGATCATCACATTCCTTTGTCTATACATTTCAAAAACAGTGTTCTTTTTATGACTATCAGAGAGGAAAGAATATAAATCATGTCTGCCCCATAATAAATAGACGTCTCAGCTCAATTTCGTATGGGAAACAGTTTATACAAACTTCTTCTGTGTCTATACTTTACTTATCAAAATTTCCTCAGAGTTGGTCATATATCACTTAGCAAAATATTGACATCTGTTTTAAGCTTAGAATGACTGTCTCTTCACTTTAAGAAGTGAATTTTTTGGAAGTTGACTTATGCCTCTTTGAAACCTCCCAATTGTCAGAAGACTGGTATATTTAAATGCTCTAGTGATGGGGCAAATGTAGATCAATTGTTTTCCATTTGAGATCAATACGCTAACTGATTTAAAAGGAAAAGCGAAAACAGTTGAAGCCTTAATAATTTGTTTGATTCTCCAAAGATGGTGACTGCATAAGTGTGTATGCGTGAAAAGGCATGGTCAGGTTTAGTAATTCATGAGAAGTGGTCCTTCTGTTGGCTTTTAAAAGCAAATAGATCCATGTAGTAGTTAAAGTTAGTTTTAGCCTCCCAGCCCTGTTATAGGATGGTCAAGAAAGATTTCTGAGCACATATTTTATAATTGGATTCTAGATTTTTAAAGTGTATATCCTTTATAAAACTCAAGCCTTTAGACAGCAGACCTTTCAAGAATTCATGACGTATTTAGACAGTGACCTGTGGCTCAGGGACAGATGATAGGATGAGATATATATTTCTTGTTTGTCTGTGGATGATCTAACTCCCTGAGATTGTAAGGTGTATGACAGCAAGTCACTCTTTGTTTTATTCATTCTTGTAGTGTTAGTGCCTAGAAGAGTTTGGCATATAGTAGGGTCTTGATAAGTATTTGCGGGATGATGACATCAAATGAAAAAAGTAAAAGGGGAAAAAATGTGGTCAGAGAGAAAGAAGTTACAGCAATGGAGAAGCATTGCCGATTTTCAACTACAGCAGGCAAGGAAGCCCCAGTTTTTCCAGCCCTGAAAGCTTCGAGGTGGGCGTGAGTGATGGCGCCAAGTAGGAGCCATGCAGGGAGTGTCATTTAGTTGTCTAGTTTCCTTCTTTAGTCACCCGTGTCTTGAAGTGTCTGGCTATTCCTAGCTCGTCTGCTTCTCAGTTCCTTGGGGGCTTCTTCCTCTCCCAGTTGCCCTCTGCCTGTGTCAGCATGAAGCCTGGGTTTCTGGGTGATGAGCAGACCAGTGAATTGGTTGAGAATCCGGGCGTGGGCTTCAGACACATCTGGGCACCAGTCCAGGATCTGCCGTCTCCAAGTATCTGATCCTGAGCAGGCAACGTAGTCTAGTTCACCCTCATTTTCCTCATCTGTGTGTTTGGATTAACCCTAACTATGCCTATCTTGCTGGGTTGCTGAAAGATTAGTGGTAAGACGCCTGATATGATAAAGACTATGTGGGTGGCTCATTGCCTTTCAAGAAGTGAAGCTTCCTACAGAGGGATGGTGCGTGTGAAACACTTGGCATAATGTGTAACTACCAACATTGAAGGGATTACACACAATGACCTTTTCCAACCTGGGCATTAAAGTTCTGTTGTTATATTATCGTAGTCATTTTAGTTTTGCTATTGTGGAAGACGCTTCTTCCCAGACTGTTTCTCCTTTGGACTTGATGTTTGAAAAAGCTCCAATAGCATTTGCTATGATAGATAGATTTGGATTTTGTTAGACCAGTGCTTAGTAGGCTGTTTATGTCCCCATGCTATGAAAATGTGCTGCTGTGAAGAGGACTGGGGGGGCGGTCCCGAATGTGGTCTAGTGGTTCAAGCAGCCAGCTTCGCCATGGGTGTGGCTAAGCAGATAATCTCCCAAGAGAAAGGAAGAGAAACAATTTAACAGGCTTTTCCCACTTAACTATTAATAATCCATTTGAAGAAAAATAGAATTCCTTGTTAAAATAGCTAAGCATAAACATAGGCCACAGCTACTAATTTTCCTGCACAGAATATGCAATTGGGACGAGATATTAAAGAAAATAAGCACCTAATTACAATTTGATGCCTTTATCATTAACCTTCAATTGTTATGAATGTTAATTCTTTCCCTTGCTTCGCTTTATAACTTTAAACGAAGATGGGAACATTCAGGCAATTCCTTTCCACGTAGCTTCCCTGAAACGCCCCGCCTTTTTCCAGATACTGCCTCCTTGACTTTTAGCGCTAAAATATTCACATCTTGAACCCTGATGCTCTCTCCTGCCTCTTTGCCCTCCTACCTTTTCATATACTGTTCCCTCAGTCAGGAAAGGTCTTCCTTAGTCACCCTGGATACGGAGATTTGGTTCAAACGGCATCTCCCCTGTAAGGGATTCTCTTAAGCAGAGAACTCTTAAATAGTTTCAGTTTTTGTGGATTCCTATTAGTCACATTGTCATTTTAATTATGTATTTACGCATCCTTCTGCCTGCCCAGCGGACAGTTTCTCAGGTTGGGTTTACCTTTTTGTTTGTTTGTTTTTGTAACATAAAATTTTTCCTGAGATATAAATTCACATACCATGTGATACACTAATTTATTTGTACAAACTCAGTGGTTCTGAGCATATTCAGAGCTGTACAGCCATCACCACAGTCTATTTTAGGACGTTTTCATCACTCTAAGAAGAGACCCTGTACCCATCTTTCACTCCTCAGTTGTCCTCACCTCAGACCCTGGGAATCTCTAACTTACTGTCTCTATAGATGTGCCTATTCTGGATATTTTATATAAACATCATTTGCTTTTAAACTGCACTGCACATAATTAGAAGCAAAGAAAGTTCCTTAAATGCCAGACTCAAACATGCATCCCTAAATATTTCGCTTTAACACAGCAGAGAAGTCTACTGGAATAAGGGTCGTATTATTTTAATTATGGAATAATGCAAATACCAGAACATCACATTTTAAGCTTAACAAAGAACACTTTACCCGCTGTTTTACTGAATCACCGTCAGTAACAACAAACGAGGAGGCGAAGTCACTTGCCTCACCTCCTGTGTTTTACGGATACAGTTCTGTTCAATTTGGATAAAATTCTGGAAGAAAGAAAGCTGCCTCTTAGTGTTATGTGCAAGACACTTGCCTTCTCTTGTCATAACTGAATGCTGGCATAAATCTTTTTTTAATAAAATGAACTATTAAAATTATTTCTTTCCTGAATGATGGCTGAAACAGATGTATTTTCATCTACAGGGCATAGAAAATGAAATTTACATGTCACTGAGGTCTCTCTGGTTAATAAATGTCTTAAATAGAAAGAAAGCGCTAAGCTAAATAAATATGAAGCCATGCTGCTTTGCATAAGATTAAAAAAGTAAAATAAGAGGTCTGTTTCTCTACCAAACAGCTGATTTATAAGGTGAAGGTATTTTACTCTATCAAGTATCAGTCTTTTAGAATATCATGAAAATGCTACTTTGTGCTGTTCTTCCTTTAAAAAAACCCAGCAACATGCAGTTCAAAATGTTGCCTGTGCATTTCTAATTTGATTGGTGTGCCTGGTATATAAGTGCCAACTTGACTGTATTCACTACTACTGTAACATTTTCTCCGTGTTCGTGTGCTAGTGAGCTAAAATAAATGAGTTCCACTCATAGCGTAACTCTAAAGCTTTGCAAAATTCTTTTTCGTTATAAAATTATATAAGGTAAACATGTTGTTTACTGCTGTCAAAAGTGCCCATGATAAAAAATGAGGAAATTAGAACTGCCCTTTAAAAGGCTTGACAGATAATTTTTCCTTTTTTAAAAAAAAAACAAACCAAAAACCAAAAAACCTTTTCCTGTGTGCTTTGAACTGTTGCCAAACTAGATACAGGTAAAAATGGCTGACTTTTCCTAAATTGCTTGCATGGAAAACCTTCAAATAACTTTCAGAGACAGGCAGTCTAAGCACACAGTGCCATGAATCCATCCTCAAGCTGGCCATCCTCACACCCGAGATGTGATGTAAACCCTGGTGGAATCAACCTTGGAAAAATAAAATGGCAGCTCAGGTGACCTGAATTGTACCCCAAACACTACAATGCCTTGAAAGTTACTCTTTTCATTGTAGTCAATAGGCTGAAAATGCAGGGATTCTATTCCAAATTCACCTCTCTGTAGTTAAAAATTGTGGTAGAAGTCATTTTTAAAAAAGTGATTATAGGAAGGGCTCAGGTGTTATCCTAGTCTGATTAAAGCGGGTTGTGAGTCCCCCTCCGCCTTTAAATTGCAACAAGACAGACTCTGATATGATGCACAGATTTATTTTTTAACAACAAACTGAGTTTTAGAATTATAATTTAGAGTGTATTGGATGTATCACCAAAAGACAGGGTGGTTGGGCCATTGTGAGGGAGTGTTGTATTGTTGCTAGTCTGAGAAAATCTGAATCTTTTCAAGCTTTGGTTGAGTGGGTTAATTCCAGGACCTGAATTACAAGTACAATTTGAATTACATTGCAAATGCTGAACTTCCTTCACTTTAGCAAAGTGCTTTCTTTTCCCCTTCTCAGACTTATGAATTCTAGTTATTTTGATGTTTTTCAAATGTTGAAATATTTCAGTTAGCTGTAAAAAATAGCAGTTCCAACTAGAAATGGAGGAAAAGATTTTTCCCTTTGCCTCTTTGTTTGTTAATTCCATTTTTGTTTTGTTTTGCCTCTATTTTGTGAAATCTCCACGTTTAAAGTTGTGACACTCCTGAACCATTCCAGTCAGTACAGCAGTAACCCTTCAATCCTAGGATAAATATTTTATTAAAAAAAAAAGACTGCCATAAACATTCACATCAGCCCAGGCTTCAGATGGAGGGGGGAAAACAAATGAACAGGTAAGAAATGAATATATGAGACAAATTCATGGGATTTCTGATTTTGGTATTTCCCACATATGAACTAGCAGTGATAAATACCGTCTTTTAGAAACCCTTGCGGTAAATCCGCACGATGACACTGATTTTATGGACAAAGAACAAAGAGGTTAAGTGGATTGTTTAGAGCTTGAATTCCCATCTCCCAGCCCGATGCTAAACATAGACCTCTGTGCTGAGGATGCAAAAGTCCTGCAAAGAGAAAAGAGGCATGGGGTGGGACCAGGAGCCTCTGCCATCATGCTAGAGATAATGTTAGGCATTTCAACAGTCAGGAGAGGTGGTAGACAAACTGCCTGGTAATTATTTAAAAAGATATCAGTTTATTTGTAGCATGAAGTCTAAGCTCAAGCTGCTCAAGCATGACACTATAGTTTTCTGACTGTGGAGGTGTTTAGCCCCCTGTCTTTACAAAAGAAGTCTGATTAAATAATTGTTGTCAGAAGACGAGAAAATACAGGTTAATATTGGCAGTTCAAAAGCTTGACAAATTTTTAAAGAGAACCTGCTGAATGGGGTACTAACACTGTAGAAAATTGCAGTACTCAAGGGCTTTCAGCAAAGAACAAACTAGAAATGAGTAATCAATCTAGAACATTGTATGCTGTGGTTACAGTGTGCTTCAGGGGCTTTGTTCATTCGTCCCACACTTCCCTTTCAGTTTTAAAGTCCCCATCCATTAAAGCATCTCTCTGCATGGGACCTGGGTCATGTGGTGTCTCACACACTGAGTGCCGAAAACAACATTAGGAGACTTTGCTTGAAACACAGGACTCCTGTTGGTCCTCACTCAAGAGATTATCACTTCAAACAACAATATCCTAGACTTTTCTGGCTTGCACATTTATTGCCCTTCTTTCATTTCTCTTATTTTTGCAACCCCACAATTTAACTAAGACAGATTTAGCCAATCAAACCTCAGGCAACTAATGAGGCATTTTGTTGCACCACTGAATACTTACAGGAGATGCTAGCAAAATTTGAAAATAGTGAATTACAGTTATCCCTTGGTATCTGGGGGCATTGGGACTCCTCACCCCAATTCCTTAAATCCCTTATGTAACAATGTCATAATATTGCATATAACCTACATATCATCTGTATCCTTTGTCATCTCTAGATTACTTACAATATCTTATACAATGTAACTGCTATGTAAATAATTTTCAGTGTGTGGCAAATTCAAGTTTTGCTTTATGAAATTTTCTGGATTTTCTAACAAATATTTTTGATCTTTTTTGGTTGAATCCTCGGATGTAGAACCTGTGGATGCAGAGGGCCAACTGCCTGTTGTTTTTGGCTTTTGAAAATATTTAAACAAAAGGTTATGCTTTTCTCCAAAAGTAGAAGGCCCTGAGGAAAACTACTAAAAATGACTGTGGTTCCAGGTGAGGGATAAAAATCATGGGATTTCATTAAAAAAAAAATCATTTGATGTTTTCCCTCCCAAATCTATATTTTATAAAAATTCTTTTTATGGATGGAATTTTTGTTCTTTGAATAATTTACCTTTTATACAGAAATGATAGCAAATACAACTTCACATATATTTATTACACATTTCTACACATCTACAATCTAGAATATCTCAATGTACCATCTAGTTAATGCAAGCAAAGTGGAAATTTTTCAACTGAAAAAGCTTCAGAAAGTTCCCAACATGTATTTGTCTCACCTATTAACTAAGTATTGTGTAAATTTAGAATCCTATATTGATAGAAAATACAACACTTGTTCTATTTTCTTTCCATTTTGAGAAAGTGGCATTATACAGATAGGAATTATGCAATATTCAGGCAGTAACTTTTAAAACAAAGTCAGGGGTTGTAAAATTTAACGTTCTCATAATGGCATTAACTTATCCGGGTTGAACATATAGTACATTAAGGAATCGCATTTTGCTGTCTTCCTTGTAATTGGAAATATTCTATATGTACAATTTGAGTGAGTTAATGTTTCTAGGAGAACCTTAACTTTTGCATTTCTTGACTTTTTTATGTTTGAATTTGTAGCTTTAACATTTGCATTAACATAGTTATTTGCATTTCATTAAAGCCGGTTAGCCTATTCAAGGACTAAAGTCATAAGTGAGTGTTTACTTAAAGATTTGCTTCAGTGAAAATATTCAACCTTTTTTTGGTTACATATTTATGGTTAGAAGATACACTCATTTAAGATTGTGATTTTTGTGTGTATGTGCTAACTTAATTCTAAGAATTTCTGTGCATGGTAAGTGCCCAAGAATTAGGCAACGATTGAATGGATGAGTAAATGAACAATTGCTACCAAAGTTTATCAGGAATATGGAAATAGGAGAAACAGCAATATGGTGATAAGATCAGTGGATTCTTTGGATTAAAAAGCAACTCTAGGGAAGCTTGTTCCAGAAAGGGAAGAATGTCTCAGCCTTCTATAATACCTTGTGTTGGTTTTTCTGTTCTATATGTTTTTATATATTCTTATTGCATTTTTGTTTAAATATTTCTGAATTGAAAGGGAGACTAATAATTCTCCAATTTTGCATATAAAGAAATCAAGTTCCCAAGAGATTATGGGATTATTTTGAAGAGATGAAAGAGGAAAGGGCATGCTACTCTAAAAAAAAAATTCTAAATCCAGTTGCGCCTTGATTTCTGGAAACTCGTGTGAAGATATGCATATAAACAAATGCAAATGGAAGGGATAAAGAAGAAAAAATTTGCTATTTTATTTATGAAGAAAAATTTAGCATAGAAACCCCTCCCTCAGACTGTAGACCCCTTATGGGCAGGAACTGCCTTGTTTTTGTATCCTAATGCCTAATACATACTAGACACATTAGCTCTTTGTCCAAATAACATAATAGAACAAATAGCCAATTGCATTACTCTATGTACTTCAGGTTATATTAACAAAAAAGTTCTATTTTCAAGGGTACAACTACTACTTAGAGTGGGGTGAAACCAAGTGCTTGTCTTAGATTAGACTTTATATACAAAAGATTTTTAGGCATTTGCGAAAGTTGTACATGAAAAAACATTTGAAACATGTATACGTTTCTATTATAAGGTTTTTTTTAAATATAAAATTGGTTTGTTAAAAAAGACTTCAGAAGGTGCAAAACCTTCAACGAAAGATTGATTTTAATAAACTCATATAACAGTGGGGCGTGGGAATTGGCGGCCGCGCGGCTCGTGGTACTGGGCGCCCAGGGCGGCTCTGGGGAAGGGAGCAGGATCTGGGCTTCTATAGGTGATGTTGGCTCCAAGACACGCTGCCTCTTCTGCGTCGTGAATCACAGCGCAGATCATGGGCCACCACGGCGTGAAGGGGGCCAAGGTGCTGAAGGAGGACGCCCTGCCGGGCCTGAGGACGGAGTACGAGGTGGACTCGGACGATGGCTCGGGCCAGTACTCCGACGTCTTCCTCCTGGAGCACGCTGGCGGGACCTGCCCAGAAGTGAAGGCCCTCCCACCGCGCAACTTCGTGGCCGTGAAGTTGGAGCGCGCCACCGAGGGGGAGATGGTGGTGCTGGGCTGCAAGTCGGACTCTTTTCCGCCCATCATCAACTTGCTGTGGTACAAGATGAAACCAACAGCTTTCAGAGCAAGTTCGTCATGGTCTTCTTGGAGTCCAAGACGGAGCTGCACCTCTCGAGCCTGGACCTGGAGGCGGACCCGGCAGGTACAGCTGCACCTGCCTGGACACACAGGACACCTGCCGGACGGTAATCACACTGCGCATGCGCAGCTGCGTCTCGCTGCCCTCTGGCTCTTCCTGGGCGTGGGTGGCTGAGGTGCTTGTGCTGGTCACAGTCATCTTCCTCTACGAGAAGCGGCGGGAGCCGGACGAGGTCCTGGGTGATGAGGACATTGGCTCTGCTCCACTGAAGAGCAGCGGGCACCAGGTGAATGACAAAGGTAAGAAGGTTGGCCAGAGGCAGCAGGCTGAGAGGCAGCAGGCTGAGAGGCAGCGAGGACGAGTCTGCACAGGCGCCCTGCCTCTGTTGGAGGAGCCCAGCGTTTCCCGGCGTTTGCACAGCCCCTCGCTCTTTCCTCTTAAGGAGACCCACCCAGAGAAAACAAACCCTATTCTGCATTCAAATCATACGTTTTCTCTTCCCGCTTTTTTTTTTTTAATCTAATCTAGGGTTTTCTGTGTGTAGAATTCTGTTCTTTAGCGGTTTTGCTTTTCTTCTGTAGACATTTCATAGGCCCCCCAGGGTAAGGGGGCCTTTGTGTGAGGACTCTGCTGCCCCCTTGGCCCATCCCTGCTGCCTCCTGCCTGTGCCCTTACTGGACCCCTGGCCTCCTGGCCTGTCCTCCCCGCTGCTCCCACCACTCCTCCCCTCGTGTCCCCTGGGCCATTGGTCTCCTAGGCTGACACTGGGTGAGGTGTGGAGGAAAGGTGGGCCTTTTCATGGGGCTTCCACCCCAGCTCCCCTTCCAGAGGCTGCTGGGCCATGCGGGGGCCGGGGCCAAGTCCCTGCCCTTGGCGGAAGGTCACAGGAAGGTGACAGGTCATGCTCAGTGCCAAGCACCTGCCGTAGGAAGCCAGCGCGTCGGGTTACTGCAGGTCTGTGATCTAGCTTGGGACAGACGGACGGCTCTGACCTCACGGCCGCCCTCGGGGCATCTTCCTGGCTGCTCTCCCAGTTTGCACACCTGAAGAGTGGGTGGTCTGGCCCACCACCTCCGAGCAGGAGCTGCTGTGACAGGCCGAGATAAATGTGGCCACTACGAAGATTTAAGTTTTATGGGGACAAGGGGAAAAAAGAGAAGAAATAAAGGAAGTGTGGAAAGAGTTCAAGAGACCAAAAAGCAGCGAAACACATTTATTTATTCATTCAACAACTATTTACTGAACACCTACTAAATGCCAGGTGCCTGGTGACTAGATGCTGGGTGTACGGCAGTGAAGAAGACTAAGCAAGTCCCTGCTTTAATGGAATTTACCGTCTAGTAGGTAAGACAGTAAGAAAAGAGAAGAAATATGTAATTAAGATTATTTGGCATAGTGTAATGCTATAAATAAAATAAACAGGATGGAACGGAGGTATTTTAAATTGAGTAGTCAGAGGGAGGGGTAGCTATTTTTGATCTGATGTTCAGAGAAGACTTCTAGGAGGTGACACTTGAGGCACAACACCTATGTCAAATGACAAAACTAAAACGATTTAGTAATGAGTTTGATGTCCTTTATTCAAAGAAGAACAATCCATGGATTGGAGGAGTAGTGTCTCACAAGCAGTGGAGAACTTTTCTGGAGGTATTTTGGGCAACAGTGAGTTTTCTAGAGCAGTATAGGAGGCAGTGTGGAAACCACATGATTGGCTAGGAGGTGGGAGATTTTCCTAAGAGGCGAGCAGGTTCTGTTTTCTGGGTAAAGCTGAGTTGGAAGATTGTGATTGGTGTTGAGTTTCCTTGACAGTGAGGCACTTCCCGTAAGTGCAGGATGACTTGAGTTGAGATTTGTGATGTGGGCTGGGCCGCCGGGGTGGCCTCCACTTTGTAGGTCGAGATCTACAAATTAATGTTACTATCTGAAAGGCAGAGGAAGGCAGCCATATGGCATCTAGAGGAAGAATTTTCTTGGAGCAAGTAAAGCAGGAATTGTTGTGTTGAAGACCAGAAGTGGGGTCAGGGTCACAGGAGTTCAGTAAGTAGGAGGGAAATGAGCTTGGATTTTACCTTAAGTGCCATGGGGACCACTGGAATGAGAGACTTGGCTAAAATCTATTCATTCATTCATTCATTCATTCATTCATCCATCCATGCACTCATTTGTTTGTTTGTCTTTTTAATAGACTTATTTAAACATTTTTAAAATTTACTTTTGTTATTATTTTTTTAGGGAGGTACTGGAGATTGAACCCAGGACCTTATGCATGTTAAGCATGTAACTGAGCTGTATACTCTCCCTAGGCTTGCTTTTAAAAGCCATTTAGGTTGCAGCAGAATTGAATGGAAAATATAGAGATTTCCCATGTACCCCTGTCATCCCCCCCCCACACAGAGCCTCCCCCATTATTTTCCCCCACCAGAGTGGCCCATTCACTACAATTGATTAACTGACTGACACGTCATTATCACCCAAAGTCCACAGTTTACATTGGCATTGTATGTTCTGTGGGTTTTGACGAATCTGTAATGACATGTATCTAAAATTATGGTATCACACAAAATAGTTTTATTGCCTAAAAATCCACTGTGTTTTGCCTCTTCATCCCCCGCCTTTCCCCTGGCAACCACTGATCTTTTTACTGCCTCCATAGTTTTGCCTTTTCCAGAATGTCATATAATTGGAAAGCAGCTATGCTCACCACTATACCACCAACGCTGCACAGAATGTCTTTGGAATCATACAGTATGTAGTCTTTTCATGACAGCCTCTTTTACTTAGTAATGTGCATTTAAGTTTCTTCCATGTCTTTTCATGGCTTGAGAGCTCATTTCTTTTTAGTGTTGAATAATATTCACTTGTCTGGATGTACCACAGTTTACTTTGTGATAATTTGTGTTTTTTCCCCTTAACTAAGTATATACCAGCTAGTGTGTTTGTTACTGAAGGTATGATAATTAACTAAATAAACTTAGTCTGTGAAACTCACGGTCTAGTGGGGAAGATAGATGTTAAGTAAATAATAAAAGGAATGAGTGTAAAATTATAAGCAGATATGTGCTCTGAAGGTTTGGGACACCTTTTGTTATATATATGTAAAGAAGGAACCTTGAAGACTAGGAAAGAGTAACTGAGCAAAAGTAAGGCTGATAAAAATTTTAGTAGAGCCTTAGACTTGTTTTTAGGATCAGCAAGATTTGTGAGAATAGTATCACATTTTCCTATAACTTTAAAAATAGAGTATAGCCTATAATAAAATAAGAATAAAACTTTTGGAAAGCATAATATTGATGAAGAATGGTGCTATTTATGATTTACATGGATTATCTCCCATAATACTGAAAAAAACACCCCTTATTAAATTAAATGATTAAATACCCATCATCTCTAGTGCCATGCTGGTAAATATCTAACAACTGACCCTCCAGGAAAGCAGGAGCCTCAGTTTGTGGCTTTTTCCAATTTCCCTTTCTGTGGTGTAAATTTTCCCATCATAGCCTATTCCAGCTACCAGGGTGATGGCAATGTAGATGAGGTTGTGAAGGGCTGTGCACAATCCTCTCCAGAGTCCGTGAACACCAGCTCCAGCATGCCACTGAATCTCCCTTTTATTAATGAGAGACTTAGGCCTTGGAAAGTAAGTCACTCTCCCAAATCACAGAGACTGAGAGGCAGGGTGAGAATTTACACTCTGGCAGAGACCCTGAAGCCCAGGGGTTTAATTGTTATGCCATAGACACCAAGAGTTGAATCATAATGTTGAAATAATAATAAGATTTAATTAATCATAATGTGAACTCAGAACTCATTCAAGTCCAAAGTCCAACTTCTTTTAACAGAGAAGAAAACTGACTCCCGAAAGAGTTCATTGATCTGCTCAAGGTTAAAAGACGGTTTATTGACAAAAGCTGGGGCTTGAACCCAATTCTTTGGTCACTGCCCTACATGATGCTGTAATCACTTGTTTGTTTTTTTTTGCAAACTTCCTCCACAAAACGTTTAAGTAATATCTCTTTGATAGAAAGATAGAAACTGTGGGGGCTGTTTTCCCTTCCACCTATTTGAGGTGAAAATCTCACCATCTGGATAATGTAAATCAACAGCATCACCTTCCTTGGAAGCAGTTAACTGTGCACAGAATTCCTAAAGAATGGTCATCATAATAGCAGTCATAGCTGCCATCACTTCTTTAGTGCATGTTAGCGTATTTCACACAAAGGCGATGAACTAGGGAGCTCTAAATGGGCTCCTGGTTGTATGTGCCCAGGGTGTGTGTGTAACTGTCAAGCAACAAAGTGCTGGTTGCATAACTTGTAGCATAATTAGCCGCGTAGCAAGGACTTGAGCCCAAAGCCCACACTTTTAAGAAGCTGGTCCTGGGCAATTCCAGCTCATTTTAGGGCCAAACAAATGACACAATTTGCCTTAACCTCCAGTTTAGCTGTTTAAAAGAGGAGAGGACGAAAGTGAATCAGGAACTGAATATAAGCGTGGAGATAAAAAGTACAGACCTTCTAGTGAAATCACAGAACACAATCTGGCCAAGTTACCAACCCTCTCTAAATCAGGAAAAGCAGCTACTCATCTCACAGAAACATTATTAGGGAAAATTAATCGGTGATGGTGATGCTATCTACCGCTGTATTTCTAGAGAAATTCTCAATGTCAAGGAGACTCCAGTTCTTAAAGCAACTGAAGATTGAACTCTTATGACTTCTAAGATATGTAGTATGAAAGCCATGATTTACATAGTTTCTTGACCAAAAGTTTTAAAAAAACAAGCCAAAACTATTCTACGTGTGGAGAGATGACGCCATGTGTGGAGACACATTTTATTTCCTTGGTAATTAATAATGAAAGACTTGCAATTTATTGCTTGTTACAAGATTTTATTTCTTTATCTTGCTCCTTACATCAAATCATAAGCTATTGAGGATGGAAATAAGAAATGACTTTAAGAGATGCATGTGAAAATTACTGGAAGAAGGTGACTTTCATTAAAGTGAATGGTTCGTTACATTTCTTGGGTTCGAATTCAGCCTGTCAGGGTTTCCATAGCCCAACAGGTAGACTTGTGATTTTACAAAGAAAATAAGAACTGCGTTTCCAGAATGTGCTCAGCACAGATTGGGCTGATGGAAATACGATACCAAAATTAACATGAGATTGTAGGAGAGCGCCAGATAAAAGGAAGATGGTAAGTACTGTACATGCTTGAACGTTGTAGATGCTCCTAGGGAGAATTCTTGACCTTCTTTGGAGCCGGCACTTTAAGCCTAGGGACAAATAGTTGGATTTTTGACAGTCATGTGAAGATTACATTTAGGACTGTAGATGTGAGGCCCTTTCTCTGTCAGAACTTAGGATTAAACCCACATCAAAAGCTTTACGAGAAGTGGAAGATCAGTGGGACACACTCACTGAGAAACTCTTAATGAGCAGATAGCCTGCCACATAGCCTCTGTGATGTGTGTCAACTTAGTCTTGACATAGCCAATTCCCAATTCTCTGTGCAAGATAGAATGAGGGTAACGAGGATAATTGAAACCCACAGATAATCCTCAGGTTCCATTTTAACCCTCAGTTGCAACTGACTGCCTTGCAAGCCTTTTAGGAGACCCAGGAAAGAGATGCATCTCCCTTTTGTGATGGTGGTTCGTCAGCATATCCCGTGTTCCCTGTGTTGGGAAACCACGAAAGAAACAGACAGAAGAGGCTGTGTCATTCAGGAGCCTGGCAGGAGACAATTGGTACACTCAGAGGGTGATTAACAAGAGTTTAGTGAAGGAACCATTTTCAAAGTTATAGGCAGGGTCAAGGGAAACCAGACAGGAAACACTCTGGGATTAGCCCAGACCAGGAGCTGCTCCCACCCCTTAGGGATGAAGGAGCAAGAGGACAGGGCTGTTTAGCAGGAGCTGTGGTCTTCCCTGCAGGAAGGCAGCCGCCGGCCACCAGAGCTCCGCACAGCCGGAGCCAGGGCAGTCAACACCAAACCCCTCTCTCCTTTTCCCCTCTGACCTCCTTCTAGTGCCTCTCACTGGCTGAACCCATCTGGAAGCCAGAAAGAAAGGCAGGATGTCAATGTGGTTCACAGATGTCAGGGGCCTGGGGCACACAGCAGGCTGGAGGAGAGTGAAGAGTGGCTCTGGAGGGAAAATGGAATATCTAGCCCAGAAAAGATGAGGAAGATGATCACATGTAGGTCAACTGGTTGTGGCTACCAGCCGCTGTACTCGAATGCAAGACCACATCTTTTAGAAGAGATACTTTTAGAAAACCAATCCAGACAGAAGGTAAAAGAAAATAGCCTTCTCTGGGAGATGGCCATCGTCACCACATGAAGCGTAAACACTCAGAATCCAGTTGTTCATTCTTGATAGGGAGAGAGAGGTAGTAAGGTGAAAGTTAAGGCTTATTTGGCTGTTTAAATTTGGGGGAGTAGAAAACCTTAGCTGTAATTATATTATCTTTTATCCCCAGGAAGTCCTGAGGGTTTCCATGAGCATTCCAAAGGCCAGTTAGAGGAGCAAATGTTTCCATTGTCCCTTCTGAAATTCAGACCTGGGGTAAGCGGCCACACTCCTATATTTCAGTGGCTTATAAGAGAGACAATATTACCTGTATCATTAGTTACAAGAAAGACATTAAAATGAGCTTTTCTTAGAGATCCAGTTATTGCAATAAACTGAATTGTAATACCTCTGAGTATTGTAAGTACTATGGCTTAACTATTTTAACCTGGTTATGGATTCAACAATATGGAAGACCCTGTGTTAATTCAGCTTTCTCTCTCTCTCTCTCTCTCTCTCTCTCATCTTAGTGGCAAAGATGTTCTTCTGGTGGGGCGGGGGTTTCTGGGGTTCATGTAAAAATACAGGAGAACATGAGTGCCTGTCTTCCTCACTCCTGTCCACTTTCCGTAGCAGGCTTTGCCCTGTCCCATTTCCGAGCCCAATCCTACCAGCACTGGGAGCATTTTAACATTTTGGCCCAGTATTTGTTGGAGGCTAGCATAAGTTTCACCTAATACTGTCTCTCAATCTAAAGTGCTGGGGTGAGCCCTGAGTGCCCAGAGCTCCCACTGATCCCAGCCATGGGGGTTCAACTCAGGTGACAAGTCAGGTTTAGAATTGGTAAATTTTCATAACCCTACCCTGAACTTCAACTTGCTTCACCAAGAAATTGGCACTTTCTCTGGCCCTTGCCAGATCTCTGTCTTGAATAGGGTCTGGACCATGACCCCACCATTTTTCATACTGACCCCCTGGGCCGCTGCTGCACCGAACTGGGCCTCATCCAAGCAACTTGCCCCCTTTTGTCCACCTCTCTCCTTCTGCTTCTGATCCTGCCATGTTGTCCCAGCCTTCAGAAGACTGGGCTTCTGTCTCCAGTGTAAGAAGTTGGCTCCCCACTGAGATGAAGTTCAAGGAGAGACTGAGCAAAAGCATGGTGACCTCTCAATTGTGAGTTTCTGCCACCTGGCCTCTTAACATTTGTTCCTCAATTAATGTGTTAGATGTGTTATACTGGCACCTGTCTCCACCAAGTCTGAGCTTGCTGAAGTCCGGATGCGTCTGCTGGGGTCAGGCCCACACCAGGGTCAGTGATAACAGCTTCCCATCTTATCTGGTCCCATGTTCTCCTTTTATTGTCCCACGTTGCTGAAGTCCCCACTTACCTGGAGGGAGGCCCACCTAATTAATATGACAGATTGCCTCAGAAAAATGAATTCCCTTTTTTCCAATAATTGATTATATTCCAGCAAGGAATGCTATTGAAATGTTAATCTATCAAATAAGAGACACATTGGAGGACTAGGACTTTATTATTTGCTCTGAAAATGTCATGTAAGTTTAGGAAACTTTAAACTCCTCTGTGGTTATTTCATTAGGAAAAAGTAATCTCATTTAACTGGCACTTTTACATCTACATTTATGCTTTTAAAACAGTGAAGTGAGTGTTCTACAGCTATGTAAAGAAACACATTATCAAAGCATTAGGAAATGATTAAACTGACATTTTCTTAAGAAAACGAAAGGAGCAGGAAAAAGCCATTCTAAAAGGACTGAGTGCTACATACTTCAGATATTATCTTCAGTGCTTACTCAGGGATCTTTAAAGAAGCTTATTACCAAGTACCCTAAGAAGACAAGTGTGGATGTGTACAGATCAGAGGAATGCAAGTTAATGCACCTGCCAGATTTTACTATCGTACAAAGTATGTCAATCAACACTCAGACCTTGCATTTAAAACTGTGTTCTTTCAGGTTTCCTCTCTGCTGTATCATTCATAGCTCAATTCTCCTAGTCAGTAACTGTTCCGTGTTGCTGGTTGTCATAAAAGGCATAGATGTGTCACACGTTCATGTGTGTACACCCATACCCACACATCACACACAGCTCTGGAGGTTATTAACAACCTCTTCCAGACACACAAAATATTTTGAGACAAGAAAAGAGAATCTTGACTATCCCAACTGTTAAAAGACCCTTACTCAGCTAACATTTATTAAGCATTTGCTGTATGCTGGTCACCATTTTTCATGATTTTACCCATGCTGTCTCTAGCGGTCAACATGCAGAGTTCAAGGATTTAGATCCAAATTTACAGGGAATTATAGTCTCCTATGGAAGAAGAAAAAGATGTATGGTAAACTGATTTTATTTGGAGAACATTTGTAACAGTGAGGCTAGCTCCAGGAGAAAGGAAGAAGATTAGGAGCTCAGGGATGTCAGATAGTGGTTGTGAAGAGTTTTGCCTATTTTCTAAGACCCTTGCCAAGGATTCTGGAAAACAATGCCAGATACTTGCTTTTGCAACATACATGGTTAGGGTGCTGGGTTGTGGAGTGACCAGGATTTGTAGGTGTTCATTATATGTTGATATGAACACATTTCAAAATTTGTCTACTGAGTTCTCAACGGCAGTTGATGTAACTGACCACACTCTCCTTCTCCACTCTCCTTCTTCAGAACACCACACCTGACAGATGTCCCCCTCCCTCTCTGGCCACTCCTTCTCAGGGTCACTAACAGTCTCATCTTCCTCTGCCCTTTCTTTGAATACCCTTACTCCTTGAGGGTTCTGTCCACAGAATCCCTTCTCACTTTGCAGAGTCTCCCTGGGAGACCATCTTTCTTTCTTGACCTTTAAAACACCAGATCTCTTCCTAAGCTTCAGACCCCTATAACCTACGTTTGTGTTACTTTCTTTGGCTAGATATCCCATAAACACTTCAGACTTAACACATTCAGAACCAAACTCATTTCCCCCTTACCTCCCCGACCCCCTTCTAGACAATCTGCTTTGGTATTCACTGTCTCAAGAAAAGCCACCACCATCTATTCATGGGCCCTAGCCATCCTGAGTGTCAGTTTTGACCTCTTTTCCCTCCTCACCCTGCACACTCTAATCCAGTGTCGGCCATGAAATCCGGTGGTGGCCTAACCTGTAACACTTTGTACACCCATCTTCTCACACCTCCACTGTGGCTATTCACATTGTCAGTCCATTTAGGAAAACCCTATAAAGCAAACAGGTTGGATCATGAGAAATTAGAAAGCTTAAGAGAGCACTAGACTGAAAATTTTGACACCTAGATTCTGGTCTCCACCTTGCTACCATCTCGCCAGAGGACCAGAATCATCTTTTATAGAGCAATGGTGTTGGTTTTTTTGAGGATAGGAACTACTTGTGTCTTTTTCTTCTCTTTCTTGTAGGGCCTAGCACTGGTATTTGTTTATAAATGCTTGTTGAATGAAGGCTCTGGAGCATAGACAATTCACTAATGCAAAATTTTAATAAAGTTGAAAATCTTTTCTGTCTCTAGAAAAAGACGTTTTAGTTAAAGGTGAGATGAAAGTAAACAAGTGGATAAAGTGATACAGTGGAGTAAATGGGATCTTTTCTAAGATCTGTAAGGAGAGAAGAGTAATGTGATAATTAAGGCAAATCCAGGGGCCAAATCCAGGTCCTGTTACATTTCTTTCCAGCTGTGGACTGTGTACACCATTCATACAATCATGCTGTCATGCTGCCTGAAGGGAACAGAGCCCATTGGCTTTTATTTTGTCTTCTCATGCCCATGCTACGTTAATGTCTTTGGTGGCCTTGTTTCCCAGAGGCAGACCCCGAGCTGAGGATTTGTATGCAAATGAGTGGCTAGGCAAGTGCTGCCAGAGAAAACTGGTAGAGTCAGGGAGGAGGCGGGGGAGAAGACACTCAAGAGTGTGATTTCTAGCAAAGACCAGTGGAGGGTGATTTTTGCCCAATGCCGCAAAGACATCCTGGAGTGCAGAGTTTGCTTCTAAACTGTCCCAGTCTGATGGAAGGGAGCTGGGTTGCCTTACTCTTGCGTTAGTCAGTCACTGCCTAAAGTTCACCCAGGACCCATCCTCGGGTCTTGTGGACAAAATGGCTCCAGCAGTGCAAGGCGGGAGGTCCTCTGAAGAAGCAAGATGGATGTGGATGCTGGAAGAGAAGTCACTAAAGTCAGGGCAGAGCTTACGGGGATGGAAAAGCTATGGGAAGGAGTGTGACTCTGTTGGGGGTGGGTGCTGGCAGAATCTCCTCCAGGGGGACATCTTTATATATTCCTGACCTTTCTAGTATTGATTGTTTTGATTCTAGTTGAAACTATCACTTACATTCAGTGAAGAAGACACAGTTGTGGTAATTGGCAATTGCTATTTTGAGAGTCCACACCTGTGTGTCCTTGGATTCCATGTGGTTAGAGCTGGTTCTTCCTTTTGGTTGGAATGGCTACCCCACCATCAGGATAAGTAACCTGAGCTTCCAGAAGAAGTCCTGAGGAGAGCATGGAAGCCTTGTTCATTTCTGAGGGGAAATGTGTGTTTCAACAATGATCTGCTGCCATTGTAGTCCCACTTGCATTGCTTAACCCCAAAGGGATTGCTCTTCTGGGCAGGAGATGAGAGGAGGTTGTGCTGGGCACTGAGTAATGTCCCCAAGGTCACAGGTAGGTTCATTTGACTCTTGTATGAGTAGAGAGACCTGGGACAGTGTGTGTGTGGCCTCACTCACAAGACCCCTGTTGTTCGGTGTTTGGTGAAGAATGTGAAATAGAAAAAGCAATGAGCTAAGAGTCTGGGGACTTGGATCTGCTCTGGTTCTTCTCACTCCTAGCTCTGTGATCTTGCCCTGGATGCAGCCTCAAGTTCCTCATCTGTGAAGTGGGGTAATAATACCTACTTGCTTACTGCACAGGGCTGACGTTAGGAACAGAGGAGATTATATGCATCAGAGCCTGTTAGAATTAAGTGCTGATTAAATTTAGTGTGAAAGGGAGTTTCATGATTGTTTTCTGGCTCCACTACTTACTACCTGTGTCATCACAGCCAAGTTAATTAACCCCTTTGGCTTCCTCATCTGTATAAAGAGCGTATACAAAGTATGTCTCTTACAAGGTTGTTTTAAGGTTAAATTTAGATGATCGCTGAAAAATGTTTAGTACAGTCTAGCAAATAGGAAGCAGCCTATGACTGTCTGCTATTTTTATCTTCCATAACATGATGACCTTAAAGCATTTACTCTCAGGCATCATCACTTTACATTTTAACACCGCTGTATTGTATCTGAATTTACATGACTTTATTTTAGAGTATTTCGGAATGTAGTAAAGAAATCTGTATTGCTGATTTATCAGTCACGGCTCTTCTCAGCCACCATCTTTTCAAATTCATACATCCTAATTCTTTCAGACTGTTCTCATCCCATGGACTCTAAGGTGAACCATCTCCAGCTGAATCTGAAAATTTCAAAGAATGCATAAATAAAATAGAGAGAGAAAAATGACAAAGTGCCCGAAGGTATGTATGGTATTTTAGACAAGATTGTCTCATGTTTGTTCAAAGATTGTTTTGCTTCTTTACTCCCAATACTCTTCTCATGATTTTGAAAGGAATATTCCAATTAAACCAGATCAAGGATCAGAAGACACAGGTCCTGTCCCTAGTGCTTCCATTGCCGCCCTGTGTGTCTTCGGACGAATTTTTTTACCTCGGAACCCTCAATTTCCTCATCTGTAATAGGCACTTCACAGGACTGTTGTGAGGATAAAATGAGAGGATGTGTATCGGGAACTTGACACGTAGCGACCACCCAGTAGACCCACACAGTGGTAGTAGAGGAACATAGCACATCTGCAAAAATGGCAGTTTCTTCCCTTTTTCTCTTTTTTCATACTTGTTTGAATGTGTGGGGTACAGATTTTTACTCTTATCTTGCATCTCTGTGGGATTCTTTTGCGGCACCGTTGAGACACAGCTTATGAAAGGACTCAAGCCGTTGTGTAGGTGTAAAGTATTTTCACAACGGTGGTGGCCAGTGATTCACTAGTTTACTCAGAAACATTACTGAATTCTGTCACATTACAGGGTGTTGAGGATATACCATTGACTATCACAGACAGTCTTTACTTTCAAGGAACTTTTAGAAGGAAAACACATGAGTATGTAATCTTTCCTTGTACCTGTTTTTGAGAAAACAGAGTATTAAAATCTCTGTTGATAATTAAACCAGTACTTTTGTCTAATCCAGAATTGTCGCATCATTATTTGATCAGAGAACAACCTCCCCTGTCATTATTTTTTGCATATCATGCAAACCTACTAAGACATCTTGGAACGCAACCTGGGGGACACCATTGAAGCAAGCAGGATTTCCTCTCCCCCGAGGCCTGGTATCTATTCCCTCAATGTGCTGTATTTGCATAAATCATATTACGTAGGTGGCTGCTTGCTTTACCCATGGTCAGGGCCAGCCCTAGATAGGGTACAACCCTGGAGTGAACAAAACAGGAGTCACTCCTGGGCAGAGAACACAAACTTTGTCAGAAAATAAATTACTGGAAACATTTTTATTAAAGAAGAGGAGTAGTTTCGAGGGTGTGATAACTTCCGTTAAAGCTTATGCAGTTAATCATTCCTTGTTTGAGGTTTGGACTTTCTTCCCTTTGATGTAATTAGCCATTAGGCTTTCTGAAGTACATTTTTCATGTCAAGGAGACAATGGTTTCAAAGGAGAGAGAGGGTGGGGCTGAGAGGAAGGCCAAGTTAATGCAGAGAGCAGCTAAAGACACAGGGAAATATCAACACTGCTTACACTGGCCATTTGCTAACAGTGCATTGGAACACAATGCTGTTTTCACTTGAACTCCAGGGATATTTTACACACTGCTCTGTTGCATCATAAGCATTTTCTGGAACTTTTTCCAGAATTGTGGGATGCATGTCTTAGGGAACAGTATGGACGTGCTTCTCCGGTTCAGCCAGAGCACTGCTATTATGTTTTATTTGTTTATTCTTCAAAGTAAGATGCCATTTGAAAAAAAAAAAGGACTTGATAAAAACATTTTAAAACCCCTGAAAGAGATGATTTGACTGAATGAGACAGGATTGGTTAGCCACCTGTTGCCCCATTTTTACCAAAACTACCTTTGCTGTAGCAGAACAAACATCCAAGTCAAGTTACTCAAAGAGAGAGTGGTATATCCAAACTCTTTGTTCATTCCATAAATGTTGAAAATATGCTAGGATCGGCAAACGATTTTTTCCGTTTTGTGTAAAGGTGTGAGCATATGACATGTGTGGGAATAGGTGTGTTACAAGTGCACATGTACATGCATATATATGTACAGATGTGTGTGTATGAGTGTATGTGTGTGTATGTGCCTGTGTGTGTGTATGAATTAGAGGAACTTCAAAACTGACATGAATCTGAATCCTGTGTTTAAAGAGCTTGGACTAGTACAAGAAGTAAGGCCTGCGTATAAACAATTATAATCAAAAGCGGAAAATAACACTCACCATCTAGTAGATGAAGATTAGTTCACAAATTTAAAATAAAAGCATCATCACCCAAGAGAATGTCCTTGTCTTCATTCTTTGTCTTAGAGCGACATGAAACATATAACGTACACAGGTTAATGCTAAAATCACCAGATTTCTTCCACTCCAGACTGATTATTTTTAAACTTTCTGTTGTTGTTGTTGTTGTTGTTGTCGTATTGGTGTGGGCCTTTTTATGGAAAAACTAAGACAAAGTTGAAGTTTCCTTTGATCATCCAATTCCATTTGCCGGGGCCTGTATCCAGTCTCAGTGATTCTCGTGAGTTTGGCATGTGTCCTTCCAGCTCTTGTTTAGTATTTTTTCCAAAAGTATATTTGTATCCATAATTTTTTTTTCTGTTTTTCCAAATGTGCAGTATCAGACTTTTTAACTTTTGTCATTTTTTTCCATTCAATATTGTTGTCTTGAGATACATAGATGTTGGATACATAGATACAGCACAAATTCATTACTTTATTACAGTTTTAGTGTCCCCATGTTGGAATGATATCTCCTTGTATTTATTCCTTTCCCTGGTGATTGATTTTAAAGTTCTTTCAGATTTTTCATGATGACAAACAGTGCTGCAATGAACATCTTTGCATGTGTGTTCTTTCAAGAGGTTCTCTCTGGTGAGATTTCCTCTCAAGGTTAATGGAAATAAAGAGTTACAGGGCATGTACTTTTACTAGATCCTGCCAAATTGCTCTCCAAAGCAGCTCTACCCATCCCTACTTTCAACATCAGTGTACGGGAGTTCCTGTTTCTCCACATCCAGATCAATGCACAGTGAGGTTGAACTTTTAGATTTTTGCCAATTTGATTTTTTTCATTTGCTATTCCTTGATGACTAGTTAGTGTGAACATCATTTTAAAGATTTAGTGATCGTATGAATTTCTTCTGGGAACACTTTGTACCATTTCCTCACTTTCCTCTTAGGTTATCCTAATATTTCTCTATGACATATTTTGCAAATGTCTTCTTTCATCAGGTTTTATTTTTCTTAGAAATTTATTTATAGTTGTCTTTTGACATATATGATGTTTGAAGTTGTCTAATGAATTAAATTTAATTTTTGTAGATGTGAAAATAGGGATTTAATTTCAATTTTTTTTCTACTCATTGATATTCTTTAGGTCTCATTCAATTTGGCATTTTGATTGAAGAGGACAGCAGAGTGTGGTGATTAAGAACACCGGTTCTGGAGCCAGGTTGCCCAGATTCAAATCCCAGATCTGCCACTTACAAACTTTGTTGCCTTAGGTAAGTTATTTTCCGAGCCTCAGTTTTCTCATCTGCAAGATGAGGTTGGTATTAATACTACCCTTCATAGGTATTTTTGTCAGGCTGAATTAGTTACTGTCTGTAAGTCATTTAGAACAGTCCTAGAACGTAGTAGTATTACATGTGTCTGCTATTATTATTAATTCTCTATGGGAATAAATACTATAGCCTGAGATTTAAAAGATCTATAGCTAAGCTAACTTTTGTTTCAGTTGGGATAAATGTATTTGTATATTGAAAGATGAGTCTGGGACACATTATCATTTGTATTCAGAGGAGTAAAATGACATATGGCTAACTCTTATTTATGTTTGTTTATGTCCCTCCTATAAATACTTCATTTCTCTTTTTATCCTTAGTACCTAATACTGTGCCTGGCATAACTAAACTCTCATCCAGGTTCTGCATAAATGAATGAACAAATGAATGAACGAATGATTTTCTTACATTTATGTTTAGCCGTACACCCCACTGTTTCCCTCGTCAGTATTTTCTCAGAATGAAAACTGCCTTAATATCCGCACAAACAAACCCAAGAGGATCAATCAGCTGCAAAATTATTATGCAAAGCATTCCTGAGCCAAATATAAATGACTTTTGGATTATCTGATGTTATGTATTTTCTGCATCGCTACCCCCTCCGTCAGTGTGAATATTCAACAGATAGGTGTGCCTAGCAATCAAGTGCCTGCTGCACTGTCAGGGAATCCAAGAAAGTGAAAACATTCCGAATTGTTTTAGAATGGCCTCCTCTTTGTTAATGCTACACACTCCCTTTGTGTTCTTGCATTGATCACACTCAGGGGCTTTTAAATTGAATTTATTGTGATGAAATTTACTGGTATCTAAGTTTGGGAGGGTGAATGTCGTGCCACAGTTCATATATCAGGTTACTGCCCATCCACCTACCCAGCCACCCATGTATCCATCAATTTTACAGATATTTAAGGAGATGGTGCTCTATGCCTGTGTGCATTGGGTGGTACTGTGGGGGACACAGAAGACAATGTGCTGTATCTCTCTGTTCCAAGAACCTGGAGAAAATCACGCTGCCCAATCCTTGAAAAACGTACAGTTTCTAGTATGAGATTCTCTACCTTCAAGTTAAAGCTCTCATATTCTACTATGATACTTGTAGCAAATATTTAAACTTCCCTAAATATCAGTAAGGAAGTGCACGCAAACTGTGTGGAAAATAGGAAATGCTCTCTAAACTTTAGTTTTCATTCCTACAACCATGGATATCAAATGTTAAAGAGGAGTATTTACCTTAAATGCAAGTCGTAAATCTGAAAGCACGGCAAATCTGACAAAGGTATCTGTGAATATCAGAAACCGCAGATGGGGCAGCCCCAATACTGATTCAGCCTCAGCCTCTGCAAAGACATGTCCATGCCATCACGGACAGCGAAGAGTTACTACATGCTCACTACTGGACAGGCTCTCTGGTAAGTGCTTTTACATCGATTAATTAATTATTTTCATACTTCTGCAAATAACGTGGAGAGGGTTCTGTTATCCCAAATTTATGGATGGAGAAATTGAACCAGAGTGAAGTTAACCATATTGCCTCAGGTTTCATGATAGAAATCAATAAAGTCAGATTCAGATTCTGATGTCTGGCTCCAGAGCCCATGCTCCAGCTACCTGTCCTTGCTTAGGAGGATGGGTTGAAGACCGCTGGGCTCAGGTCATGAGACTAGGGTTTGTCTGTTTCTAGGAAGCACAGGGACCCGTGACGTATAGAAGATGTGGAAGTCAGTTTTATGCTTCCCTCAAGCCAAAGAAGCAGGTCTTGGTTTCCCAGAAACAATTTCTTGGCCTCTAAGTGATGGGAGTTTACCCCACCCCTTTGAATTTGAGGCTAACGTGGAAGTTTCTTATGTCCATACAAGAAATATTTCTTGAGCATATACTTACCAGATGAGGTGTTGTCAGGCTATAGTGGATAGCAAGATGGGCATGGTTTGGGCCCTGAGTGAATATATTACATTATGTGTTGTCACTGTACTCCAATTTATTCTAATTTTGGAGAATCAAAGGATTAGTTGAAAGTATTCAAAATCTGATGTCTATCATCAGATATATTACTGTTATTTCTTACTAATATGCACATACTCTAGATCAGTTCAAGTTCCCCTAAAACATACAAAGAATTTGTCCCAAATTAATTGGGTGTAGCAAGGACTGTGTTGTGGGTTCAACAAACCCTCTAAGCACATCACTGGACTACACTTTTCAGACTATTTTGCCCTTTAGTTGTGGCTGTGTCACTGCGTACTGAGTATGAACTGCTGTCTGAAACAGTTTTTAGCAGAAACAAATACCCCTAGATTTCTACATTCATTTAGCAAACACACAGTCTTATACAGCATTAGAGCCATAGAACCTAGAACCTGCTCCCTGAGAATGAAGAAAGTATCTTCCAATCAAAGCAAATGCCTATGAGACATGTGTTAATCCTTCCCACGGGTGTAGTACTTCCATTATAATTGAAATGCCACCATTTTTCAGTTTGTTGGGGTCCTGTGATCCAGCCATTTTCATTGTATTCCTTTTCTTGTGTCGGTTTCTGTTCTACAATGATAAAATATTTGAAATTCTGGTATTGAATTTCATCTCCTCCTGAGACTTTCTCATTTAGAGACATGGCTCTTTAGCATTGCCAAAGTTTTAGCTCCTAAAATTCAGATGCAGAGATTTAAAATCAGTGGCAGTCTGGGCAGATGTCAGCGGGTGAGAGGTTTCCACAGCCAGTCCTCATAAAGCACATGTCCATACTGCACTGTGGCTTCTAATCCACAAATAAAGCACAGATCCTACCGCGATCATCGGCAGAGACTCATGTCCAAAGGCAGATATTTTATTCAAATAATCTCACACTGCTCTGTGGGAAATACTATTTTCATTATGTTTGCAAACATGTTAGCATTCATTAAAATGTGCACTGCCTGCAAGAAAGATTCATGGTGAGTTTTTCCTGTTAGAGGACTTATTTGTGAACAACTCTCGTGAGGCAGAAGTTTATAACATTGGTTGAAATGTGTAATATTTTAGATTGCTACTCTCATTGGAAAGTTTCAGAGTGCAGGGGCAGGGATCTGGGGTACTTCCTGTCCCTCCAGCCATGTGACAGGGCCAGGCCTTCAAAGTCCTAGAAAATCCTTAAGCTCCCTTTTTCCTAGTGGAAAACTTCATTCCAGACTAACTTTTGGTTTTAGACTGTTTTTTTTTCTATTTGATCATGGTATCCTTATCTGATTAATGCTTATGAAGGCATTCCTTTTGTTTTTTTATGATCTCTCTTGTGCCATTTTTTGTCTTCTGTTTATGTTATTTTCTCGTCTTCACAACTTCATATCCTACTTTGTCTGTTGAGAACATGCTTTGTCCTTTTCTTCCACTGTGTAGTTTTTATTACCTGTCTAGGTATTATTCTATTTTACAATGGATGTGATACTAAAAACTCAAAAGCAAAAAGTGTTTATAAATTGAATGTAACTTTTATGTAGACTTCCACTGTGTTGTTAAAGAATCTTCATGTTAGTCTGAAGAAATACAACCTAGTTTCAGAGGTGCAGCAAGAGTAGATTCTTCCCGTCCTAAATGAATGGACATTTGTTTAGAGGCAGAGATTCATAGAGGATGTATAAAAATTTAAGTAATTTAACTTCTAAAATGAATGTGATCCTGCAGTCATGCTTGCATTTCGAACACATGACACACACATATACACATATGTGCACACACACATATGCAAATACCTGTTCTTCATGGTAATGGCCAGGCAGGCAAGGGCCTGAAGTCTAATCATGTCAAAAATGACTTGTGTCTAGGGGTGGGTTAGACCACTGAAGTCCTTATAAATTTGAGTCCAGATAGACAAAGGTTAGCCATCACCCCATACTCAGGAAAAATAATTTATTTATCCCTGAAAATTATGCCAAGTGACAATCACATCTTTTATTTTAAATAAAGCCTTGAAAGCTAAAGCCAAACTACTATGTTGTCAAATTGTATTGGCCACGTTTGTATCTAAGGCTTAATTACAGGCTATAACTACCTAAGGAGACATTTTGGTGACCAACAGAAGAAAGTCTTATCCTAGGGAGCTATTGATAGGAGTGAGCTAGGACCCTGGGAGAAAGCGGTGTCCAGGAGTTTGCTACAAAGACTTGTTATTTTTATCTTCATTCCAGTGGATCTTAAGTTGATTGAAAAAATTATTGGCTTCTTTGTCAGTGATTGGTAAAAGTGGTGGTCCCTATACTGAGCAAGTTATTTAACTTTTATTTCCTCATCTATAAAAGGGATTCCAATTCCAACTTAATTGAGATGTTGGGAGGATTAGGAGATATTATCCCTGTAAAGGTCAGAACAAAACCTGATACGTAATAGAGACTCCATTTTGGTGGTTCTTCCTGGCACTATCTTTTGGCAACTACTTCTGTCTAGTATCTCATTGTCTCCAACCTGTCTTTTTTATCACCTATTTGCATATACTTCAGGAAATCTAGGGCCAGAGGTCTTGCTGGAGAACTTCACAAGGATCTGCTTTCCTCTTTACAGCTTTAAGATATTTCCTGGTCACCTAGGGTCTGCTTGTTGCAACCGTGGTCCCTAGACCTCCATAGTTCTATGTGCTGTGAAACTCTGTCTAGCCAGACTTGGGATGGGATACATTGGGATCTGTGTCAGTTCAATTCAGTTATTCTACTTTGCCTTAATATTTGAAGCCTACTGTATCTTCTTACTTCCAGACTGACTAGAGAACCAGATATTCTAATCAAAGCATTCATTCTAAGCTAAGTAAGGATGAGTGACTTCTGGTGATCAGGTGTTTTGGTCTAATTTGGAGAGTTCTAAAAGCAAAACATTTAAGACTAGGAAGGTAAAAAACAGACTGTAGTAAATATAACAGGATTATAGTTGGAAAAGATCTGAGAGATTCTGGGCCTCGATTTCTCTTTATCTAGATGGAACTGAATACCAGAGATGTTAAGTAAATTTTTTAAGGTCACTCAATGAATTAAACTGGGAGCTGAGGCTAGAATTTGAGTATTCTGATTCCTAGTGTTTTTGGTGTTTTTTCTCACCTGTACTCCACTGTCTCTTAAGAAAACAGCTACTTTTTTACTGGTTGGGTTCATGGGCTCCTCAACTCACAGAACATGGACAATTCAATGTTTCTATCCTCCAATTTCCATATTCTGGCCTTTATCACTCATCTTTTCTGTCTTATTCTGATAGTCAAAGACCTAAAAGCCCTATGTTAGCAGTGTTTTATTCATTGAGAAATACTGTAAGAATGTGATACTTAATTAATAATAAAATTGCAGAACTGCAGGGTTCATCAGATATATATCGAACACTTGTCAGACATTGTGCTAGTTACTATGGATACAGCAATGGACCATATATAGTTTCTGTCACAAAGAAGCTCACAATCTTCTGGGGAAGGAGATTCATAAACAAATAATTGTAATTCAAATGAATATTACAACTTACAGTGTAAACAGGACCCATTTCTCATAGTTTGAGTGCAGTTGGGAAGGATGGATAGGCACAGATTTTGAGTATTATTTCCTTATATTGAGATGAATATATCAGGTTATATATTAACTAATTCTTTTCTTCCCCATCGCTCACCCCCCTGCCATTTAACATAAATTATGTTGATCATCTCAGTATTTAAGTTACAGGATATTCAAGTGGGACATTTAGCTGGAAGAGGAAAGGGCATTGCCCAAAAATGGATGAAGAGACATCTGTGTATTATTTTTTATTGAGAGAGTTTGCATGTCTTCAGTTGTATGGAGGGCAGCCCAGCATCATGTTAGGTTTAAGCACAATTGTGCTATTTGTTTAGAAGTTAAATAAGGTTAAAAGAGGTTTATTTACTTCTAAATAAAGAACTTCTAACTAAATGAGGGGTAGACTATGATGAGTTTGTACGGTTCAGATGAGCTAAGCTGGAACTAATTTTCAGAATTCCTGAACTGTTTGGCTTCTGGTGAGGGAAGTTGTGTGATGCATGGAAGGTGGAGTGAAGCAGCAGCTCTGAAGTTCCTGAGGGTGTTGGGTGCCACTGCAGCTCGTGCGTGTTGGGGTGGATTTGTGAACTCACTCTGTGAGCCTGATGCTCCTATAGGGCAGTCTGCTCCTCCAGCCCCCACCCATCAGTCTCCCCCTTCAGTTTCACATAGGTCTGGGCGAGATGAATGTGCAGCTCCATGAAGATGGGCACCAACTACTTATGGCAGATCACCTGTGACACTGAGCTGCAGGTGGTGACATTTATGCAAGTTGAGTAAGTTCTAGGGGTCAGTTGTACAAAATAGTGCCTCTGCTTAACAACACTGTATTATATAAAGTTTAAGAGGGCAGATTTCATGTTAAGTATTTTTACCACAATAAAAGGGTTACTTTTACTTAAATAGTCTTAGAAACCAGTTTTAGACACTACTGACCCATCTAATGATCTTTTTTTTTTAATCTATTCCTTTAGGATTTATTGTTGAAATCTGCTCAGATTTTAACATCCAACTCACTGGTATATGTTTTGTATAATCCATACTCCCATTTTATACTCCCTTATTTGAAAATTAAAATAATATGTATGTAGCTTAAATATTCTGGAATATTTCCAAGCATCAAGTATCACCACCAATATATGTTCCCTCTTCCCTTGTTTAAAACAAGTGGCTTTAACTTATTTAGAATATCAGGATTTTTGGTGGTTTTTTTCACCCCTTTTGGGATTACCGATATTAACTTTATCCTTTTCAGTCTGAACATGATTGTCTTATACAGAGAAGAAAGAAGTAAATTTAGAATTGAGAAATTAATTTTCCTCTGTAGACCAGGAACTTCTTTGATCGGTCTAGCCTTCCAGCATTGAGGAGTTATAATTTTGGTACAATATTTGCTCAATGTTTATCAAAAAATTCCATGAGCTTCATGAAAGATGTGATTATTTAAACTGATTTTCTCTTCCCTTAATAGTAAATATACTCTTTTAAAATTTAAATTCATCTACAGGATTTGCGGTCTGTGCTATTCTGGTATCACAGCATTTATATTTCCTGAGCAACACAGATAAAAAACAAAAATTAATAGTGTAAGAAAAACTAGAATAGTTATTTTGAATACAGAAATGTCTAGCCCTACCAAAAAACTGTTGGAAGGGAAAAAACTATAATAGAACTAGTAATAAACACATCTTAGTAATTACCTTTTTAAAATTAATACTCCAAGACTGAGATAAAATGTAGAAGTTTCTGTGTCTTCTCTCCATGTCTGTACACATCAATCCTGGGCATTCTAGAGAGAGAGGGCTGCCCTGCTCCTGAGCTTGCCTATGCTAGGAGTCACCTGGTGCTTGTTGAACATCACAGATTTTTACAACCCTTCCTTGGAAATTCTGGATCTTTAGGGCTAGGGCGGGCTTAGAATTCTGTGTGTTTAACAACCACTCCAAGTAATTGTCTCATCGGATAAGCTTGGGAAACAATGGAGACAGCCCATGACTTTAAAATCAGCCTGACCTATGGATGAATTCAGAGTATAAAGCTTAACAGCTACGTGAATTCAGGCACATTATTTAACCTCTTTGAAAATCAATTTCTTCACCATTAAAGAGGGAATGGTAACATCTTCCAAAAAGAAATTTTGTCTGGATTCAATGATGTAAAATGCGAACTGTGTAGCTATCACCAGCGCTATTTTATTGTTGAAAACTATGTTGTAATTTTTTCCTAATCTTTTAGTTTTTACACTTGCTTGAAAGAGAAAATATAAAAATTCTGAAGCAAAACATATGTAAATAAGTCTTCTTTCTCAGTCTAAAAGACAGTAGAATCATTTACTCATTGGTAATGTATCTGAGGCATAAAGGCCCACATTTAGAAGACTGGTTAACCAATGAGTGGTGTTACTGCTCAGATATTCAAAGACAACACCACACTGTTATATTTGCATTTTATTAAAAGCAAGATAAAAATAATTTTTGGTAGATTAATTTTCTCTCCATACACCTTTTTAAAAAAAATCTGTAGAAGTTCTGATGCTCATCAATTCTTTAAAACTGTGGTTCTCAAACTGTGGCTCCTGGCCCAGCAGCAACAGCGTCACCTAAGAACTTTCTAGAAAAAGAATTCTCAGTCCCTACTCCAGACTACTAAATCCTAAAGATTCCACCAGAGAATGACTAGAGCTCATTAGTGCATTTGGTAAGGTTGCAGGATACAAAACTAATACACAGAAATCTGTTGCATTTCTATACACTAACAATGAAGTATCAGAAGGAGAAATTAAGGAAACAGTCCCATACACCGTTGCATCTAAATCAGAGATTTTTGAGATGAGGCACTGCCATCTGTGTTTTCACAAGGCCTCTGGGGGATTCTGACGCAAGCTCAAGTTTAGAAAGTACTGAGCTAACTCCAGTTTCTGATTGCCCCCCTCCTTCCAACCTGTTCATCTGCTATCTTCCTGATCTCAGTTAATTGAAACACTATCCTTCCAGATCCTCAGGTCAAAAATGGGGTTGTCCTTAACTTCTAGTTTTCTGTCTAGCTTATATCCAATATCTCAGAAAATCCAGTTGTTTGACCTTCAATTACCAGGATATGGCCATTTATCCCACTACTGTCAATATCCTGGTCCAAGTCTCTATTTTCTGTTGCATGGATTATTACAACAATCTTCTAACTAATCTCCCAGCTTCCATGCTTTCAGTCTTTCAGACTGTTCTCAACACTGAAGCCGGAGTGATGCTTTGAAAATAAAAGTCTGATTATGTGACTTGAGCTGAATTGTCTATTGGCTCATTAGCACTCTTCTTCCTTTTTACACCCTCTCCTGTATCCTGGAAGCTGACAGCCTCGAAACTTCATCTCCCAGAATTCCTGCCACAGGAGTTCTAGATCAAATGCCAACAATGGGAGAAAATTACCAGAGATTTGGAAGGTGGGCTAGAAGCAGAAGCCATAGTATTTTCCCTCTAGCATCACAGAGATAGACATGAGACTTTGCGGGATCCTCAGGGATTTTTCTTTGAATCACCTGCTTCTGTGCTGGTATTTTCTCAGCTGTTTCTTCCCCACTTTCTGAAAATTAGTAACAAATCTACAACTAGTCGACAGCAGCCTTCTCTGATCTTCATTACTCCAGCCAGCTGGTGAGTTTGTAAACGCGAATTTCCCTGCATAAATACCTTCCTCCTGAAATATGAAGTAGTTTCTATTTTTTAGAAAGAACACTAATTGTTCTCAAAAATGCTTGATTAGCTTCCCATCTCATCAGAGTAAAATCCTTAGATGCTTACAAGACCCTACAGTCTGGTCCCTTTTACTTTTCTGATGTCACTCCCTCAGTGCTGTCTTACATAAACTCTGCTCCTGCCCAGTTGGTCTCCTGCTGTTCCTCAAACCAGCCAGGCCCTCCCCACCTCAGTGCCTTTGCACTTTCAGTTCCTTCTGCCCAGAGTACCTCTCCTCTAGACAGCTGCCCAGCTTACACTCTCACCTCCTTCAGTTCTTTGTCCAAATACTGTTTTTTCAAAGAGGGTTGTCCCCTGACCACCCAATTCAAAAGTAACCTCTATCCCCAGCACAGGTTATGGAGGTAGATGGTGAAATAAATGCTCTCCATTCAAAACATGAGAAAATATACAACCAGGGAAAGAAACTCATCAGTCTCTTGGCTTTTAAATCTTAAACCTAACATTTATCTTATCCAAAGGGCCCAGATAAGAACCTTAAAAAAAGTGAGTGGTCAGTCAACATTGATGTTAATGTTGTATTGATGCCAGGGGTGGGGTGGGGCAGGGGTGATTGCAACTCTTGTCAACGAAGAACAGTTGAGCCTGACCCACAGTAGGGAAGACCTGGAGACTGGAGACTGAGCAACCACTCGTAATAGATTTAATAGTTTATTATATTCTTTGGGACGTTAGACGGGATTCCACCCCCCACCTTTTTTTTTTCTATAGATGCAGGTCAGAGTAAAAGAAATTCCAATTAAAAAAATAAATAAAAAGGATCTTCTAGTCTAAATGCTGGCCTAAATTCTGGTAAGGACATTTGGGACAATGTGCAAGTTTCCTACTAAAAAAATGTTATAATGATAGACTTTCTTAGGTAAAATCATTCAACTCCTTTACTCTTAGTTCATAGTATGCTGTATTAACGGATTTATTCACTATTAGAAAGTTATGGGTAAAATGGAATTGGAGTTGGTAAAAAAGTAATGAAATGGAATCAAAATGGCAGAAATGCTTAGTAGTTCTTCTTAACCCTTTTGGAAGATGTATGCGTTGATTATTTGCCTGAATGCCTGGTTGGAGGGGAATCGTAAGAAGAGAATTTTTATGTAGAAAAACTTTCAGATTTTTAGTGTCAAGAGTAAAAATAAATCAACTGAAGCCAGAGTAATACTGAAAAGATTTGGCAGAGCTGACTAGAAAAATAAAATGGATCTAGTCATCTCTGTGACCTCGGCTATTTAGCGACAAGACTGTGCTCTGCCTTTAAAGAAAACAATGAGCTCTTAAGGAACAAAAATAAGATGACTCTCTTTAAAGAAAAATAGATAGAACAATTCAGGAAAAAATATAGTTGGAAAAGGCAAAAGAAAACACAAAGGACAAAATGGTCCTTTATTCAATTTAAGGAGTGAAAAACAAGTAAGATGTGTGCTGGGATTCTTTGCTGAAGGAAATTTGAAGAGACAAGATTGAAAGTTGAAGTTCTGGTCACAGTTCTCCTGAAAATGGGCTTAATCTGGTATCTGGGTACAGACAGAGAAAAAACATCCAGAGCTGAGAGCTGGCTTTTTGATTGTTCCCTGTAAGCCCCAAATGACAAGGCTTTTTTTCCCTCTCTAAGTTTCCCCAGTGACACTGAAGGACACCTACAGACTTCTCTGTCTCCACAGTTAGGTTTCTGCTTTGAATTATGAAAACTGCTAACTTTACCTTTCTTTCTCCAGTTTTGCCCGTACTGTCTTATTCTCACAAAATGCAGTGTAGTCTTTGTAAATGCAAATCTAATCAAGTTTTCCCCCAATAAAAGCTATTCAATGACTCCCCATCCACCACAGCAGCAATTCCAAGAGCTTTTTTTTTCCAATAACTGCCATAAATTATTAGTAGACATTTAAAAATGTGGAAAATTCTAAGGTAAGTTAAGCAATTTTCTTTACAATGGGTTTTAATGCTTGACGTTTACCGTGAAACTCTAAAAAAGGGAGGCATACAATATGCAAGGTTTCCCAAATTTTTTGATTATGGAAGCCATTTCTTTTTCACGGAGTGTCTCATGGGACTAGTTTGGTGTGGAACACATCTTCAGAAATACTGGCTTGTAGGGTAGTCAAGTTTGTGAGCCAAAAAAAGGAATGATCAGAAAGATCTGGAACCTACCTGCCTTCATTTGCATTTCCCTGACACATTGTGCTTTCTTCCTCCTCCATGCTGCACATGCTGGAAACCCCCTTAAGTCTCTCCTTGACTTTAACCCATTCCAGTCCATTGACTAATGCCTACTAAGCATTTTGGATTCATGGGAGTTACCACAGCTTTGACATTGCATTTATTCTCTTCAGTTTGCAGAATTGTTTAACTGGTGTAAC
The DNA here is from genome assembly GCF_048564905.1 of Vicugna pacos. Lineage (NCBI taxonomy): Eukaryota > Metazoa > Chordata > Mammalia > Artiodactyla > Camelidae > Vicugna > Vicugna pacos. The sequence goes on from NC_133011.1 coordinate 13,126,137, forward strand.
TAATTTAAATGAATCATTCCTTGACTTACTGTCTGATAGGAAGAAAGTGAAGGGAGCTGAGAATAGTCTGTCAACTCAGTTTATAGAAAAATAACTCATCTAATTGCTTTCTCCTCAATTTTGAAGGCAAAGGGACCCAGGAAAAATTTCTATAAAATAAAAGATGGACAGTAATTCTCAAGGTGGATAGGAAGAGCATACTTTTGAAAACAATTTGTTAAATCAACAAGTAAATTCTATATAATACATATTTTATTTATGAGTAAGATAAAAATTATAACCTTGAAAAGAGGATGCTATATACGATAAAGCAAGTTTTTCAGGAAACTAAAATGCAGTAATGAAGTAGCATATTAACTAGAAATTGAAAATGACAAAGTCTATGGTGCATAAAGTCAGAATTATTTTGGCGAAAAATATGAAGAAGTTTCCTACAAGATAGAAGAAACTCAAAGTAGTAATAATTAAAGAGAAGATTATAGCTGTGTAGCACAGAGAATAGAAACTAAGGCAAAAGATAATTTATGTTTCTAAAGATGAATCCAGAATAAATGGAACAGAAGCCAAACCAATGAAATTAAAAAAAGCTAAAGAAATACCTCAGAGTGTGTGTAGAATGAAACCTCTCTCTGTGTACCTGACAAAATTAGGGAGAGGAGATTATTACTTCTAATCATATTCTATAGAAAATTTAAGATCACAACATCAAAGAAAGAATCTTACAAGATTCCCAGAAAAAAAAAAGTTACCTACAGAAGTAGAAAATTCAGGCTTGTCTGGTCTTCTCCCTAACATTAAATGCTATAGTATAATGGCATTAAGTTTACTTAATTTTGAGGGGAAAGTTTGTGGCTCAGTAAATTTATATCTAGCTACATTGCTGTTAAGATGTAAGAGTAATAGAAAAGCAGAATCAGATTTACCTCCCATGTCCTTTTCTGAAAGAGTACTCACAATATGTCCTGCCAAAGGAGAAGTGAATCAAAATAAGAAACTCAAAATAAGAATAGAAAATCACATATGAACTTACTTAACAGTAAGCGTTGAAACCGCATTAATATAGACTTAGGCTTAGAATTTATAAAAGTGGTTAAGATACATAACTCAAACAGAAAAGCTGTCAAAATATAAGGAATAATTGTCAGAAACATAGTATTACAAGACTTACATGCATCCTTATTTCACAGGTCAAACTGGGAAAAAATTATTAAAGAATTTAATTAGTACGTATAAAATTGATTTAATAGACACACATGTTTAATTTTGTGAACTAAATATGGGGACAAGTTCACTTTGTTTTCCAGGTGGCTTATGGAACATTTGTAAAATTGATTACATATTAGGTGACAAAAAACCTCCCCCAAACAATTTAAATAGATCATATTCTTTAAGGATACTGAAATAAAATTTTTCCAAATAGACAACTGCTTACAATTCAAAAATTGTACTTAATAGCTCTTGACTAAGTTAGAAATTAAAAGTGTAGTAATGTAAAAATTAGAAGGTACTAGCAATGGGAATGTAGTAGTAAGTCAGATTTTTCCAGAGTCCCACTCTGAGAAAAAGATTCGATTTTTAAAAAAGTTTTTATTGCTAAAGCAATAAGAATAAATTATTGAAGGTTATGGAAATTCTAGCTTTTTTTTTTTTTAAGATTTCCACATTTCAGCCTCCTTGTTTCCCCCCAGACAACAAGTTTATATAAATGTACATTATCATCAGCAGGTATGAAAATATTTGTTTTATAGTATCTGCTCAGCTTTATTACTTTAAATAGTTACCAGTTTGATATATTTTAAAAATATATAGTGTTTGACTTACCCCCAGGGTTAGACAATTTTATACTCCTCATGGACATTTATATTTCTACGTCTATGATTTTTACAAGAAAGGGATTTTAAAGTTTATCAGAACAAGCAAGATAATTTGGAGAAAGAATAATAATAAAGAGGATCAGTGCCACTAGATTAATCAGTGCAGAACTGGCATTAAGTGTATGGATCCTGGAAAAGATAATAAGCCTATAACACACTGTGATACAGACTGCAGGGGTTTTGAAATGCACATTTCCTCTTCCTCTCCTCTTCCTCGGCACCAAGAGATACTGTATTTCCCATCCTTTTCTGCAGTTAGATGTGAACACATGTTCAATTTCTAGTTAGTGGAATTCACCATCTCTCTGAAAAAACTTCCTGTGAAGGTGGGGGACTCTCTATGCTCAGTTCCCTTCCACTAGCTTGAAATAGACCATCATAGACATCTTGTTAGCACCTGTTGAAGAAGTGGAGTCTCAGCGTGGGAAGCCCTGGGTCTTTTAATTTTTTTTTTTATTGAAGTACAATCAGTTATAATGTGTCAATTTCTGGTGTACAGCACAATGTCCTAGTCATGAATATGCACACATATATTCTTTTTTATAGTTTTTATCATTAAAGGTTATTACAACATATTGAACATAGTTCCCTGTGCTATCCAGAAAAACTTATTTTAAAATTCATTTTTATATATAGTGGCTAACATTTGTAAATCTCAAACTCCCGAATTTGTCCTTTCCCACCCCCTTTCTCCAGTAACCATAAGATTGTTTACCATGTCTGTGAGTCTGTTTCTGTTTTGTAGATGAGTTCATCGTGTCCTTTTTTTTTTTTTAGACACATGAGGGATATCATATGGTATTTTTCTTTCTCTTTCTGGCTTACTTCACTTATAATGACAATCTCTAGGTCCATCCATGTTGCTGCAGATGGACCTTTATGGCTGAGTAGAATTCCATTGTATAAATATACCACAACCTCTTTATCCATTCATCTGTTGATGGACATTTAAGTTGCTTCCATGTCTTGGCTATTGTATATAGTGCTGCTGTGAACATTGGGGTGCATGTATCTTTTCGCATTAGAGTTCCCTCCGGATATATACCCAGAAGTGGAACCCCTGGGTCTTGAATCCCTCTTTTGAGAAGAACCACCTGGCAATTAGCACAACTGTTTTGGACTTGACATGAGCAGGAAGTAAATTTCTGTTGTGTTAGTCCATCAATATTTTGTCATGTTTTGTTACAGCAGCCAGCTTTACTCAGACTAACAAACAGACTTTCACATAAGTATATATACTTATTCCAGTAAATATGGTGATATAATGGTTATTAACTAATAATGGTTGCTGTGAACCTGTGTTTTGTGTAGCACGTATCATATATTAAATGTTTTATTTAATAATGATGATGATGATTAATCTGGCATTTCAGATATTTGAGATCACTTGTGAAAGGTTTGATTATTCAAAAAATGGTGCTGGATTACATGGTTAAAAATGTGAAACAATTGAAGTTAGATCTCTAACTCAATCACATCATGTTATGTTAAGGAGCAAGGAAAGTGCATAATGTGCTGGTTAAGCACAGATATCTGGTGTCAGCCCTCTTGAATTCACATTTCAGCTCTGCCTTGAAGTGTGTGATAGCAGTGAATATATGACAGAGATTTTTAAAAAAAATGATCATGAAAATAATGATGATGCGTAAATTGGTTGCATTCACTCCTGGTGAAACTCTGAATTGGTAAAATTAGGAAATGTCCATGTCTCAAAAGCTTTTAAAATTTCTGTAATTTTAGTGTACAATTTAGCTTCTAGGAATTTACCTTAAAGAAAATAATCTCAAAAGTATAAAATGTATGTACAGTGCTCATAGAAGCATCATTTTTAGCAAGGATACTCTGAAAACAAACTAAACATGTAACAAGGGGACTGGTTACTTAAATGTTGGCACATTTGTCTGATACAGTGCATGGTGATTAAAGGTGTGGCTTACGTGGCACATTGGCCTGGGTTCAACTTCTTTCTACCCCAACCATTTATTAGCTATGTGAATTTTAATAAGCTACTTAACTTCTAATTCTGTTTTCTTAATTATAAGATGGAGCTAATAATAGCATATATCTAATAAATTTGCTAAATGAATATTAACTAATCGAGATAATTTCTGTAGAGCATCTGATACATAGTAAATGATACCTATTATCAATATTTAGGGAATTAGAAAATTCGTAAAGATTATAACAGGAGATGTGTGAGGAAGACGTCCAGGTCAATGGTAGTTACCCGGGAATTGGTTCTTATTTTCCCCTCCTCCCCACATCTGGCCCTAGATAGCAAGTGCTACCTCTTTACTAGTGCCTCCCTCTTCTAACCACCCATCCCCTCCACTGCCTCAGACAGTCTGGACCACTGGCATCTTTTGCGTGGAAAGCTGTGATGACTCCTGACCAGCCTGTGCTTTCTTTCTTGTCCCCTTATGGCCTGTTATCTGTATGTGGCCCCTGCTTAAACCCTCCCCCAAAAGCTTCTGTTGCAACCAGAATGTAAACTAACCTCCCATAAAGCTCTCTCTGATCTGGCCCTTCCTTAACTTTTCATCTTTATCCTTCGCCGTTATCTTCTCTAATTCACATTTCAGAAACACTGGTCTTATTTTTGCCCTTCAAATATGAATGCTCCTTTTGCTTGGAACATTTAGTTCCTGAGAGCTAGGTCTAAACTCAAGTGTCATCTCTCCCCAGAGGCCTTCAAACCACGCTCACGACAGCAGCTTTCAAAGCACTTTCTACCTCTTTACTCTACTTTATCTTCTTCGTAACACTTTTCTTTTTGCTTTGCTGATTTGCTTTTTTCCCAGCCAGTAGAACGTAGGTCTGTTTGAGAGAGTAGCTCTATTTCTCGTACTCTGCTCTGTGTCCCAAGCACATAGAATGGTTCCTGCTGGACGGGGCCCACTCAAGAGAGATTTGTTGACAGACTCTTGTCCTTGACTATGTGGATATGCTTTGGAAAAGTAGAAGAAGGGGCCTCCACCATTTACTTTATTCAATGGCATTATCGTAACTTTTTAATAGTAAAAACCAAAATGATAATGATGTTTATTTGTGGATTTGGAATTAAGAATACTTTAAATCTTTTTATTAACAATTCCCACATTTTTAATAATTTCTCCTATAAACCTGTTCTTTTTAAAATCAGGACAGTATTTTAAAAAATACTATAAAACCTTGGTCAGACAAAAAATTTTGATTATGTATCTTCATATATACCTGGATGGCAATTAGTAATAATAACAATGTGTAATAATTTATACTTTGCTATGTTTAAGCAGTGGATGATGATTAATAATTATGGTGTCAATATAACAATAAATACGGTAATTATAAAATAAGAATGGTTGTGCCAGATTATGATAGGGCTTGTAAGAAAAGTTCTTTACTTTCTCTCCTTTAATGTCATATTTTCTGTCTGCAGGTGACAGTATCTTTATTGTGAAGGTCCTTAAATATACCTGGAAACAGGTAAAACGCTCGGGGGTGAAAATAAGGCTGCAACCTGGAGGTGAAATAAGAAAAGGACATTGAATTCAGAAAAATCTTCTAAAAAACTGAAACTAAAAAAGATACGGTGATTTCACAAAAGGAGCCTAGGACCTAATTTTCCTTTTGAAAGATTCCCTGGGATCCCAATAAGCCTCCTAATGTTTTATTTAATAGAGCTAAAAAAATTCCACTTCTGGGTGTGCTATTTATCTATCTTTTCATGCATACAACCTTTTTTTCCCCCCTTGATCTTACACTGTGCCAAGTGCTATGCTAGGATCTCAGAAAGGAATGATGACCCCATAATGGTTACGTTTCAGAGCAAAGGTCCGAGTTGGAACTTATCAAATCAGGCTTCAGAACATTGAGAGAAACCAGAGGAGCCTCATGAAGCAGAAGGTGAAGTTAAATTTGTATTTGACTCTGGTAAAATTTGTATTTCTGAAGAGTCAAAAAATGTTAAAGTCATCCACTATGGTGATTCATTTAGTGTCTTACTCCTTTAGTTTTTGGTCTGTTTTTAATGGTTTACCCCACCTTTTCTTACTCACTGAAGATCTAGTTTGTGTGGGTTTAGAGGATAAGGTGATTTTTCCGGGAGGACTTGTCCTGGACTGGTGAAGAGTACCACAATTCATAGCATTACAGCCTCTGTCTTTCCTCCCATTTTAAAATTTAGCTTTGCTGTTATTTCTCTGACCTGCCTACACTGTGTTTCAGATTTGTATACTCATGTTTCATGTATCAGTGATGATTCCAATTACACGCTAGGTAACAAGAGTTTAATAAAATGTGGCAATAAATTGTGGAAAGACATCATGCATGTGAAAAAAATGTATTAAGAAATGTGTTCCAGGTAGAGCTTCCAGTATTAAATGACTAATCACTTCCACACATATATACAAAGAGAAGATTTTATTTAGTGGAACTTGGCCTTTCAAAACTAGAAGGCCAAGCCGTGCCTTCCAGCTGGTTTTCTTGCCTGTCTAAAGCATGTAGCTGTTGTTTTTTTTTTACTGAAAACTTTTTAGATGGTCTTCAGTAGCCCTTCAGCTGAAAGGAGGCAGGACATCTTGTTCAAAGCTCACATTATTTTGATTTAAATAGCAAAAGGTAATAAAAGAGAATGTGCAATAATTTATACGCAGTACAGACTGGTGGGCAGATGACTGGAATTGAATCCAGGCTCTTCCTTTCAGTAGCTATGTGATGTGAGTTAGCTGTGTTTTTAAAAGGCCCTCTTGTCAAACAAGTCCTCACCTTGTTTGAAAGGCAGTATAGTCGACAGCCTGTAGAACAGGAACAGCTGGGTTCCAGTCCCTCTTCCAACATCTGTGCGCTGTGTGGTCTTGGTCATTTAAACGCTGGGTCTCAGTTCTTCACCAGGGACATGGATTATGTACCTATCTGGTAGGAGTTTTATGAAAGTTTACAAAACACTTAGAAGAGTGGCTGGCACATTAAGCATTATACATGTTGTCGTTATTTAATTAATTGTTTATTAATTAAAAATCCCAAAATTGCATTGCCCAGACATGAAAATTACTGAAACATCTGTGATTGGAGAATCTTCAATTAAAGAATTTAAGAGTTGGTGAAAAAATACAGGACTCGGGAACGAACCTATGAAAACTGTGATATAAAAAAAGAATATGTGTATAGTCAGTGAAATCAGACAATGATAATGGGATACTGAAAAGATGGAATGAAAGAGTGCTATATTTTCCACCTTACGGTTTCTTTACCCACCATTTTTTACTTAGAAATACTTCAAGTTCTTCTTCTCTGAGCTTTAGAACAAAAACTTTGTGATTCTGATTTTTGTTTTGTTGTCCTCCATGGCTAGTCCTCCATCCAGATGTTGACAGTCTTCTTAAAATTTAGTATGTTGGATCTCTAGCTTTCTGTTCATGATGTGGAATTACTTGCAGTTTCAATGTCTGTATGTTCAAAGCAACTCTTATTCCTACTCCATTAGGCAGGGTTAATGCCACTGCCGCCCAAGGCCAGAAATCCTCCTGCCAGTTCCCAGACAGAAGAGTCCTTCCTGGAAATACAAGGAAAGGGGATGGAACTAGTGCCTCTGGCCACTTGTTGGAAAACACAAGGGTTTTCTGTTTGAATGGGAGTAGATGGAATCATTGCTATGTTCCTTTATAGATGAGTCAACTGAGATTGCTTAAATAACTTTTAAGATCATAAAATTAGTAAACCATTGGCATGCTGCCACCAAAGCTCATGTTCTTTTCATACAAAGAGGGATGGGAAACTCTCAGGAATATATGATACTGTGCTGGAGAATATATGCTTAGTACCTATGAAGGGAAAGCGAGAGTTGGGAGGGGATAAGTTGTTATCTAGTATATTCTGTGTCCTAGGCTTTGTTTATGTAAGTTTAAATAAAATTTATTTCTTTGATTATAGAAATATTACATGATCATCATAAAAAACTTGGGAAGTACAGAAAAACAAAGAAGATAACGCAGTTCACAACTCAGAGGTAACCACAGTTGACATTTTTGTATATTTCTCTTCATTCTTCTTTTTACTAAGAGATTGATATCTGGAATGACACAACAGGGTTTATGCATACAAGCAATGTTCAATACTGCGTTTTCCATTTAACATTATGTCTTATGCACTGTTGAAGCTAGCATTTGGATAACTACTTGAAATTTTGGGAAATTGTAATTTGATCAGTGTTATTCTTTTACTGAGAAGAAAGCCTTGATTTAACTAAAGGGTCATGAAAACACCAAGTTACATATTTTCATAGAAAAAAATTACAGAAAGTAAAAGATAGCTTGGAATTTACCAAAAATACTATACATATGTAGCAGGTCCACCGTCTGTGGGTGTTCTCTAGTGGAAGACTTCCTAGAGATACGATAAGGGGTCTGATACGGGGAGATGTTCAAACTGAGTGAACTGACTCTGGACCTGCTTTCTAGAAGGGGTCTCAAGTGGGGTCCCATAGACCCAATTCAGAGGTCAGTCTTGGATTTGGATTTGTTCTGGACTGACCTGGAGCTTCTCCCCTGTCCTCTAGCGTCACTTGTTTGACACAGTGCTTACTGAGCTCCCTCTGGACCAGGCACTCTGCTAGGCACAGCTAATGAGATGAACGTGGCCTCTGCTTTCACAGAGCTTATAAGCCGGTGGAGGAGAAAGGCTCTTAACCGCCATTTGCCTGCTTGACTTCTTAACTAAGTACAGTGGTGGAAAGTGCTATGGAAGAAAAGCAGAAAGCGTGGAGTCTTGGGGCAGGAGCTGGAGGAGAGTGGGTGATTAGGGAAAGCTTTCCTGAGGAAGACAGATTTTGCCTGAGGCTTGAGGGATGAGTAAAACCTGTCCAGGAGAAATGCAGGTGAGGAGGTAGATCGAGGAGAACACACAGTTTCCCCAAGGAAGAGAGCAGCTTGGGGTTTGGGGAAACCAGGGTGGTTAGAGCATAACAGGTGGTTTGAGATGAATCTGGACAAACACTACAGTGTCTTCTATTCTGTATACTTTGATTAAAACCTCAATAGACTCTAGTAAATGCCCACCAAGGGTTGAAGCACCCAAATTATCCTGGAGATGGAAATTTAAGTGGGCCTAGAAAAGGAACAATTTTGATTGTTCAGGAAGGAAATACAAATAACTGAAATTGCCTGGGAAGACAAATGCAAGAGAGAGATTGCGAAATGACTGTAAACTCAGGGCAAATTCAAAGGGCACTTTTCCTTTATTTTAATTTCCAGTGTTTATTCAGAGGATCACATGAACATATTCGTAAGTTTAATGCTCCCTCCTTGGAACAAAAAACATTTTTAAACACCAGTTTTTACTTCAGGAACAGAAGAAGCTAAAACTCACATTTTTATTCTGAATGAATTGACAACATTTTATTCACTAGTTTCACAAAAGAGCTGGAACCTCACTGAGGTCTCTGAATTAAATTAGCTTTCAGAACCATTTAAAGTTCTTCCATTCTATTAATTCAGCAGACAATCAAGTTGTTCACTTGTTGACTTTTATCCACATGCACTCAATCAAATCAACTATCAAAGAGAGATACCTATTAGTTGTTAATTTCATACATTAGATAGGAATCCTAGAACTCCTGTTTATATCTGTTTGATAACCTTCTAATCTTTGCCACAGTCTCACTAACAGCAGCATTAACTAGTCTGCCATCTATCTTGATTAACAACACAGGAACTCAGAGAGATGCTCAACATCTGATAAGCTGAAACAGTCCAAACTTCTAACAGTGCTGGTTGTGCAATGGAAAATGGGTTTCTACCACCATTATTATAAATCCTTCAAGTTGTCTTTAAATCACAATTTTGCAAGTTATTACTTTAAGAAAATAAGAAGAGCTTGTCTTAGTGTAGGAGCGCTTATGAATATTTGGTAAGACTGAATGTTTTGTGACATTTTTATCCTCTATTTTATGTCCTCTGGGTTTGGGTTTTAGAAATTATTTTTGCCTTATAGTGAATCCTGTGTACTGTTATCTTTGGATCAGATTAATTCAATGCGTATTTACTAATCTCTGTGTGCTAGAACTTACTAGGTATGTAAAAGATACAGAAAATGGAGCTCCAAATATAAAGTCCCATTTTTTGAAATCACAGCAACTGGATTTTTGTCATAAGTGGCATTATGTTGGCTTTTATGAGACAGGGAGGGAGAGAGAGGGAGAGAGAAAATATAATCTTTCCTCCACATGGTAACTTCCAGGTTATTTCTCATGTACTTCTTTTAAGGTCTATCCATATCATTCTTTATCCAGTTTCATTGCTGAAATATTAAGGACACTTTACATACCATCCATGTTGATTTTAGCAACTGGCCTACTGCCTATGTCTTTATACTATTCTCAGAAGTCCTTGATGACTTCCATATCCACCTTGCTGATGCTCCTACCACCATGACCTCATGGTTTCATGTTTTAAATACTTTCACTGACCCAATTATTTATTTAACTTCAGGCATTCCTAGGCACTGCTACACCACAGAACTTGATTGGGATCATGCCATCTCCAAAACCAAACTCTGAAAAATTCCTCTTGACCTTCTCTGAATATTGGTCCATTTGCTCCCCCAGGCAGCTTGTAGACATTAACAAAAGTTTGGAGCAGAAGAATATAGAATGAGTGATTCCTAATGTGAGACATTCCTACTACATCCAGAATAAGGGCATAGAATTGCTCTCTCGAAGTGCTGAATTCTTATAGTATCTTATAGTATCATGAGGGCTTTGTACCAGCCCATTTTAGATATTAATTTGATAAAATGTTTTTTAGATAAAATTCACACCCTCAGGATGATGGCCATGAAGACAACCACATTGCTTGCCCAATTCCCATATCTGTTCAAATGACTCCCTAATTTGTTTCTGAAGCCAAGGTCACTCCTTTTGAGTTCTAGGACTGAATTCCAATGACTTGTTAGGTATCTCCAAATACATCTCCCAAAGAACCCTTAAACTCAGTGTATCCCAATTTGTATGCATCATTAACTCTCTTATGCTAGTACCATTTGGGAATTTCTTTGTCCATTAATGGTATCACCATTCTTTAACTCATCCAGTTTCCCTATTTTGTTCCTCCACTTCCAATCCTTTGCCAACCTCTGGCAATTATTTTCCCAGAAAGGTCTCTTAAGTCTATCCTTTTTTTCCCATTCCAAATCCACTTCTCCAACTCAACTCATCATTAAACCTCATTCTGAGTACAGCAATACACTTCCATTTCCCCCAGACTCCCATTCCTCTAATACAGCCTACCCGTTAACCATAAATTGCTTTCATAAAGCTACTTTAATACAGTCAACCCTGCTCAAGTTTTTTCATTGATTCACCTGCTCAATGAAATTCAGACTTTTGAATCTGGTGTTCTAGTCCTTTACAACCTGCCCAAACTTTTCTTTCAATTTTATTTTCCTATCATGTATATTCTTCCATATATCTTTCTGCACCCATTACCTTGAGTTTTGCATTTCATACCTCTTCTCATGAGGTTTCTTTTGATTCTAGTTCCCTTTTCTACGTATCTGTTGGTTACCAAAATAATTTTTAAAACTCTAAGGAAGAAAATCCTTCTTCCTTTCTTCTTTCTTCCCTTTTCTTCTTCCCTCCCTCCCTTCCTCCCTTCCTCCTTCCCTTCCTTCCATGAACAGGTACATTCATAGGCACTTATTATGTTCTAAAAGGGCATGAAATCCCATGGCCATGAAGGCTCTCACAGTCCAGGGGAGATGACTAGGTAAAGCAAATAAGGAAGCAGAGAGAAGGAGAATATAATCCACTCCTGTTGGCAGGGAGGATGAGGGGTGAAACACAGAAGACTTTTTAGAGGAAGGTAGGTTTTTGCTTGAGCTCGAAGGATGGGGGGAAGGAGCAACAGAAGATGAGATCAGAAAGATAAGCAGGGTTTGGGGAGTAACTGTTGTATAATATTCAAAACTTTGAAATTTGTCCTATAGATGATGAGAACCATGAATAAAATTAAATAGGGGAATGACATGGCCAGAGTTGCATTTTAGATAGACAAAGCAAGAACTTATGTTAAGAATGGATTTGAGGAAGAAAAACCACAGCTAATGATAGTAGATAGAAGATATTAACAATCTATGGGGGAAAGAGAATTAAAAGGAGGGAAAGAAAAAACATTTAGTAGCTAATATTGGTAACACTTTTAAAATTGATTTTGGAGATTGGTAGAGAGAAGCGATGGTGACGCCTACATTTCACTTTGCATAATTGGCTGGATTGTGCTGCTACAAAGCGAGATTTAAAAAAAAAATGCATGGGGAGCATGAGAAGTGAGAAGGAAAGTTGAAAGATAAATTTAAATGGCCTCATCATCTCATCAGGTGAAGATGAATGAGGTTAATATACAAGATGTGTGGCATACTCCCATACTCCCTGAAGCTCAGGAGGCAGGTCTGAACTGAGCCTTACAGTTGAGATTAATCAGAATCCAAATGGTATTTTATACCTGCACTGTGTCTGTGGTAATGCAGACTACCCGGGAAGGACACCTAAAGGAATAGATGGAGGAATAGGAGGTAAGGAAGTAAACAGGGAAGAAATAACTGAGGAGAAAAATAATCAGAAACATATTTCCCTTTTTATTTCAATGTCTCTCTTTTCTCTGAGTTCCTAAGACATTTGATACTTTGTGGGACATGAGAGTTTCCTTCTATCTTCCTTATTCTTTACGATACTCCAATCTGGTCAGACTAAAGGAAATTTATAGGACCACGTTAACTAGTGGATGGATTTACTCTTGCAAACTGATGTACTCTTGTGCCAAGACCTCTTTCTTCTTCTCATTGCCATCAAGAGATGTAATTGGTAAGCTGTACCAGGGCTCTCTTGAAAGTCTCCCTTGCTCCTCATTTCTTAACAAACTTCTAAATTCACATTACTTCTGGTGAGAAGTTGGAGAATTAAGGCTGGGATATGGTAGCTCTTTATGGGCTTTGGGCATCAGACACATTGTCCAAACCAGTTTTATCAGAGAACCCTGCACTGGGGTATTGGGCCCTGTCTCAGCTAATTCTAAAGTGATAATGTACCCATTCATCTTTGTCCCTTGTATATATTGCTTCCTCAGTGCTTCTGAGACAGAAGAAGTTGTTGGACGAAGATAGAATTCAGGCATTCCTATTGTTTCTCCTTTACTTCAGTACTCCTTTGTGGCACAGGTTACTTTGTATCTTATATATATATTCATACTTTATATATAAATATATTATATATTTTAAATTTTGGTTATTTCTACTGGCTCCTATCTCCTCTGTTATACCCTAGGCTCTTTGAAATTTTATTCTTACAATGACCAAAGATATTTTTTCTTTCATTGAATACCAGATAATTTGAAAGATTATACCAACCTGCATCATTCTAAGTTGACAAAAATGAGGTATCAGAAACATGAATTGACAATTTGTGTGATGACTACAATTTTTGTTTGTTTGTTTTTGTTTTTCCATATTGTGGTACTCAAAACAACACACTATCGGGGGGAGGGTATAGCTCAGTGGTAGAGTGTATGCCTAGCATGCACAAGGTCCTGGGTTCAATCCAGAGCACCTCCAAGAAAAAAAATAGGTAACTAAACCTAATTACCCCCCCCCAAAAAAACCCACACTATCCTATTCTTCTATTAATTGCCTGTGTGTTAGTTTGCTAGGGCTTCCATTGTGAAAACTGTGGACTGGGTGGGTTAAACAACAGTCATTTAGTTTCTCATAGTTCTGGTGTCTACAAGTCCAAGTTTAAGGTGTCAGCAGGTTTGGTTTCTTCTTGTGGCCTCTCCATGATTTTCAGATGGTCTGTATATGATCTTTCTTTGTACTTGCACACGTCTGGGTCCTTAATTTCATTTTCTTAGAGAGCCACCAGTTATACTGGATTAGGCCAGCCATATGATCTCATTTTACCTTAATTGCCTCATTAAAAGCCCTAACTTCCAATATAGTCACAGTCTGAGGTCCTGGGGGTTTGAATTCAACAGAAGGATTTTTAAAAGGACACAGTTCAACCATAACACTTGCTGTGCAGGTTTGTATTTTTTAAAATTGAACATTAAAATAGTTTAGTTTGGGGGGAGGGTATAGCTCAGTGGTAGAGTGCATGCCTAGCATGCACAAGGTCCTGGGTTCAATCCGCAGTACTTCCACTAAAAAATAAATAAACCTAACCTCCCTCACCAAAAAAAAAAAAAGTTTAGTTCTATATCATTGCTATTTAAAATTTGTATTTGTTTAATAATGTACAGGCATAAACTTTTTTGCAAAATGCTCAAAATAGGATGAATCCAGATAGTTCATTGGCCTCTAAAAAAACAATTATAACAACTCTTGTGTTTACTGTATATACAAATAGTCCATTTTTCTTCATCCATTTCTCTTGCCTATAATGAAAACAGTAGAATCTAGAAGGAAAAGTGAAAGAGGAAAATTATATAGGGAAAGAAGACGCATAGGAGGTATTAAACTGCATGGAACCACAAATGTATTATTTCTAAGGAGAATCTGGATCCTGAACTCCCACCAAGGGGAGGTGAAAAGGCCTTCTATTCAGAGGGTGTACTTCGGGGTTTCCAAACGATGGTGCACCCTCCCCTCAGACCTAATGATTGTTAAGTCTCCATCTATTTGCCAACATAAAGAAGTTATACTTAAAAATACTTCCAGAGGGAACAATTTCAAAACTACAACAACCCCACCTGCTTGACTAGGTTGGAAACTTTACTTACTGTCTAAATAACGTAGTGGCCACCCATGCATGTCTAACGGAACTTGCCAACTGGTAATATATCACTTGTGGAGGTTAAAAGTTTGCTGGGATCTTGCTTCTTCCCAAGGATGTATACAAAAATCATCATGTGTGCATGTCCTAACAACAACGGAAGTCTTCTGTTGAGATATAAATATCCAGAAGAGAGACTGGAGATAGAGATTTGGGTGTGAGCAGCATGCTGGTTATATTGGATGCCCTGAGAATAGGTGAAAATGCAGAAAGGGAAGGTGCAATGAGATGGAGAAAACCTCAGGACCGTATATGAAGAATATGAACATTAAAGACAGAAATTTGGGAAGAGAGCCAGTCAGAGACTCTAAGAAGGACCAGTAGAGGCAACCAGTTAGACTGGTACCTGGGAGGTGAGGCTTAGTGATATGAACTGAAAAGTTTCCAAGCCATTTAGCAGCAAGTGGTTCATTGGTGTCCTTGGTGAGGGTGGATGAGTGGTCATAATGGTAACAAAATCTAGATTTGCAGTGATGAAAGGAATGGGAGGTAGAGAAGGCTGAGTGTTTATGGTCCTTTATAGCTGTGAAGGGAAGAAGAATGATGACTGGGGACAATATAGAGTAAAGGGAGGTGGGAGAATATTGCTTCTTTTATTACTCAAAACATTACAACAGATACTATTGGTTACCTGCCCAATTAATATCTATTCTCTGCTCTTAGTCACAGCATCCTAGTTTATCCCAAGCGGCAATATGCCCAGCTAAAAGACAAGACCTCCCACATATCCTGTCAGCTAGGGGTAACCAAACAGATAAAATCTGAAGCTGCATGTGTCTGCCAGTGAAACTCCTTAAGAACAACACTGAGGACTGAGGAGAAGCTGCTGTGTGCCCTGTGTGTGCCCCCACGCCACCCCCATTTCCCTTGTTTCCCTCCTGCTTTCTGCTTGGAACAGGTATTTGGATAATAGGGCAAGTTGAAGAAGGAAGCCAGTGCTAAGGATGTTGGGGTAAAGAGTGAACTAGATGGGGTCCTTTGTGAGATCAAGAAGCCACCAGACCAGCCCCCAGGCTGTCTACCTCTACCGTTCTTTATGGCAAAGGAAACTTTTATTGTTTCACCAACTGCAGTTTCTGGTCAAACCCGATTTCTACCCGGTAACATAGTCATTCCAAACTTTCAATGCTCCTTAGAGGGTCTATTCTTACTCTTCCCCACTGAAAACAGTAGTAATAACAGGGTCATCAGGTGCTCATGCACTTAAAATTCTCAATTAAGCAGACTTGCTCAGCTCTCCTGTGTGGATTTTCCTGCTCTCAGGTCTGTCCGTCCAAGTTGGCCTCCTTTCTCTCTGCTTCTCCTCCGCAGGCTCTTCTTCCTTAGGTGTCAGTGGCTTCAGGCCCAGGTAAGGAAGGAGACCAGGAGCTCAGAGGAGCGGCCTTGACCTGTCCTAACTCAACACACTTCAGAGGAGGGGACGGTCCGGGAGAGCGAGCGGGACAGGAAGTATTCTGTCTCTGGAACAGCCAAGCCCAGGGTGTCTACACATGCTCTATGCTCTAGGGATGTGCAGAAGGGAGGACTGCAGGCTCACCCGGGAGCAGGGTGCAGAGGACCGCTCCCGTCCACCGGGTCTCAGCAACCCCTCCTTCCAGCACCTTCCCCGGGAAGCCAGCTGGCCCGAGGCAGGCACAGGGCGCATGCGCACAGAGGGGGGGTGGGCGGGGGGGTTGGCTCCCAGCGGCACCTGAGGAAGAGACGGCACGTGCCTCTCTTGCGGTTCGCAAGAAGGCGGCGCCCGTATCACCCCCACCACAGGCTGTCCTGTCCCCGCGGTCGGACCAGCGCGGGTCTTGTGCCACCACAGAGGCGCAAAGCCGCAGGCCTCGAGCTGGAGCAGGTCGGTGTCCTGAATGGGAGCACAGGGTGTGGGGGGCGCGGGAACAGACTGGCCTGCGGGGAGGGGGCGTTAGGAGACGCGGAGCCCGGGCCTGGATCCTGGGACTGAGGAGGGCTTCGGCCCCGGAGAGGAGGCGGGGTGGGGGTGGGGGCGGCTGAAGAGGCTGCGGACAGCCTGGGCCTAGGCACCCCCTTCCGCTGCAGCCAATGCCTGAGGCCCCTGGTGTTTGGGTCCTCCCGCGCCTCCAAGACCTCATCTTCCCCAGGTGCTGCTGCCAGGGTGCGGGGTGGGGGGTGGGCGAGACTTGTTCCATAGGACGCGGGCCGGGGTCTCTGGGCGCCTCTCCCTTGGTCGTAACGCAGGCCAGCGTTCCTGCTGGGATGAGGCCGGGTCTCCTCCCAGGCGAACGCGGAGAGAAGGTAAGCGACCTGCCACCTACGCTCCTAGTTCTGATGGGGGACAAGGATGGCTTTCATCCTAAACAGGATTTTACAGGGCGCCGGCGGCTGTTCTTTCCTAACTATGAACACGTTTTCAGCCTGGAAAATGAACCTTTCATGAAATAGAAAAATTTGAGGGCAGTAACACCAGACCTTTCTTTTATGTGCACATTGTGGCCCAGCAGCCCCACCTGGGTCCCTGGTACCAGAATCCCACCTGTCAATAACTGTAATTCCAACTTGAAGTAAGGCTCATAGACAAAACCAGAAACTGTGATAGTGTGATATACAATGTATGCTGATAATTCAGGGCCTCACTCAATGGCTTTATACTCATCTTAGTGTGAGTCTTTCCCTCCCCAGGGAAAGTGCTGATCTGTGTGGGCTTTCCTACGGTCATTCCAGAGATGCTAGGAATATTATGGTACTTGAGGATCCATATTTCAGTGTAGAGAGGCAGAGGTGTCATGATTCTGATATCAATTTGGTGGACAATAGTGAGAAAGTTCAAGTGCATACAGGGAATATGCAGTGTACTTTTTACTTTTGAGACATTATACGGAGGACCTGCAGTGAGGACCTCTGTACATTGGCTCCTCATAGATAACCTTTTTGATGCTTAAGCTTCCAGTTAGGTTACTATGAGTGCCCTAGTTTTTTGGCAGTTTGGTGCATGAGTGATACCTTGGTGTCTCTGTTATTTTCTCAGAAGGCCCATCCCATTGGTAAGGGAGTCACTTAGATGCATGTGTGTGTGTTATGCAGTCAGCTAACGTTTTTGAATATGTACTTTGAGCAAGGTACAAATGACTTGACTTTTCTTAAAAAATGCATTTGAATCCTGGGTGCAGTGAAGCTCGAACGGAGTATTAGACCTCTTCACTCTGGAGTGAACAGAGCTGACTCAACACCGTTGGCTCAAACCAAGGGGGGGGGGTTCTCTGTTTATACACAGTAACTGTCCTTAAGGCTGAAGGGTTTACTTACATTTTTCAGTTGTAACTGTGAATTTTCAGAAGGGAAATCAGGTATTATAGTGGTAGTAAAATTTGGAGATTCTCAAAGATAACATGTCACTTTATCACCACTTTGTCAGTGCTTTTTAAGCTATTAAATGTAAGACAAGATTTCTATCTTCAAGTAGCTTATGAGTTAGTTGAAAAGAATGTGAAATGTTAAAGGGGACTATCAATCTAAAACTAGAGCACTTGATATGTCAAAAGGCAGGGATCAAATGAATATGGGAAGACTAGTATCACTTCATGATCCTGATTTCAAAATTTTTTGATGTATACTTCAAAGTGGGATTGCTGAATCATGCTAGTTCTGTTTTTTAATTTTTTGAGGAAATTCCATACTATTTTCCATGAAGGCTGCTCTGTTTTACATTCCTACCGAAGTGTAGTAGGATTTCAGTTTCTTCACAGTCTCATAAACACTTGCCTTTTTTTAAAAAAAATAATATCCATCCTGCAGCACTGTTCACAATAGCCAAGATTTGGGAACAACCTAAAAGTCCACTGAGAGATGCATGGATAAAGAAGTGTGTCATATACATACAATGGAATACTATTCAGCCTCATAAAAGAAGGAAATTGTGCAACATGTGACAACATGAATGAACCTTGAGGATATTATATTAAATGAGATAAATCAGTCTCAGAAAGACAAATACTGCATGATTCCACTTATGTGAGACATCTAAAACAGTCAGATTCATAGCATCAAAGAGTGGAATGGTGGTTGTCAGAGGTGGGGAGACAGGGAAACGATCACTAATCAACAGACATAAAGTTCCCTTTAAGCAAGATGGATACTCTCTAGAGATCTGCTTTACTACATTGTATCTGTAGACACAATAATACTGTACATTTAAAACCTGTTAAGACAGAGCTCATGTTAAGTGTTCTTACCATACAAGAACAGGGCAGTGATCCAAACTTCAGAATGAAGTTTAAATTTATCTTAATAAAATATTCCCTTGACCTCTTATAATTCTTCAGGTGTCCCTGGTTCCTGTTAAATGCCTGGAAAATGGAGCCATTGCAAGTGCTCAGTCCATTTTGTGAGGTGTGGATAATAACTTCTGAAAATTTAAGAGAGGAGAGCTTTATCAATGAAGCTGAATGAAACGCATTATATTGTATCATGACCATCAGAGTTCTATTTTTCTGCAGTCACTCGGGTGTGGCCACAAAGCCAAAGACTGGATATTGCTGTCTTGTTTTCAGCTCAAAGGCTGGCAATCATGGAAGGCAAAAAAAAAAAAAAATTGTATTTTTGATATTGATGATTCTGGTCTGGTCCACAGCCTGAAAACTAAATCTAGAAATGACCAGAGGTTTCCATCCTTTTGATGACTGCCTTTTATTGAATCCTATTCTTCCAGATTTCTTGGCAAAAGCATATTTTCCCTTGTTGAAACCCAACGTTTCTGTCTCTCCATAGCCTCTGTTCTGAACTGTTCTTTACTTCCCTTCTTTGCTCAGTGCACATGAGAAAAACTGCAACCTTCAGCTTCGTGGAGATGGGCTGCCTTTCTTTTTGACCAGGTTCCCCTTGGAAGACAATATTAAGTGGATCTTGCTTTTTCCCCCTTTGCTTTAGTTTTTTAATTTGGCAAGTACTTTCAAATCTCTTTTCCTTCTGTGTTCCAAAGACAGGAAAATTGTATGATTTTTGTATAATTCTGCAATTACAGGAATTTTCTTGTATACCTTTAGTAAGTTTTCCATCCATTCATATAAATCTTTTAAATTATAGTGAGTATTCAGCTGGGCCACATAAGCCTGGGTGTTCGATTTCCATTAGAAAGGCTGGGTATACGGAATGTTTCTCCATAACTAGATTAATATTAGCTATATGTGTTATCTCCCCCAGGACCCCTGCCTCTCTTTTTGTTTTTGTTTTAAAATTTATATGCTCTTTGTTGTATTTTGTCATGATCAAAAAACAAAATAAAATCAGACCTCTTCCTGCCTCTATATGGTGGCATTTTGATAAATTAAAATTGTGGCAGACTTGCTATTAGAAGTCTCATTTTTTCCCCCACATTTATTCCATGCAATAATAATGAGCACATCTTAGTTACAATAATTGTATTAAATGTTTAACATGACAAAGCACTGAGAGAGCGTTTCAGAGCTGACTCTCTTGATCTTACAGCCACAGAGGGATCCTCTTGAGCACAGTTTACTGTAAAGAGAGAACATTTTTATTGCTAAGAGGAGATGTGATAGAAAGAAAATTAACATTTGTTGATCACATAATATGTAGCAGGTACTAGGCTAGATATTTTTTCTCAGTTATTTTTATAATAACCTCATGAGGTAGGAATTAGTATACTCATAAACATGGCTTATACTCATGGATGTGGCGTAGACATGTTTGGCCAAAGACACATGGCTAGAAAGTGGATAAGCTGGGGCTCGACCCAAGTCCACCTGGCTGTGAAGCCTGTGTACTTGCCTCAGTGTATTCTGCTGCCTTCTGACATCATGGAAAAATGAAAAGCATGGGATTAGGGAGAAAAAATCTGAATCTAAACCCATTTTACAGATGTGGATCTATGAGAAACTTTGACTTCTGGGCCACTGTCTCCCAATTTGTCAAGTGAGAATAAAATACCTCCCAAGTTGGTTGTGAGGCTTAAAGAAGATTGTGTACGTGTACATCCTTTGTAGAAAATAATTGTGACCAACATGTATTCACTTGGATGGTAGGCATTCTACTAAAGACTTTTAAAGTAGCTATTTAGTTATTATAAAAATCCTATGTGTTTGCTTTTTCTCCCCCATTTTACATAAGGAGACTGAATCACAGATAGGCTAATTAACTTGCCCAAGTTCACACAGTGAACTAAGTTGCAGAACCAGGACTTGAACTCAGGAAACCAGGACTCAGAATACAAGTTATTAAACACCACTGTATATTGTACTATTAAATGTAGGAATTACTCTGATAATTTCAGATGTCAAAATAAGTATCAAAAGAGTACAAGAATGTGGGCAAGACCGGTGTGTTCTAACAGCTTTGGAGGCGTGGAGCTTGACCTGTTCAACATCCTAGTGTCAAAAATATGCCAGAGGAGTTATTTTAAAGAAGGTGAATTGAGCCCACTAGCATATCAAGATGGAGTCAGGTAGTGCTGTGGTTCTACTTGGGCCCACTAACAACACTTAGACTATCTAAAGTAATCCACTCTTCCCAGGGAGACTCCGGTGTCTTGGCCACACACCCACTGCAGAAGGATCTGAAGGCTCCTAGCAGGACGGCATTCTCTTAGAGACAAAAGCAGATTATATGTGCTCATAATATATGCCTAAAAGAGAGGACTCTTCCTGGAGATTTATGTTAACAAGGCCCAGAACTCAGAATATACTTTTGTGGCTTGTGTGCCTCTCCTCCCAGCCCTGACCTCATAACTATGACAAATGTCAGAATTCTATAAGCACTCTTTTTTTCTGGGCCTGGATGTGGCCTTAGAACATTTCTCAACACTACTCTGGGACATTACTATTAATTTCCACTCTGATCTTTATTATTTCCTTTCTTCTGGTTGCTTTAGGGTTTGTTTGCTCTTTTTTAAATCTAGTGTCTTAAGGTGAAAGGTTAGGTTATTGATTTGAGATCTTTACTCCTTTTTAATGTAGGCATTTGCAGGTATAAATTTTTCCATCTAAGCCCTGTTTTAACTGCATCCTGTGAGTTTTGGTATGGTGTGTCTTCATGTTTATTCATCTCAAAATTTCTATTTTCCAATTTCCATTTTGATTTCTTCCTTAACCTATTGGATTTTTTAGGAGTATGTTGTTTAGTTTACACGTGGCTGTGTGTTTTGCAAATTTATTTCTGTCATTGATTTGTACTTTCATTCCACTGTGGTTAGAGAACATATTTTGTGTTATTTCTGTCCTTTTCAATTGTGGGAGGTTTGTTTTATGGTCTGACATAGAGTCTATACTGCAGAGTGTTATACGCGTGTTTGGCAAGAATGTATGTATGTTCTGCTGTAGTTGGGTAGAGTGTTCCACAGATGTCTCTTAGGTCTGTAGATATAAATTTTCATAGATTTATAGTGTCGGTCAAGTCAGACAGAAGTCTGGGTGAGAAGACAGAGAGTGGGGATTCAAAGCTAAGGGAACTAAGTATGCGAAGACCATGAGGCAGAAAAGAACTTGTCACACTCAAGTAGGAAAGCCAGCTGTGTCCAAGGGGAGAGTGCCAGACAAAGCTGGTAGGGCACAGATGTGAAAGGCTTATAAACTGGATAAATGTGTGCATAGTGAAGGCTAGGTTGTTGGAACAGAGGGATCCAAAGTGCAGGGGCTCAGACAAGATGGAAGTATATTTCTCCCTCACCAAACAGTCTGAGGAAGCTAAAGGATCTCTCCTTGGCAAATTCATCCAGAGACCTGGGATAACAGAAGTGTTCTGACGGTCTCATTACTTCTCTTCCAAGATTGTTACTACTTTTAGTTGATGGGAAGGCAGGAGAACACAAGGTGTGTGCGGGCATCCCATGTTTGAAGGCCTGGTTGTGGACGTGGCACACGTGACTCCCATTCACATTGGAATCATGATTGGAAACTAATCATGTGATCAAACCTACATCCTGGAGAAACTGCAAATTTCAGTGGTTGTCCAGACATCCACTTGCCTGATGCAGCCAGCCATAAAAGAAAGTGAAAATGGATTTTAGTGGACAATTAGCAGTTTCTGTCTTACAAAGACTTTAGACTTGATTCTGAGAGCAAATAGTAGTTGTTGCAGTTATTTTAAGCACAAAAACATGTAGTCAGATTAACATTTAACAATGGATTCTGTAAGAAATACTGATTATAAAACCTTAAGAAAGGAGGTGAGGAGATTGGATTGACAATGACTGCAGTAGTTCAGATGAGAGGTGGTGATAGTTTGAACTACAGTAATGTAATAGAAATGGGGAGAAGTATATGGCTGAGGCACATTTGGGGTTATAATTGCCTGCTGTTGAGAAAGTATTAGAGGTCTGAATGATGGTTATGTGAAGGAGAAAGAAATATAAAGAATGACTTCACGATTCTGACTTGAGATATTGAGTAGGTGATATGCCATTGACAAAGATGGGAAAGCTTGGGGAAGAAGGAATTATGAGAAGATTAAGATTTCCATTTTGTACATCTTATGTTTTGTTTCCCTATAACCTCAATTGACTGGAAAAGTGGTAAGTAGAACTACCTTAATAGTTATACCTAAGTCAGTTGAAATAGTACCCCACATGTGATTGAGTAGATTGTGAATGGAACGTCATATTTTACAGGGTACCTCACATCCTTCGCTTCCATTTTAATGAAACATATAACTTTCTCAAACATATACCGCTTCATGCTTCCTCAAGCACTGTTCCTCCAAATGCTGTTTTCTCCCACTCTGTCACTTAGCTCCTTGTATTAGTCTGCCCTGGCAGTCATAACAGAATGCTATAGTTTAAATCACAGAAGTCTGTTCTCATGGATCTGGAGGCTGAAGTCTAAGATTGAGGTGCCAGCAGTGTAGGTTTCATACTGATGTCTTTTCTTGTGGGTTGGAGGTGGCCACCAGCTTGCTGTGTGCTCCCATGACCTCTTCCTTGTGTGCACATGGAGAGAGCAAGAGAAGTCTTTTCCTTTCCTTGTAAGGGCAAGCATCCCACCATGAAGACCTCACCCTCATGACCTCATTTAACCCAAATTATCTCAAAAAGGCCCTATCTCCAAATACTATCACACTGGGGATTAGGGGGGCTTCAGCATGTGGATTTTGAGGGAATACAATTCATTCCATTCAGTCGATGGCACTCCTCCTGATCTTCCCAAACTCCAGGCGTCTCAGAAAGCCTTGTCTGAACGCTAGTCTGTTTTAGAGATGTTCCTTTGTTCCCACAGTATACTGTGCATGCTTCCATCACAGGACTGATGATGCTGAACTACAACTGGGCATGTAGTCTTTTCTCTGCCTGATAAACTCAGCTTCCTGAAGGTGGTGCCTGGCCTTATTCATATCTGTATCCTAACTTCCTAGCTTTATGTCTGGCATAGAACAGTTGTTCAATGGATATTTGGTAAGTGGATAAATCATTCTTCAGCAACCCACTGTCTATTACTAGAAATGCTTCCTTTATTTTAAAATAGTGACCAGATATTTGGAAAAGAAGTAGCTGAAATGTTTAAAAAATTTACATCTGTGGTGCCTAAACATACTCAGAGGGAAGAATATATTTTAACTTGATTTAAGCTTCCTGATGACAGTTCTGATTTGGGGAAAATGTGATTCTCCAGTGCAGATTCCACCTTACATAAGGAGCACAGAGCAGCTTGTGGCTATGAAGATGCCTTCGTGTGTGCAAATGCTGACATGTATGACTAATGTAGGCGCCCTCTCTTTTGAGTTAAAAAAAAAAAAATCTCACCTGAATTTTTTTCGATGCAAATAGAAGCATAAATAAAGATTTATGTAGAAATTACAGATGGCTGAAACAGAATGAATGCATAAAAGAGGTCAGATGAGAGCAAAAAAAATTATGCTGAAAGTTTGTCTCCATAAAAACCTTAGTATTTCTGTGGCTGTGGTTTGTCTTGTGTTTTTATGTAATATTTATTGTTTACTATACTCCAGGCACTTAAGCATCTTACATGCCTTATCTCATTTATTCACATAACAGCCCTGGGAGGTAAACTAGTTGATTTTAGTTTATGTTTGGAGTTAGTTATTAGCTTTCTAATCAGGATTTGGGGGTAGATTCTTAGATATATTTGCTAACATGCCAAGCCATAGTAAGCCTGGCTTTCCAATTATAAATATGACTTATCTCACTTCTGCTTTTCCTACAAACAAATGAACATTTATGCATTTACTATTTTGGACTGGTAGAATCTTTCTTTAAGGTTAAACGCTGTTCATTGAAAACCTTTCCACGGACTCATAATCATTTGAATGTAGCCATTCTTTTAACTTCCTCTTGTGTTTGTGGTTAATTGAAGAGTTACATCGAATCCTAAGACTCAGTCGTTACGACTGACTAAGGCTTAAAGCTTTTTGAAGAAATGCCAGGTACCACGAACCACAACCAAGGCAACTGATTGGAGCCCAGTCTCAACTTCAGAGACCCATGGCAGGGTTGCTTTGTGTTGTGACTGTAGAAGGAACTCTGAACTCCTTGGCCTTAGTTTATGGAGACTCGGAAGGAGCCAGTTGTACCATTACTGGAGTAAACAGTGCCCCCAGGAGCCCTTCTTTATTCCCCCAGGCTTCTAAATGCTTACAAGAAACAGCTCAAAGTCTCACGCACCCTTCACCTGACTCTCTGGATTTTATCAAGAATTGTTGTTCTGTGGTGAAAACTTCTCTCTCAAAAAGCCTTGCAAAAATACTCTACAAATACTACTGTATTAGAATATCCTAAAATACATACTTTTAACTTCTGGAGTCACTCAACTTTGTAAAAGATCATTCAATTTAGAAGGATAGACATAGTCTTATGTGTTTGCAATCAGTAGTTTCTACAGTATGACAGTGATTAATTATCAGATTACATAGTGTAGGTTATGCAGGTTCAAATTTAGATACATGTGCTTTACATGGTAAAGGATAAATTTACACTGGGGATGTTTTTTACACCATGTAACAATTTCTGAATCACATAATTTAAAGATTATACTTGGAGATATTATAATAAATAGGGATTCGTTGTTTTACTCAGTTTACATTTAGTTTCAGGATGCTTGCATTCTATAAAATGTATTTCAAGACTCCCTAGAAAGACAAAATAGACACTCTTTAAGCAGTTTACAAGGTACAGATCTTTATCTCCTACAAAGGGAAGGAAACAAGAAAGCTGTAAATAATAAGTTCTGAATAGGAATGGCATAAACTGCCTAATCAATGTCTTCCAGAACTGGCAAGTGACACCTCTTTGTTTTTTGCAAATAAAAACCTTCTTACCATCACAATATAAACCATTATCTCTGCAGGCAAGGTATATTTAGAAATGTACAAAATGTACATTTCCTGGCAGCCTCTAGATCAGTAGGTGGAGATCTAAAGTCATGCAAATATTACAGTAAATGCAGGCAACCAGTTTCTAATTATTCCATATCAGCAGATTTGTGAGGAATATAATTTATTAAAAAAGAACAGTTTATGATCAGCAGACCTTGGTTATGACTGTTTAGGAATTCAGTGCATTTTGATCTAATCACAAAATCAAAATATTCATGAAACACAATGATATCTCCCCAAAGCAGCCGGGCAGCCATTAATTTTGAAATTCGGGTAATTTATTAACACTTATCTGGAGCTGTAAAAGCTTACCTCTGTGTTTGTAATACGGGGAAAAGTGAAAGCAGTTTTAAAACTGATTCCTAATGATTTATAATGGTTTGCTGTAATTTGAGCCAGAAATTCAATTAAAATGTATGTCTAGTTTTGTTTCAAGATCTTTAGTTAAAAATTCTATTAAAATTCTATTTCCTTCTTGCATTAAATGTATCTGTTATCTGCATATACAGAAATATAAGAAAATTCTATCATTTATTCCCCAGTCTCCATAAATGCTTTAAAAAAGCATTCATTTTTATTTCATAATTCTGCTAAGGTAGCACTTGGAATTAATATATAGTAGAGGAGGAATAGCTGTATAGTCCTATTTCTCAGTAAGGAAAGACATCTAAGACTGAATAGTTTAGGGACAATCAAGTGATATTTGCCATTTTATCAAACTAGAGGAAAACAAAACAGACATTTCTGGTTCTGAATTATTCACCTATTAGGTTGTCGCTCAGGTATTAAAAAAAAAAAAACACTTTTCAGAGAAAAGGTGGGAGCTGGAGTGAGGTGGGGAGGGGGAGATTATTCAACTTCCCTAAAACAAATGCAGACAGATTTTAAAAAAAAAAACTTTGAAAGAATTGTCCAAAGATATGAGATACTTTAGGTTTTTTTTTGTTTTAAACACAATGAGTTTGATGAGTTACTTGAAGGAGAACCCAATTGACGCTTGCTTTTTGTTTTTTTGCTTTTTTTTCTTGAAGTGAAGCAAATCTTGCAAGATGCAAATATTCAAAGAGCTGGCTGGCTTAATTTTTTGGTATCAAGAGTTTATGAGCAGAAATAGTAATGAAGCTATAATTTATTGAGCATTTGCTAGGTGTAGATGAATGAATTACATGGACTTTTAAATAGTTTAATCTCCTCAATAGTATTTGTATTGTGTACAGATTTTATTATTCATATTTTACTAAAATGGTGGCAGAGGTACAAACTTTGACAGTTAAGTGGGAAGGGTAGGATTTGAATGTAGAAAGGTTATGAATAATCTTTTCAATTTGATTATATGGTTGGGGGTGGTGTGGATGGTGGACCTTCACTTCATAAAGCCCAGAGTTGGGATGAAGTGACCAAACTCCAAGTTTGTGGATGTTTCTGAAAAGGGGGAAGGTTAAGTTAACAAAAGCTGGTAGGCACTGGAAGAAACAGAATGGCACTTTCCTTGGTGTATCTTTGTACTTTGATAATTCCAAGGTTGGGGACCTACTTGTCTTCCCTCTTATGGGGAATTGGGGACCCAGGCAGAGTACAGGGCTTGAAGGATGTAGAACTGAATGTCAAAAGGTGCCAGAACATGAATACAGTAAATTATAGAAAACTTGATCACCAAGCCAAATGAGTTAAGAGAAAAATAGAGAAAGAGAGAATAAAAGGAGAAAGCAAGCCTGTAGGCCAGGTTACAGTGTCATAATGAGACAGAAAAGGGGCAAGACACAGCCATTCA
The DNA here is from genome assembly GCF_048564905.1 of Vicugna pacos. Lineage (NCBI taxonomy): Eukaryota > Metazoa > Chordata > Mammalia > Artiodactyla > Camelidae > Vicugna > Vicugna pacos. The sequence continues at coordinate 13,153,879 of NC_133011.1, forward strand.
AGGAATGCTACAGCAATTAACATCAAAATGGTGAAAGATTCAACCCCGAGGATGCCTTGAGGCTCAGGATGATGAGAGATTTAACTTCTTGAGCTTTGTTATAAGCTCATTGTAATATACTAACATGGTGAGTAACATGCCCACAGGCACCATGGCAGTCCCAAGGCTAGCCACAAAAGGTCAAAGAGTAGGAAACGGCCAACTTCCTGGGAATCCCAGCCTCTTCCCCAGGCTACTTAGATTGGTCCTTCCACTTATTAGCATATGAAGCCACCAAGCCCAGAAAAACTGGCAGTGAGGCACCTTGCAGCTGGCCCTCTTTCCCCCTCTTCGGAGACGCCCGCATTCTGTCTGTGGAGTGTGTACCTACTCTTAATCTGAGCACCCAACCGCCACACCTCGTGGCCTTTCTCTTGCCTTTCAGTGTATCTCTCTGAATAAATCTACTTTTACTCAACTGTGGCTCACTCTTGAATTGTTTTCTGTGCGAAGCCAAGAACCCACACTTGGCGGGGCATGTCCCAGGGGCTCAAGTGAAGCCTGGGACATGACCCTCCTCATGCCCCACATCTGCTTTCCTGCATCAATATGAGCTGGGATAGAGGGAAGCTTCAGAATAAGGGTGTAGAAGAGCCAAAGGAAGGAAGGTGGGTCTGGAACAATTCCCAAGGGGAAGAGGCTTTTAATGCTGCTCTGAAGGTCCCTTTGGGGGATGAACTGAAATCATACAAAGAGACAGACATCAGTAAACTGTGCATTTTTATTTGACTATTTCCTTAGAATCACACTGAGATTTCCCCATGTTTACCTGTTGAAAGTTACTGATGACCAATGAGTTTCTAACTTCTACTTCTGGGTAAGCCAGGATCTGACAGCTCTTTCCTACCCATACCAGGATTCCTGCTATGGGATCCTCAGAGTCTGGGCAGGATTTTACTGGACTAGGCTTGTTGATAAATGGGAAGTCACTGTGGACGCCAGAAGTACTATGAAAGTAGGTGTTGATAGAAGCAGATTCAGGGATGAGGTAGGTGGGACAGTTGTGTTACAGATGAGTAGCATATTGATGGAGGAGTTTTCGAGGCATTAATTTGCTCCATGTTCCCATCTAACAATAATGGCTAGGTAGATGTGAACCTGAAAGACCTTAAACAACATCAGCCAAGGCAGGGTTGCAGACTGAGATCTGCGTTCAGAGGGCACAGGTGGATTAGAAGTAAGGAAACTGGGAGTTGAAAGATCAGGAGTCACAATGTTCCACAGCTACAGGATGCTTTGCTGGTTGAGAGAAGAGATGCAGGTAATCTAGTATTGGGGGATATCCTGGGAGCAGTGCTCCCTTTGGTTGACACCTGAACCATTCCCTGTTAGGGGTGTGCCAGCCAGAATGGCCCTTGGCATAACCACAGTGCCAAGAGCCAAGTCTTCCTGGTGTGTTTATATAGTTGACTCCTTTTCTAGAATAGGTCCTTTGGCATTCTGAACGTCCCAGGGCCAGGCTTGGGAAGCCTAGACTTTGAAGGCTATGCATCTCGGTGCTAGATTAATGTCCAGTTATATCCCTGTTGAGGAATTTGGACTCTTTGTTAGAAAACATCTCCTGTCAGGCAACAGACCTGCCCTATCCTCGGCATGAGAACAATTGATAGGGACTTTCTGCAAGATGTAGTGATTTCTCTTTTTAGAATTCTGATGTTTTGTGGATGGTGTGTATTTCTGGGGAGGTGGCCAAATCATGAGCCTTTAGCCGTGTTCAGGGTGGATACAGTTACCTGTGAGTTGAAGTGTAGCGACAGCTCCCTCTATAGGTGCACTGATGTGGCCATGCCAAGACGGCAATTAGGGAGCAAGACGACAGCTGTGGAAGAATTATAAACAAAAGCAAGGTTTAGGACTGCATGAGGGCAACACAGGACTGTGAGATGACCCTGGGTCCCCATACCTGTCTGTCCTCCATGGCCAGGGAATTGATCAAAAATCCTTACACAAGAAGCATAGGGCTTTTCTGAGCACTTAGCCTTTTTGTTTGCAATGAGTCGTCTTTATTAACTAAATTTCTTCCTATAACCATGTAATAAGGGTGCTTTTTCTGCAAGGAAGATGGCATATGAAAGGAGTATCTCTAAAGGCTATTTGTAGAAGAAAGTGGCTGACAAAAGAGTTACATGGCAAGGGTTACATTTCCCAGGGTTATAGTGGGCAAGATAAAATCAAAAGGCCTTGAAATAAAGTTACTGATGCTTAGTGAATGTTAAATAACGCTGCCTTGAAGGACTTGGGTGGGACATGAGATCATTTGGTTCCATTTACAAAAATCTAATAGATATTAGGGTCCTGAGGTTATTAAAAATGGCATTAAAACACTAACAAACATTGGAAAATATTTAAGGTTTTCTGAAACCAAAATATAATATGTATATTTATTAAAAATCAGAACAGTTCATTCAGGATTAATTGTCATAAGAAGTAAATGTATACATATTATTTTGTCAGATATTCACTTGTTCCTTTTTTTTATTCACCAATTAACTTCAAAGGAATCACATTATTCTTTTACCAACAAACTTCTTAAAAAAACTTTTTTACATTTGATATTTTTGTTCCCTACACATTGACTCTTCACTCTGCTATAATCTGGTTTATGCTCCCCCTATTCTAATGAAACTGGTTTCATTAAGTTCTCTAATGGTCTCTTTGTTACCAATCTTTATGGCTTGTTTTAACCATCATCTTTGTTGATTTCTGTAAGGCATGTCTTTCTGTCAGTCACTCACTGCTTACTAGTCTCCTTTCCTTTCAGTTTTTATCAAACTCTCCTGCTTCCCCTTGAGCCTTCTTCTCTGTTCCTTCCCAGTCCATTTTGTCGTTTCCTAGGATTCTGTCCTCGATGCATCTCCAGGACCAAAACCCAGGTCTCCTCTCTCTTGGGTCCCACTTTTTTCTAGAGTGCTGTCCTATCCCAGACAAATGTAAGGGCAGGTGGCTTCTGTAGCCTGTCACTGCTCTGTCTTCTGTTCCCCTGTGTACAGCCAGGTGGGCACTTCCTCCAGCTAAATATTCATATGTATCCTACAGCTACCCCCAAAAAGGACTGTACAGTTTTGTTGAGCATTTAACAGTAATTCACATTTGCTGTATTATCAGAACCTACTCTTCTATTCACAGAACCACTTGTTTTCCTGAAGCCAAAGACTAGACATGGTTTTATTTGTGTCATCTTGGCGAAATACATATAGTTGATTCCCCCCAATACTTTCAATTTTTCTGTTCTTACTTATAATTTGTTGATTTTCTTCTGCTATATTTTGTCTGAATTTTAAAGTCATAAATGGTGCTAAGATTTTACTGATTCATCCATTCATTCATTCCTTCCTTCCTTCCTCAGCAATTTTTCCTTTTCTTTTTTAGTATTAGATACATTTGTTCTGAAAAGTTAGCGTAAGAGGTAGACACTCAAGAGTTCTGTATATAAGGAAGTTGAAGCCTGGGACAAGGGTACTATATGAAACAAATGAGCACTTCTCCATTTCAAAATCTGAGAGAAAATTTGCTACTAATTACTTCTTATTCTTCATTGTGTGACCTGGGACCTGTTTCTGGCTGATGAATGATATATGTCTTGGTGGCCTTTGACATAAAAAGTATTTTTTTTGTGCTTATTAGCAATTTGATTTTATGTGCTTAAGATATCCATTAATGTTTTCTCCCTGTAGGTTTGTGGTATTTTATTTCTTTATGAGTTTTTAGTAGAAAAAGGGTATTAAACTTCTGTTATATTTCTTGCAGGTATTTTCTTTGTGATTTGACTTTTAATTTTGGTAAACTTTTGAACCTTCCAGTCTTAACATTTTATAATCATTTCTGTCACCCACTTTGTGAGTTTTTCCATTACTTATAAACTATAAAAGTCTTACTCCCTCCAAAGACTTAATAAATATTTACGTAATTTCTTTTGGATTTTTTTGGGTCAATCTATTGTTCTACATTTAGTTCTTTAATCCATCAGGAATTTTAGTATATGATGTAAAGGGAAAACCTAATTTTTTCCTAGTACTTCTCAGTTGCTCCCGCACCTTTAAAATGTAATTTTAAATTGCTCTCTGCTCTGTGACACCCATTTTATATCATACTAAAGTTCGATATATTCTTAGCTCTGTTTCTGGTTTGCCTATTCTCTTTCATTAATTTATCACATCTTCAATCGTTGCCGCTTTATAATATATTGAACTCTGGGAAGGTTAGCATCTCCCTTCTTTTGTTGAGCTTCTTTTTCAAAATGCCTTTAGCCACATATTACTGTTTATTCTTACTTTGACAAATATTGGTGTAGTTTGTAGTGTTCTGTGTGTTTCTCATGTTTCATGTTGTCCCAAAGAAAAACTTTCATTGCAGCTATAAGGAAGGCTTTTGACAGCGTGTAAGGGTTTTGTGAAAAAAGCCCTGGATGAAACAAAGTACAGATTCTGGCTATGACTTTGAACAGGTTACAGTTTCTTTTAATACCACTTACTCACTTATAAAGTGAGAGCTGTGTTCTACACAATATTAAAGCTTTCTTTCCAGTCAGCTTTTTACATACAGAGTTCTGATGTTACAAGTTTAAACAATTCGTTTATATATTCATTTGTTCTCTCATTAAATTTCTCAACATTTGGGAACAATGATGGGAATGGTGGTGGGGTAGGGTAGAAGGAGGCAAGGGTATAAGCATATGTATAAAGTATCATTCTAATCTTCAAGTAATTTACTAGAATATGTTTGTTTATCTCTGCCACTAGACTGTAAACTTGGGAAGGGTAGAGCTTGCACTTTGTTTCTTGCACCTTACAAATAATGAATACACATAAAGATGATTTGTTGAATGGATAAGCACTGACTGCTACAAATCAGGGTATTTTGGGGGGCCCTCTGTAGTGGCTAAGGCAACAACCCCATAGCCTTCTTTCTCTAACTGTCCCTGAAGATCTACCGCTTTGTGTTTTCTAACACATGATGCAATAGAAATGGGAAGAAGGACTTAACCCAGCCACCACTCAGGATTTTCAGAAATTTTCCAGAATCCCTCCCTTTTCTGTTTCCAGTCCCCCTTCACTTTGATCCTGTCTCTTATTACTCCTGACCTTATTTCTTCTTGTGGTTCTTTGGAGTTGATTTTCATACTTGATATGTCTTGTTGAAATCACAGCTTTTCCTAACAGACTCTGAAGCTCTGCCAGAGTCTGGTTGTGGGTATCCCAAGGTTTCTTGTGGAGAAACCTCTGTCCAGCAAAATGGCACCCTGTGTTTTAGTGTTGTCCGCTCCACTGGTACTTACCTGACCACCTCCCTCACTCTGTGAAGAACTGACTATTTTCTGGGTGACCCCAGAAAAAATTTCCAAACTGAAGAGAAGGTGCTGCTACTGAGAGACTGTTGGGAACCTGTGATTTTTTTTTTTTAATTTCAAAATTGTGGTTAAATACACATAAATTTTACCATGTTAACCATTTTTAATATACAGTTCAGTGACATTAATTAAGCACATTCATATTTTTATACAACCATCATCACCATCCACCTCCAAAAGGTTTTCTGTCTTGCAAAGTGGGAACTCTATACCCATTAAATGACAACTTCCTAATCCCCTCTCTTCCCAGCCCCTGGCAACCACCATTCTGCTTTCTGTCTCCATGAATTCAGCTATTCTAAGTAGCTTATATAGGTATAGACACAGTACCTCACACAGTACTTGTGTGTGTGTGACTGGCTTATTTTACTTAGTGCAGTGTCCTTAAGTTCCATCCATGCTATGGCATCTGTCAGAATTTCCTTCCTTTTTAAGGCTGAATATTACTCTGTTGTATGTGTACATCACATTTTGCTTATTTATTCATCCATCAGTGGACGCTTGGGTTGCTTCCACGTTTTAGCTAGTGTGAATAAGGCTGCTGTAAACTTGGCTGTACAAATATCTCCTTGAGACCCTACTTTAAATGTCAAATTGCTGGATCATATGGTAATGCTATTTTTAATTTTTTGAGGAATTGTCATACTGGTTTCCATGGCAGCTGTACCATCTTATATTTCCACCAGCGGTACACAAAGGTTCTAGTCACTCCACATCCTTGCCAACACTTGCTATTTTCTGTTTTGTTTTTTTTTTTAAATAGTGGCCATTCTGATGGGTATGAAGTGGTAGCTCATTATGGATTTGATTTGCATTTTTCTAATGATTAGTGATGTTAAGCATTCCTTTTCATGTGCTTACCAACCGTTTGTATATCTTCTTTGGAGAAATGTCTGTTAAAGTCCTTTGCCCATAAGAGCCTATGTTTTAAAAACTTGAATCAAATCTTTTTTTAAAATTTTTTTACTTTCTGCAACTTTTCCAGGATTTAACTTTTCTTCAGTGAACAGTTAAATTTTGCCTCTTCTATGAAACTTTCCCAGACTGCCCTAGGTAAAATTAGCTGCTTTCTTTTCTGTTTGTTTTTTTTAAAATCTGTATCTTATATAACCTCTTAAAATACGTATTCCAGTACCTTGTGATCATCCTATCAACAAATATGTTTCCTCCCCTTTACACATGAGGTCAGCAACCATGTATTATTAGTCCTTGCACATACATTATTTTTTATTACTCTGACACGTAGTAGGTGCTTAGTGAATTTCTGTTGAATGAGTCAGTATATTAGTTACCTACTTTTAAGATAAAATGTTTATTTTTATAGACAACTGAATACTTCAGTTGTGGCTTCTTAGGAAATTAATACATGGTATCTGTTGAGGCCACATGCATTATTGCTCTTTATTACCAAAAATGATCAGTAATTCTCAACTCTGGGTGAACATTAAAATTGTCTCAATTCCTGGGTTTAACCTCAGAGATGCCAGGTGAAGCCTGGGTACTGTATTTTTTAATAGTCCCTCAGGTAATTCTAATGTGTGGCCAGGGCTGAGAACCATGAAGAATCACCAAGAACTGTGACCACAAAGTCTGTTGCTCTCCTCCAGCTTGATGGGGCTGAGTCCACTAGTGTCAAGTTATAAGAAGCAGTTAACACATCCATGAAAATTAGTTTGCAGATATACTCACTTCCTAAATTTTCTTGCCTGTTTTGAAATAATCCAACACGTCCACCCTATAACTCCCATCTCTCATAATCAGTCACATGACAGTCTAGTTAGTAGTCCTGCAGTCATGAGGGTGTTCCTGTTTTATTTCAGTTGGAGAGACATAGGTCAGGTATTATTAATCCAGGCATTTTGAATCCATGGAATCAGGTAAGAAGCATGACATATCTCTAAGTTTGAGCTATTTCCATGTGAAATGTTATCAAAGTTGGCAGAGCAGTGTTGGTAACCTCTTTGCACGGGTAGATGTGGATTTTATAATTACTTATGACTTTCCCTCTTTTATTGTCTCTGGCTCTAGCCTTGGCATTCTTTTAATGTGCATTTCTGTACAAATTAGAAAAGCAAGAGTTAAGATGTAGAACTTATGTGTCTGGCCACAGATGTTCAGAGCAATTCAGCGTGTCAAGCTGAGGTCAAATGAATAGGGAATGTCATTACTAAATGGTAGCATTTTTCTGAGAGCTTTAAAGAAATTCAAGTCCTTTTTGAATCTACATTTATTTTATCTTTTTTCAGGGTGATAGGTTGCACTTCTAGTTCTTGTCAGAGATTTGTATATTAAAATGACTTTAAATTTAACTATTCTAGAAATCAACTTTTCAAATAGTATTTCAGGCAGCGCCAGTGGAAGACATACAGTTTTATTTGAAATATAGACTTCTTTTTTAAATTCAAGGAGAAGTACTTGCTTATTTGTAAAGCTGATGTGATATATGCCTATGTATCTTTTAAATATATTAACAAAGACCTGGGATTAGGTCATATTTCCAAATTTCATGATCTGAATTTTAGGTATCTTTTTATAACTGATTAAATTTAAAATGCTTTAATGTTCAAAACTTTAAGACATGCTTATACCAGTTTGGAAGCTAACAAAATGAACTATATACCTGTGCATCCATGCTGTGCATTACAATAACACACTTTGATAATTGGGGTAGGGGTTGGATATAAAACAGATTATGCGTATTTCAAGCCAATGGTACGGCATTCATGATACAGAATTTGCAAAAATGGATCAAGGACAAACTGAGGTACTGAATAGCACTTTAGTGCATGCCATCCCTATCATGCGCGAAAGGAACTGGGTCAGATAGTGAACAAAAATGGGGATCTGCACTTCTTAATTATCTCTGGACTAGTGATGAGCAGAAATATGGCTAAACATGTAGTGGATGGTATAGCATGCATTCCTGATACCTCATGCATATCCTTTGGACCTGCACTTATGCTGATTTCAAGTTGTCAGCATCTCCAACTTTTTGTCTTAAGATGTTTTCTGAAGCGGTAGAAGTTGGCTTAGCCCATTTGCAGAGCAGGATGGAAGGGCCAGGGAATTCTCTCTTTTTAGATACACCTCAACCAGTGATGGATGGGAGCCAATGGATAAATACTCTGGCTCCCTTTTCCACAAGTGGGAGAACTCTGAAGTACGTGTTCTATCCCATCTTACCGACCTCCCCAGTTGGATTATCTCTGAATGTCCAGAGGGGAAATTTGCTGGATTTAACACACCAGTAAACACACCTTTTATTGTCTTTTTGCTGTATTGGCATTCTTCCCATCAGTGTTACATCTCCACTCCCATGCCAGCATTTTCTCCACCTCCCAAACTTGCAAAAAGGTCCTTGTCTTAAGGTACACTTTTGGGATAACTCAAACTATGAATATTGACAATAGTATGTGCTTTTTCACTTTTGTTTTTAAATGGAAGTTTATGAGAATTCACCTAAAATGTATTTCCAAAGGGAGACTCCAGGAACTCTCTGGCTTTGAGCAACTCACAGCCTTTTCCTGAGCCTCATTTTCTGTATTTAGAAACTTAACAGATGGAATGAATTATCTCACTTTAAGATTCTATTATTTTAAGACCTGATTAGGGTTTCTTTTCCCCTCCTCCTAGCATTATTTCTGCAGTTTACCGCTGAGTGTTACTTCTCTATGTTGGTAAAGACTATTCTCTTTCAACGTCCTCTTAGCCAATGTGAGCAGAGCTTCCAATAAGTCTGTCTGTGGATGTGTTCTCTGAGTTCCCTGTTCTCACTCGTCATCAGTACAGACTCTGGGTACCAGTCCTCCTACCACTTTCCCCTCCTTTTAGGTTGATAGTCACATCCTCAGCTATAGAGGATCAAGATTCCAGGCTCCTTTCTCTGCAGAACCCCTCACTTTTTTCTCCTTCCCTCCCAGGTTTGTTCTGTATTGATGCAATCAGAATTTGCCTCTCTGTGGGACTCCCACAGTTGCTCCTTATATGAGATATAAGCACTTGCTTCTCGATCTGTTTCACTTATACAGTTTAATAAAAAGGAATTTCATACCATATTTAATAGATACATGCAACATTATGGGCTGATTCTACAGATGACTTTGGTGCCTTTTCAGGGGTTGAAATAATTGGGAGAACCACCAGCACTGCTTGCCTTCAGGGAGATGGAAGTAAAGACAAAAAGAAGCATGAAGTGCTGGGGGAAAGTGTATACTTTATTTATTTATTTTTTTAACAATGCAAACACGATTGTTATTTTCCAAGCCTCGGCTGGTCTGGAGAGGGCTGTCTTGGGTTTCCTGAGCACCTGCTGCTCTGCAGTCTGTCCTCTTGGCAAACAGAGATGCATTTAGCTTCTGGGTATTTGTTTTCTTTTGCTTGCAGCTATTCTTGGATTTGGGATAGACATGTGAATGGATGGAGCACTATGGAGAGAGCCTTATGGGGGAACACAGCATCACTATTGCTCAGAAGGGGCTTCCTGCAAAAGGGCTGTCACTCACTGTTTTTCTCGGGTGGTTTATCTCAATTTATTGGGGCTTTGACATCCAGAGCCTCAGGATCACAGTAATTCCAACAGGCATGTCATGATTCAAATGAATGTGGACAGATGTAGGAATGTATGTGGGTTCTAGGTATTTTCGCCTCAAGTTTGGTTTCAACTGGCTGACAGTTTGGCTTCATTTCTCCATTCTCCAAGCTTCCCATTTTTATATTATGGAAATCTTAGGCCTCAGAATGGTCTGTAGAGTGATGAGTGGTGGTCTTAAAATAGTGGGTGATAACAACTCTGTATATCGACTTGATAGAAAAATATGATGATAAGCAGACTTTCTGAAACTGAAATAAGAAGGGTGTAAAGCCAAATTACATGCTATGCTGGAAAGTGTTAACATAGCCGGTTGCGGATCTTTTGGTGAGCACAGGCGTCCCTCCCACCCATCAAAAACGTACTAAGCTGCGACAGACGTAAGAGATGTGACCAGTAATTCCCAAGTCCTTTGAGAGCTTTAATGATCTATTCTTTAGCTAATTTAGATACAGTGGCTTGTTCTTTAATGCCATCTTTGCCAAACGTATGATATAGTACTGGAAGTTGGAGACAAAAGAAGAATCAAATTCCTTCTGTTTCTCCCAAAAAGAAATGGTTACCTGATTCCTCGTGAGTGTGAGTTTCTTGAAAGTGGTGAAAATTTTTTGATATTTGATACTGGAGAACATGATGGAGATAGAATTTTGGTATTTGGCACAGAATCTGGCTTAGCTGATTTAGGGAACTATAAAGACCGAACATGGGATGGAACACTTAAATATAGTACAGATAGGTACTACCAATTTTATACATTACACATACTGACAAATAGCAGCATGCCTCTTCTGTTTGTTTTACTTCCAGGGAAATCTGAAGAGATTTTCAGCACTTTTTTTTTTTTAATATTGTAAGGAACTTACATCCAACATTAGATCCTGAATCCTTAATACTGACTTTGAGAAAGAAAGAATCATTGTTTTTTCTAAGACGTACCTGAAAAGGACTATCACCATGAATCGACGTATGTTTTAAATGAATTAATTCAGTTTTTTCATTTTTATTTTTCATAATAAAATCTTAAAATTTTTTGTTACTCATTTTTTCATGATTTATTATGTTTTTTTTAATGTCCCTATCTTATTTTTGTTATTTTTAACTTTTATGGCAAAACTGTCTTATGGCCAATTAGTTGTGTGGCAAAATTGCTTGTGGCGAAACTGCTTGAAGCAAAGATGCTTACAGTGAAAATACTGGACACCATTTATGTGGACTTGATTAGACCCATAACTAATCTCTAAAGCACCGAAACAGGATCCTGGAACATAGGACCTCAAGGAGGAGCCAGATTTCTAGCTCTTCTCTTTTCCAGTGTCTTAGGGTGAAAGGTTATTGATTTGAGATCTTTCTACCTTTTTAATGTAAAGACAGGCCCCAATTCCCCACCCCAGGAGTGAATTCAGATGACACTGATGTTCAAATCGAACAAAACTTGCAGTGTGAGGTGGTGGACTTACTCATATCTGTGAGGGTGTATGATGACTTTAGGGTTTTCCAAGTTGCTTTGTTCATGTTTGTTCTGAGTTGGCTTGAGTGTGTTACTGTTTTGAGCTGCAGAAGTTTCCCAGGTGAGCAGATCATTTTCAGACTCTCCAATCTTTCAAGTTCAAATCTGGTCAAGGGAACATTGAGGTGGGTAAAGCAGGAGTGGTCCAGAACACTCACAAATGACCTGGACTCTTTTTCACCTAGATTGGAGCAAAGCCTGGGTGGCTGAGGGTGGCAGGGAGTGTCTAGACCCAGCCTGTCTGCTCATAGTTCTCTGCAAATAGTCATGGCTGGGTTTTGAGGCAGCTGCAGAAGGAAGTGACTTCTGAAAGGTGTTTATCCTGTGTCTTGTATTTCGATAGCCTTCGCCATATTTGAAGCCCCTTGATTTTATCAGTCGCCAGAGCCACAGGGGGCTGCTGTAGGCTCTTATTTAATTATTGTTTTAGCCCTGTAGCGCAACAGAAATGCAGGGTGGGCATACTGTTCGTCTTGTTTCTTTTCCCCTGCTTCTCAGTCCCACCCAGAGAAGTGCTTCTAGGCAAAGATTTAATGATATATATATCCTTCTTGAGTTCTCCACAGAGTCTTCTCTTAATCAGAGCTAATCCAACTTCATTCTGTGCTCTCAGAGCACTTTATTTATCTTTCTGTTTTAGCATTTAACATGGGCTGACTTTGTGTTAACAGTTATCTGTGTCTGTGTCACCTGTATGTTTTCTTTAGTCCCCATGCGTGGGCTTAAGTTGCCTAAATTTTAGGTGATGTGGGCCATCAGTTGGAAAAATTAATTCTGTTAAATCAATTCTTTCCCACAATTTTTAGTGAGTACACTTCTCTTGTGCACTTGTTTGATGTGTATTAGGCAGGATGGGAGAGATTACAGTGCTGTAAAGCAACTTCCCCAAATTTCCATGATTTGACATACACAAGTTTATATTTCACTAACATTGCATGAGAAAAATAAATCAGTATGAATTTCTACATGACCAGTGTCTCGGGGACACAGGATGACAGAGAACTTGACATCTGAAATATTCTTGGTAGCTGTAACAGAGGAAGAAAGGTTCTAGAGAATCATACAAGAGTTTTTACACTGCCTCGGCTTAAATATCTCATGGATGGACAGCTGTTAAGGTGTTGAAGAGCCACTGGATTCTAAACTCTGTATTTCAAAATTGTTATTCAGTGAACAGGGATTTTTACTAACACTTTCATGTTCAAATTCTGTTGTGCCAAAACCAAAAGTAAGCAAGAAACTCAATTGGCAAAGACTGTTTATTCATACGCTTGCAAGAGCAACATCTCTCATCACTTTTGCTCCTGCAGGAGTTTAGTGAGGGTTTGAAAGGTGAGTGAATTTTATAGGGTAGAAAGGGGAAAGTCTATTATGGTGAGATTTTTGGAAGGAACGTGGGGAGGTTTTGTGTTTGGCCTTTTTGATGGTCCTTGTTTGCTTGCAGCTGAACAGAAGAACAGTTTTGGGAGATTTCCAGAGAGAAAGAGGCTGTTCAGTATGTGGCTGGCCATTTCCTAGAACTAGTAGGGGGTTGATAAAGTGTTTTTTATGGTTAAACTGATAAAATATTTGAGTCATGGTCCTCAGGTTGGGTAGTGGTAACAGTTTCTCAACTGAATTATTAATCTTAGGGAGTTTTGGGAGCAGTACTAAGTTGCTGCATTCTCATCTGGTGTGATGGATTATGAAGGCTTGGACCAGTCAACAAATCTCCCTTGACTGCATTTTCTTCACAAAATGAAGATACTGAATTAGATGATGTCTAAATTCTTTCCAGCTGCTTACAAGTCTAGGATTCCATGATGACGTTGGCCACAAACTAATTTAATTACCTCATGTTTATCAATTGCTAGTTGAGATGAATAGCAATTTGTCTCTTAGGGTGGCTGCAGGGAGAAATCATGTTCCATCAAGAGGCTTGCATATGAATACACCCACTGAGTTATGAAACTCTCCGTAATAACGAACCAGTCTGTTATTTAAAGGTGACAGCATTTGTTGGGGGGGTGGTCCTCCTTCCAAGCATGTGAAACTGTGGCTCAAGAAACTGGTGGGGGTCTGCCCTCCTCTTTGTACATACCTGGAGTAAGGGCTCTTCTTAGATTGTGGATACAGCCTTGTCTTCCAGAACCTACAGGCATTCACGACCTTGCCACTTAGATGTGCAGTCAGCTGGAAACCTTTATTCAAAGGAGCTGCTCTAGGCTTAGCGGCTGCCAGGCTGATGCAATTTGCCCAGCTGCCCACATCTATGCCATGAAGTTGGAATCTATGCCCTTAAACAACCTGGATCCCTTCCCTGCATATGATTTCTCCACTTCAGCTCACCCAAGTCTGTGGCAGAGTTCACCTTAGGGCAGAAAGTACTGTCATGATTTTAGAAATTGTACAATGGCTCTTTTTTTTTCTCATGTAAATTATAAGTAAAGGATGCTCAATAATAATTTGAGGATGTATCTGTCACTGGGCAGTATTTTGCTAATGCCTGTCTCTCATTCACAAAGCAGGGTTCTCTTTATACTCCTATTGGGAAGGGTAGTCACTTACCAGTTCCAATAAGACGTTTGAACTTGGCATGGTGTGAGAATTCCTAACATTTACTCAGTTCTTATTGTGTGTTAGGCACTGTTCCAAGTTCTTTACATGCACAATAACTCATTTAATAATCAGAAACTCTTGAGAGTTTGATACTATTTATACTCCCATTTTACAGGTGAGAAAAATGAGGAAGTTTAAAGTAACTTGTCTGAAGTCATATATGGAATAATGATATAATCTAATAATGTCATTGGAGAGGATTGCTGTATAGGAAGCTTTCTAGTTTTAATTTTTCTTATTATGGCTATAAATTTTCATTTTGGAAAAAATAGGCTTTATGCATCTCAATTCTATTTCACTCTTAAAATATTCTCGTAAAAATGCCACAGTGCAGTAGAGCCTTAGTTCTTGTGAGGGGCTCACCTAGAGTTGTTTTTGGTTGGTATGGTGGCCTGTGAGCATCTGCCATCGGGAGTTTCAAGTTGTGTTATCTCAGAAAGGAGAAGGAAATATGTTCTTCATTTTATATTTCATAGCGGCCATGGTAGATGCCATGGTTCCTGGGGAAAAAATGATCACACTCTGAAATCTGACTCTGTGATCTGGCAAAAGATGTTGCTTTTTAAAAAAATGATTTCAGTGAATACATGAGCTTGCATATATCTGTGGCTCCTGAGAGAAGCAGTGAATACGAGTGTCACATCACCTCTCTCACTCCGATGGTCCATCTGTAAAATGGGGATTATGAGTGACCTTCAAGAGAATGCTTGCTGAGCATTCTGGAATGCACTGTGCAGATGGCAGATATGACTCACTTTCACATATGGCCCTTCTCTGGAGAGCAGGGCTGGGCAACAGTTCCTCTAAATCTTTGCAGGCATGGGCTTAGATGAACATTTATGAAGTACTTATAATTGTGCAATATATCACTTGGTAGGCATATACATTTGGTTTGAATCTTGATGAAGAAGTTGGTTTTTTTCCCCTCTTGTTTTCCTGGCATAACATTCCGAACAGCAGCAATGCAATCTGTTGTTTGTTTAGAAAAGATGGCAGAAGGGTGTATGGTGTGTGCGTGTGTGTGTCGGGGGGGCCACTCATAAGACATCTTCATAGCCTAGAAATCTAGGAAATTTTACATCACAGAGTTACCTGAGTTATCATTTAGGAAGAGGGTAAGGTTTGGAATGAGTTGGTTAAAGCTATGCTCCTGTAGTGGTTACATAGCAGAGAAAATCCACTCCTCACCCCTCCCTCCCCATTGTGGGTTCATGCACACATGCACACACATATGTGCACACTCACAGCAGAAGGGAATTTTCATCTCATGGTCTTCCCACAGTAGAATTCTTCTGTCCTTGGCTTCAGCCGCTCTATCTTTTTCTCCCCACCACTCTCACCCCTCCCAGATTGGAGGCTGGGTTCTGCTAGAGAACAGAGGAAGCTTCTGAGCTGGTGGAAGAATCACCATAGCAACATGGCACTGAGTCCTGCCCCCAAAGGTCTAGCCATGGTTGGCTTTTGGTTTTAGCCCAAGTGAAGCAATATGAGGATTTTCCTCACAGCCCAGTCAGTTGTGACTTTGAGCTACCTTTCCTTCCCAGGGAGGCTCATACCCCCAGCCTCTGCACACTTTTGTGAGCTGAATTTTCCTTTTTCTCTCCACTGGGCCAGAGATGCTCAATGCCAATTTATTTACATGTTTCAGATAACAAGCCAGCCTTACCCAAAGGTACAGTTCGCAGCCACCTACCGTTGTGATTCAGGGCTCCTGGGAAGAGCTCCCTCTGAATAAATATGTCACTCAGAAGAGGAAGGGTTGCTGGAAGGGAGAGAGTGGCAGTCCTGTGGTAGTGGATTAGGGGCTGGTCTGAAAAGTTAGGAGATTGGGGTTCAAATCTACTTCCTGTAAACAGCATAGAGCTGGACCTTGTAGGAGCTTTTTTGAACCAGTGATTAAACTATAGGTTGCTCAGCAATATGGATGAATCCTCATAATGTGATTTTGAACATGGAACATAAGCTCCAGAAGATTATCCATTATACGATACAGTTCAAAAGCTACTAAAACTAAACAACGTTCTTTAAGCATGCCTATATTGTGATAAAAAGTAAGGGCGTGTGTGTGTGTGTGTGTGTGTGTGTGTGTGTGTGTCTGTGTGTGTGTAAAAGGACAATAAACATTCCGGCTACCTCAGCTGTAATGGAAAGGATAGGATGGGGTGGTAGTTATAAATTATTGTCAAAGTCAAGTCCTTGGGTTCGGTGGTGAGTTTATGACTATTCATTATTTATTTAAATTACTTCATTAATTAAAGTAAGGAGGGCCACTCATAGACCAGCAATGATGGTATGTCTTGAAGTAATAATTATGTTCAGTTCCATATATTTGAGGGCCACAAAACAAAACCGAGCACTCCTTAAATGAGTTTGCTGTAGTAAGTTATCACTGCTCTCTGATCCTTAGTTATTTTATTTACACAATCACTGGTTTGAGCTGAGTTGCCTCATAGGTCTGTTTTAGGCTGAACAGTGACATGGTTGAGAGAGAAGGCTCCAGAGCCAGACTGTTTGAATCTCAGCTGTGTCACCTTGTCACGGCATCAGACCGTCGTGGAATCGGGAGCATCTGTGACTTTGTTACCAGCATCACAGATGTTTTCATATCAGGTGACAAATTTGGCACCACAAAATATGCCCAGTTATAATTCCTTCAAAGTTATGGTAGGTAGTAGACCTGCTTCTAGATCTTTGTCCTAGTTCATTCAGGCTTCAATTAAAAGGAACCATAGAATGAGTAACTTATAAACAACAGAAATTTATTTCTCACAGTTGTGGAGGCTGGCAGTCAGATCAGAATGGCAGTATGGTCAGCTTCTGGTGAGGGTGTCTTCTGGCTTGCAGACTTCTGTCTTCTCATTTTATCCTCACGTGGTGGAGAGCAGAGAGAGGAAGTGATTCTTTTAAAGGCACTAATCCCGTTCATGGGGGCCCTTCCCTCATGATCCCATATAACCTAATTACCCCCAAAGATCCCACTTCCTAATATCATCACATTGGAGGATAGGATTTCAACATACGGATTTTAGGGGGACATAAACATTCAGTCCATAACCATCTTATTATTTAATATATTAATAAGGAAGCATGTATATTACTGTATCACATATTTGTTATTTTGACAACTGTATTTTAATATACTTTATTTCTATTCTAGTCTTATTTTTGAGGAGGATTTCATAGGTTTCATCAGAGAGCCAAAGGAATCTGTAGCTCAAAAAGATTATGCAACCTTTATGGAAAACTCAAAATTCTCTAAACACACAAACACATATACACACAGAGAGACATAATTCTGTTCAGTGGATAGCTTGGGTGGCCTGAAAAAGTTTGAAAAAATATGATTTTCCCCTCCATTCCCAGTAAGCTATATTTTTGGTGTTTGTTTTTCCTTTTAATCTGCATTTATTCCTTTCAATATGAATAGCAGGATGACACTTTTGACACATTAAATACATGGGAAAAAAGTGTGCTTGTTACCTTTTCAGTTAAACTCCACAAAGGAAAAGAATTCTTTTGGAAAGAATTTAAATGTGTTAAAACACTTCATTCAAGTTCTAAACCATTTTTGAAAACTCTTGAGAAAATTTCAGGACCTGAAGGTCTTTAGGTTATTTCTTTCAGTCTAAAAAATGAGGGTCAGACAAAGTGCAATATGACATTACAGCATTTCCTACATCATACCCTTAAAAATATGGACACATATGGTGCTGTGTGCTGAAATCCATCCAGGGACAAATCCATGTGATTTCTGTTTATGCTTTCTTACTTATTCATTGACTTTTATCTAGTGGCTTTGAATCTCAATTTGTTCTTACAAAATTTTTGGTGTCTATGTAAGGTTTCAGTATAAATGTACAGCAGGGTTCCTAGACACCAATTTAAACCACATACCCCACAGTCTGGATGGACTAATCAAGGGCCTATTTGTATACGGGGCTATAAAACTTAATAAACAGAAAACACAATTAAAATAAGAGTTGGGAGGCCAGAACAGGGAGCTCTCATGTCCCTTTCTTGCCTGGCCAGAAGTCAGCCAATGAGAGTCTGTCAAAACTCAGCCAGTGAAAAGCCCCAGACTCTGTTTACTCTAGCCCTCCCAACCTCCTTTTCCCTTTTATAAAAGAGTTCTCTCCTTGGTGTGTAGTACTTGCCCATGGCTCGCCGTGGTTGCAGACTTCAAATTGCAATTCTTTGCTGATCCCAAGTAAACCAGTTTTTGCTGGAGAAATAACTGGCAGTCTATTTGTTTAAGGCCCCCAAAAGGAAGGCATTTTATGAAAAGAAATCATCTAAAGTGAGAAGGAAACTGGAGCAATACACAAGCTTGGTCCCAGGACAGTGTTTTCAGAGGAGTACTGATTTTCAGCAGAGAAAGAAATGTATTTTTCAGATGTTCTTTGGCAGTCTGGAACTCGAGTAGATCTCAGAGGTGGATCACAAAAGAATCTTGGTTAAGTCCCTTGGAGCTGCTTTTTAGTCCCCCTGTGATGGCAACTAACAGGTGGTACAAATTCTGGCTGTCTCCACATCCATCGCTTCCTCACTGAGTCACAGCCTTGCTACGGGCAGCAGTAATTCTGCCTCCACCCCCCTGAGTCACTGAGCATAGTTTCATCTCCATGCCATAAGGATTAGTTTGCAGGATGGCACAGAATGAGAAATGGCTCAGAGTGAAGCTCAGGACTTGTATTTGATGCATAGAGGAGGAAAAATCCTTTCTCCTGGAAAAAGTGATATGCAGAAGAAATACCTGGATTTAGTGAGGCCCTTTTGCCCCATGTGGGAAGCCAGCCTGAAGGCAAGACTGACTATGGAGGGTAGAGAGACAGTGCATTTGTGCAGAAACAGAGGTAGAACCCTGATCAAACAGAGGTATAACCCTGCAAAATAGACCTGAAGCCATTCTACTTCTGGATTTTTCTGGTGCATAAACAACTTAGTGTCTTTACCATTCAAACCACTTTGATTTTTTTTTTAATTGGAACACAAGTATTGCTTATTTTGACCAAACTCAACTGTGAAGACTACTGGAGCATGTTGAGTTATAGACAAGAAGAAAAGAAGAGGCAGGGGAAGAGAACCATGGTTATCTAGACCTTAGCTTCACAGCTCTCTGTGGGAGTTTGTTCACAAGGTGTAGTATATGATTAATGTTCCTATTTTACCGATTGAAACACTTCTGCATCAAGAAGCCTGCTGGTGAGTGCATGATCTCATATGAGTTACTCTATAAATTAAGAATTGAAACCCTGTCTTTTGATATAGCTCACACAGATAGAACAGATTATGGTGGACTTTTAAGTACTTTTTTTTAAGTTTTAAAACTTGGAGGCATTTTACAAAATTCTTTCAAATTTGGGACATTCTCAGGCTTATATTCCCCTGAAATTCACCCACAAAGGATAACTAGCTGATCTGGAGTCAACTCTCTTTTATTGTCGTTAGATGAAGATGACAGAGTATAAGTTACTGAGAGCACCTCAACCCACAATCGAAAAACTGTTCTCATGTTCCAGCTAATGGAATGTCCCTGCTGTCAGGAAGGTTAAACTATAATGATAGCAATTGTTTTTTGGGCATTAACTTTATGTTAGGTATTGTGTTAAGTGCTTTACATGCATTATTTCATTTAGTCTTTGCAAACACTTGGGATGTTGTTTCCATATGCTATTTTTCATACAATACAACATTAGAAATGCAGCAGGAATGGGACCTGGGGGTGCAGTTAAGAGGTTGATGAGGGTTAATAATCTCAGACCACCTTGGGGCATTGCTGCATTACCATTCAACGTGATATAAACGATCATGATCCCACTCAGGATGCAAATGGGTCCCTCCTGAATGGTTTTGTTTCATTCATCAACTTGAAAATTGTTACTTTAGATACTGACATTAATCTTTTTCTGAAATCTTCGCTATTGGTTCTTCTGGGTTTGAATAACACATCACAGTTTTTGAAAATTTGCTTTCAGTACAGGACGTAAAATTAATTTTTCAAAATACACTGTTATTTTATATTTGAAAGTAATTTTATTCAATGCTTCATGCTTCATTGGTTGACAACTATATATTAAGTAAGGAGTTAGAAAGAAGAGAGAGAGGCATTGCATTTCTGAATAACAGCGATGAAGAATCAATTTTTGTAACTGCATATCATCACATTTTTATTTTAAAATTGAAATAGTGGCTTTACAGTTCTTTTAAGATATGTTGGAGAAGGTTGATTATTCAAGACCATTTCATAAGAATAAACCCATATCTCCTATAAGATGTTTATAAAACACAGTTGTATATCCTGTAAATGAAGCTTTTTATAAAACATACCCCTTGAAGGTGAATGCTATTTCTGATTGGAGTTTGTTGTAAAATTAAAAATAAATACCTTCAGAGGAAAATTCACAAATGGAGAGACTTGAAATGTTTTGGAGTCAGCGAGGTTAACTAAGATATTCTCAGTTTTAGAGCTACTGGGTCTCATAGTGCATCTCTGGATTATAAAATATTTATTGGCTGAAGAAAGATTTAAACAAGAAATTTGCCTTTTCCTTAAGGCATTTTTTAACTTGATGATATCCTGTCTTCTGAATGTTAGGTGTCGTTCTCCCTCTTTTTTTCTTCTTGGGTAAGGTGGACACAAATATTTTTTTCTTTCTGGCCAGTTCCTTGACTTCGCGGTCAAACCCAGCAAAGCTTCATTGCATCCTTTCTTGGTTTACAGGCTAAAACCAAGCCTAGGTTATTGTTCTCCATATGTATACTAGGCTGCAACATTGCACTTTGCCAGGAGGTCTCGCCATCTCACTCATAATTCAGAAAATCCCCAAGTTCAAGATTTCAGGGAGACATTAGTTTCCTACTAATTTGGTAAGGTTTTTATAAACTTGAAAGCCTATCTTCAAATTTATTTAGAACAAGGCACACTTGGATTGTAAGCACTTTCCGTTTATAATAGCTACATTGCCGAACGGCAAAAAGTTGGCATTTTTTTTCTAACATGGTATCGAATACAAACACGTAATTAACTTATCTTAACACTTCTCTCGAAGTGAGGCAGTTCCTGCCAATCCACGGAGCTTCCAAGACAGCTAAAGGAGATGGCGAGGAGCGTTGCCTTCGCTGCCTGCGGTATCTCTTTCTGTATCCATATAGAGATAGGGTTTCTTCTAATCACCTTCAGATCCCCTTTAAGCTCCACTCTTACCCATCTCTAAACTTGATCTTCTGGTTGCTAATCCAGACACAGCTTCCAAAGGGGGAGACCTGTCTTCACTGAATGCCTGACTTCACTTGTCCTAGTTTTTGTCTAGCGTCCTGCTCATGCTACCAACCATGTGCAGTAAGAAAGAAAAGGTTTGCACTATAATTCCTAAATCTGTGTTGCTACGGTGACTTTCTCATGCAAAGACATGAAAATTTTGTGGACTGACAATAATTCGTGAAATATGCATGCATGCAACCTTCATCTAATCAACTGGGGAGGTGTTGAATAAAGACAGTAATCAGTCAGAACTAGGGTTTGAGTTAGTCGAATTGACCTGAAGGCCCATGCGATCCTGATTGTCTGAATCTAAAGATGGTGGGAGAATTATACCAGTAATGAAACCCATGTGCTTTTTCACTTCTTCCTCCCCGCTCTTCACCATCCATACTCAATTCATAGCAAAGTCCTATTTTACATCTTAAATCTTTTCACTTCTCTCAGTCTCTACTCTAGTCCAAATATGATCCCTTGCTTTACAAAAGTCTTCTAACCTGTATTTCTGCTTCTCCCTGGCTGCCTTCTAATCTGTACTATGTAGTATGGCCAGAGTAAAATGGAAAAAATGAACATCTAATAATACACTTTTCCCTACGATGGCTTCCCATTGATTGTAGGATTAAATCTCAAATTCTAAGCTGGATAACAAGCCCTAAGTGATCTTTGCCTGCCTGGCTGTTCCCATCTCCACTCCTGCACCAAAGCCTAAGCTACCATTTCTAGAATACCCCTGTCCATTTATGGTCCTGGGTCAGAAATTCCTGATGATAGGACCTGATGTGAGGTTTAAAAGGCAGAGGCGTAGGGGGAGCCATTATTCTCGGGCAACTGTGGAATTGAGACAAGGGGTTTTGTCACACACCCAGAAGCTTCATAGACTTCTGGAAATGCTCACTCTGTTTTGAGATGGGCTGTTTACAAGCTTCCCTGAGAGTTTGCTTCCCCATTCATACTCCAGTCCCCCAGACTGAAGCTGTTGGTGACCCTTCCTCAGATTTTCCAGCTTCATCCTTCTAGACGTCCACTTGTCCAACTGTTGTCACTTTCCTGAAAGCTCTGGTTCCTATGTTAACCTGAACCTGCCTACATCTCCTGCAAATTCTCTACATTCCCTAAAAATTAAAGAATCTGCCGTTTTCTGTTAATCCCATTCTCTTAATTTGGCCCTACCTCCCTCTCCCCTTTGCTGTACACCTGAAACTAACACAATATTGTAAATCAACTACATTTCAATTAAAATATTGAAAAAAATGTTCATTTTCCATTGTCATAGCTTCTTTCTTTGCACCTTTTCTCAGATGCTTCCCTTGTTACTATTCCTGTGCCGATGCTCTTTCACCAAGTTACCTGTGTCTTACCCATCCACATCTGAACATACATCTGACTTTCTCAGAAAGTTCTTCCTTGAACCCTAATTTAGTTCAGATCCCCCAGTTAGGTGTCCTTCTACATTTATTTAGGTGATGGTTCTCTTTTAAAAAAGTTTTTTTTTCATTTTTCAGTTTTATTAGGTAGAATTGTTACAATTTGACAACATATACAGTGTATGGCATATACATAGATATACACAATATACTGCACATATTTTTAAAATTTACATATATGTACTGTTCATTGTTTCTAAGTACATTTAGAGCTTTAACTTTTTAAACTTAGTTATCTAAGCCAACCACAAAAGAAGAATTAATTAAAAAAGATACATACACCCCTCTGTTAACAGCAACATTATGTATAATTGCTAAGATAAAGAAGCATCATAAGTGTACATCGGTAGATGACAAAGAAGATGCAGCATATATATATATAGTGGAATACAACTAGGTGATGATTCTCTTAAAGGCTGTCTTCTGCACAGGATTGTTTGCTCCATGAGAGCAGACATTGTAGCCTTTTTGCTCAGAATCTAATTCAGTGCTTGACCCATAGTGGGTACTCAATAAATATTTGTTGAGTGAATGAATGAATGAGTGAATGAACAGAATGAATGAGATGGGTTTATGAGTCCATTCGTTGGGTGCAGGTGATGAGACATAAAGGTGGTGAGACTGAGCCAACATGGACCTTGTCTTTGATACAACTTGATTATCCAAGGTCTCCCTTTCTCAAAGATAATCTTCCCTTTACCTCACTTCAGTTTGGGAGATGCATATGATGACTTCAGTGCTTTATTTTAAAGTATATTCATGATAATAATTTTTAATGATGATGATTTAAAGTTTAATTCTTAAAAAATATGCCTTTTACTTGGAAAGCCTAATGAAAAGATCTGAAGCTCTCAGTAGTTGAAATTGATAAAAGTATCACATGGCACCCAGACAGTGGCCTCAGCTCACCCTGCGTGGGATGCGTGCTTGTTCTCTGCTCAGGGACTCCTTCTCCCAAAGCAGTGCTTTGGTGGGTGTACTTTCCTGTTCCAGTGACTGTGATGGATAACGCTCCACACTTGAAATTATACAGCACACATTATAACACCCAGTCTTTCCATAACAAACATTTTTGTTCTCCACTGTCTCCAAATACAATTTTAATGGTTAATATATTCCACAACTTGGTTCTCAGGATAATTTCAGCCAGATATTTTTGTCTAATTACCTGAGCTGTTGTTGTCACTTCCCATGTCCTCTTGGCCTGACAGCCAGGCACTCAGTGAGCACAGAGTTATGGCTTGAACATGACGATAGTTCCCAGGGTATGATGCTCATGAATAAAGGAATGAAGCCAATTGCAGAGCTTAGATTGGAGCCAGAGAATGTTATCCTCTCTTCAAAGTAGGGGGTCCTGAGTAGATGGAACAGATCAAAGTTAATGATGACCTTGGGCAGCTGTAAGTCTTCTTTTTCCTTTTCCTATAGGCTTTCTCTTCTCCAGTTTTCCAGTCTCTTTTAATCTAAGGTGGATAAAGCTCAACACTAAATATGCATAGGTTCTCCCCTTTCTTGTTCTCTCTCTGTAAAATCCCTTGGAACGTATTGGATGTTGCTCCAACAACCGTGTCTTTTAAACTGATTGTCATTTCTGTCCGTCTTCTGGTGTTACACCCATCCGAACGGCAGACACTTTACAATCAATCCACTTTGATCAATCAGTTTTGGTATTTTGTTCATCATGGATTTTTTTTGCGCTAATTTTGGTTTTTAAAATATTGCATTAAAATATTTATCTTGATTACTGAATTTCTGGCACCTCCTTAAATTCTGTGCCCAAAACGATCACCACACTCTAGTTTCAGCCCTGCGAGTACAGGAGGCAAGAACGTCTTAGATGTGGACAGCCCATGATGCTCATTAATGAGTCTTCCATCACAATTACCTAATGATTTTTCCCCTAATTTAGAAACCCAATTATTTTATGATAAACCACATTATTGGAGATTGTGATGCTTTTTTTTTTCCCCCAGCTCTACATGACCATTTAAATGATAATCTTTAGAAATAGCTGTTCTTATTTCTCAGGTGGATTTCTGTCTTTTAGAATAACATGGTGTGGCAAAGGGAATTGAGTTCATCTTTATGCTCGTTTGTACTCAGACAATCTGTGAATCTCACCACATATGCTTGACAGTTAGTGCAAAGCAGGTAAGTACAGTCTGCTTACATTGCATCAAGGGAAGCCCTGTATTTTCTGGGAGTCATTTCTATCTTTTCAGAAAGTGGCCTCTCAGAGGCCCTGAGACTACTGTGTCCAGTCTGTGGTGCTGCCCTGCCGAAGTCAGCAGCTCTGCATCTCAAAGAGAATTAGCTGCAGGCATGCACAGACATGAAGTGCACCATAGATTTAAACAGACACCAACTGCATTGTGAGTGGGGGAAATGTTAGGGCAGATTTAAAGACCAGAGAGACCAATGACCAGAGAAAATATGTGAAATCACAGTTAAAATAATTGTATTCTCCCAGGAAACATTCAGATCAGTTGGTCAAGAATGGCTCATGATGATCAGGGTGTTGGGGGAGAGGGAACTGGATGAAGGCCATCAAAAGGTACAAACTTCCAGTTATAAGAGAAATAAGTGTTCGGAATGTAATGTGCAACATGATCAATATAATTAGCACTGCTGTGTGTTATATATGAAAGTTAAGAGAGTAAATCCTAAGGTTTCGCCCCACAAGGAAAATATTTTTTTCCTATTTCTTTAATGTTGTATGTATATTAGATGATGGATGGTCCCTAAACTTACTGTGGTAATCGTTTCATGATGCATGTAAGTCAGGTCATTATGCTTGTACACCTGGAACTTATGCAGTGCTGTATGTCAATTACAGCTCAAGAAAAGCAGCAGAAGAAAATTTTTTAAATGGCTGATGCTGAAATGACTTTTCACGTTGGTGTGGAGGGAGGGAAATTCTGCTAAATTCCTCATTGAGGTGACACCAAAGCCAAGGGCGGTTTTGAGACAATTTTTACTGAAATGGAAAACTGTAACTTTAAAGAATAAGAGAAATGCCACCAGAAACAAAAGACTCAGAATTCAGAGGACAACCTACAGGACTCTATATACCAAGACACACAAATTGAAATGCCCCAAATAAATGCCAAATACACGAGAAAAATAAATGTAACCCATCAGAGGTTAATGCTTTTTTATGTTTTCTTTATATGGCAACTTGTTCTGTGGTTAGATAAAAAGGAGTGGGGGCCAGGCAGGGCATGAGGCTTTGCTAATCCATGTTGAGCCACTGATTCTGTGTGACCGCCAGCCACTCTCTGGAGTTTGTTGGCCTCACTCAATCACACACACACACACACACACACTATTTACTTGGCCAACAAAAAGGGGAGGAATTAGTAAGACTTCTGTGAAATCTGGTATCATTTTGGGAGATCAGTTATCACCTCTGGTAATTGCAGAGAAAGGGAGCTAAGAGAGGTGCTCTGATCTGCAAGGGAGTCGACTCTCTCGGTTTTTGACAGGACAGCTCTCACAGAGCCGTATTTACTATGTGCCTATCCCTGGCACGGGTTTGGAGGATTAACTAGCCTGCTGACAGGAGAACAAACACTTTAATCCCACTGGAGCACCTGCCATGGGGTAGGCTGGGCTCAGCACAGCACGAAGCCAGACTCTCTGTCTTCTCCTCTGTTCTTGAGCAATGCATCCTGGACCCCCATTGTCTCTCTAGATGTGGGTAGAGGACGTTTCCTGGTATTCACCAAATCACAACAGAGGAGACTGGCTACTTTGCTTAAGTATAAACCCTGCCAAAACATGCATTATAGCACCACAAAGACACGGGGCCTTGTGTCAGTGAGTCCCGGCTTTGTTAAAGGGCTTGCAGTGCTACAGTCTTGGCTCATCCCACTCCCTCTGCCCAGTAGGTCTCCCCAGAAACCTCCTAAGACTTTGATACGAGCCCTGCTCCCAGAGCACCCTGTGCTTGTTGGCATTTCGCACTTTTGTTCATTCCATGACTTAAAATAAGCTCTTCATGAAGCACATGCCCACCTTTCTTCTCAGTTTCTCTCTCCCTTCCTCCCGACCCCCCGTTGTGCCATGAAGCAGAGGTGAACCGATTTCTGGTCTGTCCTCTCATACACTCTCTGTTCACGCATGTCTCTCCGGAGGTTCATGTCATACAACTGTGGGAGAAGGAATTACTGAGCCCACTCCTCATTGCCTCTCACCCTAACTCCTGTAGCTGTGCCCTTTGCTGTGTCACTTTTTGCAATACCTCATGCTAAAAGCAGAGTGCAGTTCCCTCCTCCCTGGCCCCTTGACTTGGCCTTGGACATGTGACTTGCCTTGGCCAATGGTACATGGGCAGAAGTGATCGTGTGCTGACTCCAAGCTGATTCTTCCATTGGCCCTTTTGTGCTTCTGCCATTGCCCTGAGGAGAGCATGCCCCAGGTTGGCTGCCTCTTCAGCCCAGGCTCTAGAATGAGCACAAATGGAGGCAAGTGGTTGAAGGGCAAGCCTTCAGCGAGAAGACTGCAGCCACTGTACATAGCCTGAGGCACAGCTCCCCCTGCTGACCTCCAGATGCGTGAGGAGTAAAAAGCTTGTACCATTCACCTGGGGGACTCCTCATCCTTCAGGAATAAGCTAAGTGAACTTCTTCCAGGAAGTGTCTACTGACATGCTAAGACTTTGGCCTTTCTTCCTTTATGCTCCTGTAACTGCGGGGAAGATTTAAGATCCCTGGCTCGGTACCTCTGTTCTCGTTAAACCTGGGATGCCAGTGTTTCCTTAACCCTTTTTTCTCAGAACATCCTCACACCCCAAACCCAATCAAAAGTCCAGTCCCTTGCTGTCTCTTCAAGGCCATGGACTCGCTGCAATTGTCTGCTATCTGGCTTCTCTGCTCCCACCCCTCTCAACAGCATTCTTCATGTAGTAGCCAGAGTCAGTGTTCTAAAACTGAACCCCATTATGTCATGCCTTCACTTCCCTCTCGTCCCATCTTCAACCCATCCCATCTTGCACTCTGTGCTCAAATACGCCCTCCCTTTCATTTATTCAACAAAAAAATTTACTGGGTCCTGACTTTGTAGGAAGGCACACATTATAATCTCTGTCATGAAGTCTGTGCATCTTCTTACCGCCATACACACCTCACCCCCAGCACAACGCCTGTTCTTTCCCACTTATCTTCAGATTAGTCCCAGATTAGTTGTTTGCTCTAGAACCCTTCTCTGAATTAGGTATCCCTGCCGTGTGTTCCCGGGCATTCTGTTCATTCCCTTTTTTTGTATGTACGTGCATTGGATGTTTACTGATGCTCTTTAGAGTGCTGATTTGTTATGTTACTGTTGACTGGCTTCTTGTTCTTTTTCTTTTTCTCCTTCCCATCCTTCTATACTCCCAGGTTGTATTGGGTTTTATTTTCCACACAGCACTATTCCAAATACTGCTTACATTACATCCTTAGGTCTTCACCAAAATCCTGTGACTGGGCAAGTGGGTGTCATATCTCCATGTAACAGAAAAGAAAAGAAATGAGGTTCATTCTACTTAACTGACTTTTCCAAAGCTACCCTGTTAATGACTGTCAGAGCTAGATTTCTGGCTCGCAGCCCAAGTTCATTCTATCTCACTGCATCTCTTGATTTGAAAATGGTCCTGCTTGTAAGGGACTAGGCATACTGGGAGCCCCCAACTTCTGTATAGACGTTCTCCATGTTAGGCAAAGTGATGTCTTCTGTAGTCTGTCCTCTCTGTTCCTCTAGGTGAAATCTATATAATAGTAGGAGACAGACTGTGAGTAACAGAAGCTGATACTGCCTTCCAAAGGTTTAACCAAATGGTTAAAAAAGTGAAAAGACTTTTCAGAGCATAGGGAAGAAACCTTTTCCCAGTAAATCTGATGATATGCCTGTAATTAAGTCAAATAGGTTAAAGGCTTGTTATGCTAGCATTAACACGTAATTCATCCATTGAATTACAATGAGATTCATGTAAGGATTACACGTAAAATTCCATGTAATGAGATGTATTCATCATCAAAAGCTTTTTGCCCTTTAAGAAAATGTTACAATAATTATCCCATGAACGTGAAAAGTCAATAGAGGTGAAAATGCATGTCTTTTTATACCATCATTGTGATTGTATTTATATTGGCAAGGCCTAACCCTGCTGACATTTAAGTTTCCAGGGAGAGAACCCGGGCTGCTGCCCTCTCCTCTCATCTCACCCTTTCCTCTTGGGCCGTCCAAGAGATGCTCTTTGCCCTCATTCTCATCTCCTCTACCAGAGATACAGAAACGAGAGTCTTGTTTCTCAACTTGCAAAACAGATAAGTAGAATGGGATTACTCACTTTGCAAAAGGATTCACTGGAGGCTTCCTTTACAAACTCTTCTCTTTTTTTTTTTAATTGCAATTTTCTTGAAGTAGGGGTTCAGCAGTATTTACAATAAAGGCTTTAAAAGAATATACTCATTTAGTATAAATTAATCCAAAATTTATGTGAACGTGTGTATTCTAGATTTATCAGTGAAAAATATTATAAACCTGGAGGATGCTTATGTAGACTTCAGTGATCCAGAGTCTGGAGAAAGCTGCAACATAGATAACCATCTAAAGAGCTTGGCTAAATGCATAAAATGTTATAATCCAGCCATGGAAGTAAGTTTTAGCCCATGTGCTCAGAGCTTTAAAAAAAATTCACCTAAATGACACCAGACAATGAATCTGAATAAAGAGTTTGGCTTATCATAGAATCTATACCCAATGAAATGCCTTAGTTGAATTTTTAAAAATTTTCTACTGTTGTTTTTTGTTCGAGGGAAAATGAAAGTAGTAAGAAGTCAGTATGGACATGTTAAAAAAACCAACATTTTAAAGGCCAAACGGAATAACTTGTAGGTTAATTATTCTTATTTCAACGTTGGGTTTTTCCATAACTTTATCCACCACATGAATAAGGTTCATTTATATGGGGCCATTGATGGGTCCTATGCACAAAGCAGCAGAAGTAACTGAGGGTTTCTTTATTTTTCTTGTGTTCATGAATGATTTTAGGCAACATCTGCTCACTTCCGTGAAAGATTTTCAAATACTTCTGTGTAAATATGCAAAATATTTCACAGCAAGAAAAAACAGCAAGAAAGACTGGTTTTTTGTTTTTGTAAAGAAAAAAAATGCAGGCTTACTTTGTTTAGAACTTTCAGTGTGATGTTTAAAAGATGTTTCAACCAGAAAATACCCTTTACCTATGGCTATGCAGGAAAATACCTGTCACTCATAGGCTCTTGCTTTCCATCATGCTTAATAAAGAAGAGTGTCATTTGGAGTATTAGAATTGATTTGATGTGTATCTTTAATGTATGTGCCATGTGGTGTCTTAATCTTGTATGGGTCAGCGGGTGCTTTTTACTGAGATTTCTATTATCTGAGGTAAATTCTCTAGTGTTCTTTCTGTACAGCTTAGTTTCTTTTATGTAAAAGAGATAAATCAAGTGTTTTTATAATACCTTTTTTTCAGTACATGGAAACTGATGGAAGAGCTTATATTCCTAAGAATCAAGATAGCCATTGCCAGAGCTCACAGAGTCAGCTCTAAGGTCTGAAGGAGACTGACTGCCTTCTTTTGTTGTCATGCAAGCTCCCAGAAAAAGCCATACAGTCCCCAGTGTGCCTGTGACTAAAATAGTAGGTTCAGTAGCCAGCAGACTTTGTGAAAAACCACTGGTGTTCCTTGCTAGTAAGCTAGTTTTCTTCTCCAGTAGTCGTTATCATAGGAGAAAAGGAACAACTTACACTTTCAAGTGCAAACTTTATGTCCTCCTCCATTACAATTTAGTCAACATTCACTTACTCATACACTGGTATTTCATTTATTTATTTATTTATTCATTCAGTATTTATTGTTTTAGGGTCACATGTCAGCACTTTTTGTGGTTCAGTAGGGAATATAAAAAATAAAGGTGAATCGCAGCCTCTATTTTCTTATGAAAGGAGACAGTAAATTGGTTAAATAATCATAATACAAGGTAAAAATGTAATAAAATCTGTAAGAGAGGTTCATACAAAATGGCATGGGGTTTTGGAGGGCATGGGAGTTTGCATCCACTCTTCAAGAAACCAGGCAAAGGTTTATAACGAATATGAAATGTGAACTAAGAGGGCTGAATTTCTACGAACAGACAGGAAAGCTATGCCAGGGGAAGGGATAGCAATAACAAACGCATGAAAACTGTAACACTGATGTCGTCCTTGCCTGTGTTGGTAAATACTGGAAGCTACTACATGCCCTAAAGAGGTTATAATTTATTTAGTAGTAAATGGTGAATCATTGTAAGTTTTGGAGCATTATCATGTCACGATCAGAGTAAGGAAGGAAGATTTATCTGGCAGCTGTTTTACAAAAGGAGGCCATTCAAAGTCATATTGTAATCACGTGTAAGAGAATTTATGGGAGCTTTAACTATTGTGATAAAGAGTAGCAAATAAAAAGCAGGGGTAGAAATTGGTGACTTGATGCATGTAGGGTGGGGAGAAATGTTGAGATGAAAACCTAGGGTTTAAAGAGATGTCAAGGTTTGGAGTCTGGGGCACTGAGACAGTAAAATCATCATTAACTTAAATTATACAATTAGAGGAAGGCACTGGGCTAAGAAAAAGATGATGAGTTGAATTTGAGTATTTATTTATTTATTTATTTATTTATTTATTTATGTATTTGTTTATTCATTCATTTATTCATTCAGAAGTCTTTCTTAAGCACCTCCTAGATGGATACTCTTCCATTTTCTTCCCTGACACATTTGAAAAAGGATACTTTTGGAGCTCTCATTGATTGCCAAACCTTTGTTTGTTTGTTTGTTTTAAACATTACATTTAGCAAATTTTAGAAAATGTGCTTTGTTATGAGATTGTATCTACTTTTCTAATCTGGTGTTGGGGTAGTATTATATTGATAGTCATGCAACCATGGTTTTTTAACTTCAAATTTTTTTGTAATTTTAAAGTTGCAAGATAGTACAGAGAGTTCCCGAACAGTCTTCACCCAGCTCCCCCTGAGGTTAACATTTTACATGGTATGATTGTCATGGTCTGCATTCCATCTTGGGGTCGCCTGACAATGTGTTTGATTTTTTTTTTTTAAGTTGCCTGTAGTGAGATTCATTTTGATGTTTATTTCAATGGGTTTTGCCCAAATACATAAAGTTGTACATTGAGCACCATAGAACCATACAGGATAGCTCCATGGCACCCAGAATTTCCTTACGCTCACTTTGTATCAGCTCTTCCTCCATTCTCAGTCCCTGACTACCGGTAATATGATTTCAGTTCCTTTAGATTGACTTTTCAGGAATGTCATATAAAGGGAATTGTAAGATCATACAAGCTCTTTAGTTTTGATTTCTTTCACTTTGGTTGTATTCAAGATTCATCCTTATCATTAATATAGATCAATAGTTCATTTTTCATTTTGGAGTAGTATTCCTTATATGGATATACCTCAGTTTGTTTATCCATTCTCCTGTTGAATGACATCTGGGTTGTTTCTAGTTTTTGGAGATTATGAATAAAGCTGCAATAAATATTCATGATACAGGCTTTTGTGTAAATATATGTTTTCAATTCACTTGAGTAAACACCTAGATTACTGGTTGTATAGTATTATACATTCAAATACTATCTATACTATTATTGTAATAAATGAGTAGTGATAACTCATTTTGGTTTTATTTTGCATTTATCTAATGAGTAATGAAATTAAGTATCTTTTCATACGTTTATTTGCCCTCTGCATCTCTTTTTTGATGAAGTGCTTGTTTATATCTTTTACCTATTTAGAAAATCAGGTTGTTTTGTTTTCTTATTGTTGAATTTTGAGAATTCTTTCTATATTCTGGATACAAGTCCTGTATTACATATGTGTTTTTCCAGTATTTTGTCTCACTCTGTGGTTTCTTTTAAAAAAATTTTTTAGAGTTCCTTTTGAAGAGAAAAAGTTTTAAAATTTTGTAGCATTCTACTTATTATTTTTTTATTTTATGGTTGGTGCTTTTGGTTCTGTGTTTTAAAATTCTTTGCCAACCTCAAGACCACACAGATTGTCTGTTTTTTTTCTACAGGTTTGAGAAAGCCATCATTCTCCAAGAGAACATAACAATGTTAAATGTGTATTCACATAACAGAGATCTTCAATTTACATGAAAGAAAAACAGATATATCTGGAAAGTGTAATACACAAATCTATCTTTATACTTGGAGACATTAACACCATTCTGAATAATCAAAAAAGGAGTAGGCAGAAAGTAAGAAATGATATAGATAATATGAACAGCATTATCAACCAATTTGACCTGATACTCATTTCTGAAACACTCCACCCAACAGCAGTAGCATACATTCTTCTCAAATGCATGTGGAAAATTTAGCAAGAGAGACCATACCTGGGGCTACGAAACAAATCTTATAGAACTTAAAAGAAATTATATAAAGTATGTTCTTTGACCTATTGGAATTAAACTGGAAACCGGTAACAGAAAGTTTTTTTCAAATACCCAAATATTTGAAAATTAAACTATCCATTTTGAATAATGTGTTAGAGAAAATCTTTAAGAAAGTTAAAAAAATTTTTATTGGAAACAAAGAACAGAAGTAACAAATAGAAAATAGCTCTTGGATATTCCCTTATGTTTTTTTCCCCAATGTTTTTTTGTGTTTCAGTGTGGGTAATTTCTATAGCTCTAACTAAATTTAATTATCCTTTACTTGGCTGTTTATTGAAGGCATTCCTCAACTGTGTTACTGTATTATACATGCCTAGCATTTATGTTTGATTTTTTTCTTATATTTTAAACTGCTCTACTGAAATTATCCTTTTGATCTTGCATGTCTTGCACCATTGCCATTAGATCCTTTAACTTGTCAATTAATATTAATTATAGTTATTCTAAAATTCCCTTTCAGGTAGTTCTAACATTATGTCATGTCTGAGTCTGGTTTGGATGATTGCTTTGTTTCTTGGGAGTTTTTTTTTAACCTTTCATATACCTTGCTATTTTCTGTTGAAAGCAAAACATCTTACGAAGCAGTAGGGACCCGCGGTGTATAGTTTTTATATTTGGAGAACTTACGGTTTGGCGATCACTTTATCACCTTCTAGGCCATTAGTGTGGAGGTTAGTTTTAATCTGATCAGGAGTTGGGTTCTTTCCAGTTCGCTATGTCCCTGAACTGAGACTGGTGCCTCCAAACCAGAGATTTTAACCTGAGTTCCACTGGTTTTCAAAAAATCTTTGAACTCTTTAAAATGGGGTGTAAAATTTTGTGTGATTGTGGACAAATGAACCTCTGTAGCTTTCACAAATTCCTCACAGTGGTCCATGATTTAAAAAATGATAAACAGTAACCTCTGCTTTATGACATTTAAAAATATTCATCCTACTCTGTTCTTTATCACTAATGTAATCAAAAGCCCCAATTTTAAACGTCAAGTACTACCACAAGTTCTTTGCCAAATCCTAGTCAAAGTGAAAAATGAAGATGAATTAGCAAGTAATTATGTCTGTGAGCCCCAATCACAACTTTCAGGAAGGGATACTGTGCTATGTGTTAATTGCAAAAGTAAACAAATCTGTAATCCCTATGCAGTGTAGGAGCCACATGGGTCACTGCTACTTATCACTTGCTTATTTGAAGAGTTGAGATAGATGGAACTGATCCAAAAGCAACAGGTAAGTGATGACTGGT
The DNA here is from genome assembly GCF_048564905.1 of Vicugna pacos. Taxonomy (NCBI): domain Eukaryota; kingdom Metazoa; phylum Chordata; class Mammalia; order Artiodactyla; family Camelidae; genus Vicugna; species Vicugna pacos. Next base: position 13,188,360 of record NC_133011.1, read on the forward strand.
CCTGAGACGCTCTCAGAAATTAAAGGTAAAGGAGTCCCTGGTGCCCATGAAAGAGACACATCTTACTTTTATATTAAAAGTCAGTAGGAAAAATTGTGATTTCCTTTATCAAAACTGATCTTGAGCAATTTGTCAAAATTATTTATTATCTAATGTAAGGTGGAGTCCAGAGTCCTTAACTGAAATTTAGGAGAACATTTTTGCCTTTTGTAGATTCTTAACCAATTTCTGCTTTGTTTTCTTTTGAGGAGTAGAGATTGTTACTTTTTTGTGAGCATTTTCACCTTTTTATCTCCTGAAATAATTTATTGACAATTGTGGTTAGGAAAGAGAAGGATTTTTAGGCACCAACCCAATGGAATGTTTTTGTTACTTGTTCGACATACTTCAGGATATGCCTCTGTTAGGGGCTGAATTATGTCCCCTTGAAATTCATACATTGAAGTTCTAAACTTCAGTACCTCAGAATATAATTGTATTTAGAGATAGGGAATTTAAAGAGGTAATTCAGGTAAAATGAGGTCGTCCGGTTGCGCCCTGATCCAGTTTGCCCTAGATTGTTGTAAGACGAGGATATTAGGTCACAGACACATACAGAGGGAAGACCACGTGATGATGAAGGCAGCATGTGCAAGCCGAGAAGAAACCAAACCTGCCTACACTTTGATCTTGGACTTCTGGCCTCCAGAATTTTGGGAAAATAAATTTTTGTTGTTTAAGACTGAGTCTGTGGTACTTTGTTATGTCAGCCTTAGAAAACTAATCCAGCCTTCAATATAATCTTGCTACCCTGTTTCATTGGCCCATTAAAGAAGACTATCCTCTTAAAGAGATAAGAATATTCTTGATATTTGTCAGTCAGTATTCATTCTTCAGTTTATATTGCCAAATATGTGTCTCATTGTGTGTGTGTATGTATGTGTGTGTATACACACATACATATATATATATATTCATTATTGGTAACATGCATGTCGTTGTATCTAGCCATTATGTTTTCTAGGGAGATCTCTACAAAATGACCATGGTGTATATTAACACCTTTAAAGAAATGACAGATATGCACATTCTGCTAAGCTATATGAGGACAAGATCGTATCTCACAGATATTTTGAAGCTAAAATTATGTTAATCTGGTATATTGTCAACTATGGTGCCATCTTTGTGTCAATTTTATCAAATTTATGGAAAGTAGATATTGTAGTAACCATACACAGTGTTAAAATGTTTCCAGCATACATATGTTGAAGATTCACATATTTTTCTGTGAGTAACATTGATTCATAAAATTTAGCCACTAAAAATACATGGTGTTGGATTGGGCAAAGAGACCAATATTCTTTGATGATAGAATGAACTGTGTCTAGTCCTGGATCTGCCACCAGTATGACTTTTGAGGATGCTGTTAATTTCTAAACCTCAGTTTTCTCATCTGTAAAATGGGTATTTTTGGGTATTGTGAAACTTAATGAAATAATGCATGGTAAGTACTTGGCTTAAGTGCTTGGCAAGTTATAGGTGCTTAATAAATATTAGCTATCATCATCATCATCATCATCAGTAAATTAATAAATGGTGAAAAAAATGTTGACTCAAGGAAAACAGAAAGAAGCATCAGACATGGTTTTAACTATATAATTATCGAGAATTATCAGATTAGATTTTTATAACCATAGCATTAAACTTGATGTGTTTTAATTTTCATGGTCATGGAGGAAAATTAAGCTATAAGTATATATTACTTAACTGAGGTTCTTAAACCAAAATTTCATGAAAACTTTTTATTTCCTTTCAGAAAGAAGCAGATTGTTCAGTATCTATGTGGATCTCTGTTATGAAAATGGTCAGAGGTGAGTACATTTAAAACATGATAGAGAAATAAAGGTTATAATATCAATTTGCTTTGTGTATTACAGGGCAAAGTATTTGGTCAGGACAATATATACCACATCTATAATTAAGTCTCTGGGTAGTCAGATGGGAAAAGATAAAACTGAAAAGTGTTTTCCTTATAGTCAGCCTAAGGCTGTGTAATCAGGATACCGTACTTTCTGTTCAACAGGATGCTGTAAACCAGATGCTATGAATAGTTTCTCAGGAAGGATATTTAATTACAAAGGAAAATTTTACAAAAGAAAAGCACATCCCAGTATCTTCTCTTCCCTACAAAAAGGGCATGATCTAGGGGAATGCATATCAGGCATTTATATTTAACTCTTCATTTACCTCTTTGCCCAGGAATTCATTAAACTGCAAAATTAAGTATCTCCACTGGTAAAAATGTTGTTTCAATACTCTTCAAGCTATGCCAACGGGATTTCTTAAGCTCCTTTTGAGTCCAGTGAGGTGCTTGATGCTGTAAAACACAGTTCTCCTAAGGCTTGTTTTCCTCTCAATAGGGAAATGGTCCAAGAATAGGGTAACAAACGTTGTATTTTTGAACTGGTAGTTATGGCTGGGTCAGTATATTAGGGATTCTAGTGTATTTTGCCTGTATTTATTGTCATAGTGCAAGGGACTTGTTCTGAATTTGGTAGACACCATTAGTTAGATGAGAGCTTTCAAAAGACTCCTCAGAACAGAGCACCCACAGGTCAAGGAGGCCTGAGAAATAGTTTAATTAAAAATTGTCAGTAAAAATATTGTCAACCAAGAGAAGGAATTAGATCAATTAAATATGAGAGGGCATTCATCAGTCTCAGCTGCAGTAAACCAGTTGAATTAATAGTATACATTCCTTTCTATACAATGCAATTGTTTTACCTTTGAAATTGATGCAGGAAAACAGATGTGGGGTGTGAGGAGGGCCGTGTCCCAGGCTTCAGTTGAGCCCCTGGGACACGCCCCGCCAAGTGTGGGTCCTTGGCTTCGCGCAGAAAAGAATTCAAGAGTGAGCCACAAGAGTGAGTAAAGGTAGATTTATTCAGAGAGACACATTGAAAGGCAAGAGAGAGGCCACGAGGTGTGGGGGTTGGGTGCTCAGATTAGAGTAGAAGTAGATATACTTTCCATAGACGGAAGAGGGAGAGAGAGGGGGTCGGCCGTGAGGGGCAGTGTTGCCCATTTTTATGGGCTTTGGTAGCTTCATATGCAAATAAATGGAAGGACTGTCTAACTAGTCTGGGGAAAGGCCTGGGACTCCCAGAAAGTTGGCCATTTCCCATTCTTTGACCTTTTGTGGCTAGCCTTGGGACTGCCATGGTTCCTGTGGGTGTGTTATTCACCATGTTAATATATTACAGTGAGTGTATAGTGAAGCTTAAGATTTACCGGAAGTTATATCTTCCATCATCTTGAGCCTCAAGGCCTAGGCCTACTGGGGGTTGAATCTTTTACCATTTTGTTTTTAATTGCTGTAGCATTGCTTGAATGGCTGTACCCTGCCCCCTTCCTGTCTCAAAATCAGAGTGTGCAAGTTAGTTTTCTTCCTACAGTATCCTTAGTTTTCAAAATATATTCACAGTTTTTTTTTTTAATTTGGAAAAAGGTCCACTGTGACAGGTATACCCTAAGGTGGCCATTCACAGGTTTTACCTTTGTATAATCTCTTTGCCTTGAGTACAGGTGGAAACTTTCTTTTAACCAATAGAATGTGACAAGGGAGATGGGTTGTTGCTTCTCTGATTGACTTACAGTATATTAAGACTCTATTCTAGTAGACTGGACTGAGAGAGATTCCTGCAATGGTATTAACGATGTGAACAGCCATGTTGCACGTCACTGACTGAGACGGCCACGTGGCAGAGAAGTGTAGCAGCCTGTAGGACCTGAGGGTATCCTCTAGCAGACGGTCAGGAAGAAGACGGGTCTGCCAGTCACACAGCCACAGGGAATAAATTTTGTCAACAACCTGAATTGAGCTTCTCTAGTCAACTCTTCAGGTGAGAACACCTGGTTCACACCTTTATTTCAGCCTCGTGAGACCCTGCAGTCAGAGTTGGCTTTCTGTCCCTCACCCCCTTCTCTTAAATACTCCAGATCTGCTAAAGACTCCACTAGCTAGAGAGTGAAAGGAGAAAGGAAAGGGAGAACTCATATTTTGCCTGTTTCTGTGATCCCAGATGGATTTGAGAAAATCAGTGAGAAGAGGGAGGAGAGGTCTCACTGCTCCTCCCCTCTGGAGCTCTGGGCGGGGCAGCTCCGCAGAGATGTGTAGACGTGTGACATAAGAACAGCAGTGCAGAGACACCTGTGGAGTGTGGTAGAGCAGGTGGTCACCCGCTCACAACTCCAGCACTCCTGTGGCCTCAGAAGGGCTTGGGAGGGAGCTTCGGCCTTCCCTGTGCTTTTGAAAAAGGGTTAAGAAATTATCTGAGAGGCAGAAATCGAGAGAGTGTGCTTGAGCAAATGTGAGTGCACCGGTGGGTGTGTGGAGGGTCTCAGTGCCAAGCAAGGGTGGCTCAGAGCAGAGGAAGCCAGGTTGCAGATTGCTTTAGAATGTGGCTACTTGTCAAAGGATTGCTCCTATGGAAAAGGACATGCCTGATGATCAGACTGGAGACAGAGGTCTGCGCAGGGATGAGATAGACCATTTTGAGAAATAGAGAAGTCTCCCAAGGTCTGTGTGCACAGAAACCACTAGAGCAGAGCACTAGTTTCAGAGGAAAAATGGTGAGGTTGGGGAACACTGAATGTGGATAAATTTTAAAGCCAAAATGACTTGAAAAGACACTGAATTTGATGAACCTATTTGGAAGTGACTAGATTAAGTTTTCTGAATCAGACGAAAGAAGGGCTCAAGCTCTAGAAAAATAAAGTTTAAGATATTTTTTGCAGTTCTCAGTTGGTTGATTGTGTGACTAGGAAGTTCATACCTGTCAAATATTGATTTGCTTATCTACACCAAATTCCCTATTTACCGTTGATCTCTGGTATTTACCTGCAGTAATGTCACCAGTTCTTGCCTTACTTGTTTGTATATTCGCTAGAGGGCACATCACTCATGTGGACAGAAAGTAGGTTACTAAGTTTTAGAATGACCCAGATGGTGAAGGTTATAGCTCATAGGAGGGACAAAGCCACCAAAGATAGGTGAGAAATTTGGGAAGATCATCAAGAAACTCGGGGTCTTGGCTACCAGTAACAGCAAAAATAAACAGTGCCAAGTATCTGGCAAGGGCTGTGAGTGAGACAGGTACAAGTTTATCAGGAACATTAAAAGATGTTCCTAAGAGGCAACAGTGAGAGGTCCTTTAGACGGGTTGCCTTTTCACATTAGGCATCTCTAATAACAGAGATCTAATTTCATGGCAAGAACTTTGGACCTTGGGGAAACTTCTAGAAAAAGTTAATTTTCAGGGCCCTAGGGAGTACAGTAGATGGAGGTGGCTATGGAATGTGTTAGGGTGTGTTAGAGAACTGCCATCGTAAGACTGATAAGCAAATGTAACTTAATGCTGAGTTATAGCCCCCTGCTTCCTTTTATTTCCTTTGGATAAAAATAGGATTGGCCTTATAATTTGGGATATAGGCAAATGTGTACCTGGTGAATAAGGGACCCAGTTCTGTGATGGTTGGTGTGGTGGCCAAGTCCTGTTTATCATCAGCCACCATTATCTTGTCCCAGCCCTTTGAATGCCATGAAACTTGGGCGGTGCTCTTCCAACGTCAAGCCACCCTCTATGTTTTTTCCTTACTCTACATCTGCCATCCCCTATCACAGCTCAAACCCTGCCACTTAACCCTCCTGTGGTCCAAGTTCTGCTCCCTAGGATTGCTGGTAATAGTGTTTCATGTTCATACTGCTAAAGACTCTAGGATTGCTGGTAATAGTGTTTCATGTTCATACTGCTAAAGAAAGCTTTTGGATGGATCAGTATGCTGATGTATATTTGAGAAAATGATGAAAACTTTAATATGTGGCCTAAATTACCTTCAGAAGGACCCCCAAGACAAAATGGACACTCCCAGATATTCAACAAATTTATAGTCATGCCTTTGGTTCTATCAAGTCTGCACCTACCATCAGTGAGCCCCAGGAACCCATGCCTGCTCTTTCTCAACCACTGAATTCCTTAGGAAATGTGGAGCAAGGCCTGACGTTTCATTTATGTAATAAGTTAAAAAAAAGAAAAAGGGTATTCCCACCCTAGGCTCATTTTGCTAGCACCATTGAGTGTCAACAGCTTAAAAAATTGTGTCTTGACTGTCAATTACAAATGAAGCTTAGTAAGAGCTTTTGTTTAAAAGTGGTGCATTCCAATGTTAATATGGCCCTTCCTGGAAAAGCAGCTGCCTTTTATGGATTTTAAAAAGCAACTGAGCTTTATCAAAGATTCCTCTTTCATGTTCTTCAATTGCCAAGCTATATAAGTTAACCAAAAGATAACTAAGCATTAACCCATGTTGCCTTTTGTTTTTATCTTCTTTTGAAATCCCATGAGTTTAGCTAAGCACATTAAATGAAGCATAAATCTTTAGGTTGTTTTTATTAAGTCACATATTTGGAATATATATCCAAGACTATTTGATCAATTGTAAAATATTATCTGCTGCACTGAAGATTTGTGACATGGGTTTTAACAAGTGAACAAACATTTCAGGAGCACAGAGAAAATCATTGGCTTGGGCAACATGGAAAAGTTATGACACTTGAGTTTAAGAACATTCAGAGAATTTTTATTCCACAGTATTTTCTGATACACATTGCTAAAACATGAGCAAATTTGGAAATAATTTAAAGATTTAAAAATAGTTTCCATTTTTCATTTTTTTCCATTTTAATATTAATATTCTTGATGATTTCCTCTCAAAGTCCTTGAATGATTATTAAAAGCCCTCGGTTATGTACTGCCACAAACACCATCCATGTGTAGATTTATATACTCTACTCCTTTTATGTATCGTCAATACAATCTTAGCTCTTCCATGTGCCCCAGTTTTACTTGATCATTTCCTGCTTCTGAGCTCTTTCTAGCAGTATTTCTTCTGCCTTGAAATTTCCATCTTATCTCTCTGCCAATCAAAATCTCATTCATTAATTTATAATTATTAAACCTCCTACTATGTGCAATACACTATGCTGAGTATATTTCAATGCAGTTTAAATGTCATTTAGTCAATAAAGCTTTTCCTAATTTTATCTCTTTTTTAAAACTCTTCATCTCTTTATTTTAACAGTAGTAACTCTTCATTTATATCTCTATTCAGTACATCAAATATGACCTCATATGGTTGCTTGTTTTTCCCTTCCTGCAGCTCTAGAATATTGAATTACTGAGGACAAAGGCTATTTTTTTTATTGATCATTTCAACTGACATAGCGTCTAGCCCTATGCCTGCATTAATAACTGCTCAATAAATACTTGCTCAGTTAACGTATGAACTCCTCTAGCTATCGTGTCAGATACTGAGACTATCAGTCTAATCTGTTTCAGATGTTTCGTATTTAAATTGATTTCAGCGTTGCACAGTGCTGCTAAAAGGTCTAATAACTCACTTTGTGTTCAGCTTTTGTAATTAATTTTCTTAACAAGTGATAAGGACATTTTATTTATGCAATGACACCATGGAAAAGAAACATTATTAACGGAGATTTTCATTTGCTTTTTTGGAAAAGAAGTTAGGGCCTTTTGTGAAATTATCTAGTGTATATGAGTCACATAAATACTAAGGTTAAAATCCTTTAATACAACTAGGAAATTTTGTTATAATGTTTTTAGATTCAGATTTATTTCAGGGAAGCCATTTTTCAAGAAGTTTACGCTCAGAAGACCACTTTAACACCGTCCACATTTGAAGGCCAGGTATTTGGTGTTCAGCTCTTGCCTCCTCTCTTACAGAGCTCACGAGGCACATGGAAAGCCCTCGTCTAACAAGATACCAGTAGACTTATTTTACAGGGAGGGTGTCTTTGGCCATAGCAGTTCAGCTTCTGAGTTCTTGGAACTCCAGTAACTTGGAAAAAGCCTCTTGACCCTAAAATGATAGGAAGAATTAAAAAAAAAAAGAGAGAGTTAAAATTCCAGTGGAGGACAATGAGAGATTTTAGACCAATTTAATAATTTGTAAGCACCTACTATATTTACTCAGGAATATAAGTTAAAAAATCAATGTTCCAAGTTGACCTATTTCTAAAAAGACACAATCTGTTTAGTAGAAAGTTTACATTTAGAAAGATTTTAAGTAAGGAAGCTTTATAGGTCATGAATGGAAATGTTTGAAAATTGCTGTTCTGTAACTACCATTAGTACAAGTTTTGTGCGTGGGTTTAGCCTTGCCAGTGAGGTATTTTGAATGATTCTCCTCCCACGTTGCCTCGACATGCCTGTATGGTAGAAAGTGGCCTAAGGCTTTCTCAATATAAGTAATGGTCGGGTTTCTTTAGTTTTTCTCTGAGGACAGTCAGGCATTGTCTGTCACTGATGATAGACATGGTCTTTCCAAGCACTGAGGCAGTTCATCGGCTGTCTATGAGCCACACATCTGTCTCTGTTATGGCTACTGGATTGTGCTACTTAATCCTGTCTGAGTGGCCTCCCAGGAAGAGAAAACAATCTCTTTGTTCTAACAGCTCTGAAAAGACAGTATCTCCTTATTGATAGGAGAAAGGGCTAGAACCTTTCCAAAGTGAGTGGTGTCAGGAAGGGACTTACAGGCAAAATCGGTCCTAGATGGAGTCCATTTTCTCCCCTATAAAGATGCTATTTCAAGAAATTACTTATAAAATACCTCTTCATGTATTTCAGAACAATTTACTATGCAAGCATTTGAATCTAAAGACCAGGCATGATGTTTCCTGGGGTGGGGGGGCAATTATCATGAGTTACCAGTGTTTATCACAGCAAAGAAAATGTGGGACCAGATTATAATCTGAATTTGCTTCCCCAGGTGAGTAACTGTAGTTCCACATAGTTTACAGATTTTTCATCCTGTCTTATATTTCAAGGCAGAATTTTGGTTCCTTAATAACATTCTGTAGCTGGAGGGCCTGTTTTGGAATGAAGTTAAATAGATACTGGGGAGTGTAAAGGTCTCTCAACATCTAAAACTTGAATTAATTCACGCCATGACTCTATGAAGTGAGATAGAAAACTTTGGATTAAAAAAAAATTCTATATCTTTGTCATACTTTCAGATTTCAGATCAATACAATTTAAGAAGAAAAAATCCCCACCTTTTACATTTGCTAATGTGACAGAGTAATCATTTAAAACATAGTGTCTAGAATATTGCTTGGTATGTGGTAAGTAACTGATGAGTATTTGTTCAGTGAATGTTAACCAGACTGGTTTTTTTTTCCCCTCTCTTTCCTCTCTGATTACGGCCATCATTTCTCCCTTTTCTAAGACGTAGGTCTATCATTAGCCCCAAGGGATGGCTATTAGAATTGAAACTTGAAAACAATAGAAAAAAAACATTTGTTTCCTTGTAGGTTCAAATGTGCGATGGTTCATGTTATGTGTCAATTTGTCTGGGCCATAGGGCTCAGACATTTGGTCAGACAGTAGTCTGGATGTTTCCGTGAGGGTATTTTTGGATGAGATAACACATTTAAATCACTGGATTTATGTAAAGCAGATTGTCCTTCATGATGTGGGTGGACCTCATCCAGTGAGGTGAAGGCCTGAGTAGAGCAAAAGGCTAACCTCCCCCAAACAAGAGAAAGTTACTCAGCAGGTGGCCTTCCGACTTTACCTGCAAATCAGCATCTCTTGCTTCCAAAGCAGACTGCCTCTGGGCTTGAACTGGCACTCTTTCCTGAGTGGCCTGCCTGCTGGCCTTCTCCATTAAGTTTTGAACTGGCCAAGCCTTCACTAATGCAGGTGCAAATTCCTTAAAATAAATCTCAATGTATATACACATCACATTTCTTCTATTTTTATGGAAAATCTTTACTAATATAAAAAGGTAACACATTCAAGGATGAGGTAAAATATTTTAGGAAGCAGTAAGAATGATCAAAATCAGATATTTTCTGTGTCCACACACCTCCCATCCAAACTCATTATAGGCCCTCTGAGTCTGGGAGGAGAGGAGAGAGAAGAGATAGTATGAATGCAGTACAGTTAGTGTGGAGGTTCTGCAACCTGCCTGTCTCTTGATGTAGACTTTTCCCCTTGTACCATGTGAGAAGCATGACAGACACCCCAACCCTCAGTCTGAGGGGACAGAGGACCTGTATTTCACATGCTTAATGAAACCCAGAGAAACCACCATTTAATTACAAATGTCGTATAATAGAACTGGGGAAAAGAAGGCAAGACACAGCCTTTAATTTCCCGGAGGTGTGGAAGGTGTTCCAAAACTTCTTGGACATCCAAGCATGAAAGTTTGATGAAAGAGAAAGCAAATGTCTACAAGAAGTTCTAATACAAGTTCTGGCCTCTTCCAAAAAGTGCAGTGAGAGTAGTTATCAAATGGAGTCGGTTAAAGACTTGGCTCTACCTCTCCAACTGGCAGAGACTTTGATGTGGGCGTAAGCTGAGTTGGTATTCAAAAGCTGCGCGGACGTATATTAGCGAGACTGTCCAGCACCAGGGCCAAAAAGCCAGCAAAAGACTGAAAACAGTTCATCAGTAGCATCTTGTCAGCATCCTAGACTGTCTTTGAGGAATGGTGCTCGCTTGTGTCCTGGAGTTGTGCTCAAGACCTGCTCTGAGTGGGCAGTACCTTTCATTGATCTCAGGTCAGTGTTCAAAGTTCTGGACCATAAGGGAGGTGATGGGGTTAAGAGAGGGATATCCCCTCACACCTGGGCAAGTTGGGGAGAGAAGGAACCGGGTGGAGCTATTCCAGTGAGCAAAGAAAGTATCAGAACACATCCTGTACACATCCTGAAGGATTTTTCATGAAACTAAAACCTCATGTGATCAAAATTGGGACTCTCTTAGGTGTAAATAGCTAGAGTGGTTCAAGGATCAGTCTGCTTTTCCTCAGAGAAGTGTCTCCTTTAGGATAGCTTAGATACTGTTCAATAGCACATAACTCAGTTTCTAATTATCATTTCTTATGAGCTGGGAAAATCACTCAGCTATTGAGCATCACTCGTCTCACAATCAAACAATTCCTCCTTGGGTGCTTCAGACTTTTAAAATACATCTTTTTTCTCTCATTATTGTTTTTTCGGGGGGAGGGACTTGAAACTTTTAAGCTACTTTCCCATTTGTGATTATTTGCTGTTCCAGAATGTTTTTGAAAGCAGATAGGGATATAAAACACAAAATATTATATAAAAATTTTTTTCACAGTATTTTTCACCTGTAGAAAGACGGTTCTCATTTCCAAGTCATTTAGAAAGTCACATGTTTAAATGTCACAGAAGTGAAGCACTACAACCTCATGGAGGACTGAAATTTCAAATATATGTGGGTGCATAAATGGTGCAGTAGACACTTGGCAGAAGTTATGGGGCTTTCTTTCCTGGCCACATCTTTAAAAGCTCCAGGTAAACTGAGGCATCAGTTGAGTCTGATGTGTTGGGTCAGTCAACTATTTTGTTTGAAACGGCAGGCTTCAAAAATGTTTGACAGAGAAATAATTCTTGGAAAACAAACTGTGGAGATTTTATACAGACACACACACTCACACACACACTTAAAAGAGAGGAGATTTTTTACATGAAGAGCACTGAGAAGCCTAGCGTCCACCCTGCTTGGCTTTATCTGATGATCCTTGAGGCATTTAAGAGAACCCAGGGCTCTAAAGTACTAATGACAGTGAGATTCCTGGAGATTAGGACTCAGTGGGAAACTCCATAGGGGAGAAAAATAGTTCTTCTGAATTTTCTCTCTGATGCTGGGACAGAGATTAGTAAGTACATAATTGGTACCTCGATATAATAACTCAAGTCTCCAGAAGAATAATGGTCAAATTTTACAGAATCATTTTTATTTGAAGGTGATTTACCCCTTCCTTGCCTTAAAAGAGCTTCCTGATACAGTATAAACCAGTGGGGTTGTGTATTTTCTGAGTAAATAGGATGAGAAGTTTTTCACTAGACATTGTGCCTTACCCTGCTCTCTGATGTAGTCTCCAGAAAGCAAACTTGAGTGTTACATTGTGGCACTTAGGTTTTCGCTGCACATCAAAGTTCCATATGGAGAATCTTTACCCAGTGTGATATTTGCTTTGCATCAGTCTGGGGAATTTTCAGTGTTTACATTTGTACTGTTTAACCATACTAGGAAAAAAAAAAGAATTCATCTTCTGTTAATGTGCATTGCTTTAAGCACTGCAGCAGAATAATCACAAATTGTTTTATAATCAGTAACACACCATTTGGGAATCAGAAACATACTGTTAATAAATTGTGTACCACCATCCTTCTCTAGAGATGCAGTAACCCTTTGGAGTTAATATACACTGTAGTCCTTCTTGTTTTAACTAAGTTGTGCATTAAGAAGATAGGCTAGGTTAGTACTTGGTGATGAATTATGTGTGCTGATTAGTAATCTGAAATCTGTATGAGTCTTCTATATATTTTTCGTTAATGCTGTGGCTAAAATGTATTCCACAGATAAAAGTCATAAGACTTGAAAGGAAAGTGAAGACTGATAACCTTCGTAGGAAAGGACTAGACCATTAGTAAGTACATTGCTTAGCAGCCTAGTAAATCCTTGATTTGTTTTTTGATCACTATTAACTTACAGGGTGATATCTGAAAAATGGACATGTAGGATGGGGTGTCCTAGTAATAATACTGTATAAGTGCTATGTAGTTACATTTTTATAAGATCTAGACATACCCAATGCTGTTAGAAGTTGAGAATCTTCAAGAGCTTCTTAAATAAATCTTGACTCAATTAGACCTTCAGACTTTTTCACTAACCAATCACAGAACAGAGTTAGAAAATTGGACAATAACCTTACCCATCCCTTCACTAAATATAGACCATCGCCTGCCATGAGTAAAACCCCATGCTTTTGTTTCATCAGTTGAATAAGGGAGTAGTATGCAGACAGAAAGACGTGCTACAAAATTTATGAAAGTGATGGCACTAAGTCCCATGTATACTAAAGCAAATAGTGAAAGGAGAAGAAAATAAACACGGGGGACATTTGAGTGTGTGCGTGGTAAGACTGCTCTCAAAGAAATTTATCACTCAGTGGTGGGGTGACTTTGGATTTGAAGGTGGGACAGGACCTGGAAAACAAGAAAGGGTTACTTGCTTGATTACTGGTGAGGAGAACTTAGCTAGCTTACTTGAAGCTGGATGAAGCTGGGTTTGGCAACTTTCTTCTGTGCTTCACCTTGATGATCTTTGTGTAATTGACCCCTGAGGAGTCCCTCATATTTATGATCTGATGTCAGCTGACTTGGAAATATGCCAGAACATGCCTTATTAGTAAGAGGAGATTTTGGAGATAAAAGTCACACTAGGAACACTCTCATCCCAGAGATTACAAACATGACAAAAAAGGGACAAAGCCAAAGTTATATTATAGTGAATGTAAAAGAACATTCATTTGAAACCTACTGTTTGCAAGATTCTTCATTTATTTGATCCTGTGGGAACCTTGCCTCACTCTGATTTATCATTGTTATTTATCATTGTTACTTGTCTCCTTATTAAATAGAATAGAAAACTGAGGCTTAGATTTAGAGATTTGTCCCAGCGTGAGGATAAGTTCATCTCTGTATGCCCAGCAAAGTGCCTGATACATTGAAGACACTAAAAAAAAAAAAAAAGGTTATTAAATGGGATGTGGTTGAAGCTTGCAAGTTCTGGAACTATATCCAATCACTTCTGTATTACTTAAGGCTTTTTTAGTTGCAAGTAACAGCAGTAAACAAAGTGTAGAGGTATTATTGTAAACATATAGTCCCTAAGGTTATAAAAGTTGTTCAGGTCTTAAAAAGTTAAAATGAAAACCGGAAGGCATTGGTAAACTAAGACAGTAAGGTCTCTCCTTTTCTGTGTGTTTGTTTCATTTTTTAATAACCTCTTTCTTTAGCCAGCTTTCTCTGTTCTTCAGGCCTATGGTGGAAAACACAGCTGTCCCACAGCTCCTGAGTTCATATGTTGCAGATTAAGTCTCGTTTCATCTCGGTTCCAAATTCTTAGGGAAGAGATCTCAACTGGCACAACTTAGGTAAGAGCCCCACTTTTGGAGTAGGCAACTAAGAGAGGAGGTGATGCCCTACAAACAGGGCTACTGGAATCTCACCCCTTTCGTCATGTAGTTGGGAGCAGTTCAAGAGAAAGCAAGGAGGCACTGATTTATGTGCCATGCAAACAAGCCAAAGTTGTCCATTATAATTTCTTTTTACCAAATCCTGTGTTCACTCAACTTTCCTGCTTTGCGTTAGTGCCACTATGAAGGAAAAGTTTTTGAAATGCAGTATTCTTGGTAATTTTCTCTCCAATTTGATATCAAGTAGAGAGAAAAGTCCTTAATAATTCACTGCCTTGGCATTTTTGCAGAGCAGAAAATAGAAGCTACCGGGAATGAACACTTTTTTCTGTCTTTTGTAAAGATCTGACTTCCTTGTTGAGATTATGCTCTGTATCCTGAAAGTGGAGGGGACTGAACAGCTTTAAAAGAAGCCAAAGTAGAAATAGCCGTTGTACTCTGACATTGGTCTGCGAACGACATTTCCTAGTTTTCTTTGCCAGTTGGCATTTGAGTCAGTCTTAAAGGATAAACCCGAACCATGCAGGTAGAAGAGGGTGGCATGTATTCCATTCAAAGGAACAAACATTTGAGGCAAGAGATTTCCAGGAACATTTATGCTTTAGAATAGCTGCTGTGTAGATTGTCAGGTGGAGCAGGAACAGCTATGACTGGAAAGGCACAGTGAAGAGGGGCCACGAGGTGACGTCCTGAGACTGTAAAATATATTTCGTGGGCAATGAACGCCACTGAAGAAGTTGTAGGTTCATATTCAAAGTTTTTAAAACCTCACTCTGGTGAGAAAAATAATAAAGAAAGACTGGAAAGGAGAAAGGAGGAGCATTAGGAGACGGTTGCAGTTATGGATATAAGATAGATGTGGAAAATAAGGACATGAATCACAGCTGTGGCAGTGAGAGTAAGGAGAATGGGACTCAGGAAGAGGTGATTAAAAGGGGGTCAGATCGCTAATTGTTGTTGAGAACGTGGGAAACAGAATATTTTTGGCTTTGATATACAGTGGTACCATTCACAGAGATAGGACAGGAAGATGGTCAGGTTTCAGACATGAAGACAACGTGTTTATTCTCCTTGACTTCAGTGGGTTCTGGATGTTTATGGAATATCCAGGTGGAAATGTTGAACAGCTAGCTGGAGATACAAGTCTGGAGCTTAGGGAAGAAGTTGTAGCTAGAGATGATTAGCAGAGGGGCTTGTGAATCACACAGAATTTGGAGAATTTTACATTTAGCTTTTATATATTCAACCTCCAATTGTAGTGTAAATAGGATAAAAATTTGGTTGAACTACAAATTTATAGAGCCATCATCAGATTTGTTGCCTTCCATAGTCTGTCTTTGTCATAACAAATTTATTTCTTTTATCAGTGCTGTTGAAACTGAATTTCATAAAACCTTCATCTCTAAAAAACACATTTCCAAGGGGCAGTTCCAAAGACAGAAAAGTGTATTGGATGGATCCTACTCTGACCTAATAAGGCATTTTAAAAATGTGTTTGCATTGCTACATGTAGTTTTTTGGTGGTAGTAGTTTCATTAATTCTTTGAATGGGATAAAATACTAATTACTTAGTGCTCACAAGTCAACTTCCTCTTAATTGGTTTTCTGGCTTTTATCATGTAGGAACAATGTTCACTTGCAGAGATGATCCTTTGTGTTGATTTTTTTTTTTTCATGAAAATTTTGAAGGTCCTTCTTCTCGTCTGTCAGGACACTCCTGATATTTTATGCCAGCTCCACCTCCTTATACTCAGCCAACTGCTTGGTTAATTGATAGTTTAAAAACCTCGCCCTAGGTCTTGCGTGCTGCTGCGTTACTTGGACGCTGTTATGTCTTCCGTGTAGACTTCCTCCTAAGGCTTGTATATAGGGCCTGCTGCCCCCTGATGGGTAGGTGTTGTTGCAGGGTGAACCCTTCATGCTTGACCCACCATGAAACACATAACAGGGTGTCACCTGTTTACCAGCAAGAGAACCAGAAGGGTGGAAAGGTCTGGAAAGCAGTTGATATGGAGAAAGGCAGAAAAAATGTCCATGTTTAGCCAAATACAATCTGGGAAAGACCTGAAAGGTATCTCCAAATAATTGAAATTCTAAGATCGAGAAAAAGGAGACTTTAAATTCTGTAGACCTTCTGGAAATAGAACAAAGACCAGTGGTTTAAAGCTGGAGACAGATTCAGGTTTCATGTGAAAAGAGCTTTCTAACATTTAGTGACATCGAATGAAAGGTTACAGAGGGTAAAACTTATCAGTCACTGTGTATGTTATGCAAAGGATCTATGTTTGTGCAGTGACTGAAAACAAGATTTTGGTGTCATGACAGACCTGAATTGAAGCCTTCCTCCATCACTTCCTTAGTGTGTGGCCTCTAAATTTCATTGTCTTCTGAAGAGAGATAATGACAGGACTAACTTGACACTTGGGCCAATCTCACTGTCCTCACTTCTAAGAGCACTCACCAGTAAACTTCCAGCGTCTGTTTCCAGGGAAACCCAATTGAAATCATTAGTATTTTCGTCTTCATTGTCTGATTCTAGCAAATTATCAGCACGCTGGGGGCACAGAATAAGCCTTATTCGTCTCTATATTTCAGGAGCTGTTGTTATTCAGTAAATGTTTCCAAATCTTACCTTTGTGAGGATTTTGAAATGAATCTTACCAAATCATGTGTCTTTCTTCCAGTTGAGTGGGGGTAACACATGTCCATAAACTGTCTTCTCCCTCTTTCCCCTTATTGTGATGGAAATGTTCTTCAGCATAGCTTCCATGCTTAAGAGTACAAATTTCCAAGTACAAGGGTAGCTCTTGAAATAGAATGCTATTCCCTGTTATATTGCATATTTTTCAATTCATTGCTTGACTTTAAGCAAACTTAAGCAGTTACTATAGTTCGCTTTAATCTTATGTTGGCAGCATAGCTTAGAGGTTGAAAACAAGACTTGGGTGTCAGACAGACCTGAGTTGAAGCCTTACCCCACCACTTCATTAGTGTGTGGACTCTCTAAGTTTCATTATCCATGTCTTTTGAGGAAGGATCATGATAGTACCTTATTGGGCTGCAGGGAGAATTAAAGGAGAAAATATGTGCAAAACACTAGACATATAGCAAGCATTCAAAGTATGTTTGCTATTGTCTGTGATGTTATTTTATTAATATTTTAAGTTCACTTTATTATTCATTCTCTTTAAATTTGTTTTCATACAGATCAAAAAAATACTTACTCATTTCCCTTGCAATTTCTTCTTTGACCTGTGGGTTATTTAAAAATCTGTTGTTTAATTTGCAAATATTTGTGGATAACCAAATTTCCTTCTGTTGTTGATTTCCAGTTTCACTCCACTGTAGTCAGAGAACATACTTGGTATAATTTCAATCCTTTTAAATGTATTCATTGTTTTATGACCTAGTTCATTCTTTGTAAGTTTGATATGAGATATATTAGATCTAAATATTGCTCCAAATCTCTTTTTTTTGCCTTATTCCCTTGAAAATGGATTTGTAGACTTTTTAATACTGTATTTCCTCTAACAAAATTCTGACCTGCATAGTAGTAGTTTTAGAGTGCAGTCCATGAGTTTTTCTCCTTTCCCGCTTCTGATAACGGCCACCTTGGTGAGCTCGGGTCGCCTGCTGCCGGAGTCATCCTTCCCTGTCTTCAGAAAGCAGGGCACTTAATCCATTGCCAGGAGCTCATTGTTCCCACACCATAAGCCATGGTCTGAGGAAACGTTCTGAAATGCAGCAGCACTCACATGTCCAGCTTGTCCTTTTTCTTTCTTTCCAAAGCCATAATTTTATATGGGGACTGGAGATGAACACACCGCCTGTGCCCCAAGTCACTTGGCTTTTCTATTTAGGACTGCAAATGTCCCCGAGAAAGAGAGAAAGCAGAGGCTTTGCCTGGCAGTGTGTGCACTCCTGCATTATGCAGCAGAAGCTAATCATGGTTCTCAAAAAGCTGTGTTAAGAAATAGGAACTAATTTGGCATGGATGTATTTGCTTGGTTTGACTTCATTTTATATAATGTAAAATCCAAATTTCTACATGTACTAAATAAGACTTAATATAACTGTCATCAACAAATTTAAACCAGATGAAAAAAGTATTGGATACATGATTATTTAATGTTATTAAATACCTGTTTCCACATATTTACAGGGGAAGATGGTCTGTTATGTATCTATTTTATACTTGTAGCTTTTGTACTAACATTCTGCTTTCCAACATGGAGCCAATAAAAATGTCTAGTGACAAGGAATCAAACACAATAAATAAATAAATAAATGAGACATCATAGTATATTGATTGAGATCAATATTCTTTGAATCTGGGAAAATTTGCATGTCACTTTACTTCTCTGAGCTTTAATTTTCCTCATTTGTAAAATATATATACTAATTGTACCTGCTCACTAGTTAGGGTTTTTTTTCAAACTTAGGCAAAAAAGAAATATGCTGGAAGGAAGGTTCATAGAATTCATGAGAAATCTGGAGAATGGAGCTCAGAAATTGGGCTGGAACCGTGTTATGCTGGAGGAGATACACAGCTCAGTCCTCTCTGGGATTAGTCTGGTCAGGGTGCCCTTTCCACCCTTTGAGTGAGCTTTAAGGTGTAGTGGCTTCTTTGATCACGTACTGCAAACCTGGAGTTCAGGTAGGGAATCCAGTTGAGTAAGCCTTGGCTAGTCATTGACCAGGCCTAGATGTGTCAGGGAAAGTATCTGGTCTTTTCAATTCATACAGTACCCTCATGCATAGGTAATAGGCAGCCGAACAAACAAATAATGGACAAATGTCCTCTACAGAGACCCACATAGAATTTTTGTGGGTATTAGTTACTGTAATATATACAGAGTCTTAACAGAGCATCTGGTACACACTGGGCATTAGTTATAATTGTTCTATTTCTTTTTTTCTCTAAGAAGCAAAACCACTAGGAGTGATGTATAGTAGATTTCTGTACACTCAATAAATGGAAAGGAAAGAAAAGTACAAAACCCCAAAACAACTGTATTTGTATTTTGTTAAAAAAAAAAAGCAAATAACTGAGCACATTTACCTTGGGTATGGTTGTTGCACTGAAAATATATTTCATTAAGTAAGCTCTTAGTAATATGAAAGTTAAATTACCCAAGGGAAATAAAGGCGTTTGACTTTCTTCAGTAGGTAAGGAAAGCATACTTGCTCCTCCACTGACATTTTTGGTGGATTTAAACTGGAACCTGAGTGCTTAAGAACAGGAATAACAGAAACATCTTAGAGATTTGTGTTAAGATAGTGGTTTTCCCATGATTTTTTTTTGCTATAAGGTGACTGGTTTGGGACACATTGTCTAGAAATTATAGTGTTGCTTGGGGTAAGGTACATTCTTCAAGATTTGAAATGTTATCTGAATAAAATATCTGTACAAGGATGTGCATCACAGCATGGTTTACAATAGTAATAATTGAAAGAACTTAAATGACCATCAACTGAACATGTATTCCACTACAATAATGGAATATCATTCAGCCATAGTATTATTTTTGCTCTATTTCCAAAAAAAAATTGTTCTTGCTAAGATTATCAATGTTCTCCAAGTTTATTAAGTTCAAAGCTAGCTTTTTTTTTTTTTTTTTTAGTATTTATCTTACTGCTGAAGGTGAGTGCCCTGGGAAACAGACTCTAAAATAAAGACTTCCATGGAAAGAGGTTAGTAGGTTGCATTCAGGACCAACCACAGTGGAGAAAGCAAGATTGGGCAGAGGGAGAAGGAAGACTGTGATGCAGTTGTAACAAAATCTGCTGCTAGTCCTAAAGGAGAGCTCTGGAACTGACTTGGCCCTTCAGAATTGTCCTGGATTGGGTGAGAGGGAGCCTTTTTCCCCTCCTTGTTGTCTAGTCATCAAATGCTGGCCACCCTGGGAATAGGGTATGACCTTAGGTCAGGAAGTTCTTTTAGAGTTGAAGGCAGTTCTCAAGGAGAGGTCTGCTGAGAGTTGTTTGCTGCCAACACTCCCAGAAACTGGAGGAATCAGGGGCTCAGTCTGGAAGGGGATCTGGTGACACACCAAGTCATCTACCCCTACTTTGCTTCTTATCATCATTTGATATGATTGGCCTCTCGTCCTTTTGAAGCATTCTTCTCTTGACTTCTGGGTTACCACATTCTCTTGTTTTTTCTTTCTTCCTTCCCCTCTGAGAGCCTTTCTTCTGGACTCTTCTAGACAGAGATTTCCCTGGACCTTTATTTCTCTTTACTCAACATGAAAAAATTCTTTCTCATGCTTTCTCATTGGTATGATCTGATGACTCCTAAATTTATAATTGTAACTCATATGTCTCAACTGCCTCCAGAACTATGTACCTAACCAATGATTCCTTATTTCCTGTTGAATGTCTCACAGGCATCTCAACATTTCTTAAACTGAACCCATATCTTTAAAATTGATCCTCATCCCATGTTCTCTATCTTAGCTGTTTATGCTGGAATCCAGGGAGTCAACCTTAGCACCTTCCTCTGCATTATACTCTCATTCAAAAAATAGCCTAGTTTGAGTGAATTTGACCAACAAAATGCATCTCATGTGTGTTCTGTTGTTTTTTCCTATTTCTGTTGCTCCATCATTTTGAACTGCTGCAATAGCCTCTTCATGGGCCTCCCAGTATCCATTTTTGCTTCCCTCAAAATAATTCCTTATGCAGCAGCTAGCATGGCCATTTAAGATTGCAGATATTATCATGTTACTCACCTGTTTAAAACCCTATACTAACTCCCCTGTGCACTTAGGATCAAATGTAAAATCACTGTGGTGACCTAAAATGGCCTTTGAGGATACACTGGATTTTTGTATATTTCTCAAATGTGTTTTTCATATGCTATTCCCACTGCGTGGAATACACTACCCCCAGAATTCCTTATCACCTGACAGTTATTTTTTAAATTTCAAGATAGAATCAATATATCACTTTTTCAGGGAAGCCTCTTCTAACTTCCCTGGATAAATTAGCTTCCCCTGCTAAAGACATTTTTAGCATTTACTCCTTCCCTCTCAGATGCTTTACCAGGATTTTAAATATAGTGTGCATTTTATTTCTTCTTTCCCACATTAGACTACTAAATTCATGAGAACTATGAGTATGATTTTTGGTCGACCACTAAGCTGTCAGTGTCTGGAAGGTAGCTCATACACAGCAGTTCTTCAGTAAATTTTGGTTGAACATTTTATCAAATACACACACTTACATATTACACATACATACCTATATTGTCTTAGTCTATTTAGGCTGATAAGCCAAAAATACTATAGATTGGGTGGCTTAAACAACAAATACTTATGGTTCTGGAGGCTGGGAAGTTCAGGATCAAGGTGGCAGGAGATTTGTGTCTGGTAAGGACTTGCCTTCTGGTTTATAGACAACTGTCTTCTTGCTGGGTCCTCACATGGTAAGAGAGAGCTCTTTCTGGGGACTCTTTTATAAGGGCACTATTCACATCCATGAGGGCTCCATCCTCATGAACTAACCACCTCTGAAAGGCCTCATTTCCAAATACCATGACTTTGTGGGTTAAGATTTCAACGCATGAATTTTGGGAGGAACACAAACATTCAGTTCGTGTCACATACACACATATATTATAACATAGAAAGCGAGTCTCGAAGGTATGACAGGAAATCCCTGACTTCTACAGATTGATCCTGAAAGCTGTGCTGGAAAGTTGATTAAATGTTGAACAGCATGTTATGAGGAGCAAGGCATCCTTCTGAGAGAGTTAAGACGCCTACTTATGTCTGCCCCAGCAGTCCCAGCATCGTTCACGCACAGCAAACCCCATGGTGGTTGAGGGGACCAAAGAGAAATATATGAAATAATGCAGGTTGTACACCCTAAGAAGATCTAGAGCTACTGTTTTCTGGGGTTTTTGTGCAATCCTATGGGAACCGATGATGTTAAGCTTGAATATGTTTTAAAATTAGAAAGATCTGAATGTGCAAGTTTTTTTTTTTTTTAATGGAGAGAAATCACTCTTTTTTTTTTCTGGGAACTTGAGATTTCCTTAGTGAGTAAGAAACATTCTGTGCTGAAAGGGAGGCTGCCTGAATTGTTTCAGATTTTCTGCAAGGCTTGTTCCTGAAAAGCCCTATGTCTTCCTGATCTGGGCAGTTACCCCGTAGAGAGGCCGTGTAGGTCTGTGAACTCACAAAATAGCAGAAGCAGCTTCTAAAGCAACATTTCACCCACAATCAATATGTGGGCTTGTATTTGGCCTTGAATGGGAAAGTCAGATGAGCTTTCACTGCATTGGGCTGCCATCTGCTTGATTTCTTCTTCTTCATGAATGTCAAGATGAGCTGTACCCTTCCCTCTGGAGTGCTTAGTCTGAGGTTCTCAGACTCAGTGTGGTGCACGGAGAGGCTAAAATTATGAGGCAAGAGCCTGACTGACTTGCTATTTGGGTTGGAAGGGTGAATGATGATTTAGGTTAAGCAGCTTTACAAAAATGTACAATCCAAGGAGCATTTCTACCAGCCCACAGACTATTGGTTTGTATTTTATTAGCTAATTAAATTTCTCCCGCTTCTACCCTAGCGAATATGATATCCTGCAAAATGGGTATATCCCATTTGGGTAGATCTTGATAAATTTCTTTTAGCCTGCTTGACTAATGTTTTGCATATTTGTGCTAATTGCTTTTAGGTTTTAGGAAAGACCAAATTCAGGTATGATTCCAAGTCTGTTTATTTCCTGATGTTTCTGAGAATCAGTACATTTGAACAGTACTTCGGATTCACTGATTTCCCAGCTTTCCCAGGAATCCTGGGTACCATCAAGTATGTGGTAGTTGTTCAGTACATGCTTAGTGATTAAGTAAGTGATAGAGCAGATAATTCTGCCACGTGTAAGGGTTACTTTAAGGAGTCAACTTGGCTAAGCCACGGTAACCAGATGTTTGATCCAAAACCAGTCTAGATGTAGCCGTCAAGGTTTTTGGGTTTTTTTGTTTTTTCTTAGAAGAGATGAATATTTGAATCCATAGACTTTGAGTAAAGTGAATTACTCTCCATAATGTGGGCAGGCCTCATCCTTAGAGAAAGGACTGAGGTCCCCTGAGTGCAGGGGGAATTCTGCCTCTGGACTGCCTGTGGGTCTGAGCTGCAGCACCATCTCTCTCCTGGTCTCCAGCCGGCCAGTGTTCCCTGCATATTTCAGGCTTGTCAGCTCTCAAAATTGCATGAGCCAATTCCTTAAATAAATCTCTCTCTCTCTGTATTTACATATCCTATTGGTTCTGTTTCTCTGGAGAACCCTGATTAATATGCCATGTGGTCCCAATTTTGTGGTCTGGAACTTGAATATGTGAACTCCTGATATAAGTTAGAATTTTGGATGCCCTTTCTTTTCCTCTCACCATGGATTATATTAAATTATGTTTCAAAGGTGTGATTTTTTCCCTATACGTGGACATTTACATATCAACTTTCTCTATTTCAATGGAGTTTGGTTAAACAGGTGAATTAAATGAAAAAAAAAGTGTGACTGAATCTTACTTTCTAACATGCAGAATAAATTACCCTCCTAATTTGGAAACTTAAATGAAAATCTTAAAAGTTTCAGGCTCTAGGGTGAGTGTTTACAGTCACCGTCTGACCAAGTGCAGTTAGAGAGTGTCTAATGATCTATTTTATATTCTCTGAGGCTGAATCTGCCATGGAAAGCATGAGGCGGCTAACAGGAGACCTTCCTTGTAAACTGGGCAGGAATTCTGAAGTAATGAACTGTGCTCCCAGTGTGGGTACCATAAACTTCGTAATGAATAACACTCTTTGAACGTCTGGACGAGAAAGATGTCTCACTCCAGGAGGGATGTTTTCCTTTCTGTAACCAAACTGAGCTTAGCTGATATTTGAAGCCTGACTTCACACTCTTTGGAGCTCTTCTTTGATCCAGTACAGTTTAGTCCAATTGACTCTGATATGTTTGCGGATTGGAGTGGGGGTTAGGAAAATGTGGGAGTGGGGGTGTGAACCCACATGTTTCCCTTCTGCTGGAAACTTGCCAGTATCTTTCTCTAAGGAAATAAGATTCCTTTTCCAGTTTTGATTGCTCGATGGTAAGAAGAGATTTGGATATAGCTTTAGGCTCTAAGTGGGGAGATTCCCAAAGAAGAGTCACAAAAGTGGGATATGGTTTGACAAGTGAAATAAATGTTAGAGTGGAGATGAAATAAATGTCAGCCAGGAGCAGAGAACATAGGAAACAATTGACTATTGGTCTTCAGGTATGGAAGAGGAGGGTGGATTTCTTCTCCAGACATACAAAGGATAAAAGGAGAAAAGCACCAAGCTGTAGCTTACTCTGTTAATACTGAATGTGCAAAAAAAATTCATGTCAGTTTTTGAACTAAAAAATAATTATCAGTGGAAATCATGAAGTGGTTTCCACTGTCTTGATAGTGAGACAGTTATTCCATCTTTCTTATCTCTTTTAGATGCCTTACATTAAAGAAAGGGTAATCTTTTTACTATATGAGTATTTGTTGTTTGTTATATTATTATTCAGCAAACATTTACTCTTCTTTTGCTGTCTACCCTCCACATCTCCATGGGAAGAGTATATTTTGCCCCCGCATTGATATTTGGCTTGGCTCTTAACTCACTTTGGAGAATGAAATGTGGATAAAAATGAAAGGTACTAGTTCTGAATCTAGGTCTTAAAAGACATTGCTTGTTTCCACCTACCCTTCTGGCAGCTTCTGACCCTCACGATGAGAGAAAAACATGCCTCAGGTAGCTGTGCCCCTCTATCCTAGACCTGAATTGAGACAAATGTACAGAACCAACTGAGCCCCAGTCTGAAGCAGAGGTGTCCTAGCTGCCCTGTGGGCCCATGGGTGAGAAATAAAAGCTCATTGTGTGTGCACTGAAGTTTTGTAGCTGTTTGAATGGGTTCAGCGCTTATTCATTCAGTAAGGCTTTATTGGCTATTTACTATGTAATAAGCTCTGTGCTAGATCCAGGAGATAAAAAAGATTCAGCCTTCAAAGAGCTTCTAGGCTACTGGAGGAGGCAGATGGTTATACAATGAGCCAGGCTCATATAAGGCACTGTGAGTCTTGTGATGGGTGCTATAAGGGCTAAAATTTACAGTGTCATGTGGGTTGTGAAATTGAAGAGATAATGTCCAGCTTGGAGGGGGTAAAAGTATATCAGGAATCACTTTATAAAGAATCATTGAATGCGTTAATTGGAAATACTGCTTGTGTAAAATGTACTGATCTGTTCTTTCATGTGTGTGTACACCTGTGAGATACTTGCATCCCACACTGCGGATATGTATGTGGGTCATGCATAAAGCAGCTGTTACAGAATGAGGGTCATACATAAGTATGCACAGCATGAGGTAATTTTCAAAACAATTCAAAAAATGCTATAAAATGCCTATTTATCAATTTCATCTGTATTCATATAGATATAAGAACCATATTACACAAACTGGGATTTATAGTTCTCAAATGATGATAAATATACAAACAATAATTGTTGAGTCTTTTTTGGAACAAAAGTAGTCAATTCCTAGAAGTCAACTCCTATTC
The DNA here is from genome assembly GCF_048564905.1 of Vicugna pacos. Lineage (NCBI taxonomy): Eukaryota > Metazoa > Chordata > Mammalia > Artiodactyla > Camelidae > Vicugna > Vicugna pacos. The sequence continues at coordinate 13,214,014 of NC_133011.1, forward strand.
TTTGTGTAAAAAGTCAAACTTCCCATCAAGTACTAGTACTTTTGGAGTCATCATTAAGGAAATTATATTTATAGCTATAACAAGGAAATAGGAGAAAAAGCTTTTGAGATGAAAATTCAATTTCTGATATCTTGACTGTGTGCTTTAGCTTTCAGCTTAGCTTTCAATGAAAGGAGGAAGTCAAGGCTTTTAAAATATTATTTATTTCTGTACATTCAAATACAAAGTCATATCCTCTCATATTGAGAGCACAGGCTGGGGACGTAAGCTTCCTGAGGTAAATTCTTCTGGTTCAAGTTTTACCAGAAGTGTGACTCTAGCAAGTTCTAACACCTCTAAGCCTCAGTATGTCTTCCTGTAAAATGGAGGTAATAATAATGTCCTGTAAGTTGTTGAGAAAATGCATGTAAAGTGTTTGGCACCGTGTCTGGAATATGGAAAGATCTCAAGAAATGCTAGTTGTGGGGGAGGGTATAGCTCAAGTGGTAGAGTGCATGCTTGCCATGCATGAGGTCCTGGGTTCGCATCCCCAGTACTTCCTCTAAGAATAAATAAGTGAACCTAATTACCTACCCCCACCAAAAAAAAAAAAAAAACTATTCAAGAAATGCTAGTTGCTGTTATTATTGTTGTTGTTGTTATGAAAATAATTTCCTCCAGCAGAGGAAGCTCAACATTTAAAATATAGTAGTATTTATTATTTATGAGGTATTTGTGAGTGTGACTATGTGAGTATAAAACCCTGCAGTTTTTCCAGTATATACTTGTAAGTCTGGATTATTTTGACCTCAAGTGTCTGGGGACAAACTTTGAGCTCAGCTGAATTTTCTAGACTCTAGAAAGTAGTGTTAGAAGACATTCTTGGGACAATAGACAGTAGAGAGAACCACATTCTCTGCCTTTAACCTCTGCCTTTAAGGGATGTTGATATAAAACGTCAATCATAGGAACCATCTTGGACAGGAGCTATAGCTCAGGTCTCTTCTCCTCAGTTCTTTTCTGTTAAACTAAATCTGTAAGAAATATTTGAGTAAATAACCTTTCTTCCTTTTTTTTTGTTCCTTTACACATGTCAAAAATAGAGTATGCCAAACTGTTCTTTTCCACATTACTCATTTTAACCAGGAAGACTTAGAAAAGTTTGGGAATGGCTTTCAGAGAAACATTTTTAATTGTTTTTAATTTATCTAAAAACAGGCTAAAAAGTTTAATTAACAGGCTCCATGTAATAGTTATACCATTTTTCCTCCGCTATCAGCTTTCACTTTTATTTACGATGGGTGTCCCCTGTGTCTCTTTTACACCAAAGTCCACTATCACTAATATTTCTGTGATATGTGAATAAACCTAAATGTAAAAGTTAGCACTTACAATCAATGCAAATTAATGACTTTTTAAAAAAAATTTCAATCAGGAAAAGCAGCTTTGTAGTTGAAAATCCCATGCTGGCCCTAGAGTGGGAGTTTTTCCAGCCTCTGCTTAAATCCAAAAAAATACTGCAATCTTCTGGCACAGGCCCACTGTAATGCTTTAAAAACAATTTAGCAACTGTCATTGCTGTAATTACAGTAACTAATTACCATCCTTAGCAAACAAATAGCTTAACATAATACGCAAGCCGAATCAATTTTGAAGAAATGCAAATTCCAAAAGCGAAAAAGGGCATTTTGGCAAACCTGAAAGAGAAGCAGGAAAATAATACACTTTGTTTTATCTGCACATAATTCCCAGGGAATATCATATCATAAATATTTGCATTCAGTTCTTATCAGGACATTTGCATTTGCTTCTTATCAGTGTGCAGACCGGACTCTGCCAGATAGAGAGAGGAGCGCCCCACCATGCACATATTTCTAATGAATCACGTCTCGGGCCCAGAGAATATTTTGGCTGGAACTTTATCACCCAGATGAAGAGGTCATTTACTCTCCGAGTTGGTTCATCTTGGAATTGTCTTGAGATTTTGATGTGATTCACCCGATGCGGCATTTATTTATTTCTTTATTTTAGACAAACGCTGGAGGCAGTTTATAACTGGAATATTTCTTCCAAAGGCAGTTGTTCAAAGGACACTGCTCCCCTGGCCTGCCACCCCCTCCCTACCCACTCCCCAACTTCTGCAAAAATGAAATCATATGTAAATGATTCCAGTTCTTTCAGATTCGGTAACAGGCACAGCCATCTTTATTTTTGTAGGAATCAATAAAGAGAATAAAAGCAAGGCACAGGATAAATCAAGCCCTACTTGACCATCATTATCTCAAAATTTAGTCCCAAATCCTGTTGTAGTTCTCCAGAAGCATGTTTGATTAGCAGTGGCTTCCTTGGTAAGGGGAGGCAGTGTTGATGGCCAGGAAGCCACCTTACTAATGAGACCATCAGATGCCTGTAATGGTTTATCCAGATAAATCCATTTCTCATCTTATTATAAGTAAAGTGCATCTTACCCATGAGCACACGTAAGGTCAGTAAGCAAGCTGATAGCCGCTTCTCTCATACGTGAATGATAATTTTGTCCTTTTTAACCCTTGAATTATCATCTGACACAGCACCCGGCACTCACTGGCTTGCTGTGCCTGAACATAAAACACTCAAGCAGTCTATTTTGTTTTGGAGAGAGAAGCAGGAATATTATTCATATTGATTGGATCCTTTCTGTTGGTCTTGGCCATTTAATTAAACCAGATTTGTATTTTAGTGCCTTGGTAACACGAGGTTCAAATAGATACGGGTATTATATCCTTATGGAAAGCAAAGCCGGGTTGGTATATAAGAATCAGGGGCTACAAGTAAAGAGTTCTACAGGAGTGCTATTATTACACAATTTCCCCTGAAATTTTATCATCTACTTGATATTATTGCACAAATTCTGAGGTCAAACTTCAAAGTAAAACTCTGGATGGGATCAATTGGAGTACTAGGATTTCAATTTCCAATTATAAATTAAAATATAGGTATAATGGGAAAATTTGCCACTTATAACAGTAGCAAAAATGCATTTAATTGTACCTCATAGTGATTTTATTCATGAATATGGTCACTTCAACTTAATTTCACCCTTTGCTCAAGTAGAATTTCACTTGGGTTTATTTGTATAACACAAAAGAGAGCTTCTGGTTTATTATGATTCAAATGATTGACACATTTCTATTTGGATCTAGAAAATGTTATTTGAAATCTCATAAGAACGTAAACATCTCATGAAACTTTATTCCCATAACAATAAAAGAACTTTCTGCCAAATTATTTGTTTTAATTATAGTTTTAAAAAATACATAGTTTAAATTTTTTCCTAAATAGGCTTGTTAACATAAGTTTTTCTGTATTTTGATTTCAACATAAATTATTTTGTTAAAAAACATGTAGACACAGTAACTCATATTGATGTTAAGAATTTAAAATTATTTAAGCCCTAAATGAACATTTCATAACAATATTTTATGAAATTATTTAAGAATTTTTAAAATATTAAATGTGAGGTAAAAATTTATGTCCAAACGAAAGGTTACAATTATGTGGCATCTTAAAAGAAATTCACTTGAGATTTTTCAAAAAGCTTATTCATTTTACCTAAGTTCAGCTCTTGTGTACATGTGTACATTGTGTGTTATGCTCTAAATCCCAGATGCATACTGTATTACATATAAAAATCATGTAAAATAACCTGTTTAAAAAAAGCAAGAGCTAGGGAAGGAATAACACTAAAAAACTATTTGTGGGATTCAATAATTCATCTGGAAAAGACATTATATCTATCTTTCATGTTTTATCATTGTTTTTAGCTTTTTCTTTGAGGTGGGAAGAGCTTATAGTTAAGAGCCCATTATCAGGGTGAAGGATGCAGGAAATCCAAAATATTTATGTTTGTTCATGGCACACAGACAAAAGACAGTTCTCAGGAAAAGGGCTTTCTGATTAAGTGATTGAAAACACTCTGGTGTATTTTAATAGCTTCTTCTATCCAAGAGATAACATCATCTTCATCCTTATCGCTACTCTGAAACTTATTTTAAACATTTTCCTGTGCTCTTCCAATTAGATACTCTGCTCTCTTGGCTTCCTGTGTCCTCACTGCAACTCATCTCATTTGTTTGCTTTCTCATTTTTGTCAGCAGGTTGGGTGTAAAAAGAGGCATTAAACAGATAATTGAAGGGACAGGCTTTCCAGAGTCAAATTCATCTACATGGCATTCAGCCACAGTCTCTCAGTGATAAAATGTGAATGTGTACAACATCAACTTGCACTTTGCAAAAGCTTAAAATATTGATGATTGATTGAGTGGCATCATAGAGGAGGATCAAGAGGAATCTGTTCATTTTTAAATGAAAATGGATAATGTCCAAACAGATAATAGACAATCTGGGCGAACACTTGGCCAAAGTCTAAGGGAAACATATGTACTGAGAAGTAGTTTACTATTATCTACACTTGCTCATCCCTCTGCCTAGAATACTTTTTTCTCAGACTTTTGTATTTCTGGTGCTTTCTCATTGCTCTTGCTCCGTTGTAATGTTACCTCTTTAGAGAATCCTTTAAGCCTTTCCTGACCATTCTAGCTAAAGTAGCTCCCCTCCCCCTCACCACACATACACAGTTAATTACTGGTTCCTGTTTTATGTATTTTTATTTACTTCATTGCATTTACTGCTGCCCATAATTTATATATGCTTTATGTGTGGATGACTTTATAGTTTGCATTTGACTTCCCCCACCCAGTGATGCCAGGACTCTTGAAATACTTGTTCACTGTTGTAGTAATAATATGTAGAATATTTCCTGGCACATAGCACATACTAAGCAATTGTTAATTGTTTTTTATTAAATAAATACATTGATTGAAATCCAGGTGCTAGGCTTAGCTTTTTAAAAAGAATTTTCACAGCCATCCTATGAGATTGGTACTGGTAATAAATCCATTTTATAGATAACACTTGAGACTTAGAGAAATTATCAATGGCACACAGCATAGGCATTGCAGCTGGGACTCAATGTCCAGTCAGCTCAGGGCTTCAAGCTCCTGTGGTTAATGACTCTCTGTTTTCCTGTACATAATACTTCAATTAATTCTACTTCTGTTAGATAAGTGTATGTTTTAGTACAACCTGGGACAGGGGTTGTCATTGGTATGGGGAACTTTCAAGAGAAAATGACAAGTGATCTTTTTGCTGCTTTGTCAAAAAGTATGTATTTTATTGGCCTTTGAGTTCCTTCTCTGTTGAGCATTCACATGTTCAGCAGCATACGGAAACCCAGGCGACAGCTATGACTTAAAATGTTCTTTTTCCTTCTGTACGAAGAATGGACACTGCAAATTTTCCTCTCAGGGAGGATAAGATAAAAGAGAATTAGAAGTGATATTATTCTTGAAGTATTCTGCAGAGCAACAGACCAGACAGAGGATACGGATAAAGGTTTCCGAATGCAGACTACAAAACTGGCCTTGAAGAGAAGGGAAAATACACACGTCGGAATGTCTGCTGAAGTCTTATTCTACCAAAGGCAGGGCATCTGATAAATTCTAGCCTTGCTGACAACTCAGGAAGATGAAGAAGCAAGGAAAGAAAACAGTATTATGAACCAAATTTTGAGAGAACTGTTGTGATAGGGACGTGATAGGGACCTTTGTAGGAAGTAGACAAAGCATTTGAGATATTCAATTAAGAAATCACAGGAGGCACTCAATACTGTATCTTAGGCTTTAGGAAATACATTTACTAGAGTTTGTAACAAGGGCAAGCTTCGTTCCATGGTCAGTGAAGTCAAAAGTTCATCTGGCTTGAGAGGAATCTTTGGAAAGTAGAATTTGTAACAACTTAACACAAATAAGCGTTATTAAGAAGTAGAAATGTGAAACCTAAAGCTAACAATGCAGCCAAAAAGAAGTCCTCTGATAAAGTCATCTAGTAGAAGGGCATCTGCAAAAGTGGAGGGAGGTGTAGACCCAGAAGCACACAGGAAGTGCATCTGTAGAAGAATATTAGGAAAGCTAAAGTCCAGGGTGAAAAGTAAGTTTCAGTAACAATGGAATACAACCCAAAAGGCTTATTGCTCTTTGGAGAGCAAGGAGAGTAAGAAACAGATAAGTGGATCTGTAAATGCTACAGTAGATATATGCCCAAGGTAATACAAAAATTATTTAGACCCTACTTTGATTATATATTTACCAGCAAGGAAGACCATCTTCAAGCTTGACAAGTTAGAACAAAGATCATTAAGAGGATATAGAGGCCCAGGTTACATGAGAAAATAAATTGTGAAGGAACATCTATTAGCTTTATGTGAGTAAAGTCTCAGATGAATTAAATTGTGAGGTACTGGAAGATCGTGCAGAGAACACCGTATGTTACTCCAGGCCCTTTTAGCAATCATGGTGAATGAGAGACTTAACCAAGGCACTGTAGAGGGGTATATGACATGCTTTTAAAAAGGGGCAAGTGGTGGAATTTCTAAAACTTTAATGTTCAATAAAATACTATCAAACCCTGACAGTGTTTTTGGAATAAATGATCATGCCTGTGGTTTATTAATATTTGTTAAAATTATTGATACTAGGGGCAAATATTGACCCATTGATACAATCCAATTGATTTCCTTCTAAAATGAGGCAATTGGAGTGGGTAGGGAAATGGCATAGTAATGGAATCTTTGATTTTAGAAGGCATTTATTGGACAAAATAATTGATGCAATTTTGGATAAGATGGAAATAGTGACTTAGACGGATTTATCCTAGTGGTGGTTTACCTTACATGAAGGGTTTTGAAATTTTGATTCATTTAGTGGTCTTGATTGACACGCTGCATTTTAGTTTAACTGTGGTGAAAATCTGTGTTTACTAGATTTGCAGAAGGCACAGAGCTGAGTATGATTGCCTGTGTTTTGGGTAGGGATAATCAGACTGCTCAAGTTGTTCAACTCTTAAGATTCTGTGATTTGGTGTGTGGTCTTACCTCCTCTCAAACCTCTGTGCCCTTGAGTCTCATGAACACAGATTGCTCTAGAGGCAGCTATCTTGGCAGTAGCATCAAATCTGTAGATGCTCAAGAATGCTGAAACTTGTGAACACTCAGTGGAATGTACCACAGAAAGTGGCTTGTTGGCTTTTTAGTGCCATTCAGGTTGTTGACTGGAACAGTTAAACTTTTGTTGGTTTAGATCATCCTTAGCTGAGAAGTATTTGTTTATCATTCTTTCTCTCTTTCCCTACTTTCCTTCCTCCCTGTATCTGATGCTGTTGGTGCTCCACCAGAATGTCCTTCAGTTGGGCTGGTGCATCTTTCCCCCACCTGCTGGAAGGGTTGGCTGAGTAAAGCTCACAGCTGCTGCTTCCTCCAAAATATTGTTCCCCACTGGAAGAAACCATCCCAAACAGAGATGCCTGAGAGCTTAAGCCCCACCCTCAGGCATGGCCCACAGCCAAAGATAAACTGAAATGGGGTTACAAAAAACTGATCTGGCCTCAAACTGTGTGTGTGATTGATGCTCTAGATGAAGTCCAGGATGAAGCTGGACTCCAGCAGAGACCGCTCTCTCTGATTTGCTCCTTGTCCTGTCCTAGCCTGCCTCCCTCACCCCTTTCTCCTGAGAGGACTCCCTCAAAAATCACCTGCACGAGAACTCCTGCCTCAGCCTCAGCCTCTGGGGAACCCAACATAAAACATCCCCTCTTTCTCTCGTTGTCATTTTCCTACTTTCTTTCTCTTTCCCGCTTTCACCGTGGCAAATAAGATTAACCCACGGTGACAAAACCGTGTAGTTCTATTATCTGAAAGGGCAATACAAACTTTCAAATTGGCATCAGGCTCAGTTGACACTACTTCTGCGTTTGGTTTCAGGACTGTTGCATCAGAATCTCCTGGGAGGTTATTAAGACGCACATCCTTGGGCCCCACTTCAGACTTGCTGACTCTGAGACTCTTGGGGAGTCAGTCCAGCCCTGGATTCTGTGGTTTATCACGTTCCCCAGGTGCTTCTATGGACAAACACACTTGAAAGCCTTTTAGGTAGAATATAGTTATACTGTTGCCAGAATTGTGGGTTTGATCTGCTTGGAGGCTACTTAGCTAAGCATCAAAAAAATCTATTATAAACAGGACATTTCCAAGTGCATGCATTGTGCTCTCACTTTGCTGGGCTTCTTGGAACATATGTTACTAAAATCTACTCACAGGTATACAGTACATTGTTCAAGCTCAATGTCACCTTAACTTTGGGGGGAAAAAAAGCACATCAAGGATCTGTTAAGGAGCTTTTTCCAGTCTTAAATTTAACACAAGTGCTCTTCATCTTGACACAAGTTGCCAGATGCTACTTTGGGGTGGGTGTTAGTCACTTATTTTTCTGCTGATGTTCCTTTGGTGACAAAGAGACAGGGTACAACCACTGGACATAGCAAAACTATGGTAGTCAGCATCTCACTAACAAGAGAGCAACAGATAAACAGAATTCCTGCTTTCTAGCAGTAAACATCTTCAATCTAGTAACTTGCACGGATGCTAATGTTAACCTCATTAATCCTATGGTGATAAGGGGGTTGACATTTGCAACTTTTTCTGTTATTTGGAAGTAAAGGTTAGATGTGGTGCTTCAACCTCTGCCTTGTAAGGTTTTTCCATCCAGGGCCCGTATCTCAGAGCAAAGCTGCCTGCTTGGCATTCCCTTGTGGCTCTTGGGAGGAAGGACACAAACAATGTGTCCTAGAGAGGAAATGTTTGTTCTTTCTAAGTAAGCTATGATTTCTGAGCGTCCCACACTTGCCACTCCTCCATCAGGCCAGTTGCAAAGCCTTGACTAATCATATCAGGCCACAACCAGGCATGTCATTCCATGTGCCCTCTTGGCTTTGGCTGCACTGTGAAGTGTTGAAGAGCCCTCTTTATAAGCTGGTTAGAGGTTATTCTGCGGTTTACCACTAGTAAGTCAGCATCACACCCAGGTAAGAAAATCAGACTGAGTCAGGCATCAGTGAAGGCTAGCAAATAGTACATAATGCAGTAAAGAAAATGTCCCCAGTGACATGGTGGCGCTGGAGAATTCAAACAAATTTGCTCTTTCAGGGGAAAAAAAAAAGCATGCATCTGGTCTCTGCAACCTCCAAAATTCACAGACTAGAAGGGTGTGCAACTGTTAATATGAGAAGCTAGCACAGGCCAGGAATAATTTCCAGGGCTCTGCTTCCAGCTCCCTGATGTCTCTCCACCTGGGTGAGCCGTCCGAGCTCGGCACGGTGATCCTGCCATCTGCCACGTCCCTCTGGGAAGCAGCCGGCCTTTTGCACAAGTTTCTTACTGGAGGAGAAGTGTTGGCAGCTCTCAGGACCTTCTGAACCCACCTGAGGAAGGTTTGTGGAGACCAAGAGAAGAAAGTGCTTAATGAATAAGAAGAAAAGGAGACAGAGAAATGAAAAAGATATGCTTTCTGTCTGTCCTTGAGTTATACCCCTTCCATTTCTGACTTCCTTTCACGAGGCAAAGAAGAGGAAATGGTGACCACAAAGCAATGATAATACAAGTATTAGGCCATGCACTCTAGTTTTATAAATTGCCATTTTTCTTCCTCACAGAAATATGTGAGCCAGGTGTCAACACAGATGCAGTTCCAGAAATGAATATACAGCTACATAAATATACAGTTATGAGATTATTTAGATAACATTGAATACTGCTTGAGGAGAAAAATGGTGAGCATGCACATGTGTCAGTATGTGTGTGCACACGTGTGAATGTGTAATGTATGCATTCACCAGTGTGCATGTCTGTGTTTTGCATGTGTGCATGTGGATGTGTGTGTGCCTGTGTATATGTGTGCATGTTTGTGTGTGTGCATATGTGTGAACTTAGGTGTGTGTGTATTCCAACTAAAACCAAACATAGCCGTATTTATTTAACACGGCAGAGCAACTTGCCATCCATGATCCAGTATTCTTTCTGCTCATATGTCTAATTTGTTAGCTTTAACTGAGATACATTTCACTTATGACCTGCCTTGTCTCAGGGATCTCCATTACTGAGAATTTGAACACTGTACCTGGTATTCAGAGTCCCTGGTGACCTTTGCCATCAGTGTCCTTTTCTCCCATATCTATACTCCAAAGAACCGAATTATTCACTCTCCTTGCACATGCCATGCCTCAATGGTATTGCTTATTTTCTACTCCTTGCTTAGAATGCTTTCTGTGTTAGTTAGTGTAATGCTAGTGGTTTTAACGAAGTAAATCCCCAAATGTCAGTGGCTCAACAGAATAAAAGTTTATGTTTTGCTATGCAGCATTATATTGGTATCCTGTTCAGTAGGAAGAAGTAGAATGTGGGAAAAACACGTCTGCATCTTTACTGCCTTGGCGGAGGAGGGACCCACATCACTTTCACTCAGACTCCACCAGTGAGAATTAGTCATGGCACAGGGCTGAGAAATGTTGGGTGGGCTGGGTAGCTCCTCCCAAGTGACTGCTCTGCTGGGGAAGTAGGGACACATATACTAGTGACAGTCACCTTTCTAAGATGACCTTCTGTCAAAGATTTCCAGTGATCTCCAATTGAAATTGATTGCTCCATCTTCTCTAATCCCAAAACATTTTTATACCTTTCTTATAACAAGCATTAGTTTGTCATTGTTGTTACTGTCACTTGTTATTACTGTCATCATTACTGTCGTCGTCACCATCATTTGCTTTGGAGCACAGCACCAAGCGGGAAGCAATGGTCAAGAGTATACAGGCTTTGGATCAGGTAGACTGGTTTTGAATTCTGGCTCCATGATTTGGCTCTGAACCCTTGATAACTTGATAACTTAGTTAACATTTCAAAGGCTCTGGATTGTTGTACATGCAGATGATAATACATACCTCCTAGGGTTTCTGTAAAAATTAAATAAAATCAAGCATTTAAAATACTTAACAAAATGCCTGGCACAAAGTAAGGGGTTATTTGACAGTGACTAGCTATGAGCTGTGTCTTTCCAGCAAATTGTGCATTTACTAAAAATAGAAGAATCTTTGTAGATTTCCATCACCCAGTACAGTGCCTGACACATAAAAAGGGTCCAATAATGTTGAAGTGATTTATAGGAGCTGGTCTGGTTTTTGAAATAGAAGTATAAATAGAATCCAAACAAATTCATTTTCTCTATTCTATTTTCTCTACACGGAATTAATAGCCATCGATTTTAATTGGCTTCTCACTTATCTGTGCAGCTGAAAAGCACTGGAAGAGATGGTTTTGCTTATGCTTCTGCAATAAACAATTTGATGTGTAATCCATGGGTCTCCTGGAAACAGGTTCTCTAGGTGTCCTTGGTTGCCCATTCCAATCCTTCCTTAGGTGAGGACTGCAATTCTCCTGCATTATTTTCTTGCATGATAATTTCTTGCATGAAACCTTTTATTAAATGCAGAAATTAAATTAGACTTTGGTTTCTTCTGTTTAGATTTTAAAAATCATTTAATTTTTTATATGATATAGATTTTAAAATTTAAATATTTTTATCCTTACTACCAGAACTCACTTTCTTTTTCAGGAATGATATTCCAAACTGGATATATATTCCAATAAATGTCTGTCTACTATTCTCTGTAGAAGGGCATCTCCCATTGTTAACTATCGTAGTTTCTTTAATGAAGAAAAACTCACTCCAAACCAGGGTTATTCCAGACCAGAGGCAGAGGCATAGGCATAGGATAGCCGAGTGCATGTCCCCGAGGCTGTAAGTTTCGAGAGGTGACACATCCCTTCCTTTTGCTTGCCGATGTAGCTATGAGGCCCTGCACATATCGATTGAACAAATATACACATTATTTAGGTGGTTGATTTATTGTTAATTAAATAATGTGTGGGAAGAGGTGATAGTTGGTCTCTGTCTAAGATGAAACTCACTGTTATTTCTTTTTTCCTATCTTATTAAGCAATTTGAGATTTTTCTTCCCCTAGCACCGTTGCAGAAACAAATGGAATCATTATTTATGCTTTCAGGTTCTGTAGCTGACTTTATGCACTTTTAGCACTTCTAAAACTTTTCTAAACATTTCAGTTCTCTTTTTGTCCTCTAGGAACTTGGGGGTAAAGTGAAGCACAAATAGTTTCTGCTTCCTGTCTCTGCCCTACCCCCTTTCTCCACTCACACAATCTAAATATATTTGTCATCAATAAGGAGTCTAACAGGCACTTAGGATGGTGGGAAGACAACAGTTCATGAAACACCTTAGAGAATGACAGGCTTATTAAACTAATATCTGAACTGTGCTTCCAGAGTGATACGGTCTGGGGAGAAATCTTTTATAGGAACCCTTTACGGGTTTATAGAATGCTTGCACATACATGATCTCACTTGATTTTTTTTATAGAATGCTTGCACATACACAGTCTCACTTGATTTTCACACCAACCTATTTGGTGAGTGAAACTTGGAGGGTTTAACTGACTTGCCCAGGATCACATGGTCAGGGAATCAAGAATACAGCCCTTAGAGCCTGCACTTCTGATTCCAAGTGAGAGCTGTGACGGGATCTGCCTTTGCTCCTTGTAATGACCATGTTTCTGCTGGAAGCTAAATGAGTATTCTACCCTCACCTGTTTTCTGCACATGTAAAACTCACCCAAAGGAGTTGAATTCCTACAAGTATTCATTCATTGACTCTCATTTTCAACAACTATTTATTAAATGCTGTTTACATTCACGGCACTGCGCTAAGTGGTAGGATACAACGTTAAATAGCGTAGACATGGGCTTTGCCCTCTGGGGGCTCATAATCCCATGGAAGGTGAGGAGTAGGATACAGAAAATTAAAAACTCAGATTCTGCATTGTCAAGGCAGCAGCTGCAGTGGCACTTAAACCCGTCACAGCAGAGTAAGGGCTCCGCAGACCGCTGCCTGAAGGCTTTCGGCTGCCATGTTGTGCCTAGGACCCTGAAACTGTCATTTCAGTTGCTGAAAAACAACCTGTGGCACTGTCATTCCAATTTGCTAAATAATTTGCTTCTAAATTGTGTACTTGGAATAGTGTGTGTTTGTGTGTGTATTTACCACAGTCAACTGATGTATTTTAAAAAAACTCCTCAGATTCTGACACAGTGTTAATAAGTGTCATGGTAGGAAATTTTCTAGGGGCTCTGGAAGCACGTAGTAATAGCTAGTATGTATTCACTGCTTTACCACAGGCTGGTTTCTGCTCAGAGGGCTTCTCCTCTATTATTTAATCTTCAGAACAACCATGTAAGAAATTTCATGCTAAACAGAGAAACCCTCATCCCTCTTTTCCACTTTCACTTCCCAGAGCACAGGAGATCTCTCTTTTCCCACTCACGCAGGAGAAGGAAGGATTTCTGTCTGAGGAAACTGACTCACTCAAGAGAAAAGGTTTACAAAAATGGACGTTTAAGATTTCCCCGGAACACTGACAGTCTGGAGAACGCCCTGCACCCAGTTTCTGTTCCTGAAGCCCACTGTTTGACAGACCCCACCCACAAACAGATAAGTTTCAACCAGCATTTTACTACTTTGCTGAAGTTGAAATGGACCCAAAGATTACCTGATTTTTGAGATATGACTTTAACGTAAAAGACAGCGATCAAAACAAACAGGAAAAAGGAAGCCAGAGAAGAAAGAGACCATTGAGGGAGCTGAACAAATTTCAAACTGTATTGTTATCCCAAGAGAGGTAAGAGAAGATACAGCACAGATGAAAATGAAACCAGGATTCTATAAGAAAGAAAGATTCAAAGTATTAAAAAGAGCTTTTGGAAGTTAAAAAAATATGAAATAGGTATTAAGATTCAATGTAAAGGTTGAATAATATACTTGAGCAAAACTTCCTGAAGAAAGAACAAAAAATTAAAAATACAAAAAATATAGGAAAAAAGGACAGGAAAGTTAAATCATTCTCAGAGTTTCAGTATCCAAAAATATAAGTTACTAGAGAAGATAACAAAGGAAATGATGAGAAAGAAATTATCAAATGAATAATACAAGGAAAATTTCCAAGATAATAATTTCTAGATCTAAAAGTGTTACCAAGTGAAAATGCCCATCATGTTAGGGGCCCATGAAAGTGCAAAATGTCCAGCATCATTCTATGGAATTCAGAACAGCAGAGGTGGAGAGCAAATCCTTACAGATTCCAGAGAGAAATATACAAATGAATAGGTCACAATGGTCACATATAAGGAAAGGAACAGGGATAGAAATGACTTTAGACTTTCAACAGCAACCCTAGAATCTCACTGACAAAATTCTGAGGGAGAATGATTCTCAACCTAGAAATCTATACTCATGAAAATGTCAGTCAACAAGAAAGCAACCTAAATGTCCATAGACAGATGATTGTATAAAGAAATTGCGGTGTGTGTGTGTATATATATATATATATATATATATATATATATATATATATATATAAAGTGGAATATTTCTCAGCCATAAAAAAAGAATAAGATAATGCCATTTGCAGCAATAGGGGTGGACATGGAGATTGTCATACTAAGTGGAGAAAGTCAGAAAGAGAAAGGAAAATACCATATGGTATCACTTATATGTGGAATCTAAAAAAAAATGACACAAATGAACTTATTTATAAAACAGAAACAGACTCACAGACATAGAAAACAAACTTACGGGTGCCAGAGGGGAAAGGGGGAGAGGGTGGAAGCATACATTGGGGGTTTGGGATTTGCAGATACTAACTACTATACATAAAATAGATAAACAACAAACTCCGAATACTATTCCATTGTCTGGATGTACTAGTTTATTTGTTCATTTATCTACAGAAAAGCATCTTGGTTGCTTCCAAGTTTTGTCAGTTATAAATAAAGCTGCTATAAACATCTACATGTAGGTTTTTGTGTGGACATAAATTTTCAGTTCCTTTGGATAAATACCAAGGAGTGAAGTTTGACTATATTATGAAATATTATACACCCTTTAAAAAGAAGAACATTCTGCTGTTTGTGACAACATGGATGACCATGGAGGATATTATGCTAAGTGAAATAAGTCAAACACAGAAAGACAAGTACTGTGTAATCTCACTTAATACGTGGACCCTTTGTACCATTTCTTATGGAGCTATTGGAGGCAATTAAGCAAGGATAAGGACAGGATTGGCCAGGTAAAAGAGATGCAAACCAAAGGACTTCTCAGAAAGACAGCAGAAAAATACCCCAGGATAACTGCTATGCAGCAGTCCTGGAGAATCATCACCCAGGCTGGAGCAGGCCAAGGGAGGCTCCAGGTCAATCCCAGTAAATCCATCATGTGGACGCAAGTCTGCCATCAGTGTTGCAGAAGAGCAAAGGGGGCTATACTCTGGAACAAGCAGCAGCTTGCACAGAGATGCTGAGTAGGTCAAATTGTGCTCACGGCTGACTTGTATTTCCTTAAAGGAAAAAAGAGAAAAAGCTTGATATCCATGCCTAGCAGTTGTTTTTCTCAGACAGGAGGTTTTTTTGGGTTTTGGTTTTAACAAGAGACCATAAAGAATGCTAAACAGATGATTTAGGAAAGCTCTGTTTTATCCCTATTATTGAGTGATTTTAAGCAAATGATGCACTATTTCCAAAATGCCACCACCATTATAATCTATAAGAAAGACTAAAAAGTCTGACAGCCCCTCTCTTTTAGTCACAACCCATGTCAAGCGATACGTTCACATAATGAACTCAGACGCAGCTCCAAGCGTGACAACTTGGTCATAGTTGGTGTTACTGCCACTGAAGGAGGATTTTTGTGCCTCTATTCTGTGGATAATTTGTTGAGGATCCAGAACGAGCACAATCTTTTTGGACATGAGTGAGTTAACTTGTAGTGCGATTGTAACCAGTGCACTGCATTGCATAGACTTTTCATGAAGTGGCTTCAGAGAAACAAATACAGCAAACGGAAGACTTGGCACTTTTATTTGCATCGTTTACATATTGAAGGGATTCAATTCACGATACATCCTGCACATCTTCATTGTGTTCTCTCTTTCCCCTGACTGCAGCATTGCAACGTTTCACACTCCAAACTTTAAAAATTTCTCCCCAAAACCCAGTCCAGGCAGCTTCTCTGTGTTACACCCGTGGATACTTCTCTTCGTCAAGTCTTTATACTATAGATTGATTTAAGTCCCTTGGCCCAATTCCCAGTCTAGGTTTTTTTCCAACAAAGGAGAACTCAGTAAAAAAAAAAGTAATTGACTCAGTAAAGAAGGTCTTCCATTTTTCTCTTCTTTAGAATCTCGTATCTTTTTATCCGTGTTCTTGATACAGCCTCATAATCAGGTGGTAAGAACAGACCAGACCTTAGAAGTCAAGGGCAAAAATTAGCTGGTTCTCAAAAGACAAAATTATTTTTGGCAAAGAGGGACGTATACATGTAAGCTGAGGACACTCACACACGAACAAGTTCCATCGTTGGTAAGTAGGGAAGAGTTTTCATCTGAGGTTCTGGGTGAGTTGTAATTTTTGAATCAGCTCAGGCATTTACATACACAGAAAACCCCAGCTCTACCACTGTCAGCCGTACTACCGTCGTCCTGTTTTCTGCCGTCTGGAACAATGAAAGAAAGCTCTTTATATCCAGAAAATGTACTGATTGAAATATCATCTTTGGGAAGTCTGTTCTAAAGACACTAATTGATACTGTTTGAGGAACTGTAAGTATCTGTCATGAAAACCATTTTAACAGCCGACTTTTTTTTCTTCTTTAGCTTGCTTAACTTGGCAGAGTGTTAACTTCCTTCTTAGAAAACCTCCTATGTTGATTTATGAATGTTTTCAAATTTTTAAGATTCTCCAAACCGTTGTTTCACCTGTAAGTAGAGAGATAGCTTGTTTGGCTAACTGCCTTGCATGACTCTGTGCCAGGCAATGAATAATGCCATGTTCAATATTCTAAATTTGTGTTCCAAATTCTGAATTTCCAATGAGCTGCATGGAACTCTACTGATAACTGATTTTCCCTGCAAGGATTGTCTTATTTTAAACTTCAAATTTAGTTGCCTTACTTTATGCAAGGCAATTTTGAATGGATTTTAGAGTGAGGATGAAGACTATTCATACCTTTTTAAACCTAGAAGGCACAAGAAGCGAGCTAAGGAAGGCAGGCATCTTATCTAGGAGGACTGCAGGTCTTAACAGTAGCACACAGGGAAGGCTCTTTCTTTCAAAATGGTGCTAGCCAAACTTTAATAGAAACCTCAGATACAAAGTATTACCAGAGTTGCTAGTATTCACCCCAAAGGATTTCTCCATGTTTAAAAATATAAACCTATTTACGTACATGGAACTGGAGCTGAGGAAACAATAATAATTCATATGAGTGACTAGATATTTCTTCAGCACTAAAGTAGGCTGATTTGGAATTTTAAAATTTGGGTGGATTTTAAAATATTATTTACCCTTTTTTTCTGCCTCTGCACATTTCTCTAGGCCACAGGTATACCAGGATAATGTGAGAAAGCTTTCCTTAGAGCCTTTCTAGCACAAGGGGAAGGAAGCGTTGCCAACAGTCATCTCTTGGAGAGTGTCTGTGAGTGGTCCAAACCAATTTTGTGAACTTAAGCATCATCACTTTTTTCTTTTCCTTTTTGCTTCCAGGATGCAGATGCATGTCAGCCAAGACTGTACCTAACTGGACCCGATCTTGCATAGATTATCCAACTCATTTAGATGATGTAGGTGGTTTGAGTACTAGTGCTTAGATGATTTATGTAGCTGTCTAGACTGACCGGGGTTGACCGGATTAGTGCACACTCCCCCATGTCAAGACATTAAAAACAAACAACCAAGAATCTTTCTTCCTAATTTGTGTTTAAAATATATTCAAATCATAGTCAGTGTTTTCATATACTACGTATTTTGACTTGAAGATGAAGAATTTATACTGGATATTGGGACCACTGCTCTCGGAGAAATGATCATGCTGATGTCTTTTCCAGAAAGTAAAGGTCCAGTCTCTTTGTGGCTAGAACTGTGATTGAACGCTCAGGATTGTTTTGTTGTCAGTGGTGATCTCACACTGATAGTTAAGGTTGGCATATTATTGGAGGTGATAAACAAAATTGGTGATAAAATTCCTGGTACCTACTCCACTAGGAGAAAAATACATCACGGGGCAGTCACTGTGCAAGTCAAATTCTGCCCACTGGGATTAAAAGTGTATTAGTGTTGGCATACATTTTGAGTGAAGAGTCCCTTTGACAAACATTGATCCCTCAGCTAATTAGCTGGGTGTGCTTAGTGTCACTTCCTCTTGTGATGGCAGGAAAAAAGTGTTAAAAGCCAACAAATGGGGACAGGAGACCATTTCACACTTCGTTCTGACTGACAATGTGGAGAACATGTTAGAGACTGATGGATACATCTACAGAATCTGCCACTGAACAGGGGTCAGAGTTGCCAACTTTTCTGCATGTTACCCTGTACTTTGAGGACCATCTTATATAAAACACAGATCTGAGAGATACAAAGATGAGTTATTAATTTAAAAAATAAAGGAATAGCTCATATTAACATCATCTTTGCCCACTTCCACCCCTCAGAATGACTCAGTGAGGGGAATTATATGGGTTGTCCCTGAAATGTAGGAAAGTGCTTTGAGTGGTGGGAATAGAAGTGGTAACCCCTGGAGGGGGGAGTCTGTTTCCCTAGACCAGGGATGATGTGACAAAGGCCAGTGGCACAAAAGACTCAGAATGGTGTGTGAGATACCGAGTCAGTCGTCAGCGAGGCAAGTCTCTGAGAGTCCATCTAGAATGGTGGTGATTAAGACAGAGATCGTTGACAAGTGTTCACCTGTGTGATGTGTGATGTGGAACAGGAAATACCAGGACTGCAGTGAACATGGGTGAAAGAAGCTCCTTCTCATCCAGTTTTCTGGCACTGCATATGTTCAGTAGTTTTGCATGGTACAAAACAGAATGGCGACAGGTACCCTAATGACTAAGATTTAAAGTCTCCTTAGCCCAGAGGTTGGGAGCTTGGAGCAGATATCATTGGATTCAGAGAAATGAAAAAGGAAAAAAGTGACACCCTGAAACTCTGATATTCCCATTTGATATTCACACACGTTTTGGAGATGACATATACAAAGCATCTCACCAGTTCAGTGCCTGGCGTAAGACAGGCTATCATTATTCCTTCGGCACATGTTTGCTGAGTACCTCCCTCATGCCGGATCCCATGCTAGATGGCAGGCACAGTGAAGTCTAACAAACAAGGTGCAGCCCCTGTGCTTGTGGAGGTTGCCTGGAGGGAGGGAGACATATTGAATGACTACATAGCCGATTGATTTTTAGTTTCATGAAAAGAGCCAGTCTTAGGACAAATCTGAATCATAGATGAGGTCAAAGCCAAGAGAACTGCAGGGAGGTGGAATCAGATGCCTGATGACACTGTGAGTTTGGACTAAATCTCCTGGACTTGCAGCTACAGTAGGAAAGAGGTTTTCCTACATACACAAGCACTCACACACACACACTCACTCACTCACTCACTCTTCATCTTTTCTTTTTCTTTAAGCCAGTTAAAGGGTTCTGACACTTGGAACCAGATGAATTCTAGACCAAGAAAAAAAGAAAAATAAGAGAATGCCAGATGTATATCATATTTAAGCATGGCAAATTAAAAAATAAATAAATCAGTAACATGAAATTTAAGTTCTCATAGCTGAAAGAGCAGAAAGAGAAGCTGTTAAAAAAAAAAAAGAAAAAGAAAAGAAAAGAGAGGCCCAGTGCCTTTCACATAATGGGCATGCACTCAACAGTGGTTTCATTGAATAGAGTTAGATTAAATTTACCAATATTAGAAATCTGCTGCTACCGTTAAAGGATACATTTTCCCCCAGTTTTATTGAGAAATAATTGACTACATCATTGTATAAGTTTAATGTGTACAGCATGATAATTTGATTTGCATATATTGTAAAATGATTATCACAATAGTTTCAGTTAATATCCATCATCTCATATAATTACCATATTAAAAAAAGAAAGAAGAGAGAAGAAAAAATGTTTCTCCTTGTGATGAGAACTCTTAGAATTTACTCTCTTAACATCTTTCCTATATATCACACAGCGGTGTTAACTGTAATCCTAGTATGTATTTATCTTACAACTGGAAGTTTGCACTTTTTGACCACTTTCCTCCAATCCCCCCCAACACACCGCCTCCTCTGGTAACCACAGGTTTAATCTCTTTTTCTATGAGTTTGTTTTATTTTTTTAAGATTCCATGTGTAAGTAAGACCACACAGTATTTGTCTTTCTCTGTCTGACTTATCTCACTTAGCATAATGCCTTCAAGGTCCATCATGTTGTCACAAATAGAGGGATTTAAGTGGACACTTTTAAGGAGGATGAGGCGATTGCTACAAGAAGCTCTCTCTCTTTAAGCATTCATAGTGAAGGGAAGTGGGCAGCCGTTGCCCAGGAAGAAAACGACTGAGAACAGCTTGTAAGAGTTCCATTATATCGTGGAACAAAATGCTAAGATGCCGTGGTTTGTGAAACCTGCTAAGAATCATAAAAAGGAGTTTCAGAAAGTTATAGAATAAGCTCTCCTAGCTGACCTCTGCCTAATGGCATGCCAGATTAACAGACACTCGTCTTCCTGTTTTTAAAACATGCCTGATAAAGACTGCAGGCCACTGAGGGCTCATGGTTCTTGGGCCCTTTCTAGGATGCCTGTGAGTACCAGGCAGAACCTGCCACCGGAGCTGTATACACCCCAGGGTTCAATTGTGTTTCTCCTCAGTTTACGCCAGCTTTTGTATTTTGTGGTAGTTAAATAGTATGCAAACTCATGAAATGACTAAAAGATTTTTTTAAAAAGAAATTAATACTAAGTTAAATGTTTCAGAAAGACTATAAAGATGAATGGCTAAAAATAATAATTTAAAATTACATTATAACTAAAAGAGATTGGGAAAAATTTTGTAAATCTAGAAGATTACTGCATTCAGATGATTTTGCTGATGTTTTAAAATTTCATTGCACTTTAAGGAACTAAAAGTGTAAGATTGTAGCCTATGTTTTAGAGGTGTGGTATATGCAAAAAAAAAAAAAAAAGTACAGAACACCAAATAGGGGATTCACACTCAAAGAATGAAACTTCACCTTGTGTTAAAGGAATGGTGAAACAATATACTTTTGGATAGTTTACACACACCTAATCCATCAGCTACTTCAGATGAATCACATTAATTAAGGGGCTTCTACCCTATATTCAGAAGAAAAACTATGAGATGGAGCAAGTCTTCTCTATGGGACAGTTTGTGTTAGGAAAACTGATGCAGTGGGTAGAGAAGCACTACTCAACCCTTAACATTTGTTCCCTCCCTCTGTCAAGAATAGTGAGGGCTCTTTACACCAGAAAGAATAGAGCAGTGCTAGTGAAGAGGCGATTAAATAAACAATGCAATGCAAAAAGAGGGCCAAGACGTTTTAAAAGTCCAACTCTCCTGGCTGTAATGAATTTATCCTAAGGGTTTCAAGAGGAGTTCTTGCTGAACACTAAAGGGCAATGAAAAATGGAAGAAGTGGTAGAAGACTTGTTCCAAGTTTCCAAAAGGGAAGAATTTGGAGTCTACATGCTAAAGATTGTTATGTTTGATTCAGTGCCATGGAAACACCAGAATAGATTATTAAATGTTTCGTTTCAGTAATTTAGAAACAAAATGAGTGATCATTTAGGAATCAAACCAAAACAACCTCACATCCTTCCTCTTATTGTCGTTATTTTCTAGTATGACTGTGAAACTGTAGGAAATGATCAGGGAAACTCTAGCGTATCTCTTATGACGTTCTGGTGGACAAAATGAGGAAATATGATAATGTGGCTAGAAGGAACTGACATTGATGGAAGGGCGGTATTCAGAGCAGAGGAACCAGAGGATGAATACCAGCCTGAAGAGAGGTCTACAGTGATGCCACGGGGTTTTCCTCTGTCTTGTCCTAGCTGACTTCATTATCAAATAGTGCTCTTCAGACTTGCAGGTGACAAGAAACTAGATAAAAGGCTTAGTGCAAAGAGTGATAGAATCAGGATCAAAGAGAACGTAGCCAAATAGAATAATAGGCTGAAGTCTATTAGACTGAAATCTAGCAAGATCAGATTTAATTGGGTAGAACTTATGCAGTTATGGGGAGCTGAATTTGAAACCAGTTTATCCTGGTTGATTCAACAGGAAGTCTTGTAGCAGGCACAGAAGCACTGTTAAGGGATTTTATTGTTCATGGTATGCAGTTGGCAATGTCTACCTTCTAAAATGCTGAGGTTAAAATTCATTAACCAGTACATATCATCTCTGGGGGAGGTGCACGTGTTTGTGAAATATTGCTGTCTCAATTTTCATTCCAGTCAGTTCCAGGGTATCTTGCCCAGAGTAGAGAATAGCTGTGGGAGAAATCTGGCCATGGTGTGGATATTCAGGACACCAGAGAGAGCATCACTTCATAAATTTGAGAAATCTGTCCTACAGGAAGGATCATCGAGGGAAATACAGCAGGAGGAAACACAGGGAAAACTAGCCCGCATACAAGTACCCCTGAATGGGACTGGAGTGCTAGGGCTGGGGTCATGGCCAAAATAACGGAGTGAAACTTACATACCTCCTTCATTGATCAACTCACTAGAGGCCAAGAGAAAAGGGTCAGGGGGTGACCAGAGACTCTGTGAAGAGAGTAAATATATAAAAGTGCTATGTCAAGATACTTCCCTCTAAAACAGTAGTTCTTTTATTTGGCTGAGCCTAAGCTTGGACTTTCCAGCGATGAAGAGCAACAGTCACGTATCTTTCTTTTGGTAGCATTAATCTGATTTCCATTTGGGAATTTCCTCTCACACACTATGTAGTCTTCGTGGGGCTACAAACCCAGCCACCTCCCTGTCTCGAACCAATGTGAGCACGTGACCCAGGTCAAGCCATTGGACTCTGTCTAGACTTTGGGAATTAAACAAGGTAGGATGCAAGAAAAAATAAAAGTATAGTTAAAACACTTCTTTTTTTCATTTTTGGTCCCTGAAGAGGTCTGTGAAATCCTTACTTTTTTGAGCCTAGTTCTCCTGCCTTCCTGTTCAGACTGTGTAACCTTTCAAGGAAGTTATTATCTGCTGGAAGACAGGACATTTGGTGCAAAACTGTGGCATAACATTGTCCAAAATGTACTTAGGTGATTGTTTACTAAAACAGACTTCAAGCTACTTTCTGAAGGACATTTTGGCTTTTCATCTGGTTTCCCTGACACTCCACCTCAGGGCTGCCATTCTCCACCAAATCATTTTGACACATTTTTCCATTACCATCGATTGTATTGGGTGCCAGGAATGATTTGTTTCTGTAAAACAGTGATGTTTATGAGGGTTTTTTTTTATGATTTCTTATAAATTAAATCATATCCAAGGGGCTGTCTTACCATAGGGTCACTCACACTCACTCAGTTGCAAAAGGCTTTCTTAAGTGGGAGAGAGAAGTCTGGAGTGACTAGTATTTAATGGAATTTCTCGCATTCTAGTACAGGTCAGCGGGAGCGTCATGCGTTGGAATCGCTCATGTATGGAATGACTGCTTTCAAGAGCATGGAGAAGCCATCCATTCTTGTTGAAAGGCCAGCTGAGAGGTGAGTAGTATTCCCTTCAGGAATCTAAATTCCGTCCTGGGATAGAGCTTCCCAACTCAGGCTTGAGACTGTGTCCCAGCCCCTCAGTGCTTCGGCTTGTGGTGGAATCACTCCTGTGGACACGCTCTTAAACATTTTGTGCTCGATGTTCTTTTCTTCAAGGAAACCCAAGAAAAGAAGTCCACCAAGTTCTTAGTGCAAATGCTGTACAAATACTGCTGAGTGTTTTTGAGTACTTTTTATGTTTTAGATCCCATGGTAGCCTCTGGGTGGACAGTGAGAATCGGGGCAGACTCGATTGCTGAGCTCAGGGGACTCACATTCTAGAGGACGATCATTAATCAAGTCATCACAAAAAATAGAGGTTTGATGACAAATTAATAATTGGCACGAAGAGAAGACTTAGTGCTATAAGTGCTTTCACAAGGGGCTCTCTGCCCCAGTTCTGGGATGGGTAGAGGCCAGGAAGGGCTTTTCTGGAATTTGTAGGATGATTTGAGAGCTAAAGAATGAATGGGAGTTAAGTGGGCCTAGGGACAGAGCAGGGACCTACCAGCTTGCTGGAACTTGAGTATCACTACTGTTTCTTTACCTTTCCTCAACTTGTGTATGCAGCGTAGACTCTGATTGGGTTGTAGTCTTTACCTTGGAAAATCTTTCAGAGGCAGAAAAAGGCTTCTCACTGTTTCTTTTTGAAAAATGGAATAGTTTATCTCTTTTTCTCTAGGAACATTTATTTCCTAGTTTGAATTTAAATCTTTTTTTTAATTGATCTGTTTTGTAAATTTTGGTTGCTATGACAATAAATTGATTCACTTCAAAAGCTATTAAGAGCAGCTTGGCTAGTCTGCTTTCTTTGTTGAGAATATTACCATAGGTAAAATGTCAGCGATGACCAAGAAAATTTCAGGGAAAAAATGGTACAGGAGTTTGGCAAGATGCGTTATACCTTCTGATTCATTAAACATGATAGAATTTAATTTCTAGTGAATAACTGAGAGATATTAACTCATTTCATATGAAAAACCAGAAGAGTAGGTTTAAGAATGATAACCTTTCTTGGGTTTTCACTTAATTTCATTCATTATTTCAAATCAATATTTATTGAGTTTCTACTGTGAGCCAAGCACTGTGCTAGGTACTAGAAATAAAAGATGAATAAGACAAATCCCCATCCAATGATGAAACTATAAACCAGAATTTTCGTGGGCACAATGGAGAAACATTAAAGCCAGAAAAACTCTGGTAAAGCTGTGATGCCAGGCGTGTTTCCCTTCTCTTAGGCAACATATCATAAAAAAGGCATGGGCACACCTGAGCAGATGACATTATTTTTGGCATATTTTTCCGCTTTCTAACAACAGTGGATATGAGGTAAACATATTACTCAAATACATAACCTGATGGTGAAAACGCCATCACCATGGACACTCAGTCCAAAGCCAAGAGGGTCCATGAATTACAGATAGAAGAGGTTGTGTCAGTGAATTAGCTACCGATGGTTTTCTGCCTGAGTTGAAAGCTGATCCGACTCTGGAGCCTGGATGCCTGCATTTGAATTCCAGCTCCTACAGCGAATGGGTGTGTAACGTCCAGCAAGTTGCCTATTCTTTCCTGAGTTTTAGTTTCCTTATGTATAAAATGAGAGTAATAATAGTTATGTACCATATGGGGTTGTTACGAGGATTAAATAGGTTAATGTTTGTAAGGTTCTTAGAATAATGTCTAGCACATAATAAATGGGGTGTGTATGTGTGTCTTTGGGCTAAATAAAATGAACAGCTTCATATGGAAGTAGTAAGTGCTTCTTTACCTTAGGAGGAATCAAGGGCAAGAACGTACAGATAACACTCAGAACTCACTTTAGACCCCACCTTCATCCTTTTTCTACTTGAGAATTGCTTTAGGATTTTGAATAAGAATATCCACTGATTTCGAACCTCAGTCCTTCTATATTGCATGGCCCAGGAATCTTACTAATAAGCCATTGGCTATATAAAAGCAAATAGTATGAAATAGAAAGATCAGTGAGAGGCATGGATAATTCAGAAACTGGAAAGTAGATCCTGGATAATTGAAAGATGATGGAAGACAGTGTGAGCTATTGAAGTCAATCCTTTCCCCTCTTTAAGAAGAGCAGTGGGAACAATTGGAAGACTGTGATGGGATTCTGTCACATTGGGAAGAACATGGACTCTGAAATGTTGCAGGTTGGAGCTTTCATATGGACTTGCTAAAGACTGGTTTTTTGAATGTGAACATTAGTTTATGTTCTCTGAGTTTTGGTGGCCTTGACTATGAAATGAGCATAAAACTGGGGTTAATTTATGTCACGTTCTTGTAATGGCGTTGGCACAATGTAGATGTTTACAGAATTGTAGCTGTCACTCTTCTTACTATAGCTTCTAACCCAGCTAGATGTGTAGACTGAATGAGATTTTCTTAAATGGGAACATGTTAGATGTTTGTTTGATTTTTTTAAGGTTAAAGAACTAAATAATGCAATGATATAAATAGTACATAAGGTAAAAATACCAAGAAAGCTTTGAAATAAAGTATGTAATCATAGTGATGCTTACATTCATTAAACTGGACAACCTAAAACGTTAGACCTTAAAGTTTAAAAGGGAACCTAATAATGTAAATAAGCAGGTGGTTCCTCTCCTTAGTAAAGCACACCAGTCTTCAAATTTACATTTAAACCATCACCAACAACCTGGGAGAGGTTGGAAGGAGTCTGTGCACCTTCATTATCACATTTTACTGAGAATGGCATGCCATTCATTGGTCAATACAGAGGGTTGGATTAAACCAGTGACCAGGCAGACATTTTTATAAAGTTGAGTTATTTGGCCATCTGCCTTTGTGTTTTGTTATTATTGCACTTAGAACTGATCAAATGCAGCATCTTCTAAAAGTGTTAGTGCTCTGTACCCAGAGGGAAGCCAAAACTGCAGGCAAGCACCAAATAATTTCTACAGCTACTATATAGCTTTGAGGGCATTAATTTTACGTCTGTGCATGTGAATGTGTGTACACAGGCATATAGGTACATATAGTTAATGTTATATGTTATATACATTTAAATCCAATATTATTGTTTCCCTTTAATACCCAAACGAACTTCTATCATAACTACTTTCAAACCAACAGCTAAGACTGGTTGTGCCTGTATCTGACTGTCAGGACCATTTGTGTCCATGATAGGCCAGAGTCAACTGGGTCCTACCTCCTTGAAGGTGGCACCTTACCTTGTTTCAGTAGATTCCTAAGTATGTGTCAGTGGTGAACGTTAACAAGTGTTTTGAAGCATGCTGTCTTTAGAGGTTTTCATAAGAGGTTATGTCAATGAATTAGTAGGCTTAATATGCCTCCCTATTCCATTCTCACCCTCAGTGCAATCCTGGTTTCTTTTTGAATTTGCATAGCAAGATTTTTCTTAATCAATAGTCTAGCCCAGGACATAGTATCACAAATTATGCATTAGTGGAAGCCCAGTTAATAAAGTTTTACCAGATAATGGTTCACATTGTTTTTAGCTTTATTGAAAGCGTCATTGTGTTCCTCAGTACGGGGAAAAGTAATACTTTAAATTTTTCAAATGCGATCATGAGAGGCCATAGTGCCTTAGGAAATTGGAATCTGAAAGTCATAGGATAGGTCAAGAGACCAGCTCCTCCTCTAGAGAGCCTGGGTGGAGAGAAAAATAGCTGCATTGTGCTGGAGGTCTAATGAAACACCACCAGCAAGGGCTCTCCTGCTGAACTTCCATGTCACTTACTGAACGCTTTGAAAAAACTTACACTCTTAGGTAATTCTACAGCTGTGAATTGGCAAGTTGGCAAGAGTCCTGAATAGCCTTGAATTTAAGGCTGAGAAAGGAGGGAAAAAAGGACATTTTATCAGGTCTTGTAAACTTATTTGGATTTTCCTCAGAGACTAGACCATCACAAAACACCCATTTTGACTTTGAATATGTGTCTTCCACAACCTCCAAGAGGCCATTGAATTCTTATCTATTTATATGCAGCTGGACCTGTGTGTGGAGTATATGTGTTAAGTCTTTTGCAAGTACAGAAGTTGGATGTTTTACCTTATTTTATGTTCTTGCAAAATAACTTAAAAACAGTTGTACACAAGTGACATAAATTTATTAGCTTGCCTTCCCAAAATGATTTTTTTCCCCCAGAATAAAAAAGCTTTAAAAAAAATTAGCTTTGGGTTGGTATGCTCCCCTCCCCCAACTTTGGTATTGCTTTTTGTTTGTGTTTTTGAGGTTGAGGGTTATCTATGACTCATTGGCAAGCTCCAGTTCAATCAATTTAGAAGGAACTTTTAGGGCTGAGTTATTTTTAAATGCCTGAAAATGAGGGAGCTGTAAATGGAAATCTAATCACAGCTTAACCTGTAGTCATGCAAACAGTCAACTATGAAATCAAATGAGTTTCCAACCCTCTTAACCCATTAATGGTTACTGACTAGCTATGTTGCCCAAACATCATTTTTCAAAGAGCAGGAAAAGGAAAAGGCACATATCTGGATGGGGGTGCATTGGATAGGAAGGGAGGGGTGCTGCAGATGCAAAGAAGGAAATCTCTAGGATACAACAATTTCCTTGTAGACACAAGCATGGGAGCTTACATAAGCATAGATCTTTTCTCTGTTACACATTATTCCTGTTTGTTTATGACGAATTTCCTTTCCTTGGTTGAACTGCACCTGGTTTTGAATACTTGACATTACAGAGCTTTAGCCCCTGCCACTCTTATGATTAAACTTGCTGAAAAACAGTTCCAGGATTTCTTTGGGATTTTGTATCCATCTGAAAAAGACTCAGCCTTGTCTGTCTCTCTCCCAGCCACCTCCCATCACCTTTCCTTCCTTTGCAGGTTTCCACCTACTCTCCATTTCTGTTTTTTTCTTGGCTTTTGACCCATCTTCTTTGTCCTGCCCCTTGTAAGGATTCCCTGCTCTTTTTCATATGCTCAGCTCAACTTTTATTACTATCTGTCCTAAGAGCTGTACCCTAAATCAACAAAAGAGGTAGCCTTAAAGGCTAACTTGGGGGAAAAAAACAATTGTCTAAACACCCAAGGATTCATATTAGTGATCAGTGTGCGTGGAAGAAAGGAGATGTTTGCGTGTGAGTGTGTGTGTGTGTGTGTGTGTGAGAGACATATAGAAATGCCAATAATGTAGTTAATTGATATGCATTTATTTTCTTACTTTCAATTTTATATTTAGTCCTCTTCAGAGAAGGCAGGCATTCCCATATAATGCAAGTACAAAAAGTATTGTAAAATATGTTTGTGATTGTTGAATTAATATTCTCTACTACGTTAAATTATGAAGTCTCCTTTCTTATCTCCTGAATTGCCACCCCAACTAATCTGAACCAAGACCAATGTAAAAACCTGCATGAATAAGGAAAGTCCAGTTTGGCATTCAATGAAAGCCATGCTTGACTATTTCATCTCTCAGTAGAAAAAGGCAAGCTTGTTAGATGTTGCTTTAGTGCCAAGTGGTAATTACCCCCAAATGATTTCCTGGGGTTGGACCAAGCCTCTTTTCATGAACATTTACCTCCAGTGTCAGAGAGGAAAAACAGTCTTTCTTTTTCTTACGCACACACTCATAAAGATGAAAAATAAAAAGGAAAGCCAAAATAAACATTTTTTTTCTTCTGTTTTGTTAAACGTGGAACCTTGAGTAATGCATCTTTCCCTGTGTGTTCTGAAAAAGGCAACTGGGAACCTGGCCCCTCAGTGGAATTTATGTAAGCTGCACGTATTTAGCACATGAAGTAGCCTGTTTTTGAGCTATTACACTTGTATCCAAAAGCCCACCCCAAATGACAGGAAAGAAAGAACGGTGCTTTGGTTTTGAAAAAGTTGAAATTGAATGGAAAAAATAAAACCTCTCTTTTTTACAGCTGTCATTGTTCCTTTACCTAAGACCCTATGTGCCCTTGTATACTTTGTCTGTTATGAATACTCTGCCACATCCACACCACCAAAAGGGTGAACGCTGGAATAGAATGAAAATTGCCTGCCATAGCATGTGCGGCTCTCATTTCAAAAATCCATATGAGTAATGCTTAAGGTCTTATGTGGCCCTCCTTTGAGACATGTTATCACAATATTTAATAGGTTGGCAGTTGATTCATCCTCCAAACTATATTCCAAAGGATCTCAAAGTCCTTTCAAAACATTGTGAACATGAAACAAAGTATTTTGTCCTAAGTTTTTAACATTTGTGATAGTTATAGGCTGCTTTGTCATTAATATCCATCACATGGAGGACATTTGGCTGAAAATGAAGAAAAGATTTATTAAATTTAGTTTCAATTCCATTCATGGGACCGAAATATATGTAGGAATATGAAAAAGACTAATGTCTCTATGTTAAAGAAATCGATTTCCAGGGTGCCAAGTAGAAAAGTGTAATTGAAATTGACCCATTAAATGATTACATTATTTGTATACCAAATCTAATATATTTCACAAAACTGTAGAGCTGTTTCAGTAACTACCTGCCAAACTGTATATATTGTTCCTAATTAAGTTTTATAAATGTACTTATAGAAATGTGAGGTTGCAGAATTATCCAAGTAATATGTCTCTACGTTTATGAAACCTGTTCCAGAGAATTAAGACAAGGCAGTGCATTTCTAATCTCATGACTATTTCATGACTAGTGAAAGCTGTAATAAACAAGGTGACAAGATGAATACTCAAGGGAAGCCTCCCAGTTGAATTTCTACAACATACTTGGAAATACATCTACTTCTTTTTTAACTTCTAGCATTGCCCCTGGTGAATCACATTGTAGTAAACACTTGACCTTTACAAATGTGATTCGAACGCATTTTCTGAGCACCTACTATGTGCCTGGAACATGCTTTTTCAAATCTTTAATTTTCTGTACTCCTGGCAACCACTCAGCAAATCAGTTCTCAATTATTCCTATTTAGCTGGTGAGAGATGATGGGCAACTCAATTAAGGTACAAAATATTTAATTTTATGGCTGCTTTTAGTCTTTTTCGCCCTTTCATTATTAGACTGCGTGTTTCTGAAGGGCAGGAGTAATGTAAATGCCCTATTCATCTTTGTATTGAAATAATTTAAAAATATGTTATTTTCCAAATGATTTAAGGGTCCTTTTCCTCTTTGGTTTTCTTTACATTTCATTTTCATTGAAGACAAATAATCAAAAGACTCTTAAGATGTTATGCATTTTTCCAGTTTACCAAATTGAAATGTATATGTATTTTTAAAGGATAAATAGTGTAATTTTCTCTTTGGAAGAAAATAGGTTCTCCTTCATATAAGAAGGTGATGCTACTTGACACTTTTGAAAAATTATTGCATATAAAACATTCCTGAGGCATTATTTTAAGTACGTATAGACATGAGTAAGGCAAGGTTCTGGAAACAAGTTCTGGAAAATTGTGAAATAGGATGTTTGTCATCCTCTTCCTGGTGCTTCTGTTCTCTGGTCCCCAAGGGGTTGTTCCTTTCCCTGGACTGTCTCTTTTGGGGAGAATTTAAACACTCCTTGTTAATCACTGGGACAGGACTGAGAATGATCCTTTAAATTTATGAAGTGGCATAGGTAGGGGCCGGGTCCAGGCACTCCAGGTGTCTCCTGCTGTAGTACCGAAAGACCAGTCCAGCTGTAGAGTGCAGTGTCTACAAAACAAAGATAAAGGTGACAAGCAAGTCAGGAAAGCAGCTGGGGAATTCTGGGGCGGGGATACGTTGAAATCCAAGGGCAGATGGTGCATTGCAGTGAACTTGGCTCCAGTTTGTAACTCCATGGCTCCAGTAACAGGTCAGAGTCTGGTCCTGAGCTTTGGAAAATAGCAGTTTAGTCCCAAGATCTAGAGTAGTTGGTTTGTTAATAAGTTTACCAGGAAAGGAACTTAAATGCAGGTAGAAGCCCAGGTTAACTGTGATCAAGGTTGGTGCTAAGCTAGTTAAAGGGTGATTAGAGGGCAGTCCTTCCCAAATCACAGTTAGCTGGCAGCTCCTCATGTCCACCCACTCCAGATAAAGACTGGTTCTAAAACGGTGATGGGGTGGAACTTGTAGTTCAAGCTAGTTGATAAGCTTTCTGTTGCTGTACTAGTGCTGTATATCAGTCTACCCCCAAACTAAGAGGCTTATAAAAAAAAGAGTCTTTACTGTTGCTCATGGGTTTATGGTTCTGCCAACCCGGACCAGGTTAGGCTGATTGCGCTTCCTTGTGAGCCTGCAGTCAGCCTGTGGGGCGCTGGTTGGAGATGACTAGTCCAGGATGGCCTTATTCACATGACTAAGGGCTTACTGGGACACGTGTCTTCATCTGTCAGGCTTAGCCCTGTCTTATTCTCATGGCACTAAACTGGGTACCAAGAGAACAAGTAGAAACAGTCAGGCCTTTTGAGGCTCAGAGCTGACACATTGTTACTTCTCTTTCCTTCCTTAGGTCACTGGACAGCTCAGATTCAAGGGGGTGGGAAAATGGACACTACCTTTTGTTGGGAGGAATTGGAAAGTTGCATTGCAAAAGGCATAGATAAAGGGGAAGAGTGAAGAATTGTAACCATTTTGCAATCTGCCACATCTGGGGCCTTTACCTGTTAGAAAGGAGGGATATGGAGTCTAAGATCCAGGTGGGGCCAGGTGGGGCCAGCCTCTTCCATTGTCAGATGTACGAATTCCTTTCTTTAAGAATGTCTGTCTCAGGTTGTTGGTAACAGATGAGCATGTGGCTATGGTGATCCTCTTTAGGATTATGAATAATCCATAGCTTGCTTAACCTTAGCAGGCTAGCACATTTTTTTTAAAATTCAGGTATAATTGACATATAACATTATATTAGTTTCAAGTGTACATATATAATTCAGTACTTGTATACACTGTAAAATGATCATGTCAATGAGTCTACTTACCGTCCATCCATACAAAGTTACAAAATTTTTTACTTGTGATGAGAAATTTCAAGATTTACCCTCTTATCAATTTTCAGTTGTACAATGTAATATTATTGACTGTATTATCCATGCTGTATATTACATTCCCATGACTTATTTATTCTGTAACTGGAAGTTCATACCTCTTGAGTCCCCTCACTCATTTTGCTGATCTCCTAACTCCCCTCTCCTCAGCCAACCACCAATATGTTCTCTGTATCTGAATTTTATTTTGTTTTGCTCATTTGTTTTCCTTTTTAGATTTCACGTGTAAGTTAAAGCATCTGTTTGTCTTTCTCTGTCTGACTTATTTTACTTTGCATGATACCCTCAAGATCACAAAGGCAAGACTTCATTTTTTATGGTTGAGTAATATTCCACTGTGTGTGTGCGCGTGCGCGCGTGCTTGCACACACATATCAAATGTTCTTTATACATTCATCCATTGATGGATACTTAGATTGTTTCCATATCTTGCCTACTGTAAATAAAGCTACAGTGAACCTAGCGGGCATCAACCTTTTCAAATTAGTGTTTTCATTTTCTTCAAAAAAATATCCGAAAGTGGAAATGCTGACTCATATGGTAATACCATTTTTTAATTTTTTCAGAAACCTCCATACTTCTTTCCACAGTGAGTATACCAATTTACATATTCACCAACAGTGTACAAGGAGTCCCTTTTCTCCACACCCTCGCCAAAACTTGTTAGTTTTTGTCTTTTTGATAACAGCTAGTTCTCAAAGGTGTGAGGTGATACATCACTGTGGCTTCGATTTGCACTTTCCTAATTAGTGATGTTGAGCATCTTTTCATGTGTCTATTGGCCATCTGTATGTCTTTTTTGGAAAATTATCTATTCATATCCTCTGCCCACTTTTAATGAGTTTTTTTTTTTTTTTAGCTATTGAGTTTCTAAGCTCTTTATATATTTTGGATATTAGCACCCCATTGGATATGTGATTTGCAGATATTTTCTCCTGTTTAGTACATTGCATTTTCATTTTTGTTGATGATTTCCTTTGCTGTACAGAAGTTTTTTATTTTGATGTAATCCCACTTGTTTATTTTTGCTTTTATTGCCTTTGTTTTTGGAATCAGATTTAAAAAGTCATCATCAAGACCAATGTCAAGTAACTTATGACCTAGATTTTCTTCTAGGAGTTTTATAGTTTCAGGCCTTACATTCCAGTCCGTAATCCATTTTGAGTTAATATTTGTGTATAGTGTAAGATAGGGTCTAGTTTGATTGTTTTGCATATGGCTGCCCAGTTTTCCCAACACCATTTATTGAAGACTTGTCCTTTTTCCCTTTGTCATATTCTTGCATCCCTTTATCATAAGTTAATGAGTCATGTATGTGTGAGTTTATTTCTGGACTCTCTATTCTGTTTCGTTGATCTGTATGTTTTTATGCCAATATCATACACGTAATAAGTGATGAGTACGTGTTAATTATTGTTGTTTCATTATCATTAGTTTTAGTATTGTTATTTGAACTTGCTAACCAAAACAGAACAAGATGATTGCCTGCAGGATATTGAGGAATACAGGGCTTTTAAAACAGAAACAATCTTCTTTCCTTTCACATAAGACATTTTTGAGCAAGACAATCATCTTGAGTCTCTTTTTCTCTAGTAAAGGTGATGAATTTGTGCCTATTGACTACTTTCTGAGGAACGTAGCTTGAAAATCATAGCTCTAAGAGACCATGGAACACAAACTCAAATGTCCCTGAGGCTTGGCTGGTAACACAAGTTAGAGAAGCCAATAGAGTGTAATTCAGTAGAGAGCTAGGTGCTATGCACCATCTACATATGAGAAGGCCACCGTGAAGTAGAAGTGGTTTTGATTGTTGGTGGAAGGAGAAAAGAGAGCATTTCTTATGATCACAGCTTTTTCAGAAGTTAATGAGATAGGTTAGAGGAATAGTAAATAAAAATTATTCAAATAGTGAGATAATTGTGGATACTCTGGAATTTGAGACTGAAGTCTTAGTAAGAAAATTTGGATTTAGCATGGTGATACTGTTTCAGTGGTACAAGCGACTTATTTTTTCATTTGACTCCATTTAATGAAAAATAAGAAATAATATAAACCAGGGAATAGCACATAAAAGTGTAAGCACTGCCAGGAAAGTTTGTGCTCACCACTAAGAAGCTGAAGTTAGAGGAAGAAACTGTGGGTTTGGGGAAGAAGTATTCTTGAACAGCAGAAGAGAGTGGCCTGAGGTGCAGTGGCCTGAAGCCCCTGCAATGCTAGGGGTTCTGCATTCCTCCCTACAGGGCTCTCTAGAACTGTGCCATGACAAAGCAGCAGTGAGAGGGAAGGAGTCATTCTTTGTAACAGTGAATGCCAGCAGTTTTTTCTAAACAGTATCCATCCAATGAAGAGTGAACCTGGGACATACGAATTTCGGTGTACGTATGCAGACAGAAAGGTTTATTATCACCTACACGTATTCTTGGAAGTCCTGCATAGAGATTGCTGTTCTTTTGTGGTGTATCTACAGTATATTCCTGAATATTCCTCTGGCTTGAAAACTTGGTTTTCATTAGCATGTTGCCAACCTATGAATAGCAAGGCACCTTGGCTCTATTATATGGTACTCTCTCCCAAGAGTAATCTATTAATTTGGTTTCACAGGTCTCAGCTACCTCCTCCTCCTATAATTGGTAGATTTCTTTCCACCCTTCAAGTCATTGTCTTTGGGGTCCTTTACTTTTCTCTTGTAGGTGATACTCTTGAGTTCATCTTATTCCTTCTCCATTAAGTGGAGCTTGGCAGTGGTTCCAAGTAGCATGTTTATTAGAATGTCCACTCGAAGCTACAGGAGATTAATTTGGTCCTCCAAATTCTGATTCTTCCCATAAAGTTGGGAGATGCTGAGCTTCTGTCCAAATATGCCTCCATCAGTCCCTGTCTCTGCAATCCACTATTCGCTTTCACATGTCAGACTTCACTCTGCCTGGTTCAAAGTAGGGGTTCTATAGTCAAGTTCCAGCTCAGTCCCTGGGGTTCACTGACCCAATGAAGGCAAAAGGTAGTGAGATTGTAGTAAGAGGCTGACTTCAGAGGGGCATCTTCTTGGACTGGACATGTCCCCAGAGAGAGGCATCTTTGGTTTGCTGAAGAAAAAGATCAGTGCTTTCTTCTGACTGGGAAGTCAGGGTGAGAGTGAACCTTTACCATCTCACGCAAAGACTCCTCTCTAAGACCCTATCATCTTCCACAGCTTTGGCTTGGGTTCTTCTCTAGAAAACAGACTTTGGAGGCAGCAGTACCGGGGGCTGAAAGAACACTGATCTGTGTTCCTATATTGAACAGAGTTCTGTTATAGGCAAAGAATCTCCTCTGCACCTCAGTTTCTCTCTCCATAGAGTGGTGATGTCCCACTAGATAATTATAGGTGTCTTTCAGCAGTAAGGTTCTGGTCACCTGTGATAGAGAGCCATAGTATATTCTTGAGCAATATAAATTATTGTGTAGCTATATGCGCAAGATTGCCACCAAACACAATTTTTAGCAGATCAAACTATCATTGCCCTTCTGCATTTTCCCATGATAGGTCCGGCTTTCCCACAGTTCCTACGCTTGTAGAAAAAGCAGATCAATAAAGAGTAAAGAGAGAATGTTTGAAATGGTCACACAAATGGGAAAGCTTGATTTAATATATCAGAATATTTTGTCCCACCAGACAGATCTAATGTGTACCAAAGTGTTACTTAGTGAGGATAGAAGAGAAGATGAAGAAGATGTAGTGTTAGATAAACTGAATTTTAAAGAAATCAAGATAAGAAATTCTGATGCATCCATTTCAGGTTAAGCACTGTACTGCCAGTGAGGACTGAAATCAGTTGGATCCTTAGATTTTTTTAACTCCATGCATTCATCCCTTATGCTCGAGATGGCCTTCCATCCCATCTGGAGAGGACACACTGATGTCCAAAAGCTCTCTTTCTTTTGGACAATGCTTAAGTAGACACTGCCAGTGTTTGCTCTGCGAATCTCCTTTTGTATGTGTTATTTCATAACTAAACCTTTATTAGTGGACATTTTCTTTTTCAGGTATTTTTGTTTATTCAAGCAGGACACAGTCCAGCCTTGCTGACTTGCGAATCACTTTTTCTCCTTGAAGTGACTTTACACATCTCTGCTTTGCTCCATAGTTGATATTACTCTTAATTTCTCAATGGGAAATCTTATTTCCCTCTTTTCCTAGTGCGTGAGAGGTAAAAGCCTCACTGAATTCCCAACTACTAGCAAGAAACTTATGAGAGTTTCATTTTTATTCTTGGCATGGCTCGTACACGATCTCACATGAAGAAATTAGGATGTATTTCAACATTATGCTCTAGTTCCATAAAGTTCTGTGGGGTTTTATTAGAATCATATTCTAGGAGGCTCTCCTTTCTCAGTTATGGCAACAATTTGTAAAATTAATAATTACACCCCCTCCAGTACTACTTACTCAACTTTGCTGCCTGATTGTTTGCTCCGTGGGGACATGTATGGTGTGTATTTTATCCCCAGATCTGTAGGACATCAATGTACTCTGCTATACTGTTGAAAGTAGTGTTTATTTATGACTGAGCCCCAACCCTACTCTTCTGCATTACCTTTCCTCCCACTTGCCTTCCTACCTCTTCATAAAATGGCACGTAACTTTGCCCAGAAGTATGTGTATAGCTGTCTGGCTTTATTTGAAAATATTATTATGCTTTAAAAGATACCATTTTACAGTTGTGTATTTAACAAGAATTATTTGAATGTTTGATGAAAGTAATTTCGTAGCTTGCCTAAGGAATTGTTTCCAATTTTGAACACCCAACACTCTCTATATCTTCTTTAAATCTAAATTGACCTTTATCTAGATCTCTGTCACAACACAGTATTGACTTGCCATCAGCACTGCACAGTTTCCCTCTGGCAGAAGTCATAAATTTGCTGAATTTACCCAGATGATGGTTTGCTATTTTTGTAAGAGAACACTGCCATTGTGCCAAAAGTCTTCCGTCTTGCAGGAACTGGCTGCCAGTGCAATTTTCTTGGGCTGCAAATAGGGCAACAGCTGTCCCTCCTCTACCAGACTGTGGATACAACGTTGCCAGAGAGGTGCTGCTCTAGAAACTAAGACATTTGTGATAATCAGCTCAGCCATCCAGGTGAGCTGAAGTGTTTGTATCTCTTGGAATAGCAGGAAAATTTGGACTAAAAGTAGGTATTACTTAATTTTTCGGTTGTTGTTAAGCCCCTGAAGTTCACTAGTTTGAATTGTAGTTACTGCAGTGCACAATGGCAATGTTGTGTAGGGAAGAAAATTCTGGATTGAAAATGAGAATTTGGTCCTTGGGATCTGGTCCCTGCTCTGCCTTCTTGGGATATGTATTCTAATTTCCTTCTTGAGAGTTTTGGTCTGCCATATATAAAGTGAAGGTATTGCACAAGATGATTTTTATGGTCTTTTGGATCTCAAATTACCTGTGAGCTTGAATCTCTAATTTTAGAAAAGGGCAATCTTTTGATGGGGTGGTCTGTCTGTTTTCTGTGTGCTGTGAAATTTGGGGAGTAAGTTTTTGCTAAGCCAGTAAACCTGCCTTATAAATTTCCATGTCTAACTATGAGATGAAAAGATCAAATATTATTAGAGGAGTCTACAGTAATATTTTAACCTTGCTTTTCATTCACAGTTTTTCATTTAATTGGACAGCAATTGCAGGCTGAGTGGGACTCTTCTTCCAACGGAGGCATCTGTCTCCATGCATCGATGCCTCCATGTTTTCTCTCCCTGTTGCTCTGTCTCTGTGTTTCTGTCTGTCTTTCTGTCTCTCACTTCACTTCACTACCTGTCCTGCAGTTTAGCAATTTGGAAAGAAGAATCTTCAGAGTTCTAATCAACTCTCCCTATTATGCAATTTAACTAATTTGAGGGTCATTTGAGTTCATTTAGTAGTTCACAATTTGTGAATTCCATATAGAAACTCAAATAAAGTGTATGTCTTTGACAAAAGAAAATGGCTCCCTCATATTCCTTTGAGTCAGCAAAGGTCTCAACTAGGCTTTCTTGCCTTTCTCACAGTGTATTTCTGCCTAAAAAACAAAGCCACTATCATACCCCACATTTAAGAGTCAATGTCATGGTCTCTCTCCAGCACCAAAGATTGTTCTTTACAGTTATATGAATTTCGTTTCAGCATGCACCTACATAAATCACCTATTTGTTCTGCCTGAGAGAGGAAAAGAGAACGTCTAGAGTTAAAAAAATTCTTTTCAAAGACCCATGGAGATGTAGTTTTTCACTAGATTGTATAATATTTTTGCTTACTGAAGCCAAAGGAATATGGAAAATAATAATTAGCCCATAGTAAAGCTACTTGAGGGCTTTTTGAAGAGTTAAACTGTGGTATTATTTATAGACAAAAAGGTAATATTTTCTGTGTATTCTCGCCTCAATTTGTCTTGTTGCTTTAACACATTACACGTTATAATGTAATCTATGAGATAGAAACAATACCAGGAGTCCTAATTAAATTAAAAGTAATTACCAGTTGTTCAGATAGGGCTTTCAATTGAGCAGCAGGAAGTTGATATTTTGTCATCCCCAGTTTATCTCCATGCATGGAGCACGATTCTTTGTACCAGTTATTAATGGCGTTTTTCTCAACGGCCATGAAGAGTGTGGGAAATAGGGAATGAGGAAGAGAACAAAAGGAGGAGAGGAATTAGAGGTGGCTCAGAGGGAGACAGAGACAGAGGAAGCTTTCTGTTGCTGTTCTTCAACCCGGATCTAGGGAAATTTTTCATACATTGAGGGACCTATTGCTGTCCTCTGCTCACCTATGAAAGAAATATTTGCCCAGCCCATATTTGTAACATATCCTAATTTTTCTTGACCACAAACAGAATTTTAAAAAGAGAATCTCACACATTCTATGCTCAAGGTTTGGTTTATGATGTGACAGACTTTCCATTTTCAGGAAGAAAAAAATAGTTCCAGCTCCCAACAGGAATTTAATTTGAGAGAAGGAGGGAAATGGCAATATATAAAGATTTCCTACTGTCCAATTTCTTATTCTGCTTTTCGACTGGGCATCTTTTAACAATTGGAAGCATTGCCATTCTCCCACCAGGAAACACAGCGCAGGCTTTTAAAGAGCATTTACAGGGTGATGTCCGTTTGATTGACCGTTATCTTGCTGGCATGCTGCTGCTACAAATATGAGCAATTATTGGGAAAGCAGTCAAATTAAATTTTCATAACTATAAAACTGCATTTTACCTTAGGGGCACAGCTTCCTTCCTATTTCTACAATCTATTTTCTATGCTTTATATTAAATCTAAACAAATGAATGTTTATCAACATTAATATTTTAACACAGTATGCCAGTCAGTGCCCTCTCTCCCAACAACTTTTTTCATCTTTTTTAGGAATTTTCTACAAGAGAGTTTTACTTTTCTAGTATGAGATGGGCCATTTGGGATACACTATTGTTATTGGGCTCTTTTCTATCCACCAAAAATATACCTTTTTCTCATTCTTACCTTTAATGATCAAATAAAATCAATAAATGGCTTACATGAAATCGTTTAATTTGTTTTAGAATATTCTTATCAAGATATTAAAGCCTAGTTACCCCAACAGGTCCATCCAATAAGGATGACAAATGTTGTAAGTGGCAGGTGGCATGCTGTGTCCCCTTCTCATCCCCATGGCTGACACTGCTAAATGATTATAGCACAGCTCATTACTGAGACCAGATATTGGCTCTTGGCAGCTATTTGAACTGATTTGAGTTGACGGAAAAGGTGAAATCTATTTTGCTATCCATATTGTGAATGGTTTTATCTCTGTGCTCTGACTGTCCTGCTTGGCATCTTCTCTTATCTCTCCATCTTAAGCCGCACTGGAAAATCCAGCCTCACCATGTCTTACTCTTACCTGAACCACCAGATCCTGTTAGTCCCAATTTTATCCTTCAGATCTAGCTCAAATCATATCTCTTTCATGAAGCATGAAGATTTTCCAGATTTCTCTAGATCACATTTATCTTTCTTCTCTGGTGACTATGCCCTTGTTGCTAGAATGACCGTATGTCCTGGTAATATAACAGTAGGGAAAAAAATCCCTGGAGATATAATCTAGGCTACTATCTCATTTAGAGAGGTAAAGAGTCTCAAAATTCTGTTTTTGAGTGTATCTCATCTGGATATAAAATTGGGCAGATTGAAATTTAAATATCTCCTAGTTCTTCTGTTGCTTGATTTCTGAAAGATGAAAATATTTTTGTATATAAATATATATTTTTATTGAAGTATAGTCACTTTACAGCATTGTGTTGATTTCTGGTGTGCAGATACATAATGCTTCAATCATACATGAGCATACATATATTTGTTTTCATATTCTTTGTCACCGTAAGTTACTACAAGATACTGAATATAGTTTCCTGTGCTATACAGTATAAACTTATTGTTTATCTATTTTATATATAGTGGTTAGTATCTGCAAATCTCGAACTCCCAATTTATCCCTTCCTACCTTCTTCCCCCCTGGTAACCGTAAGTTTGTTTCTGTTTCGTAAATACGTTAGTTGTCTTTTTTTTTTTTTGGACTCTACATATCAGTGATATCATATGGTATTTTTCTTTCTCTTTCTGGCTTATTTCACTTAGAATGATAATTCTGATTTGAGGAAAGGAGAAAATCTTTCCAGGGAACAGCCATGGGAAAGGGTAAAGATAGAAGGAAACATCCTAGGAAGAAATGATAGGGATTTTGAGAGTCTGTCTGTAGAGCTGCTGGATGTGGTGGGGCTCTTACAGCTCAGCTCATTGACTTTATTTATCATCAGTAAATATTAATTGTGAGTATGTTAAGTGTCAGATTTATGCATGGCTGTGACCTTGACCTTGTGCAGTGTTACTATATGGCAAGGCTATCATTATCCCCTGACTTTTAGCTTAAGCTGTGTTTTAAAAAGGCAAGAAAAAGGAGGAAAGAGTAGGAAACAAACTCTAAATTGTCAGGAGGAAATTAAGTAACATGTTGTTTGGAATAGAAGGGTGAGGAATTAGAGAAAGCTCATTTAACTACTCAGTCTTCGACATAGTGCACCAACCCACGCTTATCCTACTTTCAAGTAGTTGAGAAAAGAGGGAGGAGAAAATATTAATTTTGGAGCCCCATGAGTTATTATATTAGAGACTACCTGTGCAAAAAAACAGTGCAAAAAAAGCTTGTTTTCCTAATAATCGTCCACTCTCTTTTAATTCATCTCATGCTGGCATGTCTTTGTGATGATTTTCTTAATTTTTTTCTATTTCAAAACTTTCATGCCAAAGCTGTGTCCAAAGTGAACGTCATCCTGTTTACCAAGGGTGTAACTTTTTGAAATACCTGCTAATCTTCCAAATATTAAACATTGTGCAGGCTGAAGTGGCTTTAGTAAGTGGGAAGAAACGAAAGAAAGAAATGTGAGTGAGTCGTACTTTCCCCATAGCAAAACGTGGGCAGCTGTGGATGAGACATCTGTGTTTCTCAAGGGAGTCAGTCCTACAGTTTCAGGCAGTGAATGACATTTTTGAATCCTTTCCAATGGCTGCCCACCTTTCTTGGCCACATAGAACTGGGCCAGGCAAATAATCAACAGCATTTTTTATCTCTCTCTCTGCGGAGCATTACACTGGGTGCTTTGGGGAAGGTTGCCAGAAGGTGTATATATGGTGCGTTGATATGGCTGCCTACTGTATTCTTGCTCTCAACTTCTTCTCAGAGATCTTCTTTCTCAGGAGAACAGCTGCCTGCGCTTCCTCTTCCTTCAGCAAAGTGATGCTTTGGTTTCTGAAACTGGCCCCCTGATACATGCCTTTGTTTCCTGAGAGACCCAGGCTTCAAACACTTAGAAAAGACCACAATACACCTCACTGCTTCATTTGTTGAGTTGCCAATTGATGTTCAGGATTTTCCAGTGTGATTCTCAGTACGAACAACCACTCCGAGTACTGTTTTTAGCATCATTTTCTTTTTTTCCCACCTCTCCCCAAACCAGCATCATTTTTTAAATTAGGCTTTTTAGGAAGATCATTGAAACCTGATCCAGGAGGTACATTTAACTGTACAATTGAGACAATTCTCATGTACCTAAAATTATTCAATGTTAATCTTAGTTTCCCACTTTATTTAGTTATTCATTTGTTTATTCATTCAATCATTTACTCAACAGCTGTTTGAATGTCTATATTTGGCAAGTTTTGTGCTCATTGTTGGGGATTCAAGCAATGAAGAGATGACAAACAGGTTACCTAGTGAAATGAAACTTAACTGTGGTACTGGAGATCTGCATTACCCAGTAATTTTTGACTTTAAACTACAATAGTATAAGGTTATTTCAATTCATTAAGCATTTATGAGGTGTCTAGTCTATGAAATCTTAGGCAGCATTATATACAACAATGAATGCTGTGAAAGGAATGCACTATTGTTCTTCCCTTCCAAGCAGTCATAATGTGATCTCAGATTCAACTGTATTTAAAATTATGCTTAAAACTAAGACATTGTAGTGATAGATGAAGTGCTATGGGAGTTAAGGGAGGAGAGAGCAAGAGAGAATAAAGGAGGGAGTGAGGGAGGGAGAGAAAGAGAGAGGGAGGGAATTTGGGAAGACTTCCTGAAAGAGGAAGGGTTGGAGTTGAAACTAATACACATTGAAAGGGTAGTGGGGATTTGGGAAGGGATGGCAAGTCCTTCCTGACAGATTAAAACCAACCGACCAACCAAAGAACCAACCAACTACCTCGATGTTAAGGCCAGCAAGTAAAGTCAGTTTCTAAGAACAGAAAGAAAAATTGCTGTAGATAGGGAGTTCAGTCTAGAAATGCTAGTAAAGACTGTGTTGTGAGGAAATTTAAATAACAGGTTGAGCAGGAGGGACATTATGGAGTATGTGAAAGAGACCTAATGGCAGCTTTCCAGTAGAGAAGTGACATTGGTTTGATCTGTTTCAGAAAATAATTTCAGTGGCAAGATTCAAGATGTATTGAAAGGGAAAGACCCTGGATATAGGTTAGGCAATAGTGTTAATTGGGTGGGAGATAATGAGAATTCCAACTAGGACTGAGGAGGTGATGATTGAGAGGAGGTGATATATTGGAGAAAGTAAATTGAAGCAAAACCAATAAAGATTTCAGACCAATCAGATGGTAGTGGTATGGTAGCAGTGGATCTTTATTTACTTGTGAGTGAAATGAGGGGGAAGCTGGAAGGGGCATTTTGTAATTCCTATATTCCCTGAGCACTGTATTCTATAACAGATTGGATTTTGCAAATAGTAAGCTTGTGATACCTTTTAAGAGAGCTGTTTAGTAACTATTAGAGACAGCACCACAATCGTAATAAATTGATGACAAAGTGGAAAAGAGAAATTTGAATCAGTGAATAAGGTCAACCCAATTTAACAACTATAGAACTAAAAACTGGTGCCTAAATTAGATTTCTTCCAAGAACAGGCTTCTTCCTCATTTCTTAGTCAGAGCCAAATCTATGTTTCTTTGATGCAAGGAAAGATTATAAAAGTATTTTCTTTTTTTAATAATAAAAATGACAATTAACATTTATCAAGCACTTGGTATGTACCAGGGACTGCTCTAGGCTGGCATATGTGTACAATGAGAATGCAGACCATATAGATCATACAAGAACTGGTAATTAGAAAACATTGGCAGCAGCTTCATTTTCTGTTAAAAATTATAAATACAAAAAAGGTGGAATCCTGA
This sequence comes from Vicugna pacos, assembly GCF_048564905.1. Taxonomy (NCBI): domain Eukaryota; kingdom Metazoa; phylum Chordata; class Mammalia; order Artiodactyla; family Camelidae; genus Vicugna; species Vicugna pacos. The sequence goes on from NC_133011.1 coordinate 13,258,334, forward strand.
TACCTAATTTGTAAAATGTGGTTTTTTGGGGGGGTCCTATATTTGTTTGGATACCCACCATGCAGAAATCCTGATACTGAAACAGAAAATAAAATGAAAGATTCTGCAATTTCTTGCTGGCTACTTGGCTCTTCTGAGCCCTTAGCTTCAAGGATTTTTCAAAATATATTTTTCTGCACCACAGCTCAGAGTTGCTAAATCCAGAAATTGAAACATTCTGAGAACCAAATCATTTCAGGATGAATCAAAGCTCTTGGAACATTGCCCTAGGATTTTGAAGATAGTGTTTAATAGTGAAAAATGTTCAATATTTTTAAGGAAATCCCAATTATGGAAGGCTGCCCCATTCACATCCCTGATGATGCAGGGTGTCTGACACAGGATGACTTGTCTCAAGCTTCACTTCTGTGAAGAGCCAGGACCCTGTGGGGGAAGATGAAGGGTCTCTGGTCCCACAGCTCCACCAGCACTTCAGACCACTTACAGTTACCCACTGTGGGGAAATCTGACGCTGATGTCTGTTTCTAACTCCACCTTAAAACCTGGAAATGGATACCATCCTTTATTCCATTCTCACCAGCTTGTATTCTGGCTGCCATTTTAATGCCAGGAAATGTGACAGTTTTGAGCAAGAGTTTCATTCCCTGCCCAAACTGTCTTTGCTATCTTGTCTGTGTTTTTGCTTGTTTGTGCTGTGCAGGACTGATGATGGAACCAGAAGATGGGGAGAGAATGAATATAGTAAAACAAGTCTTAAGACCAGGAGGTGTTTTAACATGGTGGAGGGGGTATGAGTTATGGAATCAGACAGTAATGTGAAATTATTGTGTAACTTGGGGCAAGTTATTTAATGATTTTGTGTCTCAGTTTTCTTAATCTGTGAAATGAGGATAATAAAACTTACATCATGGGGTTTTATGGGGAATTAAATGAACCAAACATATAGAGCACATAGTAGGTGATTAATACATGGGAATGGATGGTATTATTATTAGTAGTAATATTAATAACAATAAAAGAATGGAATGAAAATAAGGATGAAGCAGTAATGATGGGGAGCCACGGGTAAAGGGTCATCAGCTGCAATGCTTGACAATTCGGAAGATGCTTTTAGATCTCTCCATAAAGTGGTGGATGGTCTTCTTAATTCCACAGAGACCTTGCCTCTCCTAGACAGGAATGCAAGGTAGAGTGAAGTTAACCTGAAATTTCCTCTCTCTCCTTTCCCCTCCAGTTCAACTCATTTTTCAGAAGCTAGCTGAGTTATCTTTCTCTAGGATGCTGTCACCACTGACAATGACCTCCTTTTCTGTTGAATTAAGGCAGTAAATTACATGCCATCTGGTATGTTCTCTGATTACGTCCTGGAGGTGTGGCTTCCAAATGCAGTCAAGATTTCTTACACTTGCCTTACCTTTCTTATGTGTCCTCTGTAGGATGGATGTGTGGCTGAACACACAGAGAAGCCTTAAACCAAACACTGTGATGAGATGAAAAGAGTAGTCACCTTAAGTTTCTTATATCACAGAAAACCCATTAAAGGGGCAGAGGTACTTCTTTCCTCAATAGGTAATACATTTTCTTCAGAGATGGGAAGGATATTTACTTTTTCTTTGTTAATTTTCCATGTTGTAGCCTCACTTTCCTCTGCTTCATAAAAATTCATAGACCTTTGACTTGGATGTACTCTTTATGATTATTTTAACTATAACATTTGGAGCATGAGGACATTGCTAGCTCAAAGACTGTAGTGATAACAATCAAGTGAGATTTGATGCCCAAGACTCAGGACTTGTAGCCCAGAGTTCTCATGGCTTTAAATGACTTCTAGCTGACCATCTGCATATACTGTGCCTTGTTATCTTCTCTTATTCCCCCCCCCCATTCAAATCATTAAGAAATTTACATTTCACAGAGATGAAATATATATTTAGCAAGGATTTCTAGTTGGGCTCAATTAAAGTTTACAAGGGTTATATGAAAGAATTTATGTAAGGCTTTGTATTTCTTTGTGAAATTAATTTTATTTTACATTTCTAAGCTTGAGAATAACACGCATACACATATGCCTGCAAAACATATGCGTATAAATGTGCATACGTATGTATATGCAGACATGCACACACACTTCTTAAATCTCTTCTTCTCTCTGATAAGTAACATTCTCATCATTATTCTGTACAGTTTTTTGTCCCAGAGTAATGAAAGGCTGTGTCAGAAAGCAATCGGTACAAATATTGTCATTTAGGTCAGAATATGTAAATGTAGGGGGCAAGGTTGGCAAAACCCAAGTGAAAAAGCATAAAAATGAAAGTGGGAACTTAAGCAATTAATTCTCACATTCTCCAGCCTTAACCTGATTATCCTAATAACACATCACCTCATTTTATTCCTCTACTTTTCCTCTCTTGTGTTAGTTAATTATTGTTAAGTAACAAATTATCCCCAACTGTAACAGCTTAAAAAAGGCAAGTATTTATTACCTCACACAGATTCTGAAAGAGTCTTAGCCTAGTACTTCTGGCTCAGGGTGTCTCATGAGGTTGTAGTTAAGTGGTCAGTGGGGCTTGCAGTTATCTGAAGGCTTGACTGGGGCTGGAGGATCTCCTTCCAAGCTCATTCACATGGCTGTTGGCAGGAGGCTTCAGCTCTTTCCCTTGTGGGCACCTCCATAGGGCTGCTCACAGCATGGATTTCCTCAGAGCAAGTGATGAGCGGGTGAGGAGGATGAGAGAGAGAGAGAGTGTGTGTGTGTGTGTGTGTGCACACGTGCGTGTGGGGATGGGGGAGAAAGAGAGAGAGAGAAATGAGGGAGAGAGAGAGAAAATGATTGAGGGAGCTCACAAAGGAAATGGAAGCCAGTGTCATTTATAATGCGATATTGGATATGACAGACCATCACTTTTTCTGTGTTCCATGGATCCTGGTACCGTGTAGGGGGAGAGGACACAAGGATCCGAGTAATAGGAGGCAGGGATCATTGGTGGGTTGTCTTGAAGGTTGGCTACCATATCTGCTCTCTGCCTTAACTTCCCTCCTCCTCATTTCAAAACCTCTGTCTTTGGAACGGATTTTTAGTTGCCAACTGGTAACAATTTTGCTTCATTGCTCTTTGTGTATCTACATCATCAAATTTCATGGCTTGACAAAAAACATTTTCATTTGAAAAATGTAAATGATTCATGGCTTCAGGAAATGTGATCAGTGCTCTTTCCACAGTGTTGGTAGACAGTAGAGGGTGCTGTTGGTGTGTGTGGACCTAAGTTGAACACTGTGAAGGTAGAGCTATGATGGGGCTGGTCCACTTCTCATCTTGAAAAACAGTCAGATGATTTCTAATCTGATTGGTTTTCACATGTCTGTATCTCAGTTCTGAAAAATAAACTTTACTTTTCTTTAGACAACAAGTAGGCAACATCAGGCTTTCTATAAAGGCTTCTGTTAATTCCCAGTGGTCTGTTTGTAGTTTTTCGAGTCCATGCTTCTGGCCCTACTAATGGCTAAGAGAGCAGAAGCAGGAGACCCCTGATAGTTACTTTGACGTGGATTGTGTGCAGATCATGAGGGACAATACTGTTTTTTACTTGATTTGGCTTCTCTGCTAGGATTGATTTTTTTTTAAGGTTCTTTTTTCGTATTAACATATTGCAGAAAGGAGTATTGACTACTACCAGCCACCTGCATGGCTGATACTGGGTTAGTGAAGGATGAGATATTTTCTTTTCTATTAAATTGAGATGAGTGTTTCACAGGGGCGCTTGAGGGGACTGTTATTTCTGTCCTTGACTCTTTACTTTCTTGCAGAGAATATTTCTATCAATGGTGTGGATTTTTTTAGGGGCTGGGGATACTCAAGTGTTTTAGAGACATAACCATATGAGTAAATTCCTCGTATTTGTAATGCTGTCCCAGTAAGATTATTGTGCACTTGACAAGGTAATTTCTAGGAAAAAGACCCAGTTTCATCTCTATAGTTAGAAAAATACTGTTCTTCTCTATCATATTTTAAAAAACATCTCATTTGATCACCTCTTATCCTACTACAGTATAATGCAAGGAACATTAGTTTTTGGAGTAAAAAAGACCCAGTTTCAAATAACACTTTGCTCCTTACTTTCTGCGTGGAGTCTTGTGCCTCAGTTTGTCCTCTGAGAAATGAAAAGTCGTGATAGTAAGGATATTAGGCACTGTGTTGAGCTCCCCCTACATCTCTTCATTTAATTTTTATAGTAAGCTTTTATCAGGTATACTAATATTTTCTATATATTTAAAAATAAGGAAATGAATTTGAGATGCAAAGAGTTTAAGTAATCTGTTCAAGGTTATATGGCTGATAAACCACAAAGTTTAGATGCAAACCCAAATGTGTGCAACATCAAAGTTACCCCCCAACCATTCAACATAATAATACTGACATTACTAGTTTGAGAATTACATTTGAAAATGAACATCTATTAGCCAGCAGAATCTTGTACTATTAACACTTTAAATAAATGTTAATTCCCTTTACTTCTCTTATTTGGAGCAATTTAGCTAGCAGATGGAAGGAAGAACATCTGTTTAGAATGATGACCTCTGCTAAAAGAGGCTCTGTCATAGTTTTGCATAATGACACCATGATTGTTTTTCTTGGAAAACAAATTATAAATGTCCATAAAATTGACAAAGGAACAAATTGGGCACCCCTGGATTCTTTCTGAAGCTTGAACATCTTTGTGGGGGGAAAAAACACATTAAAGAGAGTTTTTCCTCTCTTAAGTAGTGCCTATTTTAATCATAACCTTTGGAAGAAAATTTAAATGTAAAAAGGTGAAAATTAAAAGAACTATAAATAACAACAAATGACTACTTTGTAAATACAAAGCCACATTCACTCCCAGGGCTGTTGTGTCTCCAAACTATTTGAACAACAGTTAATAAGCACATTCCCAGTGAAAGAAAAAGCTAACTGATGTTTCATCCGAGTGCACCCTTTGTTGAGCATGTTCGGGAATGGAGAGCTGGGAGATGGGGATTTCCGTGCTTTTTGCGTTAAGATGTGTGCATGTGCCCACCGAAGAAAATGAAGGGTTTTTCAGGTTCCCCAAATACTCCTTTGCTAATATTCATCTCTGTCAAAAAATAATAATGTGTTCTGCTTGGATTAGTTGAAAAATCATCTTCTTTTCTTGATGGTTTTCTTTTCTCTGTGTTCTCACACTGAGATAACTCACTTCTGGTTCCTGGGCTGGGGTTACCTTGATTTATATGTTGTTTTTTGAGGCTGGTGTTTTGGGGATCAATGGGCTGGACCAGGGACAGCGAAGAGCCTAAATCTTTGCAAGGGCAGCCCAGTGAGTTGCTGGCCTACCTGAATTACACCCCATCCTCCACACTCCTAACTATAAACCGGGGACACTGCAGGGCTTACTTACAGGCTTGTTGTTTAGAAATTAGACAGGCCACTTTCTTTGGGCCACAAAGAAGGCAACGGCAAATACTAAGTTCTAATTTTTTTTTTCATCTTCAAGTTCCTGTTATTCCCTTGAATCTCTCTCTTTTTCTTTTCCTTTATTATTATTTTTAGGGCAAATATCTTTATTCAAGATCATATTATTTTATATAAGAATAAATGAATAAGCTATTGAAGCAATTAAAGCTAGCATATAAAGGATAGAATGAATATAATTTGGGGAGTTTTGGCTCACTTGGTTTCAAGTTCCAGCTTCATGAGTTGCTATGTTTGATTATGGGTGAGATATTTAGCATTTCTGAATCTTATTTTTTTAATCTATAAAGTGGGGGAAGATAGTGGTTATTTGCTACAGTTGTTTTGAAAATTCAATGAGATGGTCTGTAAGATGCTTAGCATGGAGCCTAGTAGAGTTAATTTTATGGCCTATGCCCCTTGACTATTTGAATTCAGGAGGACAAAGAAAATCATCTAGATTTAGTACCAGAATGTACTACAGTTATAAATTAGTTATGCAAAACAATCTGTTTCCTCTAGCCTACAAATATAGGTATCCAGAAGGAACATCTATGTCCCATAATAATAAGTTTTTCAGTACCTAATATATTTATGGGAACCACTGTAGCTGGTTTTTAAAAGATACATGTTATGTGGATGAACCCTTCTATTCACCTGTCTTTACAGATGAGAAAACCATTGTTCATAGATCATGATCAAATAGTTTGTTCATGATCAAATAGTTAATGACAGAGCAAGAATTTAAAACCCAGGTCTTGACTTAGTCACTATCTTGCACTGCCAACCCTGTTAGAGAAGCTAAAAAACAGTCAAAGGGCAGCTCAAAATACAGAATCAGAGCGTCTATTTCTAAAATAAATATGATGTGTGTATTTCAAAGAATACCTACTATTTTTAGAGCTTTTAACCAATTCGTATGTCCCAAGCAAGAGCTTTTGAAAACCTATGACCTCATGAAGCTTTGCATGGCTTTATTTTGACCATTGCTTTAGTTAGACTATATCTGAATTTCTTCTTTAAGGTTTTCTTATATTTTTATGTTCGTGTTAATTACACCATGTACAAAGGAGTTTCACATATGTTTACAAAACAAACCCTTACTATACTTTTGTAATTACAAAGTCTGCCACTAAATTACTATTTCATGTGTTTGTGTTTCAATTATTAATTGTGGCGGCATATAACTAAAGCCGAAAACATATCATTTCTATGGTAATAAGTGAGTGCAATTAGCAGCCTATCTATTCCACACACAGAATGTATTCATTTGCATTCTGTCTCCTTGTATCATTTAACTGTGTTTAGGCCAAGTCATGTCATTTCTGTTACCTTTTTTCAATCTAGAAGAAATCTGTCTTATTCTATAAGTACTTCTAAAATGTCTAAATAAACAGAGTTGGGTGAGGTGACACTCTGAAGACATAAACCTCATTCACTCGGCTGGTTATTTTCTGAATCTTCTAAAGCTCCCAATCTTCTGATTAGTGGTGATAATTTTTAAATTGATGAGATATGTGCATGATGTAGCCTTGCAAATAAATTATATAGTTTTATAAATCTTTTTCTGACTGATGAGTCTAATCTCTTTTTTCCTTGCCAACCACAGGTAAGTGGGAAATTAGCTCTGTTTATCTGTGTTGTATTCACATTACATTAACCAGAACTTTTTGGGTGATAAGTAACAAAAACTCAACTCAAGCTATATAAGCAAAAACATGAATTAATGTAAGGAATTTGAGGTTTCACATAGAACTCAAACGTAAGACTGCAACTGAATTAGCCAATGAACTGAAGCCAGGAACTCAAACCCAGTCTAATTTGGGTCCTCTGAGTTGCTGCTTCATTCCTCTCTCCACACTGCTTTCTTCTGCTTTAATAGGCTAGTCAACTGTGGTAACGGAGTGGCGCCACCTTGTTCCAACATGGCAGCACCGTCTGAAATCTTGTGGATTGATTGCACATTTGTGATCATGAGATGATATTCCCAGGAACAGGAATTCTGAGGAGACATTCCAGTCCACTACTTACACACATGCATGAATTAATGGTACATTTAAATGACCAAAAAGTATTTCCAATAACATTGCCTGTTTAATTTTGGTCAGGTTCTCAGATTACATGAAAATCAAACATGCTGTAGTGAATGAAGGAAAGACAGCGGTTTCACTAAATGCAGTGAAACGGTAACAATAGCTGCCGTTATTGAGCTGTTACCTTTGAGCAAGGCGCTGTGCTAAACGCTTTAAAGGCATGATCACATTTAATTTTCACAGCAATAGCATAGAGTGGAAAATAGTATTATCGCTATATAATAATGTGATGATGAGGAGCTTCAGTACTAACGTTATTATTACATGATGGTTGAACCGGGGCTTAGAGAGGGCAGGAGCCACCTCAGACTTGCTCAGCCGTGACGCGGCAGAGCTTGAATTCACACCGCGGGCTCAGGGGCTGTGAAACCCATGTCTCAAACCACAGAATAGTTTGTAACCGCGTTTTATTTTCGTGATGTGCTCTCTGTTCAGGATCTCAAAGCCGATTCCTAAAAACTAAGGATTCAGGGCATCCCATTCTGCCAAGTTTTGATGGATTGTGATAAAGTGATAAGATACTGCTAATTACAAGGGAGTTGTAATTGTAGCAGAAATTGTCTCAAAAAGGTTCTTGAACAGTTGTCTATCTTAGTCCAGTCTCTGTTGGTTTTTATCTGCCAAACCGGTTCTCCTTTTGATGTCCATCTTCTTTGCCTTGTGTACCTTTTTTGTACTCCTCTCTTAAGAACAGAATTCTGCCTTTGTTACCCTGCTTTTCCCCTTTACTTTAAACTTTGAAGGCAAAAAACAAACAAAAAAACTCTCTGAATCAAACCAAACCCAAGCCAAACCAATAGGTATAAAGGATACTGTGACACCTGTGGACATGCCACGCAAAATGAATAAACACTGGCACTTAGTCATACGTGATTCGGAACATCTTTAGGAACCAAAACATTAGAGACGATGTTGAAGTCCTTCATGCTCTCCTTTTAAGGCCTCCTCCCTCCCCCTCACCAGAGGACAGTGTATATTCAGTCCCATGATGTTAGTCTTTGCCTGAATATATTGAATTGAGCTATTTGTGTATATATTTAAAAATTTACCTCATTTGTAGCAACTATTCATAATGGTGTGCTATTTGCTTGTGTTTTTTTTTTCAGTCAATATTATGGGTTTGAGATCTCTGTTGAACAATGCCAGGTATCCAATCGTTGAATAATAATCTAACACATTAATCTTACAAAATTTAATTATTAGTTAACCTGTTAATGGACAACTAAGCTGTTCCCAAGTTTATATTATTTAAAATAATGCCACAATAACATCCTTATACCTTTTATACAAGTATTCGAGAGTTTCTAATATTTTTGAGCTTACAGTCCAGGGGGGAAGATGTGTTGTATTAGTGGGTGTTCCTAAATGCTATGAATAAAAATAATGGTACAAGGGGAAGGAACATGGATATAGGAGGAAGAAATTTGTTCAGATATCTTAGAGGAAAATATTCTCCCTGGCTAAGGGAACAGCAAATATGAGGACCCTGAGACAGAAAAATCCTAGTATACTGATACTTTATCCTGAAATCGTGATGCACTTCATTATTTAGTTCAATTATTTATTTCTGTTGCATTTCTACATCTAGAAATGATGAAATATTATCACTTCCTTATCAATATCTATGTAAATTATTTCTTTTTCTTATTTTATGGATTAAATATAAGCTCCAATATAATGTTAAGGAAAGGGAGAGAGTGAACATAGTTTCTTTAATGAGAATATGGCTAAATGTTGAATATATCTTTAGTAAAAACCCTTCATGAGGTTAAGGATGTTCTTTCTTCTATTCTTTCACTGTTAAAATAATTTTTAAAATTGGTAATAAGTTGTAAATTTTTCTGCAGAACTTTTCATGAAGAGCAGCAATAGCTGTACCACTCCCAATTCTGATTCTTATGCCAAGGTGTCTCCAATTTTGTTTTTCTCCATTTTTCCTTTTAGAATTTCCCCCATATTCCTGAACAATATGCTAACATGACTATTTCTTGATTTTTCTTTTTTAGTGTTAGTTTAGACTTCCTGCAGAGGAGCTTAGGATTTAATTCTCTTTTCACTACTCCATTCACACTTTCCCTACCCCTTTCTTATGATAGGTATATCAAATTTCCACTTAACCCAATATTCAGTGTTATTTTACATATATATAGTACATATCATGATAATGCATATATATAAACATAAAATAATGTATATATGATAGCCAAGTCATGTAGTATGCTATGTGTGCGTATCTTTTCTTGCATAACTCTGTTCTTTTTCCCCTTTGTTTTTGTGGAGCACATCCTCCAGTAGTTTCCCAAAAAAGGATACCTGTGGCAAGTAGTACATATTTTAGATGTTTATCATCTGTAAAATTTTTTATTTCTACCCTCATACTTGATTGGGAATATAGATGGAAAGACAATTCTAGAATTTAAATACTCCCTCAGAATTGTGAAAGTATCTTTGCATTGTCTTCTGGTTGCTAGAGTGCTACTCTTAAATGTCCGGTGTCATTTAAATTAATATTTTTGTATGTTTTTTTCTCATTAGATATTACTTTTAAGTTTTTTCTTCCTAGAAGTACATTCTCTATCCTTAGTGTCTTGAAATTTCATGAAAATGTGGCTCAAAGTTTTCAGTTCTAGTAGATTCTAGAAATTCTTTATTCTATGATAATTTTCTCCCTCCAGTTTTTCTGAACTTTCACTCTTCAGATATTCTTTTAAAAAACCTTTTCTTTCTTATTAAAAAAAAAACTCTCTGGATTTTTGTTTTTCTGTCTGGGAGATTTTCCAACTTTATCATCCAACCTTCTATTAACATTTTATCTCTGATATCACTTTTTTTATTTCAAAGACTTCTTTTGCAGTTTTGCTTCTTTTGTCTTTGAATCCTGCACTTTCCTTTTTTTTTTTTTTTTTTTGCCTTATGTGTTTGCTTTTGTCTCTTCCTCAAAAGTCAGGTGATCCATCAATGTCTGCTCATGTTAAAGTATGAAGCACAAAGGCATTAACCAGATGTGATATTGCTGGGCAGTGAGTTTATTATAAAGTTATGGGGCAGTTATTACAAGTTTTTTCTTCTAGGCGGATAGGTTTCCTCAGAGAGGACTCCCCTAATGTTCTGCCTCGGGATTGTAAGTGTCTCTCTCAGGGCTGAATGGAGAAGAGGCTATTGTTCTCACGTATCAGGATATGAACATACACTTAGTCTTTTGTTTTCATGACAGGTCCCTTTGCTCTACTTTTGTGCCCACACTCCCTTTTGTTTTAGAGAGTAAATCTTCAGCCAGTTGCCTAAGACTAGTTAGATGGTGTTGCTGCTCTGTGCATGATGAGGGTACCTAGGTCTCTAATTGCTTCAAATGCAAAATTTCAATCAATCTGCCTATCAGTCCCACCTGCACCTTCTTGAAGTATAATGTATCTATAAGTCCTGTGCCTTTCAGGGCTCTGAGGCATGAACTAACTTACTTTTTGGCTCCCCATTACTGTACTTCTCTACAAATGCAGGTGTGGTTTCTAAGAGAGATTGAGTCTGTTTGCTTGCGAGCTTCAAACATTTTTGTCAACATCTCTTGTCACTTCTCCCATTCTTTTCTCTTGTGGACTTTTTGCTCTTTTGATACCTTTAGCATCATTTAAGCGGGTTTCATAAAGGAGCTAAGTGCATGAAAGCAAGGATAGTTTTTAAATGCCACTACTGAAAGGAAAAATTGTTAACTTAAATGGATTCCTACTAGTCAAATGGTGAAAAATTTGAATATAACATAATACTAAATGTAAGTATTAATGTCATTATTATGGTTGCTTGGAACAAGTTGAGTCTGTGAAAGGTCATGGATCCTTAATGATTCTCATACAAGAGTGAATATAAAGTGTAAAAAATTAGATAATTGTAATTCAAAAGTGACAACTATAATAGGATATGATTTATTTTTATTGACTTTAACAATTAGAAAAATAGGGTTTATATATGGATATATTGTTTCTAAACTATGAACATATATAATTGCTCATATTTGAATAATCAAAAAATAAAAAATACATGGAATTTTGAGTAAGTCACATAGTTCTGGAACAAGTGGGAACAAAGGTAAATAAAAATGATGGACTATAAATGTGTAGTTAAAAAGGCTTCTACAAAAATACAGAATTCAGGTTATAAATAATAGTGAAAACTATACACAGAAGTTGATATTCTGACATGGATAGTGGGAGTGGCACCTCCATGAGTACCTCTGCTACATGCCCCTCTAGCATTGGTCCAGATTAGAAGCTCCTTGATTTAAGATCCTTACTTTGCTGAAATAATATAAACTTTATTATGCTCAGTAATTATAAGGCTAAGCCTTAAAATAAATGAAGATTGTAGCTTCTTTAAGTAATTATAATCTTCCAAATGATAGGAGAAAGTAGGCATTTTACTAAGTAGTATAACAGAAAAGAAAGCAGAGACTTCTCCCATGTGTACAGTGTGTATTACAGGACCACACCAAAAAATGTCTAAATGTATATAATGTGAACTTTAAAGTAATCAGGTGGAAAATTAAAAGAATCAGATAAGAGGAACTGAGTATGCACTTATGTCATTTTCCTTTTTCTTTTGTGCTTTATTTTTTATTTTGATGTAAGCTGGTCTTAACTGAGGAATTCTCAATTTTTTTTCTGTTGCTGGTATCTCTTTTCTCTTGACTAAAAAAAAATTGATAATAAGGAGACCAGGGAAGTCATGTCCCTGAAGGTACAATTTATATGTTATTTTTTAGCATGATAATTTGAGAAATCTACAACTTTAATTTATTATGTTTCATTATGAATCTTAAGTCATGAAATTATGTTTCCCCTTGAAGTTTGTTTTTTTTTTTTGCGTGTTCCTTTGTGTAGCATCCAGTAATAAGTGCCACATTTGCAAATATCATGAATTATCTGTTCCAATTACACATCTGATGTTTGGATTTTCTCAGCAACATTTCTACCAGGTGGAAACCACCAACCTCTATCTGAATGCAGAGCGATGGTATTGTTAGTTCTCATTGACTTCCTGTTTCCCTATAGCACCTACCCATTGTTTCTAGTTTTATCCTCTGAATCATCAAAACAAACCTAATGTGCTCTGCTCTTTCTGTCTAGAATGCTTTTTCCCGCCATTACAAGACGCAGTCATACCAATATTTAAAAAATAACATCAAATTTTACTTCTTCTATGAGTGTTCCACAAGTGTTCCTTTATTATTACAAATAATTTCAGAAATTCATTCTCTGGGAAAAAAGTAATTGCCCTTTTCTTGGGAACATGGGAAATTGTCTTAAGCATCAATATAGGTTATCACATTAGGCATGGTTGGTTGTATAAACATTTATTTTACTGCTGTTAGCCAAAATTTTAAGCTACTTAAGATGCCATAACATAGTCACCTTGTACTTCCCAACACAATATCTTAAATAAACAGCAAGTGTAAACAAAATATTTTGAAATTTACTTATTTGAAAAAAATGCTCCAGCTCTGACCTTTTTTATGGTGGTGGTTTTCTCAGAGAAGAGTAGTATAAAACACAAGCTAAAACAAGCAAGGTTCCATATTCTTGCTATAAAAGGGGCTGCAGAATTTTAAAATTTTACTTACAATTATTAATTATTTGTTTTCCCTTAAGGGGGAAAACTAAGTTGCCACCAGTTGCAGTGAACTGTTGTTGAGCAGCTCTAAGTCAACATCTCAGCAAAACATAAGAATGCGCCGAAAGGAGTAATGGGAACGACATTTCTTCCAGACCATGTGATGAGCTTTTGGAAGACTTAGGATTCTTCCAACATAGAGCCGTAGTCACGCTTGTTACTGTGCCCAGCCAAGTTAGTGGGCAGGTCTATGTTGGGTCACCACTTGTTAAGAAAGAAATTTACTCATGTTGATAAGTGTTTCGCAGTTAAGGAGATAATTAAACCAGTATTGCTAAAGGTGACATCGATTTTATTGTGGTTAAAATCTTGGGGCTGGGGGCTAAAGAGACATTACTTCAGATCTTTGATCTGCAGGGATAACAGAAGAACTTAACATAAGAACTTAAGACAAATCCAAGAGCTTATCTTCATTTCTCTTTTCTCATCTGAAAAAAAAAAAAAAGGAAATAACCGTATTTATCTCTGACGGATGTTCTGTAGATTATGTAGCATGTTTAAAGCATTTGCTAAATGCCCAGCTCCTAGTAAATGCTCCGTCAGGCCAGCAGCAGCAGAAGCAGCAGCATTATCAGCATCATTATAATTGATAAGAAACGAGTATTTACTAGGTGCATATAAAACAATAGACATAATTACAGATTAGTATTAATAAGTGTCAAATGAAAGCTAGATAAATATTTGGAATCAACAGAGACCAGGAAGAAATTTCCCTTTGCTATTTTTTGACTCCTTCCATTTATCAGGCAAAAATATTGAAAACAGTGAGAAAATAACACAGCTTTTAAAAATAACTATAAATTCCTCCTTGTGCGTGTGTCCATCTTTGAATGCTGTTTCCTTTAGATTGCAGGGACCTTAAGGCCAGGGACTGAATTTAACCTAGTGTTTAATATAGGCATTTATTTATTCAGTTCTTAAAACTCCACTCTTGAATAAGCTGCCTTGGAGCTAAGGAGATCAGGCCTCCCATTTTTTGAGGGATTATTTTATTTTTTAGTACATTTGATGGGTGGCCCGTGAAATCCTGAGTATGGCGATTTCTCCCCCATTTTTTTTTCGTATTTCAAATGTGCTTACTCTGGTGTAGTGGGATTGTCATTTCTGGGTTCAGGCAGTGGCTCGGCAGTCAGTCCTTCTTTAGCTTTGTTTATGCACAATTCTGCCCAGACACTCTGAATTTACAAGTTCTGGAGTTAGTGAATGAATGAGTATTAAGCATTTACTTTGGACCAGGCCCAGAGTTAGACATTTTCAAATAGCCCCAAGGATGCGTATTATAATCCCCATTTTACAGATGAGGAAACAGGCTCAGAGAGGTTAAATGATTTACCTAAGGATATTTTCAGTGTAGGGACCAATATATAGGGAGGTGAATTTGAAATTGTTGGAGCACAGGGTTTGGAGAAGAGAGCAAAGTGGAAAAGATTCAGCAAAATAGAATCTGAAAAGCTGGGGAAGGACCATAATATGGAGTGCCTTTTTGCCCTGCTAAAGGATTAGACTTTTATCTTGGAGATCAGTGGTTCTCAAATTTAAGATTCATGAAACTTATTTGTTATAACTATTGAAAATGCATATTATTGCCCTCACCCCCCACTCTGAAGTGGGGGCTGCAATCTATATTTTCATAAGCAATATAAGTTATTATTTTGGCCTGCAGTCCACACTTGGAGAACACTGCAGTAGGCAGTGAACTTTGGAAAGAATATTTTCCAAATGAGTTTCATTATTCTTAGATAATGAAGAGAATGGGCCCCAAGGGTACTAAATTAGAGGCAAGGAAATATTTAGAACACTAGTTTTCAAACTTGTCTGCACATAAGAATCATCTGGAAAGCTTTAAAAAAATACTTACACTTGGGTCCCACTCCCAGAGATTTAAAGTTAATCAGCCGACTTAGAGTATGGTTTGGCCATTGGAATTTTTTAAAGTTCCCAAGGCAACTTTTATAGGCAGTAACTTTTAAAATCCACTAATTTAGGAGATTGTTGCAGTAGTCTATTTGGGAAACACTGCAGCCCTGAATTAACCCAGCATTGGCAGCACCATTGACAGTCCATTAGCATTTCTGGGTGGGTTAGAAAGAGGGCGTTCTTCCTCCATGGGAGCCATGGTAACCTTGTGTCATGAGCCTGGGAGTGATTCTGGTACCTATTTTTACCTCCTGTTGCGCAGTCATGTGGTCCATTGCCCAACCCCACAACCCTGGAGATGTTGGAGAGGTCACAAGGATGTGCATAAAGCTAGAGAGAAGAGTTAGGTTGGTTCCCAGTGATACGGTTTCAGTCTTATCCCCACTGTCTACTTTGAGTCTCCACTTTGGTCCCCTCTGTTCTGGTCATGCCCTGAAGGGAGAGTTGCTGAGCTTGACAAATATAGTCTAATAATAGTGGCTACCAGGGATGTTGTGTTGAGAATTATTTTGAAGTAAGTCCAGGAGTCAGTAGGCAAAAGGGCCTCAGTCAAGTAAAACTTTCTACCATGGTATCTGAAGAGGGTGATAGGGGTCCCCGGACAGGCATATGCTATCACAGTGTTAATTACAAAATATTCTCAGCCTAGATGTTATTTAAATGCAATTATGCAAAGTCCAATTCTAATTGAAGAAGAAACTTCTTAATTTGACCCACTATACACTGCTTAGAGGCATATTTCTTATAGATAATATTGTTTTGTTGTCATCATTGTTCTTAATTGCTCTTTCACAAATCCCTCACTTTGCAGAAATTTTGACAGGAATATTTTGTGTGGTTTCCTCTGCACGTTCATTCTAGGAAATACATGCTATTTTGGTAGGAGAGCCTATGCAGGCTTTTATTCTTAAGCCTATATCCTTTTGTTTTTCTTTTTCCTTTTTGAATATATTTATTTAAAAAAACTAAATGATTAATTTTTGTTGAGTTATAATTAACATACGATATTTTATTAGTTTCAGATATATAACATAGTGGTTTGATATTTTTATGCATTATGGAATGATCACCACCAATAAGACCACTTACCATCTGTCACCTTACAAAGCTTTAAGATCTAATCTTATGGGGTTTTCTGTGTATGTGATTATTTTTCTCTTGCTGCCTTTAACAGTCTCTTTTTATCTTTAAGCTTTTGCCATTTAAATTATAGTATGTCTTGATGCAGACCTCTTTGGGTTCATCTTGTTTGGAACTCTCTGTGCTTCCTGTACCTGGATGTCTCTTTCCTTCCCTGTGTTAGGAATGTTTTCAGCCATTATTTATTTAAATAACTTTTCTTTTTCTTTCTCTCTCTCGTCACCTTCTGAGTCCCCTGTAATGAGAATGTTAGTAAGCTTAATCATGTCCCAGAGATCCCTTACACTCTCTTCATTCTCTTTTTTCTTCTTTTTGCAATTCTGTTTGGATGATTTCCACTATTCTATCTTCCAGATCATGTATCTCTTCTTCTGTGTCATCTGATCTGCTGTTAACTCTCTCTAGTATATTTTTTTGTTTCAGTTATTGTAGTCTTCAGTTCTGATTGGTTCTTTTTTATATTTTCTAGCTCTTAGTTGAGGTTCTCACCAAGTTTCTCCATTCTTGTCCTGAGTTTGATGAGCATCCTTATGACTGTTACTTTGAACTCTTTGTCAGGTAAATTACTTATCTCCATCTTATTAGAGTTCCCTGTCCCCCAGGGTTTTATTTGGTTCTACAGTGTGGAACGTATTTCTCTGTCTCCTCATTTTGTTTGACTTTTGTTTTTTTGTTGCTATGAATTTGGTGAAACAGATACCGCTCTTGTTGTTGAAGAAATGGCCTTTGTGGGAGTGTCTTCCTTTCAGACTGCTTGTGTCTGGTGGTTTTGGCAGGCTGGTTAGAGCTGGAGAATTCACAGATTGGGGCAGTTCCTAGAGAGAGCTGCATGTGAGGCTGACTTGGCAAGGCAGTTGGTTTGCAGTAGACCCTGGCTATGGCCAGTTCTGGGTGGGGTTACTTAAACAATGACACTTATTGACACTTCTGATCCCAGAGAGGGCTCCGGCAATTCCCTGACCATTTGGTAGAAGCTCTAGAGTTAGTAAATGGATTTTCTCCCCATGTAGTCTAGGTGTCCTTTAAACTGCTGTGTTTTTTTTCTGCTGTGTGCCAGGGTGGTTAAGTCTGTGCTCTGGTTCCTCATCAATAGCCCAGCTGCTGTTTGCTGCAACAGGGATGGGGTCCTGGTGGATACCATGTCTCCATCTTTCCTACCCATTTCTATATGGTCCTTCTGTGTGCAGTAGCTGTTCATTTACACCTCCGGTTCTTCTTCAGGAGGATTTCACTTACATGTAGGTGAAGATTTGGTATGTCCATGGGAAGGGATGAGTTTAGTATCTTGTCATGCCACCATCTTGGACACTTCTGCCTTTTTCCTTTTTATCCTTAAGAAGAAAAATCTTAGTCTCCTGATCTAAGTGAGGCCTAAAAGAGTCTACCTCCTTATTTTTTTATGGTTGCTATTGATTTTTCTCATAAGTAACTTTCTGGAATTTTCTACCCCTTGAATGACCTAAGCTTAGCAGGTGGTTTGTGTTGTTTTAAACATATTTTAGGGTTAAATATCACATCGTATAAAACCATAAAACAAATAAATGGCAGTGATTTTAAAAGATTTTGCATAGCAGTAAAGGTCTTAAAAAGAGAATGGAAAAATTTAAAAAATTATCAGTGCCAGTGTTTTACTACATTGAGCATTAGCATTTCCGATTTACAGAGGATAAAATTGAGACTCAGAAAAAGGTAACAGAAAAATTTTGCATCAAAAAAAAAAAAAAGAAAGAAAAAAAAAAGAAAAAGGTAACGGAATCATGATTTGCAGGTCTGGCATTCTGCTAAGTAGTTAACATATTTATTTATGAAAGCTCTGTGAGTTAGGTATTCTCATGTCTGTTTTATGGATGAGGAACCTGAACATTAGAAAGATGAGCTACCTTGTCCGAGGTCAAACAGCCAGAAGTGCTGAAAATGGCATTTAGACTACTTTGACTGGCTCCAAAGCCCTGTTTTGTTTTTGTTGTTGTTTATAATAAGAGGTAGGAGGTCATTGGCCTTGGACTTGTGACTTCCAGTCCAGGGTTTTTGCCTTGTTACCATCATAAGTAGTTTCTGTTATCTTTCTAGTATCAAAGTAGCCTTAGCCTAAATCTAGACAGATCACATTTGACCCCAACATCAAGAAAGTGTTATCTATATAATTTTAAAGCATATTCTTACTACAGGTTTCAAGCTGAGAGCTCCAGAAGTTCTTGGGCTACATGAAAAGGGTTAACCCAAGATATATAATTGTAGTAAACATGTATGAAGCACTTACTATGTACCTGGCACTCTCCTAAAGTACTTTACATATTTAACTGATTTAAGTCCCCTAATAACCACTGGAGTAGGTGCTACCTTACAGAACAGGAAGCTGGGACACAAAGAGGTTGAATAACCTGCCAAGGTCCCAGAGCCAGAGCCCAAATCCATGTTCCTAATAACTTTGCCATGCTGCCTCGATGCATAACTTTCTTCATCTCTCCTCCACTAGCTTTTACCCTCATCCTAACAAGTGCTGCCCAACAGACAAACCTTCGGATAATAGCAACTCACTGCTCACTCTGGTTTTTGGACTGTACTTAACTTTCATAAAATCCTTCTTGGGGATTTTTAAAATAATTATTTTCTTTCTCTTTAGAAGAATAGCCAGTGGTACAGATCTTGGGGTTGTGTTGGCTGGAGTCCTTCACTTTCCATCTTAACTTGAATTGTCTGTTACCCTATATCTGCTTAAGACTTATCTATTTGCTTTCAATGCCTTGGGTTTAGTTTTTCTGTAATTGTAGAAGCTGTAGTCTCTGAAAAGTAATTTTCTTCACATTATTTAACATTACTGAGAATATTTTAATGGTAGATAATGGTAGATATTTTAATGTTCTATTTTAAAGGAATGACATGCCCTTTAGCTAATCTGCTTGCAGTTAGATTTATTTGCTGTATGAGCCTCAAAAGATCAAACCTTTTTAAAATATTGACAATGGAAAGTATATTAATGTTTTTGGCAATATAGGTGCTATACAAACTCAAGAGGTTATGAAGATTATTTTATAAAATTGAAATTGATTATTCCCTGTGAAGGTTGATTGTAACTACTGAGATCATGGAAATAAAATGCCAACTCTTTTATTATTTAGTGAATAGAATTGTTTTCCTTTTCATTGGTAAAATAGCAGTTCCATATTCTAACTTTACAAATGTAGTTGAGTTTTTTTCCTTTAAATAGTCATTTTCAGAGGGATGGTCCATGGCTTGCCAACTTACAGTACAGCTGATGTAAAAGTTTGTGATGGCAACCCTAAATGTTTTATCACCTGTCAGAAATTTCAATGGTAATAAAAAGTAACATCCTTTAAATTAATTAGACATGATTAGGGCTTCAAGCCCAGAGGCCACTTCATTATGCAAAAAATTATAACAGTTAGCTATTTAAATTACCATTAAATTGATTCTTATGTTAATTGATATCTCACTTATAACCCTAGATTTTAATTTATATAAGATCTTGGAAATAATAATAAGGTGTAATAAAATATTATTTTGAAGAAGTTCTTTTATGAAAAAATACGCTGGAAAATTGATTGTTATATTTGACCCTTGGTAGAACTTCTGTATTAGAATAAAGCTAATTTCTCGCCAAATGGCACAGTTTAGATTCATCTCCTGTGTTTGTGCAGCCCTCACAAACACCAGTAGAAGCTGCATGTGTGGTTCAGGAGGGTAATTTTCTCCCCAGTGAGCACTGTCTTATATTCTCTTGTCTCACACAGGAAACCAAGTTTAATTTAACCATTTGAGATGCAGCATGTGCTGTGACGGATTTTGGAAAAGGAGGGTAATGTGACTGTGCGCATAGTTGACTTTTGATAGAAAGTGATACATATTTCAGAGGAGAACTGACACCATGGAGTAGAATAAACTTGAGTATCATCTTGCAGGGTTTTAATAAGCAGGTACTGTTGTGCCTTTTCGAAGTTAAAATGCCAGTTGCAAGAAACTTGGAATTAATTGTTCTTTAGGGACAAATTGAGATGACCCAAGACATTTCCCTGTTCAGATACATAACCTCCTCATGCTTTTTTTTGTTTCAAGTGATGAGTTTTGAATCTGTGAGATGGCAGACAAATTAAAATATTGTTCTGGCCTCTTTTAGAGTGTCAGGTCTCTACTAATTAAAATCTATTTCTATTTTTATTTCTACATTTCTTACTATATTACAAGTTCCAAAAGTGTAGGAAATAAAGTTTATCAATACCATTTGGGCCTAATTTCTGGGCCTGGCTTTTCAACTACTTAAGAATTTTTCAAGAAACTTCTAGTTTGCTTTGTGGGTTTTCACAATGACCATATTCAAGTTGTAAACTGCAATCACAATACTATAACTTACAAGAAACTGTATTTGTAGGTATGGAACCAAGATTAGGGTTTTTCAGGAAAAACTCTTAGAGATGGAAAAATAAATTTATATAGTTCAGGCTAAACTCTTTCATACTTTCACTGCTTTTCTTCTTCCACATCTGAGATCTTTTATGTTTTAGTAGTTTTTCTCTTGTTTTGTTTCTGTTTCATTTTCTTTATTTGTCACATTTTGTCACATCCTGGGGGCTGAGCAGAGATAACATCTGAAAGCTGAGTAAGGTCAGTGCCTTCTAAGGCACAGTTGGAAACAAGTACAGTCTAAGAGGAGATGAAGAGCTGGGGATGAAGCTGGTACAGGAGCTCGTGAAGAGGGAGTACAGTGTGATCTAAGATGTTCCAGAAGTCGTAATCCAAGGAAGATGCCTTTAAAGGTACATATAAGATTTTTCTTTCTTCTTTGGTGTCTCTGGTTTGTTGGCACCATCCCACCCCTCCAGGGTGATGCCTATTCACCCTTCACCTCTGCAAACTTCATCTCTCCTTTCCTAGTTGTTGTCCTCTCAGACACTCCCTAATAGGGGCACTAAAGGGAGACTGGAAAACTCCAGAAGGAAGAAGGGACTTGTTCATTTCTGTCCCTCCCTGCTCTTGCCAGGATCACCCCAGCAATGCTGCCTCACTCCAGCGACTGCTGTTCACTCCAGCAGCAGCTTTTGATTCACTGTTCAGTTTTCTCAACACATAAAATCACACCCCCCAGAGCCACCAGAACTAGTTAGCAATGTATCTTCTTTCAAGGTCTGCATCCCAGATCCACAGGATTTCCTTCAGTGAACTCAGAGGCTCTAGCACTACACGTGGAATTTAAACTTAATTAAAATTAAATACATCTAAAACAGTTTTACAGGCACATTTCAACGGTGCAGTCATCTTATGGTGGGGAGCACAGAACCTTCTACCACTGCAGAAAGTTGTGTTGAACAGTCATGATATCTAGCACCAGCTGAGCAATGCTGACTTCTTCAAGGTCTGAGTTCTTTTTGTGTGGCTTCTCCTCCATGCTTCTGCATTCTGATTATCTCAACCTCTTCCCTGTGTTCCTCCCTCCGGAAAGGTGGCACCTGTTTCCCACAGTTGCTACCTCCGTGATACCTTATTTCCTTTTTTGCCTTTTCAGTTCTTTAATACCTTGGTAATAATTCTTTATATTAAATTTTCTCTATTAAAATCGGGGCCAGCTACGTAATTGAGAGACTAGTGCAGAAAGAAAATATAGGTTCCCTTGTTCAAAAAGCAGGGTGAAAGTGCCATTAAAGTTACATATAAGATTTTTCTTTCTTCTTCGGTCTCTCTCTTCCCAACTTGTTGTGCTATTTTGTTTTGTTTTTATGTTTTCCATTTAATGTTATACAAAGTAGAAATACAATTCAAATTTTAAAACATTAGTATGAAATTTATCATGTATCTTTATATTTTGCAATGCCAGTTTTAACTATAAATATCAGACCATCTATTCAAATGTGGACTCTCCAGCATTACACAATTTGTATTTTGTGGCTCATTCCTGGAGGCTGCCTCAAGCTGGCCAGAAGGAACCAATGCAGATGATACTCAGGACCGTTGGAGGAGGAAGATAGAGCCAGCTAATAGAGGGCCTTCAGGCATCGGTATACCTACAGGGTTGATGTAGACACTCATAGAAGCCCAGACCTGCCCACTAAACAGAGGGCTGGGCCAGACGGCTACTGAACATCCCTCTCACTGGCCTTGAGCTGGTGTGTCACACCTGGCAC
Organism: Vicugna pacos; assembly: GCF_048564905.1. NCBI lineage: Eukaryota > Metazoa > Chordata > Mammalia > Artiodactyla > Camelidae > Vicugna > Vicugna pacos. Next base: position 13,280,746 of record NC_133011.1, read on the forward strand.
AAGGGTGGCCCTCAAGTTACTTTAAAGCTCAGTGCTGACAACATACTCAGTATCTAGATGGGGTGGGTTAGAAGCTCACTCCATCCAGACAGGATTGGCCAGAGTAGGTAGGGGATAGCTGCTACTATGTCTTGCTCCCAGGCCCAGGCTAGGGGTAGAAGGAGGGAGCAGTCATTGGGCAGGTGTGGGGACAGGGAAAGCTGTCTGGGTCTGGGGCACCAGAGTGAGGAGGAGTACGTGACTGAGCACTGAGTCTGGAAAGGTAGCAAGAGGTGGGAATCGTGTGAGCTGAGACTCTAAGCCCTTGGAACTCGTCCATTGTCCCATTGGACTTCATTTACAAAACACAAATTCAAAGGTAAAATGACTAAGAATTTCAACATAGTGACATCAGAGTGTCGAATTCCAAGTGTGGGACCCTTTTGGACATGGGGCTCTGTGTGGATGCATTGGTCACTTTTCCTGAAACTGGCCCTGATTAAAATAGCTTGAGTGGTTTTGTCTCTTCACTGGACCTGACTGATATGGATGGGAAGCCAGGTTAACTCTGGGGGTGGGGGGAGGGAATGGGCCAACAAATTCTGACACTTCCATCGGGACATCTGTCAGTCGGCTTTTACCACACACGATCATTTGGAGCTCCCTTTTGTTGCTGGCATTCCTCTGTGGACTCCAGTGTTTATTGGCCTGAATTCCTTTTGCCTTTCTTTGTAAAATGTACCGTGTTAGTAAGTTGCTTTTCTCCATTACTGTTGTTTTGCCTCTACTCCCTCAACATAACGTCTGCCTTCTTCAGAAGCCCTTACTTTGCAAAATTATCTCAAGAGTAGATACTGCCCTTCGATATTATCCACACTTTTAGTTCTATCTTTGATGTACCTCAGCCTTTTACTTATGAAGTATCTCTTTCCTTAGGGAAGAACATTTAACACTACATTTATCTCTGTGTAGAGTATTTAAATTCTGAGCTTTTGCATACAAATTCCCAAGAGTCTCACCCTTCATGAAACTTTCAGAAGCGTTTATAAGTTCCTTGTGTGGCAGAGATGCAAACCTGTGCTCTCTTTCCTCTGTTATATTAACTTCGGTGTCATCCCGGGGCAATTTTCAACTTAATGCTTCTGTCTAGCCTGTGTACTTGATGTGCTCACAGTTCTTTGGAGGTTAAGAAGGGAACTGACTGCCTTTCCTCCTGAATACCTAACCTGAATGGCCTGGAGTTTCTTTCTACTCTCTGAGATTATGGTAGGTCTCTGAAGGCCTGCTAGGTAGCTTGTACTATAGTTCTGAGTCTTCTCCAGCCCTTTGACACTGATTTCCTTGGGGACAGAGCTATAGGCTCAATAAAAAGTTTTAGTTAGATTGAACTTAATCAATGGACTTGTTGGGATACAAAAGAAAACAGAGAGGATGAAAGATTGGTTTTCTGTTCATTCAAATCCTGGAACACATTCTTGGTTCTGAGACAACATTCAGAGTCAGCCATAGGCAAATAGATTTTACATTTGAGGAAAGAATTCCCTAGTACAGCTATCTCCTTACCACTCTGCTTCGGTTAGTAAAATTCCTAAACAAATAAATACAAAAGCATATCTGAAGTTTGTAGCTCTGTCATCCCAAGAGGGCTATCCCAGGTAGAGGGACCATGTGGTAAGACCCAGTAGCCAAGGGGAATGAGGGATCCGGTTCCCAGAAAATGCCAGGAAGGGGTAAGAAATTGCAGGAAAGCAAGATTGACAGCATTCATAATTTTGCACCGAGTCACATTCATAGCCACCAACGTGCACATACATGTACATGTGTATACACACCAGCCATCTTTCCTCCTCTCTCTTCAGTAGATAATCATCTTCCGTCTCTACAGTGAAAACTTAGCTAAGGAAAATGAGAAAAATTCATGTTATTTGATCAGATAAATGAACTTTGGGATATACCAAGATGACCCAGCTCACAAGTTAGAAAGCAGTGATTAGTAGGTATAGGTGACTGGAAACATGACAAGAGAGTTTTGCATCTGAAGAGCTGAATACTGTAAGGAGACTTAGAGAAACTAAATAATTGTCCTTTTCACCTGAACATATGCCCAGACTAAGAAGGGAATCTGGGAAAAGGCAGAAGAAGTTTCTACCTGAAGTCTGTCTCTTCCAGAACAGAGTCAGGAAGAACCAACCATATTGGAAAGGGCATTTCTGATTAAGGTAAGTCTTGTAAATATTGTACAGATATCTGTAGAAAATATTTCTTCTCAGTAGGGAGATAATCACTTTACTAAGACAAAAATTGATCAAATGCATATTTCCTGGATAGACCCCTGACTCTCAGGCATCACCACAGGCTGTTGAGGTGTAAATGCAGAGAAAATGGTGTGTCTAATTGTTTTGCCCCTGTGATGATCATCAGTAAATGCCAAAGTAGTATTAAGCAGTTATTTCATGCTTGATTTTTATTCCTTAAATTCACTGAAAATGAATGATAATGAGTGACTTCTCAATAATAAAATTGCAGGTTCAGTTAAATGTGTTAATATTTATTTATTCATTTATAATAATAAATAAGCTATAGTTGTATTATGGCAAAGATATGTAACTCACAGCTTTAATGAGGAGCATTTTGTTTCTATAACTGATCTTCTGTACTGCTTTGTTTCCTATTTGAGTTAGGCACATTTTCTAATTATATTATTTCAAAGATTTTTAGTGTCAAGTTTGGACAGATGGACTTAATAGTGTCTTGATATGTTTTTCATCCCCATAAACGTGACTACTTCGTATTATGGTTTAATTGGTTTTGGTGGAATACGCGTTTTGTGAATATAATACAAATACATAATATGCATATAAAATTCATGCATAAATTGTTTATTATTCTTAAGGTAAAATATTTCAACACTCTTACATCTTCCAGTCAGTAGACACAATAAATGAGCCATATCATATGAAACATCTGTTACAAGTGGAATATTCCTTAAAATGCATATTTAGTCATTATGCTTCAGTATCATCCTTCAAATCCACCTTTGTACTTACCTTTCAGTTCTGGGTGGCACTAGGTTAAACAATGGAGCGGATGGATTGGGACTCAGCTTAACTGCCATTTTAAATCAGTGCTTGTATCTATGATTTTATCCTTGCAAGATGCCTTTGGAAGAGTTGATTTTCAACTATACCATTAGAGAGAAAGGCTAAAAATATTTTTGTTTGCTTTTCTTGCTTGTATTTTTTTCAGCTTGTTAAACTAGGGTCTGTTTTGTCTAGGTTATTTGCAATCTCATCATCATCCAGAGAAATGTGGTTTGCAAATTAAAATAGTAACATCAGCAATTTCCCCTGAGAGAGACTTGCTTCTACCCTGCCAGAGGCAGGATCACTAAGTAACAAATAGTTGGAAGGTTTTTCTCAGCTACTACTGTGCTTATGAGTGTATGAGCACTGGCAGGCAGAGACCTGTCTGTAGATGCTAATGCAAACTAATGTGAGCCATAATCATGAATTTCTTTTGGAGACATGGCATTACTATTATTACTACAAGAATGTTTGCTGAAGGCAAAAAAAAAAGCCAACTAAATAACAATACAAAATCTTTCTGATTCCTCCACTGTCTGCTTCATTAAGTGATTCTCCAGACCTCAGCTAAATATATTCCCTCTCTGGACCCAATCTTGCAATCCTCACTCCTATCAAAGTAGGAACATTGGCCAAGTAATGACTGCAAAACCACAGCCTAAGAATACAAGCCAATTGTGTTTTTGTTTTATTTTATATTTTTTTATTGTGTGCCTCAGCTTAAGTGACTCTGAAGTCTTAAAAGCTAATGCATGTCTTTTACAATCACTCCATCTTTTTGAGAACTCCTAATTAGGACAGAGGAAAGAGGAGTATAAGAAAACTTGTATGTATATGTTCATGAAATAACATAACAAATGATCAACTTCCTTCTGAAATCACATTTGTATATGCTTCTTATTGCCTGTATTTATGGAATTGTTTTTGCTACTGTCTTTCATTATTTACAAAATAAACAACGGTGGAGCTATTTGCCAGATTGTGTGATGATGCTAGTATGGAAATACGAATTAGCCTCTAATATAAAGTAAGTGGAGAATGGTGGGCACATGGAGTAAGAAGTGTTTGGTGAGGTGGATGCAGAGGAGGTTAGATTTAAGGCAGATGTTCGTGCTAATCATAGGATAGTAGAAGAGTCTTCTTGGGAGAGTAGCAATATGAAAATATCTTGTCCGTGTGAGTCTGGCTCCAGAATCTAATCACATATTAAAATGGATGAAATAGGGAATGTGTGGGAAAGAGTGAAATCTGATTTTTCAAATGACTTCAATGACACATCAGAATGAAAAGGCAATTGATTGGTTCTGTGGCTTTTCCCCTAGCTTCAGTGACACAGGAGGGTTTGAATCCCCCGACAACATTAACTCAAGTAATTGTTAGGTGTTTATCTTTACTGGAACTAAGAATGAGAATCTGTTTGAGGGTTATGTATCAGAAGAAACACCTGCACATTATTGTCCAGATATTTATTTGGTACCACGTGGCTAGTATTGGTGAGCTGGAGCTGCACTAGAGAACGAGTGCTAGCAATGCACCTTTGACGGAGCTACATGGCCAGCTAGGTATAAAACCCGGAGAGACCCCAGAACCCACATGTTCTCTGACTTCTGATTACCCACATGCAATGAGCATGTCTATTGTGAACACAGCTCAAGTGCTGAATGACCAAGACGTTAGAAACTCTGCCTGGAAGTCACCAGACCTCTTTTATGGCTCTGCTTTGCATGCTGCACATTTTCCTTTTCTGCGCTTACTAAGTACGGGATGAAATCAGTTCTGTCGTGTGAGCTGGATGTCAGTCTGAATTCAAGACCACTGCTGATGGTAGAACACAGTTGAAATTGGAGATGATAAGGTTTTCACATGTAATTTTTTTACCATAAATATTTCATTTTCACAGTGTGAACATGAAAAATTAAAACTAAAGTCATCAGTGTCACAACCTAGAGATTACTAACACACCCTGATACTGACATGTATGTTTAATAATAGATTCCATAAATGTACTCTTTTATATATGACTTTTCCTCACATATGTCATGAATATTCTACCATGCTGCTAAAGATAAATACAAATCATCATTTTTAATAGCTGCATAGAATTCCATTGTGTGGCTATGATTTTATTTAACTAATCTCTTATCAATACAGTTGCCAATTTTTCACTATTAGTTTTAATATTGTTTTTGATATGTGTGAAAAGTTGCTTTTCTAAAAATTATCAATTTATAATTCTACAAGTAACATATGAGAGAGCATACCTACATATGCCCATCTCTAACCAACACTCAGTTTACATTTTAAAAAAACTTTAGTCAGCTTAATAGATGGAAAATATTTCTTTGTTGATATTTATATTTTCTAATATTCTTTATATTAAGTGGAAAATTATAAAGAAGAAGGTATCACTCAAAAAACCTGCCATGTAGAGATAACTATGTTAAAATCTTGATGGTAAAAAAATAATCTTGGTGTTTAACCTTCTGAACATTTTCAATGCATATATGTATATGACTATTTAAAATATATTGGACTACACAGCACATGCCACTTTTCACTAACAATATGTTTCACTAAATTCTTTAAAGAAAAAATATTCTATTGTGTATGTTTCACAGTTTCCCTATTGTTGAATATTTATGTTATTCCTTATCTTTTTTGCTACTATATAATAATGCTGTGATGAACATCCTTATATGGAGTGTTGCTCACTTGTCCAATTATTTCCTTAATACACTTCTCTGAAAATGGAATTGTTGGGTATGTATGTATAGTCAAAAAAGTATGTATAGTCAAATTGTCTCTTATAAATGCCCATTTCTGCCTTTATCGGCAGTGTATATAAATATCTATTTCCCTACACTCTAGCCAGCTCTGGATATAGTATTTTAAATCCTTACCAACAAGATAGATGAAAGATATTTTAAATTATTCATCTTAGATTCAGTGAGATTGATTACTCTTTAATATTTATTGACTATTATTTCTTCACTTGTAAATTGCCCTCTGATGTACTTTGTCCATTTTTTCAGTACACTGTTCATCTTTCCTTTAAAGAAGAATTCTTTATATATTAGAGAATATCAACACTTTGTCTGCTACATGATTGTTACTGGAATTTTAACATTGATTTTGGTGATTTTACTGAGCTAAATTTTAAAATATAAATGTAGAAAATCTATAAATTTTTGATATCTGTTCTACTCTAGGATTTTTCTTCACCCTAAGATTATTGAACTGTTTTTTAAAATTTCTTATAGTGTTTTCTTTTAAACTAGAAGTCAGTCATTAATTCATTTAGTTTTTCTTTATCTTTCTGAATTTTTCCAAATCATTATAACTCTTCTACTTCCTCCATCAATTTGAAATATTTTTCTTATACATTACATGTATCAGTGTGTGTGTGTATACATATATATAAAATACATATATCTGTTCTCTCAACAGCATTCAAAAGTAAATGTTAATAGCAGATAGAAAATATCCCTGTAATTCTTTGTCTATCATATACATTTTAGAATACTTTTGCCTCATTCCAATTTTAAATCCATTAAGATTTTCAGAGATTGTACATGAAATTTATAGATTCGGTGAGAATCTTCAGCTCTATAAAGTTGAGCTTTCTCATCTAAAAAAAATATTCTTCATTTGTTCAAAGTTTCTTTTATGATTCTCATCAAAAGTTTGTGTCTTTTATAAATATATTTTACACATTGCTATTATTTATTCTTTTTATGTATTTTATTCTTTTTATGTATTTTATTCTTTTTATGTATTTTATTCTTTTTATGTATGTTGCTATGAAGCTTTTTTTATATATATACATACACATATACACATATATGTTTATTTAATTTTTTAAGTGAAAGTAAGTTTATCTAGAGATATCCACACTCCATAGAGTGTGTGCCATCACAGGAGGCAAGAGAGGCAGCCTGTATATTTAATTTTGCATGAGAAGTAAAACATGCATTTAAAAAGTGCCAAAAACATAACTAATATTTATTTTGGGGGGGGTAATTGCGTTTATTTATTTATTCATTTTAATGGAGATCCTGGGGACTGAATCCAGGACCTTGTGCATGCTAAGTACACACTCTACCACTGAGCTACTGAGCTATCCCCTCCCCCATAACTAATATTTATAAAATGTACACTCATTTAACCACCACTGAGGTCAAGACATAACATTCTCAATGTTCCAGAAGCCCATTTACATGTCCCTCTCCTCTCATGACCCTCTTCCTACTCCAAGATGATTAGTAACTTGACTTTTGTGATGATTATTACCTTGATCTTACTTATAGTTCTCTCGTTTTTGAGCTAGACGTCACTAAATAATATAGTTTAGTTTTGCTTGTTGTTGAGCTAAAATAACCATTATATGTTATTTGTAATTCATTTGCAACATTCATTGTTTAGCTGATACTCTTCAATATTTTAGTTGATTTTCTTTTTTTAAAACAGATAATCTGTCTTGTATCATCAGAAAATTGTTATTTATCTTTTCCTTTCCAAAGTCTATAACTTTCATTTAAACCCTATATGATCTTTCCCAACTCCTAGTCTAATAGCATTGGTTAGAGCTAAGAGAACAATGGTAAATAATGGCAGTAGTGAGAATCCCAGTTTCTTCCTGATACTAATGGCCATAATTTTAGTGTTTCATCATTATTCCCATACAGTGGTTGTTTTGAGATATATATGTTTATCATGTAAAGCAATATTATTTTATTCCTATTTTCTGAGAGATGTCTTTCAGAAGGAATATAAAATGTTGTCACATGGCATTTTAGTGTCACTCAAGGCAGTTGTTTGGCTTTGTTATTTTTAGTGCTAAATAAAATTTACAGATTTTTTTGGAGAAAAAAATTTATTGTATACTATTGATATCGCCACCTGGAAACATGATATTCACTAGCTTAACATTCTTCAGGAAAACTGAATAGTTTCCTTCATACTTTTTACTCCATTTTCTTAGGTTTACAAGTAGTAGTTTTCTATTTTTGTAGGTATTATGAATGGAATCTTTACAATTACAGTTTAAAATTGAGTTTTATGCATTTATTTTATAATTGGCCTCTATAGTGACTTCTTATTTTCTCTAACAGCTTTTTCAATTTATTTTCTCCTTAACTTTTTCCAGTAAATAATGTTAGCATCTATAAATAATAATTATCTTTACTTTTTCCTTTAAATATTTATAATTTAGGGACTTGTATGTCAAGATGCAGTAAAAGGGACCAAATTTATTCTCCACTCTAAATAATTACAGAACTGGACAAAATACATGAAACAGTAACTTTCTAAGCTTACTTTTTACTTTATTTTTCCAGCTTTATTAAACTAAGGTTACTGAAAATTGTATATATTTGTGATGAGTTGATGCACATATAAATTGTGAAATGATTACCATTATCAGTCTAATTCACATATCCATCACCTCATGTACTTACCTCCCTTTTTTGTGGTGAGAATACTTAAGATTTACCCTATTAGCAAATTTCAAGTATACACTACATCATTATTAACCATGTGTACATTAGACCTCTGTCTTTTGGCTATTGTGAATAATTATGCAGTGAACATGAGATAATAATTTCATTTCCTTTGGATAAATACCCAGAACTGGAATTGCTGGATCATACTTTGGTTTTTTGAGAAACCTGCATACTATTTTCCATAGTGGCTGTACCAATTTATATTCCCACCAACAGTGTACAAATGTTCCTTTTTCTCCACGCTCTCATCAATACTTGATATCTTTGAAACAATGATTTTTAGACTCTGGGGGAAATACAGCACAGAACTGTGATACCTAAAAGAAGAGAGACAAAGTGAACCCTATGACTGGACTAGCTTGCTACCTAAAGGCAGTTTCCAGGCTGCAGTGCAGACAGAGAATATCCAAACAGAGCTTTGTCAGTGAAGGAGAAATATAGTAGATGTCAGGGAGGTCAGGGAGCTACAGTCTGCAGAATACTGGAAATGAGGGGTCTTCACATACAGAAACAGAAAGCTCTGATAATCTGCAGAGAGGTCTTCTCAAGTCTTTGGCTCAGTACAGATTTGAACCTGGGAGAGAAGAAATTGCTCAAGCCAGGAGAGAACCACTGAGCAGCAGTAGGCAGGAGAATTTCTGAAACTTTAAAAACTGAGGATGGTTTGTGTTTCCAACAGCTAGAGTAGAAAGATGTCGAAATATATGGGGCATTGTATGGAGTCCCAGAGAAGTATTGTCTTAATGTTAGCTCTGCGTTAGGGTTGGACTAAAGCTGACTCTGGATCCACTCTAAAATATCTTGAAAACAATCTTTGAAAATATTCAACTAAGTCCAAGAACTTTTGTTGCATGCCAAAATAAAACACACCACTGCTTAAAGGAAAACAAAAAAACCCAACGTTCAGTAACATCAAGCCAAGATTGTAAGGAAGCATAAAAATTTGTCTCACAACTAGGAAGAAAATCAATTGAGAAAAACCCAGAAATAACAGAGATGATGAAAATAGCAGAAGTCATTAACACAGTTATTATAAGTATGTCCATGTGTTCAGATAGGTTGAGACAAACAGAATCATGAGAAGAAAAATGGGCCATATGCAAAAATACAGTTGGACTTGAAATGAAAAATACATTATCTGAAATAAAAATTACACTGATGAGAACAACAGCAGATTAAATACTGCAGAAAAAAACGTTATCAGTGAATGTGAAAAGACAGTAATAGAGCTTTCCAAAATAAAGCACAGAGAAAATAGTGGGAAAAACAGAGCATAAATATGATATCAAACAGTCTAACATAATGTGTCATTCAGGCCCCAGGAAGAGAGGAGAAAGAAGGCAGAACAATGATGGGGAAGAAATTTCCAAATTTGATAAAAACTCAAATCAGAAAGCTCAAATCATTTCAAACAGGATAAACATTTAAAAAAGCATGTCAAGGCACTTCATAGAAAAAGTCTGATGAAAACAAGTGCTGAAGAAAAAAATCTTAAGACAAAGACAGAAAAGCAACATGCACAAAGCAACAAATGTGAAATGACAGTAGACTACTCATCAGAAACTATGCAAGCCAGGAAATAATGGAGAAATGTCTTTGATGCAGTGAAAGGGGGGGGGGGGGGAAAGCCCCACAAAACCTGTTTAGGTTTTTTCAGTCAGCAGTTTTTTTCTCAAAAATGAAGACATTTTAGATAAACTGAAGCTGAAGGAATTCATTGTAATAGATTTCTACCTCCATATATGTTAAAAGAAGTATTTCAGGCGGAAAAAAAATGATACAGATGAAACTTTGGATCTACACTTTGGAATAAAGAGCACCAAAAATGGTAACTATATGGGTAAATTTATAAAATAAATTGTTCCCCTATTTTTAATCACTGTAAAAAAGAATTGATTGCATGAAGCAAGAATAATCACAATGTATTGTGGCATTTAAAGCATACGTAGAAGTAAAAATATATGACAACAATAACACAAATAATAAGAAGGGGAAACAGAAATATTACTTGAATGAAGAATTTATGGGATGAGGCCACAGCAGTGCTTGAAGAAAATTTTATAGTGTTAATTACTGACATTAAAAAGGAAAAAAGGAGGAGAGGGTATAGCTCAGTAGTAGAGTGTGTGTTTAGCATGCATAAGGTCCTGTGTTTGATCTCCAGCACCATTATAAATAAATAAATACATACATACATACATACATACATACCTAATTGCCTCCCCCCAAAATTAAAAATTAAATAAAGAACTTGAAAAAAAGTCTAAGTTAATACTCTGAATCCACCTTAATAAACTAGAAAGAGAAGAGCTAATTCAACTAAAATCAGAAGGAAATAATAGAGATAAGAGCTAAAATCAATAAAACTGAAAACAGAAATGCAGTAAAAAAATCAATGAAACCAGAAGTTAGTTCTTTGAGAAGATCAATAAGAATTATAAAATTTAGAGAAAGTAAAAGAATAGTAATAAATTGTTATGAACAACTTAATGTCAATAAATTTGACAGCTCAAATGAAATGTACACATACCTTGAAATACTCAAAAAGCTCACTAAAATAAAAATAGATAACCTGAATAGCTCAGTATCTTTTAAAGAAGTTAAATTTATACTTAAAAACCTTCCTCAAAAGAAAACTCCAGGCCCAGATGATTTCACTGGTAAATGATACCAAACATTTAAGGAAGAAAGAATAACAATTCCACTTAAATTCTTCCAGAAATAGTAGAGGAGGAAACAGTTAACAACTCATTTGATAAAATCATTATTGTTCTGGTAACTAAATTAAAGACATTACAAGAAAGAAACGTCAGACAACATCTCTTGTGAATAAATGAATTCAACAAAATATAAAAAGGATTATACATAATATATAAAAAGGATAATGTATCATGACCAAGTAGGATTTATCCTAGAAATGCAAAGTTGTTTCTACAGTTAAAAAAATCAATGTAATTCCCATATCAGGAGAGTAAAGAAGAAAAATCATATGGATCATCTCAATAGGTACAGGAAAAGCATTTAACAAAATTCAATACCCATTAATGATAAAACTCTCAGCAAATTATTCTCAGGGAAAGAAGGGCACTTCCTCATATTATGAAATACATCTGTGGAAAAATCTACAGCTAATATTATGTGTAATGGTGAAAAAATGAGTACTTCTGCATAAAATCGTGAAGAAGGCAAGGACGGCGACCCTCACCATTCTGTTCAACATCAGGAAGGAAGTAATGCATATAGATTAGGAAGGAAGGAATAAAAATATCTTTATTCATAGTTACATCAGTATAGAAAAATCCTAACAGTTCTAAAACAAATCTGCTAGAAGTAATGAATGAGTTCAGCAGTCAAAAGATATAAGGTTAATACAGAATTATCAATTGTGTATTTTTAAATTAGCAATAGTAATTATAAATGCCAAGAAATAAATTTAACAAAATATGTAGAAGACCTGTACATTGAAAACCACAAACTATTGCTGAGAGAAATTAGGTAACTCATATGAATGGAGAGAGATGTCTTTTTCATGGGTCGAATTTATAGATGTCAATTTTCCCCATCTGTAAGTTTAATCAGTGACATTCAAAATTACAATAGTTTTTTAATGCAAATTCAAAACATCTAGATTAGCCCAACACAAATTAAAAAATATGAACCAAGACAGACTCACTAACTCACATCCCTGATTTCAAAGCTTACTGTGAAGCTACAGTAGTTAAGGCAGTGTGGTATTGGAATAAGGATAAGCATACAGGTAAGTGGAACAGAACAAGCAGCCTAGGAAAAAACCCAACAAATATATGATTCATTGATTTTTGACAAAGGTGCCTAGATATTACAATGGGGAAAGAATAATGTTTTCAACAGATCATGCTGGAGCAATTGGATTTTCACCTGCAAAACAGTTAACTTGCAGACCAATCTCATACTACAAACAAAAATTAACTCAGAGTGGATTACAAATCTAAAGACAGTACGTAAATTTATAAAACTTCTAGATGAAAATAGGAAAAAAATTGTGATTTAGTTAGGAAAACATTTCTTACACGTGACCCACATAAGCATAAACCAAAAAGAAAATAAAAAGATTAATTAAATTTCAAAGTTAACCCTTTGACCTTCAAAAAATACTGTCAAGAAAATGAAAAGGTAAATCACAAAATGAAAGAAACTCTTTGTAAAACATGTAATTGATAAAAAGCTGTACCTAGAATATACAGAGAACTCGTTCAACTTAAGAAGACAACCAGTAAAAATGACAAAATATTCGAAACAGAGGCTGTAACATAGAAGAGAAAGAATGTCAGATACACTCATGAAAAGATACTCAACATCATTATCCATTAAGGAAATGCAAATAAGAACTATACTGAGATATTTATACACATCTTAAACTGTTGAAACTAAAATGACGTTACTGAAAGTTGCCAAGAATGTGTGGCAACTGGGAAAGCAAAAATTTTATAGCCACTATGAGAATTCATTTGCAGTGTTGTTAAATTAAACATACTATTACACAGTGGTCTATCAGTTCTACTCTTAGGTATTTGCTTAAAAGAAATGAAAACGTGCTCATACAATGACTTGAAATAAAATGGTTCACAGCAACTTTATCACAGTAGTCCTAAATTTGAAACAATCTGAATGTCCATCAACAAGTTAATGGACAGAGTAGCAGAATGGCTATCATTAAAAAGTCCACAAAAGATAAATGCTATAGAGGATGTGGAGAAAAAGGGAACCCTTCTGCACTGATGATGGGAATGTAGTTTGGTGCAGCCATTATTGAAAATAGTATGGAGATTCTTTAAAAAACTAAAAGTAGACTTAACCCATCATCAGCAATTCCACTCCTAGGCATATATCCAGAAGAAACTCTAATTCAAAAAGATATATGCACCCCAGTGTTCATAGCAGCATTATATGCAATAACCAAGACATGAAAGCAACCTAAACGTCCATCAACAGATGACTGGATAAAGAAGTTGTGGTGCCTGTATATGTGTGTGTGTGTGTGTGTGTGTGTGTGTGTGTGTGTGTGTGTGTGTGTGTGCATATATACACATACATACATATACACATACATGATGGAATACTACTCAGCCATAAAAAGAGTAACATAACTCCATTTGCAACAACATGGATGGACCTAGAGATCATCATACTAAGTAAAGTAAGCCAGAAAGAGAAGTACAAATATCATATATCACTTATATGTGGAATTTTAAAAAAAATAACACAGATGAACTTATTTACAAAACAAACATACAGAAGAAAATTATGGTTAACAGGGGGAAAAGGGGAGAGTGGAGAGATAAATTGGGAGTTTGGGATTTGCAGATACTACTAAATATAAAATAGGTAAACATCAAGGTTCTAGTGTATAGCACAGAGAACTATATTCAATATCTTATAATAATTTATAATGAAAAAGAATATGAAAAGGGTATGAAAGAGAATATAGATAATGTGTTAAACTGAAACACTGTGCTGTATACCAGCAATTAACACATTGTAAACCGACTAAAGTGCAATTAAAAAAAATTTTTTAAAGGAAAAATAACAAGTTAATGAATAAATTGTGGTATATTCATACAATGAACTAAAATATGCCAATAAAAAAGAACAAACTAACTACTAATAAATTCAACAATATAGATAAATCTCCAGAGCACTATGCTAAGTGAAAGAAGCCAAATACAAATTACATTCTGTATGATTTTAGTTACATGAAATCATGGAAAAAGCAAAACTATAGTGACAGAATATAGATCAGGTGCAAGGGGTAGGGCGAAGTGATTAATTTTGAAAGGCCACAGGGAATATTTTGTGTTGATGGCCTATATCATGATTTTAGTCTCAGTAACACAATTATATAAGTTTTTCAAGTCTTGTTGAATTTACACTTAAAATTAGCAAACTTTATTTTATGTAAATAATGTCAATGTAGCTGATAAATATAAATTTATACCTTTTTAAGAACACTTTTTATTTTCTGGCCTGATAATACTGACTAGCACTTCTAAAAGCATAGTAAATAGTAGTGGTAACAGAATGACCTTAGGCCTTTTCCCGATTTCATGACTTGTGCACCCACTGTTTCACTGTTAGGTAGTGTGATAGACTGTTGGTTTGGAATTGAATGTCCTTACCATGTTTAGTAAGTATATTGTATTCTTGTTTTGCTGATTTTTTAATATAAGAAATATCTGCTGGCACCTATCCATATGATCATATGGATTTTTTAGTTTTGGTTTTTGGATAAGATACATTATATTAATAGATTTTCTAATATTAAGTCATCTGTGATGCCATACTGATATAAGACATGCTTCTCTTTTATGGATTATTTTTCAAACGTGGGAGCTTTGCCTCTATTTTTAAAAGTGAGATGAATCATTTGTTTTCTTTTTTGCTCTATTAAATTCTGTTGTTAGAGTTATAGTTACTTTACACAATGAGATGAAAAGTTTTCCTTCTTATCACATGCTTTGAAACATTTTAATAAAATTGCAAAAATTCCTTGGGTATTTTAACATAATTAGCTTTTGAAACTACCTGTGTCATGCGCCTTCTTTAGGGGTATTTGACAACTTTCCCTAGTTCTCCTAGGATTATTGAGTTCATTTGGTTAATTTCTACTTTCTTAGGAAATTGTTTATTAGGAGTGATTTGTTTTTTGCCAAGATTTCCTGCTTTGTAAGAATAAAGTTAAACTGATTTAAACCCATTGTTCTGCTGCAATTTCAAATATGCTCTGCATGGTTTGTTATATTGTTTTTGTTTTCTATTTTATATTAAATTAAGCTTACCAGAGTATATCTACTTTATTGTTTTTTTCCCCAAAGAGGCAGCTATTATATTTATTTACCATTTTCTGTAATTTCTTCTAATTTTTTATTCTTTTTCCTTTTTCTAGCTTCTGTTTTTACGTCTTAGTATTTGTATTCATTCTTTTTATTTTCTAAGACTTTTAAAATTAAGTTATTAAAAACACCATTGACCACATTCTATGTATTTTAATATATAATGTTTTTTCTGAAACATTGTCTCTTAAACAGTATAATTATTAAGTTTTATTTCTTCAAGAATTGATTGTACATTATTATTTAGACAGTGGGAAGCTAGCAAAGGAAGGAAGTGATGATCAGATCTATAGAGAAATATCTGACAGCATTGTGCAGAACGGATTGCACTGAAGTGACACTTAAGATGAGGTTTAAGAGGCTATTGCAGAAGTTTACATAAAGGGTGATGACTGTGATACGAGCAAAAGTCACATTGCAGAGGGTTGATGAGTTAAAGGAGGGAAAGATGAGGAAGCAGTGAGAGTCTGATCATAAACTTAACTAGACAAGCAGGGTCAGCTACATCTGAGAGTGTAGCATTGGATAATGTGATAATCAGGTCAACAAGAGCTGAGTGGGGGCTTTGAAAGAGATTGAGAAATGGAGCCTTGAAGTTTTCCCGGCACTATGAGAACATAGCCACTGTTGCTATTTTGAGACATCAGGCATGGCTGGAAGGTAGTTTGTAAGGATGTCAGCCCAGCTGAGATGGTAATTCTAGATTATATATAAAGAAGATAGGCTCTTCTTGAAAGGAAAGAAATTGCACTTAGATGGAATTGTTCTATGAATGACTTACCATGGGCATGTTAATATTAGGAGAGGAAAGTGTCTGTGATGAGGAAAGTTCTGATGCCTTAAATCCTTGAACTCCTGGCCCATCACCCAAAGGCAAACCTCTTCTTCCCCTGGACTGCTCTGTATTCTCATCCATATACTGCATTTTCTTCACGGAGCCATCATTCCATCATTTTCCTCTTTTTGCTTCATTCTTGGCCAATGTATTGATTTATCTTTACCATTTGCACATTTTCTTTAATAGTGGCAACCTATCAAAATACTTTATTACTTAAAAACGTACATATCCATGATGAAGAAGGTAAACTAAACCAAGATATATAAAATAGTAAGAGTCCTCCCAACTCTCTCCCACCCATCTCGGTTCACACAGGCAGACACTGTTAATACTTTGTTGTACAGCCTTCTAGCCCATTTTCAATATATGTGCAAACCTAAGAAAAATAATTTTCTTTCAAAATTATACTATGATATAATACAAGTCGATAAGTTTCTCTTTTTTACTTAATACATTTTGGATTTCTTCATATTTCAGTGTTTATAAGGTCTTCCTCCTTCTTAGATATAGTGTAATGTTCCATTATATAGATGTATTGTAATTTTTAGTGGACATTTATGTGGTTTCCTTTTTTGTTGTTGTTATTATTAAAGAAAACTTTCAATCCTTTGAAAACTTTGCAGATACTCCTTTAGGATAAATTCCACAGTGGAAATGATGGCTGAAAGGCTAGGCACATTTCACAATTTTAAAAAACATTGTTAGAAGTTTATATCAGTTCAGACCCGAGCAACAATTTAGGAGGATACTAATTTCCTCAGATTCATTCTAGTTGTATCAATAGTTTTCAGTGTTTAACTTATTCATTCTAAGTCAGAAACCTCTATAAAGAAACAGTGTCAGCAAGACAGAAAATCTCGCTGTGTGTCCTCTCAGTTAACAGTGTCGTTAGTACTTTAACCTTTGCCGAGCTTTTTTGTGTATTACACCATTAGGTCTTCAAAAGAATTTTTTGAAACAGATTTTTAAAAAATCTGACTTAATATAGGAGCAAATTTAGCTGTGTGTGGATAAATTACTTGTTCAAAATCACAAAAGTGATTTAGAATTCAAACTCTGATCACACTGCGATTTGATAAAAATTGATATTTAAGTTTTGTTATGGCATATTAAGATAATTGATAATATTTACCTTGACATTTTTTCAACTAAACATTATACTACCTTAAAATTAATATATTTATTGAACATCATTATATATTTAAAAATTATTATTCTCTCATTAAATACATACTCTTTTAGAGGTTTTAGTAACAGAACATAATATTAAATTTTAGAGAAAATTTTGACTTTCAGAGTAGAGATGCCTACTTTTTTTTGATGAAAGACAATAAATAAGATATAAAATGCTAAAATTTTCTCTGCAGAGAGGCTATCGACATCAGTGTTAAAAAGATTTTGAGGTCAGAGAGACATGGATTACAGAACAGTTTCTGCTGCTTTCTGTCTGGCTGACTTTAGTAATAGGAAATTTGCTTTCTCCCAGCTTCAGTTTGTACACCTATGTAATAGAGAGATTAATGTACTTACCTCAAATCGACATTAGGAGGAGTTAAAAAAAGTTCTGTGTGAAGTGGTTAGTAAAGTGCCTGGCATATAGATTACGTGCAGTAATGTTGCTGCCATTATTATTGTTATTATTGAATTATCATTGCAGTTGTTAATAGTATATGTAATTTTTCAGAAGCAAATGTATTTCATACTATTATTTACATATCCATTAAGTTATTTTTCCCTTCTTCTAGAATATGTGTAATTTATTATAATCATGACATGTTAAAGCTTCAGTGGACCTAAAAGATTATTTAGTTATACAGATAAAGGTATTTAAGACTAGATGTGTTAAGAAATTTTTCAAAGTCACGCAGATTCTTGGTATCAAAATAAGAATTTGATTTCTGGTCTCTTTTCTTTCTCCTTAAGGTTAATTAATTCATTTTAAAAAACTATTGTGTGTATTTGAAATATTTTAAAGTAATTTTTAAAACTGCCAGTCAGATATTGAAGAATTCCCTTGGCATCACTGGTGACTGAATACATATCTCTCCTGATTTCATTGAAATGAATTTCTCCCAGTTTAGAAGCAGCTGAACTTTTGCCTTCTGTTTGCATGTTCAGTTATTTTTAAGAAAAGACACCCAAACTACAACTCTGGTAATTGTGCCAACTTCTTCAGTCATACAAAATTTAATTTATTTTGCATTTGTCATATATCTTGTCTCTATAATATTACAGGCACCTAAAGCCTTCATCCAGTAACTAGTTCAAATTAAAAACATTTCCATGCCTGCATGTAAATTGTGCTGCAGTTTTGTAATTTACTAAAAACATTATCTTACTATCAGAATAGTAACTCAAGAAACTTCGACAATAAAATAGAGAAATGAATTGTTTATTCAAGTAAGTAAAATTGGATAGTTGTTCTACCTTCACCTTTAAAGCACCGGTTCTCTGCCTGTACACCATCAGCTGTGGAATAAAGTCACACACACACAGAAGCAATCCTTGATTTGTATGGTGGCTGTCTTAAGAACAAGTGGGCTTCTAACTTTAATACAACAGAGAAAATTTTAAGCTCAGGCTGGTTAGACAGTTCCCCTTGGGAAAATCGGAAAAAATAATTTCTCTGATTTTGAGGTAGGTAGATAAGATTTTTCAAAACATGAAAGAAGAAAACAGAAAGAAAAGATGGATGGGCAGTCATTTGACTATCTAAGAAATCTAAAAATTATTCATATAAAAATAAAGTCTAAATCTAAAATATTACTTATATAAAAAGAAAATACACTATATATGGTGGTTTGGACTAAAAGCCAAAGAACCACCTGAAAATAAATATTTATAACATATATCTGATAATGAAATGAATTTTAATAAAAGTGCAAATTTAGTATCACAGTCTTTTCAATACCAAAATGGAAAAGGCAAGAAACAGAGTAATACCAAATATTAAATAAGGTGCTGAAAACATGCAACCTCACAAACAAATGATGGTAGATAAGAAAAGTGTTTCTGATGACCAATTTGGAAATAGGTGTCAAATGCTTTTAAAATATTTATTTCATTGATTGATTTAATATTCTAGGAATATAGTTGAAGACAATGGAAGTACACAATAAGATTGTAGTATTACGTGATAGCAAAAACAGCAGCAACCTAAATACCCAACAATTGGGGATTAGTTGAATATTTTATAGTGTATGGTAATAGATTCTATGCTGCTGTGTAAAAAACACATTTTATATAATTAGTGATGTGGGAAAGTGCTCACAAAACATGTGGATGATTGAAAAGATGTATTGATGTCAACATGATATGTATATATGATATAGCATACAATCCCAATTTGTAAAATTTTATGTAGGGGAGCTCTTAACCTGACCTATACTTTATAGAAGCATCTGATGGTCCTCCTCCTTTTGTAAATTATCTTTACTGATGTCAGTACTTACGGAGAGCTGGCAGATCCCTAGAATACCCACATTTTTATTCCACCTGTTCATTTAATGTAGACTTAGTGTCAGATGTTGGCTTTTATGTCTTAATACCATTTTCCTTGGCATTATACTTACAAATTCTAATTGTAGATTAAAATATCTAGTAAACTATGAGTACTAAAAGAGAGTAATTATTTATGTTAGCTAAATAGAATTCTTTGGAAAAAGTCAATAAATTTGAGTAGGTAAGAGGATTTGCTCAGATTATGTGTGGACAAGAAAACTGCACCACTGAGGGAAATGATTAAATGCTAGAATTCTACACTGAGATTTCTTTATATGTTTTTATGTTATTGTTCCCATTTTAGGAAGACCAACCTAGAAATCATTTATGATTCATTAGGAAGATGATTTATGTTGTAAAAATGACATGGAGCTCCCATCAGAAGACCTGTGGTTAGAAAAAAAGCTTGGCTCTACATCAAAAGATTAGTGAAGAAAAGCTTATTTATTAAGTTAAACTTATAGCTTATGAATAATTTTTAAAGGTTCTTCACCTTATAAAACCCTTTTCTGATTCTGCTGGCCATCAGATAGGAGGGCTTCTACTGCACACGTTGGTATAAAAAAAATACTAGCAGTCAATACCAAGATGTTTTAGTGATTGGCCCTTGATAGTTATGATCTGTTTTTTGTTCTTCAAACATATATTTTTCAGTTTCCCTGAGGTGAATATGAAGTATTTTGGTCACAACTTAAGGTTATTTAAAGCAAAAAAAGACCTCTCCACCCTCTCACCCACAAAAGGAATTGGACTTTTTGCCTAAATATGGGATCATTACTCTTGTGGTCCAAATGTGGTGTGAGCTGGAGGTTCTTCCTTCCACACCACTGGAATCTGTGAAGGATTAATGGAGCCTGTGCAAGGTCACCTATTCTGTGTTCTGATGGACAAAGCTAAAGATGGGACAGTCCATCCTGAGCTTTTTCAAGTCTGTTGGCTACACAAAGCTCATGATGAAAACAAGCATCCACTACAACAGGCAAATATACTTAGTGCCCAACAGTGCTCAGAACCTGGGTATGAGTGATCGTCCTTGTGAAAGACTGGCATTCTGTACGGTGATTGCTTCCAGACCTGCCCCAGCCCTCCAGGTATGCTTATTACAAACATGTCATACACGGACTTAATTGTATATATACCATGTGTTTGTCACATGGCATATGAACATCAATCCTTTGCCTAGCACACGGTAACTCTGTAAACAGTAAGTTTTCCTTTAGAAGATTATATGACAGATGCATGTGAAAACCATAAATTTGGTTTAGATGTTAAACTACATGGCAGTGGTTTCTATGTCTGTTTTCTTTATAACTTTTCTGCAGTAAATATAGCTTGAATCATGGTGGAACTGAATGCTGTTTAATGTGCTAGTGAAATGTCTTCCATTTTGCATGAGTGCTTTATGTCCATGGTGTAACATTAAGTGATGGCATATTCTTTCAAATTATATTTATATTCCAAAACCCAATTCCCTAATTTGCTTTTCTTTTCTAATGTCTTTTTCCTCGCAAAGTCCATAGCATTAAAAAGATACATATTCCTTGAGAAGATATTGAGCTTTTGCTTAGGGTCATACATAAAGGGGTTTGATTTAAATAATCACAGGAGTTAAATTGCATCTGTCAGAGAGTTCTACATTTTTGGCAGTTATAGGCTGCCTTTATTCAGTTTAATGATGAAGATTTGACTTTGTTGGATTTTTTTCTTCTTAGGAAAATGAACGGTGCATCTTTCTTTAATTGTGATCCTCGTCAACCATTTGGCCCAGTAATGGTATGCAAATTAAACTCTTTAAAAATTAATGCTAACATTTATTAAATAATGCATCATACAAAAAGTTAATTTGAAATTCCAAGTTGGACTCCCTATCTGCGCATGAGAAAGTATTTTTTGTGCCATCTTCATAAAACATCTTTATAGTCTTTCTAAATACCTTGAATGTTTTTCTAGTATTTTGCAAAATTATCACTATGGAGACTGTTCATGTAGACAGTTTCTCTATGCTTTTCAATTTTGATTTGTATAAACTCTCAGATTTTGAATTTATGTCACTGCTCTGACTTTCTAAACTTAAAAATGCTTATAGATGTGTCTTTACTAAAATTTAAAAAGTCTTATTAAGGAGTACGTAAACTTAAATTGTACAAGCTCACATTCACTTTTGATTCTCAAATCACATGCTAGTTTGACAACTGTAAACTTACATAAGATGCTCACCCAGACAGCAGTGAGCACCAGTATTCAGCCTTGTACATTAGGGATTTTGTAAATTTGATTTGTGAATTTTAAATGAGATTATGAATATAATAATAATCTGGGAAGAATGAATCTTCTCAGAGGCAGGTAGCCATAGTGTTAAGAACAGGAGTGCTAGAGTGTGACTGCTGGGTTTGAATGAATGCCAGTCCTATAAGGTATGAGCTTTATTGTCTCAGACAAATTCCTTAACCTCCTTGGGTCTCAGTTTCTTCATCTGTGAAAATGACTACAATAACAGTACCTATCAGGGAGTTGTTATAAGAACTATGAAAAGCTAGTAAATGCATATAAAGTACTGATCCATAGTAAGCACACAGTAACAATAATATGTTATTATTATCTTGAACATTTCCCTTCACTGAGAAAATGTTAGCTATGCTACTTAAGTGAATCTTCAAAGGATTCGACAATTTGGATTTTATTTGCTAACATAAGAGCAAGAGTCAAGTATCTCTTTACTTTGTGTTATCTATAGAAATGGAATTTGGGAAAGAATGTAAAATCCTTCATTACAGCTGATTCTTCCGTCCAATGTGAATTACTTAAAAAGGGAGCTTTCCCATACATGTTTTTATTTCAACAAACATGCATTAAACACCTACTATATGCAAGACTTCGCGCTGACACTCGGCAGGGAAACATAGTAACAGGAGATGTAATCCTTTTCCTCACAGTTATCCCTGTAGTTAGCAATAGAGATCCTAATGTATCAAAAGTCAGTCATAACATAAAAAAGGTATTTCAAGAATTTGTAATAATGAAAAAGTTCATCATAAAAGAGCATATAGTTAAACATTTAAAAGATGATAGAAACAATAAATATGTTTGCTTATTTTATATTTATTTAATAATAGCCTTCTTGTTTCATAAATATGTGAAGCTTCCATGCTAAGCGTTTAAAGAAGAGTAAAATCTCTGCGGTTGGGTTGGTCTACCAGAGCCTCATGAAGGAGGTGGGCCTTGGGAACATTTTGAAGATTGAGTTCCAAACAGGCTTCATCTCTTAGACTATCCCGTAAGTGGTAATAAGTGATCTACATATTAATTGGAGACAGGTATAACTCAAGGACTCAATAGTTGACAGCATGCTTAATTACTGCTCTTATCTACCCTGCAGTAAGCTTACTGAGCTTTTGTCAAGAAGCAAGAGGAATTAGTAGTTAAAAAAAAAAACAGATCACAAACTTGATCATTTCAATAGTACTATGCTTATTAAGGACCTAGTCAATATCCCCCCCATTCCCCCAAATTCTATATATATCCTAAGCACTGGGGAGAAAGAAATGGATTCATCGTTGGGTCCTGGCCTCCAGGTGCTCACAGAACATGTAACAAGTATTTGTTATGCTTTATGATACATGCAAAGATAAGAGTAAGCCAGCGGTGTGATGGATGGGGGAA
Source organism: Vicugna pacos (assembly GCF_048564905.1). NCBI lineage: Eukaryota > Metazoa > Chordata > Mammalia > Artiodactyla > Camelidae > Vicugna > Vicugna pacos. Next base: position 13,304,177 of record NC_133011.1, read on the forward strand.
ATGGGTGGGAGTGTATGTGTCATGGAAAGCTTCAGAGAAGAGCCAGCGTTTTTCATTCTCTGCATTCCTGAATGGTAGCCAAATAAACGTTTTAATTTTGGGTCAATTCAGAGTGCGTCACAACTTTTTCCTTCAACTGAATCTAAAGCTATGATCAGCGAGTAAAATTGCTAAGATAAGTATCAATCGGCCAGGAGTCTGTGGAACCATCAGTCTTTTTGATTGACACTTTGGTGTCCTTAGAGTTTGTTTCAGAAATGGTTTTGGGGTTTAGATATCTGAGTTAGTTGGAAGATACTCTAAATCACAAATCCTAATTAATAATGGATCTAAGCAAAAGCTGCTTCCCCTACACTTATGAGAATTTTTCTCAATTGTTCATTTGTTCTTTTATTTATTCAGTCATTTAAATGTATGTGCCAGGCAAGCTCTGCAGAAAACTTTTTGGCTGATTTGGGAATGAACAAGTACAATTTATTTCTTCATGGATTCTTAAAGTCTAGTATTTTGTACCTAGTTGTCTTACAGAGTTACCAGATTACATTAGTTGATAAGAATAACTATCTCATGGGTAGGGAACTAGTCCTTTGTAGTATGGCTTGGATGCAGAGCCAGCCTGAAATAAGGAAAACTTTCAAGTACTGTCTAATTCATTAAATATGGAATCAATTCAATTGAAAAACCATACCAAAGTAAACATGATACATATCCTTAGACTGAAGAATAGCACAGTCTACCTTCAAATGATGACTGGGACATTCATTAGAATATTTCATTGAGATGAAGTCTTTATAATTTTAAGTGATGGTTAGGATATTGTGGGATTTCTGAGAATGTTACTATCACCACTAATACCACCAATAATGACTGCCTACCACTTTACATTTGAGATATATTTTTTCCTCACGGCAGGTGCATAAGTGTGTACAGTCATGTCTATTTGCAAAGAAGGAAACTGAGGATGAGAAATGTTGAGTGACTTGCCTACTATCGGCAAGGAGTTGATAAGTGGCAGAGCCTATACTGTATTTGATTTCTGCTTATCTGTCAGGAGTCCATCTGATAGAAGAGAGATACTGCAAGGTGATCAACAATGAAAAAATTAAGATTGTTTAGCTTTTATGCCCTGAATTTTAATCACAGCCTTTGAGAGTCTGTTGAGAAGGCTGCTTTTCTGCTATGTTAGTATGTCTGGGTAGCTCAGGTGCTAATGATCATGGAAAGTAATATGAATAACTCTTACAGAAACTACAAAAAATGTTCTTAATTTTACTGGAATCAAGACATAAAACACTGGTGCAAGGACACATGTGATATGTATGTTATATAAAGGAAAAGTATAAATTAGTGCTGGGGCAGCATGGTCAACGACTACATAATCCCTATCATTCTTTACGTTAGTAGGGGAAGCCCTCTGGAATAGGTCTTATCTCAGAGCCTGATTGAATGATGGGAGAGAGATAGCTGGCAGAGATGAGTGGAGGTGTTGTTATTTCTGGCAGAGGCTAGGACTTGAAGGTGGGAGTTAGTAAAGGGCTTTGGAAAACATGTTTAAAAGAGCAGATGGGGTTAGTAGGGGTAGTTAATCACAGTATCTGAACAAGATAAGAGAAGTGTGAGTTTTGTGTCTCCTAAATGAAACATTTTGAAACAGAAGAAAGTTTTTTTTTTTTTATTTTAATATGTGGGTAGGCTTCTACTGTAATGCCCCAAGAAGCACTAGATTCTTGCCATGGCAGGTATTTTTATAGGACTTTAGCTGGTTTAACTTAAGTTAAAAATAAAGATGGCTTGACAGTTGTTGAGGGCTGGGCATGGGGGTATACATTATTAGAACTATTTTATTAATGAAAACAGTCTTATTCAAGAGTTCATAAAAAAGCAGAGCCTGAGTCAAGAATTAAGAGGTGATGCTTTATTCAGGGGGCACAATTTCAGGGTAGTGAAAGTGAGAAAAGGGGAAGTGAATTCCTAAGGATGGGAAGTAGTGCAAAGTGGTATGTTATGTCTCTGGCCTCTGCTTGGTGATAAACCTGGAAGAGACAAAGGCAGTGTGGCGTGGGAGACGTATCCACCTGGCCACTTGGTAACTGATCAGACTGCCTGGTGAAACTGCCTTGGAACAGAGGTGGGAGGAAAGCGGGAGAGAGACTTTATCTGACTGGGTGTCTGCATCTCCTCTCTCTTCTTTCTTATCGGTCAAATTTCTTCCATTAAAACACCCCACTCCCAACCAACACGCAAAACCCTTCGACATCTGCTCAGAACCCAGATTCTGTACTCATCAGTGTGGTATTAACATTCAGATCTGGAAGTGGTGAGAGAAACCATGGATTCCAGGTTTGTGTCTGGTTAGATTGGTTGGCTCTAGACAAGGGACAGCCGGGACGTAAGCAGAGTTGGATGGCTGTGGCTGTGTCAGGGCAGGTGGGTGAGCCTCAGCAGAATCTGAAGACGTGCATAGACAAAACTTTTATTTCCTGTTTATTTTATGTCAAGCACTAGACTAGAACTTTGTATGCCTTTTTAAATCTGTTACTGTTCCCACTGTACAGTGGGGTATCTGAACCTTAGAGTAGTTACTTGTCCTTAGATTTGAAACTAAGCAGTTCTTATTAACCTGTTGGAGGGCAGTTTCCTTTTTTTCCTTTCCTCTCTTTTCCTCCTCCCCCTCCTCCCCTCCCTCCCTCCCCCCTTCCTTCTCTCTCTTCCTTCTCTCTTTCCAGCCTGTCTCCATCCCTTCCTCACTCTCCTCTCTTCCTTCATTTCTGTGCTCCCTTCCTTTTTTTCTCTCTCCTCCTGTGTTCCCTTCCCCTTCTCTTTCTCTTCCTTCTTTTCTTCCTCCTTTGTCTCACCGCTTCCTCCCTTTCTTCCTTTCTTCAATACTTATTTTTAACTATCTGCTGTATTTGAGGAACTGGTCTAGCTGATGAGCAACACAACCAACACAGTCCTTGCTCTCCTGCCTCTTCAAATCAAGTTGAGGGATGGGAAGGAGATGCACACAACAGAAAAGTAAACAAATAGCCAGAATATTTTCATATGGTGGTTTATGTTATGAAGACAGTGAGACAGGATATGAAGGTGACTGCAAGGGTATAAAAGGGATGGAGCGGGGAAGACACTTATTTAAGTCGTGTGTTTAAAAAAGTCCTTTGTATAAGGAGTTGATATTTGACCTAATATCTGGCTGATGGTAAAAAATCGGGAGATGGGTCAGTTGGGTTGCTAAGTGGAGAAGGGCATATAGAAGAGGCTACTAGGAAGCTACAGGACTGGTCCAGGCCAAAGATGATAATGGGTTGGCATAGGATGGTAGCATGGAAATGAGAGAAGTGGATGATGTAGTAGTATAAATTGGGAAATAGGACCAAACAGAGGTCTTAATAATGACATTAAGGCTTTTGATGTAAGCAATCTGATGAATGGTGGTCCATTTATTAGGATAAGGAAGACGGACTGAATGGGTTTAGTGTGGGGGAAGTAAAAAGTTCTGTGTTTGTTGTGTTAAGTTTGAGATGTCTATTAGTCATTTACCTGGAGGCACAGGGAAACCGCTGAATTTGAAAGCCTGGAGTTAGGAGAGAAATATGGACTGAAAATTAAAATTTGGGAGTCATTGGCATACGGATGGTATTGAAAGCCACACTTTACTTAAAATATGATGATTTTAATAAACAGCGGATGTAACAAATGCTGTTTCTGGGATTTTTTTCTTTTTTCTCTTCTTTTTTATTTATTCTGACTATATCTTCACTCTTACATATAATTAAAATATTTGCACATCCTGAGTTAAGACAACTTTATAACACTTCGTTATAATTTATAACCCTAAATTATGGCTGATCTTCCTTTTTGGTTTTAGTATTCAATTTGTAAACCCATGTAACTTATTATTCTTTAAATTTGTAAATGAGAACTTTAAAAAAAAAAACAGCAGTTATCTCTAGTCAATAACTACCCATGTGTAGTCTCACATAAAGTTTCTTTACTTTTTTACTTATAAAATATATGGATATTAATTACCAAGAATTAGAATACTAATAGAAGCACTTGAAATATGATCATATGTTTGTATTTTGCTGGGCAAGGATAGTGACTTTATTCGGAAAGCTGGCCGACTGACAGGATGGCAGACTAATGTCTTGGAGAACCATCCTACTCCAGTCAGAACACAGTCTCCTTTTATACAGAAAAACAGGGGAGGCGGTGTGGATGGTTGTTGCAAACTTCTTGCCACAGGAAGCCTTTGTTCCTGCAGCTGTCCATGTGAGTCAGGCCCTGGTGTCCCTGTAAACCTCCAACAAACAAAGGCTATTTTCTGTTTTGCAACCTGCCATTTCTACATCAGTGTACAAGTGCTAACATCCCGGAACGGGCTCTCCTGTACATTTCAGGCTAAAGGCAACACTGTTTTACAAAAGGTGCAGAGCTAGCAAGACTAAGCCTGGAAAACAAGGCACAGTGGTGAAAGCCACAGGAACAGATCCAACATGGAGTCAGATTTGTTCTTGTCCGTTACAGAGGGACACGGTGAGAGCCTCCTGGCAGTTGGCCGGAGGCGTGGCCTGCTGAGAGCAGCCTCGTGATTGCCCGGAGAGGCCGCAGCGGTCACAGGGAGGCATTATGATGCACCACGGGCGGTTATAAAAGCTGGCGCCGCTGCCAAGGTGAGCCATAGCAGAGATGGCCTTTCTGGTTCTCCTGCTACTTGTGGCCACGTCCTCGACCGCCTTCTCCACACCCACCTCTGACACACTCCATACCCATTCCTCTTGCCCCGGGTCCCTCACCCACACCGAGCACTCTAGTCGAGTGCTAGGCTACTACACCTTCGGGCCCCTCTGCGGGCCAGCAAGCCCGTGTACCCGCACCCAGCGCCCCCTGTACCGGCATGGGCTGGCCTGGCTCCTCTCCTGGTTCCAGCCCCATGGTGGGGGATCGGGCACTGACAACAGGAGCACAGCGGACCCCTGCCCATCCTGGGACTGTCCCTCCCAGGCGTCTGCTGTCCCAACACAGCTTTCAACCGGCCAGCCAAGCGACCACGCAGAGACACTTGACAGAGGGCAGCCGCCGACTCCTATGCCACACTTCCCAGGACCTCCTCCAACTGAGCAAAGGGTATCCGGCCCCAAGCCTCATGTGGACGCAGCGCGAGTCATGTTTTGCCTCTGGCCGTCGGCACCTCTGCCGGTCCCAGGTCAGCTAGCAGGAAGAGGCTGCTACACCGTGGATGAGGAAGACATCCTGCCGGTCCTCACGCGTGCCGTCCCCTACCTTGGCCCTGGCTCCCTTGGCCCTGGTTCCCTCCCTGATTCAGCCCCAACCTCCTCCACGAAGGGAAGAATGGGTACCATTAGTCCAGCCTTCCCTACAGCCAGCCAGCCAGATGGGAGGCCAAGACAGACCAGAAACAGCAACCTGGACCCAAAGGCCGGCCTGAACCTGACATGGACTGGAAACATTCCAGGCCACCAGCCCAGGCCAGACTCGATATACCGCTGCTGTGGCTGGAGCAGTCACATCGGTGGTGGCCCAAGGAGGTGACGGCGGGCTTTGGCAAGGGCAGGCACTCCAACGTCACCATTTCGGAGCCCGGGACCCTTGAGAGCGTGGTCCTCCTCATGGGTCACTGGGCCGAGGTGCTGGCAGGCCCCTGGCCTGGGGCCACATTCCACCTACCGTCCTGGTTCTATAACACCTGCGGGGTTATCTTCCTATTGAGACTCATCTTGGGGAGGAGAAAGGTGCCAGCAGAACAGGAGCCCCGGGTCATGGCAGGGAGGGAGGGGCGTGGGCACATTCCAGGGGAGCCCCTGGCCCTGAGCATAGAGGAGTCCTTGGTTGAGCTCCAGAGGCTGCTGGAGAGGAATTATGAGTTGGAGTGGGAAGTGGAGGCCTTGCAGCAGCAGGAGGAGTGGTGCAAGCAGGAGGCTGAGGTCAATGAGATCAAAAGGGCCTTGGAGGGTTTGCTCCACGAGGTGTTTTAACTCTCCCCTCAGCAGCAGGGGGTACACTCGGGTGGGGGGGTTAGGTGGGGGGAAGGGCGTGGGGGGGCATGGGAGGAGAGCTTCCCATGTATGTGAATTGTCAATAAATAATGTGTTGGGATGCAAAACGTGTCCACGAGTGATGGTGGCCCCGGGAACCGCATCGCACGGAGTCCTCACACCCTTCAGCGGGCTGGTGTCCACTAGGCAGGTGCCTCCGTGGTTGTGAACTACAGAGGCAGCACCATGACACCCTGCCCGACCTCCTGGTGCCAGCGCCGAGCGGGGTGCCTTTGGATGGAGAGAAACCAGGTGGAAGGTCTGCTCCCGGTGTTTATTCAAAGACTGCTTCCGGCCTGAGGCAGCCAGTTGGTCGCAAAACTTAGGTTTCCACCTGACGTTCTGGCTCTGCCCTCCAGCCACGGCGGCAGTGCCCCTCCACCCCAGGGTCCTGCATGGGGCAGGCCTTGGATGATCGATCACGGGGGAGGAACCAGAGGCAGGAGCTCTACTCTCTGCTGCTGGGTGGGGGCACGGGGAGAGGGGGCGCAGACAGCTCGCCGTGCACTCAGAGCCACAGAAGCCCTACAGGACTGGGGGCGGACTTGCTCTGGCTGCTCTAGGTTGGAGGAGTGGGGCTGGCTGGACAGAGCAAGGCAGAGCAGCTTTCAGGTGGGAACTGGGAGATCAGAGGGTGCTGGTGGACGTGGAGGGAAGTGGCTGCTTCCAAGAGGCGGAGCTGAGAATCGGTGATTACTAGGGCACTGAGGGACTGCGGGGCGGCAGCTCAGGTGGGGTGGGATCCATCTCCCAGGAGCCACCCTAGCAGAGTCCCCTCTCACGTCCTCGACCAACTGTGAGACCAGAGAGTGACCGAGTCAGTGTCCTCTGATCCAGAGGGGGCAACACGGCCCACCTGGCTAGGGCGCTCCTCGCAGCAGGATCTGACATAAACCTGAGGTTGGTCACAATGGGACGAAACAGCACTGAGTTTCACAGAGCTGACAAAACGTCTTACTCACGCAATTGAGTCTAACTAGTCACTAAAAAATATCACTGTCCCTTCTGCATACATCAGAACACATTTTAAGTGAAGTAAGCCACAAAAAGAAAGAAAAACACCTTAGATCGCTCATATGTGGAAATCAAAAAAAAGAAAGGACACTATGAACTCACCTACAAAACAAAGAGATTCGCAGACACAGTAAACAATCTTATGGTTACCAGGGAAAACAGGTGGGAAAAGAGAAATTTGGTCATTTGAGCTTTACAAATGTAAGTCACTATATATAAAGATAGATTTTTTAAATTTCCTCTGCTCAATATCTCATAATAACCTATAATGGAAAAACATCACAGCCACACCTGGAAACAAGTGTCCTGGGAATCTGGGGCAGTGGCAGGAAGACGGGTGCTGCCCTTCATGAAGTGGTATATTTGCCCCCATCTCCCCTGCGACATGGCCTGGGGGCAGCCTCTGCCGCCCCAGCCCTGCTGGAGGCACCGCCTCATGTCAGCCTGCCCCTTTTGCTGACTTTTAGGTGTCCTAAGTGAGTGGGAAGTCCCAGCCAATGATATTCCATCCTTGCCACCGTAATTGTAGGGATGAAAAATGTATTTTCTCCACCTCCTTAGGTTCTGGGTCCTTTTCAGAGGGAAGACGCAATTCCATTTTTTTTCTTTTTATTCCAGAAGGAAGGAGCAGCTCTGTGATCTCCAGCCAGGTGGTTAACTTTTCTGTGCTTCAGATTTCTTTTCCCTCATTCTGACAAAGGCTTCCATTGACAGCAAGCTTGAGCTAGTTGAGAGATCGCGCAGCAGCTCCTGGCCTGGAGGCCCAGTCAGGTGCGACGGAAGGGCTGCGGCACACAGGCCGCAGAGCAAGGATATGTTTGTATTTTGAATCATAGAAGGTGAACATAATACAGAAGGAGGAACTAACAGCATATTCCTGAAATAACTTTGTTCAGTAAAAGCAACTGTCTTTGTGGAGTAAGTTTGGAAGGAATGGGAGATGTGTCAGTGCATCACGGAATCTGTCTTTGAGTGCCTGGTTTACAACAAGCCTAAAGGAATGCTGCAGAAAGCAATATTGTCTTTATGCTGCTAAATATTCCCCCATTCTCAAAGCTAAGAAGAGATACCCACTTTCCAATAAATATTTACAGAGACTTCATGACATGGTTTCCCAAAGGCTTGTGTGGATTTGAAAGCACTGACCATTTTAGGAAGCATTGATTATGCTGTATATCTGCACAGTGCTGGACTCTATATGAACAGAGCAGGCTGATTTGTAAAACACATTCAAAGCAGTGAGCTTAATATACATATGTTAAAGCCTGTGTTATACCCTGCTATATACCATGGATAGTATATAACATGGATTGTATATAGCAGGTCTGGTATATGGCAAGATATAAACTGCATCTAGGTGAGGAATCAATGAAGAAGGAAGAATACTTCCCCTCTGTTATTTGAGAAAATGAGTTTAGGATTCTTGATAGAAATGTAAATTTTAAACATCTCCAGTGACAAGAGGAGGGGGCTGGTCAGCTGTGAGCTGGCACTTATTTCCAGCATTCAGTCAGGAGGCACCAAGGAAGTAGGTGTGAACTCACACATCATACCTGTAATACCTCAAGCCTTGACTCTGCTCCTTCATACAGTGAGCAGATATTTTTTGACCATTGCTATGGAAAATTTGAGAGATGATGGCTCCAAAAAATGTGGAAGATGGTAGAAATAGATTGCTACAAAGCTTTAAAAACAGTATTTTTAGTGATTAGAAAGTAATCCCCCGCCAAAACATAATTGAATAAAGTTAGCTGAGTGTGTGAACAAAAATAATCACACCATCCAGTGATAACTTTCCAGACTCTAATTGGTTAGAAATATGAAAGGTGGTATTATCCTTGTCTATGGTGACTGAAACTGTGGGCTAAGGGGAAAAATTAGGTCTGATTGCCTCTTTTTTTTTAAGTGTAGACTGAACGCATGTCAATTAAACACATCAAAATTCTTTCTGATTATAGGCATCAATATAGGGTCTCTAACTGTTCTGGTTCATAATTTTTTAAAACAATCTCTCAGGCTAAGTCTTGAAGTTTTTTTTTTTCCCCACAAGAAAGACTAGTCAAAATCTTTGATTTGTTCAAAGCAAATTATGTATGATTCAAGTTACTTTCTTCTGCATCTCATCCATGCTTCTCAAAGTCTCTAATTTCCCAATTTGTGATTTTTCTAATGTATCCTACTTACTACTGTTGGATTACTGTTTCTGAGACTCTATATTAATTTTTCTGCTTAAATATCAGCCATGTAGTGTTTCCCCAGAGTGTCTTATATACACTATTCCCAGGCAATGCAAACAAGGCATCAGCGCTCAGATACTTTTGGAAATTGCTCTATACCTTCTTTCTCTCTTAGGGATTCCAAATATATATTAGCCTAGGCCAAGAGAAATCCTGGAGCAAATATAGCTGTTTAAGTTTGTTTAACCTAAGTGGTTCCAAAGTTATTTGAACTTGAACCCTTCTTCCTCCATTGGGAACACACTTTGCAACATGCAAATCTTAAAGTGTCCGATTACATTAAAAAAATCTTCAAAGATCTGTTAGAACTGTAAAGTAGGTAAGAGATCAAATAGTCCAGTAATTTCACTTTACAAATAGTATAACTGGATTAAGATAGGGCTGGAGACTTATCAAAGTTCACACTAGGAAGAGCCTTCTCAAGTTAGTGAAGAGACAGAATTTTAATCTCCATCTCCAAACCTGTAGTTTTTTCCATCCACATTTTGCTTTCTTGCAAAGTAAGTTTTAGCAGCTAAAGATTCCCTTTTCTACACCTTATCTATTATATATGGCTTCTGATAATGGTTGAGTGTCTGGGAGACCACAGTTTAGAATTATTTATTCAGAATTCATTACTAACACTGAATGCCATGCAGGGTGGACAGTGGGGAGCATAACAGCCATGGTTCTTTGACACACAATAGTCAAATCAATCCGCAGATAATTACAAATCTGAACAGATAACAGGGAAGTTGTGTACCACTTTCCGCAGTTAGGAATGAAGAGGAAAACCTACTTAGACAGGGCTCCAGGAAGGCTCACCCGAGGAGAGGAAACATTTAAACCAAGAGAGAAGGCAGCTGCGCAAAGAACCAAAGACAGACCTTCCTGGGGAGGACACTCACACAATGTGAGGGCTCTAAAGGAAGGAGACAGCTTTTCAGGAGTGAAACAATGGCCCAGGTGGCTTGACTGGGTGAGTTAGGGGAACGTGGTTGGGGATGAGTTTGGAGAGGCCAAGCGAGGATGCATGATTTAGCTCACTGCAGACTGTAGTAAATTGTTGGATTTTTCGGGGGATAGGAAGCCATAACCTCAGGCAGTGAACTGGTGGTCATTTTCCTCACAGATGGTATAGTCGATTCCAGGCAGTTGCTTTTGCAGAATTCTGAGATGGCAGTTTCTGCCAGTTCAGGATGTCAGGCGACTACTAGCTTTGTGGAAGAACATGGGCATACTTGTTGCTGGAGCACCTATGCCGCTGATAATAGGAAGCATGGTAGGTGGGAGCACCAGGTTAGGGATGATGCTGTCAGCATGGTGGTGCAGAAGTACAAGAGGCCTGACCAGTGATGGAGAGGAGACAGCAGAAAGATCCTCCTGTGGTTACAGAGATGGACCTTCCACCTGCAGTCTAGAGTGAAGTGGGCAGAGACGATGGTGGGCAGAGCAGCAGAGGGACAGGCTCTAGGCCATGCAGTTGTTAGAGCAGAACTAAGAAGCTTCTGGGCCTTGACATGGACTGCACATGAGGAGAAAGGACTTCATATCCTGGCTGGTAGTGCTGTAAGTGTGATATGGCTGTAGCATCATGGTGCAGGTTGGATAAAAAAAGGCCTAAAGTGGACCTGACCTTTTTGGTACACATTTTCATCCTTCAAATAAGGATTTCCCTAAGAAATTCTCGGTATGTCGTTTTCTGACATAAGGGTTGAATTTTCTTTTCACTGCAGCAACTGAATAAACTTCCTCTGCAATGTAAGCTCTGTTTTCTGAGTTATTATTTCAAATTATTTTTCCCATTCAGATCTTCCTTCCTTCCTTCCTTCCTTCCGGGTTTATTGATTGTTAACTCCATGCATACTTGATCCTAGACAGTGGAGAATCGTAATAAACAAGATAGGGAAGATTCCTGCTCTCATGGGGCTGACATTCTTTTAGGCATATCTCATAATGTTCTGAGTTAGAATTTTCACCACAGTGAAAGGATTACCAGAGGCTTGTAATGTTTGGAACCTGGAGTAATACCAACATTTTATTATAAATCTGCAAATGACTTCTGCTTACCAAAATATTATTTCTATTGCTACTACAGGATATTAGGAAGAACTAATCACATAATAAAATACTTTGTGATGAATCAAGGGAACATAAGAATTATTTAATTCCAAATAAGAGGTTCAAGCACAGATTCACATATTAGGATGTTTATCTTCAAGTTTTAGAATAACTGAATGTGAAAAAATAGGGCAAAAGTTCAATAAATAGTGATATATAGTAATATGATGCAATATGTATTCATTAAAATCATGCTTTTAAAGGAGCAATATTATGTAGCATTTAAGACTCTGGACACTGGAGGCAGGCGTTTTGTGTTCTTGAGGAGGATACGTATATTTTCACATAGAACATGTTTTTCTCTCCAGGCCTGAACATGTTAATCAGTCCCTTTCCTTTTCACAATTGTAGAGTGTGAACTGTATCGATGTACAATGCCCTCCGGTATCTGCGTGGGGCATTGGTTCCAGGACCCTACCCCAACCCCTGCCATGGATATCAACATCTGCGGACGCTCAGATTCCTTAGTCCATCTTCCCTATCTGCGCATGTGGAAGCCCTGGATACAGAGGGCTGACTGTACTATAAAAGATTTAACTATCCCCGATTCATGGGTATTCGAGACGTTTCCCATAACTTGCTTACAAACTACTGAAATAGACATCCTTGTACACATATTCTGGTGTACGTGGGCTGGCATTTTTATAGGATTCAATGTGAAATTGGGCTTGCTGGCTGATGGTTCTGTGCATTTATAATTTTGAGAGTTTCAAACTTCAGAAAGTTTGAATGACTTGTTTCACTTCTCACAATGACAGAGTTAATTTCCTCAAACCTTATACCTTAGTATTGTACTTAACAAATGCTTATGTTATATAAAGTGGTCGTGTTTGACATGCATCAAACTTCCTTTAAAACTGTCACTTTTAGCTCTGTAATCCTCTCTGAGTTACTGACTCTGTTTGCTTTGACTTTCTGATACTCATAATGGCAATATCAACAGAATTATTTTTTTGCTTTGTATTAAATAATGCAGTATAAAATGTTAGTATTGCATCTGGCATATTAAAAACTCAGCAAATGCTGTTATAGTGCAGCAGTGGAAAGTGCCAATTGTGGTCACTATGCTTATGTTCATGTATCTGCTCAGCAATTTACCAGCTGTCTTGACCTCTCTGTGTCTCAGTTTCCTCATTTGGAAAGTAGAGGTAATAGTTGTACCCACTTCTGGGTTTTTTTGTGTGTATGTGAGATTAATCAGGATACACAGTATGAGTTTCTGGCACTTTTGTACACTTAAATGTTAGTGATTAATTTTATTCTTGCTATGAAGCATAATTATTTAACATTCTCTCATTTCTCAGTTTTTCACTGCTACAAAAGGTAATGAAACATTTTTCTATGTAAATGTTGGCAGATGTTTCTGATTATTTCATCCTAACAATCTTAGAAGTGGCATTTCTGAATCAAAGGATGTGCAAGAATTTTCACTATTTAAGGCTCTTGATAAATTATATCCAAATTCCTTACAGAAAATTTATTTATTGGCTCAGTTTTACCAATTCATACTCCTGCTAGCAGTGGACAAGCCAGGACCTAGCTCAGCACAACCCTGTCAGTGTTCAAAAGTACAAGATTGATTTTTATCTTTTCCAGTGCTAGTAAAATTAATAGCTTATTATTGTCTTTATCTACATTTCTATGAGTATGAGAAGTTTAAACATTTTTCTTCAGATGACTATCATCTGTATTTCTTCTGAAATATTGTAATATTTTTTCTAGTGTTTAATAGAGGTTTGGTTTTTATTTATTAATTCATAAGATTTTTAGACATTAGCATGGCCCTGACAATATTGCATGACATAAATATTCAATCAGACCTTTCTAGGAATGCATTGTACCCTTTCTGCTAACTGCCAAAATTGTTCAGTTCCTCAGCTGTGTATTCCTGAGAGGGTGTTCTGATAGTCTAAGCTCATATTTTTGAACCTAATGATTCAGTTTAGACAATAGAAGAATCTGTATCTTATAAATCATATATCCTGATTCAAAAACTATGGCCTGGGGAAAGTGATCACATGGTATGGAGGATAACTGTAACGATTCAGTTGTTCATACAAAGGATAGCTTCCATAAATGGGGGATGCACAGACACCATAAAACACATCTAGTTTTCTATCAGACAGGACTTATTTTTCTAAATAGTCAATTTCCTCAACATCTTAATACAATAATTTATTTCTTTCTTCTACTGTGTATTCATCTTTATCAAATACTGAGTTCTTCTTTACACTAAGGTCTGTTTTAAGGTTATCTATTCTATTCATTCCACTGTTCTGTCAGTTCTTGTGCCAGTTATTATAATGCTTTAATTAATTTTATTACACGGTTCTTGGAGGCAACCCTCTTTTTCCTCTCATTTTTCACAACTGCATTTGTTACTATTTTAAAATTTTAATTCAGGATGAAATATACATGAATTTTCTCAAGGCTTCTCTCAATAAAAATCTCAGTGAAATGGTCAAATCTGTTAGTTAGCTTGACATTTTCCCCAATGATATTAATTTCTTGTAATACTGTATTATTGCCAGTGAATATTGCTAGTGAAGTAGTTTTTCTTTTTGAATTAATAAAGGTCCTCTTTGTACCTCAAAAATGATTAATTTTGTAAATGTACCAAAGGTATTTGAAAGGGAAACATTTGCATTGATACAACCATGTTGATTTTATTATTCGAATTTTCTATATTCCTGTTTTTAAGCTGTGGTCAAAAAAATCCAAACATTTTGAGAAGCATATAGAATAGTACCATAGAGGGGTAGGAAGGGACAGACTGAGATTTCAAAATGTAGAATAGATAAACAAGATTATACCGTATAGCACAGGGAAATATATACAAGATCTTGTGGTAGCTCACAGCGGGAAAAAAAAAAAAGTGACAATGAATAGAATAGTACCGTAAAACCTCTCTCTCTTTTTTTTTTCCGACACCCAGCTTCCAGCAGTTACCCACTTAGAACTTGTTTTGTTTCATTCTTATTCATTTCTGGATTCTTTTAAAGTAAATCCTAGACATTACATAGTGTTATTTATGATGCCAGTATATATCTCTAAAACATAAGGACTCTTTGGAAATATAATTATACTATTAGTATTTCAACTAAATAAAACTAGCAATAATTACTCAATACCAAATGTCCCCCCGTCCGTAATCAGATTTCCAATTGTGTCATAATTCTTACTATTTCTTTTTTAGCAGTTGCTGGATCCAATGTGACTGCTTTTGTCCTTCCCACACTTCTGTAAGCTATAGATTCCTCCTTCATCTCTTGTTTTTTTGTTTTTTGTTTCTTCCTTTCAATTTATTTGTTGAAGAAATCAAGTTGCTTGTGTATAGCTTCCCACAGTCTGGATTTTGCTGACTGTATCTCTGTGGTCCAGTTTAAAATGTTCCTCTGTCTTCTGTTCCCTGTGATCTGGTAATTGGGTAGAAATGCTTGATCAGATTCAGGTTCAGTTTCTTTTTCAAGCAAAACCAGTTCACTGGTGGTGGTAAGTTCTTCCATCAGAAGGTACATACCACCTGTTTGCTGTTTTTTGTGATAGTGGCATTCTCTAGTCATTACTCAGCTCCGTTGTTTCCTTAGGGGTTGCAAAAGAGTAATGTTTTTACTTTATTTTATGTATTTAATTTATTTTGCATTTTAAAATTTTTATTTTATTACATTTTATCTTATCATATCTTCTTTCTTTATTAGCTTATGTCTTAATGAAAAGAAGATTCCCCTCATCATTCACTTGGTTACCTGGAGGTGAAATTCATATAGGAAAAACATAGTAAATACTTTTCTTTTCATCTGTTTACTATGTCACTATTTTTGGTCTATTTGGTATGTGAAAGTTTGAGTGAGACTTCACCTTCTCTAAAGATTGTATTTCTATCCACTTTTTCTCAGTCATATATATAATGAGTGTTATCTCACTACGTGTCTATTGAACCTGTATTTTCAGTGAGTGCGTTGTACTCCATAGCACAGACTTGCTGTTATGTGTTACCAATCTGGTATTCTTGAAAATTACGGCAGTAACTATACTTGTGCAGACATACCTCTGTGAGTACTTCCTAAAAATGGAAAAGCTTTCCAAGAGTACACATATTGTAAATGTTTGTAAGTGCTGACAAATTATTTTCCAAAGAGGTGGCATGGCTTTACTCTAAGTGTGCGTATGCTCTTTGCCTCACACCCTTGCCAGTTGTATATATTCGTTCTTTTAAAATGTTTGCTGATTTGATATAGAAAAATGGTGACTCCTTATTGTTTAATGTGCATTTTCTCAATTACTAGTGTGGTCAAAGATTTTTTAAAAATTTGCTTCATTGTGTTTATATTTCTTCTTGGAATTGTCAGTTGAATATCGTTTGCCTTTATGTTTTGATAGGTATTTTATTGCCAAGCTGGCTGAAATTTGGTTTGTGGCTATCCACCAGATGTAAGATTAACCTGAAAGTGTAATCAAGGATTTGGATACTGTAAAACAGCAGAGAGCTTGAAATTGGCATAATTTAGTAAGAATGTGAGGGACAAGTATTTTCGGTTGATGAGTAAGGGCATAGACTTATGTTTGGATGGACAACCAAAAGAAATAAAGAGTTTCTTTTGTGAAAACTCAGGAACCTATCTTGGGTACATAGAAATGTAAGTAGAAGGTTCTTTTCTTTTATTTCACCTGAAAAGGGCAGCATAAATGGAGGTCAAGCTGGTATATGTGGTTAGCACCAGTATTTCCCATGGGTAACAGTTTGGAATTTGATGCTTGTAGCCCCATGGTAATTTCCTAGAAAGCAGGAGTAGCAAAAGCATGGAATGCGTGCCAGTACTTGTGTGTCCTGCTCCCTGGACGGACATCACTAGACGGTTGTGCCAGTCTTTCCTCTTGAACTTACATGTACTATCATAGTTCTTTTTTGCATAGTTCCCTAAACTCATCTTTAATTAATGTGCATAGACAATCAAAATAAAACTGATGTTACAGTCCCTGTCATATACCCAGGCTCATTAGAATTTAAGGTCCAATAGTGTATGAATTTGTCTGATTTGCTTCCCAGTGTTTATAACACTTGGGACGTACTAGACACTCAATAAACATTTGTCAAATGAATGTACCAATAATACATTTAGACAGAAAGTTTTCAAATCATATTCCGATAGCCTTCACATTGGCAACAGAATGTTAATTTTATTTTAATTCATTGACTGTCTATTTCTGAGCATTTAACTTCCTAGTCATTAGTTCTGAGGGAAACCTTTACTTTTGATGTTATTTGGATATTGTGGGTTTGTTATAACAGAGTTTTTTTTTTTTTAACTTAAAAATAGAATTCTGTTAAATCACTGTGAACAACAACTACAATAGAAGCATGAATGGAAAATGGCTGTATTTTCAAATACCTCCGGCATCATCAGTATGATTAGCATCCTTTAGTCACATTCCTTCTGAGTTTACAATTTGACTTTAGATCAAACTTGAAGGTAGGGATGATGGTGACTAAATTGAACTGGATGGTGAAACTCATAGCCTATTTTCCTAAGGTCGACATCTTTTCTGATCCGTACAGGAATGTGATGCTGGGAAATGTGCTTTCAAGCTAGCTTGAGCAAGGGCAAGCATGGTTTCTTTCTTCCTTTTTTTTTTTTTTCTTTCCTCCTGTCGCTTAAGCTTTGGTGCTGATACCGGATGGGGTAAATCAGGAATTATGGCAACTCAATTTGAATTTGAATTGCTTGAAAATTGTAGCTCAATTCAAAATTCCGTAAGGTGGGAGTAGGAATAAAAAATCATTTCTTCTAGCAATCAAGAAGCAGTTCAGGTATGTGACAGTGTCAGATTTTCCTTATAAGAAGCCCTGTTACACATGGTCACTTAGTCTATATCCGCAGCTTGATTAATTTTCCAGGCTTCTTGGTTACTTTCCTCATCAATCTTACTTGAAACTCAACAGTATCTTAAACATTCATTTTCAAATCATCTCTCACAATTGAATAAAAGTTTTTTGTTTACAACGTGGAAAATGCACTCACTTAAATCTATTAGGTTAGGTGTTTCTGTTGTTATTCAGATGCTCAAACAAAAAAATCAGACCCAGGAAGGTGGTGCCCTTTGCCATGTGATCACATGGTTATTAAATGGCAGAGCTGTGTTCTTTTCACTCCAAGTAGAATGCACTTTCCAATAAACCACTTCTGCCTGAAATCACGTAACTGTGACTATTTTTTTTGAACCGGAGGGACACCATGAATATAGGAAGGAGAGTTTTTAATGGCCATTTAAAAATGAATTTAAAAAATGAATGCAGGAGGTGGTTAGGTATTTCCCATGTCGGGGCTTTATTTTAAAATATCTCGTGAATAGGTGAATGCTTCTTTTGCTTTTTTGTTGGCTGCTCCCCTCTTTGGGGAAGGTTAGGGGCTAAGCTGTCTTCCTTACAGCTGAGCTCAATTCGTAGTTCAGATCATTTCCATGCTAGAAGTGAAAAAAAGCACTCCAGTGACTTGGTGATAATAACTATTTGACCAGGCATGCATAGTAATCATTAGATTATTTATGCCTTCCATAACTGAATTTAATCCAAAGATTTCTACAGTCCTCTGTCTTCCTAGTAATTAATCTATAAAATCAGGCAAGTGTAAGTGCCTGGAATCTCTGAGAATGTGTAATGATTTTGCATTCTTTGGCGGTGGCTTGATTACTTTAGAATGGGTGAAATCCTGTGGTACAGACACAGAATCTCAAATATCCAGAAATTTGGATTTCCAAATGATGATCACTTCACTTTTCAGGAACCTCTCCTGGCTATGAAATGCCTGAAAGTCTTAAAGACTGGTTCTCATTACAAGATGGGAAATACCTTTATAAATATATTTAAGAACTGTTACAAACTTCAATTTGAGATTGGTCCTCAAGAGGCAAAGCCTGGGGTTTGGGAAAATGTTTACTTTAAGAATAACCTGCCTGTCTGCAGCAAGCTGTAGTAGCGTTTGTGGTTTTATAAAACCCAGCTGATTCACATTCTTCCTGAGAATGGCATTAAGACTATAGGGACATAGTACTCTGGTCTGAAAGAGTTTTCAAACCTATGCGTGAAAAGTCAGGCATCTCCTTACTCTGAGGAAGTTCAGATGATTTAAAACAGGATAGCAGCCCTGATTATAGTGTATGCTGGTGACAGTATCAAAACTAAGACTAGCTAATCCTAACAGAAACTAAAAGGATCTGGGTACTTTTATTAACTGAAAATCAATCCTTTTGTGTGATTCAATTAAAAACATCAATAC
The DNA here is from genome assembly GCF_048564905.1 of Vicugna pacos. Taxonomy (NCBI): domain Eukaryota; kingdom Metazoa; phylum Chordata; class Mammalia; order Artiodactyla; family Camelidae; genus Vicugna; species Vicugna pacos. The sequence goes on from NC_133011.1 coordinate 13,322,855, forward strand.
AAATCTTATTTCAGAAGTCACAAGGAGAGTCTCCACCAATACAGCACATACCACAGATAGAAAACTGCTCAGCCCCCTCTGAATCGTTGCCTGTTTTAATAAGTATTCAGAAATTATACTCAGACTTCAAAAGAAATTGTAAGGAATTGTTAGCAGGTTTATTAATGTTTTATGTTTTATTAAAAGTTTGGGTGTACATTTCACAATGAGCAACATCAAAAATCAGACTTTCTGCCTGTAATTTTGCTTCCTCCTGTCTTTCTGCCTTTGGGATTCACTCTTTTCCTTTCATCAGCTGCCATTTTCAGCAGCATGCAGTAATTTCATGGCTCATTGCAAGCGCTGAAAACCTTTGAAACCACAAATGCTAACCTACCTGGCCTGCAGCCATTTAGGAAGAGATTAATTTAGCAAACAGAAGCAAAACACTTTCTACTTCTAGCCTGTGCATAATTTCACTTCTATCTATATTTATTTTACAGTGAGCAGCGTAATGACAATTTCAGTAATTGCAACTCTATAAAAATTTGCCTACCTAGCTTATCTCACTATCACAAGACTGTGAGTCAGTCAGATTAGAAAAAGTACAGCATGTGAAACAGCACTGGTTGCCTTCCAAAAATATGGGCCTTCTATAAAAACTCAAGTGATGCTTTGCACTTGTTTGTGTTCTTATCTATTGGGCAACGGTTTCTTCCTGATGTTTTGATTGGGACGGGTGCGTTCCTCTTTAATTCATGGTGATTTATGGGGGCATTCTCCTTACAAACAGACCAATGTATTTGGAAGACTAGAAGCGCCAGCCCATTTCTGCAGACTTTGTTATAAATGGCTGTTATGTTGCTGTCGAGCAATTTGAACAGAAGAGAAAGTCCATCTGGGGCAAATTTTAAGCTATCATGCTTGGAAGGATTTCAAGGACTAAATTAGCCCACAAACTGTTAGCTAAAAATAAAAGTTTTATTGTTTCTTGTCTGACTTAAAAATCCCACCATCAAAATTAACACCAATTATACATACTCTATATTTGTATGTACAGTTTCCCCTAAGGGATCATTTGTTGCTTATTTTTATTCATTTATGTAGTTCTTACACACACACACACACACACGCGCACACACACACACACACAATTGTTTAGCAAATAATGAACCTCTGGAGAAATAATGACTCAAGCAAATTGTTTAAGAATTAAGAGAAAACATAATGAAAGTTGAAGTCAGCTAATATACCAGAAAAATCATTTACACTATTTAACCGGTAAGAGGCATCATGAAGGAATTAAATTCAAGAGGTGAAAAGAGAACTCAGTGTGAAGCTGTTGACACCAAGCCCTGTGGCTGGGGCTTATCGTTGAGGGATTTTTATATGTATGTAAAGGACAGGACAAGAATGTCACATTGCTAAGTGATTCTTTTCTTAGATCAGCTACCGGGGGGCCTCTCTTGATAAGTGACTACACTGTTTGTTGTATAAAGAGTAATTCAGAGATGGGAATCTAGGGTTGAGGGTTGCATGTTATGGTCTGATTTTTCCTCCAGAAGAAAGGGATTTGGTAGTCACTGAATGACCTTGAGGTGTGGGATGGTTTCTCCAGTCCTTTGATAAAAGATCATTGCTCATGATCCTAGGTTGCAAAAACATTGCTGCTAGGAAAACACAGGGCGATATAATAAAAGGGAGAAAGAGGAGGACAGCCAAGCAGTGTTCATAAGGCATTTCTGTTTGGGTGCTGTAGCTTTTCCATTTTATACATTCCTTATTCCCAAGTAATAGCAATTGAACATAATTCTCTACTTCTTTACTCAGATTTGAATATTCTGTACCCTATAAAGGAAATTCTATGACATTAAACTTGTTTATGCACTGTTTTTATATTAGCTAATTCATTTAAGCATACAGATACACAGACGGCAGTGGGATGACTGGCCAACCCCCACAGATGTACACCTCCAATCTGCCATCCCATAACATTCATAAAATATGTCAACACAGCCTGGAATTTTTCCATGGTTTATGTTATACTATTGGTGTTCATAGCATACTGGCAAAATATTTCATGTTGAAATTTGTGGTAGTAAAAAAGAAAAAGGAATTCTCTCTCTGTTTTGAGGCCATTTGCAAAAGTATTCTATCAATATCCTTCAGTTATAATAAGCACTTAAATCAACACAAATTGAACATGAAAACACATTCATGTGCCGGGGCGCTGTGTGATAAATAGCTGTTCATTTCTTTAAACAATCGATGGTAATTACGCTGTCTTAATGATCATTTCTAAAATGCAGCACGTCTCTCCAGTTCTGTCCGAAGAATCATAATGCTATGTGATAGAATCAAAGTAATGACAGAAACATATCTGCAACCAATATTAGTTAGTATGCCGAAAAATTTCTAAAGCAAATAATAACTTTTCGTGAAGAGTGTTACTGGTATCACGTGGCTACTAATAGTGAACATTTCACAGCCAGAAGTTGAGAGTAATAGTTTCTTATTGGAGCAAAGAGGGCGGATGTTTGGAGGTGGCATCCCACTCAACCCCAACCCAGTGTCCAGAGGCCATTCCTGGCCAGTCCCTCAGGACAGGCGGTCAGAGAACTGCTGCCAGGTCCTCTAGAAGCCGTAGGACCTGAGAAGTTCCCCTGTAATGTCATTTCGCTCCTTTTCTCCCCAAACTTTTGAAAATTTCTGGGGTCATTTTTGTTCATTCTCACATGTCTGATGGTAGAGAAATGAAAGAGGTAGTGTGGAGTAGTAGAAAGTCTCCCGCGGCAGCCTGACTGCAGAGTTTGTGCTGATTGTCCTGAAACCATCCTCCCTCTCATGTGTGATATGTCTCTTCGATGATTATTGCAAAGATTAACCATGTCTTTTGCTCCATTCTCTGCTTTGGCTTTTTGGTTCTTTGTTTGTTTGTTTGTTGTTGTTGTTGTTGTTGTTGTTGTTGTTGTTGTTTTTTAGCCTCATTTTTACTCCCAAATTTAAAACCACATTTGGGACGCATCTCAGTCCCCTTATCATTCTCATTATGTTATTCATGAGACTTAAGATGTGCTTTTGCATGTCGTGGTGTTGATATCATGAAGGCAGGCAAAGCGGTCCTGATGGTTTTCCACTGCCGCTGATCACAGTGAATTTGGGTAAAGAACCAGTAAACAAGTCTCTGTGATTTGAAAAGCAGATTATATTATATATATATATTGTTTATTACTGTTTATACCAGTCCTAATTGGCCATCATATTTTAGTACCCTATAGTTTTATATAAAAGACTCTCACAAAGAAGATATTTTTAAATTTACGATTTCCAGTATTTCCTTTGCATGGTTCTAGTCCAGCCTTTGTAGGTGCTGCCTCTTTCTCTCCAGTCTTTGTTTTTTCTAGATCACTCTCTGAATAAAATGCATAGTGGATGCTGATTTCTTTCATTTACATTTTGGGTAAGCTTCCATACAAATATTATGAGTATCACTTGTGTTTATTGTTCTTAAAATATGGGGTCTGATATGGTGAGTTTATATTCTAAGCAAGAGTTAAAAGAATGTTGCCATTATAATAGGATTTTTTTTCATTCTTTTCAAGCTAATTGTTTCTCCTCCATTTTGGGGAATCTGTTGAGTTTGAAATTGAAATAAAAATTAGCCCGTTTTTTTTTCAGCTTGAAATATTTCAAAGAACTGCTCAAAATTGAGAAAATTTCCTTTTATTTTTCTTCTTTAACTTAGAAAGCTATGGTAGAGTTGTTAATGTTTGCAAATTAACTCTTGGATAGTCTGCTATAAAAGTCAAGTTTCCATTTTCCATTCATCCATAAGACAAAATTGTATTTCCTAAGCATGAGAAAAAGGAGTGAATAAGAATTTTTGAGGTAGCTCCCAATCTAAAGTAAAGAGAATTTCTCTTTCAGCAGTGAAGTATATGAATTTAGGCATCGGCTTTCTTAGGTCCAAACAAAAGCTATAGAGTCAGAATTTTTCTTCCTAATTATTATCTTACTGGACATTTTTTCTTTTACCAAAGGATTGTTTTTGTCTAAGTCAGCAGAATTAACATCAGTGCCAAATTATAATAAGATTCAGTCTTTGTGGGACACAGGTTATACACTATTTGTCATTTTCTATGTGATTCCTAATTCTTTTTCTGCTACTACTGAAATGGTAACATTTATTTTTTTTTACTAGAAAAATTTGTCTTCCACTGAGTAAATTATTTGAACAGTACAAATTAAGGCAGACCATATTTACAGTTGAAATCTTCTCTCCTCATGTTAAAGATAAAAAATGAATACAATGAAAAAATTGCCCATTTTCACTCTGGCTTGCCAAAATACTAAATTTCCTCTTTACTTAAGTATTTTCTTGAATTGGATTGCCCAGCGTTTAGTAGAACTGTGTTTCTGTCTTCAAATGGGACTATATAGCTTAATCAAGCAAAGTGTCTCATTATTTACAGAATTACACATAAAAACATTTTAATAGATGCCATTTTAGGCATTTTATAGTAAGTTATTACAGTGTTCATCCCAATTAACATTGAATGCATTGAATGTTGTTCATTTTCCTAAATACAAATGTTGAATGTATAGGTAAACCAGTAGAGGTGTGTGTGTGTGTGTGTGTGTGTGTGTGTGTGTGTGTGTGTGTGTGTGTGTGTGTGTGTGTGTGTGTGTGTGTGTGTGTGTGTGTGTTACAGAAGAGGTTTTCAATATATATACGCAGAGGCCAGCCAGAAAACATAATGAAAGTATATTTAATTTTCCAATTTGATTATTCAATAGTAGCATGACAATTAAGGAAAACCAATTCTTGATTCAAAAAAAAAGGCTAGTTTCAGGCCAGAGTATATTGTCAAGACCAAGTTATAAACTTCTGAAAAACAGGAATTATAATGGAATTGCTGCTGCAACCTTAAGTACAACGGTGTGAGCGTACTGCTATTATTTACTATGGTAACATAATAAAAGACAGCACTGTTTGGGCCATTATCCTCACTGCTCTCTTTTCAGTATAAATCATTATATTTATTATCTGTCTTCTTGTATAGAGGGTCATGAGAAAGGCCAATCGAAAGCTGAAGAAACCTACTTTTCTAAAAGAAATTGGGCCTATTTCTAATTCTTTTTCTTTATCAAATACAAGGGAACAGAGACTTTTTTTGTGTGAAAAATTGTTTCATGTGAGATTAAAGTGTAGATTATTGGTGAGAAAATGACGTTCACTTCGAGGCATCTCGTAGATCCCTGGGAGATACTGCTGGTTTCCCTCTAATATTTTTACCTTTCTTCCTTGGGGGATGTGTTTCCTGGCAGGTTTTGAGCAGTGGGTTCTGGGGCTTTTATTCTGTTCTGAGGACTTGTGTTGTTTATTTATTGATGACTAAAGCTATGATCTTAGTGAAATAACTCCTTTTGAATGAATTTTTACTTAAAGATCAGAAATAATTGTCTTAATGCTGCTTTCCTTTCTTCCTTTACGGAAATACTACAAAATATACTTATTTTCTCTTACTTGAACAATTACTTAGGCATATTAGGTAAAATACTTAGCATGTTTTATTAATAAAAATTTCAGAAAAAAGATGGTCTGATTTCATTAATCATTTGATTGCATATTGCTTTTGAATTTGTCCTCAGTCACATCAAGCCCTGGGTCCCCACTGTGAACAAATGACTTTACACAGGATGACAGGATCTCTATATTCAACTCTCTGAAGGGCAGTCAGGAGCCGGCAGCATCTGGATATGAGTTTTAGAGCAGAAAGTGCGTGGGGGATTGAAGGCTGAGAATAAATGGCGGGAATATCACAGAAGACAGCTCAAGGGCCCCTTTCTTACTTCCAGGAAAGAGAAAAGTGAATATAAAATGTGGCTGAAATAATTTTGACTGGATGGAAGCTGAATCTCACACCAAACTGCTCTCAGCTCAGATAGGGCATGCAGGTGGGAGTGTGATGATAACTTGTATAAGGAAAGAGTCTTACTACTCACATAAGCAGTTAGTCATTCCCAAGAACCCCAGTGTAGTGGGCACCCCAGAGAAACTAGTTTGGAGACACTTTTCCCACCTAACCAACAGCAGAGCTCCTGTCACGTGGATGCAACATGCTGCCACCCATGGCCAGTTCTTGGGTGCTGGCTAAGAACAAATTATGCTTATAACTTGGCTCATGTCCGTGTATCCTGGGGTATGGAAAAGGAAAGAGTAAACAGGCCACGTTGCAGAAAATCATAGAGCACATTGCACACTCTGCACCTCTTTTCTGTTAGTTTCCCTGAGTGTATCACACACTGAACAGCTATTTGCTGTAGCCTAATGATGGGATTATCATTGTCTAGCAAAGTTTTCAGATGTTTCTATTCCCCCCCGCCCCGGAAAAAATGCATCTTGGGATTTAAATGAAAATGGATGCCCGGGATACAACTATGGCTGGTTTTGAAAGCAGGGATGTAATCCTAGATGGGTTTGTGAGTATCTGCTGTGTGGCACTGAGGATTCATCACTGGCACTAGGAGGGTTGGAAAGTGCCTGTGAGCAAGTTGCGAATGTTCTAATCATGAAAGAACTACCTGACGTCACAACCCCATCTTCCTTGATTCAGAGTGAAAGTCCATTACCAAATGCCCCTGCTCCCTTCTGATAAGTCGATCTAGATTTAGTTTAAATCTAAATACTGGTTGCCTAGAATGCCTTTAAGTAGTATCAGCACTTAGACCATATCCAAAACCAGCTGAATAAGAATGTCTGAGGGTGAAATGCAAGCACTGAACCCCCCTCCCCACACCCACTCCAAGCAGTGTGCCCAGTCCCGGGGCCAGTCAGTCAGCCACCGACAAATGCCAGAGTGTGACTCTACTACTGTGCTTACCCCCTCTCCACCACTGCACCTGTTCTCAACAGTCTTTTCTTTCCGGACCTTTGCGTGTATAATTCCTATTGCCTCTAATGGTGGCTTTCGACTGTATATATAATCTCTCTCATCACCTTTATCCGTTATCCTCCACATTTCTCCCCATCACCGTGTGGTGTATTTATCTAACTCCTGATCATTTTCAAGTCTCAGTTGTCTTCATGTCACTTCCTCAGCAAGCCTTCCAGAACACTGCACACACTGCCCCCCAAGCCTGGGTTACAAGTGTCTGTAGGGTATAGTGATTTCCTTATTACATTGTATTGAAATTGACTTTTACTTCTGTTCCTCCCAACGGGTTTAGAAGGTTTAAATGCCTTTGAATGTCTCGCTCATCATTGTAACTGTAACCCTCCCTGCCCAGTTTTCTTGACAATTCTGTTCTATTACTTTCAGTATCCTGTTTTGAGCTGTATGACACAGTGAGATCAAAATAGACGTATTATTTTGTGAATGCTTTTGTGAATTAGATGGTATTATTAATTTGGGGCATTATCATCCTCATAACTGAGTGTTGATGTATTTCCCAGGTTCTAACGAGTGATGTGCACACAGTGTCTCATTTAATCTCATAGTGATCTTATGAAGTTAGGTGCTGCTTTTATCCCCATTTTGTAAATGTGGTAAACTAAGTCTCAGAGAGTCGGTAAATGCTCAAGGTCATCCAGCCAGTGAGTGGTGCAGTTAGTACTTACACCCAGATCTGTGTGATACCCAGATGAATACTTTTAACCACCACAAGGCTGTCACTATCTTAAGAAACTGGTGGAACTAGAGTATCTCTGCTTTTGACTTGCCAGGAGGTGTGCAGAGCTGAACCTTGAGCTTTAGTGGCACCATACTTACCAAACAAGGAAAAGGGTTCCATCAAGGTAAGTGTCTTAATGCAAGTCCTTCCTTGAAAGAACTTGGCCTCCCTGCATGACTGTTTCTGTAAGAGCTTTCATTTCCCATGGGCCAGTTTTCTGTAGTCCTGTGTAACCAGTCATGGGATTTCTCACTAAGGACTTTAGTTCATGTCACCTGTGTTTGTGTGAATACACTCAAAGTGCATAACACAGGATGGTAGCCTGCCTAGGAGTTAGGTGTCCCTCTTAGCCATTCAGTGACGGGCAGCAGACTTCCAGTCCAGTTGACAGTAGCTCTCTGCCGAAGAGGATAAAGCATACCTGCCTTCCTCCCTTTTTACGAGACCAGCTCCACTGATGCTTTCCCATAATAAACATACCAGGATCTTCTTGATTTTATGTTAAATTAAATTTGTAGAATGTTCTGTTTTCCTCAAGTAAAAGGTAATTTATTAAAATATGTGTTTTGGAGGTATGATGAGTCAATATTAATACTGATGACACAAGGTTATTATCACTTTGACAACTTTGCTTAATTCAGTAAATATTCCTCAGCATAGTAAACACTGGCCACAAAACCTGCAGTTAATATAAAGTAGGTAAATTGATTGACAAATAGAGTCTGGAGATCCAGGACTCTGAGTTTATAGATGAGTAATTTGCTGATAACTAATGGTAAGGTGGGGGTGGGAACACTGATGTGATCTTTAACAGTTAAGTCAATTTTTAAAAATGTTGCTAGATAAAATACTGCTTCTGAACAGGCTTTCAGACAGACTTGCTAATTTGTTCAATGGCTTTTCATTGCAAAAGAAAAAAGCGATGGTTAGTTTGAAAGCATTTGAAAAGACTGAATTTGCTTAACACACAGCTTTATTTATTAGAAGCTTGTAGCTAAAATAAAATTTCAATGATACAATTCTACATGAATTTTAGAAATATGTTTTATTATGAAGGAAGACCTTGAAGAAGAGTGTTAAGAAAACGTTATTTTAGTCTATCTGTTATTATCTGGAAGCATGTCAATAGTATGTTCTTCAAAAGAATTGATGGGAAATGTTGATCAGCAGATAATGAAGCCAAATGGATTGTTTATGACTATATGGGGAATACATTTCTTGCAAGGCTTTGAAGTATAGACATGAGGGTCATTCTCATGGCTGCTTTTGATGACATTCATCATTGTTGAATATCTAGATTTTAAAATACAGTGTATTTTTGTATGGAGAGAATTGCTATTTAGAGTATATTGTGTTTATATTAGCCTTGATAGCACATTCATGCACAAATGTAGAATCTATGTTATTATTTTAATATGTGGTCATTTTCCTACAATTTACTTTTGCTTGTGCTTTATTTTTCTTCTTTATCAGGATTTTCTTTTAGTGCCACAAGCAGATAGGCTTATTTGGATATCTTAACTCCATTTATTTATTTACAAATCGATGATTTAAAAGATTAGCATTCATTGCTTAATGCTTTTCAAACATCAAAACTGCTGTTAATTAGTCAAGTTAAATCACATGCAAGTATAAAGAAATTATATATTTGAGATATTGTCTATTTGAATATCTTTAGTCCATCACTAAATTTTTGCTGTAATTTTAAAAAAGCATAAACAAGATTTCAAAGAAGACAAACAGGATAACAAATCTGATTAGGAGTTACTACTTTGGGAAGCATGGTTATATATGTATGTATACATATAGAACAGTAATAACAGTAATATATTCTTTAATATGTTTTCTACATAATTATCTAACATACGGAACAGTCATTTGTATAGTCTGTGAAAGAGCTGAATAGGGTCACTGGAAAGTGGGTCAGCTGTAGAAAGCAGCCTTGAATTTATTCATTTCTGGATCAGAGCCTCTTCTAGCAGTGCCTTTTAAAAACATGGACAGTGATTGTTAATAATAAGTTATAAATCATTCAAGGGGGGAGGGGCAACCGAGGTATTATTCTAAACAACACACAGCTCTATAGACAGCAGGTAATTTGTTGAATGTCATTGTTTGAGATTGGCAGTAGGGCTGCAGAATGAGTCCACTTTATGGCTGTTAGTCATGGAGATACCCAGCTTCCTGTGCACTACTCATTACAATGGGATTCTTTAAGAAATCTCAGTACCTGCCCACTGGAGCAGAACTATGTGGAATTTTGAAGTCCTTAGTTTGCACGTCTTAGGAGAAATCTTTAGAAACGCCTCGCTTCATGCTCTTTTTTCCTGCTTTAAACAGTAAAGATGTTCAAGAATATGCCTTAACACTCTACAAGATGGAATGAAGGATCTAAAGATGAAGAAGGAGGCTCTGGTCTCATGGCCCTTACAGCACAAGGCAATCAGATGGGAACAACAACACGCTGAGTGCCAAATCCTAGATGACAGAAAAGGGCTGGAGGGACACTTTTTGCTCTGGGGAGGAGAGTGAGGGGTTCAGGGAAACTTTCCTAGCAAAGGTGTGAATAAGCTGAAGATGAAAGGATAGGGATGAACAATGGGGAAGGAGGTTTTAGAAAAGAAGATTCCAAGTAGAAATGTGAAAAGTAGAGGTTGCTCAGGGAGAAGTTGGAAGTTGGTTCAGCTAAAAGCACAGTGTGTGTAAGGAAGACGCAGTGGATGGGGCACGCGCATCTCTTACTCCTGATGTGTATTCAGGTACTATTTGTAAAACTGTGTCATCTCTAAAGCTTTGAGTGAGTGGGTTGTTGTCCATGAAGCTGTCTTCTCATGAGACACCTAGAAAACTTAATTAAAAGAATTCTGGAAATGGGCAGAATTGAAGAAATCTACCTAGAGTTTATGTTCATGAAACAGAGTAATTATTACTGACACTGATCATTCTTTTATGATATATTCTTTAGTTCTTAGGTATTGCCCAAATGACTTTGTGCAAAAGTAGTAGTTGGTTCTTAGAAAGCTTTTCTTCTTTTGTGAGTTCTAAGCCTTTTTTGCCAAAGCAGTGTAGTTAATTTTATCACGTTACACTCCTCTTAGTCTTAGTTAAAATCATTAATTTTCTGTTGCTTACTTGTCTATGATAGTTCTTCACCGTATCTAACACTTGTCAGTTGTTCTTCTGCCCCCAACTTAAGGTATTAGGAACTTTCACCTTCTGGGGATTCATTTTGGCTGAATGTTACTTAGGACTTTGCTTCTTCCTCCTGAGTCTTAGCAAATAGGTAAATTGGGGTACATGATAATAGTGGCCACTGAAGCCAGACAACTTACAGCCATTTTGGCTACAACTCACCCAGCCTTATGGATGGTTTTCTGGCTGAAAACCCCTTACTCCAAAAATAAAGGATGTTATTATTATTGGTACATAGCCATTCTTTTTTCTCTTTACGTACAACCCATTTTTAATACTGTGTTTGTGTGTCTCTGTGTGTGTAGGTACTGTGTCCTGTTTCCTTTGTGGATTATCTACAGCAGCGTTTGCTAACCTGACTGTATGTGTGTTCTCACCCAGAGTACTGTCAGACTGGCTTCTCTCAGCTTTAATTGGTGAGTGTGGAATAGATTTACTATTTTTTATTCTACACAAAGTTAATAAGTATTACTATTTGCAAGGCCCTGTGCTAAGCATTGAAGAGAAACACAAAGCTGATTTTCAGCCAGGGTGGGCATGTCCAAGTTAGTTGTTGAAATCTTGCCCTTGGTACCCCACCCACCCCAGCCATTGTTTCAGCCATCTTGTACACTCGTCTGGAATTCAGACTTCTCTATGGTTCAGCAGCTAGAAGATTAATCCCAGGCACATAGCAGGAATACTCCACGCCCCAGCTCTAGCGCCTGGGCCAGTCCTCAGCTCTGCTCAGTCAGTGCCCATGCCGCGTCATCGGCTAACCATTGTGAATGCCTCCCTGGACGCACAAACAAATAGAACATGGTCTCTGACCTTAAACTGCTCATATTCTTAGAGAGGAAGCAGGTATACAGTTACTAAACAATGTGCTTTAAATATTTGAGTTTGTACAAATCTGTATCTTTGTATCTTTCCACAAGGAAAATAAAAACTCCATTTAAAATAAACAGACACCTTAGAAAGTTAACGATAAAAAGCACTGTCTTGTTCTGTCCTTAAGCACAATTAAAAACAGATGCTCTTGTCCACACCACGTAGATGTTTTAAAAATAAAAATAAAATACTGCTCAGCTCCTTTTAAATACAGTAGAACACAAATTTAACTTATCTATTTATATTCTGGTAGCTCTATACCATAGTTAAATTATGTCACCTCAAAAGGTCAAACCACTTCTGATAAAAGCTGGATACTACAAAGGCTGTGGACTTCTCGAACTCAGGCACAAGACCATTCATTTTAGCTTCTTAGCGGAGCCCATTATCCATCTTTGGGAAATGCTCCTGGAATCACTGAATCCAGTTAGCCATGGATTTGATAAATCTTTGGACAGGAGTAAAATGTAGAGTTTCAGTCTTTCAATTTTTTTGAACTTAAACTAAATTCAGAATGCCCCAGATGTCTGATATTTTCTAATACTTTGACAATAAATAAATAAGATATATTTACACAACAGGATTTCAATACAAAACCTTGTGTTCACCAAAGATAAAGTAATATTAACCATTAATGATTTTTTTCATTACAGTATACTTTTACTAAAAAAGAAATAAGTTCTAAAAATATCTGTTGATTTTAGGCATTAAGAACAAAATAAAAATAAAATTCCTGAGGATCCTAGATCAGGATAGTTTCAGATCCATCTCCCACAGAATGAACTACAACATTATGGTTAGAACTGCTGTGTAACAAGTTGTTAAATCCCATTTAATCTTAAGATTTCATTTTTTTTACATTACGGCAGGAAAGCAAACTGATTTATTTCAGAGATGTGTTAAAAATAAAGATTTTAAAAAAGATAGTTTTCATTTCATTTTCTGTTAACGAGAAAATTAATGGAACCCAGGATTTTCCTTCTCTCATTTTCTGGATGTTCAAGGTTTAATACCTTATCATCAAAATGTTATACTACGTTTATGTAAAAATTTTAGGTATCTAAGCATTCTCACATGTCATCTCTCATTCTGTTTAAACCCTGTAATTACTGTATGATACAGATGAAAAAATACCAATGTTCAGGGATGTTAATGGACTTGCCCCATATCTCAAGATCTAAGACTGGAATTCAAGTCTTGATTTTTGAGGCTTTTGGTGGGTAGTAGGAGGGTAGGAGAGAACAGTATTTGTTTCAGTTACTATAAAAAGGCAAATGTCACTTTAAATACTGATTTTTGACGAAATTTCTTCAAAGTTAAACATTTTATAGACCAATTCTTAGAAATTTATACCAAAAATGTTGAGAGTTAACCAAAGAGCACATGATTGCTAAAATAATGATTACTATACTATTACCTAATACAGAGCAGCACAGAATTACCTTATCTTTACATTTATAAAATTCTGGGTCATTTTTATGGATTCCTTCCAGTGGCTACTTCTACAATAAGCGGCCAACTGCGCACAACATGCTCAAACCACACAAATGCATCGCAAGTCATCCTAAAGACAGAAGATGCATTTGCTAAACACATTTCTAGAAAAGCACTATGATTCAGCATCACTAGGGGAGATGAAAGGAGCACAACCAGGTCCCTGAAGTCATGTTTATGAGCCTCAGATAAATGCCTGTAATTCTCAAAAGGTGACCTTCCTTCATTCAGAAACATTACAATCTTAAATGTAGTGGGATGGGCCAGTGTGTCATGAGAAAACTACTCCATTTGATCCAGCCAACATTTACTGAGGAACAGGGTGCAACAAAGATGAATTGGAAAGCAAATACAGTCCCTTCAGTCATCTAGACAGTTGTTTGGAACCTAAGAGTCTTATGCTTGAAAAGCTAAGATTATTACCTTTTTAATCATTCAAAGTTTTGCTTATGGTGTGGTTTCTCTGCATTGAGTAGAAAAATGTCATGCATGATTGTGATGATAATTTAATCGAGTAGTTTAGTTTTTTGGTTACAGTTCCTGTAAAAGAATTCTTTTTACCTCTAATGCTTTGATATTTTAAGAATTAATGAATTAAATGAAAATTTTTTAGTTATTTTAAATGAAACTTAAGAGATATTTCACAATTTCCCAAAATAGATTTTTTTGAAGTATCATTATTTTTCTTTCAAATTTCCTGTCCTTTGGAAGCAGTAATGAATATCATTAAAGGCATCTGCATGTGTGTGTGTGTGTGTCTGTGTGTGTGTGTAGCAAGAAATTCAGTGGTTTTAACTCTGAAGCTGGTGAGATCATATCCTGTTTTCCTTCAGGCCTAAAGGTGCCTTTCACAGTGTTTCATTCTCATATTGACTTTACCCAGGACCTAGTTGGAGGTTCAATCAGTGAAATAAAATTACATTACAATTATTTCTACTTAGAGAAATACGACAGCTAGAATTTTTATGTTAATTAATCTTTGGTTTTTTATTATTGTGTGACTACCTATCATAAATTTCCTTGCAATTCAGTTTTAGTACATTCTATAAATTATTTTAGTTTATTCCAGCATTAACCTGACTTGCAAATGGTTAAATCTGCACTGAGTCTTTCATGCTCTAAAACCCAGTATGCTCCATATTAACATCAGAAGGAACCATTTTGATATTCAGAAATAATTGTAAGAGCAAGAAAAACCACAATTCACTGAATTCGTGGTCAGGTTATATTCTTGTTATCATGTTAGATTCTATGGAACTAAATTAGTACATCTTAAACATGATGAGCCGTAATTCACAAACATACTGATATTTCCCTCGGACTCGGACTAAAGAACAAACAGGTCGCTGCTGTTCTTGTCGCGCATCCCACAGCCAAATGAGGAAGCTCCTGCTTCCTCACCTGCATACCCAGTTAAGCACCATCTGTTTCCTGTTTTAATGTGATATCTCACATAGTTTTTCCAAACCTTTCACATCAGTAAGCACAATCCTAATAGACAGTTAATATGAATTAAGAAGCATGTTTTCACTTAAGCTGTGTTCTAGTTTTCTCTCTCCCTCTTATTTTCTAAAACGTGTAACACTGCACTGGCTGCATCAAACCCGCTTCAGTAGCATGAAATTCCCTAGATTAATATAGGTTATTTACAGTGTATTGACTAGACTCTGGTACCCAGGAGCTGGTGGGGTGGGGGTGGGCAGTGCAGAGGCACAAGTGCCTAAAAAGGAAGCTGGAATTTTAATTTTGTGTGGAAGGAAGCATCTCTCACCTCATCTTACCACCTTCTCTAATAGTTAAATTTTCCCTGTTCTCAACCCCCTCAATCCCTTACTATGTGAAAGTATCGAAATTATGAGTATCTGAACAATAGAGTCAGAGGTGAATCTACCTTCCGCAGCACCTTTACTGGCTGTTACTGTTTTCATTCATGGCACCCTGACTGGCTGAGGCCAAATCAGTCAGGTAATTACGATCTACTTTGACTTCCCATAAGTATGGATAACTAATCTGTTTACTCTTGGAAAAGTGGTTTGAGTCCCATGCAATCAATGAATAAAATAATGTGCCAAAGACTCTAGCCTTCACGAGATCCCAGGCAGCTTCTCATCTTCTGTTCTTATAAGGGCGTGTGCCATTGACGCTACTTACTGAACTTGTGCAGCCAAGAAATCCACCAGTTAAATCATTAAGGAGCCTTTGGAATATGAATTGTTTATGAATGTCAAACATGTTTCTCTTGTGGAAGATGTATAATATAATTCAGTGTTTCTCAAACTTTAGCATCAAAACCATGCAAAACATTTGTTAAAACAGAATGTTGGGTCCTACCTATGCTCTCGCCTCCAAGTTCCTTATTCAGTATTTCTGTCATAGAGCCCAGTAATTTGTAACAACTTCCAGAAGATGCTGCTGCTGGTCTTAGGACCACACTTCGAGAACCTCTGGGGTGTTTGTGGCACTACAGGGATGGAGCTGGATTTGCCTGTATTTGAGACCTGGCTCTGCCCCTAAACAACCCTGTGACCTTGAGAAAGTTATTAACCTCTTGAAACCTCAGTTTGCTCAGCTGTAAAATGAAGGTAATACCCACTTCATGAAGCGGTAGTGAGATTAAATAAGAGGATGCATGCAGAATGCTTAGGCCAGTGCCTGGGGAAAAAAAATAGCTGTTCAGTAATGTCACTCTCATGCTCTTGACCTGTTTAGGGGAAAGAATGCACTGTAGGCCATTTCTGTATTTCTGTATTTCACTGTACTAAGATCTGAAGGAGGGAGAGGAAACACAGACAAGGAATCTGAAAATATATGAAAATAGAGACTTGCCGGGAGTTAAATATAATTTAGTTTAAACACAAAGTAAATTATTCCTTTGATATTGTGTAGCTTGGGAAGTAGTTGCACTTTATCTTAGCCACTGGAATCCCATCCAAGAATAACTCAGTGTTAGGTGTTAGGTTGATTTCCTCCTCTGCTTAATTCTGGGAAACTCCAGTCATGAAATAATGTGTTTGTTAAGTACAAATCCATCTTTAGATTCACCTAGTAAAGTGCATTAGCTGCAAATTAAAAATATAAAAATAATGTATATACTCATATGTATACACACTGTTGTAGTAGTTTTGACATTTATATTTGTGTCAGTACATTTTTATTTTTTGAATAACATCAAAACTCTTCATGTGTATGAATAATCAAGATTTTATATCTACTTCTAAAATAAACTTATGGAGTTAGAAGGAATCTTAGTGATTGATGTTCTGATATAAACCTTGAATAGGTCACATGGCTTATAAAAACACAAAATGTTATCAAAAATGCTTGTAACTAAATCATATATGTCCATTACCAAATCTGTTTTAGTGCATGCGTGGCCATCACCATTTTACAGGTGAAGCCACTGAGATATAAATGTAAATGCTGTCTCAGGTGATGCAAATAATTAGATCCAAAGACAGAAGTGAAACCAAGATGCATTGAATCCAAGAAATTTTACCACTAGCATAATTATTTCTTGTGTGAAAATCTATTCTGTGAAATTGTCAAGCAATAGCTTTTTGATTCAACCAGTTACTTAGCAACCATTTACTGAGTACTTACTATATGCCAGTACAGGCATCAGATACAGAATTACCATCCTACCTGTATGATGTCAAGAATTACTTCTTCTAACAAATCTTTTTGGTTTTTCATCATTCACTTGCATCACACACAATCTGTACTTCCAAGTTAAAATTTGCAACCACAACTGAAATTAGGATCATCTTCAAAAATAAAATATACTGAAAAACCTATTTTAAAAACTGTTTTGCGATCCTTCCTGAATAAAAACTGAGCATTTATTTTTATCAAAGTCTACACCCTAAAGTAAGAATATTTGCAAATATGAGACTGTAAGTAAATTTGCAGATACTTATATGCAGTTATTTCTGGAATTTTAAAATGTGAGCACTGGGTAAGCTGATTTTTAAGATCTCTTCCATTTCTAATATTCTAAGATTCAAAGGTATTTGGGATGTAAATGTGTATTGTGTTGGTTTGCCACATATTTTTGACCTTAATAAATGTTCAGATTTATAATGAGCTTTATTTACCATAATTCTTTTCAAAGGAATTGATACCAGAAGCTCTCTGACACTAAAAATCTCTAGATAAAGCTGAGATTTTGAGAATAATTATGAGAATAAATAAATGGTCATATGGTATAAAGCCTTTCATGTCTGACTTCTTTAACTTAGCAAAATAAATCTGATACTCATCCATTTTGTTGCATGTGTTCGTAATTTGTTGCTTCTTATTGCTGAGTAATATTCTGCTGTATGGATGTAGCACAATGCTTTTACCCGTTCATCGGTTGATGGAATTCTGGGTTATTTCCAGTTTGGGATATTGTGAAAAAGCTTTTATGAATATGTAAACAGATGTTTTTGTCTGGACATATGTTTCCATTTATCTGGGGTAAATACCTACAAGTGGGATTATTGGGTCGTATGGTAAGTATATGCTTAACTTTATAAGACCTTTTTCTAAAGCACTGTACCATTTGTGGTCCCACCAGCAATGTACGAGAAATGAGCATAAGGAACAAAATTTGACATTATCAAATTATACTTCTAGCTGTATAACCATATGTATTTATATAGTATTTAATCACATTAAATGTATATGGATAGTGTTCATTGTATATCGTACCATAAGAATATAGTTTGTGTTAATTTATGCAAAGAGTTGTGGTTAGTTTTCAGTCGTCCTTTTACATTGCTTACCTTTACAGACTTTTTTTCCTAATTATTTCTGTACCCTTATATCCAGGGTGAATAATTTTAGTAAAGCAATGTCTTGTTTGTTACTACAGTTAGTGAAAAATAAGCTATTAATTGAAATACTTTTGCATGTCACGGATAACAGGCAAAGTTTGGACCAAAGAGCAAAGGCCAAGAAGACTTTGAATTGAAAATCAGGAACCAAGTTTTAAGGCCAGACGGGAGTCAAAGAACCTGGGGGAAATGATGGCCAGGAGTATTTTGAGTGAGTATGTACAATCGGCAATGGCTGGGGAAATTTTGGAAATTGAAAAGGCTGACACCCTCAGTTCAGTTTCTTCGCATTCTTTGCATACTTGTATATGGTTGGTCAAGGAAATTCAAGGAGGGCAGGTAGAAAACAGATGCTTCCAATATTTAAAGACTTAGTGTGTTTCCATTCCAGTGTGTATTGCATAAATTAACTTAGCTTACAAGTGTTTCACAAACCACCCAAAGTCCCCACATCCACACAAATCAGTAGTTTATTCATCACTGTCAATCTGTAAATCTCATAAAGATAAAACATGATGCTTTATGGAAATGGTTTATATATAAAATTTGGGCCAGTGGTTTTAGGAATTTGGCAGTTCAAGGTTTCAGGACATACCTTGTTAAGAGTCTTTTGTAAGGAACTCCTCTTCTTTGTAAGATACTAATTTCAAGTTCCAGCTTCTAGATAGTCACTACAGAAGCAACAAGCTGATGTGTACTGGGAACAGAACGCATCAAGGATGCAGGTGGAGATGAGAGGTGTGCTTGTGGTTACCTCTAATAAAGTGCCCTTTTGATCCCTGTGCAGTGACCACTTAACTTCCACGCATGACTCAGGTTCTTGCTATGCTCGGGATCAGAGGTAGGAGAAAGCCAAGATCTTGGCAACTAAACATCCTTAGGCCAGCTAGATCCACCCATCTGGGCCCTGATATCCCCATTTATATACTCAGCTCTTATCTGTTTCTATACTTAGTTGGTTTTTGCATAAGAACCCAAGTTCTCAAAAAACTGGGCTCCTTTACTGACATTCTCCCTGCTGATAAAAGGGAGAATAATATACTCACTGTTGTTGGGTCCCTCACATATTTCCAAGTGTTGATTCTCCATTGGCTGCCATTTTATAGAGCACCCCCTGCCCCGCCAACTCTTCTAAATCCATAGGCCTCTGCATTGCTAATACACAGAATTCCCTGATTACTACTGTCTGTTCTTTGGGTTCCCCAGATGGTCTTCTCTACCCAGCTGTCCTGATGGACTCCTGCTGCTTTCTCTTGGCCAGTTTTAGTAGGTCTGATTATTCTCTGGGTCGCAGCCATCCATACCGTATCTTGTTCCAGTGGAAGTGTATGACTGTGAGAATAAGCATGCGTGCCTGTTTTGGAAGAGAGAAGGTCTGAGATGAGCGGGGAAGAGAAACGACATAGAAGGTACAATTTTGGAGAAATTGGGAGGAAGGAAGAAAGCAAGAGTGCCTTCAATGATGGTAATTAGTAGATGCTCAATAAATGAGCAAAGCAAACAAAATGAAACCAAAAAAGGAGTGGACAGAAGCAGAAGAGGCGTCCACAAAAATACAGAGAAATAAGGACAAAGAAGAGTAGGAGCCTGAAAAAAAGAGAAAACCAAGTAAATGATGTAAATAACAGATACTGAAATAGAGAGAAGGGTCCATAAGACAACAGTAATTACTAAATCAATATTTAAAATCAGTTTATAATTTTCCTGTCACTAATTTATACCATTCTGTCTTCAATGATAATTTTATTCCTAACTAGAGCATAAGCTGACTTCTGTTAGAGGTGTTAACCCTGTGCAGCTCAGTGTTAAATGTTTCTTAACTGAAGTCAAGGATAAGAGATCATTTGTTTCTGATGTATAATTTATCTGCTTTTTAATGTTTCCGTGAGGCAGCCTGATTTGGAGAGGAGAGACAAAAAATATATGAGAAAAATTGCTCTCCTTTGTTTTACCAAACAGATGTTAATGGCATTTTCAACTTAGTTTGAAAGCTGAAGAAATTCCCATTTGATTTCTTCTTTGGGGTTACCTTGTCATTATAAAGAAGGAAAGAGACTAAGGTAGCAAGGGACTGTTGCACAGCGTCCTGGGAACATGTCCCTTAAGTTCTAACCCCTGGGGTAAAACTGCCTGCCTAGAGCCCACCTCTCCCTCCTGAATATGCAAAACCGATACCTGAAGGAATAAAGCTGTCGATGTCATTAGGACGTTTCCTATTTCTTTTCAGTCCCCGACTTCTACCTCCCATACATTCCAGATAGGAGACAAGTCAGTTCTGGTTTGACTTTCTCCCACTGAAAGCCCAGCCCTCTGTGTCTAAGTTATTCTGTGTTTTCCTGTTTCACACATCACCTCCAATAATAAGGATCCTGGAATCAGGATTTAGCTGGTGATTTTCTTGATGAAGTGTAAGACAAGGCAAGAAGAGAGCTCTTCCTCAGCTGAGCGATACTGGCAGTGTCAAGATGCCTGTTGCTAATATGGTTTTGTCAGTATGCTACAACCTGTGAGCACTGCGTGTGCCATGGGAGGATTTCAGCCTGCCTCTTCTCTAGTCACACTTTTCCTGTGTGTCACTTAAAGGGGGAGGAGATGATGGCAGCTCCTCTGGAATCACTTTCCTAGCCATAAGGAAGCTACAGCAGGTTGGCAGTAATGGGCTACAAATTAAGACCTCTACCCGTTAATAATATAGTAATCCTCACTGAGGTAGCAGTTTTTTAGCCATGGATTTTCTCCATATGCACAGTTCTCACCTCATTCCTCTGGAGAATGAGATGCAAAAGGAGAATGAAGTCTATGGAAATCTGAAAGTGAATCAAGAACTCCAGTTCCCAGTTTTCTGAGCCCATAGTGGCATATTAATTGCCCAGGGCTTTTTCCTGGTCCTGAAGGGGAAAATATGAAAGGTATGGGTTAGAAACTGGAGAGAGGGGAACAGAAGTATTTTTGCTTGGCATTAATAGGAATTTAGGATGTATAGAGAGAATGGGTATATACCGTGGAGTATGCTTTCTACTTCCTCCTTCCTTTCTACTGAATGGAATGCAGATGTAAATGGCGGGAACTGAAGCAGTTATCTTAAAATATGAGGTGAAAGCTGGGCATGGCTAAGTAAGTAGATAGAAGGGAACTGTTCTACACAATAAGAAGACCATATCACCCCTCAAGTGCTTTAACTCAGGGTGAAAGAATAAACTTTTATCTTGTTCAAGTCACTGTATTTTTGGATTCCCTTTTAAGGGAAACCTAATTATCTTAATGAATGCACAGTCTCTTCCACTTGAACATCGATGTTTCTGAGTCCCAATGCTGTTTCTCTGAAAGATTCACTGCCTTTTCAGTTTCAAGGAACATTGTTATTCCAAATGCCCTGACCATTCTGTCCCTTTCTCCCTTTGCAGTTCACTGGACTCTCTCCCTAAGCAGAATTTGTTATAACCACATCACATCACCACTAGAGTAGGGACAGGATTATAATTATAGCCTTGTATGTGTATCACTACCCTTGTATACATTGCATGCACAAAGTCTGGCCCCTGCTAGGTACTAAATAAAAATGAAGCCTTGTTCAATAAATGAATTCTCTAATCTCCAGTGAACCATCTTTCTCTAAATTCTCATTTCTTCTAATTTTCTCTACCATAAAATTTAGCACATGTGAATATTTTCCATATTGTTAGGCTTTCCAAAAATTTTGGTTATTTATTTATATACCCAAGTGTATATAAATAGACACCTGGCAGTCATGGGCCAGCCTGTCTCCAGGAACCAAAGGTAAAAGCAAGGATTATTCTCCACAAATCACTGTTCCACAGTCACCTTAAAGTGGCCAGCAAATATCATTTCAAGGGCTTGCTTTATAGGGAGTGTTGGTTGCCTTACCACCATTCATTCATTCATTAAATAGATATTTTTTGAGCATCTAATATATACCAGACACTATTCTAGGTGTTTAGAATCCATGTGAGAACAAAACAAAGATCTTTGTCTTCACAGAGCTTTATGTCCTAGACAGAAATTATTTTTTTAATTCAGCTTCTTTGAATAAAAGCACATATTTTTTTAATTTGAAGAATTATAAATAGCAATAAATAGGATTCAATATCTCTGTACACCATGAGATTTCATAAATTATGCATTTGGTTACGTAGATAACTTCAAAGCATGATGTAAAATGTAAGGTTTTGTGCAGCCCTAAGGACTCAAGCTATTAAATGTATGATTTTATAAGGCACATCACTTAAAGGTAGGCAAGAGATTGGCAGATACCGTAAGGTCACCTCTCACTGTGGGCCCTAATACCTGAAAGAAGTATATTTCAGTTGATAACTTTAAAAAAAATTTCATGAATGGGGTTTAGAATTAAGACTTTTGTGCAGTCTCCAATGCGTCCTAATATTAATTTACCTTTGAGGGAATGGATTAAGTCCTCTTCTCACATGCTGTTCAAGACCAACCCTTATTCACTTTATTTTTCTGATAAAATAAGCATAACTTTAATTAGAAAAGAAATCATTTTAGAAAATTACACAGCATTGTGCTGTCTTCGTTAGGAATATAGCCACTGCAAAGGCATTAAGAGGTTAAGGTGAAATTGTAATCACGGGGTTAAATCATTTATCAGCACTTCATATTTAAAAGGCAAAAATTGAGAGAAGTGGTTTTAAGCCTCCTATAATCTATCACTTTACAAATAAATACATCTAGAAAGATATATAATGTAATGTTTTTAAAAGATAAAAACCTAGGATCTCTCTTTTTTATAAGCATGACTGATATGAGTAACTAAATATCAATTTCCCCTAGATACATTTTTCCATGGAACAAATCACTTCTTTCCAGCAGAATACCTCTTGTAGCAGTCACATAATGAAAGTGTTTCCCAATAGATATCCATCTCTGAGAGCAGATTTTATTTCTCTGCCTGATTTCCAAAAATGCAATCTGATTTCATGAGGACGTAGGCCAATGGACCAATAAATGACTGTTGTAAGGATGTATCAAGAAATAGTCACAACTTGTGATGCAAAATCTGCCTTGTACTTCTTATTTCTTTCCATCCGAGAGTTGTAATTCCAGTACCATGCCATGTACATGGATTGAGTGCAAAGATCAGCCCCAGGCAGGTTTAAATAAAACACTGACATTTTGAAAAATGATCCAAGTGTTTCCTTTTTTCACCTTCTATGTTTTTTTACTTTGCTATTTCAGGTAGTATCAAGAAGGAAATGCCTTTTTTTTTTTTTTTTGGACTGTGTTTCTAATCATTGAGTAGATTTCATATTCTTCAGGGTATAGCAGTGCAATGACAATTTGTAAACCATGAAAGATAAAGTTGTAGAATTGGGAAAAGTTAGTTTTTACTTCATCATACTGTCTTCCTTCATTGGAAAGTGAACCTGGGAACCAATCGTGTGTTCATGAGCGGAAGCATTACATATAAAATAGTCGCCGTATATATAGCGTATCAGCCATTATTGAAAGTAATTCAAGACATACAATTGAAGACCATGATTTCCTTTTATTTGAACTTTCTAATTTTATTAGGATTTTATTATGAATGTTTTGATAGTACACACATATTTTACAGCACACCTCGTTGTTCTTAAGAGATAAGCAAATTTACTGTGACATTGTATTAGCAGGGACTGTCTCCTTGTCAAGGAACTGGTAGATGGGGTAGCATATTCCAGGAGTCGATGACTACTGCCTCTGACCTGAAAACAGATATATTGGATTTAGTTTGTTGGACATAAGTTAATTATCAAGTTTCATCATATAAATTGTCTTCAGAGAGAAGAGGCAGCAGGATGGCTCATTACTGCAGAGTTCCTTGCTTGACTCCATCGGAGCGCTTGCTCTCTGATGCCAAGAGCCACAGCCTCAGATGGAGACTTTAATTCATGGCAGTACTGCAGTGCAGTTCATTTCACGATCTCTATTGTTGTGTTGCTAAGAGTTCATTCTTCTCAGTAATGGGAATGGCTCTGCTCTATAGGAGGTTAAACATACAGAACCCTAGTGGCTTGTATGATTTCTGACTTCAGAATAGTTCCTGGCACACAGATGATGGGAAAGAAGCTGTCATTTTTTCCCCCAGCAAGCAGTAGTACCTTACGTAGAGAGTTTCCCCCCCAAATGCTTTATAAGATGAAGGCTAAACACATGCATGTACGTGCATACACATGACTGGAATAAAAAAATATATATACACAAAAGATTCCAGGTTGTTTCACACTGAAGAAATCAAATCATCAGTACAGCTAATCATCGAGTTCCTCTGTAAGTATTCCTTCAGGAGGGGATTTTCACGTAAAAGTTTCATGCTTGTTTGTTTAAAGCTTTGGTATAAATTTGCAGGTGATGAGAGCAACCTTCACTCTGATAAAAGAACAGGCCAAGCTACTGATTGGAGAAAATTACATGAAGTTTTTTAATCAAAGTCTCTGTGGTCTACTGTCTGATTTTCTAGGCCAGATGTCAAATGTTTTTCACTGATGTCGGTGTTGAAGTAATCACTAAACCAATTCCAAGAACGAGGAAGTGAGATGGTCATAATGTTTCATCTCAGTATTACATAAGGTCTCTTCCCCAGCCATGAACAAAGTAACAGGACCTCTCTGATTCAATATAATTACACAAACTATTACTTTGAATTCTTTAGATAGTTTCATCTCTTCAGATTATGTGACTTTTTTATGAATATGTGAATACAGCATGTACCTTGATGCTTTTAGCTAAAATGAGAAATGACCTACAATTACCAACTCGTTTATATTTTCAAGATTTACGTTTAATTTAAAATGTAGGTAAACATTTATTATTTAATCTGTTTTGTATAGTTTTTCTTTTTTGTAATAACCGATCATCAAAAACAAAACAAAACAAAACAAAACCCAGAGCTCACTAGAAAAGCAAATCTTCTGTTGTTTGACATGCCAAGAAAATGAGTTGCTAATTTGATACACGCTGTGATTTTTTTTTTTTTGAATCAGCAAAGCAATCTGGATGGGCCAGAGAAATTAAACCAAAATAAAATGTTGAATTTCTGATTCAGGGTTTTATGAAGTTATATACGATTATAATACTATTTTTCTGTGTTTTTCATTGGTACAAATCTCCTTTTTCTGGAAACAGCAATATCAGAGAAGACAGTTTTACTTAGGAGGACAAGTACTTCCTCAGATTTAATTGAAATCAGCATTAAGATATTTTGGAGATTCCTGAAAGAATGTGCCCTATCCCCCACTGTCAGTTGTAGCTCAGTCTGAAGAAATTCCACTGGCACTGGCCCCTCTGCAGTGGCACCTGGTTTCATTCCTAGAATTCCCCACCTCCTTCTCATGTCTCTCACATTGTTAGCCTAAGAGAATTAAAATACCTAGAGACAACAGATACTTTAAGCTCTCTTCTAAGTAGGAATTTCTTTGAAAACCAAAAGTATAAGGCAAGGCAAAAATAGCTTAGGAGAGGGTGTAACTGGTATTAAAACCAGTGTGAGTAGCAGTGGGTGGGACCTAAGAAGGACTCCTCTCAACTAAATAGCGACCCCCTCTCCACTCCCAACAGTGTGATCAAAACATTCCTACCCCAAAATATCCCTGCATCAACCAATCCATGTATTTATCATGGACAAATAGTAGGCTTCCTCCTGAGGTTATTTTGATGAATGAAAGATTTCCCATTTCATTTATTTCATTTCATATCTTCATTTTCTGCTAGACTGTTGGTAAGGCTTTGGTTTTTAGTCATTAATTCCAGTTATTTATGGCTGTATAACAAGTCATCCTAAATCTTAGTGACTTAAAACAGCAACAATTACTTTTATTATCTCTCACGGTTTTGGAAGTTGACTATGTTCAGCAGGATGGTTCTTGATTGGAGCCTGGGATGGGAGTCATTTCAAAGTCTCCCTCAATCACATGTCTAGGGGTTGATCTTATTGACATGAAACTTAGGTAGACTGTCATGGACTCTCCATGTGACTGGGACTTTCTCACACCAGACAGGAGGTAGGAGCTCCCAGTTTCTTAAGCTCTGGGCTCGGACAGGCATGGAATCACTTTTATACTCCACTGATGAAGCAGTTACAGAACCTAAATTTAGAAAGAGGGAATACTGACCCCACTTCTTAATGGAAAGAATGTCAAAGAATTTTAAAACCAATTTTTAAAAACATTTTATTACCTTTTCACCCTCAGTACATAACATAGGGTAAATTCTTAAACATTTAATATATATTGATAACTAAAAAAACTAAAGTTAAAGCAAAACTTAATAAGATTCTTAATTAGGTTCGAATCAACGTCAATAGATAAAAAGAGAAAGGTGCAAGAGACTTGTAGCGAGAAAAACAGAACTGAAAAGAAGAGACTCTAAAATATACCTCAAGTGACTGGCCTATATGACTTGGATAATTAGGGTACCATTATCTGTAACAGATTATGATGTTTCAAAAACACCCGGACAATAAGAATCACTCAAAAGTAGGTTTGGATCTCTACCACCACCAAACACATGCATGCCAGTTTGCACTTCTGCGCCTCAGTTAAATGGTAACCATAAGTGAGGATAGTACCAGCTAATTTCCAAGTTGTTGGGAAGATTAGAAATCATGCCTGGTAACCTACTCAATGCCATAATGAGTGACAGCAGTACATACAGTCCAAAGATTCAGAGAGAACGATAAATGAATCTTAGTATATATAAATGTCCTTTGAATACCTTTTTTTTATTAAAATGTCATGACTCAGTGTTTTTATTTTGTGTTGTTTTAATTAATTCAGTCTTTAGCAGTCTGTGATGAGAAACTTAATCCTGCAGTTTCATTAAGGATATGGGCTGCATTCTGCATCAAATATTACGCTTGAATTCCATGTTATCAGTTGTGAATTGCCAACAGTCTGTAAACCTGATCAGTTTGAAAATTTGCTAAAATTCTTTATAAATATTCACCACCTGAAAAATTCTTTATCTGTTGTAATCTCTCTCGTGATTTTGGATATTAATAATTATGCTTAACAAGAATTTTTTTTGTTTCACAGCATATTTAGCGAAAGCATATCCAGAAAACTAGTGCTTAAGAAACAGTCAATTAGAAATAATTTATTAACTTTTTATTTGAAATAAGTTATCTTCCAAAATTTTAAAGTAAAGAAATAATATTTTTACTGTATGAGAAGATTTGTGCATGGTCTTTCCCTCTTTCCCTCTCCTAGACATATTCTCATGCAGAGAAAGGGAGGTACAATCAGTGGAACTTATTCAAGAATTGCAGCAACCCAGAAAGAGCTTGTTCATATGCACAAATCTTACACTTATTTATTTAATATCCAAAATAGGCAATTTGGGTGAATATTAATATATGCAAACTAAATCCATTGTCAATTCGGGTTTTTAAACATTATAATAGTCATTTTGGGAAGAAAGGGGCAATGAATTCCATGGCCTTTTTATAGAGCTACTGACTGCCTTCGAGAGTATATAGAAACCATTATCCTGGCCATATTGCAGGTTACTTTTTCAACTTAAAAATAAAATCTATAGACCATGTTGAATAATCTCTCTTGCAAGACCATCATCCTAACTGCATTGAAACACAGAGATAAGATATTCAATGGGTATGAATGCTCTTTACTTATCATTGAGCTTTTAAAAAGGCTCATGTAACTAGATTCATATTTTATGCTGAACTGGGCTCCATTTTTAATTCCTATGGCCATTGAGGGATGAAACAGAAAAAAAGATGAATTTGTAGCCAGTGAGTCAGATGTTTATAATTTCTGAAAGAGATTAAGAACACTCAAAACGTTAGAACAAAATATGGAGATTTCCTCAGTTCCATGTGAATCAGATAGTTGTGATAGTCTACTACTTTAATAAAATATTTTTATGGATCTTGTTCTCAAGAGAAGAAAATTATAATTCCAAAACACAATTTCTACTTGGCTTTTTAAGTGAGAAGCATAAGAATAACATTTATTAATTGATTATTTATAAGCTTGTGGAAACATTAAAAGGCAATATGATTGTACAAAAGAACACAGGTCTTAGAACAAGAATTCACAAGTTAAATTCCTTCTATCTTTTGGGGGCAGGTTTGGAGTGCAGGTTTGATTTTTGTTGCTTGATTGTTTTTTGGTGACTTTTGCAAAATAGAGATAGTATAATATACCAAAAAGGTTTTTGGGAGCATTCAGTAAGCTAACCAATGAGAAATGTACTAGCACAGTTCTGGCCCATGATAGATTGTAAACAAATGTTAATGTCTTGCTTGCTTTGTATGAAATGGTAGGTATTACTGTTACTCACTAGCATCAATCTGCTTCATCTCTAACTTTGGCCACACTAGGCATGTAGTATGTCCTTGTGTCCTTGAAGTTAGGAGAGGCCATATGACTTCCTTTGTACAATGCAATTTGGGTAGATACGATGGTTGGCAGAAATGACATATGTCACTTTGGGGAAGAAGCATTTAATTGCTGATATTCTACCCTCCTGGTCACTCTTCACCCTACTAAGATGGTAGTGAAAGAAATTGTGTTGATAAGAAGTTTCAGAAGTTTAAAGCTACCTGGAATCCTGAACTAACTCATGAGCATGGCTACTCTTGACCTGAGAGCTACTTGGATTTAAGGTAGTCTTTGTGTGAGCCAAAAATAAATATTTGATTTTGTAAACTACTTGTATTTGAGGATTGTTTGTTACCTCCTTATAATCTAGTCAATCTTGAATAAGTTTACCTAATTCAGTTTTTTTCACTTGTATTTCACATATCTTACGGCATATGCACTCACTATTTAGAAGAAAAAAATAAACAATTTCACTGTGTATAAAATAAAAACTGAAGAATGTAGGTCTATAATATGAGAAAATTTATGCTAAATGGATTATTATTTCTGACTTGTTTAAAAATGACTTAGTACAATTCAAAATATCATTATTTCTGTTTTTGGTTTTCTAACTATACATCAGAATGTGTAAGTCATTTTTGAATGATTATTATGGATCACTTTGTGAGAAAAGAGACAAATTTTGTTTCACATTTGAGATTTGGGAAATGCACATCTTGAAAGTGAAATCTTGAAATGTTTTCATTAAGTTTGAAAATCATCTTAATTGAGTCATAATTTAAAGAGTGTAGAATTATAAAACTTAAGGCCTGGAAAGAATATGATATAAAATTTGGTCCCCAAATCCCACTTTGCACATCTAGAATCTGAGAACCTAGGGTATAAATTAATTGACTTGCCCAAAAGTGTTTTTATAGAGACATTCCTCTGCTAAAAATCAACCCCCAGTGGCCCTGCATTTCTTAGAATATAAGGTCAAAGCTCTTAGATCACACTCACCTCAGATTACTATTACCACAAAGAAACTAATCCCACGATTATGCTAACTAGACCACCATTTCCTGAGCAAGGCAGATTCTGCTCTTCTTCTATGTCTTTGCCAATGCACATCTTTACCCTCTGTCTAGGATGTCTTCCCCATCTTATCACCTTGACAGATTCCTGCTCAACCTGAAT
Source organism: Vicugna pacos (assembly GCF_048564905.1). NCBI lineage: Eukaryota > Metazoa > Chordata > Mammalia > Artiodactyla > Camelidae > Vicugna > Vicugna pacos. Next base: position 13,352,412 of record NC_133011.1, read on the forward strand.
GACTAAGCTCAAGTACCACTTCTCCTGCTTTTATTGCTGCCAGATGTGGTATTTAGATGGTCCTATATATGTGACCCAAACACATTTCATATTTACTCACATTGTTTTGTAGTGTATTCAGTATAAATTGTATTTTTGTTTCCAAGTTTTTGTTCTTCATTGTATAAGAGGATTCCTCTTCCCTATCCGTTGCCCTGTAACTTGGAAGGAAAATATATTCTCTTGCTCTTTTGACATCAGTCTTGGCCATGTGACTTGCATTCGTTAATGGAATTTGAGTGGAATTTCCATATATCATAAAGAAGCCATTTTTTCTTTTCATACGTTAAAATAATGGCATGTGCCAAATAGGGGCTTCTCCTTTAATCTCGGTTCTGCAGTGAAAAAAGATGTGGGGCAAAGCCATAGCTAACCCACAGCCACAAAGTCAATATTTAATGCGAGAAATATAGTAAGAGTCTGAGACTTTTGAGATTTTTGTGAATGCAGTATTCTTTCATGAAAACGAATACACAGTTTTTTACATCGTTTTCCCTGGTTCCATTAAAGTAAGTATCTTAAGGACAGGCACTATGTCACATTAATTTTCTTGTTTCCAGCTTCTTGATCAATTTCTGATACATAGTAGGTGCTCATTGTTTTGTGACTAGATGGATGTAGTTTTGTTACATGATGCTAATGCAGTACTTTCTGAGGATTCTTATTTCCCAAAGATTTAGAAACTGAATTAAGTTCCAGTGATACAGAAAAACAAGGAAAAAAGGTTTATAAATGGAATATGAATGTTGCACAGACACATACAGAGACAGCAAAATTATTCACACTGTGTTCTGGTTATTTGCAAGTTGGGGGAAAAATCAAGTATAAATGTTTTTGTTGAAGGTTGAAGAACAAGGGATAGGCCTTGGACTTCAAGGTTCCAGTAGAAATCATTATTCTCTTTCTGATCAATCTAAAGATGGGTTTATGGAGTATGTGCATTTTTAGTAGTCATCTAAGGAACAGGGATACATGGTGATATTACTAAAAGGCAGAAGGATTCACAGTTTTAACGTGCAAGATAAGATATTTTGCATACTTTTACATTCCACACAAATGTAAAATGAATAAGGTAAAATAAGACCATATAATATATTTTTTTATCTTTCCTAGGAATATTTCACTATTCATTTTCTAGTTTCAGCACTCCAGAAGAAATTATTACTAAATATTGATTTGAAATAAAGTATCTTAAATCAGACTTCAACTTTCTAACAAAAGGTATGCATTTGTTTTTTAAGTTTTCTAAAGTAGTTTATTCCATCTGGATTTTACTTTTTAACTCATGTATTAAAATTTTTTAGTTTGGGCTCTATTTAGAGCAGCTAAATGTCCAAATTAAGTAAAATGTACTCTTATCTATTTCTGTTCCCTTCACTCATTTTAGTGATTTGAAATTTAACCATTAAAATGTTTGAAATAATTAAAAACTTACTCTTATCTATTTCTATTCCCTTCACTCATTTCAGTGATTTGAGATTTAACCATTAAAATGTTTGAAATAATTTAGGCATGAACCAGTGGCCTTTCATAGAGATTTTAATAAATTTGCTGTTTTGGAAATCTCACACTGGGGAATAAGGCTGAAATTTACCAACAGATATATGTGATAGATCTAAAGGGTGCATTTGAAGTTAAGCCAAACACAGTCTCATCCATGAGCTTAGTTCTTTCTTATTTAGGATTCTGCTGAATCAGAATCAAGGCATTCTGCATGAAATGTATTAATTTTTATCTTAGGGACTATTGAATGACTTATCAAACTGATAAGAAAAATCATTAGAAAGAGATATAATGTGCTCCAAAGAGTCCACTTGTGAAAATTATGTAAATAGGACATCAGATCTCATGCTTAGCCAACACAACAGCATACTTCATTTCAGTAGGCATTATAGAATTTCTGACCTCTGATGAGAATCCACTGGTTATATTCGTAAAGATATGTATCATGTCACTGTGGGACGGATGACTTATGTATAGAATTTTATTTAGAAGATTCTCAATTTTTAACTTCTTTTATCTACTGGAAAACTTTTAATCTGTTTGCTCAACCATACATCATCATAATTCTTTCTCTAGATGAAATCACTTCTTCCCTACATATTCAAAGATTCCTAAGTTTTATGCTAGTATTCATTTTGTTTTTCAGAAATTCGGATTTCTTCACAATAGATGGCATGGTTCACTTGCGATTTTGTTTACTGACGTATCATTGGATACACGCATTTCATGCCTTGCTTACCGTAACTCCAAGTGCTCCTCTTATGGATTCAAGTTAGACTTTGGGACAAAAGGACATTACAATATGCAAGAAGCTTGGTTTTGAAGATGAAGGATAATGAAGCTATTTGGTATGTGTATGTATTAAAAACACATTTGGGAGTTTTCTGTTGGTATATATCGCCAAATCCACCATGAGGCAGTTATGGCATCCTACAATTTTCACGTTACATTCAATATCTCTAATTTGTGCCAGATTTATTAAGCATGAACGGTCTCATAGAGACTGCAAATGGAAGGCAGTAGCATATTGCTCCTAGTGAAGTTAAAAAAAAATGCTGTAATTAAAACTCTGCTTTATATTATTGGTGAATCATTTTCATTGTCCTTATCATTACACTAAACATTTCTGATTACTCTCTTCTGGAAAAATTTGAAAAAAAGTCTGTTGAATTTTTGTCATTACTGAATTTTCCAAATTCATTGCTATTTATACAAACACATAACCAAACAGATAAATATGAGAGCTGGGTCCCATGTCATGACTGACCCCGTGTCACGACTGTACCAGGTGCTGGCACAACAAATTGACAAACGACACTTCAATTATTTGATATGATTTCAAACATGATACCATTTTATGACCTTAAGATAAAAATTGTTCAAATTATCCTAAGTGTTAACTATTAGCATATAAAGTACACAGAAGCTAGAAAGTTATTAAATTCAATATAGAAAGTGTATTCAACAAATTTTCATTTTATGTGTGTGTTTATATGAGGTATGTTTGTGTGCATGAAATTATTAACTTTTTAATTTTTAAAATAAATTGCTTTAACCAAGTAAGATATTTAATTATATGAAACAACAAGTAACCAAAGTGAGCATTCACTAGTTTTAAATTAGTGAACATTTTCTAATACAGTACTCCATCCAGAAATTATTTTATGCTAAAAGCCAAAGCAGTTTACACTATATTCTGCACAATTAAAAAAATCCCTCTACATACTGAAACACCCCCCCCCCACATATACACAAACATACTATGTAAGCAGTTTTGTGTATGTCTTACTTGGGAATAATGGAATGCCTTATGTTCCAAAATTCATACCAGTCTATTCGGTAGCATCCCCTGAAAATAAAACATACCAAAAAACACTAAATCAACAAACAATATTATTACCACTACATGAATGATTTAATGGTAATTCTCTAAATATGTGTAGGTTTTTGAGCAATTATCAGGGGAGAGCTAAGTTCTTGGCTGTCTGTAAATCAGCGCTGATGAAAGGAATTGACCAGATCAGTGTAGGATGTGGACTGGCATGGGGCACAGAAGACAAGCAGTGGATAATACAACTGTGGGATGATAATAGGAGAAAGGACTGTGACAACATGGTTCCTTTAATGCCTATGACTAGGGCTATCACATCTTAGTGAGGAGGGATTGTAACGTAACATCTTCAAACTACTCGAGTTCTACCTACACAGCAGTTATGAGCAGCATGATGTACTGGTTAGGAGCATTGCTTTGAAATAAGTGAGGCTTGAGTTTAATTTTAGTCTTGCTATTTATAGTTGTGCAAACTTGAGTACTTAACGTTACCTCTGCACCTCCCTTTCCTTCTCGATGAACTGGCAATAATAACCAGCTTGCTAGCATTCATAAGCTTTAAACCAGCTAGTTGTCGTACTATACACTGCACCCATACTTGGTGCTTTGAGTGCTCCCAATAGTGCTAGTTATTTTATTTTTAGACAGTAGTAATTCAGCAAACTGTTTATAATTCATTCTATTATGGGAGGTAGAGTTTATTTCTTAACTGATCTTTGTGTGTGTGTGTGTGTGTGTGTGTGTGTGTGTTTTATTTTGAGACCTCAAGTTAAATGAACTTCTTATATTTGTTTAAAAAGAAGTGGCTGAGCTGAGTGGAAATAAATAATAGGTTAACAGTCTTACTTACCCAGATGCCACAGGAGAAGCACTCCTTCCCTGGGCATATTTTTAATAATGCCACCAAATTGTAGGAAACAACACTATAAAATAAATAAAGCCAGGAGTTTGTCTTCTGAGCGCCATGAACAAACCAAACCCAGGTTGATATTAGGTGGATATTCTTTACACCTCATATTTCCTATGGAGTATATTTTTAACAAGGACATAAATTTAGCTCTAAAGGTATTAATATTACAGTGAATGATACAATTGAACTGTCTTATTGGCTTCAGGTTTTTTTTAGACAAAAGACAGAACAGGATAAATAGGACCACAGACAACCTTCTGATAACTTTTTGTAAACCAAGACAGAGCTAAAAGTGGCTATAGTCCAAACTCATCACACAGGAGATCACACAGATGGGGAGATAAAGTTGTCCGTGTAGTCCCTTGACAATGCTCAGTATTTTATTCAGAATCTCAGGTAAGCCACCTGCATGCTGATGACATCACAAAAATAAAGGCCAAGGGCTGAATACTGGATGGGTACTCTTTATTATCATATATCAGGTGTCACCTGCAATTTCACATCTCTGGCAATGCGACAGGATCCATCTGTCATCTAACCGTGGATCTTACTCAATTTTCTCTGCTCTTTGGAAACAAGCTCTTATATTGTGTGGGAGTAGTAAGAAGCCAGCCCACTTTCTGAGACTGACTGTGAAATAGATAGAACAACAGTTAAACAAAACAAGCTGATGTTTTCTACACGGTGCCAGCAAAGAAAATGCCCTGTTTTTCAGCAGTTTTAATATATAGAACTGTAACTGGCTCAGATCTGCAGGGGTGTCGTTGATGGGCCCCAGTGTGGAGCCCAGGCAGTCAATGAAGCAGAGACATTTGAACGTAGGGGTATGTTACAAATGCAACTGTATTAAAACAAGGTCCTTGAGGCACTCATAGTGGCTTACCTCCTAGGATGGCCTTCGAGCAAGACAGATACTTAATTATGAGGATTCTGGGTGTTTCACTTTCTGTGAACAAGCACCGAAAGAACAGGTTTGAAAAAAATAAAAGGTAAAACTTCTCAGCGTGTAAGTACAAATCTTTCTTATTCGCTTTCCCTCAAAATAGAAAGAGGCAGAAAAGGACCCCCCTAGTGACCTTGCCCTGGGACCTTATTAAAGCCACATTTAATAAGCACATCTGTATACTCAAAGGAAAAAAGGCCAACGTATAGAGTTCATAAAAGTTTGGAGAGTCTGAAAATGTTCCACTAATGGCTAATTTGGAAGAAAGAATCAGGAGTAAACTAAAGGCTATTACGTAGACAAAAAGAAAAATCTGTATAAAAAAGGTGCTTTGCAGCTTCTCAACACAAAGGAGGTAACAATACAAAGAACTGCTGGAATAATTTGGGATTTTTTTGTATCATTTTAGATTTGGCATGCCATTCAAATGAGAACATAGTTAAATAAAAGACGGAGTTTACATGCTTTTAAAAGTGGAAATGGGAGGGAGTCTTGTCTGTCCACAGTCAGTGAGGATCAGGCCTCCTTTGGGCAGGAGAATGTTTGTATAGCAGTTGCACTGGAGATGCAGTTGTCTTTGCCTTTGCAGGGAGCGTAAGTGCAAGGAGTTATGACTTATCTGGATGAGACAAAAACTCTACAGAGTAATGTCTGGGGTTTCTTCATGATACTGGATAAGCTGGAGGACTGAGTATCAGGTAAGTTTTGGTATAGTGGGTAAAAACACATTTTTATTAAAAGCAGATTCAGAACATGCAGTGCATCTCTCAGCTCTGAATTGAAGTGGACAATTATGGGAGCTGGTGTTACAATACCTGCTCCATCACAATGGGCTTGATTCTGTAAGAAGCTTTAGGTCTCTTTCAAAGTCAATTACCAGCAGGGTTTCCAGACCCTGCATTTGTCATAATTATATTTGAACTTGTTGCTGGTTGATTGGAGGGCTGTGTGAACCTACTTAGATGCAGAAATCCAAAGCAGAAAGAAAAAACAAGGTGAGGGCTACAAAAGGTCAAAGGGACCGCAGTCTCACCAAGGTGCTAGTTTCTGGAAGCCATATGATCATAAAAAGTAAATCCTGAGATGTAGAATCAGGAAATACCTCATGCATAATGTCATAGTAAAACATCCAGACTGAAAAAACAAAAAACAAAAAACTAATGCTGCAGAGAGAGGGAAAAAAAATTGTAAAAATCTATTATCAAGATATATTTTAGGAATTTGATACAACATTGTAAAGTGACTATAACTCAATAAAAAATTGTTTAAAAAAAGATATATTTTAAATTATTAGTCATCAATCAATCTGAACCAGACGGACCATTTTCATTATTGGCAAGTTTGTCCCTTAATGGTGGATTTAATTTTGGATAATATTAAGTGGTTTTTTTTGCATCTCACATTCCCTTCTTTTATTTCACAGGCCTCCTTTATAAACAAATGTAGTGCTTAAGGACACATTTTCCTGGGCTTAGACTTCTGGATGTAGAAGCATTCTCTTTTACCTAAAACAAATTCCTTTTAACCATGCAGTGTGTTGGGGAGAGACGAGGGAGACAGTATTGTTATATTCCCTTGCCTAAGAACAAACGCTTGAACTATCACACACAAAAAGTTTGGATTTTTCATATGTGAATTTTCAAAATCGTGGTTCTGTAGTATACATGTGTGTAATATATACATATATAATAATATATATAATTACACACTTGTATATATATATTACACATACACACACACACATATATAGTGCATATAAAACATTTCCCCAACCCCCAGCCTAGATAGTGAATAAAACCAATAAAATCAATAGTGTCTCCCCCTAATACAAGTGCTGGATTGAGGCACTCATAATGCATACCTTCTAAGACAGCTTTCTAGCCAGATGAATAATTGGTTCCCTCTGTACCCTAGTCCAGCTCCCAGTATCCTAGGACCTTCTGCTTCTAGTAAGTCATTGAAGTCCACACTCTGTCCTTACCACCATTACTGTCAAGTGCAAGGGCCCTAGCCCGGCTGAGGATCACAAGAGCGCAGGATCTGGTCAGGAGTCCTTTCTTCTTGTTTTCTGTTGCTGCTACCTCCCAGGATGATGACACTGTGTCTTCCATGCTGGGGAGAAATAGGGTAACTTCCTGTGCCAAGGGCCACCATTTACATGACTCATTCAGGGACAGAACCATTTCCTGCAATAAATCTGGGGTTATTTCTTCCTGGTTGGCTGAAGCCAAGTCTAGGAGCTTATAAACCCTGCTCTCGCCAAGAGATCAAGTTTAGTCACCGCTCCTGCTCTCAGCTCCCACTGCTTCTTCTCCACTCAGGACTAGCTTTGAACTTTGTTTTTCCAGAGCAGGATTTCTCCCTTATTGCATCTTGGATTTGACCTCATATCCACCCCTTAAGAGAGACAGTAAGAAAGACTTTTACAGACTTTAAAAAAAGTGAAGACAACTGTTTTCCTTTGACTGACAAAGACCATTAACTTTCAAAGCTGAGTACCACATTCTGCTGCAAATAACTTGTGTTATCAAGAGTAGAAGATGTTATTTGACTAATGTCTCTGTTTTTCCTTCCACTATTCTCAGCAGTTATGAGATGTAATACAAAACATATATTTTGACTGCTACATTAGGTAGGATGTTATACTGGTTACTTTGCTGTGGTGAGGCCAGGTTTAATACTGTAAATAAAGTGAATATTTTTAACAGAATTAACATTTATACATGTTATAAAGTAATATATTTTGTCATTTTATTGTGTAAAATGAAATAGAAACAAGAAGTAAATTTTAAAATGCAATTTATTGTTAAGCCATCCATGACTGTCCTTTTGGTCCAGAAATTTCACATCTATAGATCTCTACTTTCCTACGTAGAAAGATTTTTAAGAAATATTATTTCAGAAAACAAATCGCAAAGCATTGAGTATGTCATGATTCCATTTGCATAAGGTAAGTATGAACATATATACACTTGCATATGCATAGAATGTTTCTAAAATCATGTATAAAAATGTGCTTTTTCGTATTTTATAAATGGTACTGGCCAAAAGGGGAAGACTGTATTTATTTTTATTTCTACTGTTTAAATATTTTATCATGAATTGGCATAATTTCATAACAAAAATTAATTAAAAACATAATCTTAGTTCTCTCCTCAACAAATACTATCTATTTATTGCACCGAAAGAGAAATCTTCGCATTTCATGGCACTCTTGTGAACACTCGATGATCATACATTTTGTCACGTCAGGCTATTTATCTCATTCATTTGAAATAAATGTGAATGTGGAGAGGTTACCTGACAAGCATTATATCTGGGATGCCTCTTAGAACTCCCTACACCCTTTCCCTTACTTCTAAAAGTCAACTTCTCTCTCACTTGGCTGTGATTTTTCCACAGCTGAACCTTTTTAAAGACAAAAGAAATTGCTGAACAAACTTAGGGAAAAATACTCTTCTAACTTGGGAGAAAAAGATTCACTGCGAACCCAGATTGGATTTTATCTTCTGCCCCAAACTAATCACGATTGAGACTACTTGCCAATTACCCTCAATTCCCAGAGCTTACCTTGACCAGAATTAGGAGAACCAGATCTGAATACTTGAGTCCTCCTTCTGAAAGTCTGCCCCTAACCCATTGTCACCTTTGAAAATACTATCCTCAACTGACTGCCCAGACCCAGGCTGGACTTCTGTTTCAGTTGCTGTTAATTAGATTCCCTCCTAGTGCACTCCCAAGGATCCAGGCTTCTGTTAGGACCCAGCTCTACCTTTCTCCACCCTGCCAGGCACCAGATTTCTGCTCTAATGACTAGGAGCTTGCTTCCTGTGGACAGATTTCCAGGTACTACCTGTCTGCCTCTCTGCCTTTTGGGGTATCCGTTAACCAACTGTTTTACTTTGCTTATCTATTGTGATTTTTTCATGCATAATCAATCAACTTATTTGAGACACTCTTTCATCTACTTATTCATCAATTTATTTAATAAATATGCATTGAATGCCCACCTTGTGCCAGCCACAATGCCAAGTATGGAGAGTGTATTGTGAACCAGACTCTGTCCAGTTCTCAAGAAAACTAATTCTCTTGTCAAATGATTATCAAATAGCTACTTCCCTTTCTCCTTCCCCTTCTTCCCCCCTCCTTCTCCTCCTTCTTCTTGCAACAGAACTCCGTTTTTTTAAATGAAGTCCTACAGAAACTCTGATAAAAAAATAAAGGCTAGAGTCAGGCTGTGAATCCACTGTGTTCCTCCTCACTTTAATAAGAGTATTTCCTGTAGCACTCTAGGGGTCCCTGGATCTTATGTGTTTTCTGTCAAACTCAGTTTCGATTCCTGCAACAACTCTTCTAGATTCTTGGCTCACCACAGTGGGCAGGTATTGATTTAACTCTATGCCTTCATCCACACCAACCTTAAATCCCTGTTACATGTATCCAGCCATTCCTGGTTAAATCCTAAACTGTGGCATCTAGACCAGGATAGGAAGTTAAGAAGGATTCAGTATAACCTCAAGAAAGTAATACTTTCTATTTATTTTATTTCTTTATGGTAATATAGTCGATTTAAAATACTCAGGTATACAGCAAAGTGATTCAGTTATACATATATTTTTTTCAGATTCTTTTCCATTGTAGGTTATTACATGATACTGAATATTGTTCCCTGTATTAATGCCTCTCATTTGGAGACACTTTTCAAGGGTAGAGGGTGAAAGCAGCTTTAGAACTTAATTCTCTCACTCTTGCTATGCAACTTGGGTCAAATTTTGGTATATGCTTCCATTTAAAAAAATAAAAATAGAAAATAATGTGTTTTTCTTTAATCCAGAACATAGAAGTTGCAGAAATATGTAATCAAGTGCAACAATGATCCAAAACTCTATTCTAGGGAGGAATTTTGTGTGTTCTCTTCTCCTTCACATCTCTCAAAAAACATATGAAAAATATTTTAAAAGATAAAGGAAAACTTTTTTTTCCGTTATAATACTTATCTCTCACTCATTAGACTCTCCCTCCCTTGAAACACCTTTAAGAGATCTCTTCAGAAGAATGTAGTGTCCTCATAAGTCCTCACAAAAGTAAATAAAGACTGCAACAATGGCTGGCCACTGGCTGGGATGAAGGAAAACGAAAGCAAGTATGCATCTGTCCTGCCATCACAGGCTCTTTTAAACAGCACTCACCTTCTTAGTCTCTGTTGCATCCTTGGGTTGCCTATGTCAGGACAAAGTGGTCTCCAGAACGGCTTCATCTTCCGGGAGAACAGGCAGCACCATCTGAGACAGTAGTAGCATCTTCCCGATAGACCTTTATCTAACGTCTGAATCTCAGTCTAGAAATAGAAGAATTCCATAAATGTAAATGTTCCCCTTTGATCACCTGCACATTTCTTTCTTCTTGTTTTTGTTCCTTTGCTGCTGCTACCCTGGAAGTTATCCTGTGTTTAAGCCATTAAGGACTTGCAGATAAAGGGAGACAAAGTAGAAAATCCAGTTTCCTATTAATATTCCTAGTAATTGTGGTGCAATTTGGGTGCTTTCGTAAATGGGGACCATAATCACAAAGATGAATGAGGGTTACCAAAGGTGGACAATCCAGATGCTGGCAGGATTCCGAACCTCCAAGTTAGTGAAAACAGCAGAGAAATATGGGAGTGAATATGATAATTAATAGAAGGGTCAACTAAGAGTCCAATTTTGAATTTATTTTTGAAATGTGATAAATTTTTAAATATGTCCCTCGAATATAAAGTAGAATTCAATAAACAAGCTTATTGAACATTTCCACTTTTCAATAGTGAGCTGTGGTGGCAGAGTTACTGGGTAAGTAAAACCAGGGCCCTGCTCCCTAACCTAAGGTTGCTTATAATCTATTCATTGAATGAAAACCAAAATATACTGAATAATAGTGGTAAAAACAATAAATTCTAATTAACATGTTAAATTGGGTTCAATAAACATAAGCTCCTCAGGTGTGGAACCAATATCTTATCTAACTGAACTTGGAGTGGCAGAGGATAAATGACGAATATATGTTTCAGTGAATGCATAGTGAATAAAACAGAAAAATAATGGGGGAAGGAATTGTTAACTGGAAGTGAATTTTTATAAAAGGAATGAATAAGCTAGCAGGATGAAGACAGAAATGCATCCCCAGTAAGTGATAAAAAATTAACAGATACATGGTCATAGAATGGAGTGAAGGCCAGCCTTATTTGAATGAAATTGTGTTTGATTAAGAAAAATATAATACTGAAGATCAGACACTGTGTTAGGTGCTTATAATACAGAAATAAAGAAATATAATATATAATAAAGAAAGCCTGGCTTAGGTTTTCAAGATACCCTGGTTCAGTGGATACTTCGGAGCTTTGAAACTAAGATTGAAAAGACATGGTAAATCCAAATGAGAGAAACTTAAGAATCTGGACAAAGAGCTTAGATTTCCTACAATATTTTTTATTTAATGATAGAAACTTTTCTCAATATGATAAAGACATAATGAAAGATTATGAAATTGATTTCCAGAAATACTGAGATGACAAAATAGGTCAAGCACTATGGCTGCCATCCCTATTTTAGATATACAGTTAAGATTTCTTTATGTAGTGTGCCTAATTTTTAACAAAAATATTAATGGCTTTTATCAAAAAACTGCAGTATTGAGGACATTCACTGTATTTGTTCATCTCTGTGTTCAGTACATACTTCCTGAGTGAACTGAATAGTCCAGGAAAGTAACAAAGATTACAAACAACAGATGGAGACCCTTCCACCGGCCCGTTGCTCTGTGTGTGCTAACATCGGAGTATTTTTCACACAGTACTCAAGCCCATGATGTTGTCATTCAGCCACATGAAGAGGCCTTGAAAGAATAAGGCAAATGGTTATTAAAATGCTTAGGGTTGATGGTGCATTGGAATTACATTAATGCAGAGCCTCCTTAGTTTGATCAGAAATTACCATTTGATGCAAGCTCTGGTTTTAACTGACACTTGCTTGTTAGTCAACAAAGTTTGGTAAAAATCCCTCACTATGATTACCTCAAGAATGCTTCCCTTTTTTCATCTCTAAATTGCTGGCAGTGTGGGATGGGTGAATGAAGTGGAATCTGAACTTTGGGCGAGTTAAGTGGGCCAGCCTTCCACGTTCATCTGTCTCCCTCTGAACTGAATAAAAAAGCCTACAGTTTTTAGGGGGAAAAATGCCTTCCAGGCCTAGTACTTCAGAGTTAGACAGTCAGATAGCAAATTTTTGTTTATTAAGTTTATTTAGTTTGGAAAAACTAAATTTAGAAGCAACATTCCATGGAAAGTAATGAATAGATTAGAATTAATCTAATAGATTAGATACACACCATCTAAGTGGGCAACTTTCCTGGCCTGTCACAAATAAATACTGTGAGATGGCCAAAGCCAAGGGTGAGTCAGAGGCAACACTACAGTCCGCAGACTTACAGGCCTGTGTTCGATACAGTGTCTGTTCATGATTGTTGGTCCCTGTGCCTGGCACTGGCAGGTACTCAAGAGCATGTGGCATTATCACAATATTGGTAGTGTTAGGGAAAGACATAGCAAATTAGGGAAATTTACAGATGGGCCTGATACTCCAGATTATCAGCACACTTGTGTTGTTGTTAAAATAAAATACTCTCCAACTGTTCCATAGCTCTTTTGCATTACTGCTAAAGAAAAGTGTCTTATGTAGGCAGTATTTTAAGCCCAGCTAGCGTAATGATAGTGATTTGGTCCATTTTAAAGGAGAGGTAACAGTATGATTTAACAAGAAGTTTCAATAACTTCAAAAAGTAATGGATTTCCCTTCACATCTGTGTAAGCTCAAGGTGTACCTTCCTGACCTCTCTCGTGTCCATTTTCAGTATTACTAAGGCTTTAAAAAAATACAACAGGAAGATAAATTGATCTGAATCCTATGAAATCTACTTTACTTCAAATCTGTAAGTCTTTGTGGTGGACCAGTTCAACAACAAGAAAAATTTAGCTTTGTATCTGGAACAAAATTCAGTACTGTGGCATATTATTGACCAGAGTGTATACTCAACATCTTTGGTAATTTGGATTTCAGTATAGAAATTAATGTGCCACAGAGATTTAATAGCTTGTTTGGGTGCATCCCTTCTTGTATCTCTGGAACAGAAGCATGGTAGCTTTTCCTGTTGTCCTGTTTGTTTTGTGCTTAGTTAAAAAAAAAAATTTTTTGTAATTGCTAAGTTGAGTGCTGGTGTTCTTTAGAACAGGCATGATAGATAAGGCTTGGCCTCAGTGCTGACCAGGGCTTTTGTTGATCATGCTGAAGCATTTTTTCAGGTGTACGGCTCTTTCTTGGCAAGTGTGGAAAGAAGGACAAGGATCCTCAGATGGTGGGGAGGAGATACTCCTCCCCAAACTCCTCTATTTTTTTCTCTTCTTACGACTTCCAAAATTGTAAAAACCTGACTTACAGGATGAAATCTTTAAAGGCTCTCTGTCTTCTACCGTAGGCAAAGCCATGAAAATGTGTACTGCTCCTCATCACTTTGTCTCGTCACATCTGATAGATCTGGCATTATAAGATGGATGGCTTTGCTTTTAATTCTGGGACCCAGTTCAAAGCTGATGTTAAATAAATTAATATGAAGAAAAATACTCCAGCGAATAATCTTTCAGTGGTAGGTAGCTGTTACTTTGGTGAAAATAACTTTTGTGCTTTTCACCTTTGAGTCAAGCATTATTTTAGATTTCTGAGGGAGAAGTTTTACTATAAAATATCCTGCATTTTAAATACTATTTAATTATGATTTGCTTCCTTGGGGATTATATCATCATGTGATTTAATTTGGTATATACCCTAAGGGGGAGCATATTTCAATTATAAAATATTTCCTCCAGAAACAATAATGGTTCAATGATTTATTTCAGGATACTGTTATAAAATGGCTTATTCAACTGGAATTTGAATGCATTTGAGTTTTAAAGTATTGTATAGAAACCCCAAAATGCATGAAAGATGAACATATGTGCTTTTGTGCTCACACACAAAAATTATATTTATATCTATTTTCAGTCTTTACATAATACTTCAATTATTATATCTTGCAAAAAGAACTTAGAAAGCTGAATGCTATGAAACATTTATATTATTATCTCTTCAAAAAGTTCATTTTTGGACAAGTATCATTTGGATAGGGATTAACTTAATCAGAGATTTTGAATCTTCTTTAATTTTTAATCTCTCTTTAAAAAAATATGTCTGAATCTTTAAAAGACCTAAACCTGTAGTCACAAAGCACTGCTTCAAAAAAGGAGGAAAAAAAAAAAAGAAGGGAAAGTTTTTAAAGCAGCCACCAGCTGTAAGAGAGATAGTGCAGGCAGCAGATTTGTGACAGAGTGGAGCATGAAACCCATCAGCTGATGAGTGAAAATCCCTGGTTTCTAATTAATCGAGGTACACAGGCCAAGGGATGAAGAGGATCAGGGAAATGAAATCAGGAAAAAGATACCATCAGTCATTTCTGCGGCCCATTGTCATACTTCAGAATCTGCTGTAATGAATCACTCAGGCATTCCACAGATACATTCAAATGGTGAAGAAAATTCATTGTCCGGTGAAGAGCGTTTGATAAAAATCTTTCTTTCCCCCCCTCTTTGTCAGAAGCCTATGATCAGAAAAGGAAATCCAGACAGCACAACAGGTGTGCTTTTTGCAAGCCTGGTGAAATCTGCAAATGAACCAAGTATGGAAGAATTTTTTTGTACTAATTTTTTCCCCCAAAATGTGTATGGGGAGGGTGTGGGCACAGAGCATCTGGCAAAGAGAGGCGTGTTATTGAAAAGGATTGCCGAAAGTGTAAGATTAAGAGAAGCAGGGGTGTGAGCCCCTTCCTGCAGTGAAGAAATGCATGTTCCTATAAAATCTCAACTAGGGAAATAAGAGAAAACTTTGGGAGACGTAGTAATATTTAATTTAATTTATAAAGAGAGACATTTCGTTTGAAGGACAATCTATCCAATGAGGAAAGCATTATGCACTACAGCCTGGCTCTGATGAGAAAAGAAAAACCTCATCCTCAAAATCAGACAGCTGCTCTTGGGCCCGTGGTTTCTGGGGTTTCCTAGAGAAAGGGTTTCCTTTAAAGTCAGTGAGACCGACTTACCCGTGATGAATGCACATTTCAGCCTGAAGGTTTTGTTCAAAGGTTTCCTAATTCAGGCCCACATTCCTTCTGGGTTTAGCCCACTTTTGCAATAGTCATGTATTTTAATGGAGAAAATATTCATTGGAGCACCCACGACACAGTATCTGTGCTTTTCTCTGCAGCAACTTTGTGACTGTGAACAATTCCTTGTAGCAGCTCCAAGTGCTGTGTGGCATTAGGTGACATGTGAAGATAATTGTTTTCAAATAATCAGGTACTGTACTGAGACATATAAGGATGGCTGATTCATTTTAAATTTAATTACTGTAATATAGGGTTTCGCTGTCTATATTATCAATCACCAAGACACTTTGGAGTTGATAATATTAAAATTGCAACAATAATGAGAATTCTACTTCATGATGAAAATAATTTTAATCATGGGTAGATTACAAATCCATTTACAGTTACGGTTACTGAGAATTCTATTATCTACCTTCTCTTGTAAAAGATGTTAAGACATGTTTTCAGGAAGTAGAAAAGATTATAGAAGTATGCTGCTTCTATAAAGTTCCAAGCACGGGCTTTCAGAAAACCTCAAGAAAGCTTCCAAACTGTCAAGACTCATGGGGTGGAATGTGGAGGTGGCTGGGATTAAAGGGAGGCAGAAAGCCCCCCGCCTTTTTGGCTCCTGTTTGCTTTATTCTTTCAGGCAAAAGTATTTTTGAGAACCTACTATGTAACAGGCTCCGGGCTGGGTGCTGGGCATGAAGCAGAGAACAAGCAGTGTGGTCACCACCCTCGTGGTGCTCAGTCTTGTCTGCTTCAATGACTGCCTAGCCTTGAGGGTGTTTCAGATTTTAGTGGATTCCAGTGGAGGTCAGTAAATGAGACTAGGCAGTAACTGGTCCTCAACTCTGTCTGCACATTAGCATCACCTGGGAAGTTAAAAAATATATTTACATATGTATATAATATATAATAAAATAATATGTAGATATATGTCTTTATCCAGGCCCCAGCCCCAGGATTTTGGTCTGGAGTAGGACTCAGGCATAAGCTTCTTGAAAAGCTCCCCGGGGAATTCTAACGTCCAGCTGGAGTGAGGAAACACTAAGCCACCAAAGACAGCCTCTGAAGGACCGCCACTTTGGGTATTATCTAAGATGACTCTCTGCACGTCTGGTAAGCCTCTAGGAAATCACTTTCTAGTGTCTGACTGAATTAAACTAGCTCAAAAGTCCAGGAATTTATTTTGCAGAGGATAGGTAAGTTCATATACATAATACTGTATAATCACTTTTGCTAAGCCTTGACTTCATCTCCCCTTCTAATATCATAAATTGTCAGATGTGGTTTGATAATTGGCCCCAGCAAGATTTACTCACTGCTGCTCATTGTTTACTCTTTTATCTAGGAATTTCTGAGAAATGGGTTTTATTATACCACAAGTAGATTTAAGAAGCTGAGTCAAAGAGATACTAAATGTGTTTGAGGGGACTGCTTGGTTGGAAGGTGGGAGTTCAGTAATAACGGATGGCCGAGTTTTCCCAGCTGCACTCCTGTTTGGTGGGCTGTGCTCTAGAATCGCTGGGAGCTTGTATTCTGCTCCACAGAATCTGCGGTCTCTATGCATTTGGACATTTCTTGGTTAAGAGCTACACAGTTGAATGACTTTCTATTTATATATTTAATTCATATTAAATGTGTCTTGTATGTATACATTTACAAAATAACTAGACATAAAAAAATCATTAATTTCCACTGTCACAATTCTAATTTTCTTTACCCTATATTCTTTACTCTCTTATTCACTATCCATTCTCTTTCTCCTCTCTATTTTTCTTCATCCTGAACCCTACTCCCCTACTTGAATGCATTTTTTTTTTCTTATTTGATTTTCCCTTTGCTCTCTCAGGAACTAAGTCAAAAATCACAAATATCTCTAAACAGTCCTTGATCCCTTTATTCGGCTTTTGCTTTCCACAATATTCGTATGTACTGGAGTGGGTGTGTGCATCTTATATGCATAGACATGGAAATAATTAGTTTAAAAAATCAGTCTACTACTCTCACTGTCACTTCAAGCTTTCCCACAAGCGTGTAAACTGCGCCCCACACTGGTCCCCTGCTTTGGTGGAACTCTATGAATAAATTACATTTCCAGAGTCTGCCAGGTTTCTAATTCCAGTTTACTGCACTTTGGAACAACGTCTTTCCTTCATATGTGCCATCATTTTTGTCTTTCCAGGTTTATTTTCATCTTTCTGTTTCTCTAGCTCTCCAATGACTTTTGCAGGAAGGTTTCTCTTATGGCCAGAGCTTCTTGGGACTTACGCCTGTAATTAGGTTAAATTATTTGGGTGACGATCAAAGCAGCAAAACCTACTTCGATGGTATTCAGTCAGGAGGATCATTGTTTAACGCTGGTGTTTGCATGCTAATTTTCAGAATTGGAAAACACATGGATACAAGTGTGAGATTAAATTTTATTTTCTTAAAAGCAATAAACTAGGTTCATTGTCATCTCTTTTGGCATTCAGAGAAATACAAAGCATTAAGCTGTCACATTTTAGAGTAACAATACAGAATTGTGAATTCTGATCTGGAGGCACAGATATTGCAGTCATTAACTATATATACTTGAATTTTAAAATACATTGGCAAAGGGAATAGAAACAAAAAGTTATAAGTTAGTCAAATCATTTGAGAGGATTAACACAGCCATTGAACAGCCCACCATTTTAATCCAGTCACTTTGCAAAATGAAGGCTGTTTGGACAGGTTTCATCAAAAAATGAAATTGACCAGATAGTCCACAGGTGATCAGTTCCAAGCCTTCCCCCAGAGTCAGACCTTCAAATATTTATCATATATGTATGTATATTTGCTTGGATCATGATAAGGTACCTATTTGGGATTTTTGGAAAGTGAGCTAGAATGTCACCTGAGACATCCGTCTGATTTGGACTGAGTTCAGAAGCAAAGTGCCTTGAGAGGCCAAAAGAGAAAGAGAGGGTGAGAGGGAGAGCAAGCAGGAATGGACAGCCCATGTTGCCAGCTCTAATATCCCAGTGCAATTATTTTGTGGACATCCACTCCTTGCCTGCACAGGAGATAGGGCTATAAGTGTATGTTATTTTTTAATTACAAGGGGGGTAGAAAAAATCCTGATGATGGGCTGGAAGGTGCCATTGCATTGTTATTTTTTCCTCTCCCTTCGTTTGCTGATTATGTGAGCCGGGCTCCTTTGCTAGCCGATGATAAGCTGAATTTCCATGTTCTCTGCATAATTAATCCATCTCTGCCTCTCTTCATGCCAACTCGCCCGTTATCGCCGGCACATGCCTGAATTGCAAAAGAATCCGCTCTTCAATTGGAACTTATTGATATTCTAAGAAAAAAAAAAAGAGAGAGAAGGGGGAAAAAACTGAAAATCCTTAAGTTTAAGCCGCAGATTTTTAAATGGATTAATTTCGCTGCAATCGCAGCCATCTAAGGCGGGAAGGCAGGCAGAGCAAATTGAAAGCGTCTCCATGTTTGCAGAATTGGGTCCAGAACGCTGAAATGTACTGGCACAGCTCTCTTTTAAAGTCGGAAAATTACCATTCATTTACATCACATGAAATACTTTTTTATGCTAGAAATATTCAAGAGACGTTCTTTAAATGCCTGCTAATGCTTGATAACATTTCTAACTTTCAACGTTTTGCTAGACTTTGATATGACATGATAGGAATGCCTTTCAATGGAGAATATTATATCTCTCTTTATCACATATAGATTACATCATCTTTTTCTTAATCATCCCCAAGTAGTCTTTAAACAATGAAATCTGTCATTGGTTATGTGGGATTTTGTGTGCTGATGGAAGTCAAGGTTAGTCACTTATTTTTTGTCTACCTACAAATGGAATGTTTGTTTTTGTTTAATTTTTCTTCTTCAAATACTGAGAGACCTTGGATAGTAATAAGAAGACTATAAAAGTAATCATAATAATTTCTCAGTAGTCATTGTTTTGACTATTTTCCTCAGTGTTATGATAAACTCTTATTTTTGAGAGACTTGATTCCTTCTCATTTTAACTTAGAGTTACACTTTGAAATCTCCTTGAGCTTAGAAAAGGGTCAGTAGTTGAAGTCATTCCACAAAGTGTACAGTTCAAGAATCATAATACATAAACTTCCAGTTCCAGGATTCTTGCAGTTTCCAAGTAAAATTACCAAGCCTTGCTTCATTGTTGATGTTTTATTTTTCTGATCTTTAAATCTGCTGTGTGTTAGTTCCCCGACTCCTGGAATCGAGCACTGCCAGGACCCAAGGTCTCCTTAATACTCTAGTTTAGCCTCAGCAATGCTTTCTTCCTGCGTTTGGATTTTCACGTAGCTGCGGTTTCTGCTGGTCTGCACAAGGCTGATGTGCTCTCGTAGCTTAGAGAGCAAGTGCAGATATCGGTCAGCAAAGAAAATGAGAATTTAAACATTTAAAAATATTCACCAGTAAGTAGGTCCTATGCATTTTGAACTTAGTAAAATTCAAAAGGAAAAATAACAATAATCATCACTTTTTTAAAAACAAGAACCGAGTTGAGAGGTACATTTCCTAAGGAAAATGAGACTGAGCAGTGGTGTTTGGAGGTATTTGTTTTAGTTACGGAACAAGGATCTTGCTAACGATAGACCATCTTAACATAAAGCACTGGCATTGATGTACACAGGTCTATATTATTGATGAATGATTTAAATACTGACACTATATATTTTTCCTCAGAAGTAAACCAAATGAATACAGAGGTAAGAAACACATTAAAGAGGAAAATGGTTTTATAGTCATAGTAAAATAATTAAGATGGGGATGATTACCACGAACATAAGAACAGTTACGTGATACAATTTTAACATAATCATCTTAATTGTAAAACTTATATAATTCTTAGGCTACCTAGAGCTTGGAAATAGAGCAAACGGCTAGTTGCACATTGAGTAATTTTGTATAGTCAGCTAAACACTTTAAGGCAATTTTAAAAATGAAATGAAAAATGACCCTTCTTAAAATAGATGTAGCAAAAACATTTCAACCATAAATAACAATTTCACTGACCTTGTATACTCAACCCTTTCATTTAAAGGCATGAATTAGAAGGACTTGAAAATCACAGGTGTATGTGGGGAGAGGAAACTTCTCCTGTGCATTCTGTTTTGAATAAAAATCGTGATTTAAAACTCAAATATTTTCTATAGGATGCATTTTGCTCATATTTTGAACACTATATAAAGAGAGTTATAAATATATTGATGGGTCTTTACATTTTTATAAAAATTGTATGTTATATTTCTACTCTGAAATTATAATTTTTTCTGTCTATAATTAATAGTTATAACTTAGTTGGTCTAGTTTAACACATTTTTCCTGTGAAATATGAGCTATGCTGGTTTTATTATTATATCCTAAATTTCTGGGTATTTTAAATGAATTTAAGGTATCACATTCCTAATTATTACCATATGTGCAGATCAGAGCAAGAAGAGTGATGCAAATGGTTTCGAGATGCTCAGTGTCAGATGACAGGCTAAATCAAACAGCAGTGATTCACTGCGAATACGATATGAATTAGCTATTTCACTGAAAAAACTAAGACACTGACAAGGATTCATAAATGATGAACTGACTTATAATAGAAACAATTGAATGGGTTTTTTTCTCTCTTTTAAATTTAAGGATGAATTGAAAAGTGAAGGAGGCTATTACAAATGATTTTCTTGGTGTCAAAAAATTGCTAAATAGTTCTTTTTTTTGACATTAGGAAAATGAGTGACAGCCCTTTATTTGTAGTGTGCATGATGGATGGATCCCTTCATCGCCTCCCTTCTCCTTCCTCTTTCCTTTGTAAGTGGATAGAATTGGACTATTTACCACCTCTAAGTTGGCTTTTTGCTCATCATAACCACCATCTTCTAAAACTTAAACCTCTCCTATGCTTATTCCAGACAACCAAACATATCAATTATATCTTCCTAGCAGATGGACATCTTCGAAAGTGAAATATTTAATGATTCTTTTCTTGATCTTTTACCTTTTCTTGCCCTAAATCCAGGGGGTTTAAACTCACTCAGTTCTGGAAAAAACTTAATATACCTGAACACTTTTCCCTTTTCTGCTCAATCCTCTTGGGTCAGGTGGTTCCTGTGATAAGGAACAAGGTTCAAAGAGCTTTTAATCTCTCGTGTTTTGTACCCAAACTCTCCAGTATAATTGTTCCTCTCCCCAGCTTCTCATAAGATATCACCGTGGGTCACCGAATATTGGCATTCATCAATTAAGAAGCAGCCGTTGAGAATCTCCTATTTATTCTTGCACTGCTTCATGCACTGGAGAGGGGCTGAAATTTTGTGACTTGCCTAAATCTGCTAAGTGGTGTTTCCTCAGCAACAGATTGTGGTAAAATCTCAAGTTTTGTTTGATTCTAATAAAGCACATTCTAATTATTCATTCATATTAGCCTAGAGTTCATTTCTTTAAAGATACCTGAAGACATTTTCCAAATTGGTGATCCTCAAGTATAGATAGCTTATGTCTATCTTTTATTAATATAAGTATTCAAAATTTTACAAGTATAGTATAGAAATGTATGTTTTGAAATATTTGAACTACAGTCTCTCAGGGAACATGCAGTTGTGTTTTAAAGAAGCAGATGGAACTGGGAATGATACTATAACCAGACATGGTTTCCTGCTTTAGAAAATCTCCCTAGAATATTTTCCACAGCCTTCTGGACACTAACTACAGTTTTATTAACCAAAAGAAGTTTAAGTATTTTCTTTTAAACTATTAAGAAAGACAGACTAAAGAAAAGACAGCTGTTGTCTCTAATTCTGACTGATCACTTATCATCTTTATGACATCAATAATGAGACCTTAATTCCCTCATTTGTAATAATTAGAAAAATAACACCTACATCAAAGGGTTGTGATGACAACAAAAATATGAAAACACTCAGCATATTTCCTGAAACACAGGGAGTGTCATGCAGTTACTGTCCCCTTTCTTGCCATTTACATATTATTTCGTGTGAGTCAAATACCGGAAGAGGAGAGGGGGTAAAGAAAGGATTGATGTGTGTGTATTAATATGTGCACTCCATTCCTTTCATGTAGCAGCGTGTATCAGATATTTCTGTTCAAACATTGGGTAGAAATGAAAAATTTCTTTGTATTTTTTTTCAGGGGCTTTAAAAAATAGCCAGTGTAATCTTCTAAAATAATCTCTCTCAATTTCATGTAAATCTTGTAAAAGATAAAAAGGATTAGAGGAGACGTAAGAATTTGTTGCACTTGCTGCTTTCATAGAAGATCTGCAGTAGCCTGAGCTTTCTGGCTGTCTTCTCTTTGGGGCCTCAGTTTGTAACCTCTGTAGCATCAGGCTGGCATCAGGGATGAAAATTGTGATTTTGGAGTGTGTGTAAATAGTTAATTGGAACCATGCATATTTTATGAATATAATTTGAGGAATAGGAGAAGGAATTATTAAAGAAAAAAATTAATATGATCTGTTTTTCTAAGAGGTGTCTCACTTTGAGAAATTAAAAATTAAAATATAAATTAAATCCTTTTTATTTCCTAAAATATTGACTTTATATTCACTTTAGAAAAGTGTATATTTAAATAACTATTTTCCCTATTGAATTAGAAACAAAAGCATCTTTTAAAAGTTTTTTTAGGGAGGAGGTAATTAGGTTTATTTATTTATTATTGTAATATTTTTAATGGAGGTACTGGGGATTGAACACAGGATCTTGTGCAGGCTAAGCACACAATCTACAACTGAGCTATATCCTCCCCCTGCAAGCATCTTTCTAAATGTATGTTTTTATTTCTAAATATAAATTCACGTACAATGAGGGGCTTACTAAAGAAGTGATCAGTGAGATTTCTCTTAGTTCTTGGATTGTATTACTATTTTTATAACCAGATTATATTTCATATTGTTGTAAAGTTCTTAATTGGTCCAGATCATTATAAACATAGATTACTTTCATAGACACATCCTGGTATTACCATCTGTATCTAAAAGCATTGTTTTTTCTTGCAAATATTTAACCACACATGATAGACTTCTAATTTTAAATGTTTATTCTAGTAAAACAATTATAATATATTAACAAACTAATTTAATGAGCACCTACTATGTCTAGATCTCTGTGCAGAAGAAGTTATTTATAATCTAATTTAACACAAAGGAGAATGTGATAATTTCCAAGCCCCATGAGAACACAAATTAAGTCCAACCTGAATAATATTTGTTGATCTGAAGTGCTGTGGAATTTGCATTCTTCTACCACATCACTCATTGTATGTCTCTGGGTTTTATCAAGTCTTACTTGAAACAAGTGGACCACTCACCAACATTTGGAAGTCTTGGTCCATCCGAGATCATCATCACAAGTGACATTATAATGATATAAGTTGATCAACATAGGCAAATAGAAATACCTAATCAGTGCTGAGGTGATAAAGATGGGATCATGGCTAACAAATAATACATGCTAGGCTTTTCAGAGAGGTAAGTTCTGATTTGAATTGTTACAGAGAAGAGCGAGCCAACATATACAAGAGAGTAAGCAAAAGTACATAGAGAAAGACTGTAGGCATTCGGATTTTAGCTAGTATTTGAAAGTCATGTTAGAAATTTGGGTCATGAGAAAAACAGAATATATATACAAATCAATGTTTGAAGAAAAAAACAGAGCAGAAGATTGAAAGAAACTTTTTCACATTTGGATACAGAATGAATTAGACATAAAAGACTAGGGGCAGAAGTACTGTCAGACTGTGTACAAGGGTTGAGACTTAAGGGGAGATTCTGTAGCCCAACCACAAGGCAATGCTTTTGAGGTAGATAAATTGATGAAAGATGTCATGGCATATTAGGAACATGTGGATACAGCCTTATGTTTTACTTAACTGGCAGATTTTAGTAGATTTAATTTGAAAACTGAAAAAGTATAGTTTTAAGTATATGATTTTGTAACATTAAAGGGGAAGGAAAGTAAGCACACATAAGTCCATTTTACAGATGAAAAAGTAATCTTGTTATTTTTGCTAATTTTATGTTGCAAAGTTGAAAGAGTAAGTCCAACTATTAGGAAAATATTCTTAGGTGCTA
Source organism: Vicugna pacos (assembly GCF_048564905.1). Classification (NCBI taxonomy): domain Eukaryota; kingdom Metazoa; phylum Chordata; class Mammalia; order Artiodactyla; family Camelidae; genus Vicugna; species Vicugna pacos. Next base: position 13,376,941 of record NC_133011.1, read on the forward strand.
GAATTATAGCACATTGCTTTAATTACAGATAAATATATGTATCTATTTTATGGGACGTTTTTATTTAAATAATTTTATTCCTACAAATAAGTCAATGAACCTATTGAAATGCCTTATTATGAAAATCCTCTTTGCTCCAGCCTTTTAAACTTGTGCTTTCCAATGTTACTCCACGATGAGAGAGGAAAGAACATGAAAAGCACACATGGAAGCCCCCCTCTTGCTCACTTATTTCCATTGGGCATCATCTAATCACAGAGTTGCATCTAACTGCAAGGGAGGCTAAAAAAATGTAGTCTAGCTGTGTACACAGGGAGAAAAGGAATTGGGTGGGGTCTGTATCAGTCTATCTCTGCCACATGTAGGCTGTCTGTAAGAGCATAACTGGATGGAATGCTAGGTACCACATACCACTCATGATGATGGAAGGAACTTAATGTAAGAAAATACATTTTTTGATGAAATAAGCATATTACAAAGTGAAATAAATGTTATAATCCAATTCATTTTGAAATGAATTCACATATATACACCCTTACGTATATAAATTCTTAATGCATATGTATATGTGTATGTATTGTGAAAATATTCAAACCTATACATATAGTAAAAAGACTGTGGGGTTGTACACTAACATGTCAATGCAATGGGTAGGATTAAAGATGATACTTCTTTCTCTTGCTCTCCTTTTTTTTTCTTTTCCAATTTATAATCTGTTTACTATGGTATATATTATTTTCAATTAAAATTATATTTGCAAGTATAAATATTATTTAGTTTCGTTTCTGTTAAATTTTATCTTTTTTTCAGCTTAGACTTTTATGTTTCACGTGTCAAAATATCTTTCTGTTCTGACTTAGCCACTCAACAGATTTGTACTCAGTTCTGGTTTCGTGACACTTGGAGTTCTCAGCACATGCTTCCATGGCCTGTGAGTCAGTGCTGGAGACGCCAAACGGAGCAGAGTCTGTCCTGACCCTCGAGTCCTTCTATGGCTCCCTCCCTCCACCTCTGTGCCCCTAGCGCCTACCCCAGTGCCTGGCTCCTATTAGGTACTGCTTGTTTTTGTTCATTCCATCAAAACAGATTGACAACTTGTAGTTTGTTTGTGTTTCTCCGCCTTTGTCCTAATTTGAGACAGAATCACAGTGACAATAAAAATGAGCATTATTCGATTTTAACTTTGTGCCAGATGCTGTTCTCACTGCTTTACTGTCATTTATTCATCTAACCTTCCCAACAAACCCGTGAAGTAGATACAATTACTATTCACATTTTAAGATGAAAAGGTGCAGAGAAATTCCGTGACTTGTCCAAAGTCATAGATTAAATGGCAAAACTAGGCAGTCTCACTCCAGAATCTACACTTTTAATTGCCGTGTTCTACTGCCTTGGTCATTTGTAGGGCTCCTAAGTTTTATGTAAGTTTTTGTAAAGGTTTGACCCTGTTTCCCCATTGTATTTGTGAATACAATTACAGTTAAGAAGTGAAGTAACTGAAATAACACTGTTTTTGACCTACCCACCCTTTCTACAATATTTCTGTGCAAATAGAAGGTATATTAGTGGTGCGTGGTTTATCCTTGGTGAACATCTGCTGGCTCCTAGTGATTACTGCTTTCTTTTCTCAGTATTTTCCAACTTATTTTATAGTAAATCCTAGAAATTTTAAAATTTAAAAAGCTTCCTGGTGTCTGATTGCATCCCTTTAAAAATTTTTTTTTGAACATTTAATTGTCATAAGCTGTCTTGTACACCTGCTGTTGAGGATTCCACGGAGCTTGCTAGCGTGGTTCCAGGCTCACCAGTGAAAGTTCCTTTCATGCCATGAGATGCCATTTTTCTGAGCTGAGAGACTTGAACTCACCTTACAGCATCTTGGCACTTCGCTGTCTCCTCGTCCTTCTCAGGTTTCATTTTCCTCGACCATGTTTGTTCTCCTTTTCTCAGTTTAAAAGTAATTCTCTTCAATAGAAGATGGGAGGGAAATTGAAGCCCATTTGTTTTCTGTTGTTTGTTGACTTTATATTGTCTGTTCCGTCAGGTGGCCCAGTCCTTTCTTTATCCTACACATATTTAAAAAGATCATTTGTATTAATATTACCACCATTTTATTTCTGTTGTTTTTAATACTAACAGTATTGGCACTTTGAAAGTCTCACTACCTTTTGGATTATAGTTTCCTGAGAGACAGTTTAGCTGTTTATGCAGCTTTTTGGAATGGATTTCTGTGCGTATGTATCCCTCTCATCCCATCTTTTATAGCCACCATTTAAAAAGTTTGTTCAGCGATAACCCTCATAACTAAGGCTGGAACTGCCAGCAGATGTCCATCTTTAAAAGTACGCCTCCATTTTACAGCTCCCGTGTACACAGCACACTGATTAATTAGGACAAATCATTTGTGTTATGCCAGCTTCTGTAGATGTGACATTCACATAGGACGAAACCTATTGCTTGCTCATGGAAACGCCAGCCACTTTGAATGCTTGACTTCTCGGATGATGCGTCATTATATTGTTTATAGTTGAGAATTATTTTGAAATGTATTTTAATGATCTAAAAATGCTTTCATATTAGTCAGTGCTCATCAGGGTTTTCTCAGTGGTGTTTAGGTTTGTTTTGTCATTTTTTGATCAACCAATTTATTATTTTCACTTTCAGTACAGAATATACTTCTATCTAGAGAACCCATTTATCAGAAAGTTTGTGATGATGATGCTGTCAACATCTAGGTTCTACCATCTTTTATTTCCTCCAAGACAAGTGTTTTTGTAAAACAGTTTTTAGTATCTAAGAGTTTGGGGGAAATTAAGCCATTCTGTTATAGCAAAACAGATGGTAATTAACTTAGTATCAGGGAAAGAGTCAGCTTTTATTATTTGGACACATCTCCATTTTTCTAATATTAAAATTGTGATTATATAGTTAAAATTTCTTTGATTTAGAATGTTCTAGCATTATTGAATTATTTTCCTTTCTAGATGTTGGCTATGAAACTATTGCAGTTTTTTCATCTGAACTGTCTGAACTTCCCTAGTATTCTTCTGAGTATTATGATCTTTAAGGAAACATTGTGGTAATCTCCTAATGTTTCTATCACTCCTACTTCTCCAAATGATTCCTATTGGTTGAACAGTTTCTATTAACATACCAGTTAGGATACATACCGAATACCAATTTTTGGTAACATATAACCAAAATCTTAGCAAAAGAAAGACAGCTTTGAGTTCCATAAATGGAAAGAAGAGTGGGATTAGTACCGGGCACTATGGGTCTGCAGTCTCATGTCACGTTATCAGAAGCTTATTATCTCTTTTCATGTTTTGGCTCCACTTTTTCCTATTAAGGCTCCATTCTTAATCAAATGGGAAAAAGAGAGTGAGAGTGAGAGCGAGAGCCCCTCTTTCGCCTAGTCAGGGAAGATACCAGTTGGTTCTGCTTTGATGACTTGCCTATCCACGAAGCAATCATTATACTGTAGCGGGTGCGGCATGCTTCTTAGCCAGACTGAACAATCACTTCACCCATGTGGCAGGGGATTGAAGCCCAATCCTAGGTACATGGTATAGAAATTTGTTAATTGCACAGCAAGGAGAGCAGAGTGCTGCCACCAAAAGAAAGGAGAAGGAATGCTGTACATGCTGAAAGACAACCCCTTTACTCTTTCTTGTTAACTCTTTATTCTTCTGGTTGAGAGTATAGCACGGCAAGTCCAGGTACCTTGCTTAATCAAAATGCGATTTTCAAGTAAATTAGATTAATTTTATTATGTATCTATTACAAGGTAAGCATTGTGCTGAAACAACAGCTTATCCAAAATGCAACTCCCCTACACACTGTTTCTAAACTGATCTAGTGTTTTGATCTATATAGGAAGTATCATTATACACTTGAATGGCCAAATGGTTCTTATGATTGTCTTATTTGTTGCTGTGTAACAAACCATCTTGAAACATAGTGACTTAAAACAATAATACTTATTTCATTCAAATCCGCAGTTTATGTAAGGGCTGCTCTACTTGTCATCAGTGGGTACACCTCGATGGCTGGTGCTAGAATCATCTGAAGGTTTATTCCTCAGTCACATGTCTAGTAGCTGCTGCTGGCTGTTGCTGGGGCCTTAGCTGGGACCACTGCCTGGAACGTTACCACGTGGCCTCTCCATGGGCTTCCTTATAACATGGTGGCTGGGCTCCAGTGGTAAACATTCCAAGTGAAGAGCCACATGATGGCTATGTTACCTTTTATGACTTAAGTCTTAGAAGTCACACGGTTTCATCTGCTGTGTTCTGTTCTTGGAAATAAAAGAGCATGCTCTGGAAGAACATAAGGGATAGATCATTTGAGACTGGACATATCTCTGTGGTCATTTTCAGAAAACACAGTCCACTACCGGGAACACCTACGAATGATAATACAACTTACTTCTGCTTCTTTGTCTTTTAACATCTTCCAGGGGCTATTTATCGCTCTTTGCTACTACCCTCTGCAGCATAGGTCTAATTTTCTCCAATAAATATGAAATATGTAATTACTATTGTAAGATACAAGGAGGGATGCAAATATAAGAAAGACTGAATAGCTCACTACAGAGAGTTTACTTATGCCTGACCTCTTACATCAAAGGAAGAGGTTTTGATTAAGGAATCCTTTCTAATATGATACCATCATTAGAGTGAATATCATATTTTTGCCTCATAAAAATAGCAGTTTACATGTACTTATTAACTATACTCTGTGCAATGAAATGTAAATACTTGAATACAAATGACTCGTTCTGATTTTTTCCTAATACTTTATTTAGAGAAATACTTCTTGACTTCTTTTTTCCTCTATCACACCTGTTATCTATGGCATAGGAATTCATATTTTTAACTGAATCACCCTTTGAGTTGAAGTTTTTCTAAATTATAAGTCATTTTTCTTAGTTTCTTCATCTATAAACATTTTTATTTTTGCTCTAAAAATTCATCTCTTCTATAAATACATATCCCATAGGAAACAACACATCTGCATTTTCCCACTTATCTTGTTCATATTCTAATCAACCAAAAATTATTAGCAATGAACAAATCAGGTCTCTCTGTTCACTCCACAATGAGAACAGTTGAGGAATGAGTGACCAATGATTCTGACTCAGAAGTAACGACTGTCACTCTAAGGAAAGTGCCATAATCTACCTTCGGGGAACATAATACCCTGATAATAGCAGAAACATCAGATTTTTAAGATACTGGGATATCTTTTTAATTTAATATTCGGTTCATTTGATGGCATAGAGTGAATTTTCTAGAACTATATGCAGCTCTTTCTTTACAGCCTCTTTGCCAGATTTTTCTCCCACCTGTTAAATTGCATCCTCAAAATCCTGCTGCCTTATCTATTTCCACTTCTTCCTCGGAGGGTCACAGCAAAAGTCATAGGAGGGTTGCTGAGCACAGCTTCGTCCTCAGCAGTCTGTAATTTTACACATAATTTAGGACAATAATCAGGGTTACCCCTAGTCCATTCAGCACTTTAATACCCCTCTGGACAGACACTTTGCAGGGTAAAGGCTTGGAGAAGGGCAGGCAGACCACCTCGCAGCCCTCACTACCCTGTCTGCCCAGCCAGAGGCAGCAGCCCTGCTATTCTGGCCCCTCCTGCATTTGTACAATCCTCTGAGCAATTAGAAGCTGTGAAGTGTGCCAGACCTAGCCTGTAGGCAATGATGACTATAGCTTCTATTCTGAAGAATATCTTTGGGGAACTCATTTATGAATGTCTCTTTAAACCCTGAGTCAGCACAATCTGCAAAACCATCAGCTGAAGGGAAATCTTAGTTTTTTGAACTAATAGTTTATTATAGGTGGAAAAAACACCTAATAGCAACAGAAAGGATGGAACAAGAGTGCAGCCTTTGAGTGTCAGAACTTGGTAAAGTCTGAATGGTTAACCTGTTCCTCTGGAAGACATTTCAGATCAGCAACCTAAGGCTTAGTGAGTCTAAACAATTTGCCCAGGGTCACTCGCTAACAAGCAAAGAACTGGGATTACAACTCAATTTGGTCTGAGAGGAAAACCCATGCTCTTAACCCCTAAATGGACTCCTTTGCTCTATTGTGATCCTTTAATACTGATCTGCACACACTGGTTTTAGTACTTTGCAGTCTTACTCAGTTTGGATAATTGGCAGGTCAGATTATCTACTGATGTGGAGCTATTCTGTTTAGAAGAGTTTGAGCTAAGTAGAGTATAAAATAATTTGATTCTTTTTAATCACTGCGGTACTCTGTAGAATTGTCCTGTCCTGTGTCTTCAATGAAATCTTGGACAGATTTCATAACTTTCTGGTCATTAAAATTTAGTCCAGTCCATTTTGTAAATTTACTGTCTAATTCAAAGTGTTCCTCTCCCCTATGCTGATCAGTCATTAGAGGATAGGATTCTGAAGGAGGGATGATTCTGTTTTACTCCTTCTTTCTCCCATCTGAACTATCACTTCTCTTTTGGGTCTAGCTCCTACAGAATTGGGGGTTAGAAGGAAGAAAGGAAAGGGGGAAGTTCTCTTGTATCACTGGCCCTAAATCACTTTTGCATAAGTTTCCTTTGCCTTGCTTGCCCTGGTTCCTTCAGATTCTGCTTAGGGATGCTGTGAAGTATAATTTTTCGAGATTGTGTTTAGCTTCTGTCCAGCCCCTTTCTTCACAGAAAACTTCAGGAAAAGGCAGCCATTTTTCTCCTGTTGGTCCCTGCCAGCAGTTCCATCTGGCTTATCCACAACTGGGTGAATCAACAGTTCCTTCCACTCCACCATGCCTCTCCATTGGGAGCAAAGACTTCATCTACCTTTACACACTGCATTGCAGCCACTCTCCCCGTGTGGCAAGTTGCGTCAGCAAATCTACTTTTGGAGCTATCCTGATCAGGCACACATGTCACTCTCCCAGAAATCTCTCGCCATGCTAAGCATCTCTCTTGTGGAATGAACACCCAGATGCAAACATCCAGACAAGGGCCACGGCACAGGACCAACTTCTAGAATTCTCTACCTCAGTTGGTCTCCATGCAGAGGTAAGTGGCCCATTGCAGAGGGATGGGGATGGGACAGGAAAGCTTTTCTGCTAAACTGCACTCCCCTGGCTCTCTGTCTACCCTGAGACTCTCTCATGCCTGGGCACTGGAGAGGGGCTGAGGGGAGGGGAGGTATGATTGCCTTAGTGGGCTGGTTCTCCTGAATCTTCTGTGAGCTGTGGAGAAGGGTTCTGGCTCCAGTTCTCAATAGCTTAATGATTAAAATATGTGTGACTTAAATTTTCTTCTATTCAGCTTTGGGATTTTAACCACAATTCCATCAGAATAGGAAAAAAAAAAAAACCCCACCACATTCAACATTGTATTAACCCATAGAAATAGTAATTTAAAGTGGTTACTGTCTAGAATGGGTACTGTTGCTTTCCTCAATAAATATTTTATATTTTAAAGAAAATAAACAAAAAAACCCTTGAGGAATACTAACTAAAAGTGCTTACATTTGCATATGTCCTTTTAACCATCTTTATGTACATTTGTGAATCACAACAGTGCTGTGGTGGAGATAAGGCTTCATTATCACCATTTTATAAATGAGAACACTGAGGCTTAGAGTGGTAAATAATGTTTCTGAAGTCTCCCTCTTTTTTTATTGAAGTATAGTTGGTTTACAATTTTGTGTTAGTTTCTTGTGTACAGCAAAATGATTCAGTTATATATATATATTTTTTCAGATTCTTTTCCATTATAGGTTATTACGAGATATTAAATATAGTTCCCTGTGTTGTACAGTAGAACTTTATTGTTTATCTGTTTTATATATGGTAGTGTGTATCTGTTAATCCAAATCTCCTAATTGTCCCCCACCCCCAGGTTTACCCCTTGGTAACCATGTTTGTCTTCTGTGTCTGTGAATCTGTTTCTGTTTTGTAAATAAGTCAATTTGTATCATATTTTAGACTCTACATTTAAGTAGCATATAAAATGTTTTTCTCTGTCTGATGTACTTCAATTAGCATGATAATCTCCAGGTCCATCAAAGTTGTACAGATAGCATTATTTCATTCTTTTTATGGCTAAGTGATAGTCTATTTTTATCTATCTATCTATCAATCTATCTATCTATCTATCTCACATCACCTTTATCCATTCATCTGTTGATGGACAATTAGATTGCTTCCATGTCTTGGCTATTGTAAATAGTGTTGTTGTGAACATTGGAGTGCATGTATCTTTTCGAATTAGAGTTCCCTCCGGATATATGCCCAGAGATGGGATTGCTGTATCGTATGGTAAGTCTGTTTTTAGTTTTATGAGGCATCTCCATACTGCTTTCCATAATGGCTGCACCAAAATTCATTCCCACCAACAGTGTTGGAGGGTTCTCTTCTCCACACCCTCTCCAGCATTTGTCATTTATAGTCTTTTTGATGATTCCCCTTCTGACCAGTGTGAGATGTAGATACCTCATTGTAGTTTTGATTTGCATTTCTCTGATAATTAGTGATATTGAGCATTTTTTTCATATGTCTGTTGGCCATCTGTATGTCTTCATTGGAGAATTGCTTGTTTAGGTCTTCTGCCCATTTTTGGATTGGGTTGTTTGTTTTTTAATATTAAGTTGTATGAGCTATTTATATATTCTGGAAATTAAGTCCTTCTCAGTCTCATCTTTTGCAAATATATTCTCCCATTCTGTAGGTTGTCGTTTTGTTTTACTTATGGTTTCCTTTTCTGTGCAAAAGATTATTGTAATTTCGTTTTTATGATTGGCTACATCCCTGTATATAGCTTATAAAATTTGTCACAATATTAAGTTTTAATTCTGATCGAATATAAAGTATATCTTTATTCTTTCCTATTTTGCCAAATACTTTCCAGGTCCTATATCTACTCTTTCATAAACAATATATATGTACATATATATATAATTAGGCATATGTGTGCAATCCAAGTAAATAACGAAGGCTTAGTGAAATATCTAACATGGGATAAGGTGAAAAATGGTTAGTTCACCCCATCTTGACCTCACTCCCTGTAATTTATCAGATGTCCTTTGGCAATGTATTTTATAAGCTATATTTTCTCTATTCTTCCTTCCTTCCTTCCTTCTTTCCTTCTCTTTTGCCTTGCTTCCTTCCCTCCTTCCCTCTTTCTTTTAACCTTCCTTCTTCACCACTTAATCTGCAGGCACTTTATAAACACATATAAGGCTAAGACATAAGAGCTGTTGTGTTCTAGGCTCTCGATAAATATACAGTCTAGCAACTAGAGGAGCTTAGGTGTTTGGGCTGCAGAGGGCTCCGAGTTGTAATTTATTTGTGAGAAACTTGCACAAAACACTTGTTTTCCCTTTTGGAAATTAAGGGCGTTTGATGGTCTCCAAAGTTCCTTTAAATTTTGAAAACAAAAACACTTTTAAAATAATTTCTATTTTCACAATCTAAGTCAGAATAAATAGACAACAAGAAATGTCAGCAATGTAAGTATTTCAGTGTAAGGTCTGGCTAATAAAATATTTTTCCTGTCCATGCAGATGATTAAGCCAAGGGCAGTATGTGCTGTCTGTAAGCCTGAATGAAGAAGTGTGGTGAGTCTGCAGAGGTCGACATGTTAAGAATAGACAATAGAGATTTGCCTGAAATATTTTTGAGCTGTATTACTGGATTATTAGAAACCCCAACCTGATTTTCCACAGGTCTGGTTTCACATACAAGTCAGCCCTATTCTTAGTTTGTTCTTTTACTATATTATTCTGACATAAAAGTGACAGACATTCATAGATTATTAGTAATAATATATCTCTGCAGCGATTTTTCCAAATATTCTTGAATTATCTTAAACTATTAGAAATATTTTTCTAAATATAAATTAATTTAGAAAGACACTTAAAGGTTTACATTGATTGTAGAATTTATTGCTACTTCATTTTTGTAAAATATATCACCTAAAATATGGACTTTATTCTTTGCACCCCAAATTTGATTGACAAATGCAAGCTTTTTTCATAAGTGTCAGTGGTAGTCTATGTATTCATTTATAAGTGGGACTGGTATTCTACATATATATAATATAAAATTTTAAGAGGATGTTTTAATTACTACATGATAAATTATCCTATTAAAAATATTTTTTACTGTTCAAGAAAGAATTTGTATTGCATGTGGTATTATTATTAGTTCTGAAATAGCTTATTTCTCCACAAAGTATTCTAGGGTTTATACACAAGTTGAATTTTAATGACCTCACCTGAAATTTCATACATTGTTAGCTGACTCTCAAATCAGGGCATTTTAGGGGATCAGCTGCATTTGCTTTTTTGCCAAAGCAAACGATGCCAAGGGCTCAGTTTATTAATGATGAAAGAGACTAAAAATCAGGACATGAATATTTGTAACTATAAGTTTAACAATACTACTTAAAAAATTATGTTATATGGCATAGCATGTACTTAGTTTGAAAATGAAAGTAAGTTAAGATTCTTTTGATGATGAGTACAGAAAGAACACTTTAAAGAGGAAAAGAGAGCCCCTTCAGGGTTGCAAGGCCACAGGCTCTGGGTCTATCTATGGAGAAGAGGCACCTTTCTGCCTGGGGTAATGATTGAGCTGCCTTTCTGCCAATAAGTTACAGAATTCCACCCCAGCCTTTAGAGCTCAAGAGCCTGGGAGCAGATACTGGTGACCCCTTGATTTAAAAGGTAAGAATGGTATTCCACTTGGTTCAGCTCATTTTGTATTCCCATCTCTGTCTGCACAGGCCCGGAGCCCTATGCTGTGGCTCTGCGTCCACACCCCTTCCAGTCTATGGTGATTGGCTGAGCTTTCTCCTCAGGCAAGAAGAGAGACTCCTGAGTCAACTGTGCGGCTCCCTCATGGAACAAAAGGGAGTAACGAACCTAAAAGGTGACCCTCAGTAACGTGAAAGACTATTACTTTCAAGCTCCCCTTGAAAGAGATGATTTTGAGGCTGTCCTTGCATTCTGGTCTGTTACATTAAGACATTTCTGTATTAGGAACCAGGACGCTTGGCAGAGAGGAACTAGAGAGATACTCATTGAAAGACTGGAAGGATCGCACATGGGGACTCTAATCCAATCCTAATTTTAGACGGTAAACTGTGGGAATAAATGGTGCTTTTTATTTACCTTTGTGTTTTCTCACTTTAAAAATCATGTTTCCTAATGGATAATTCTCTGGCCAGCAATTTACTGTTTTGAGAGTTGAGTGTAAATTTAAACAGCATTTTCATGGCACTTTAGAAATAAGGAATGATAATTTAAAAATCCTTCAAAAATGAAACAAGCTTGTTATATTTTGATCCCTCTAAAAGAGGCATAAGGAGAGATTTATTAACATCCATTTCCCACTTTTGATGCCCTCTGTAGGAGGTGCTAGTAGAATTCAGATATGTTTCTAAGCCTCAGAATGAGGGTCCTGCTGAATGGCTTATCCAGATGGAAGCAATAGAACTATTCTTCCTCATCATGTGATAAGTAAGCTTATTGAGGATTTTTGCTGAATAGAGTCTTGTTTATAAAGAAAATAGTATTTTAACTTGTTTTTAAGGTTATGTGCTCCCATATACTCATACTGCTGAGATTCCCCAACATTTCTGGTATGGCAAAGAATGCGTCTATTGGCCACTCAGAAAAGATGCCTCCCTTCAGAAAGACCTTTCTTTTTTTTTTTTTTTTAAACATTTTTTAAATTGAGTTATAGTCATTTTTCAATTCTAAAGTGGTAAGTTATGCAGCTTCTTGTTACAATTTTCAAGCAAGTTACCTCATTTTACTTCATTTAACTACCTCTGTGTCTTGAAATTGCTATTGTTCACAGATCAAATGGCATGGAACACATGTGTTATACATCTACGATCAAATATACAGGTAAGAATTTTTTTTTAGAATAGATCACATTGCCCAGTTTATGAAATTTAATAAATTCAATGATACTTTGACCATTAGGAGCATTATATAATTTGCATCTGAGATAATATGTAACCATTAATAAATCTATAAACCACACAGCATCTATTCAGATAGTATAATGTAGCAGTTTATTGTATACTATGTGAATTTTGTCAACAGGGAATCCCCTGATGAAAAAAATAGCATAATATTAATTACTAGCACCATCTGTGCAAAACAATAGGAAAAGCAGTATTTTAATACAATGACTTCATGCATGTCAGTTATCTTCAACATTAAATGCTGCAGTTTTGTTGATGCAGTTTACCTGTCTAATAATTTAAATAATGGATGTTCTTACAGAGGTTAAAACTATGAATAAATGAATTAAAATTAAATATTGTGAAATGTTTAAATGAGTATGACATGAATCTGATTCATTCTCCAAGAATATATCCTGTATGCATGTATGTATATACAAATTACAGTACCATCTGCTAGTTTTTTACAGGTTGAGCAATGAATTTGTTTTCCACACATGGAAGGTATATTGTAGATACTTTGTAGTGAAAAGATTATTCAGTTGAAAAGGTTGAGACAGTTGGTCTAACTATTGCCTGGCAGTGGTCAGACTCGAAGAGTGCCTTCAAAAGATGGGGGCAGGGGTCATTGTAGGAAAGATCATATTCTATTTAAATTTTGAGCTCTCAAGCTCACATTTTGCTAATTATGACAACAGATGCTGTTCCAAGACCAAAGGACCCCCTTTCATCGACATGTCCTTTTAAACTACTGTAAACTGCCACCTGGTATGTTCTTTTTATATATACACTCTAAGTTCTGGCTTCAATAAATATTTATTGAAAAAAATTAATGAATTATGTTTTGGAGAAGGACATGGTGAGCAAAGAGGTTTTTCTTAGCTGCCAGTACAAATCATCCCTTTTGTTGGCTCTTTAGATGGCTTAAAACCTCATAGTAACAGAGTTCTTTTATAACCATGGCACAGACTTCAGTGCCTCCAAGTACATAAAATAGGATTGGTAATCATTATTGTAGGAAACCTACGGACAAGCAGTAAACCTTTCATTGGGAGGAGTCTTTTGTAATAGCCATCAATCTAAACCTTTCGTTAAATAATACTGAGCAGTGATCATCAAGCTTCTTTACTTCACCGTGTTCTACTACAGCTAGAAAGACGCCTGCAGCCCATAGTTTCTACCTTCTAAGATAATAAAATTCTCCATTGGAGAGGGAGGATCTTGGAATTCCATTACGCATTTTAGCCCTAACCCAGAATTTCCACTCATCTTAAAAGTTGTATCCTGCTTGTTCTTTTAAACATAGTTCGGAATGAGCGTTAGGGCTGGTTTCATTATGCACGGTTGTATTTTAGAGCACTAAACACTAGCACCACACTCCTGGGCTTGATTTCTGAATTTCATAGCTTATGTGACCTTAGACATAATTGTCAAATTACTTAACTACTATTTCTAGGTTATAAAGTCATCCTTATAAAATGGAAATAATACTGCTTACATCTCACTAATAATAGGCTAGTGTAGAATGAGGTAACATCACGTTCATCAGTAATTATTACTTATTGCTCATCTGCTGGGGTAAAGGAAGTGTAGGAGTTAAAAAGGATGTCGGTCTTTCGAGAGTATCAATAGCCATTCACAGAATAAACGTAAGTGCCAATAACGGTGGAGAGAATTTCAAAAATCATTAGGAGGAAGGAAAAGTAAAGTTAGGTAACATAGTACAGGGGAATTCTTTCTAAAATTGTAATCTCTGGTACAGTCAGAAGTATGGGGCAGTAGGCACCCTCAGGCACAGTAGGAGGGAAAGCATGACGGCATATCTTTGGGGGAAGGAAAGCTTAGCAGCAGTTCATAAAGTCACATGCACGTGTTTTCTGACCCAGAAATTTTACTTATGGAAATCTATCATAGGGTCATTTTTAGCCAAGTGGTGAACAGGTGTAGCTGTCTCCTTTACTCCACCTTCCTCAAAAAACACATGAAAAACAAACATGCTGATACAAAATAACAAATACATAAAAATCAAGTTAAAAAATACACACACACGTGTGTAATAAGAAATCCTTAGTTTCCAGAAATAGAGAACTAAAAATCCAGCATGAAAAATGGACAATAATCACGCATGTGGATTTTGACCTAAAAGCACTGATGTTTTCATGCCCTCTGATACACAGGGGCAGCCTGCAGCTAGGTGGGATGAAGAGCTGGAACTCAAATCCTGAAGTAAAACTTCTGGCTGAAAAAGGGAGTTCTATGAGAAAAGGATTAGGAAAAATATTAATTGTCCCTCCAAGAGCTTTCTGTCTGTCCTGTTGTGGACATACATCGTGCATACAGACATAAATATTTTTAAAGGCTACTGAAAGGGCTTAGAGATAAAATCTTTTAGTCATCTTACATTTTAAGTAATAAAGGCAAAACGTGAAAATCTAAAAATATTTTCAGGTTCATATTCTATTTAACTGATAAATTTGCCTTTTCCTTTTTATGGATAGCCATATAACCAGCTATATCTCCTTTCCTTTTGGAGGGAAAAGAAAGTGAAGTTGAGGGACAAATTTTACACTGAACTATAATAATTGTGTAGTATTCTGTGGCCAGGTTAAGAACCCTGGCAGTCTTGGTTCCAGAAACCCTTACCTTAATTACTTAGGGAAACAATCAGAATGAGAAAGAGTAAACAGATGTAACAAAAATTTAAATTAGCACCTCAAGAAGAGGACAAAACTAAATAATTTCAAAGATATTTTTAAAAACTTCAAATAGTTAAAGAGAGAAGGAATAGAAATATCATCTTAAGAAAAGTAGAATACTACAAGAAACACTGGACTGACTTGAAAAAGAATGAAGTAGAACATTTGGAAGAAAAAAATATAACATTAAAACAGAAAACTCAGTAGACTGCTTAACTGATAGCTAGATACTCCTGAAGTGAGAATGAGAAGATGGGGAGACAGATCTCAGGAAAAAAGGCCCCAAAATGCAACCTAAGAAAGGAAAGAGGCTGACCACGTGAAAAAGCAGTGAAGTGAAACGGAGGATACAATGGAAATACACAACATACATCTAAGATTCCGTGATTGTGAGAATAGAGAGGGAAGAAGTATCTTTGGAAATATAAAACAGAAAATGTCTAGTATTGAAAAAGACATGATTGCCCAGGTTATAGCAAGCAGCACAGTGAGTTCTGAATAAGAGAAACAGAGAAGTCCTCTTAACTGAACCGGTTCTCTTGACTGACTCTGCAAATTAATGTGCTTACATTATTCCCTCTTAATGATTCTCATAGTGTGATAAATACAGCTAGGAAGTGACTGTGTGGTACATCAGTGCCCTATAGCTCCCAACAGTTGAATTCTGTTCTCAAAAAGTCAGTTGTGTTTTCTCCCTATGTGTTATGTTAATTATAAAAACCAAGAAAATATCAATATAAAACAAAGAAGTATGTCAAGAAAAACTAGGTTGAATGTTTTAGGTAAACTCTATAAAGACATGCGACTTTAAAAAATAAGAAGTGACATTAAGTTTTGGCACAAGAACTGTAAACTTGGGGTTAAAAGCCATAAAAACCTGGAACATGGTAAACACAAACACTTCCAAACAATGTCTTTAATTTCTAACACCCACTATAAAGACATTGAAATTGGAAATTGTGGATAGTCCATTATGCATGTGGTTCATGATAAAATGATCACATGAAAATCTGACTAACAGACTCATCTTAAAGGAAAAGCCATATACTACATCAAAAACTTACCAAATTATATAACTTATATATTTTAGTTTAAGTAAAATGTTTAAGATGAACAGTAATTAAAAAAAAAAAAGGATTCTCAGCTTTAACAATTTTTTTTTCTTCAAAGAGCTAATGGCTCTGGTAAGAGTAAGAGATCATCCTTTAAAAAAAAATCTGTATCCATGATTAACCTAAAGAACATCAAAGTCATGAAAAACAAAAGAGCAATTACCTTCCAAGAAAAAAAAATAAACCAATGACAGAGTTCAAATCAGCAGGTTTATCTAAGAATCCACTGTCAAATCCAAGATCATGAAGATTTATCCTGTTCTTCCAAGAGCTTTACGTCTTTAGTTCTTGTACATAGATTGTTGTCCCAGCACTATTTGTTGGATTAAATTGAATTGATTCCTAATTGAATGGGCTTGGAACCCTTGTCAAAAAACAATTGGCCATAGATGTATGGATTGATTTTGAGACTCTCAATTCTATTCCATTGGTTTTGATTTGTCTGTATGCCAGTATCACACTGTTTTGATTATTATAATTTTGTAGTAAGTTATGAAATTTCACCACCTTGGCTAAATTTATTCCTAGGTATTTTATTCTTTTAGATGCTACGGTAAACGGAATTGCATTCTTAGTTTCCTTTTTGAATTGTTCATTGCTGGTGTATAAAAATACTACTTTTTTTGTGTGTGTGTTGATCTTATACTCAGTAACTTTGCTAAACTTATTTACTAGCTCTAGTACCTTTCTTGTGGATTCTTTGGGGTTTTCTATTTGTAGTATCATGCCATCTGTACATCTGTAGATAGAGATAGTTCTACTTTTCTTTTTTTAACAGTTTGAATGTCTTTTGCTTCTTTTTTTTTTTTTTTTGTCTGATTTCTTCAGTGAAAACTTTAAGGACAAGATTGAATAGCAGTGGTGAAAGCAAGCATCTCTGTTTTGGCCTTGATCTTAGGGGGAAATCTTTCCTTTTTTCACCATTGAGTCTGTAGTGTTAGTTGCAGGTTTTTCATAAATGATCTTTGTCATGTTGATACACTGACTTTTAAAAGTAATAACTATTAGTCCAGAAATAAATCCATGCCTCTATGGTCACTTAATCTACAACAAAAGAGGAAAGAATATACAATGCAGAAAAAACAGTCTCTTTAATAAATGGTGCTGGGAAGACAGGACAGCTATACACAAAACAATGAAACTGTACCACTTTCTTATACCATATACAAAAATAAACTCAAAGTGGATTAAAGGCTTTAATGTAATGCCTGAAACTGTAAAACTCCTAGAAGAAAACATAGGCAGTAAGCTCTTTAACCTTGTTCTCAGCATTATTGTTTTGGATATGCCTCCTCAGGAAAGGGCAACACAAGCAAAAATAAACAAATGGGACTACATCAAACTAAAAACCTTTAGCACAGAGCAGGAAACCATCAATAAAAATAAAAGTCAACCTACTGATAAGAAAAGATATTTGCAAACAGTATATCCAGTAAAGGGTTGATACCCAAAATACATAAGGAACTGATGTAACTCAGTATCAAAAAACAGACAACACAATTAAAAATTGGACAGAGGACCTGAATAGACATTTTCTACAAAGAAGACATACAGATGGCCGACAGGCATGTGAAAAGATGCTCAACATCACTAATCATCAGGGAAATACAAATCAAAATGACTAGATACTACCTCACATCTGTCAGAATGGCTATTATCAAAAGGACAAGAAATAACAAGTGTTGGCAAGGATACGGAGAAAAGGGAGCCCCCCCCCCCCCGCACTGTTTGGACTGTAAATTGATGTAGCCACTATGAATAACAGTATGAAATTTCCTCAACAGATTAAAAAATAGAACTACCATACAAATTCAGCAATTCTACTTCTGGGTATTTATCCAAATAAAACAAAAACACTAATTAAAAAAATATATATATCCCTACGCTCATTGAAGCATTATTTACTATAGCCAAGCTATGTAGGCAACCTAAGTGTCCATCAATAAAATGGATAAAGAAGATGTGGCTTATGTACACAGTGGAAAATTACCCAGCTATAAAAAAAGAATGAAATCTTGCCACTTGCAACAACATGGATGGATCTAGAGGGTGTTAAGCTAAATGAAGTAAGTCCAACAGAGAAAGCCAAGTAGCATACGATTTCAACTATATGTGGAATCTAAAAGAAAAAAGAAGCAAACAAACAAGACAAAATAAGAGAAACGGAACTATAGATACAGAGAACAAGCTGTTAGTTATCAGAGGAAGGAGGTTTGCAGGGACAGGTGAAATAGGTAAAGGGGATTAAGAAGGACAGACTTGGCAGTTATAACATGAATAAGTCATGGTCAAGTAATGTACAGCATAGGGAATATAGTCAATGGTATTGTAATACCTTACATGGTGACAGATGATAACTAGAGTTACCATGGAGATTATTATATAATGTATAGAAATATTAAATCACTATGTTGTATACCTGAAACTAATATAGTATTGTATGTTCATTATAATTATATCAATTGATATAAATTATAATTCAATAAAAAATTTGGATATTTTTTAAAGCAAGAGAAATAAAGAAGAGGATTAAAAGAATTTCTGTTAAAATGATTTAATGCTATTGTTTTAAAAATTCAACACCACGTAACTGAATATTTATAAAGGATACATTTGGAAATACTGAAAAATATAAATTAAAAAGATGGAAAAATATGTATTAGAAAATAACCCCCCAAAAAGTTGGTCTACAATTTTAATAACAAGCACAGAGGAATTTACAGAATTCTAGTCTACATGCTTTTGGAAGGATACCAGCTCACAGAATCAGGGGGAGCAGGAAGAAGACATTGGAAACACCAGGAAACAAGGAAACTCGAAGGAAATCAGGAAGCAGGAAACATTGCAACACACTCCTGCAGGAACAGCCTGGCTTGTGTGTTGCCACAGCTGCCACTGCTGTCATCACCTCTGTTGCTGCTACTGTGAGGATTCTGACCCTCAAAATTCCTTGATTCCTTGTTTCACTCACTGTTCAGAGTCCTAGGAGCATGCATCTCGCTGACTGAGCTGGTGTCTCAGCTGTCTCTGGCTGTTAGAAGAGGCTTGTAGGAAGGCTTGGATTCCATGGTGGAGGCAGACACTAGGCAGTGGTCTCTGACCAAAATGATCAATAGTGAAGGAGAGGAAATTCACTGAAAGGAAACTGGGGAGACTTCCTGAAGAATAATATATGGTAATTTTTTAAATGTCTGGAAAGATACAATTAGAAGCAGCTGCCAATGTGGAAGGAAAGAAATTGACTAAACAGTGTTTTGAAAATTCTGTATCCTTATGTACAGTTTTGCAATTCTTTAACGATGAAATTGCACTCATGCATGGCTTATGTATTTTTTTAAAAATAGGTTTTAAAAATGGTACTTAAAAAAGAATTTTCACCTTTAAGAGTGAGAATTATATACTCACAGCACTTTTAAACTTTCATGGGAATAATTGATGGAAACCCCGCTTCAGCAAAATTCAAGGGAGGAGAAATCTCCCTGGGACTGCAGAGATTTCACCGTTGGCTAATCTACTTTTTTTTTTTTTCCTTGAAATGCGTTGGCTTCATCTACCTTTAGAAGTTTCTTCTGTTGAAAACTCTGGATGATTTTTTCTCTCTCTGAAGCCAGCCAGATACTTTGTAGTCAAATAAATTGTCAGAAAAACTGCTGTATCTAGAGATTTTGCTGTAGTAGAAATGTGGCCACAGCCTTCTCAGAGGAGCTCACCATTTGAGATTATATTAAAAAAAAATCAAAATTAAAAGCTGCATTATATCACTTTTGAATTAACCATGCTCTTAGGGAAATGTAGTTTTACATATGGGTAGAAATGTTTGTGTGTGGATGTATGCACGTGCACGCACATGTGTGTGTATGTTAGTGATAGAGACAAAGTGACAGAGACAGACTCATTCCAGCTCTGTAAGGCCAATATAGATAATTAGATTCCGAGAGAAATGACCTGGTTGGAACTTAAAACCAACTGAAATTTGTACCTTTATTAATAATATCTAACATTGTAACTGAAGTTAATTGTCTACAACATAATCCAAGAGGGTTACCTTTTGGAGGTCTCTTCTGTGATACCTATGTATCCATTCACCCACGATTTGATTCATTCATTTATTCATTTAACAAATCTCTGGTAAGTGATTATTTGATGGCACTTCTGCTAGACAATGAAGATGCAGAGTGAATCAAACACAGTATAGGGGAGAGAAGTGCAACTAGCCAGGCAATTAATATGGACCAGTGTGATCTGTGCTGGGATATCCAGGATGATTTGTGAGCTCTGAAAGAAGACATAACATTGAAGACTGGAGTGAAGATTTGGTGGAGGAGAGTGTTGGGGCATGTCAAGAAAGCAAAATGAAACTGAGTCTAAAGGGTGGGAACCATAAGTAGAAAAGTAGAGATTTTTAAACAACTAACTGATCGACAGGGTGAGATCTCTTGCAGATTCTGGGGCAACAAAACCGAATACTTTAGGGACGTCATTGTTTTTAATGTACTTGAAGCTTGCATGACTGGATTGGTAAGAGGGGACATACAGTAGACATCGACTGTTTTTACTGTTCAGTATACACTCACCTTTTTTCTGGGAATGATAAACTGAATTCCAATTGGGGAATTAGCTTCTCCCCTCACACACTCCCTATGTACGCACGCATGCACACACGCACACATGCATGCATACAGCACATAAAACTGAACCCAGGACCTTGGACCTATCAATTGTATCCATTTCTTTAGGCACAGTAATTGGTCAAGACTTAAGCATGTACCCCAATCACAGCCGAAGTACAACTTACTTGGCAGTTTCCAAGAAAGAGATATTGACTCTTCTGTTCGGCCTGAAGCCTGAGGGAATGTTGGGGCTGGAGCTTCAGGCAACCTCTTGCTACCATGTGACGCTTGATGCTGAAGCCAATATGACAGAAGGCAGAGTAAAGAGATGGAGAGAAACCAACTCCTAATTATATTTTCTGGGCCCTGAATCCAGTCTTGTTATTTTATGTGAGCCAATAAATTCCCTTTTTGCCTAAATGAGCTGGTTGTAATTTTTTTCACTTGCCACCAAGAGTCCTAATTGATGCAGTCCACAAAGAGGACGCTGTGCGGTGGGGATGAAAAAGAAAGAAGCTAATATTTCTTAAGCAACTATCCTTGTCCCCACCAGGTGAAGCTAGGCACTGCTGTTTTCTGGGTTTTAAGGTTCACAATATTCTAAGAAACCAAGTGAAAGCATCCATCCTAGTACAAAGGTCTGCTGTTTAATTCTAAATCCTATTCATTGTACGTTGTGCTGTGCTGTTGGTTTAAGGTTTACTCTAGGCCAACATTGCCTTTACTGTTTTAGGGAACACTAGTGTTAGGTGAAATGTTAATAAGTGTTATATGACGGACAAATCAAATTCTTTAAAAAAAATTTTTTTTTAACGGAGGTACTAGGGATGAGATTCAGGACCTTGTGTATGCTAAGCATGCGCTCTACCACTAAGCTATATCCATACCCACTCCCAAATTCTTAATATATAAGATACTCTTAAAATGTATGAAAAATATTAAACTTACTTGTGGGTTTGATCTTTTTTTATATGTCTTGTAGAAATGGTTCAAGGGGTCTGATGAGGGATCACCTACAGCATAAATTAAAGATGCTTAAAAACTATGCATTGGTGCACAGGTGACATTGTCAGCCTACACAATGTATTGATCTAGGGTTTTTATTTGAGAATTAAGTTTGTGCTTCTAACTTCTTGGGGGGGATATTATTCCATGTGTATTGGCAATAGAGGTTCATACTACAAATGGCTGATGAAGGGAAGTTTTTAATAAGAAAACAGACTTGAAAAGGTCTCAGATAAAGCAACAAAGAAAATCAGAATGATTCAAAGTGAATGTGATTAATGACAAACGTAAATTTCCAAACACTACTGTGAGGTAAACTGTCCAAGATTAAATAAGTAAATATTTTGGGACCTGCCGTATGTAAGGCTTAAAACATTAAATTTGTGTTACTCTCTTTGCTACAATTTACTTTTTTTCCAGGAGAGAGCATAAACACAGTCCCCTACTACCACAAACTAGGTAGTCCAGTTTCCCACTTTTGGGGAAACTGCAGGGGTCGCACGTCCAGAGTGCAGCGGATAAGCCTCGCCCTGGGAAAACCACTTTCGTGATCACAGTGTCTTGCCTGCCAGGTAAGTACAATTTACTTTTTAAAATGAGGATTTTATAATATCCTGGAATTAAAATATTGGAATGTATTTGGTGCTGCGCCTAACAGGAAGACCTGGCTCAGAAATATTATTCCTGTTACGTGGGGAAAAAAGACACAAAACACTGTTCTTGTACAAAGGATGGGTCTTTTTACATCATATTATATTACGAAATGTACAATAAATTATTATTCACTTTATGTAGACATTTTCTTTTTGTTCTTAATTGGAAAAAATATTTAATTTCTGTAAAGGTACTTTTGTTCAGTTACAGAATTTTAAAACCCTATGAAGAAAGTTAGATTTCTTGCAGCAGTTATTTCTTCTGAGACCACTTTTGTTACCTGCTGTAATGTAAGGGAGGCTTACTTTCTGAACCTATTAGTTTTACATTGGGAAGAATTTGTAAGATGATTTTTCTTAATTCTAAAAATGTGAGGAGTTTTTGTAGGAAGCTCTCTATTTTACTGCCACATCGCTAGATGTTCAGTGGTTCAAATTCTGTCACAGGGGCTCAGGAGTGTCTTGGGATATGGACACCTTGGAGACTGTCCTCACAGGACATGTTATAAGCAGGTGGAACAGAGTCTTGCCTGCCGGAAGATCAATGAGTTGGCTACTTTCTAAGGGAAGTTCTAGACAGCGCCACCTTCATGAGTCTGCAACCTCTGCATTCACACTCAAAGCCCTGCACTTAGTTTTATGCTCGGCTATAATTATCACGAGATTCTTAATAATTTTTGATTATGGGGCCCTGCGTTTTCATTTTACACTGAGCCCCATAAATCATGTACCTGGTCCTGCCTCTAGGAGCTGGGTATATACATAGCAAATAAAATGGGCAAAAATTGTTGCTCTCATGAGATGTACATTCTAATAGGAGAGACAAAAATAAACAACATAAAAAATACGAAATAAGCAGCTAAGGGATATAGCCTAAGGAGAAAAATAAGGCATGGAGTGGAGATGGAAATTATGTGTGTTTGAGGGTGGGGTGGAGTCTGAAAGTTTAGACAGGTTGACCAGGAAGTCATCAATGAGAATGTGACATTTGAATAATGACCTGAGGATAGTGAAGAAGAGAACCCTACTAAGATATGGTGAGAAAGACTTCCAGACAGAGTGTCAGCTTGTGCAAAGGCCCCAGGAGAGTGTGCCTAGAACAGTGAGCTGGCAAGTATAGCTACAAGAGGGGGAGAGTAGTTGAAGGGGAGGTCAGAGAAGGTACTGGGGGACTTTGGATTCATTTTATGTGAGATGGGAAGGTGCAGGATGGCTTAGGCAGAGGAATAACATGATCTGAAAGATCACAGTGGCCATGTTGAGAATAGAATGGGGAAGCAGGAATAACTAAGGGCCCATCAGTGAAGACCATACACTTTGCTCCTTCAATGAGGCTGTGCAGCCTGTGGCTCCCAGGTCTTGCTCCAGTGGAAGGTGGAGGGGCTGATTGCTTCTAGATTCCAACATGGCTCCTGACTTCTGGATTCAGTCTTTATCTCAGGCCCTTTGACCTTTCTCTTTCTACACATCCTTCCCAATCTCTTACTCACTGTTACAACTGGGAATCCTTTCTAGTCTGTGGGCAGAGAGGGTTTGAACCCTACCAGTGTTATGCATTAGAACAGTCTGCTACCCAAAAGAGAACTAACAAAGGACTGGCTGTGTATCCCAAGCCTTACAGGTTGAAGCTAGAGATAGCACTGTGAAAACATATCAGTCAATAAGAAGACAAGAAGCCCCACTTCTCAGTACTCTGGAGACTTGGGAGTCATCTGGAAATACAGATTCTAAGGAAGAAGAGTGAAAACTGATCATCAGCATGACTAGTGAATGGGAACTTTTTGCCAAGGTGAGGAGAATACCTATTGGTGACAATGGAAGGATGTACCTGTATGGCCATATGTTTCCTGTTATGTAAGAATGTACTGCATCCTTAAGAGACCACAGGAAGGGCATAAACATATACAATCCACCAGTGGGTTGGGGATTGGCAGAAGGACCTCCATCTCCACCTCATTCTGTTTGCTGCTCATCAGTTTTCTCTGCCAATCTGTGTTGCTTGTTGCTGACTCAGACACTTTCTCTATAATTCATCAAGCCCCAGTGCCCAGCACTGTTTGATGATCACATGTATGATACCACAGTTTAAAATCCCTCATAGCAAAGCTGATTGTCCTTATTTGGGTCAAATATCCAACTCTGATCCAGGAAGTTTTGGTCATTAGGATGAAGGTCAGCACAGCCTTCTGGGGGTGGTCGGTGAGACATTTTATGGAGAAAAAGGGTTTTGCCTGAGAGGAAGGCTCAGGTCCTCTAGTTTACTGTCCCTGTATGCTTTGTATTATATAAACTATACTTTAAGAGATTTTAGAACCTATCCCACATTGTTAGAGTCTACACAGGCTAGAGATATACGTGGGGAGAGAGTTCTTTCACTCTGTGAGGTTGTGGCAAAGATTAACTCACTCTACCCCTCTATGTTGACCTTGGGATAAATACCGTTTATAAATCAAATCATCTGCTTGGATGTCACATTTAGTAACATGAGCAGTCATTCTTTTCTTCAATTATAAAAACTTGGAAGCAAAATTTGATAAGCTAAGGATACCATGTTGTAGTGTAATTATATAGATATGGTTTTACTGGAGACCAAGTTTTTCTTTATGTTGTGGAGTTTGATTGCTTGTTTACTAAATCCTATGAGAGGCAAAATCAGGTTACATTTTAATATTTATTATATAAGATAATTTCTTTAATGTTTTCTTAGTTTTAAACTAAAAGTGAATTATCAAATGACTTCTGAATAGGAACTTAAATACTTATCTCAAACATTTCTCATAAGCACTAAAGGAGTACAAATCTCTTTTCTGAAGGATGACAAATAACTCAGTTTCTTCCTGAGCAATTTTTATCCCTTTTTCTGAGTGTTAAATTTAATATTCTTAAATTATAGTCTACAAAGATTTAATCTTGAACTATATTAAAGGGCGCTTATGTTACTTTATTTTATTTCCAAGAGGATTTCCTGTGTTTAGTTTATGCTTTTTTATACTTGATAGAACATATACCAAGCCATCACATTGTATTAGAATACTGAAACACAAAGGAAGAAGTTCAGTAAATTAGTAGATAGATCTTTAGAACACATATTTTGTTTAAAATTTTAATCCTGATAATTTTTATATTTTTAAATCTATAAATAATTTCTTTTTAGGATTCATTGTAGAGTAAGAGGGAAGAGGCCCCTAAAGGTTATTTATCTGTGCTGTACTTTGTTTCAAAATATTACTGTACAGTCTCAAAATGTCTTCACAATTATGTCCTTACTAAGGGTATTTGATATCTATGGCTAGCTATGTGACAAATTGGCCCAAAACTGAGATGCTCCAAATAGTAAATATCTATTATCTCACATCTTCTGTGGGTCAGGAATTCTGGTGCAGCTTACGTAGTTGCCTCTGATTCAGGGTCTTGCACAGGCTGTAATCAAGGTGTCAGCTGGGTCTGCATTTTCATCTCAAGGCTTAGCTGGATGAGGATCTGCTTCCAAGCTCAGTCATGCAGTTTGCGTGCCAAGAGCCCTAGATTTAGTCTTTCTTGGGCTGTTGGACTGAGGGTTTCAATTCCTCACTGGCTGTTGGCCAGAGGCCTTTCTCAATTCTTTGCCATATGGGCCTCTCCATAGGAAAGTTCATAACACAGCAGCGTGCTTACACGAGACAAAGGGCCGAGAGAAACAGAGAAAGTGGACAGAAGTTAGAGATTCTGGGATTTTTTTTTTGTAGCCTAATTTTAATATTGACATACCATCACTGTTGCCATACTATATTCGATAGAATTTATTCACTATGTCCAGCCCACACGCAAAGGGAGGGAATTACAGAAAACATGAATAGCAGGAAGCAAGGAGCATGTGGGGCCATTTTAGGGGCTGCTTGCCATTCTGATTGTTGTAAATTGGTAAATGGTAATTAGATAAGCTTTTTTCCACCTTTTTTGTTTGTTTGTTTTGTAGGAGCTTCAGCTGAATCACAGATGACTGACAACCTACCTGAGGTAGTAAGGCTTTTCTGTGAAATTCAGAAGCCTGGGGTTCTGAAACTAGCTTCATTACCTGCGACCTTAGATGTTTTGTGCTTTAAATCTTTCATGACCCAAAATAAGGCCTCAGGAGATGTTCTGAGAACACAGCTGAGTATAGGAGTGAGATGGAGTAGCCAAGAGCTACATAGTGTGGGGCAGAGGGAATCCAAAAGACAATCTCCAAATGGAATGGTGAGAAAATTACCCTGGTACTAGAGCCAGACAAAAAGGCACCAAGAAAAGAAAACTACAAGCCAATCTCTCTGATGGATGTAGCTACAAAAATCCTCAGCAAACAACTAGAAAACAGAATTCAACAACACATTAAAAGGATCATACACCATGACCAAGTAGGATTTCTCCCCGGTATGCAGCGGTGGTTCAACAATCTGTCAATGTTGTACACCACATTAACAGAACAAAGGATTAAAATCACATGATTGTCTCAATAGATAAAAAAACATTTAACAAAATTTAACACCCTTTTATAATAAAAACACAAAAAAACTAAGAATAAAAGAATATTACCTCAATGTAATCAAAGCCATATATGAAAAGCTCACATTTAACATCACACTCAGTGGTGGAAAACTGAAATATTTTCTCTAAGATCAAGAACAAGGCAAGGATGTCCACTCTTGCCTCTTCTATTCAGCATAGTACTAGGAGTTAAAGCATTTAGACAAGAAAAAGAAATGGAAGGCAGTCAGATAATACAAAGGAGAGATAAAATCATCTTTGGATATTAGAGGACATGAACTAAATATTGCACACACACACAAAATGGTAGAACTAATAAACACATTTCACAGATTTTCAGGATACTAACCAAAATATAAAAATCAGTTGTGTATCTAAAACACTGTGAATGTAAAAATGAAATTCAGGAAAGAAATCCCATTTACAATAACATCAAAAAGAATGAAATACTTAGGAATAAATTTAACCAATGAGGTGAAAGACATACACTGAAAACTACAAAACATTGTCAAAATTGAAGGCACAAATATATGAAAAGACATCTGTGTTCATGTATTAGAAGACAATATTGTTAAAAATGCCCAACTTTCCCAAAGCAACCCACTGACTTAATGAAAATCCCTACCAAAATACCAGTGACATTTTCTTTTAGAAATAGAAAAAAAAATCCTAAAATACATTTGGAGCCATAAAGGATTCTGAATAGCCAAAACAATCACGAGAAAGAAGAACAAAGCCAGAGACCTCACACTTCCTGACTTCAAAACATACTACAAATCTTCAGTAATCAAGGGTATCGTGCTGGCATAGACAGCCAGACATAGAGATCAATGGAACAAAATAGAAAACTCAATAATAAATTCATATACATATGGTCAAATGAGCTTCAACAAAAGTGCCAGGACTACACAGCAGGGAAAAGACAAGTCTCTTCAACAAATGGTGTTAGGAAAACTTGATAGCCATATCCAAAAATGATGAAATGGACCTTTACCTCACACTGTACACACAGGTAAACTCAAAATGAACTAAAAACCTAAATATAAAATCTAAAACTCTAAAATTCCTAAAAGGAAAGAGGGGAGAATCTTTATAATATGGTCTCAACGATGATTTCTTGGATATAACATCAAAAGCACAGGCAACAAAAGGAAAAATAGACAAATGGGACTACATCAAAATAAAAAAATTCTGTGCAGTAAAGGAAATAATTAACAATGAAAAGGCAACCTAAAGGATGAGAGAAAATGTTTGCAAGCTATACATCTCATAAAGGGTTAATATCCAAAAAAAATATATAAGGAACTTAATAGCAAAACCCCCCACAAATGACCTGATTAAAAAATGGGCAAAGGATTTGAATAGAGTTTTCTCCAAAGAAGACGTACAGCTAGTTAACAGGTTCATGAAAAGGTTCTCAATATCACTAATCATCAAGGAAATGCAAATCTAAACCACAATGAGATACCACCTCACACCTGTTAAGATGGTCAATATCAAAAAGTCAGAAAATAACAAGTGTTGGTGAGGATGTGGAGAAATTGTATCCCTGTGCGCTGATGGTAGGAATGTAAAATGGTGCAGCCACTCTCCAAAACAGTATGCAGGTTCTTCAAAAAAACTAAAAATAGAACTACTATGTGATCCAACAATTCCACTTCTGTGTACTTATCCAGAGAATTGAAAACAGGCTTTTAGGAGGTATGCATTTGCATTTCCACGTTCATTGTAGCATTATTCATAATAACCAAGAAATGGAAACAACCTGAATGTCCACTGATGGATGAATGGATAAAGGAAATTTGCTATGTACATACAATGAAATACTATTCTGCCTTAAAAAAAGGAAATACTGTCATATGCAACATGAATGAATCTTGAGGACATTATGCTAACTAAAATAAGCCAATCACAGAAAGACACATGCTGCATGAATCCACTTACATGAAGTATCTGAAGTAGTCAGCTCACTGAAACTGAAAGTAAAATGTTGGTTGCCAGGGGCCAGAGGGAGGAGTAAATGATAAACTATTCAATGAGTATAGTGTTTCTGTCATGCAGGATGAA
The DNA here is from genome assembly GCF_048564905.1 of Vicugna pacos. Taxonomy (NCBI): domain Eukaryota; kingdom Metazoa; phylum Chordata; class Mammalia; order Artiodactyla; family Camelidae; genus Vicugna; species Vicugna pacos. Next base: position 13,405,551 of record NC_133011.1, read on the forward strand.
AAAGTTCTATTGATGTACAGAATAACAATACTGTACAATACACAAAGTTTTGTTAAGAACATGGTCTGTTATGTGTTCCTTACCTCAATAGAAAAAAATTTAAAAAGTAGATTCTAAGCAATTGATTAATTGATAAAAGAGCTCTTTAACATGACCAACATGGTGACAAAGGTAAGTTATTCCCCAAACAACAAAAAACATACAAGTATAACAATAAGAAATTAGACACTAAGAAAAATACAAATGTATAGGAAATTTATGTTCCAGATGTTAAGCAAATCAAAGTAAAATAGTGCAAAAACAATGAAGTATGGAAAAATCCATGTCACCCGGATGTTAGGATCACTCTTCTTTGATCTGCTTGAGAATCCTCCTATTGGATCTATAGCAAAGGAACTAAACTTTGCACACTGTGTACTAAAGTCTGTTTACAGCCTTAATCAAATAATTATTTGATTTTCAACCTATAGATTTAACTTATGGACATAACACAGAAGACAATATCAGGCAGCAGAATGTATAATTTTCAACTCTGACTGTAAAATTTTCAGCTGACAGCATGTTAGGAAGTTGAAAGGGAAAGGTGAGGTAGAGAGAATTGTCTGAGGTTAATACCTCTAACATGAAGTACAGTGAAGAGATACTGTCTCAAATTGTTGAAACATGGGAAGTTGATGTTGGTGGTGTCAAACGTAAAAGGCTACAGGTGTCAGCCCTGCTATGTCAGTGCAAATGAGATTACAGTGTGTGGTGCAACCTGTGATATGCGATTTTTTCCTTCTTTGTCTGCTGCTTCTCCTCTTCCTCATCTCCTCCTTCTTTCTCCTTCTCCTTTTCCTTCTTCTGTCAACTGGACTTTCAGACAAAACAAGTTTTGTCCGTGCTCTGGGAGTTTGTGGCCCCTGGTTTAAGGGTGGTGCATCTTTCTTGTCAGTGTTGAACCTGTTTGCTTACCCTGAGAGGGGCACGGGTGTCTGACAATTTCTATTCTATTTCTGTATAACATTTATCTTCTGTTTCTTTTAATATTTCCAACTCAGATTGCCAAAACACACAGCTTTTGCCAGTTAAAAAGCTCTAGTTGTCTTGGTCATGAAAAACTGGAATCCAAGAATATGTCTTTTTTGTTCTCTCCATATTCTTTTGTATTTTTTCTTATGAAGTGAATATCCCAGAGGCAATGAATAACACTGAATCAGAGAGAGAACGGGAAGGAAGCAATAAAAGTATTTGGGAGACAAGCACAATGGATAATATTTACAAATGTTATGCTACTAAATTTATTATTTAAAGATAAACAATGGAGAAAATAAAATAGTGAAAGCCAAAAAATGTTGAAAGGGGGTAGGCTTTGTAAATAAATCTTCTCTTTAATGTTTGGTTATCAATTGATAATGTATTAAATTATTAATTAATTACTAATATGTGAAGTTAACGAGGTAATCAGAATATTTTTTAAGTGAAATAATGTATTATGAAGATTTGGCTTTATGCAAGTACAACTAAGAAGGGAAGGTGCGAATTAGGTAAACATTGCTTTTCATTGTAAACTTCATCTTTAAGAACATTGACGATTAGTATCAATTTTTTGTCTCTTCCATTATATCCATTCCCTGTGTCTGCTGCAGGTCTGCTACATAGGACAGCCTTGTGTCCTATGCAACAGGAGAGTGTGTTCAATCTTAATTTAGAGTAGCAAACGGAATAGTGGCTACCGCTGTACTGTGTGACCCTCTGCAGTCTGCAAGTTTCCAGGAAGTGGCTAGCAATTACCTAAACAGGTACACACCTAAACAGGTGGAGTGGAGAGATACAGAAGTCAAACAACTGACGACTACCAATGCATGAAAGGAAAAAAAATATAATGTTTTCTCCAATACACTAAATGAAAGAAATTCTTGAAGGTAAAGGATATGTAGCTCTATACTCAGGTTACCCTTGCTTGCAGAATTAAAGTAAGGAACTAAAGTATTTTTAATACTGCCACTTCACTAATTTCTATGCTCCATTCTGCGGAGCAGGCATCAAAAGTAGACTTCCTTATATGGCCTTATGTTCAGAGAACGCATAGTTCTTCCATTTAGGCTTTTTTTCTTTCTTTGAGTCTCTCATCAATCTGTGGTTTCTCTAAAGTTTTCCACACGTACTTTCCACACAGCCCTCCCTTTGGACTTGTCAGAATCCTGAGCTCTGGTTTCTTTTCCTGAACTTAGCCAGCTCCCCTCAGCTGGGAGTTTCCTCCTGGGTTTGGTCTGCTTCTGTTCTGGGTACTTTTGGCCTGGATAAATCTCCTTATGAATGTAATTGTCTCTCTTGGACTCAGAGCCCAAATATGAAATTCAATAGTCATTTTATGACAGGGGTACATTTTTCTTAATGTCAGAGATTTCTTCTTCCTTTATTCTGTTACTTAATATTTTTTTCCATTGACTTGTTTCACTATATCTTTAGGATACTGTTCCCATCTGACTAGGATGCAGACTTTCTGTCCTGCATGCTGCATATAGCCTATATAAAATGAAGCCTGTTACTGAGATAGCATTTGCTTTGAAGTACAATCTAGTAAAATAACGTAGTTGCCAACAGAGTATATACAGAATTTTGATTTAATAATAAGGATAATTTTGGAGGAAAATAACTGGAAAAATGTTAAATCAAAAGGCCTTGTTTTAAGTCATGGCTCCATTTCTCATCTAACACAGGATATTGAGCAAAATCTTGGTTATATCCCCTAATGACCTGAGTTATAATTTTATGTGTTTGAAATGTTTTTATTTTACTGGGAAAATATTTTTTCCTTTTTATGTATTTTATAGAATATAATATATATCATATGTATTTGAGGAATTTATATACATGTGTATTTTAGCATTGTTTAAATAAATATTTGAAATATATTTATAGAATTTCACTAATAATAATTGTTACTAATGTCTCTGCAACTGATTATCTTATCTTTTACACTTGATTTTGAGCCATGGATTCCTTATGCATGATCAGGGAAGTGATATAAGACAGGAGCTATGCATACCTCATACTATTCCTTTGTTTTGATGCAGCTTAACAGTATATATGATTCCTTAATTAATTCTAAATCACATTTATCCTACCAGCTTTTCTCTCTTTGAGATTTAGCCAACGAAAGTTTTGTGGTAGTACTTGACTATTCTCCATAAATTTGGATTTAAAGTCCAGGGAAGGATTCCAGTAAATTTGTGGAATATTAAGCATGCATGTTGATCTCTGATTTCACCACAAGCCCACTAAAATGAGATTTCAACCTGCAAAAACCAAGGGAAAAAAAGAGGTAATGAAAGCACATGAAAGTTGATGACAAAATTCTAAAGGATATAAAGCAGAAGGGAAAGTGATAACTGACTTAACAAATCATAGCAAGACGAAAACTGAGTTCCTTGCCAAGAAGCAAGCTGTTTCTCTGGACAGAAATTTGGAAAAGCTGTGGAAATTGGAGGCAAGAGATCCTCTGAAGATAGATAGTATGAGGTGGATCTGAAATTCAAGAACTAGTTGAAGTATATAGCTACACCTCTTATATCACTTCTCCCGCCTCACACAACCCAACAGCGGTGGCCCCTCATCCACCTGTGCAAAAGACCCCTCGGGTGTTTTGTGGAGAGGCTGACAGTGACTCTGGTCTTGAGGACACCAGGCTTAGCTGAGAGCAGCAGCAGCATAGCAACAAGATGTAGATTAAGCAGAAATCTACATAATGATTAATACTGCTCCCAACCCCCTCTTCTGTGTAGCTTTCCTATTCTGGTGCCCAGGCTTAAACTACCAAAGAAGACTGAAGAATACTTCTCTGAGGAAATGCCCAGTTCAAAAGGAAGTACTGGTATTGGGAGTCCCCAAATTCATCTGGCCTCATCACCTACAGTGAATCTTACCCTTTGACAAGGCCTCCACCATCCACATAGGGATTCTAGTTAGGTTGTAGAGCTTCGTTCTTAAATATGAACAGATTTTCAAGCATCACCAGGCAAAACAGAAGAGACAGGCTCTAACTTCCATTGCCGCGTTCTGTGCACACTTAATGAGTTTCTGCTATGTGCAAGGCAGTGTTATGGGTCCTGTACACACAGAAGGGAATAAAACAGATCAAAATTCCAGTCCCTATAGAACTTATATTCTAGTAGAGGAAGACAGGCAAAAACGTTTAATCATTAAATAGTATAGTAGATATAATATGTTTAATGAACAAATAAAGGAATTAACGTGGAACAGTACAGCAAACAGAAGAATAAAGTTTAAAATCCTTAGAGAAATAAAGCAAGATATTGCCTTTATTTGATAAGAATGAATTCTGTACTCAAAAAAGAAGAAAAAAATCCACAAAAAAAGAGAGGGAATATTAACAGTGAAATAGCAGACATCTTTAAAATAAATACAAAATTTGGAAAATTGGAAAATAAAGTGGAGGAAATCTCTGCGAAAGTAGAACAAAAGGCAGAAATGTGGGGAGAAAAGAGAGTAAGAAAGGTAAATAATATTAGAGAATCTGTCTAGGAAGGTAAACATCAAAAGAATGAGTTCCAGAAAGAAAGAATAGAGAAAACAGAAGGGAGGAAATTGTCAAGGAACTAATACAAGAAAAAGTTCCCAGTACCGAGCAGTACAATTTTACAGAGTAAGATGGCTCCGGACATGTCATCATTTTTTTGCATAAATTCTTTCTTCAGGATAATTTTCCTTCCTTTTGATGTGCCCCCTTTAGAAGTTCCTATTTCTTTTCTAAAAAAATGTTTTTATCTTATTCTCATTCTTGAACAAGTATTGATTATAAAATTCTAATTTTCACTATCAGCATTGTGAAGTAAAGATATTGTTTCATAGCATTCTGGACTCTATTGTTGCTTTTAATATATTTGTTGTCCCCTAATTTTTATTTTCTGATGGTTGTTTTTCTGTTATTTAAATTCTAATTAATTTCCACAGTGAGAGGAAAATATACACTGTATCAAGCTTTGAAATGTGTAAGTCTTGCTTAATTGCTCTATGATTTTTTTTTTTGATACATGTTCTACATTCAGGTGAAAAAGGTGTATATTCTGCAGTTATTGGATGCAGTATTTAGGTATGTCAATTAGGTCACATTCCTTACTGGTATTGTTCAAAACATTCTTGTCCTTGCTCCTTTTGTGTTGTCTGCCTGTTCTGCCAGTCACTGAGAGAATAATGCTACAATCTATAAGATTTTCGACTGTATCCTTTTAATTTTGTCAACTTTTAATTTAAAAATTTTGAAGCTGTTTTCAAGTGCACAGAAATTTAGAACTGTTATATCTTCCTATTGATTCATATATTTTGTAATTGTGAAATATCTCTATTTCTCTTTGCTTTAAAGTGTGCTTTGATATTAATATATTCACACAGGTTTTCTTTTAAATAATGTCTTTATGGCATACTATTTCCATAAGTTACCTTTCAACCTATCTATATTTATATTTAAAGAGCATTTCCTATACATGACATATGGATGCATCTTTTAAAATAGTGTGGTAGTCTTTGTCCCTTTAGTCAATAGACATTCAGTGCAATTACTGATATAGTTGGGACTTCATCTACCATCTTGCTATTTTTTTTTTTTTGCTAATTTTTTAAAAAAATTTAAACCATCTACTCTTTGTTCTTACATTTCTTCTTTCTTGCCTCTCTGAATCGATCATTTATTTTATTATTCCATTTTATTTCTCATAATAGGTTTTTTGTTATATTTTAATTCTGTATATCTTTAGTTATTTCTCTAGAAATTACTAAATACATTCTTATTTCATTAAAAACTTTCATTAATCTGTACTTTTACTGTATCTTAGCTAAAAATATAAACTTACAATAGTTTAAGTCTATTTACCCTCTCTTCAACATTTTGACTATTGTTGTATATTTTACCTTCATAAGTTTTAGCCCCCACAGGAGGTTATTAGTCTTACTGCTTTAAATAGTAAGCAATCTTATATATTTTTCCATATATACGTACCCTTTCTCATTGTCCATTCCTTTTTGCACATAGATTCTCTCCCCTGGAAACATTTTATTCGGCCTATAATATATATATATATTAAAAAATATTTCTTACAGTGCAAGTCTATCTGCTAACATCTAATTCTCTCAATTTTTGTTTGCCTGAGAGCATCTTTATTTTGATTTTGTGAGGATAATTTTTCACTGTATATGGAAATCTAGGTTCAAGCTTTGTTGTTTTGGTTACTTTTTAATTATTTCAGCATTTTAAAGATACCATTTCATTACCATCTGGTTTCCAAAATTTCTCTTGAGAACATCATTATCTCCTAATTATTTTTCCTTTGATGAAAATATGACTCTTCTCTGACTTCTTTAAAGAGTTTTACTTAATTTTCATTTTTCAGTAGTTTGATTTCATATTTATTTATCCTGACTGATGTTTGCTGAATTATTTGTGCCTGTGCATGGATGCCTTTCATCTCCATTGGAAATTTGAGAATTTGTTTCTTCAAATACTGCTTCTGTTTCATTCTTTTTCTCTTCTCTTTCTAGAACTAAACATACATTTATGATGGACCTTTCGTGTACGTTGTATCTCACTCCTACATTCAGTTGTGATTGTGTGTGATTGTGTGTGTGTGTGTGTGGTGTGTAATTTTAAAGCTCTCTGTGTTTTTCTTTGCACATTTTTTTTTCTCTTTGATTTCATTAATCCTTTTCTGCTCTCTGTCTATGATACTTTTAAACCTGAATGATATCTTACTATCATATATTGACTTTGCAGTCCTGGAATATTATTTGATTCTTTTTTAGATTCAGTTCTTTCTTGAAAAATGCAAATTTTATTCATTTCCCATTTTTTCTATCTCTTTCAGCATATTTAAACATATTTTCAACATTAACCACAGTTATTTTGAATTCCTGCCTAGTAATTTTATGTCTGCATCTACTTCTATTGATTAAAAAAAAACCCTCGATTCTAATTACTTTTTCCCACTTTGTGTAGTAATTTTTTATTGTGTGTTAGATATTATTAGTGGTACATTTTACAACTCTGAGTTATATTACTTTCCCCTAAAGGATGTTGAGTTTTATTCTTGGAGTAGTTTAATTACTAGCGGATCACACTGATCCTGTCAAAGTTTGGTTTTAGGATTTGATATTGTGGTTCCATTTCCCTTATTCCTAGTGTGCAGCCCTTAATCTTAGGGAGTGGATTTTCTTGGTCCCAACTGAATAGCAGCACTGTTCATCAAAGTTTCACTCTGGCTGGAGCTGACTTCTTATGACTCTCCAACATTGTGTGATTTCTGAAATCTCTGCTCAGTTCTCAGCTTCCTAGCAAACACTGTATAGTAGGTGTCTTGGAGTCTTGTCTGGCACATACTGCTTAGGGTTTGCCAAGGATGAACGAAAAATTTCACCAGTATTTTGCCCCTAGAATTCCAACTGTTTCAGTGGTCCCCAAATCTAACATTTGTATCATCCTTTTAGTGGAACTTCTATTGGGGTTCTATTTCTTTGGTCATACTTTCTAAGCAATGCCTTCAGGGAGACAGTTGGGTGAATGTGAAGCTCACTTTGTATGCTTACCATCTCCCAAGGATGCTTCTGAATATCTGAAAAAATTGTTTTATATATTTTATCCAGCTTTGACAGATATTTACTTTAGCAGGAGATGTTCTGATATAAACTATATCATTTTCTGGAATTCCTTTTTTGAAAAAGTTAAAAAAGCTTTATTGAGGCATGACTGACATACCATAAACATATATAATTAAACTGTACAATTTGATGTGTTTCATTTTAACACAATACTATTCTGAAACACAATCACCAAAATCATTACAGTGAACATAACCATTACCCCCAAAAGTTTCCTTGTGTCTCTTTATAATTTCTTCTTCCTAAGATAATCACTGATTTGCTCTTGATAACTATAGGTTAGTTTGCATTTTCTAGAACTTTATATAAATGGAACCATACTGTAAGTACTTTTTTAATGATATGCCTTCTTTCACTTAGCATAATTACTTTGAGACTGATTGATGTTTTTGAGTGTATCAATATGTTTTTCCTTTTTTATTAGTAAGTGCTAGTCTATCATATATAAATACCAAAATGTATTAAATTCTTTTAAATCATTTAAATTCAAATTAGTTCATAGCACCAAAAATAATAAAAAAGGACTATACCTAGTAAAACTTTCTAAAGTTTAAGAGAATATTTCCTTTAATAAAGCCACAACTCCTTTTGAGATAAAATTAGTCCTACCCTATATTTATAGCATTTTAATTAGATTGATCATTCTCAGGTTGATATTTTTGATGTACTTTGTCATGCCTTGAGAAATAATTAAATGGAAGGCAATATTAGCTACTTTTGCCTGAGACAAAATTTAAAGAATTAATGTGGATATAATACTATCCTTTAAAATATTGAGACATTTCATTTTAACAGACACACTTCTTTTTTTTTTTCCCTACAGGAAATCTATTCTGAAAACTCTGGAACTGAAAGACACTTTGAAAACAAAATGAGTGAAACTTTAAAAATGTTTCTCAGCACAACAGAGTAAGGCTATATTTAAAAGACTGAAGATGGATAAATTCAAAATTCAACAGTGTTAATTAATGAATTATGTCTTTATATGCCAAGGTGAACTAAAGCGTAGTGAGATTGTAAGAGCTGTGGTGTGTTTGATAAACTGCAGTATCAGTTATATTATCTACCATTTAGGAAAATGTGGAGTTAAACCAATTATGTGGTTCATTGTGAATGAAACCACCCATTAAAAAATCTCTAGCATCACTGTAAGAAGTATTCATATTTTTTCCCTTTCAGCCATGCTGCACTATTTTATGTAGTCAGAGGATGAAGTTCTGTGATGTAACAATCATTGGCTCCTATGGCCATGGTTTGTTAAAAGATAAATCTTACTATTCTACATGGCTGTTAAGATTCCACGAGAAAATACAGTATCATTGAAAACATAAACACATGTAAAAGTTAGTATTTGTTTGTTGCAAGCAAGGAAAATTGAGTGTAAGTATTTTAAGTAAAATGGAATTTATTGGAAACCTATGAGATATCTTAGCATTTGGAAGAACACAGTGATGCACTATGGATGGCCTTAGAATATATATAGTGGAAATTAATGCACAGTTAAAGAAGTATGAGATACTCAGGGCTGGATGTAAGATATCTGCTTGGAATAAGTGGCTATAAAGTGCCATATTTTACATCCTTTGCTATAGGAATGAGAATTATAGTTGTTGAATCAGTAAGGATCCTACTTAAAATGGATAACTTGAGGGGAGCTTAATAAAGTGACTATTTTCAAGTGTATAGACTATTTACAAAAACTGTTATCATCTTTGGCCTGAAGGGGCAACAAAGTGTAGCAATCTCCAGAACTTGAAGGAGAGAACCTTGTAGAGAGAACTACCTTGAGATGAACTGTGACTTCAACAAGGGATGCAACCAACCCATGTGCCTCCAAAGAGAAGGAGTCAAGGGAATAAATCTGACTTCACTGTTCTCCCTCACTCCAATCTCCCACAGGAGCTCTGCTTTAGGTAAATCCAATTGGTAGCAAAATTTAAGGAAGGCCTTTAATAAAGTCAATACAGGTCAACATGTTGGGAGGAGAGCAGAGCAGAGAAAGATGGAGAATGTCCTGATTTGGGGGAGACATCTACCACAATTTTGAACCTTGGAGAACTATCCTTGCTTATTCCTTACACATCACTCTCTGGTAGTCTAGGAAAATCTGTCTCTTTCAAAAGGAGTTAGAAGAGAGAAATTTGGTCTGCCTCTGTATAATGTAGCCATACAGAAGTATGGAAAATAGCAGTATGTGTTTCTTACATGTGATGAAAACTCACCAGTAAAATGTTTCCAAAAGGCAGGTAAAAAAGCAAGATTAAACACCCAAACTGAGCTAAAAACAAAGCAAAAATATGAGGTAATCATTGCTTTTCAGGAACATGAAATGCAGAAATAAAAGACTGAAGAGAAAAGATGATCAGGCAACAAAGAATGTAAAAATGGAAATGACAGAATTCAGAAAAAATACAAGCAACAGGCAAAATTATTTAGGAAACACACACCATATTATATGGAGCCCAAAGGAAAACTGACACTATGAGAACCTCAGTAAGTATCATAGAAAATAGTGTGATAAAGATGATGGAAATAAAGTAAAAGCAAATAGAAGAAAAATGTTTTTAAAGAGAAAGTGATACATGCAAAAGATATGCAAAGGAGATAAAACACCTATAACTGGAGTCACCAAACAAAACTAAAACCATGAGCCAGGAGGTAGGTAGATAGGTAGATGAATGGATGGATGGATGGATGGATAGATAGACAGACAGACAGACAAACATATCTTTCTTCAAGATTCTGACAACTGCTCCCTCTCCCTCTCCCTTTCCCTTCAGCCTTGGGGTCCACAGTAGTTTATTGTTAATTAGTTCCCTGGATACTTAAGTATCCCTTGTAGTTTCCCTAAGTACTATCAACTTCTTTTTAAAGTGGTACTTCTATTAAACTTGTCTCAAAATCTTCCTGATTGGTAAATCTCCCAAATTGTACCTCTAGCGATAACCTCTCTCACAAACCCCAGATTTGTATACAGAACAGTCACTTGCTATTTCCTCTGGAAGTCATTTTAAAAACACCTCAAAATCAGCATGCATGAAACTGAACTTCTGGAATTTTCCCCAAATACTGCCTCTGCCAGAGCCTTCCCCCTTGTTAGTTAGTGGCAACTTCATCTTGAAGTTGCTTAAGCCATTCATCATATCTTACAATCCAGCAATTTTTGTATTAGATGCATACCCCTGAGAACTTCTTGCACATGTGCCCCAGGAAACATGCAAAATAATATTTATAGCATGTCTACAATTCCCGCAAAAAACAAAACAAAACAATCCAAATATCATTAAGAGTAGATTGGATAAACAGTGGTTATTCCGATGGAATAGCATACAGCACTGGAAATGAGTGAACCACAGCAGTGCATGGATTCATGAATAGATGTCTCAAACCTAGGATTAGGCTAAAAGAACAAAATTCAAGAAAATTCAAATATTGTTTTAAAACATTGAAAATTAAAATATATTGGATTTCAAATCTAGTTGGTAAAACTATAAGGAAGACCAAAGAAATTACTGTATCAAAAGTCAAGATAGTTTTATCTGGAAGGTAATGGCACTGTTCTGGTACCTAAGATCGATAAGTGTATTTATGTTCCCTTTATTATTTAAATGTACCTCTATACTATTTACTCCCTTACATAAATATGTTTCATAATAAAACAGGTTACACAATAAAACAGCACATATTGTTGAAGACATCTAATTTATTTCCACAGAGCAATTGAATTCTATTTGTTAAAAAGTAAACCAATTTTTTAAAGATTCTGAGTTTTATTTGAGTTACCAAATAATACCTTGTCTGGGAATCTACCCTAAAGAAACAGTAATCCAAAGTGTAGGAAAAAAATCTTCAAGGATAAAGATATTAATAGCTACACTGTTACTAATGGTTTGATATTGGAATCTATCTGAATATATAATAATGGAAAGGTGAAGTATATTTTCTTGATATGCTGTTATTCTAGAAGCAAATGATGATTAAAACATTATGTAAGAAACATGAAAAGTGTTTATGATGTAATGTTAAGTGATTAAAGACCAGGTATGAAATTGTATATATGCTCATAGATTAAGATGCATCAGGCAAATTACTAGAAGGAAATACACTAACCTGCTAACAATAATACATGAAGATGGTGATATCCTGGGCTTTTCCATTTTTCAATAATTTCTCTATGAGGGATACAAGACCTTCATATTTAAAATATGTAAATATTAAAGTATTGCTCATATATATTATTAACCAGGTCTGTAAATGCTACATGGGTGCACCTGTGTGAGTAGCACACTACATAAGATATTTTCTTATAAATATAAGAAATACATCTCATTAAGGTGTTTGCATTTTCTGAATAAACTTGAGCTGACAAATTGAGAATACTTAAAAAATAGAGACTGCCTGATGATAGCCTGCTTGAACATGTCCTCCAAATCTTAGCATGTCAAGTGATCACAGTTAAACGATCATTGAAAAGGCATTTTCTAAGAGCATATGAGAAACAGAACTCCACAATAAATGTCCCAGAAAGACAATAATGTAGTAGCTTACATGAATTACCATGGAAATGAGGAAAACCTTCTATAAAGAAGCACTGAGAACTGATGGGGATCTTTTGAGTATAGGGGTTCTCTTCAGTGAGAATCGACTCTGGTCTGTCTTGCTGAAAAGTTAACCTGTAAATGATTTGAGTTTATGTCTGCAAAGAAGTGAGAGTAAGGAGGAGAGAACAACCATAGTAAAAGGCTTCTGAGCCTTGTAGTGACATGTTATTAACATCTCCGTGTTTGCCATGCCAACTCCATGTCAGTAATTATACCACTGGCCTCCACCTGTGTCCCTGACAAAGCCGTAGCATCTATACACCAGTAGAGGTAAGGCTCACTCCAGTATGTACCACTAGTTATCTTTGTACCATCTCAGGTGGGAAAACATTTCAAGGCTTTGGAAAGAATTCAGATATTTAATTTACAGAAATATTTTTAAATTATGTTATTTCAAAACTAAAAGGTCCTTGCTGGCTGCATTAGATATTTGCTTTAACATTTTTCCCCTGATAAGCTGAATTCAATACAAAGCAGATTCATCTTGTACTTCATTCAACACTTTCTCATTAAAAAATAATAACTAGAATACATGTTAAACTGGCATTATGGGGAAAATCTGAGTGTTTACTTTTTTGCAATATTTAATAGGCACTTTCAAAATGTATACAATATCTTGTTTATTGTTTTTGCATTCATACAGTACTCCCAGCTCTCTGTGTGATCCAAACCTAGTTTGTCTCTATGTTAAAAACGATCTTTCATTTATCAGAAAATAATTTATGAAACACCTACAGTATACACAGGGTTTATAGTAATGAGTTAAATAGACAAAAGTCCCTGCCCTTATGAAACTAACATTTTAGTGGAAGTGGGAGATAAATTTAAAGCATACTATAGCTATATAAATATGGTATCAGCAATAAATGCTATGAAGAAAAATACACAGTGTCAGGGGTGGGGAAAGACAGGCTAGTTGGGGAAGAGCGCTCTGAATTTGTTACCTACCTTCCCAAGTCAGTTCCCAACAAGGGTCCTTCTGCCCGGCGTCCTCGGAGCCAATAGAACAAGCTGAGTTGGATTCAAACGCAAAGGAAAGTTTCATTCTTTGATGAAAGGATGGAGAGGTGCAAGCTCACACTCCAGTGCACAGACTCCCAGACAGGCCGTGGGAGGGGCTGCGTCACAGAATCTTGGCTGCAGGAGGGGCGGAGTTCTCGCGAGGTGACAGAGCTGCGCGGTTCCCGGCGCCAGCTCGCAATGGGCAGCAGCCACGCTTCGCACGACGGGCCGCCGCCATCTTGGTTTGCAGTGTCCAGCTCATGTTTCCTCACTCGGCCTCCAAGCTTCGCCAAGCTGAGGTGTTGCGCGGACATTTCGCTTGAGGAACTCTGGTCTGAAGCACCAGAAGCAAGACCTCTGCACCTGGTTCTCCGTGAGCAAGTGAACTCAACTAAGCCCAAAGGAAAAAAAAGGTTAGACTTTATTTTATTGTCCAGATTCTCTTTTTATTTCCTGGGAATTGTTAATGGGTTTTGTTGGTGACGAACTGGTGATACTGGAGTACAGTTCTGACTGATGTGGTCTGAGGGAAGAATATTCTAGGCAGAAGGAGCAGCAGTACGAGAGTACTGGGAGGAGAAGCAGACCAGGTTGTCTACAACAGCAGTGGGACCGAGAGTATGTACAGAGTATGTGACGGACGGTTATCTAGATACTATTGTATTTAAGTTTTTTCATAGGAGCTCACTACTCACTAAATAGAAAAACACTAGCAAACAAACCAAAAAGGAAAAAACCCAACTCTTGTGGAATTTTTTTTGGAGGAGGAAGAGGCAATTAACCTTTAAATAAAGGCTGTTTCATTCCCACCAGGCTCAAGCAATCATCCCCAAAATGGCTTAGGACGTGTAGCACTGTGCACACAGTTTGCATGCACCAGACTGTAAGGTTTTGTTGGAGAAGGAGGGAAAAAAAAAAAAAATCAGTGCCCCGCTGTGTCATCTGATATTTTTGAAGTGAGGACATTTCCACAGCAGTTGGAGATACAAAGACAGTGATGTTAGGAAAGTCAGACACATATTTCTGAATAAGTCAGGATTTATTTCACTGTTATTTTCATCAGAGCTACAGCCAGTCATTCACCGGAGATTTGAACCCTGCCAAACAAGCCCCTCCAGGCACTCTTGGAAAGGCTTGCATGCTCCTTTCCATGCCTCGTGGGCTCAGGATGAAGCACAATCCCGGGGCTGCCAGTATTTATACATTCAATTCAGTTCTTTTGTCTAAAAGTTAGACGATTCAGGGAAAGAGAGATTTTTAACACCTTGTTTCTCTAATATGGGGGTCGGGGGCGGGAATGGCAGGTCTGCATTTCCTTCACTGACTTCCATTTAAACCAAATGTTAAATAGTTCCAAAAGCACAAAAATAAAAATTTCATGTTACGTTTGTTTGGGGACTTTATAAAATATGTATAGTTTTTAGAGCTCTGGTTTATAAATCTGCTGTAAACAATGGGACACTTGGGGTATCATTTTCGATGTAGTATCTTGCATCAGTCTTTACTGGTGATTATGTTCTTTAATTTGTCGGGATGTTCAAGGAGCACTATATTTTTAAGTTATTTAAAACTCCTTGGGATACAGCATAATAAATGTATCATAAAACATACTATGCAAACTGTCCATATTTCTCCATTGTGAGTAAGTAACATGTAATTCATGTTCAGTCCAGCTGATTTAGCAAACTGAAAGTTGAAAATCACCTTTGCCTTTTTATAACCTGATACTAGTAGCGTTCAGAGCCAGTACAACCTCCTGTGAAGGGACTTACTTAAAAATTATGCCATAAGCCACATCAGTGATGTAGAAAATTTACTTCTGGATAGAAAATTTTATTAAAAATTAAAATGAGGACAAATCAGAATATTGCATAAATCACATTTTTACACAAATACAGTTTTGTCTGCAATAAAAATTAATGTTTCAAAGACCATACAGTCCTTAATTTTGTACTCATTTGCTTCACTTTCTGCTTGTATGCTGTTAACTGCTTAATAAACCTATTTATAACCCAAATAATTTGTCTTTGTTGCATACAGATATAAAATATCTGTGAACACAGGAGAAACCCCATAAGCCTACAAATATGGTGAATTAGAAACTACTTCAAGAAAGTGTAAACTCTGAAGAGATGGGAATTATTATACTTCATATTGTTTCTATAATAAGCTTAAATCATCCTAAAACTTCATCCATTTTATCCTCATAGATTCCTTGAGAAAGTCCAGGAAAAGGCATTATTATATCCATTTGAGTAAGAAGGAAATTCAATGTGACATTTACTGGTATTTTATTTTAAATTTACTACTATTATTAGTAGAGGTTGAAATAAATTTGATGTATTTCAAAATGAAAAGCATTACAATCCATGAAGAATATTTTTATACTAGAGATAAAAATAAAACAAGGAGTTAAAATGTAAAAACTCAATGGAAAAAGCTACTTGAAAGAGGTGAGCTTATTAATTTTTTCTCATCCCATGTGCTTGGTCTGTCTTATTCTGTGTTTTATTTAAATTTAACCTGCTTTCTTGTCTTTAAGAAAAGACCTTCAGGCTCCCTTCTTATAAAAGATTTCAGAGAAGTTTTAAGGAGGGGTTTGAGAAAGGAGATGATTTTGAATAATGGGCATGAAATAGGACAGTGTTTTTAGAGTTAAGTATAGTGTGGAAAATTTCAATCTAAAAGTGGGAATAGGAGACTATATACTGTATGTTCGAATCCTTTCTAACAAGGATAATAGTTTTAAATTTTTAATGTGGTTTTCCTTTTTCTTCCTTCCTGGGTACATGACCTTCACTTTCTTGGCCTGGGACATCTATCTCTCTGGGTTCCTACACGAGGAAAAGAGGGAGAGAGCGGTGTATCCAGCTTTTGAAAGTCAAAATAGAATTAAGCAGTAAAATAGGCTGTTACCTTGAAAGACAATTTTCCAGATTAGTTTATTTCCCACTTTATCTAACAACCAAGCCTACATGACCCACGCTCATAGAATTCTCTCACAGTAGAGGAGATATCGCTGGCCACTCTTAAGGCTTAGTTGAAGTATGAGAAAAGAAGGATAAGAAAAGAAAAGCTCATCCTTTCCGATTTTGGAGATTAGTAGAAGGTAAAAAGAAGAGAGAAATAGGAATGCAAAGGGGCATAATTAAGGCGCACTGGTGTTTTCCTTCTCTGGGCTGTACGAAAGTAAGAGTCATGTTTAGGGTAGAAAGGAATCCCACATAGTCACACCTCCGCTTCTTATTTGAGAGTCTGAGAGGAGGTCCCTTTGAAGACTATCTTAGACCAATTAAAGGTCAGTTTGGCTGGTCAGCATGGTCAGAGATTGATTCTGAAATGGTACTTCTCTGAGCCATCCTTGTTTCTGGAATTAGCTATGAGTCTGGTTGTGGAGCTTGCCAAAGAGGCTCATAGAAGTGAGAATAAGGCAAATTAAAGAGCTGAAACCAATGTGGTCTCAGTCAAATTCTAGAGAGGTCTGTTGTGTCAACAAAAACTTGTAGAGTCCGAGTCAGCCAGAAGGGCTACTGAGCCCAAACAGGTACCAAGAGGCCAGGTTATAAGTTCAGTGCAAGTTGCCCCATCAACCAGGACATCATCTCAGAAAAAGAAGCTGGCATAGAGTTTTTTTTCCCTGGGAGCCTGGGTGTTCTTATCCAAATGAAATGATGAGTATTACTTGAAAGGGCTGGTTAAATTACTGATTA
Source organism: Vicugna pacos (assembly GCF_048564905.1). Lineage (NCBI taxonomy): Eukaryota > Metazoa > Chordata > Mammalia > Artiodactyla > Camelidae > Vicugna > Vicugna pacos. The sequence continues at coordinate 13,422,514 of NC_133011.1, forward strand.
AATTTTTAGTTAATTTTCTAGAATCTCCCTTAATCTGCAGAGAGGTGGAATTTAAGAAAAAGACCAGATTAATTATAGGAAAAAAATCAAAGGAGTTACATTCTTTCTGTACATTCAAATTGTGGAACATGTAAAGATGTAGGAACAGGATATATGTTAGATTCCTGCTCAAATACACATATAAGTACATTTATATTTTATAATTGATGATATTAATTTTCCCATTTGTTTCTAACTATTCAATATTAAACTATTTGATTTATTTTTCGTAACATTGCATTTGAATAAAGAATGGATGTTTCAAAAACTACTATTATTTCCCCAAGGTATAATATAGGTATGTCTTATTTAAGGTGATCCATAAATATTTGAGTAAAGAAGGTAATAGAGTACCTAATAAGATATTCATTCATATTAAGAATACTGGAGGAGCAAGTATTATCTACTAAGGATCTATAGCACCACAATTTTAATTCAGTTCAATATGTATCAGTTGCTGAAAGGACAAAAAAGAAGTTTGAGCTGTGGTTCCTGCTGTTTAAGAGCTATAGTCTCATCAATAAGTCAAAATTCATAGCTTGAAAAATATAAAGGCCAGGATTATAATATCATCTTGAGGGTAATGAGATCTTGAGAATACAGAAATGGAGGTTTCAGTTGATGAAAGGATATACTGGAAGGATTTAGAGAATGACAACAACAGTGAAGATTTCTTTAACTTAGATTTTAAAAAATTGAATCATTAACGTAAGACCAAATGTGGAAGACCTAGACTTATAGACATGGGATTTTTATCATTAATTGTACAGAAAATAGAAAGTGGGTCCTTGAGTTGGGTATCCAGTAATGAAACCCTAGTAGCAAGTGTCATATGGTTCCCTTTATGGCCAAGAAAAAGTGAGTGAAAATATTCTGAGGGCTCCTAGAAAGGCATTTGCTCTTCCTGATAAGATGATCAGGGGTAGCTAGCACCACTCTCTCCATTTTCTTCTGGCCTTGGATACCAATGTGACACCTTAAACTAGCTTTTTTGTGTGGCCATGAGACAATAAACCAACATACCATAGATGATGAGGAATGATAAAAAGGTTATGAACATTAGATGAAATTTTTTAGTGGTTTTACCACTGCCTACCTCCAGACTTATTATATAAGTAAAATATACCTACATGTTATAGTATCATTAATTCAGACTTCCTATTGCTTACAATCAAGTGTTCCTAAGTAGTACAAGAATAAGCAGAAAAGGATCATAGAGGTGCTGATATGTTTTACTTACTAAGTAGTTTGGATTTTATGATAAAGAAGAAAGTGATGATTTAAGGATTTAAAATAGGAAAGTCACTTGGTTAGACTTACATTTTAGAAAAGTAATAACTGGAAACATTGTGAAGTATGAGCACTAGAAAATGGTAAGGCCAAAATAAAGAAGAAAGAACTAAACTGTGAGAAAGAAATGACAGCTTAAATTAAGAAAGTAATATTAGAGATGAAGATATAAAATCCAAAATATATTAAGGCATATTATGCCAACAGGATCTGATGGTAAGAGAGAAGGAGTCTTGTATCATTTCTAAGATATTTGAAAGGCGTGGTGGCGTGAGTAGTAGAATGAGGAATATATGAGGAAGAGCAGTTTGGAGGCTGATAAATTCACTTTGGAGATTTTGAGTTTGGGATGCGTAAGTAACATCAAAATGGCATACAGGTTTACAGTTCAAGAGACATCTGATCTAGGGAGAGAGATTAACGAACTATCAGCAAAGGTGACCAGCGAGTGGAATATGGAATAGAGAGAGCAAAGAAAAGTATATTAAAAATAATTCTGGGAAACACCAATGTTTAAGGGAAAAAAGAGAAGAGACACCTTTGAAGGAGACAAAGAATGGGCCAAAGAGGGCAGAGAAAACCAGGAGGAAAAGGGATCACAAATGCCAAGGGAAAAGAGACCAAGGTCAATGGGTCAAATTCTGCTGTTAAGTAAGTGTTAAATGTTAAGTAAGATAAGGACAGAGAGTAGGATTTAGCAACTAAGAGATTATAGGTGACCTTGGTGGCAACAGTTTCAGTAGAGTGTTAGGAGGCAGAAAGCAGACTGTGGTGAGTTAAGGAGTTAATTTAAAAAGAGAAAAGTGAGACAGTAAAAGTAAACCATTCTCTTACAGGGCTTGACTTAAAAGAGAAGAAAAGAGAAAATAACTGGAGGACCGTACAGCATTTAGGGAGAGCTTTCAGCAAATGTGTAGGTTGTAGGGGGGAAGGTATTGAAGAGGGAGAAATTCAAAATGCCAGAGATAGGGAATAATGGATAGAGTAAAGCTTCTAAGAGGACAGGAAAGGGCAGGATCTAGCATTGCTAGAAAGATTCCCTCAAGGAAGCGGGAGGCTTACCTCTCTACTGTGTCGGTTGAGGAAATAATTTATGAACGGATGCATATTACTTTCTGGTGTGGTATGACTTTACTGGAAGAGCTTTAGTTGGTACTTAAATAATTGTGAGTTAATGAGGTTATTTGGTGGAGAGGAGGCAGTTTCTACTCATCTCAAAACTGAGCTGTTGAATGGCAAATACTCTGCAGTAATACAGACCTTGTACATTTAAGTTGTTCCCTTTATGTTAGTTCTTCTGGTACTTTTTTGGCATTCCCATCGGCAATAGATGTTTGATCTAGATTCTTCATATCATTGCTGGCATTTGGTGTTACTATATTTTATTTTAACCATTCTTATATGTGTGGCAGTATCTCATTGTGGTTTTAATTTGCATTTACCAAATGGCTAAGGATATTGAATATTTTTTCCTGTGTTTATTTACATCAGTCAAATGTCTTTTCATGTAGTTTGCCAATTTTCTAATTAGCTTTTTTGTTTTTAATGTTGAGTTTTTAAAGCTTTTATATTTTTTATATGTAAGATCTTCGTTGGATATTAGGTTTGCAAATGTTTCGTCCAGGTCTGTGATATCTTTTCATTCTAATAGCTAGGTTTTAAAAGGGTTTTCACAAGGCAAAATTTTAAATTTTGAAGAGATCTAATTTATTAATTCTTCCTTTTAGCAAGACTATGCTTTTGACATCGAGTCTACTAAGATTTTGTCGCCTAGCCCTAAATTCCAAAAATTTTCTTCTGTTTGTTTTCTGAAACTATTATGGTTTTATAGTATGTCCGTGATCCATTTTGATTTAATTTTTGGAAAGTATGAAGCTTAGGTCAAGGATCTTTGTTTTTGTTTTTTTTTTACCCCTATGCATGCCCAATGTTTCAGTACCATTTGTTGTTCTTCCTCTATTGAAGTTCTTTTGCCTCTTTGTCAAAAATCATTTGGGTATGTTTGTGTGCATGCACTTTGGGTTTGTTATTCTGTTCCATTGTGTAGATGTATATGTCTCTTCCTACCAATACCACCTTGTCTTGATTACTGTTGCTAAGTAGTAAATCTCAATATTGAATAAAATGAATCTTCCCACTTTCTTTCCCAAGACTTTCTGTTATTTAGGATTGTGCCTTTCTATATAAATTTTGGAGTAAGCTACTCTAATTCTACAAATTTTTAATGGGTTTTTGACAGGAATTGCATTAAACCTGTACATATGGGAAAGATTCACATACTTACTATTTGAGTCTTCCAATCTATGAACACAGTATTTGAATCTGTTATTTAGGTCTTTGTTTTTGTTTTTTTTCCCCACAGTGTTTTTGTAATTTTCAGCATACAGATTTCATACATTTAAAAAAAATTATGCCTAAGTATTTCGTTTTGGGGAAATTTCTATACATGACATTGTACTTTTAGTTTTGGTTTTCACATATACATTTTTAGTATGTAGAAATGTAATTGATTTTTGTGTGTTGTTCTTGCCTCTTGCAACCTTGCTGAACTCACTCTTTAGTTCTGTTTTTGTTGTTGCTTTGTTTCTTTGGGATTTTCTAAGTAGACAATCATGTCATCTGTAAATAGTGATCATGTTATTTCTTCCTTTCCAATTTGTATACCATCTTTTTTCTTTTTCTTGCCTTATTGCAGTCACTAAAACTTCCAGTACTTTATTGAATAAGAGTGGTGACAGTGGACGTCCTTGTATTGTTCTAGATCTTAGAGATAAAGCATTCAGTCTTCCACTGCTAGCTGTATTAGCTATGTTTTATACAGATGCTTTTTACCATGTTGTGAAAGTTCCCATCTATTCCTAGCTTGCTGAGAGTTTCTCATGAATGGATGTTGAATTTTTGCCAAATACTATTTCTGTGCCAATTGATATGATCATATGATTGTTTTGCAAATGTTGAACTAGCCTTACATATTTGGAATAAATCCCACTCAGTCAATATGAATAATTCATTTTATACATTGCCAGATATGATTTGCTAATATCTCACTGAGGATTTTTCTGTCTAAATTCTTGAGAGATACTGGTCTGTAGTTTTCTTTTTTTTGTACTGTCTTTATCTAGTTTTGGTGTCAGGATATTACTAGCCTCATAAAATGAGTTAGAAAGGATTTTCTCCTCTTCCATTTTCTGGGAAAGATTGTGTAGAATTGGTGTTAATTCTTCTTTAAATATAAAGTAAAATTCTCCAGTGGAATCACCCAGACCTGGAGATTTACTTTTCAGGAGCTTTTAAGTTGTAATTATTAGTTCTTTAATAGTTATAGGTCTGTTCAAGTTGTCTATTTCATCTTAGTTGAATTTTAGTAATTAGTTGTTTTTATGAAATTGGTTTATTTCTTTTAAATCTGTCAAACTTATGAAGTAAAGTTGTTTACAGTATTCCATTGTTCTTCTTAAGACTTCAGAACCTGTAGTAATAGCTCCTATTTCACTGATACTAGTGATTTGTATCTCCTCTCTTTTTGTCTATGTTAGTCTTCCTAAAGGTTTATCAATTTGATTGATTTAAAAAAAACAGTCTTTTGTGCCATTGATTTTCTCTATTTATTTCTGGTTTTAATTCCACTGTGTTCTTATCTTTGTAAAAAATGTATCTTTATTGAGGTAACATTGATTTTTAACATTTTATAAATTTCACATGTAAAACTTTATATTTCTACTTCTTTATGCACTATAGCCTGCTCACCATTAAAAATTTAGTTTCCATCCATCAACTGTATAGTTGGCATCTTTTACCATTTTGCCTCCCTTCTGACACCTCCATCCCTTCCCCTCTGGTAGCCACTACTCTGTTCTCTGTATTTACTTGATTTTGTTTGATTTGGTTTTCTTTTCTTTTCTCTTTTTTAAATTTCCTTTGAGACTTATTTTTTGAGCCATGGATTGTTTAAAGGTATGTTGTTAAATTTCTTAATATTTAAAGGGTTTTTGTTGTTTTTCTGTTATTGATTTCTAACTTGATCCATATGGTCCAAGGGAATACTCTGTATGATTCTAATTCTCTTAAGTTTGTTGAAGGATATCTAATGGCTCAGAATTTGGTTTATGTTGTGACTGTTCCTATGTGCTTGGAAAAAAAGTGTATTTTGCTGTTAGAGGCAGAGTGTTTATACATATAAATATGAATTAGGTCTTACTATTGATTGTGTCATTCAGTTCTTTTATATTTTTGCTGATTTTTTTTTTCTCCAGTATTTCTGTCAGTTGCTGAGTGGGATATTGTAGTCTCCAACTACAATTTTAGATTTGTCGATTTCTAATGGCTCAGAATTTGGTTTATGTTGTGACTGTTCCTATGTGCTTGGAAAAAAAGTGTATTTTGCTGTTAGAGGCAGAGTGTTTATACATATAAATATGAATTAGGTCTTACTATTGATTGTGTCATTCAGTTCTTTTATATTTTTGCTGATTTTTTTTTTCTCCAGTATTTCTGTCAGTTGCTGAGTGGGATATTGTAGTCTCCAACTACAATTTTAGATTTGTCGATTTCTCCTTTCAGCTCTATCAGTTTTTGTTTTATATGTCTTGAGGTTCTATTGTTTGAATCATACACATTTCGATCACTATGTCTTCTTGGTACTTTGATCCTTCTATCAGTATTTAATGTTCCTTTTTGTCTCTAACGATGTTTTTTTCTCCTAAAAACTTCTTTAACTAATATTAATATAACCACTCCAGCTTTTTTCTCAAATTAATTTTTACATGCTGTATTTATTTCAGTCCTTTATTTTTAACCTGCTTATATCATTATATTTGAAGTAGATTTTTTTGTAGGCAGCATATTGCTGTATAATGGGTTATTTTTAATCCAGTCTGAAAATCTCTGTGTTTTTAATTGACATATTTATACTATATATATAATGTATAAAAGTATTGATGTTAGGATTTAAGTCTGCCATTTTGTTTTTCATTTTCTGTTTACTGTTTCCTTTTTCTTACCTTATTGTAGGTAATTTGAGCATATTTTTAAGATTCCATCTTGATTTATTTGTCATTTTTTAATATATCACTTTGTATGATTTTTTTAATGGTTGTTCTAGATTTTGCAATACTGCTATGTCACAGTCTACTGGAATTGACATGTTACCATTTTAAGTGAAGTGTGATACCTTATCTTCGTTTAAGTTCTTTATCCTCCTCACTTTGAAATATAACTAAATATTTCTTCTACATACATTGAGCACCATATCAGATGTTGCTAAAATTTTTGCTTCAAGCATTAACCGTGATTTAAGAAACTTACAAAGAGTTGGATAGTCTGTTTATCTCTTTTTTACTTACTCTAATGTTCTCCTTTTCTTTTTAAAGTTCTGAACCTTCTGTTATCATTCCTTTTTTGTTTACAGAACTTCTTTTAGCCATCCCTTAAGGAGAATTTTTTTAAACAAACAAATTATCTGTTTTCCTTAACTTTATTTCTCTTTCATTTCTGAAGAATATTTTTGCCACATATAGAATTTAGAATTGGCAGGTCTTTTATTTCAGTATTTCAGACATTTGTGTCACTTCCTGGACTACATGGTTTTGGATAAGAAATTAGTGCTGTCCTATAAGTACTACATTATTTCTCACTGGCTAATTTCATGATTTTTTTCTTTTTCCTTGGTGTTCAGAAGTTTAAGTATGATGTGTATTGGTGTGGATTTTTTGTATTTGTCATATTTGGGGTTTGCTCAGCTACTTATATCTGTAGGTTTGCATTTTTTACCAAATTTGGGAAAGTTTCAGCCATTGTTTCTTTGAATATTTTTCAATCCCACTCTGCTGCTTCCTTCTGGGATTCCAATATACAAATGTTAGCTCTTTTGCTATTTTCCTCCAGGTCCTGGAAACTCTATTCATTTTCAGTGTATTTTTTATTCTTCAGATTGGGTGAATTTATTGTTCTGTCCTCAAGTTCAATGATTCTAGCCTGTGGCATCTCCATTCTACTATTGAATCAAACCAGTGAGCTTTTTTTTTTTTTTTGTAATTATATTTTTCAGTCCTATAATTTTCATTTGGTTCTTTTTTATAACTTTTATTTATTTATTCATATTTTCTGTTTTTTCACTTATTTAGAGAATTTATAATTACTTGTTGAAACATTTTTATTATAGCTGTTTTAAAATCCTTCTGTAATTCCAACATCTGAATAATCTTGGATTTGGCCTCTGTTCTTGGAGCTTTTCTTGTCTGGAGTTGATGGAGGTTAAGACTGGAGGGTTCTGCAGTGCCTTGTCCAGGATACATGGGAGGCAATATCGAAACCCAGGAAATGCATCACTATGTCGTTCCTCAACTCCGAAGTTCCTTAGGCAACCAGTCTTCTTCTTTCAACCTGTCAGAGACTCCCATGCTTGTTTGTCGTGTTATATCTAGGGTTTTTTTACATGAAGAGTGAGGACGTGGGAAGAATGGAATACCCTATTTGGTGCAACTATAAGTCCTTAAGTTACTTTTTTGTAAATATAAACTATTCTTTCTAATAGAATCAGTGGTGGAAATGACTTCTAAAGTACACGTGTTGAGGTGGCTGATTGGAAACACAGATACGCATTCTCAGTATAATATTTTAAATCCAGAAAATAAAGTAGCATAGTGGAAGAAAACGTGTGCTTTAAGATCAAACAGGCTGAGCTTGAACGTTGTTTATGTACACTTTCTATACACACATTGTAAGAGAGTACTCAATTTGACAGTGGCTGTGAGGATGAAATCTGTGCCAGGAACATGCTGAGAGTTCATTAAGTGTTATTTCTCATACTTTTGCCAATAAAATCTCCATAATGAATGTAGTTGTATAATACATAGAACTTGTGAGGTTGAATAGATTTTACTGATGTATTTCTTTTCTTCTTAATAAGAAAGGAATCTGAAGTACAGAAGATTTGTAACATATCTGAGGCCATTCAGCTAACTAGTGACGCAAGAATCTAGACCAGTGGTTATCAAGTTATGGTTCACAGAGAGTCAGCAGCTGCATTACCTGTGAACTTATTAAATACACAGTTTTTCAAGATGCCTCCCTGACCAGTGAAACAGAATCTTTCATGGTGGTGCCCATAAATTTGTTTTCACAAGCATCCAGGTGATTCTGAGGCCCATTAAAGTTTGAGAATTGCTGGCTAGGCATGGATCTGCCTCCGAGGATCTTTCTAACATACCTCATAGGGGGCTGCCTATTTTAACCCAGTGGATTCCCTCAGCTTATGTATGGCATTTATACTGATGTACAGAACCCCTGTATAGTATTGTGTTCATAACACACTGAAGAGTCTTACAATTTGGAATTCATGTCCCCTGCCTTCTGGAGGGGGGAAAAAGTCATTTCTTGGATTTCTTCTAAACTCCTTTCCCTGCCAATATAGCCAATGTCATCCTGCGATATGGGGGCAATGCTAACTGTTTCTGCTGACCTTATTCAGAACGTTGTAACCTACAATTTTTTATATGTGTTACTCTGTTTTTATAGCAACATGTAGATGCCCTTGGAGGAAATCCTGAGAATTTCAGGCCAGAGACCTTGGTTCTTTCTTGTTAAGACTTCCTTCAGCCCGTACGACATTGTACCTCTCTACACTTCTACACCTGACTGAGAAAGTGACAGATTGCCCATGGTGACACAGTTGACAGCCCTAATAGGCTCAGCTTGAGAGACATCTCAAAGCTCTCTTCCATCCCTTCCTTGGAGTAGGAACTATCCTCTTGAGATTTCCCAAATGACTATGACTGGCTCCCTGGAGATAACATCAATGACCTTGGGAAGAGGCCAGAAGAAAAGTGCATCTACATCTCTGTTGCTACATTTTATCAGTAATTAATGCCAAAATCTTTGTAAGCTGTTGTGGCCACCCAGGCTTTTCCTATGTTATCTGTGCTGAGTACATGGTAAATTGGTCATTGACCATCCACACTTCCAAAACACACTCCATAAACATAGTCCCCAAACTTATCAGTGCTTACCTATTTTAGGGCCAGGAGATCTATTTTGTGGGTAGACTACTAGATGTCACTCCTAAAACAGACTCTAGCCAGCAAAAAGTATCACTTTGTGCTCTCTCTCCTTGTTTTGTTGGGCTACTTCCCCTAGGCAGTCAAAGAGGGCAGTCTTGTAGATAATGAAAAGCTAGAATCAGACAAGGAAGGGCGGGAGTTATACATAATCCACCTAAGCAGCAGCAGATTAAAGGCCTTCCCTCACATCTTACCTACACATCTTGAGAAGCTAAAGGAGATGGGATTGGAGGAACACTGAATTACTGTTATTCTTGAGCTTCCTCCACTTTGCTTGCAGTGGCCAACTCCTAACCTAATGTTGGCCATTGCGTGTCTTAGAACCTCTGGAATATTCCTTTGTAAATCTCCTATAGCAGCTACTTAATCTCTAAAAAAATGTTCAATGTTCTATCATTGTGGAGCCAAATGATGAAAGCAGAAATTCTTTCAGTATTTATTGTATTTGTAATGGGTACTCTTAACAAAAAAACCCTCATCTTTAGGCACATAAAGGCATTTCTTTGATGTTTTCATTAGCATAGTTATTTGATAATTTCTACTTTTTGAAAGTCTGACTCCAAAACTCCTCATGCCCTTAGAATTAACCCAGGAATATGAATTTCATTTATAGAAAAACAATTTCATATATGTGTATACCTGTAGACTTACTGCTATTTTTGCCTGATTTCTGGGGGATTCTCTAGATTCTAGGACCTTGAAATTATACTGTTTATTTGAAATTCCTTAATATATTCTCAGAAGGCTTTGAACTGAGACAATGGAAATTTCTAGACCTCCTTTTCCTTAAAGTCCAATGAATATTTTTATTTATTTTATACTACTTGTCCTAAGCATCACCTCGTCTCATTCATGGAGAAGGAAAATGGTACCTCTGGCTTGAAATTACCTTCTTACCTTTTTTTTTTTTTTAACTTTTAAAATTACCATTAAACTGAAAGTTCTCAGCTCTCAATCTGAAAGGCCTAGATGGCATAGCTTCAGAACAGTAGACAGGAGGCAGTAGCTGTTGTCTATATTAGGTCTCTCTGTCCTGAGAGCATTAGTTCACCGAAAAATAAATGGGGAAAACATCTGAGTACTCTGTGCTCTATGCTGCTAACAGAGCTAGGCCAGCATTTTACATAGGTTGGAATTTGTCTTCATCAACACCGCTGTTTGCTTGCCTCCTATATTTGGCCACTCAGCAGTGTCAGTATGTACCTCACCTAGGTACTGCTACTGCCTTTCTTTAAGAAACTCCAAGTTAATAAGGATTTAATCAAAGTAAAACTGGAATTCAATATTCATGCTTCATAGGGCCACCCATCCATCCAATCCAGGCAATCATGATGAATCATCTGTTTGTTACTGAGAAAATTTTAATACAGTGCTGGCTTGATACCACTGAGTTCCAAACCTCTTTTGTTTCTGTCTTCTTACCTCAGTTATGGGCTAGATATATGTATCCCACCAAAATTTATATGTTGAAACCCTACTCTCTGATGTGATAGTATTAGGAAGTGGGGCCTTTGGGAGGTGATTGGGATTAGATGAGGTCAGGAGGGTGGAGCACTCATGAATGGGATTATTGCCTTTATAAGAGTCAAGAAAGAGGTTGCTTCTTTCTGCTCTTTGCCCTGTGAGGATACAGTGATAAGTCAACAGTATGCAACCCAGAAGAAGGCTCTCACCAAAACCTGACCATGGTGGCCTGGCATCCTGATCTTAGACTACTAGGGCTGTGAGAAATTTCTGTTGTTTATAAGCTGCCCAGTCTAGTATTTTTGTTACTGTAGCCTGAGCTAACTAAAGCATCCTCCTGTAGAAATAAAAACTAAAAAGACAGCTTGCCATGAATCTATTTTGGAGGGGTCCAAAATGTCTTTATCTGTCTTTCACTGATTCTCTATTAGTTAAGGGTTGCATTTGACTGCATATAATGAGACACCTTAATAACTGTGGCTTAAACAAGATGAGAGTTTTATTTTTCTCACACAGAGCAGGAATCATAAAGTAAACTGCCCAGAATTGTTACTGTCCTGCTCAAGATATCAGGGTCTAGTTCTTTGATGTTTTCTTGGCCTTTTATTCATGGGCATTTAGAAGATGGCTACAGCCTTCCACTTAGGAAGGAGAAATTACAAAAAGTTAAAAGAGTACATATCAATTGAGTTGGCCTCTTTTTTAAAAAGCTTTCCCAGAAACCCTGCCAGATATTTCAATGGCAGAATGGTGTCCCATCTGGCAAGGGAGACTTAGAAATGTAGTTTTGATAGCTGAATGCATTGCTACCTCTTCAAAGTCTAGTTTGTGCTAGTAAGAAAGAAGAGAATGGATACAGAATAGACAGCTATCAGATCCTATCAGCGAGAAAGTGCATAACTCAGTGAGAGACTGAAAATAATAGATATCTTCTAAATTATATTAAACAATTATTATTCATTTATCTTTAAATCGTCTTTCATTTTATTATGAAAACACGTGATTAACCTTATTTTTAATTTACCTAAAATTGATGTTATGCATATATGACAAGTGATTATAAAGTTGCTTATGATGAAAGCATGAAAACCGCAAGTTGGAGAAGCACTTTTTTATAGCCCAGTACTTTGGGCCTATTCATGTTGTAAAAAATTTTTTTAAATTATTGACTATAGAGGATGCCCAAGTACTCTTGAGCAGCTATCTGGACCTAGTAAAGGACCAGAGATTCATGAAGGCAAGACCCCTTTCTGTCTAGCAAAACTCTGTGCTAGATAAGACACCTCCAAGAGGAGTCTTAGGCTCAGAAGATATAAATCTGATTCAATTGAAATATGTTCGACAGAGACTCAGTTTCTCTTCTTACTCATTGCATCTTATAAATTGGAAAACCAAACCTAACAATTACAGACTGTCAAGAATTGCAACAAGACTTTAGTAGTCTTACCTGGCATTTCTGAAGTTTTAGACTGGAAATAAAACCAGAAAGAACCCCTTTCAGTACTCTGCCAGATGCTAAATTTTCAGGAATCAGGAGCTCTAGTGAACAAGAAGACTGAATTTGAAGGGGCAGTAGAGACTCATGTGTGCAAAGGACTAGACTTTAAACTGACCAAATCGTTACCCAGTAGACACTATTTAAAACTTTAAAAGTATTTTTGAGCTGGAAAAGACTGAAGTTGTTATCACTTAGAAAGTTTATTTTGCTTTCTTCTATTCACTGGGAAGGGAGCAGTTAAGGAAGAGTAGATTAGTTACAAAGATACATAGTTTTTAATCTATATGTGTATCTATCTGTCTATCTATCTATCTATCTATCTTATCAATCTATCTAGTTTCTTTGCATATCTTAATAGTAATGTGAGTAAATTTGCAACTTCACTATATGTTATTCTCAAAACCTGGATTGTGTAATAGTTCAACTTAAGAAACAGCAGCAAATTCCTGCTCCTTTATTCATTCAAATAATGTTTATTTTGGTCTTATCATGTTCTTTTATTGCATTAAGGTCTTGAAATGATTTCTTTTGTTCTGTTGAAACATTTGGATGGAGTTTTTGAATAAGATCAATAGTATATTAATAATTCCTTTCTTAAATTAAGAAAAAATTGTATTGGAAGAGTCAAACTCTTAGGCAAGCAAGCATTATAAAATCAAATCTTGGTGGCTCCAGACTTTCATTTACTCTCTTCCAACAGCTGGTTTTGCAGGTCTTTAGGACTATTAAAGATCATACTGACACCAGGCGCTGAACTCCAGAAGCTATCTCTTGCTAAAGAGGCCATTTTCTTAACCAAGTAGCATTATTGTTCCATATGTTGTATAAATGAGGCAAAGATAGCCTCTGTATATTGGTCCCTAGGTTGTTAACTTCTTCACAGCAGGCTGACATTCATTAGCTCAAAAGCCTGCCAGCACTAAACTCAAATTTTTATACGTGCAATTGTTTTAGACATAGGCCAGATAAGCATATATTTAGCCATTTAGAGCTTGCTTGTTTTGCATACCCCACAAAAACTGCACCCAGCATCTGCTAGCTATAGATATGACAAAGTCCAGGGCTGTTAAGAACCTAAGCTGCTGTTACCCTTCAGAGCTCTCGGACCCAAGCACTCCCCACTGTACTGCTGAGTGATATCAGCTGGGCACCATCTAGACACGTAAGCCCCCTCTCTGATCCGCCTCTCCCCTGGAAGTTCCCTTACCCTCCTGTACTTCTGGACGGTGATCCCACAATAGCCTCTGGACATACTCATGCTGTGAGAGACTTTCCCCACTTGCAATCTTGTCAAAATGTTACCCAGCTAATGAGTGTGTGTTACTATCACCTCATGGTTATGTATTTCCCTTGATCCACCCCCAAATACCTTAAATCCCATACACATAAGTGCCCAGATAGTCCCTGGCGCCCTGTGACTTGAAATTCATAGACCATTGCATTTCAGTGTAGTGTGGTCATCTCCTGGAAGCCATGGCATGGTATTTCCTGTCAGGGTATATATAACTAAATACCTAAGAATGGCTCTCTGAGGAATAATGAGATATGGGGATATTATATGAGCTTTGCCACTTCTCTTTCCAGAATCAACTTTTTGTTACACTTTTACCATGTGATGCCAGTTAAAGTGTATTAAAGCTCACTTTAAATGACAGAGCAAGTTAGCCTTCTAATAAAATTTGAGTGTCTTCAACTTTAGAAATCATGATATTTTGTAATATCAAGTAGTAATAGATTGAGGCTTTTAAAATACTGACTGTACTGATGACATACTCTACTTGTCAAAGCTACTTTAAATAATGAAAATGGATTTTGCTGGAATAGTGTAGACTCTTGATGAAATGTTTATATTTTATCTTGTACTTGTCAGCAGCTTTTTCAATATAGGATAACAGTGCTTGTGTTACTGCCCATGTCAGTGGACAGTGGACTGAGAGGATAGACATTTGTGGCCATTATTTGATCATATTCTCACTACTGCTTTTAACTTTGAATAAAGGCAATGATATATGTTGTTGGCTGCCAGTTAACCTTTGGAAAAGCAGTATTAGAGTTGGCATTCAGGTGCAACTATTTTATTCACATAGTGATATACTTTCTTGTTATACAAAACTGCTATTGCAACAGTACTGATCAAAATACCACTTTTACCATTGATATACAGCTCACAAAAAATTAACAAAACAGCATGGATTTTCAGGAAAAACAGAATAAAGTCTAGTTCTCCATTCTTACACACTGTATGAAGAGTGGATCATATGTATAGAGTAGATCATAACCTTCTGATTATAATCTGTACATTAATGGTTTCATCCAATTATTAAGTAATAAGGAAGTATAGATCTTCCTTGACTTACGATGGAGCTCTGTCCTGATAAACCCATCATAGGTTTAAATAAGTCAAAAATAGACTTAATACATCTAACCTATTGAACATCATAGTTTAGCCTAGCCTACCTTAAATGTGCTCAGAAAATTCACATTAGCCTACATATTGGATAAAGTCTATTTTATAATGAAGTATTGAATATCTCATGTAGTTCACTGAATACCATACTGAAAGTGAAAAACAAAATGATTTATGGGTACAGAATAGTTGTAGTGTATCAGTTTGTCATTTACCCTTGTGATTGTGTGGCTGACTTGCATGAAGTCAAAAAATTTAAGTTGAACCATTGTAAGTCAGGGCCCCTTTGTTTGGGGAAATTTTGTGGTTGGATTTCTTGGAATGGACAGTGAGGATAATTATATCTCATGTGAAAGCTCATTGTGGAGCACTCTACTTGTATCAGTCTTTCCCCAGTTACTGCAGGGCTAATTTAATGGGCTCATGAACCAAGTACCATGGCGACAGGCTGAATATTATTTTTGTACCGAATAACATGTGCTTCCCCTCACCAGTGATTGGCTAACAATGTTATTAGATGAGTACCCAACCTATCAACATCAGACCAATGTTAAAACCTCCAGTAAGATATTATTCCCTAGAAAGACTAGCTGATCAGTGGTGGCAGATGGTTTGCATTGGGTCCTGTCTATCATAGAGTTTGCAGAAATTATTCCTCATTACAGAAAAGACCTTTACTGTAAATATAGACTTGACTTCTCTCCAAAATTTTACCAGCACCATCATTTGAGAACATGCAGATAACCTTATCCTTATTTCACTCAGGATCAAGGAATTTACTTTTATAGCAAAAAAGTAAGTCAATGAGTTAGTATCTGTAGGATTGACTGTTTTACCATGTACTCAACCACCCAACATCAACTGGCTTAATAAAACTGGAAAGAAATTTTTGCAGGTTATTTTCCATTATAGATTATTATAAGATAATGGGTATGATTCCCTGTGCTTTATAGTATATCCTTGTTGCTTATTTATTTTCTGTATAGTAGTTTGTATATGTTAATCCCATGTACCAAATTTGTCCCTACCCCCTTCCCTTTCCCTTTTAACCACATGTTTGTTTTCTATATCTGTGAGTCTGTTTCTGTTTTGTACACACATTCATTTGTATTATTTTTTAGATTCTGTATATAAGTGATGTCATATGGTATTTGTCTTTCTCTGTCTGACTTATTTCACAGAACATATTCTCTAGGTCCATCCACATTGCTGCAAATGGCAGTGTTTTATTCTTTTTATGGCCGAATAATACTCCACACCTCTTAATTCAGTTGTCTACTGATGGGCACTTGTGTTGTTCCATGTCTTGGCTATTGTAAATAATGCTGCTATGAACATTATGCTGCATGTATCTTTTTAAATTAGAGTTTTTGTTTTTTCCAGATGTATACTTCGGAATGGAATTGCTGGATCATCTGGTAATTCTATTTTTTACTTTTTAAAGGAAACTCCATATTGTTTTCTGTAGGATTTGCACCAATTTACATTCCCACCAACAGTGTATGAGAGTTCCCTTTTCTCCACATCCTCTCAGACATTTGTTATTTGTAGACTTTTTGATCATAGCTAGTGTGGACAGACCAATAACATATAAGGAAAATGAATCAGTAATAATAAAAAAAAACTTCCCAAGCCCAAAACAAGATGGTTTCACTGATGAATTATACCAAACATTTAAAAAAGAATAATACAAGCCTTCCCAAACTATTAAAAAAAAATTGAACAGGAGTGAACACTCCTAAACTTGTTTTACAAAGCCAGCACTACCATGATACTGAACCCATATAAGGACACTGCAAGAAAACTGTAGACTGATACCACTGATGAATATAAATGCAAAAATTGTCACCAATAAATTAGCAAATTGAATTAAACAGAATATTACAAGGATCATGTACCATGATCAAATTGGATTTCTTCCTGGGGTGCAAGGATGGTCCAGCATACAAAAAATATCAATAAATGTAACACACTACATTAATAGAATTAAAGACAAAACTCATATGATAATCTCAATAGATGCCAGAAAAGCATCTGAAAGAATTCAATATCTATTTATGATAAAAGTTATCAAAAATGTGGGTATAGAAGTCGTGTACTGCAATATAATAAATGTATATATGAGAAGCCCACAGTTAACATCATACTGAACAGTAAAAGGATGAAAGTCTTTTCTCTAAGATCAGAAACAAAACAAGGGTGTCCACTCTCACCACTTCTATTTAACGTAGTACTGAAGTCCTAGCCAGGGCAATCAGGCAGGAAAAAGAAATGAAAATCATCCAAATTGGAAAGGAAGAAGCAAAATATCTCTGTGTGTAGCTATGATTTTATATATAGAATATACTATAGATTCCATTAAAATGATCTAATCAATAATACAGAAAAGTTGCAGGATACAAAATCACTGTACAAAAATAAGTAGAGTTGTATACAGTATTAATTAGTTCTATGAAAAAGAAAGCAAGAAAACCATTCCATTTACAATAGTATCAAAAACAGTAACATACTAGGAATAAATCTGACCAAGGAGGTGAAAAGATCTATACACTGAAGACTATAAGACATGGATGAAAGACACTGAAGAAAACACAAATAAATGGAAAAGTATCCTGTGTTCATGATTTAGAAAATTAATATGTTAAAATGTCTGTACTGATCCAAACTATCTATAGATGCAATACAGTCCCTATCAAGAGTCCAATTACATTCTTTACAGAAATTGAAAAAGCCATTCTAAGACTCAGCTGCAACCTCAAAAGACTGAATACCCAAAGCAATCCTGTGAAAGAAGAACAAAGCTGGAAGCATTCCAAGTCCTGATTTTACTATAGTAACCAAAACAGTATGGTACAGGCATAAAAGCAGACAAATAGACCAATGGAACAGAATCAAGAGCCCAGATATAAACCCTGACATATAGGGTCAACTAATATTTGACAAGGGAACTAAGAATACTCCATGGGGAAAAGATGATCTTTTCAATAAATTGTGCTCATGAAACTGGATAATCACACGCAAAAAAATGAAATTGGACCCCTACATCATACTATACACAAAATTCAACTCAAATGGATTAAAAGACTTAAATGTACTATCCAAAGGTGTAAAACTATTAGAAAAAAACATAGAGTAAAAGCTCTTTGACACTGGTCTTGGCAACAGTTATTTTGGATATGACAACAAAAGCAAAAATAAACAAATGGGTTGCTATCAAACTAAAAAGCTTCTGACCAGCAAAAGAAACAGTCAGCAAAACAAAAAGGCAATCTACAGAATGGGAGAAAATATTTGCATACCATCTGTCTGATAAAACGTAATATCAAAAATATATAAGGAACTCAATTCAACAGAAAAACAAAATTCAACTAAAAAGAGGACAGAGAACTTGAATAGACATTGTTCCAAAGAAGATATACAAATGGCCAACAGGTACATGGGAACATGCTTAACATTACTAATCGTCGGGAAAATGCAAATCAAAACCATTGAGATATCACCTCATACCTGTTAGAATAGCTATCATCAAAAAGACAAGTGGTAACAAGAGTTGGTAAGGATGTGGAGAAAAGGGAATCCTCGTGCACTGTTGATGAGAATGTAAATTTGTGCACCCCTTATGGAAAAGAGTATGGAGTTTCCTCAAAAAATTAAAAATAGAACTGACATAGAATCCAGCAGTTCCATTTGTGGATTTAACTCCAAAGGAAATAAAATTAGAATCTTGGAGAGAGATCTGCAACTCATGTTCATTGCAGCATTATTCCCAATATCCTGGATATGGAAGCAACCTGAGTATCCATCAACAGATGAATGGATAAAGAAAATGTGGGATTATATATATAATTCAACCAAAAAAAGAAGAAAATCCAGGAAATTCTGCTTTTTGTGATAACATGGACCATGAGGGTAATCATACTAAGTGAAATAAGTCAGACACAGAGAAATACTTTATGTTCCACTTATATGTGGAATCTAAAAAAACCTGAACTCATAGAAATAGAGAGTAGGATGCTGATTGCCTGGGAGTAGGGGACATGGGGAGATGATCAAATGTCACACACTTCTAGGTATAAGATGCGCAAGTTCTGCGTGTCTTCTGTACTTGCATGGTGATTATAATTAACGACATTGTTTTATGTACTTTAAAATTGTTAAGAGAGTAGATCTTAAATATTATCAACATACACAAAATGGTAATTATATGAGGGGATATAGGTGTTAACTAATCTTTTGTGGTAATCATTTCTCAATATATACATTAATTAAATCACATTGTACACCTTAAACTTACCTATTTGTCAGTAATATCTCAGTAAGGCTGGGAAAAAAGAGGCTTGTTTATTACTGTAGTTCATAGGAAGCAGAGAATTTGTGAGACAAGGATTAATCCTAAGGCTCCTGTGTTTTCTCATACGTATGTTAAGAGGGATGCTAATGCATCAGATTGAGTACAATAGCCCTTCTAGAGAAATCCTGTTTGTTCAACGAGAAAGAAAAATAAGAGCACAGAAAGGAATACCTCTATTGACACAGATACATATTATGCTTTTCTTTATAGGAGACTACAGATATTTAACTAAGCAGAAGCTTCAACAAGGTGACAATTTTCCTTTTCCATCAGAATTTCATGGGGGCTGATTTTGGGGAAAAGGAGGGATAAACATTCAGAGGGATAGATAGACAATGCCTTGTGTGTGGTTTTCACAAGGAAAGGAGTCATATAGTTATGGTTTTGAAATGCTTATGTGAGTATGGTGGATGGGTAGCAGGGTAGCAGCTTTCAGATGTGAAGGATGAGCCAGGACAGCTGTCTGGCAGTGAGTGGACTGATATTTAACTGGAAAAAAGAAGAATTATTTGGAAAGAAGTAGACTTAAGGGGAATTTAAAAAGCTTTCTATGTAAATCACTGCAGAAGACCTTTACCTTTCTGAATTAGTCAGAATTCAGTCATAGAAATGGAAACCACACTAGGTTTTTTTTTAATCAGAGACAATTTAATATAAGAAATTGGTTAATCAATTGGAGGTTAAGTATTGGTTTGTATTGTGGGACTGGCACTACAAATTGGAAACACAAAGCAACACAGAGATATGGGAAGCAGCTGCTAACCCTAGATCTGCCCATTCTGAGATAGGAGGGAAGGGGGCTGGGCACAACCATTAAATGAATGACACAGCATTTAGCACCAAGATGGCAGAAAATTCAACTCCCAGTAGACCTTGAACTTCAATATACGCCCATTAAAATACAATAGCATGCTAAAAGGTACTGCCACAGGTGCCATGACAGTTTTTAGGCTGACCATAAAAGGTCAAAGAGTGGGTGATGGCCCAATTCCTGGGAATCCCAGTCCCTTCCCCAAAGTAGTTGGAATAATCCTCCACTTGTTAGCATATGAAGTTACTCAGCCCATAAAAACTAACAACCCTGCACCTTGTGGCAGCTCTTCCTTCTGAGTACGATGGCCTGCATTCTGCCTATGGAATTTTTATCTCCTAGGCCATCCTTTTTCTTGCCTTCTAAAATGGCCCGCACTCTGTCTGTGGAGTGTATAAATATACTTTTGATGTAACCACCTCAACACCTCTTGGTCTCTTTGACCTGAGACAGCCTGCACTCTGTCTATGGAGTATGTATCTCTTTGAATAAATCTACCTTCTCTTTACTATGGCTAGCTCTTCAGTTTTTTCCTGTGTGAGGCCAAGGACCCTCACTTGGTGGGGGTTGTCCGGGGGACTTGCCTGGGACCTAGGACATGGTCATCCTCTCAAGCTCACTTTTTCCTGTATCAGTTCTATAAATGGAGGTGGTTGGGATTATCAGAACCTAGATGTCAAAAGGAGGGGGGCCTAGAGATCCAACCAGAGCTGTAACTCAGACCTCTGAGGGATGGGTACTACTTACCTTGTGCTTACATCTTAGAATCTGTGAGGTTGATTTTGAGAATGACAGAAGAATCTGAAAGCTGGAACAAACTGTTTCTAAAATCAGAGGGAATATTGGTAGGGCGGGATGACACTGACAGGAAGAGCAAGCAAAGAAGAAGGAGCAAGTTCTTTCCTCCCTCTTCTGTTTTTTTAGCTTCCCCCTAGTGCCCAACTGTTGGCCAAACGTAACAGGCAGCCAGATGGCAAAGGAGAAATGTAATTTGCAGAGTATCAGCTCTACCATCACAAAGCCAACTAGAGAAGATGGGTTGGAGCTGAGAGAAAATTACTTAATCACTAACCCTCTCCCATTAAAGTACCTGTGGTAATAGTTTTTTTTTTTCCAAAGATTTCTGGAATCAGATTTGTAGTTCTAAGTTGTCCTGATGATCAGACAGGTCTCAAGATGGCCTGGCTATTAAAGTTCTAAGCACAGGTTAACACCACTACACCCTGTAGCCTTTACCTGGCCAAGGCATAAAAGAAAAAATTCCCCAAATATAGCATATTTTAGTACTGTGTGATTAAATGCCACTATTCCCTCTCAGTGGGGTTATGTAATTGCTTACCTGGAAGGCCACAAAATCAAATGCAGTGCTGGCGTCTCCTCCTAACAGCATCCTTCTTCCTTCTCACACTGTTTTGCTCTCTACTTTCACCCCTATATCAAGATTTTATTTCAGGGAATTTACTGTTTTTACCTTTAGGTTATTATCAAAAATCCCCTTTCAGTTTAGAGCTACTAACCCATGTTAACTATTCCCAGACATTTAGAGTAACTGTGTATTTATATCTAAGTTTATTGACCACCATCTTTCCTCTCATCTTTTTCCACCGTGAAGTTTTGGTTCCAGGGTTTGCTTGTTTGTTTTTGGTTAGTGTTCTTTCATCCTTACTTGCTCCAGAAAGCATACCTAAACAATATAATTGGATCTCTGAATTTTTACAGATAACCTTTTTTTCACTCTCACAGGTGAGTAATATCTTAGTTGGGTTCAGTCACTTCTTTTAGTACTAGGAGATGTTATTCCACTATCTTCTAGCTTCAAATGTTGCAGAAGAGAAGCCTGATGCTTTTCATTTGTGGATTACTTATTATTTGCAGGATTTTTCTCTCTTTTTTGCATTTCAAAATTATTTCCAGGATATGCATGTGTTTTTGTTTTTCATATAATATGCCTAGAACACTGTAAGTAATTCCTTTTTCCCTTGTCCTTTTACAATAATCTTTCTTTTGATGTTCCAGATCATTAATTTGGCAATCAACAGTGTTCATCCTTTTCTCAGATTTGTCCAATTTACATGGGAAATTAATAATTAATAAAAATTACATTTTTTAGTTAGAGTTGACATTCCCTACATGCCGTTATTATTTTTCTTTTCTCATGGGCATCAGTTCTTTTCTAGAAACTATTTCACTCTGTGTGGAATCTAGGTATTTTTTCTGATTGGTATTTTTGCTCAGAAAGGTCATCATTCTTTGTTGGGCCCAGTGGGCTCCTGTCTGATTGCTGGAATATCCTCAGTGTTAGCCATTCTACAATGTAGAAGTTGTCACATCCTCTCCCCTTATTTTCTGTTGATTTAGAGCCAGATGACCCCTAAGCATCGAGAGCAAGCCTCCCAATGTTTACTTTCACTGGTACCTTGTCCTTCTCTTTTTAAGCTTTTGGAGGCCAAAGAGACCAGGCATAAAGCCAGTATCTGGTTTCCTCAGGGGCCAAAAATTTTTATTACAAGCTATAGTCTTTCCAGAATATACTGCTTTACAACACTCGGCCATTGTATTAATTCTCTATTGCTACATTACAATATCACCACAAACTTCACAGCTTAAAACAACCCACATTTATTATCTCACAGTTTCTATTTCTGTTGGAATCCAGGCACGGCCTAAGTGGGTTCTTTGCAAGACTGTAATCAAGGTATCTGCTAGGGCTGGGTTCTCATTTGGATTCAACTGAGAAAGGTTCTGCTTCCATGCCTGTTTGTTTGTTGGCAGTATTCAGTTCCTTGTAGGCTGTCAGTGTAGGCTGTCAAACCAAGGACCTCTGTTCCTTGCTGGCTTTTGGCTTAAAGTCTCCCTCAGCTTCTTGCTGTGTGGCCTTCTCTATATGGCAACTCAGCAACATGAGCGGGCAGGTTGCTTCACCAAAACTAGTGAGTAAGGGAGTCTCTTCTCAAGACAAGCATTACAGTCTTATTTACCATGATCACATGCACACAATCTGGTACATCCTACCACCTTTGCTATATTCTGTATGGCTAGAAGCAAGTTACAGTTTCTGCCCATACTCAGGGGAAGGGAATCACACATGGGCATGAACACCATGCATAGGATCATGGGAGCCACCCTAGAGTTTGTCTACTACAGACATCACACCTTGAGAAGGAGAAAACCCACTCATTTCCCTCTGTTTGGACTGCCTTGGGTTCTAAGACTTTTTGGGCCTGTGTCTCATAGAGCCTACCACCATTTAAGGTAGGAGAGTTACCTAAAAACTAGGCTTGGTTGCAGAGAACAAGAGACCAGCGTTCCGGCAGTCATCTTCCCAGAGTTCCAGCTCTGTCATCTTCCTCCATGAAATAGCTATCCTCCATCCCTGCCGCCTCCACTTTAGATCAGTCCGTGATCAAATTTGGACTAGGTTACTAAAGCAACCTCCCAACTGACCTTCCAGCCTCTAGGCTTAAATTACCCTAATAAATTCCCAATGTTGCTGGAGCAATTTTTCTTAAATCCAAAATTATTTTTTTCTCTTTCCCACTCAGATTCCTTCTGTGGCCTCTGAGTACTTTAAAAAGAATATCCAGATTCCTTAACACTGCTCACAAAACCCTGAGTGATTTAATCTTTTAAACCTAGTCTTTCTCTGCTCTCCCAGTCTGTAAGGTCCAGTCACAGTAAGCATCCTTCTTTTATTTCCCTGACTTTATCAATACATCATGTCATCACCTTCAGACCACTGTATATACTACTCTCTCTGCCTGAGATACTTTCCTTTTGCCTAGGAACTTTAACTGACTTTTCATGTCACATTAAGCACTAATACTTTGAGGAAATATTTCTGACCCAGGAAGTCCAATGGCAGCTCCTCCTCTTTAGCCCTTCCTACTTCCTTTGTCATATGTTAACTCTGCATGTGATAGGAGCACATTCTACAGTAAATTAACATTTTTACTAACATTTCTATTGATATAGCAGCCTCTTCTACTAGACTGTAAGTTCTGTGCTAGGAGGATCCAGTTTTATTTCTCAGTCAACTACTGGCTTGCAGGCAAGCAACAAACACACTTAGGCTAACTTAACCAAAAAAGAAAATTATCAAAAGAACATGGATTAGCCCACAACATCAAAAGAAAAACTGAGGAACTATTAAAAAAAAATGTAGGTAGCATGGTAGTTACAGTGAGCTAGAAAACAGGGTGAATGGATAAGACCATACCACAGAAAAAAATTAGTGCTCTTTTCTATCCTTGTATCACTCTGTTTAAGAGACAGATTCTTATGATAGAGTCCCATTTGATTAGTTTGGGCATATCTAAGGCTAATGGTGGAGAATGTGTAGTTTCCTAAACAAAATGAAATGCTGCTATCAGTAAAAAAGAATGGAGGCAGAATAAGCAAAAACAAAACAAAAACGAAATAAGCAAAAATTTACTAAGAGTGTAAATGTATTCACTCACAGAATTAATTTGCATGCAGTAAACATTTGTGCAATGAATGAATAGACATCTGAAGTAGGCTAAACTTAGTGGAGTTTGCCACTATACCAGTTATAGTAGAATATTTGGGACTTTAAAAAACCATATTATTGAGGTATGATTGAAATGTAGAAAGTTGTACATAGTTAATGTATACAATTCAATGAATTTTGAATAAGTATACACCTGTGAAACCATTACTGCCATGAACATCACAGACATATTCATCACCTCCCAAGTTTCTTCTTGCCCTCTTTTTTTCATTAGTAATACTAGTAGTAGTAGCAGTAGTGTGTGTATGTGTGTTAAGAACACTTAACATAAGATTTGCCCTCTTAGAAAATTGTATGTGTGTAATACTGAATTGGATCCTACTCAGTCTTAAAAAAGAATAAAATAATGCCATTTGCTGCAGCATGGATGGACCAAGAGATCATCATTCTAAGTTAAGTAAGCCAGAAAGAGAAAGAAAAATACCATATGATATCACTTATATGTGGAATCTAAAAAAAAAGAAAAAACACAAATGAACTCACTTACAAAACAGAAACAGACTCATGGAGTTAGAAAACAAACTTATGGTTACCAGAGAGGGAAGGGGGTGGGAAGGGATAAATTGGGAATTTGAGATTTGCAGATACTAAGTACTATATGTAAAATAAACAATGTTTATATGGTATAGTACAGGTAAATATATTCAATATCTTATAGTAACCTATAATGAAAAAGAACATGAAGACAAATAAGAAATTGACATAATATTGCAAACTAAAGAAATTGACACACTATTGCAAACTGACTATGCTTCAATTAAAAAATTACTGAATTGGTATCTATAGATGCTATGCTAAACAGCAGATTTATCATTCTGTATCTGGCTTATTTCACTTAGAATAATGTCTTTCAGATCCATCCATTTTGTCACAAATGGCAATATTTCCCTTTTTTTTTAAAGGCTGAGTAATATCCCATACCAAATTTTTTAATCCATTAATGGACATTGAGATTGTTTCCATATATTGGTTATTTATATTGGTTATTGTTTCCATATATTTGAATAATGCTGCAGTGAACATGAGACTCAAGATACCTTTGCAAGATCTTGATTTCAATTCAGTTAGGTAAATACCCAGAGGTGGGACTGCTAATTCTATTTTGAATCTTTTGGAGAAACTTGATATTTTCTATAATGGCTGTGTCAATTTACATTCCTACCAACAGTGTACCAGGGTGCCCTTTACTCCATATCCTTGCCAACATTTGTTACTATTTTTTTTAATAATAGTCATCTGAATAGGTTTGAAGTGATATCTCATTGTGGCTTTGATTTACATTTCTTTGATGGTTTATGACATTGAGCATCTTTTCAGGTACCCATTGGTCATTTTTGTCTTCTTTGGAAAAAAATGTGTATTGCAGGTCCTTGACTCATTAAAAAATTAGATGATTTGTTTTCTTGCTCTTGAGTTGAAGGAGTTCCTTATATATTTTGGATATTAACTCCTTATCAGATAGGTGGTTTGCAATATTTTTCCCATTCTATATGTTGCCTTTTCACTTTGTTGATTATTTATTTTGCTGTGTAGGAACTTTTTAGTGTGATGGAGTCCCATTTGTTTATTTTTGCTTTTCTTTCATGTGCTTTCAGTGGCAGATCCAAAAAGCCATTGCCAAGACTAATGCCAAGGAATTTTTTTTCTATGTTTTCTTCTAGAAGTTTTACAATTTCAGATTTTATATTTAAGTGTTTAATCCATTTTTAGTTGAATTTTGTGTATGGTGTGATATAGAGGTCCAATTTTATTCTTTTGCATGTGGATATCCAGTTTGCCCAACACCATGGAGATTTTCTTTTTCCCATTTTGCATTCTTGGTGTTCTTGGTGAAAATTAGTTGACAGTATATGTGTGGGTTTATTTCTGTGCTTCTATTCCATTGGTCTATGTATCTTTTTTTATGCCATTACCATACTCTTCGGATTAATGAAGTTTTATAGTATGTTTTGAAGTCAGGAAGTGGGATTCCTCCAGGCTTGTTCTTCTTGCTCAAGGTTGCTTTGGCTAAAAGATCTGGAAATTGATAACAGGATTCTTTATATATATTATAAATTCCTAAATATGATTCAGTCTATCCATATTGTCCAAAATGTCCATGTTTATTAGAGATAGTGTATTAAAGTGGTTAAGGGACTGAACTGCAGCTGGGCTGTGAGGTTTCAAATCTTGACTTCAGCACTTAATACCTGTGGGATCTTGGGAAGTTACTGACCTTCTCTTGACTCAATGCCTTTAACTTTCAAAAGGAGATAGTAATGGTACCTTCCTCCTAAGGTTGTTGTAAAGATTAAATGAGTTATTGCATATGAATAACATAGAACCGTCCTTGGCATATAGTAAGGACTATATGAGTCTTATCTTTATACTTACTTTCACCCATTCATATATCAAAATACCTCTTATGCAAGGTAAAGAATCCCGGAGTTATTCAAATGTACACACCTAAATAGTAAATGACCTGACTATTTGACTTAAGTTTGTCTACACAAAGGCAACAAATCCAGGTAAACAGCTCTGCTGAAAGAATTAATGCCCTAATGAGATTTATTTCTGTTTGTGCTATATATTATAATATCAAAAATTATGTAAACAGATTATATAGAAATAGTCAATTCCTATCAGTAACCTCAGTACAGGAAAAATTGTACTTTTAAATGAAATACTGTAATAGTAGGCTTATCACTTATAAGAAAAATATTGACACCCACTACAGACAATTTAAAAAAGGCTTTTACTTCTTTGTCTAAATGCTCAGCATACATTGGCCACCTTTATGTGATAAGCCAAGGTTAGGATGCAGTTTGAAACTATTACAAAAAATAATCTCTATGGAATTCACATTCTCGCTGGTAATATTCTACAAAAGCTAAATAGTATTCTGCTGGGAAGCCTTTTGGAACTCTGCAAGCATAAGACAATTTTGTTTGTTATTTCTTGAGTACTTAATTGAGAATGCAAATGTTGTTTTGTACTTCCTGATTCACACTGAATCCCAAAGACAGGAATTTTCCTTCGGTGCATTAGACATTATTTTTGAAGATATGGTCATAGCTGATATACAAATGTTCACACAAATCCATGTTTCTCCAACTTTTTTTGGACTTGAAACAGAAATCTTGCCAAACAGAATCTGACTTAGTACCCCTGTATATTTTACATAAAATAGGAATGTGCACAGGTTGAATTAAAGTGCAGAAAACAAGGGCCTTTGGTCCTCAGGCTCCCCTTTGCTCAAGTCCTCCTACTTTCATCCCATTGGCATTTGAACTGTACTAGGCAGACAACTATGTGCTCTGCTGAACAGATGTCTTACTACAGAGAGCAGTGGATTAAAAGCATTGACCTAGATTGGAAGGGCCCTACCTGGATGATTGTACCACTGTATAAAAATTAGAAACTCTAAGTCCTAATTTTCTTATCTGTGAGCTGAAAAGAACATACTACTTAAAAAAAAAAGGAAGTAAGTGTTTTTTTTTAACATTTTTTTATTGATTTATAATCATTTTACAATGTTTTGTCAAATTCCAGTGTTCAGCACAATTTTTCAGTCATTCATGGACATATACACACTCATTGTCACATTTTTTTTCTCTGTGATTTATCATAACATTTTGTGTATATTTCCCTGTGCTATACAGTGTAATCTTGTTTATCTTTTCTACAATTTTGAAATCCCAGTCTATCCCTTCCCACCCTCTACCCTCCTGGTAACCACAAGTCTGTATTCTCTGTCCATGAGTCTTTAGATTCCACATATGAGCAATCTCATATGGTATTTTTCTTTTTCTTTCTGGCTTACTTCACTTAGAATGACATTCTCTAGGAGCATCCATGTTGCTGCAAATGGTGTTATGTTGTCGGTTTTTATGGCTGAGTAGTATTCCATTGTATAAATATACCACCTCTTCTTTATCCAGTCACCTGTTGATGGACATTTAGGCTGTTTCCATGTTTTGGCTATTGTAAATAGTGCTGCTATGAACATTGGAGTGCAGGTGTCATCCTTAAGTAGATTTCCTTCTGGATACAAGCCCAGGAGTGGAATTCCTGGGTCATATGGTAAGTCTATTCCTACCTAGTCTTTTGAGGAATCTCCACACTGTTTTCCATAGTGGCTGCACCAAACTGCATTCCCACCAGCAGTGTAGGAGGGTTCCCCTTTCTCCACAGCCTCTCCAGCATTTGTCATTTGTGGATTTTTGAATGACAGCCGTTCTGACTGGTGTGAGGTGATACCTCATTGTAGTTTTGATTTGCATTTCTCTGATAATTAGTGATATTGAGCATTTTTTCATGTGCTTTTTGATCATTTGTATGTCTTCCTTGGAGAATTGCTTGTTTAGGTCTTCTGCCCATTTTTGGATTGGGTTGTTTATTTTTTTCTTATTGAGTCGTATGAGCTGCTTATATATTTTGGAGATCAAGCCTTTGTCGGTTTCACTTGCAAAAATTTTCTCCCATTCTGTAGGTTTTCTTCTTGTTTTATTTCTGGTTTCCTTTGCTCTGCAGAAGCTTGTAAGTTTCATTAGGTCCCATTTGTTTATTCTTGCTTTTATTTCTTCTAGGAGAAAATTTTTGAAATGTATGTCAGATAATGTTTTGCCTATGTTTTCCTCTAGGAGGTTTATTGTATCTTGTCTTATGTTTAAGTCTTTAATCCACTTTGAGTTGATTTTTGTATATGGTGTAAGGGTGTGTTCTAGCTTCATTGTTTTACATGCCGCTGTCCAGTTTTCCCAACACCATTTGCTGAAGAGACTGTCTTTATTCCATTGTATATTCTTGCCTCCTTTGTCGAAGATTAGTTGACCAAAGAGGAAGTAAGTGTTTTTAATTGAATGTTAGGTTTCCAAATAATATGTGTGTTTTCTTAAACTTCCAGACATTTAAAGCAATGGATCCAATTATTTACTAAGTTTATCTTATATATGGTAACTTTGTGAATAGCTTATAGATAACATCTAACATAGGGTCTGGAGATTTAAGTTATATTAATATCAACAACAGTTCACAGTGTTTATATAATCAGTTGATCTTCTGAATCTTCCAGTATTTATGTAGAGTATTTCCTTATGGTTTCTTCAGCCATTTTTTATACTTAAAAAATTAATAAACAGAAACCTCAATTAAATAGAGTTGGGAAACCAGAAAGGGGAGCCTTCACGCCCTGTGACAACAGCAGAGCCCAACAGGAAAAACAGTCTTCTTTCCTGGCAGGGATTCAGCTAGTGAAAAGCCATGGACTCTTTATTATATCTCTCCCAGCTTCCTTTTCACCCTCTATATTTTCCTTCTCTTGCTATGCGGGGACTTGGCATGTGGTTAACCAGGGTTGCGAGCCCCAAATTGCAATTTTCTGATCCTGAATAAACCCGTCTTTGCTGGAAATATATGGCCCTCCACATTCGTTTCAGGTGAACATTTTCATGGTCCATACAGAAATCAGAGAAGATCCTCAAAGGCCCTGGGGCTAGTGAGAAAACTCAGTTGAGTCCACTACCAGGCAGTGCTTTTTGCACCAACGCTGGGTTTTGAAGGTACGTCTTCCTCCTGGATCCAAACTTACGCCGTCTTTGTGTTTGAAGCTCTCCAGACTTAATTTAGGGTTTATTTTAAGGCTTGATCTTTCTAGTTATGGCCTTGTTTTGTATGTCTGTACTCTTTTGGCACTTTTGTCTGATTCTGAGATCAAACTGTTTCAACCAAAGCTGGCTGAGAAACGCTCAGCCCATTCCCTGGGGAACAGGAAATGTTTCACTGATGCACAGGTTTAGCCATTATCTTATTCCTTTGGAAGAGAGCCTGTTCTCTGGAAACTGACTGAAAAAGCCCTTTGCCTGGCTTCTCCAGGACCAAGCTGCTTTCTTAGAACTGGCTAGTATTAGCTTGTAAGCTGTATGAATTGAGCTGTTTGAAAATTATTCTTTTACTCTAGAGAAAAAACTGAGAAATGGGATCCCAGTTATCTAAATATTTTGAGGATGCCTCCCCTACAGGGACTCTGGCCAGTTTTATGTTTAAAAAACACCATCTTCCTTATATGGATGTCTAACTAAATGAACTGACCAGACCAAAGGCAATTTAAAATGTCAGTAGCCATTATGGAGAAATTTTGAAATCCCCAAAGTCAATTTTATTAAAACCAAAATTGGACTATAATTGCTCAAAAATTTCCAGGGTTGAATGGAATGCTTATTTCAATTGGTATTTTGAGGCTTCCCAACATTATCAGATGTCTAAAATTTACTCTCTGCAAAATAAGATTTTAAGATTAACTGAGCAAATAAACCATTAAAGAAAGGTGAAATGGCTCTGGAGGACTCAGATTCTTCTTCCTTAGTGTCTTTGTCTCAGGCTCTTCCTCTGGCAACATCTTATCTCTCTCCCTCTGCTCCTTGTGGCCAGACTCTGCCTCCTTCCCATCTCCCTCCTTACCTTCTATACACCTGTGCTTCCTCTACACCCTCAATTCTTCCATATTAATTCTTTCTCCAAACTTTCCCTTTTCTTTAAAGTCTCCCCACTCCCTTTTCCTCTGAACTTGTTAGAACCTTCCTTTCCCTTTAAAATTAAGCCTGCTGAGGCTCCAGAGGCTAAACCCTTAATTTCTTATATTCCCTGAACTAAAGCTGAGCTGGGAGCCATATTCAAAGATTTCCCCAAAGTAACTAAAGATCCCCACAGATTTTCTGAGGAATTTAATATACTCACTCAAATTTACCAACTTGGTTTCTCTGACTTATATCAGTTAGTTCATATGCTTGTTAGTGAAGGTCAGGGTCAGGATTGGATGAAAAACCTCTGATTGGGAAAATCCTGAAAGGTCTCTAAAATTACAGCTGCGAGGCCAGCTCCATAACTTACATGGTCAGGCTCTGGCGATTGCTAGGCTACCTCATCAAGCAATTCCTAGGGCTTTCCTTAAGCCCACTGATTGAAGCCAAATTCAGGTTTGCACACAAAAAAATGGATGAATCTGTTCATATTCATTACAGTCAATTTCAGATTATTTATAAAGAAAATTCTGGTCTTTTTCCAGATGTTGACTTAACTCAGGGAAGTTTTTAACTCTATGTTTATTAATGTGCTGAACTGGGACCTTTCCCTTCTAGTAAAAAGGGCCAGTTTAGAATGGGAAGCTATGTCCATCCAGATCTAGTTGATCTGACAAATCAGCTCTCTTGCATGCTATAGAGGTTACTCAGTAACCTAAAAGGAAGATCACCAAAATTCTTAATCTTCAGCTCCAACAAATGAAGGCTTCTAAATGAAACCAAAATCCTCCCAATTTCTGCTATTACTGCAAAGAGCCAGAAAAAGAGATGGTTACAAAAGTAAGTACTTCAAATACTGCCAGCCCTCTAACTGGCCTTTCCAATGTCCTCCTGATTCTCAATGATGGGGTCCCAAGGAACTACAGGTGCTCTTCCCAATCCCCCTTCGTAATCAGTTTGGAGAAACATTTTTCCAGATTGAAGATGAAACTCTTCCATTTCTAACTGACACTGAATCCATATTTTTGGTGCAGCCCTTGCATCGAAGTGCTAAAACAGTTCAAATGGTGAGGTTCTTAATAAATCTCAAGAGGTTACTGTCTCTGAATCTTTTCCTTTGAAAGCTACATACTCTTTTCTTCTTGGTTCCTCTGCCTCTACCTATTTTTTAGGCCAAGACTGAGAGAAGTATAATGTGGGAATTTCTTTCTCCCAAAAGGGGGTAATAATTCTAGAATTTGACAGTAGTTGTCAAAGTTACCAGCCAGGTGAATTAAATGACATCTTTGTCATCTTTTATTTGTTGTCTCTGGTTGTTCTAGAGCAGAAAATGGAAACGTTGACCATTTGTACCTGTTTGAATCAGCTACCACCTTTCCTATGGGCAAAATCTCCAACTGGTTTTGGCAAAATTCACTGTGGACCTCCCATCAAGATTCACATAAATCTTTCAAAATCTCTTCCCAGAATGAATCAATACCCTGTGAGTAAAGAAGCCCTTCAAGGCGTAAAGCCTGTAATAGAAGATTATGAGGCTCAGGATTTATTATTCTTTGTACCAGACCCTGTAACACTCCCATTTTAGCAGTGAGATAACTTAAGGGCTGAGGGTGGAGGTTTGTTCAGACCTCTGAGCAATAAACAACATTGTTATCCTTTGACACCGTGTCACTCTTAACCCTCATATGGCACTAACATCCATTCCCACTGGAAGCCAGTTCTTTACTGTACTTGACTTATGCAACACATTCTTTAGCAGTCCAGTTGATGAAGCTAGCCAGTACCTTTTTGCCTTTGCTTGGGAAGGAAAACAGTTCACCAGGACAGTAATACCTCAAGGTTATACAGAGAGTCCTTCTTATTTCTCACACATCCTCAAGGCTGATCTGAATGATATAAAGTTTCCTAGAGGTTCTACTTTGTTGCTGTATGTGGATAATTTGCCTCTTTGTTCTCCTTCACAAGCCTCTTCACAGGAAGGCAATTAACTTGCTAAAACTTTTAGTCTAAAAGGGACATAAGGTCACCAAAGAAAATTGCAGTTTGCCCAAGCCCAGGTGTGATACTTATGCCATCTGACATTAGAATAAGGGCTACACCTAGATCCAGATAGACTTCATGGTGTCCTAAGTTTCTCAAAACCCAAAACTAAGTGACCACTGTAAGGTTTTCTTGGGCAAGTGAGTTATGGCCAAAATTGGATCCAGATTTCTCTCTTATCATCAAACTTCTGTATGTTTTACCAAACAGTAACAACTCTGACCCAGTTTTATGGGAAGAACTGGACAATACAGCCTTCAAGGTCTTAAAGAAGAGTTTGATGAACCCACCTGTCCTTGGGTGATCACGTTCTCTTTTTCCTTTTTGTATATAAAAAGGGAGAGAATGCCCTTGGGGTTCAAACCAAAAAACACAGGAAACAACATCAGCCCACAGGTATTAGAGCCAGCAACTGGATGCTATGGCACAGGGATACCTCTTGCCTTAGAGCCATTATGGCCACTGTCCTTTTGGTTAAGACCACCAAGAAAACCATTGTGAGATCCCCTTTAACCATTTTTGTACTTCATGCAGTGGAAGCTTTCTTGAATTTTCATCTCACTCAACATTCCTCAGCCATTGACCTCACTTCCAATGATGTCCTTTTGTTAAGTGCTCCTCACATAACTCTTTTACATTATAATTATCTTAACTCAGCTACTCTTCTTCCCTCCTTCACCAGTGAAGTCCCTGGGGACTGCTTATACTAATGGATCACCCCCTCACTCTTTGCGATGATCTACAGGAAGATCCTCTGGGTAATGGTGACTTCTTACAGTTCACTGAGGGTTCTTATTTAAGTGGTGACAATGGCAAATATTGTGCTGGGTATGCTATTGCAACTCCTTTTTGATTTTGTTGGAGCAGTATCTTTACCTTGAGCCCAACAGGATGAATTATATGCTCTCACACGAACTTGTACTTTAGCCAAGGACAAAACTTCCAATATTTATACTGATAGAGGATATGCTTTCAGAGTACTGAAATGATTTCAGAATGTTGTGGAAGCAACATGGCTTCCTTATTAAAAATGTAAATGGTTCTATATTTAGGAATTTTTGGATGTAATACTTTTACCTGCTACTTTAGCTATTATTAAGTTTCAGGAGCATTTTAAACTTGGCTCTCTGAAAGCTAGTGGGAATCACCTTGCTAATATTTCCACAAGGAGTGTTGTCCAAAGC
Organism: Vicugna pacos; assembly: GCF_048564905.1. Lineage (NCBI taxonomy): Eukaryota > Metazoa > Chordata > Mammalia > Artiodactyla > Camelidae > Vicugna > Vicugna pacos. The sequence continues at coordinate 13,456,680 of NC_133011.1, forward strand.
TTTGCTGCCAAATTATAAGGAATAGACACTTGGAGTCATGTGACACACCTAAAGAAGGTGCTGAACCCTGACTGGACCTGCACATTACCTGGTTACCTGAAAGTAAAGTTTTCCCAAAATTGAAGTAGATGACATCTGATGAGACAGCTTTCCCAAGATTTGCGGACCAGATCTGTTAGAAGTTTGTCGTCAAACCTTTGATGATGACAGAATGCTTCAGATGATCTCTGACATCTACAATATTGATAACATATGGATGTTAGATAAAAAGTACCTGAGAGTTCTCCCTCCATGTTACTTGTCTGTAACCTCAATAGGTTAACCACCACTTTTCCTCCAATATGACACACTACACTCAGGAAAGGTCCTTCCTAGCATTGAGGGACAAAAAGCCACTGACAGTAGAAAACTTGACTCTTGATCAACAATACTTTCAGAGAAAGATCTTGGGCAAAAGGAGAAAATATATTTTTAAAAATTAAACAGAAACCTTAGCTAAATAGAGCTGGGAGACCAGAATGGGGTGCTCTAATACCTGGTGATAATAACAGCATAAAACAGGAAGAAGAAGAAAGACTCTTATTTCCTAGCAAGGATTTAGCCAATGAAAAGCCATAAAATCTTTATTTACTATAGCCCTCCCAACTTCCTTTCCCCTCTATAAAAGCATTTTCCTTCCCTTACCATGTGGGGAATTGCACATGGCTCACCATGATTGCAGACCCCAGATAGAAATTCTCTTCTCATCTCAAATAAGCCCATCTTTGCTGGAAAAATACCTGACAGTCTGTTTGTTTTAGATTGACAATACCTAAAATGCCCTCCCATATTTACGATCAGTTAGACATTAACTTGTGTTTTCCTCCAGGTTATTAAAAATACTGTTTTATCTATTACGTTGAATTCTTTACTTGAAATTTATTATCAGATATGGTAGGAAGTCAGGATCAAAAACTTTTATTTTCCAATTTTCCAAAATTTCCCAAGACCATTTAAAAATAATTCATCCCTTTTCCACTCACTTGTGAAGCTGCTTTGTCATTATAAGTTACCATAGATCTTTATTCCATTTATTTTAGTATTTTATGTAGTTTTCCATAACTTATTTTTGATTATAAAGTAACAAGTGTTTGTGAAAATTTTGAAAAAATTACAGAAAATCATAAAAAAGAAAATTAAGATTTCTCACACAAATTAAAATTATGGAGAATTTTTTTCTAGTCATGTGTATGTATTTACAAGGATGCTATAATTTTCTTGAAGAAATAGCCCACAAAATAAACTCAAGTAAGCACAGATGTTTGCTGAACTGGCTTCTAAGAAGGCTGAGTGCTCTGTAGGACAAAACACAAATATAGATTTAGGTATAAGAATATAGAGATAGAAGCTGGGGAAGTATATAATGTATAAGAGCAAAGAAAGAAACCTTTAAATCTGTGAGTATGAGAAAACAGGGAAAACCAAACCAAAGACTCCTATGGCAGTATGCTCTAAAAATGCTAGGAGAACAAAAATGTCTAGTAAAACATATAAAAATTGTTTGCTAAGTATGTCCTCTATAAGATCAGTAAAATCCACATTACTCACTAAAATTTTTAACAGAATTCTTTAGATAGTGGTCTTCAAATTGTTGGTTTATATACTCTAAAATAAATTTTGAAAGACCTTGAGAACATTTTTAGGTTCATATCAGATATTTTTCATCATGAACAACTAGTCTCAAAACATGTAATTTCTGACAAATAGCAAGTATTATTTAAAAATAGAAACTATCTCATTCACTTACTGTATCTAGTAGAACTTAATATATAAAAGCAGTTTCATAGCTACCATCATCCACTTAAAAAAAAAATGAAGATCTTTAACAGTCAAGGCAACAGTGGTAGGAGAATAATGCCAAATATGTCTCAGCACATTTTCAGACACACCTGCTTTATGAGAGAATACACATTCAGGAAAATGAAGGTTTGGAAGTGAATTCACTTCAGAATATCTATGTCCTGTTTGAGCAAAAGGCAGAGAAGACAGCTAACACCTGTCTTATAGGTATAAATTCTGCATTCCTTCCTTCTTTATGTTCTTTCCTGTTTTTTTCCTGCAAAAGCAAGAACACACTGTATATACAGTTTTGAATCTGAGAGTTTCCACGTGACATAATTTTAGGTCAAGTAATCTTCAAAGATATTTTAATTATTTTGCATTATTCTATCATTACTGTATATGATTATCAGTTTTGAAACATTAATTTAGGATTCAGGCAGGGATTTGGGCAGGTTTTATATTCAAATTTTGGAGCATATAATTTCCAGGTCTTGTGTGGCTCTGAACTCTATTAATCTGACACTTCAAGCTATTTAGGCTGTGGTTTCTCATTATCTGACCTGGGGGAATTATGGAGCTTCCCAGACCAAAAAGCCACAAAGTTGGAGTTCTTGCTCATTATGAGACTCTTTCTAGAATAAATATTTCTCAAGTTTCTGTCAGCCATTGGATGTTTTCTAGTGCCTACAAATAATCTATTTTTTTTTTTTAGTATTTTTGCCCATGTTTTAAACTTGTTTATCAGTAGAAGAATGCCACTAGTACAGAAATCTTGCCCCAGTTGGCATTATTAGATTATTAAAACTCTGCTTATTTTTGATAAAGTGAAATTTACTGCTCTTTTAATATTATAGTTCAAATTATTAGTGTTTTTGAGCGTTTTTAATGTGTTTATTGGCTATTTGTATTTTATCATTTGTAAATTACCTGCTCATTTCTTTTGCCTTTTTAAAATTCTGGAGCCTTTTTTTTTTTTCTTACTGAGTAAGAAGAGTTCTTATTATTCAAATGTTATCACTCTGCCAAAAGTTTTAAGAATATACTTCCCTATTAGTAATTTACCTTTAAATTTTGTTTATGATGTGATTAACATATAAATTGGTTTTTAAAGGAGTGACGTCTCCACAAATTTGAATCTTCTTATTTAGAGTCCCAGTTTATCTCTCCACTTATCTGAATTGGCATTTATCTATCTTGGTAATAGAGTGACTTTTAATTTAAACATTTTTAATGTTTTCCTTTATTGATATTGCTAGGAATTTTCATGACTTTTTTTTTAATAATTCTGATTATAGTCATTTTATAGAAAACCTATACCCACCTCACCAACTTTTTATCATTTTACTAAAATTATTTATATGTATTACCTCACTTAATTCTCAAAACAATAGTATTTATAAGCATTATTATTATGACCATTTTTATATAAAATATTTCAGCTATCTATGGGTTTAAAATGTAAGGATTATAATATAATGAACATGTATGTACATAGCATCTACTTAAGAAATGGAATATTAATCTGTGAATCAACTTCTTGATACCATTTGCCTTATTGCCCACAGTTAACTATTCATTTGAATTTAATATGTATCATTCCCATGTGAGTTTATGTACATTTATGACATGGACCATAAGGATATATAATATCTCTTTTTATCTTTTAATGCATATATAAGTGGTACCAGCCTGTGTTTATCCATCAGTCCTTTAAATTTAATATTATGTTTTCATATTTTTTCCATGGTGAAACATGTATCTCTATTTTATTCATTTGAGCTACTTTATAATATTCCTTCATATAAATAAATTGCATTTTATTTGTAGTCTCATGTTTATGAGCTTTTTGGTTACTATAAATCTATATTATTACAAATGTTTATGTGCATTTTTGTATTGTCTCTGTGCATAAATGCTAGGTTTTTTCTACAACTTTTTAAAAATTACTATCCCATAGTGATTAATTTATACCCCTACTAACAGTGTGTGAGAGTTTCCATTTCTCTACATGTTTGCCAGTGCTTGGTATTCTCAGAATTTAGCTTTTGCCAATCTAATGAGTGTTAATGGATATCATCTTTAATATTTGTATCTTCCTGATTCCTAGTGATGTTGTACATCTTTTCCAGTATTATATATTTTTCATTTTAAAAAATCTATTTGTCATTGTATATATATATTGAGTATTAACTATGTTGAAAACATGTCTCATATCAGTTAAAAAAATAAGATCCTTGTCCTGAGGACACAAAATATAATAATAACACGGATAAACAAATGATAAGTGTTCTGTTCTAGTGTGACTTAATAAGTTCTAACCAGAAGGCTTTCCCAAAGATAACAACTATAAACTCTGGACAGTAACTGAACTAAATTACCTAAAGACTCTGAAAAGAGAGGAAAATCATGTAGGTTCTGAAGGATACTTATGAAATAAAAAACGGACTGACACAAAAGATGAGTTTCCTGTTTTTATATCCTTGAGCTTGAGGGCAGACAGACAGGCTGCCAATGACTCCACATGAGGCAGGCAAGACACTGATAGAAAACTTAGTCATTCTAGCTTGATGAGCCAGGAGACAGAGTTTGCTGGCATCCAAAGTTGCTGTAAAGTAGAGAGGAGAATAATGGAAGGGAGAGTTAGAGAGAGAAGACTCAAGTTTGTGGACAACTTTGCCCAAATCCGTGTCTGATCTCTGAATCATATAAGGGAAAGGCAGATTGCAAGCAGCCTGGAGATGGGGAAAAATAACTGAATTGATTTGAGTTGCTGATCCAGTCAACTCAACTGTTCGCAGTTTTACTAAGTATACTCAACTGTTTGCAGTTTTACTAAGTATACTGCCTACAAAAACAGAAATACAAACATTGTTCAGAGAAATACAACAAAATCTAGAGCCTCTACAAAATGTCATTCACAAAGTATACACTATAGTTTAAAGTCACTCAACATATAAAGAACTTTTTTTCTCAGAAGAAAATACAGTCAGTAGAGGTCAGCCCAGAAATTTTCCAGCTGTTTGAATTAGCAGACAATAACTTTAAAGCAACTATTATAACTATTTTTAAAAAGGTAAAGAAAAATAAGCTTGTAATGAAAAACTTAAAAATTTCAATAGAGAAAAAATTCAAATCTATACAAAATTTTAGATGAAATAACTAATGTCTGAAAAAAATATGAACTGGATGGTTGTAACTGCATAAGGAAGATAACAGAAGAGTAAGTCTTTGTACTTGAAGATATATCAATATAAGTCATGTAGTCTAGTCAACAGAGAGAAAAATGATTGAAAAAAACTAAACAGAGCATCTGTGAAACAATACCAAAGTCTGAGTATGTATGCAATTGGAGTCCAAAAGTGTAGGGAGAAAAAACAACAGAACAGATAAAATATTTTAATAAATAATGACGAAAAATTTCCTCAGTTTTGTGAAACCCATACATTTACAGGCTCAGGTAGCTCAAAGCAGTATGAAAATAAATAAAAATATTCTGAAAGCCAACAACAAATAGAAAATCTTGAAAGCAGCAGGAAAACAATGACACATTACATGGAGGGAACAACAGTTTGAATGCTCTCTGGCTTCTCATTAGAAAACATAAAGATTAAAAGGCAGTGGAACTATATATTTAAATTTTTAAATACAAAAAACTATGATCAATTTAGAATTCTGTATCCAATGGACACATTTTTTTTCCCAGAATGAAAAAGAAATAAAAATATTTTCAAATAAAACTACAGAAGTCTGTTACTAACACATCTGCATTATAAAGAAATGGTAGCTGTTCAGTAAGAAAGGAAATTACAGACAAAAGCTTACATTTTCAGGAAGGACTGAAGAGCATCAAAATGGTGTATATCTAGATAAATACAAGAGACTTTTATTTTTTATTTAGTTTCTTTGAAGTTGATAAGATGGATTAAAGCAAAAACTGTCATATTTTCTTGTGGGGATTGTACTGTATGTTGATGTAATGTATGTAATAATTATACAGGATTTGGGTGATTGATAGACCTATATGATTCCAATGTGTATTCCTATACATATTTTCTGTGAAGTAGCACAATATGATTTCTAAGTAGACTGTGAATAGATAAGAATGTGTATTTTAATCCCTAGGGTAAACACTTGAAATAAACAGAGTCATAACTACAATCCTTAAAGGTATTCAAATAGTCCAAAAGGTGGCAGAAATCAGTAACAAGAGAGCAAAAAACAGAAGAGCCAAAGAGAAAACAAATAATAAAATGGTAGACTCAAATCCAACCACATCAATAATTGTATTAAATTTTAATGGCATAAACTTTCCACTAAAAAGCAGAAATTGTCAGCATAAAGGAAAAGCATGCTCCAATTATATCTTATCTATGAGAGACATACTTTAAATACAAAGACACAGATAGACTGAAAGCAAATAGATGGAGAAAAGGTATACCATACGAATAGTTAACAAAAAACATCTGGAGTGGATAAATTATTAACAAATAAATTATGTACTATGTTACAAGATAGTAAGTTCTATGGAAATTTGTAAAAAGTAGAGTAAAGTAGAAGGATCAGGAATATGCAGAGGTTGTCATTTCAAATGGATTAGTCAAGTTCACCTCATTGAAAATGTGACATTTAAATCGCAACAGAAGAAGCTTTGCATGATCAAGAAGTAAGAAGCAGTCAAGCTCAGCCTCACACCCTAGTTAGACTGCTAATACTACTGCTGCTGTTGGTGGTGATGAGATGCCAATCACTGTACAAGTAATTCTGTTCCTCATATCATTCAATCTGATCTTTGTATTATTCACATTCCCTTCCCAGGATGTTCCAAAAAGCAAAGAGAAGGAACTGGATCCATTATCTCAAGTTGTGAGAGAGAGAAACCTGGAATTACTCCCCCACCATGGACTATAATCAATAATAAAGAGATAATTCATCCCAAAAAAATCCATTCAGATGGGGTAAATGGAATGTATGCTGTTATGTTAAAAAAAAAGATCCAATGTTACTAGATATTTTCTTCCCAGTTTGAATTCAATTTGAGAGACAATTTTTGAACACTTAACTTTATGGCATGCACCTTGCTAGGGCTGTGGATAACACTATGAATAAGAAAAGAACTCTCCTCAAGCACAATTACTCAAATAAGTAACTTTGATGCTTTGTGATAGATGTTATTACGAAAGTTTGTTTTTAAGTGAGGACAAAAATGGAATACCTGGGAAGGCAGAAGAAAACTAGCAGATAAGTTATGAAGAATGCACATGCATGTGTTAGGCAGACAAAGAAGGAATAGTGGATTGAAGGCAAGTATTTGGAGGTGTGAAAGCATACAGCACATTCGCTGTATAGTGAGAAACCTATAATAGCTGTTACACAGGGTTTGTAGTGCAAGACAAGACTGCAGTTAGGATCTTCAAAGATACATTGAAGAAGAATATTAAAATACTAAGCAATCTGGTAGTGTGGAAACATAATGCTTTTAAGTAAGGAGGTGCCATGATCATATGTGGGTTTAAATTATATCTTTGGAAACCATCTAAAGGATGTGTACATAAAAGTGCAGATATTGAAAAAAGAGAAACCAGTACAGATGCTTTTGTCATGATCTAAACAAGAGGTGACTCCCAAATTAATGGATGAAGGTAGAATGTGTATGTGAGAAATGTTTATTGGAGTTAACATGAAAATTAGGAAAAGGGGGTTACAAGAGGACTTTATTTATGAATCAGAAAGTATGAATCTGAATTTCACATTTTGAGCAATTGGAGGGGCAGTGTTGCTTTTGAGAGAATTGAGAGGCAACAAGGAAAACAGATTTAGGCTGAGGAGGAGGGACTCAGTAGGAATGATGAGCTTCCATTTTAGACAGGCAGCATTTGGGATGAATGTAGGATAAAGTGAGAGAGACACAAGGTAGGTGATTCTTCTGGTGTTCCCGAGAGAGCCCAGACAAGGAGGTAGAATTTTGGAGTCCTTTCCAACTGAATATTATTTGAAAGCCTGTAAATAGATGAGAACATCTTGGAGGAATATAAAAAATGAGAAGGAAAATCAACAAAGTACAAAATACTGGGAACACCAACATCTAAGGGATATGAAAAAACATCAATGACATGAAGAAAATTAAATCAGTAAGAAGAAAACCAGGAAAATGTAATCTACATGAAAAAATATTTTTAAATAAAGAAGGATGAATGAATAGAGACTTGAGATATAGGAACAAGTACAAATGGGGATTTAACGGGAAATATTAAATCAACAGGAAAACAGACAAAACTGTTTTACTCAAAATACATTGTCAGAACGACCACTTAGCCATTTGAAAAAAAAAAAGACTGGAATTCTATCTCATGTTTTATACAAAAATTAAGTCCTGATGGATCAAAGATTTAAATTTTTAAAAATTGAAGAAATAAACATAGTTAGATGGAAAATAGGTGGCTGTTTTTATAATCTTGGAGTAGGTAAGACCTTTCATACAAAAACACAAAGAAAAACCAAAACCACGAGAACAGTCAAAAAGAAAAAGGCAAATGAGAAAAAACATAATGTATATGAAAAAGGCTTCCCTGTCATCATTTACAAAAAGTCTCATAAATCAGTTGAAAAATAAGGACAAAGATTCCAAAAGAAAAATGAGCATATGATATGTCCAGTCTAGAACCACTGGAGGGCAAGGATAGTAGTGAGACTGAACTATTTGCCCAAATGCTAGACTTGTCACTAGGTGGGTCTAAAAGTGTTTTGCATTTATTCTGCTTACATTCCATTGACCTGAACTGTTCTAATTTTTGAACTATTTTTAGCTCCTTCTTTTTACTTTTCATGTGTCATAGAAAATGCCATGGGAAAGTAAGGAAATGGGACCATAAACCAGGTGCCATCAAAGAGAAGTAAGAGTTGATGATTTTCTTTAACTGTATTGTCTTTGATATCTGTATCCAAATCTTCATTTCAGAATCTGGGAAGATAGAAGGAGAGCCAGTGAGGCTGATCCCTATTTATGGAAATGTAGAGAGGAACTCATGGAAACTGGAAAGACTGATGCTCAGAGATACATCAAATGATGTAAGTGAACCATATAAAACTCTTTCTGCTACACTATAAAACATCTTTTAAAATCTACTAGTGATTCCTATAGAAATTATAGCATTCTTTCTGTCTAATAATCCTTGAAGAAAGATTAGCTTTGGTGAACAGAGAAACTGCACACTGGAACAGTTATTCCCAGGGTAATTTGGGAGATGGTGCTTTTGTTGGATTGTCAAATTAGGGTGCAAAGCCTAGCTGTATTTTGGATTAAACTGCCATAGTCTCCCCCCATGATTGCAAACTATTGAATAGAATTTGGCCCAGCATGGGCTGCAATGTCTCTAAGATGTCTATTTCAGGTGGGATAGGGTTGGCTATGCAGAGTAACAAATGGACTTTGGAATCTCTGTTTTTCACTCAAGTTAACAGTTCAGTGTGGGTCAGGCAGCTCTCCTGGGCAGCTCCTCTCTAAGTGGTGACTCAGGGACCAAGGATGCTCCTGTTTTTCAGTACATCTGAAAAAAAAAATGTACAAGATTAACACTGAAGGGTTATACGGGAATAAGGAGGCGTTCAGTATTGTTTTAAATGGTGGGTCTAAAAATGTTTTACATTGTTTCTGCCTACATTCCATTGACCTGAACTAAGTCACATGGCCCCCAACCCAATCTGAAGGGAAAATAACACGTGCAGTTGTCTTATGTGCCCAGGAAGAGAAAAGAGTGTGTTGAATGCATAACACAGTATCAGCTACCGTCCAAATTCTGATCAACAAAATATCTGTCTCCTTCTTCCTCTCATAAATCAAAAAAACTCACATCTGCCTCCTACCAAAAGGAAATAAGCCACTGCTCCTCCACTCACTGCATCCATCTCAGGATCCGGAATCCCTGTCCTCTCCATCAGGTCCTTATGTGGCTTCTCATGGTCAGGTGACCTAAGAACCAAAAGGAGAAGTTTTCTGCAGTCTCAGCTCACCTCCAAATACAGGATATCTGCAACAAATATTCTTAGGAAGGGGAAGAATAGAAGATACACAGTCAGTGTTCTTTAGTGGTTCAAAATACCACTACACAGATACTGTAAAAGTCTCACACCCAAGGTAGGGGTAAGGTAGGGAGGAAAAGGTTGCTGGACTGCCCCTACCTTGATTCTACACTCTGGGAAGAATTATCTTGTCCTTTCTTCCCTGTAGTCTCTGGTTATGACCCCTTGGAGCCTCTTTCTTGTTGCTGTTCTCCTAGCCACATCTGAAGAGTTTGGAGAGCACGATATCCTTGGAAGAGGCATTCCAAAGCTGCTTTCTGTATATGAGAGTATAAAAATTGATGTTAGTGAATTTGAATTTAAAGATATTTTTTCAAGAGTGTACTTTTGGTTTCCTTGACAATACAATCCCCTTAAAAACTTTGTAGTTTTTTTGACCTATTTGCTTCATCTACTTTTGTGTTACACAGTAATTATATTCTAAGTTGCTACCTAAAAATAATATTCAAATTTATTTTATATGGCTCTTTCCTCTACCGTCATGCCTTTTCCCCACTCAGGTTAATAGTAGCTATCATTAGATTCTTTGAACAATTGGGGTTAAACCACATCCTACTCTGATCTTTGCCCTGAGATAACTTTATTCAACTGGCAAACTTTTTTTCTTTTTAGTGTGTCTTGTCACTCAGTCTTTTTAGTTCAATCTCTACAAGCAGTAGGACTTTCCAGCCTTGAAAGACCTTGAATGTATGGACTGTCTTTCATTTCTCCTTGCAAGCTGACTCACTCTTCCTGGAGCTCATGTCGCCTTTGTAATGCTTTTTGAACTGGAGTTAATAGTCAACACAGACTAGGGCTATGAAACATTTCAGCATCTCACTAGAAATCATTAGTAGGTAAATAATCTTCCTTCTACGTTAGAGTAGACAGTGGTCTTTAGCAAAGATTTTGCCCTAGTCCCAGACTTAAGTATCAGTTTTCCCATCATCTGCCATCTACTCTAGGACTTTATATTTTCAGATTTGGTTAGAGCAGCACCTCACTTCAAGGTAACAACTTCTGTATTAGTGATAGTAATATAAACTTCTTTAATCCCATCCCCAAACTCTCAGTGGCTTAATAAGACACTTAATGTTAATAATTAATGTTTAATAAAGTAATAAAATTATGCTTTAGATGTGAAGAAATATTTTTTCTTCACTGCCCATTCATCTCACCGTGTCAGAAATGATCAAAACAGAGCTTGAGATGCCTGCAGTAAGTGCTCAAAAAATTAGCTGTTTACTATCATTTATTGTTATGATAATTCTAGTAGCCACAGGGAGTTACAAAGCTAAACAGAAGCCATTTGGTGAACAATAAACATAGCAGATGGCAATATTTTGAAGATCAGTGGTATAGATTTTTAGTCTGCTAGAGTTGCCATAATGAAGTACCATAAACTGGATGGCTTAAACAATTTATTGTGTCACAGTTCTGAAGGCTAGACATCCAGATCAAGGTGTCATAAGGATTGGTTCCTTCTGAGGGCTGTAGGGAAGAATCTGTTCATTCCTCTCTGTTAGCTTTTGGTATTTTGCTGGGAATCTTTGAAATTGTTTGATTTGTGAAAGCATTACCTCAATCTCTGCCTTCATCTTCACATGGTGTTCTCCCTGTGTGTGTATCCGTCCCCAAATTTCCCCTTTTTAAAAGGACACCAGTCATGTTGGATTAGTGCCAACCCTAATGACCTCATTTTAACCTGATTACCTCTGTAAAGATTCTATCTCCAAATAAGGTCACATTCTGAAGTACTGGAGGTTAGGATTTCAACACATGAATTTGAGAGAGGCACAATTCAACCCATAATGACCCATTAATGAGTAATATTTCCACTGAAGTATTTCTTACTTAGGTTACATATTTACATAGTAGCTAATAATTCTCACCAGTCTCTTCATAAACAAGATACAGATATTTGTATTAGAAATAAAATGTGCATTTTTTACTCTTAACTGAGCATAATTATGCTTAAGTTAATGTGTAGCAAACTGTTGTGCTGCAGTGATCTCAAGAAATCTGTTACTTCCTATTTCCCAGAGCCCAAGAGACCCTTTGTCTTCTGCATATCATAATAAATGATTAACTATGACAGAAGAAGGAAAACCAGGTACACAGAATACGTCTTTTAAAAAGCTGACTTAAAGAAGGCTTCTTTCTGTGTTATATTTGTATAAAAACTATGGCATAATCTAATCTTCTACTGCAAAATTGTTCCACATTGTTAAAAAAGAAACCTTAGTAGGCTTAAATAAATATGAGGAGAATGAGAGTGAGGAAAAATCACTGAGGCATTCATTTAATTAAAATCAATATTTTCATCATTTTCTGTGTTTATTGATATTTTATATTGTTATTTACTTGAGTAGGGTGAACCTTCCATATCATTTACCACGTGGTGAACCATAAACCTGTAGCTATACTAAAGGAAAAATTAATACATGTTTTAGGTCACAGAGATGGCCAAATAAACTGTTACTGCAATCAGATGGTTTTATTGAAACTATAGAAGTACTCACATACAGAAATAACAGTTGTCAGCAAAAGGTTGAAAGATATGGGTTTGTTTGTTTGTTTTTGCTCTAATCTACACATTTGCTTTTGTTTACTCTTGCTGAAGTGTCATAATGAAGGAAAGCAGGGCTGGCCTAGGGCCAAATGTGAGTAATCAAAATTTAACGCAGGCTCCCTTTCTCTCAGCTCTCTGTTCTTCCCATCTTAAGAATCATCTCCCTTCCCAGAACATAGTTATTAAATATTGTCATCTTGTTTCTGGCTACAATTTGTCTTTCTATCTCCAGCCTTTAGAAGAGAGGGTGGCACATAACAAATACTGAGGAAGCATATTTGATTGTATACATAAATGGATGAATCAATCAGTGAACTGTAGGTCCAAATCCTACATTTTTAGCTAAACCAGCACCACCTGCTTAATGTTGAAAATCCAAAATTAATTTTCCTTCTCTTATTTTTTACTCCTTTTAGTGTTTTCAGTTCCTCTAGTTATAAAAATATAAAACAATGATTGTCATAATTAACATCAGACTATAAATGATGGGCCCTCACAAAGTTACTTGCTTTCAACTTAAATGAAACTCTTATTTTTGTAGCATTTCTGCCATTGTGGTAAGAAAAAACTAGACTGTGACCAGGTCTAATTTTTGGCTAGTTGTCCAAGGAGCAAAGCTATTCCTGAGAAAGATGGCTAAGTACATAGCAGACACACATTATAAATTTATTTACTGATTGATGAGACATGAGAATTCAAACACTGCGGTGATATCTTAAATATGAAAGTTTGGGTTTTGTTATATTTCATTGGAAGAGATATTTTTACCTCATCATGAAAAAAAATAGGAAATGACTCTATTTCCTAATAGTCTTGTCTGAGTAGTTCATGCTGATGAGGTTCAGTTTCGATCAAAGAAGATGATCAGTGAGAAATATTTCCCCATTTCAGTTATCAATAGTGGACAATTTCCTGCCAGTCTGGGAAAATAGGGAAACAGGATGTTGTGTAACAGTGTGACAGAGCAGACTTTTACGAGGAAAAGGGCGGTTAAAAGTTAAGTCAAAAACTCTTCTAGAATATGCATAATTGACACACAAAACTATTTTTCATCATATCTACTTTGGTCTTTGGAAATTCAAATTTTATTTTATCAAGGGAATATGTAAATAAAATTTTATTTTCTATGTCCAAACTCCCTTAGACTGAAGTTATGAACTAAGTTTTCTAGTGATCCTGGGTATTTCAAAACTTCCTACTGCCAAATATTCTTACAAGCATCTATCTATTTAATGAAAATCCTAAGAGACTATATTCTCTATACTAAATTAAACGAGGACTCTATTTCCCACAGATGCCAAAAACATGATAAAAGTTCATGTTCTCTTTATTCAGACATCTGGATGGGGACTTCTCAATGAAACTTGTTCCAAAGTTATGGTTGTTTGAGTCCTTCCTACACAGAGTTCCTCAACATATTAAAGTAGAGATGAAAAGGTAGTAAGGAAAATACATTTAAACTCTCACAAACAGTCAGCATTATCAAGAACATTTTCAAGGCTTCTTTAGGTGTATAACCACGACATAAATCAAATATTTAGACAAAGTTCCTACTATTTAGGAATTAGCACTCTTAAGACGTAGCACTTAAAACAAATATTATGGAAGCCTAGAATTTGAAACCTGAAAAATTTTAAATGATTACCAGTGTGAACACTGAGGCTGCTTCTCCAAGTTGATGAGTCTAGAGTAGAATCCTGGTTTTCTGATTATCAAAGTCCAGTCTACTGTCTATTTGTTTAAGAGTCCAGGTTTCTCAACTGTCTCCTATTAGAAAAGCTTGAGTGACATTAGGAAAACTCCATCAGCTTTCTAACCACGCAGTGCCTGGGTGGAATTCCAGCTCTCCTCTTACTGTGTGAGCTAGAAGTACACTTTTCCAATCTGAACCTCAGTCTCCTTGCTGGCAAAACTTTTATCTGTGCAGATGTAGGTCTGTAGGACCAAAGGACTGACCAATCATCAGGACATCCACAGCTGGTCCTTCTTGTGACTGCAGTCCACTCATCTCTATCTCTGTAGGAGATAGGAGCTACACAGGCCTGGCCTCTGCTTGGTTCCATCCAGGTGCAGTCTTATAGGAGGGCAGGGTACAGACCAGCGGTTTGGTGGTTTATGAGTGGAAACTGGGTATCGTTAGTAACAACTGCTCTGTTAGCAAGGGTTTTAAAGTGTTCTATAAGCCTCAAAGCCATTACTATAATGCAGTTCCTCAACATATATATTAAGCCAAGAAGAAAGAGGCTGAGGAGGAATACGAGTGGGAGTTACACATTTTGCTATCTTAGATTTTTGCCTACAGTTGGTTTTCTTCCGAAGCCACAGCAATCCCCACAAAGAGGATTTTTGTTCGTTTTACCCATTGGGTGTAATATTAGAGTCACTACATTTCTTCTGTAGCAGCCAAAATTTAAAAAAGGGAAAACTATTTCGGAGAAAACAAATGGAAGTATTTTAGCTAAATACACTTTAAATTTAAAAGGTCTTAATTGTATATTGTTTTTTTGTTACTGAAAATGTGCATTACAGCTCAGTAAGTATGAGAGTTCTATTACATTTATATATGTCTTTAAATCAGATTCAGAGTTTACAGAATTGCAGTCTATAGGCATTTTGGGTCTACAGGTATATATTCTTTGAATGATAAAATATTTATTTTAATTGTATTTAAGCATCTTTAACAGAGAAGTACACACTCCATGTCTCCACTGTCCTTATCAATCTCTGTATTTTATATCTGGATACTTCACTTTTTTTTTTTTACATTGCCCATGGCCTCTAAAAGCATTAAAATTCACAGTCCCCAGGTTAGGTATTACTGTTCTTAAGTCCTTTTCATCTAGAGAAGAAAATACAAGGAAAGAAAAGGAGTAAGCCTTAAAGGTAAGGAGGATGGTTAGAAGTCATTGGAATTATTTGCAGATAACTAAAGAATTTCTAACATGTGGAAAGAGGATGGAAATCTATTGAAGTATAAAGCAGAATAAGAAAATAACCTCCCTAAACTAAGATTTCAAAAGGCAAGAAGAGTACACCACCTTGCCTGGAAGGTCCCTTGGGTAGCAATTAGGATTTCCTAATACAGTGCTTAACAAAAACAAGTGTTTTCCTCCTCACAAAGTAAGGATTCCAGGAATTTCAAGGTTGATATACCTCTCATGGAAGTCATCAGCAATGGCTCCTTCTCCTTTCCATCTACATTCCAAAGTGCGTGGATTTTGCTCTTATGATTGCAAGATGGCTCTCGTACATCCAAACATCATGTCTCCTTCTAGATATGAACTAGGGGATGGGACAAGAAGAAAAGATACATTCTGGCTTTTGAAGGGAAACAGTTAAGATTCTTTCAAAGCCTCATTCAGTAGTTCTCTGCTTTCATTTTATTGGTCTGAACTGTATTACAAAGCCAAGTCTAGCTCGAAAGTAATCTCAGAAAATTAGTACTTCTAACTGAACATCTTGAAGAAGATAGGGTTCTTTTGCTAAAAATGAAGAGGAAAGTAGATTTGGAGTAATTTCTTAGTAGCTAGTAATTAAATAGCACTTTCTATGTGCCAAACACTTTACATATAGTAACTCATTTAACAGACCTGTTCTCTGCAGTAGATATCATGATATTTCCATTTTGAATATAAGTAAACTAAAGCACAAAACCATTTAATAACATAGAAGTATTACCTAGCTAAGAAGTGGCAGAGCTGTGTACTCTGTCTCCAGATCCCAAGATAATACTGTGTTGTATATGACACCTAAAGGGGCACAAGGGTTAGAACTGGAAGGAACAAAGAGGGTAGAAGTGATGCTGTTGGTTAAACTGAAAGTCTGACTACTGCACTGCACCACGGGAGGACGATCCTACTCCCTGTCCAGATTTCCCACTCGGTCCAGGTGACTCAAGAATGAAAGATAAAAGACTTTTCTACAGCTTACTATCAGTTAAGACACTTTTGGCTTTGAGTAACAAAAAACCAACAGAAACTGTTCTTAAACAATAAGAAATTGTATTGGGTCACATAAAAGCAAAGCAGATGCCAAGCCTAGTATGATCAGGCTTCAGTTTTATTTGAATGCTGTTCTCTTTGTTTTTCACTCCTTTGTGGGTTAGCTTTGTTTTAGAGATAGCTTTCCTCATTGTCAGAAGTGAATGACAGAAGCAAGTGATGCAGTATTCTTTCTTTTCTATTTCCAGAAGGAAAGAGAGAAACAACCCCCCAATAATTCTCTCTTAAGGGCAATAAAGAACTCTCCCAAAAGCGTCCAGCAACTCTCCCCTTGTCCAGAATTGGGTCCCTTGCCCATTCCTAAAACAATCACTAACAAGGGGGATGAGATCATATTACAAGATTAGAATTAATTAAAGATCATTCCTAGAGTAGAAATGAAGCAAGTTTAATTGAATCACACAGGCTGTGTGGAGGAGGAGTAGTTATCTGAGTGAAACCAGGCTTCTGTTGGGGCTGTTAGAGGAAAGATTACTGCTGGGTTGAAATTCATAATGTTCAATAGTATATAAGTGTAAAATTCCAGAACATCAAGTTAATAGGAAAATAATAAAAGCATTGACTAAGTATGGAATAGATAACAAAGTTTTCTCACTAGTATCAGATTTCCAGTCAATAATACGACATGCTAGAAGACAACAGAGTGATGCTTTCTCACATTTATCAAGAAAAACATGATTTTCAAGCCTAGAATTATGTTCCTAGCTAAACTGTCAACTCAGGATGAGAGCAAAATTAATACATTTTCACATACATAAAGATTCAGAAGTTTTATTTCATATCTATACATTACGAGGAGGTTATTTAAGGATATACTTCAGAAAAATGAAAATGGAAAAAAAAAAAGAAAAAAACATGGGATACAAATAACAGGTATCCCTGAAAGTGGGATGCAGGTGCAATTGGAATACAAGGTTTGGTGCAGAGTCTGTGTAAGAATCAATGATACCTTTAATTTTCCTCCCGCACCATATGGCCAGGTATTAACTTCACCATACATGTCTGAAGACTGAGACTTACTTTTTATAGAGTAAACCCAGAGAGATTTTGTATTCAGTGATGTTAACTGAAGGTGGGATCACTATATTCAAAGGAGAGATTAAATGAAAGCCTGTATACTGAACAGTGAGGTATTAAAACTCCTTCCCTGACTAAGTATTGAATAATTTTTCTCTGGAAAACGTGTTGAACTCAAGAGAAAAATAATTTTAGGTATAGACAGTAATGCCCATTATCAAGACCCAAATCTTACCACTTTACAAGCACTTCCTAAACTCCACTCTGTCCATACACATAAAGTTTCAATAAGCTTTTTGGTGTCAGTAATACTAGAAACAGAAAACCAAGACTACCCAAAGATGTATGGACCATTTCTAACATGAAAGAAAAATAAATAAGCAGTGAGGAAACAACATTTTCAGGTAACTAAGGAAATCTTCAAAAAAGGAAACCTATAATTACTGGCCCCAGAGAAATAAGAAGAAATAATAACAGGATGTTGAAAAAAACTCTCTAGCAATCAAAAAAGAAGCTTAAAAAATTAAAGTGTGATCACATAAATAAAAAGTATAGTAACTATTTGGAAGACAAAGCTAAAGAAGTTTTCCAGAAAATAACAAAAGTGGCCAGAGAAAGAGAAAGAAGAAAACAGTAGTAGCCATCCAAAGAGGCCCAAGATAATAATACTTCTAGAGAAAGAAATAAAATAAAAATTATCAGAACTGATGGCAAACCACAAGTTTCTAGACTAATGTGGCTCAATAAGTTCCAAGCTCTGTCAGTGGAAAGATGGGCAACATATTTTCAGGTTTCACACTTCAGAAGCTTGAGGGTAAAGGGAAGATTTTCACAATGGAATGATGGGGCAACATAGTTTCACATTTTACACTTGAGGAGACTGAGGGTAAAGACAAGATTTTCACAATGGAAAGATGGGGCAACGTAGTTTCACATTTCACACTTCAGAAGATTGAGGCCCATTTCTCTTTCCCTCCCTCCAGAGTACTGAGTCATGAGCTGCATCACTGAGAGATGGTAAGCAGCTGGGAGAACAGCAGCTTGGGCTCCAAATGCATCAGAGGAACATGGATTCTACTAAATTGCACCATGGACTCCATCAGGAGGCCCACCCCATAGCTGCTGGGATGCCTTACCCATGGATCCCCCCAACTGGCACATGGGCACCCACAGCACACTGTGTGCCACACTCATACATCCCTACCTTGTGACCAGCCCCCTATACTGCTCCTGAGAGTAGCAAGGGTGAGCTTTGGCTGACAGTTAGTGAGCATATGCAGAAAGCTGGACAGAATCTGTGGGCCAGGAAGCAACCGCAAACTTGAGCATTTAACACTGCCTTTGGGTAAACAAAAAGGAGGCTGTCAGTAATTGGCCTGCTGTGCAGGAGAATGGAGAGAAAGCGTATAAGCTTAATAATCCTGCCACAAGAGGGAGCAAGAAGTGTGGAACAAGCATATCTAACGAGTGTCTGAGAAAGCCTCAGGATCTCTAGTAGAGCTGATAGAAGGTAATTCTTTTCCAAAGTCAGTAAAGATTGGAGGAAGTGACTTCTACTTAAAATGTTAAGTAAACAACTCAAGACTTCAAAGAGTGAAAAAGCAAGGAAACATGACACCACAAAAGTATTACAGTAATCTTCCAGTAATTGACCCCAAAGACATGGAGATCTGCAAAATACCCAATAAAGAATTCAAAATAACTGTTTTAAGGAAGCCCAGTGAGCTACAAGAAAACAGAAACACAATTCAGTGAAATCAGTAAACATTCATAAACAAAATGAGAAGTTCAATAAACAGATAGAAATCATTAAAAAATCATAAAATAGAAATACTGAGGTAAAGAATACAATGAATGAAATGAAAAATACAATAGAGGGTATCAGCAGCAAAATGGATCAAGCAAAAGAAAGAATCTAAGAAGTGGAAGACAGACTCTTTGAAATTATCCATTCAGAGAACAAATTAAAAATAAAGAAAAGGATTGATGAAAGCTTACATAACCTATGGTATACCCTAATCAGATGAACCAATTTGCAAATTATTGGAGTTCCAGAAAGAGAGAAGAGGGAGAAGGGGGCAGGAAACTTATTTTAAAAACTAATGGCTGAAAACTTTCTAAAGTATGGGGAGAGATTTGGCCATGCATATTCTTGAAGCTCATAGATTCCCAAATTCAACTCAAGAAGTCTTATCCAAGACACATTATGATAAAGCTCAAAAATAAGAGACAAAGAGAGAGTATTAAAAGCAGGAAGAGAAAATAAACTTATTACTTACAAAGGAAACCCTCTAAGGCTATTAGATAATTTCTCAGCAGAAATCTTACAGCCCAGGAGACAGTGGGGTGATATATTCAAAGTCCTGAATGAAGAAACACTTCGAACCAGGAATACTTTATCTGGCAAAGTTGTCCTTCAGAAAGAAAGGAGATATAAAAACATTTACCAACAAACAAAAGTTAAGGAGGTTCATCACCACCAGACCTGCCTTACAAGAAATGCTGAAAGGAGTTCTTCAAGCTAAACTAAAGAACATGAATTATTAACATGAAAATGTATGAAAATATACAACACTGCTAAAGGTAAGTATACAGTCAGGTTAAAAAACTCTTACTCTGTAATATAATGGTGTGCTAACCATTTAACTATGGTATAAAGATTAAGGAGGAGGAATATTAAAAACTATAGCTACTATAAGTTGTTAACAAATACAGAATATAAGAAGAGGTAAATTCTGATATCAAAAAATTAAAAAGGTATAAAAATATAAAGTTACTGTATGTGATCAAATAAGTTGCTGTTGTCTAATATAGACTGTTGTATTTAAAAGATGTTTTATGAAAACTTCATAGTAACCACAAAACAAAGCTGACAGTAGATATACAAAAAATAATGAGAAGGAAATCAAAGCATACCACTAAGAAAAATCATGAATTCACAAAGGAAGACAGCAAGAAGGGAAGAAAGGAACAAGGAAGCTACCAAAAAGCTGGAAAACAATAATATGACATTAGTAACTCCTTACATCTCAATATTTACTCTAAATGTAAATGGATTAAATTCTCCAATCAAAAAGTATAGAGTACTTGAAGGATTAAAAAAAACAAAACAAAACTGTATGTTACCTAGAGGAGATTTCAGCTTTAAGGACACATATAGGCTCAAACTGAAGGAATTACAAAAGATATTCCATGCAAGTAGAAACCTTAAAGAGAGCAAAGGTAGCTATACTTAAATAAGACAAAATAGACTTTAAGTCAAAAACTATAAGAAACAAAGAAGCTCATTATATAATGGTAAAGGGGTCAATACATCAAGCAGATATAACAGTCATAAACATATATGCATCCTGCATCAGAGGATCTAAGCATATTAAGCAAATACTAACAGATCTGAAAAGAAAAATAGACAATAAAACAATAATAGTGGAGTTATCAAGGGGAATCAATATCCTACTTTCAACAATGGATAGATCATTTAGACAGGAAATCAATACAGAAATGTTGCACTTCAACTGTATTTTAGATGAAGTGAAACTAACAGACATATAAAGAACATTCCATCTAATGTTAGCAGAACACACATTCTTCCCAGTGAACCCCAAACATTCTCTAGGATAGATAATAATAGTAGCAAAACAAGTTTTAGCAAATTTAAGATTTAAATCATACCAACTAGAATGAAACTAGAAATTATTAACAATACAAAAACTGAAAAACTCACAATTATGTGGAAATTAGCACACTTCTAAACAACCATGGGTACAGAAAGAAATCTAAAGGAAAATAAAAAAATATATTGAAATAAATGAAAATGGAAACTTAACATGTCAAAAGTTATGGGATGCAGCAAAAGCAGTACTAAAAGGAAATCTGAGAGTGGTAAATTCCTACATCAAACAAAAGAAAAATCTCAAATAAAAAACTTAACTTTACACCTCAAGAAATTAAAAAAGGAAGAACAAACTAAGCCTAATGTTAGCAGAAGAAAGGAAATAATAAGAACTAACCAAGCAAAAAAAGAGAGAAGACTCAAATAACATCAGAAATGAAAGAGGATACATTACAAATGATATCACAGAAATACTAAAGATCATAAGAGACTACTGTGAACAGTTATATATCAATAAATTGGATAATCTAAAAGAAGTAGATAAATTTCTAGACACATGCAGCCTATTAAGAGCGAATCATGAAGAAATTGAAAAGGTAGACAGACCAATTACTGTACAGAGATTAAATAATCAAAAACCTCCCAAGAAAGGCCCACGACCAGATGGTTTCAGTGGTTAATTCTACTAAACATTTAAAGAAAAACTAATGC
The DNA here is from genome assembly GCF_048564905.1 of Vicugna pacos. NCBI lineage: Eukaryota > Metazoa > Chordata > Mammalia > Artiodactyla > Camelidae > Vicugna > Vicugna pacos. The sequence continues at coordinate 13,478,470 of NC_133011.1, forward strand.
CGATTCTTCCTGAACTCTTCCAAAAAAACTGAAGAGGGGGCAACACTCCCCAAACTCATTTTAGAAGGCGAGCATTACCTTCACAAAAAGCCACATAAGGACACTACAAGAAAAGAAAACTGCAGGCCAATATTCCAGATGAATATAGATGCAAAAATTCTCAACAATATATTAGCAAACCAAATTCAACAGCACATTAAAAAAGGATCATACACTGTGATCAAGTGAAACTTATCCCTGGGATTCAAAGATGGCTCAACATACACAGAGCAACAAGGGTGATGCAACACATTAATAGAATGAATAACAAAGATTATATGAACATCTCAATAGATGTAGAAAAAGCATTTGACAAAATTCAACATCCTTTCATGAGAAAGACTCAGCAATTTGAATATAGAAGGAACATACCTCAACATAATAAAGGCCATCTATGACAAGCCTACAGGTAACATCATACTCAGTAGTGAAAGGCTAAAAGCTTTTCCTCTAAGATCAGAAACAAGACAAGGGTACCCACTGTCACCACTCCTATTCAACATAGTGTTGAAAGTCCTAGCCAGAACAATTAAGGGAAAAAAATAAGAGACATCAAAATAAGACAGAAAGAAGTAAAATTGTTTCTGTTTTCAGATGATATGACCTTATATTTAGAAAATACTAAAAGCTCTGGCAAGAAAAATGTTAGACCTAACAAATGAATCCAGTAAAGTTGCAGTATACAAAATTAATATACAAAAATAAGTTGTATTTCTTTAGACGTTTCATAACAATGAACTATCTGAAAAAAGAATATAAGAAAACAATCCCATTTACAATAGTATCCAAAAAATACTTAGGAATAAATTTAAGTAAGGAAGTGAAATATCTGCACACTGGAATTTATAGGACATTGATGGAATTGAAGAAGACAAAAATAAATGGAAAGCTATCCTATAATTATGAATTAGAGGAATTAATATTCTAAAAATATCTATAATATACAAAGCCATCTATAGATTCAATCCCTATCAAAATTCCAATGGCATTTTCTCACTGAAAAAGAAAAACTCATTATAAAATTCACATGGAACCACAAAAGATCCCAGAGAGCCAAAGCATTTCTAAGAAAGAACAAAGCTGGAACCATCACACTTCCTGATTTCAAACTATATTACAAAACTATTCTAATCAAAACAGTATGGTACTGGCATAGAAACAGACCATATAAAAGAGAATCTAGAGCCCAGAAATTCTCACATTTAGCTTCAGCTAATATTTGACAAGGAAGCCAAGAACACCAATGGAGAGATGACAGTCTTCCATAAATGATATTGGGAAGTGAATAATTACACGCAAAAAGAGTGAAACTGAATGCCTTTCCGACACCACTTACAAAAATTAGTTTGAAATCAATTATAGACTTAAACATAAGATCTGAAATAGTGAAACCACTAGGAGAAAACATGGGAAAAGCTCCTTGATATTGATCTTGGCAACGATTGTTTGGATATGACACTAAATGCACAAGGAAAAAAGAAAAAGTAAGTAAGTTGGACTACATCAAACTAAAAAGCTTCTGCACAGCAAAAGAAATGATCAATAAAATCAGAAGGCAACCTATGGAATGGGAGAAAGTATTTGCGAGACATCTGTCTGATAAGGGGTTAATAATCAAAATATATAGGGAATTCTTACAGCTCAACAGCAAAATACCAAAGAATCCAATAAAAAGTGGGCAGAGGACCTGAATAGACATTTTTTCAAAGAAGACAAATGCCCAACCAGTACTTGAAAAGATCCTTAACATCATTAATCATCAGGGAAATCCAAATCAAAACCATAATAAATATCATTTTACACCTATATATGGCTATATAAAAAGGACAAGAGATAAAAGGTGTTAGTAAAGATATGGAGAAAAGGGAATCCTTGTATTGGTAGGAATGTAAATTGGCATATCTACTATGGAAAACAGTATGGAGGTGCCTCAAAAAACTAGAAATAGAACTACCGTGTAATCCAGCAATCCAAATTCTGTGTATATTTCAAAGGAAATGAAATCAGTATCTTAAAGAAATACCCCTACTCCCATGTTCATTACCACACCATTCCCAATAGCCAAGATATAAAAAATTACATGTCTGTCTCCAAATGAATGAATGAACAAAGAAGATGTGGTATACATATATATATATACACTATATATATATATATACACTATATATATATGTATGGCTATTATTCAACCTAAGAAAGAAGGAAATCCTTCCAGGGCATTATGCTAAGTAAAATGTAAGACAGAAAAATGCAAATACTGTATGATATCACTTATATGTAGAATTTTAAAAAGCTGAACTCATAGAGGGTAATGATGTTTGCCATGGGTTGGGGAGTGGAAAATATGGGGTAATGTTAGTTCAAGTGTACAAACTTCAAGTATACAGTAAATAAGTCCTGAGGATTTAATGTACAGCATGGTGACTATAGTTAACAAACCTGTATTGTATACTTGAAAGTTGCTAAGAATAAATCTTAAATGTTCTCACCACATACACACACATACACGCGCACACACACACACACAGTAACTATGTGAGGTGATAAAGGTGTTAACTAACTCTATTGTAGTAATCATTTAACAATATCTAAGTGTCTCAAATCATCACATTGTATTCCTGAAATTATATATTGTTATATGTCAGATATATTCCAATAAAACTAGAAAACAGAAAAAATTCAGGGAAAATAATTTGCACCCTAGAATTCCACACTATATATCATGTATGAGGGCAGAAAATTTTAGTCTTGCCAAATCTCAAAAAAAAATTACCTTGTATATACATTTTCTCAGGAAGCTACATGAAATTTTACTCCAAAACAAGAACAAGAACAAGAAGAAGGAAGGAAGGACGAGAGAGAGAAAGAGAAAGAGAAAAAAAGAAAGGGGGTAGTAAACCATCAAAGATGAATACACAGTATTCAAGAAACCTAAAATATAATACATGACAAAATTAAGGAAATTCTCAGGATATGATGAAAAGGACATTTTGGTCATAGAGACCAAGTTTAGGCTAGATTTGAACAGATGGGTGAAAGTTTCCAAGAAGGACACCTGCATGTGGGAAAGAAAATGACCTGCTAGTTTATCTGTCTTTGAATGTATTGATGTAAAAAATGTCCCTGACTTTGTTACATTGGCAAATAATTTGGGGATATAAAATAGTGATAGGTCATGGAAAAGTGAGAAAACGACAAAGTAATTATGAACTTCAGGAAAAAACAAAGAGGTCAAAAGAAAATGTAATCATCATATCCTGTAATAGAGATTAACTGTTAATGGAATACAGACTTTTGGTTTAACCAAAATTTTGAATAACGTGTCTGTTAGGTAAAGGTATTCTATCTTCATTTTATTTTTATGGTAGATAGTGAATATGGTCAATAATACCTAAACTAATAAATTTTTTAAAGCAGAAAAGCAAGTCAGTGAACAAATATGAGGTGAACATCAGGAGAACTTGCTAAAAAGATTTGACAATGATTATACCTTTGGGAGCAGGAATTGTCATTGGGATATTGAGTAGGACAATAAAGTGCTAATTTTCATTATGAGCCTTGAAAATCTGTTTGACCCTTAAATCTATGTACATCTATTTGTTTAACAAAAATAAAAATAGTTTTTAAAGGAGTATAATAGTCATATAGTTTAATTTTCATTACAAGGTACATTTAAAATGTGATATAATTATCCTTTTCAGCTTTTAGATGATTTCATTATCAGTATGCCCTAGCATGGTTATTCATAATCCTACATCTTCAGTTCACCCTAAATTCACTCCTAATGCATTATTTTAATATACTTTGACAAGTAGATAAAAGCAAAGATAAGTGATTTGACTAAGTCTATACACATAGCAAGTGCTCTCAAGAAGCCGCTTAATTTCTCCTTTTGCATTTAGGAATTTATGGCAAAAGTTATAGGTTGGGAAATAAAATCTACCACAGAAGTATAAACATTATTCATGCAAATTATAACAATATTCATAAAATTTATGTGCAAGGTAATCTGTTAGATGGTTATTCAAATGTGGCAAAGTAAAGTTGAAAATAAAATCAGACATCTGGAGCCAGGATATATGTAATCAGGAAGGTTATAGATGTGAAAGTCAGTCGGTCATCACACCCTTCAGGAACTCTGAATTTGAAAATGCTACCGTTTTTCTCCAGAGTTACCCCTGATTGAAGTGATAGACGTCTTGTCTATCTATGTTAAGATTGTAGATTTACTCACTTAACATTCAAAAGAGATCTGTGCCATTTCCGGATTGCTCAGGGGAAAAAGATCATCAAAAAAGCTCTTCTTGATGGTTAATTTTTTTGTGCCAACTTGACTGGGCCATGGACTGCCCAGATACTTGGTCAGACATTCTGAGTGTGTCTGTGAGGGTGTTTTTGGATGAGACTAATATTTGAATTGGTAGACGGCGTAAAGCAGACTGCCCCCCCAGTGTTAGTGGGCCTCATCTAATCCATTGACGGCCTGACGAGAATGCAAAGGCAGAGTGAGAATTCCTTTTCTGCATGATTGTTTTCCAACTGGGACAGCAGTCTCCTCCTGCCTTCAGATTCAGACTCAGACTCAGACTGGAATTTAGACCATCAGCTCTGGTTCTCACGCCATCACATCCAGACTAGAACTATACCATTAGTTCTCTGAGTCTCCAGCTTGTCAACCAAAGATCCAGGAACTTCTCAGCCTGTATTAATGTGAGTCAGTTTTCTATAATCTTTCTCTCTCTATATATATATATATTTTATTGGTTCAATTTCTCTGAAGAACCCAGACTAACACAGTGCTTTTATATAACTTTCCTGGAGGAAAACAACATTCAGTTAAATTGATATTTCTAAATACAGTGGTCCCCCCTTATCTGCAGAGGTTATGTTCCAAGACCCCTGTGGATGCTTGAAGGCACAGATAGCACTGAGCTCTATATTTACTATGTTTTTTCCTATACATACATACCTATAATAGAGCTTAATTTATAAGTTAGGCACATTAAGTGATTAACAACAATAACTAGTAGTAAAATAGAACAATTATAATGTAGTAAAAGTTACATGAACATGGTCTCTCTCTCTCTCTCAAACTATCTTCTTGTATAAATTTAATGCCTTCTTCATCTTAAGTAACCACTTATCCTGCACTGTGGTCATAACACTTGCAGTTTGGGGGTGCAACAGAAAAACTTGCATGCATTTCTTTTTCCTCCACAATTTTCAGGGACAGAGGATTCATTTTTACTGTAGATCTTAGCAACCTTAGCATACAATTTTTTTTTCTTTATTACTTCAAGAACATTTACCTTTTCACTTAAAGGAAGCACTGTAAGTCTTCTCTTTGGCACACCTGAATTCAAGCATCACTATTCTTGTGCCTGGGGGCCATTATTAACTAAAGTAAGGAGGACTTGAAAACAAGCACAGTGATACCAAGACATTGAGTCTGATAATTAAGATGGCTACTAAGTGAATAACGGGTGGGGTTCTCTGGACAAAGAGATATTCACACGGGGAGTGGAGAGGAGTGAAATGGGATGGCATGAGATTTCATCATACTACTCAGAACAGCACACAATTTAAAACTTATGAATTTTTTTTCTGGAATTTTCTATTTAATATTTTGGGCCCACTGTTGACCACTGGTAACTGAAACCACAGAAAGCAAAACTGTGGATAAAGGGGGCTATTGAATAGTTAAGCAAACTGAAGTCATGGATGGCTGATTTTTGTCTTAGTTTAGTTTTTTGGCTTGAATGTAACAAGAATCAACTAATATTAATTGAGGCCAAAAATAATTTTAAAAAGAACGGTGAGGAGGAATCTACTTTAAGGAGAAATAAATATCTCTGTGATGTTAAGGGCAGAAGCCCATGAAGGGGCTGGACTAGGACATGGGATGATGCCATTTCATATGCTCAGCTCTGCTTGTCTCAGGACATTGGTTTTACTTCTTTTTTTCTCTACAGACTGTCACTGTTACTCTGTTCACAAGGTGATAATCATGCCATAATTCCAGAGGTATTACTTCTTTATTCAAGAGACTAGCCCAAGTGAGGATGAAACTCTTAATAGTAACTCTAAATTTGATTGGTCATGTTTGAGTCAGGTGTTCCCCTTGGTGCAAGTATGCACTACCCAGGGAATGGAGTCATATTGTACAAACATGGCTGTGACTTCTGTAGCTGTGCCTGGATGGATGAGGATTGGGAATGGTAGAAGTCCCCAGATAAAACAGGATAATTCTGACCTTACTTTTTCTTTCAGTAATTATGTTAGGACCTTCTATGTGTCCAGCACTGGGGATGTAATTCTGAAAAAGACAGACTATATTTCTTGTCCTCACAAATGATCTAGTAAGGTGTATTGAGACAGGGAGGGGGCTGGTGAGGATGGAATTAATAAGTAATTAAACTGCCAATAAAATACAATGCAGCAACTGATACTATGCAGACCAATAAAAGGTATTATGGAAATAACTGAGAAAAGGTATTATGGAAATAACTGAGAAAAGGTATCTCACTCAGAATTGGGGGGTCAGTGATGTCTTCCTGTGAAAAATGACATCTATAATATGACTGCATAGAGATTAGCCTGGTCAAATAGGTGAGGAAATGATATAATAGAAATGACCAAGATGCAAATGTTTTTGTAGACACACAGGTAATATTGATGGAAACAAGGCAAAATAATATGTTGATGATTGTCTTGGTTTGGATTTCCCAAAAATCAGATCCTGAGAGAAGATAAAACAAAATTAATCGTCTGTGTAGGCATCATTCTAAACAGATTCTTCCTCTAAGTGTGGTCAACAGCAGTATTAAGTTTGCATTCTTCTTGTGTATCAACCCCGGCAGAATAACAGCACCCTTCCCTCAGTGGTTTTAGGATAGAGTTCCCAGGACTCTCATAGAAACACTTTGAACCATTGAGCCAATCACTATACACAAACACCTGGAATATTCTGATTGGTCAGGGATTGGGGGATTGGGGAAGGCCACACTTGCATTACATGACCAAAGAGAAAGTGAAGAGGAGTAGTTCTTCAAAAGATATCACAGCATTATTACCAGAAGAAGAGGGAATGGGTGGAAGGCAGGCAAAGATCGAGATGTCTAGTAAAATTTGGGGCATTACTCCTTCAATACTTATTTTGAACATGGAGATGTGTTATTCATTATACAGACTTAGCAACAAATAATTTTTTTTTGTAATATAGTTTATCCTATGACTTTCCTCTATCAGAATAGTAATGTGGACATAAAGGATGACTGCAAAGAGCAAACACTTAAATCATCCACATTTTGGTTTTCAGTATATCATGAAATTTTACACATAAAGAGAATAGTCATTCTTAACCCATATTGGTTCAGAGATTTTTTTCACAGATATTTTTGAAAATCTGATGAATTGATTAATTCAGTAGACCTGCTCTTTAGTAAATTTTTTGTATGTACATACTTTTGTCAAGGGATTGACCATGTACATGAAGACCAAGTTAAACCTCAGATCCAGACTGACTGAATGTTTTCAAAGCCCTTGGCTCCTTTATAAGTAAAACAGACAATATTTTTTCATAGTTATAACATAGGAATGCCATTTAGGTGAATTTGTTGATTTTTATTTTTTAAACTGCTGAAATTATAAAGATACACAAATACTAAACACTATTTTCATACTGCATTCTTGTTCAGTTCAGTGTCACAATCTTAAATCAAGGCAGATAAACTGTATTCAATTTCTGGTGAGGATACAAGGGCAAAAAATTAAGTCTTTCTGAAGCTTTTGAATATTGTTTATTCCCATAATAGAGAATGCAGCTTGCTGCCTAATGAGATATGGCCTGGGAGGTTGCTTTATCAATTTGTTGATCCCTTGGAGGAAAAAAACACATTTTAAAAACAAATCCAAGAGTGAGACATACATGAATGCAATCCATTTACACTGAGAGCACATTTCGGTACTGTGCCAAATAAAGAATTTTTGGATAGAAATTTATTCCTTCTACCTTGCCTTCCCTAAATAATATGATGTTCAAGAATTAAGTATATTTATGTTTGTAGGAAACATTTTAAGGTTTCTCTGCCTTTCCTATAAACAATATTATAAGTAACCTTAAATTTGTGAAAATGCTAAAATGTCAAACTGTAAGTTTGCCTGATAAAATACAGGCTGCCTAGTTAAATTTGAGTTTCAGATAAGCAACAATTATTTTTTAGGATAGTATATACCAAATATTGCATGGAACATACTTACCCTAAAAAATTTATTGTTGCTTATTTGAAATTCAAATTTAACTGGGCACCATGTATTTCAATTTGCTAAATCTAGAAACTCTAAGCTTGCAAACAATATTGTTTTATTCATTTGTAAATAAACATTTGATTTGCACATTAAAGTAGTTTTGGTACTGGCAACTCACTTTACTATCAGATTTATTTTTTCTAGCTAAAATGACTATTTAAGAATATACAATTATATTCTCAGTGAAGGTGTAATAGAATACATCAAGCTTTTTTTCACCCCACAGTTTCCACTCCATCCCTTTTCACTCCTGAATTATTTTATGAAGAAAGCTAGACTGAAGTAGATTGGTTCTTTATTTCAAATTGGTTCCAGATCAATTCTTTTAGCATTTGAGGAAATGTTATTAAAAGTTGCATATTTTCTGTTTTTAAAGTAACTTACCAATGTGATTTAAAATGATTTGTCTTTGAAAAAAGAAACTTTTCAAAATGAACCATTATGTAGAGATGAAATCAGTGAGTCTAGAAAATGAATAATTCATTTTTAAGTAAATGAGAAATTATTTTGTGCTGTTATTTATACATTTTCACATTTACAGTTAAATAATAATTTGCGATACACAGGGTATTAGTTGTGAATTGTGGTTTTCAATATCACAGACACATTTGTTGCTGTGGTTTTGCAATATCATTCCCTGATGCTTTTCTCAATTGTGGTTTTCATAATCATTGTTTGATAGTCATGTAGCTGTGGTTTGGGGCTGCTATATCCATTTGGACAGAGATAATTGCTTATAGGTTTTGCTGTCTTTTTATTTTATAACCATAGTGAATTAAACTAGAAAAAGAAAAATTGAACTTTAAATATCATTAACATTCTCATTAAAAACAATGAGAAAACACAAAATGTAATAGTATTCCTTAGTTTAATTCATTCATATTGACTATAATATCTGTAAATTTAGATGAACTATATTTATTTCTAATACTGCAATCTGGTTATCTTATCAATCTTGCCTTGAATTCTCTGACTTTTGCTCTTTCAGCTTTTAAACTGAATATTTAGCTGAGATTTATTTGTTTCTCTTTTGCTTTGCATATTTAACCATTTCAAATGCCAAAAAAAACACTAACTGTTAGGAGATTTTAATTCCAATGGGCATTCCTTTTGGGTGATATAAAAAGTCAGCCAGTTTTGTAAAAAGATCTTTAAAAACCGTAATGTATAGTAATCTAATTCTAAGTATACCAATTTAATTGTAATGAATTGAAAATTAAGGAGGCAGAAATCTGTAGTTCTGTCTGCTTATTCATTCCACAACACAAACACAAATAACCCTGCTTTTCATGGTACTTACGGCTTTAATTTGTTGGTTCTTCAGGGGAGGGACTTTGTCACTTAATGCATTTTCCACTGTAAAGAACCTTGTATTCTTACAATCTCTATGGTAATAGTACTAATGGTAATGTAATAAAATTCACAATTGGTCTTCAGCTCTGTATTAAGATTCTCTCAGCCGTACCTTTCACAGGGCAACTCTTTACACCTTCCAGAAGATGTCCTGATGGGGTTATAAATGACACTGATTACAGTGCCTCCTGCACACTGAGCAGCCTGCATTACACTCAATCAGCCCAGGCTCTCTGCTGACCTCGAGACCCTTTTAGCGTTTGGAGTTTGGCGGGGCTCACACCGATGATAGTCAACCAAACAAAGGGGGACACAATTTCAGATCAGAATGGATGGTCTCACAACCTGAAGGGGAAGTCAGCAGTATCTGGTGGACACATGTTAACTGCAGTGGAGTTTATTAGTAAATACTGATTTCATAAAGCAGCTACTTCCACTTCCTCTTGGATAGAAGCTCCTCTCCTTCAAGTCGGCCTGGGAGAATATATTAAATACTCAGTGTACGTGAAACTACGAGAAACTAAGCTAGCCTCATGCAGCTTAACTTGGCCAAAATAAATAACTATGCAAATCACTTCAAAATTTGTTCTTTTAGCTTGCAGTTTCCTATATACTACACACACAATAATTGAATAAGAATGAAACAAAACTTTAAAAGCTAAAGAGCCATGAAATAGTTATTGGGTCTTACCTGCTTGGGAAATTATGGCAAGATCAAATCTTTTATTAGTCGTTGGCTGCTTCCCTGTGGCAGAAGAACTAAAAGAATGAAAGATTATAGGGCTGGAGTGGAATTTCAGAACTTCCACAAAGTTAGTATTTTGATTAGAGATGGTTACTTTTCCAAAAGGGTTAATCACCTAGCTAACGGCCTTCCTTTCTGATGTGAGAAAAGTATCTGCCTATCTCCGAATTCGGAACTTGTACAATCTAACACGAAAACTCGAGGTGAGAAAGAGCACTCTTAGGACACTGCTCGGCATCCCATCTGTGCGGGCCAAGTGGGGGATGGTCCGTGTCCGCAGCGGTCTCCTGGGAACCTTGAGAGCAATGAAATGGTCTCCTGAGAGCCTGGGCAGATGAGAGGACTTAACTGGCCCCAAGACACACAGTTGGCATTTGTGATCAGCTGGCTCTCGCGGAGGATTTTGCCAGTGGCCTAACCTTCCTGCCAAAAAGCTGGAAGGGCAGGGATGGAGGCTAGGGGAGGGGGCGGCATAACTGGAAGCACAAAGTTTATGGAGAGACTGAGATTTCTTTGTGCCCCGCTGGACAGGCGAGGCGTGAGAGAGGAGAGTTGGGGTCCATCAGAGGGGGCTGTTGAAAGAAGTTGCCGGGAAGAGGAGGAGGGGTGGTCTGGCAAATGCCCAGAGCTGATGTGGTGAAAACTGCAGAAGGTGGCCCCCCTCCAACCTTCCCCACGCCTCCCTCTGTCCTCCCTAATTCCCCACCGCGCTCCCCTGCACCCCACCCGACCAAGGCCAGGGCCCTAGTTTGCATCCGGACTGGCTTTGGATGCAGCCAATCCTCCTTTCGCTGGTGGAATAGTTCCCCCTCCCCACAGCCCCGGCGCGCCCCTCCCTCCCGCGCCTCGCCACCTCCCGCGGCAGAGCGAGAGCTGCGCGGCCCGGAGCGGCGGCGGCGGCGGCGGCGGCGGCGGCAGCGGCAGCGGTGGCGCTTGAGTATCTGCCCCGCGAGCCGCGGAGAGGGGAGAGCGAGCGCGCTCCTCCTTCCGCGCCTTCCGCCCCCTCTCTTCCCCTCTCCCCTCTGCTCGCTCTCCCTTCCCTCCTCCTTCTCTTCCTTCTTTTCGTGCCCCCCTTCCCCTTTTTTTC